>NC_135169.1:45510180-47910180 GCF_041146795.1 Maylandia zebra
AACATAACTGTCTGTCCTAAATCAGTCTTATTAGGTAATGTTCAAATAATGTTATCATCCCAGTGTTTTCAGTGTGGGAGAAAGTACTCAGGGCCTTCAAGTTACACACTATGAAAGGCAGCAACAAGTTTAATATTCAGAAACCTAAAGTATGTATCAGCAGCAGAATGGAGCTAAAAATAAATGTTTGTTTCAGTTCTATGAAGCTTTGAGTATTTTGGATTAGTAGCACTGCTGTGTTTGTTGCATCATATTGCTGTAATTGTTTATATGCTTTATATATTCTGAGCTAAGTTGATCTATAGTGTTACATCATATTCTATAAGGATGTTATGTGTTTGTTTACTTTCTGCCCAGTTTGACCCATTTAGCAGAAGTCAGCCTGTTTAAGGCTCTGATATCTGTTCTGTATGACTTGCGGTGTGTTCACACCGAACGCGATGGACGCGAATAGAGCGTCAGGTTTACATGTAAAGTCAATGGAAAGGTGCGATGACACGCGATTGCGGGTCCCGCGAAAATGCCAAAACGCGTGAAACTCGCGTCAGTGTAGCGCGTCTGGCGCGTTTGACACGCGAATAAAACCACGCGCGTGAGTTTTTGTGTTGCATTTTGTGCATACGCGCGTTTGCAAGTGTTTTCCAAGAGAGATTACAAACTGAGTAGGGAAGGTCTGAAGGACTGGAAAAATGCAAGCCACTTGCTCAAGGTCCATGAGTAGGGATGGGTACCGGTGTCCGGTACGGTAGTAACTAGAGATGGACCGATCCGATATTACGTATCGGTATCGGTCCGATACTGACCTAAATTACTGGATCGGATATCGGAGAAAAATAAAAAATGTAATCCGATCCATTAAATATCACGAAAGCACCTCACAAAACTTGCAACACGCCGTAACTCACCTCAGAACGTTAGCACGGCGGAGCAGTGTGGTCACGTGATAGAGCGGCTGTGGCATGCGGGACCTGTCGGTGGTCTGGATAGCATGTGGAGCTTCGCTAGCAACCCGGCATTTCATCTCCGACAAAGTTATCCCGAGAGAAGTAAAGCAAGTGTGTAAGTCCATCTCTGAATGTTTGTAAAGCATTCCTGCGTTAATCTTAACGAGCGACTGCCTCTCGCTCTCCGGCTGCTACTTCAATCGTGAAACTGCTTAAATGATCAGCTGATCGGCTTTTCTGTCGCGAGTTCGTCTTTGTTTTTGGCCCACTTTGCACCAGAAAGAGGAAACCAGTGGCTGAACAACAGCAGCACGTTTAAGCTTGATAAGCTGTTGTTAGAATTTATTTAATATTACTTTCTACACCAGGATCTTTTTCTACGTAGCTGACGCTGGTAACTGTGCAGGGGCGGATCTAGCAAAGTTTAGCCAGGGGGGCCGATAGGGCATTAACTGGGAAAAGGTAAATGGTAAATGGCCTGTATTTATATAGCGCTTTACTAGTCCCTAAGGACCCCAAAGCGCTTTACATATCCAGTCATCCACCCATTCACACACATTCACACACTGGTGATGGCAAGCTACATTGTAGCCACAGCCACCCTGGGGCGCACTGACAGAGGCGAGGCTGCCGGACACTGGCGCCACCGGGCCCTCTGACCACCACCAGTAGGCAACGGGTGAAGTGTCTTGCCCAAGGACACAACAACCAAGACTGTCCAAGCCGGGGCTCGAACCGGCAACCTTCCGATTACAAGGCGAACTCCCAACTCTTGAGCCACGATCGCCCCGTGGGGGCACAAAGACATACTTTTCTTTCTTATTCTCATTTAAAATGTCTAGCTTTTAATAAATAATTATCTGACACACAAAGTTTTAATTTGATGTAAAATGAATAGAAGTCAATTACTGTATATAGTGACTATTAAGTCTAATATATATACCCTAGTAAGCTATAGTACTTTTTCCTTTGGGAAGGTACCATCTGTGCAGTCTGCAATTTTGTTGAAGAAAGATGTTGAATCTATTTAATATTTCTTGAAAAATAATTGATTTCTGTGCATTTTTTTTCACACTGCATCAAATTAAGGTTGATTACGTCGATTAAGCATCATGAGGTGGCGCGTGAGGGGTGGTTCCCTATTTTTTATTTATTTATTTTTGTTGTTGCTGGGAGTTGGTTGCTCTTTAAAATACCAGAATAGGGAGGATGGTGTAGGTCTAAGTTTATTAGATTGATCAGTATTGCTGAACTATGAAATATTTTTTTTGTATACAGGTATAACAGAATAGCTTTAGTGTAGTTGTTGTTTTAAACTTGAGTATGAACTTGCAGACTTGCAAAATGCAGCAAGATATTTTAAAAAACAGTTTTGTTGATTAAAAAACACTATATCGGATTCATATCGGTATCGGCAGATATCCAAATTTATGATATCGGTATCGGTATCGGACATAAAAAAGTGGTATCGTGCCATCTCTAGTTAAGAGACGTGGTTGCGAAGCGGATTTCAAACTCCAGGCTGTCAGTCACGCAGTACAAGTTGGGAACAGAGCAGCTGTGAAATCTGTCTTTGTTATTGTGCTCAGCGTCTTTTAGTTTACATTTTGACTGCACAATTGTGAGCTTTTTGTTATGCACAAAAACAACATTGTTTTCTTTTATTTATGGAGCATTATTATTTAATAAATGCTCATAATTTAGTTTTGAGTAAATTTTATGTACATCTGCTCTATGTTAATAAAAGTGCCTGTGTGACATCTGGGACACAGCTTTGACTAAGAACTCTCTTTTTGTTCTTACTTTATGGCTTTAAAAAAATATATCGAGATATATATCTTATATCGCCATCCAGCTAAAAAATATCGAGATATGAATTTTGGGTCATATCGCCCAGCCCTACTACAAACTTTACCCGAGTCATTAGCACATGATTCTCCTTATGGGGACCTGATATGTTTAATATGCTGCTGAGAGTATAGCCCAGAAGAAGCGTATAGTATAGCTTTTATTTTGGAAAGAGACATTTCTCTGTAATAAACTCTCTTTTCCAAAGATGAGTGATTTCTCGATCAGATAGATTTATTTTTTTATTACTTTGTTGTTTCGGCAACATTAAATTTAAAAACTGTACTTTTGAGTTAAAATATATATTTATAATTTTAATAAATGACAAATTAAAAAGGCATGAACATTTTTTTCTATCGAAAAAATATCGAACCGAATTGTGAATTTTGTGTATCGTTGCACCCCTAAAATATATATTTTTTTCTTTTTTTGAAGCTTTGTAAAAGCCCGAAAGACGCAGAGATACGTAGTAGGATTAAAGAGCGTAATAACTGACTGAAACGGAAGACGGCAGCACTGCATGTACATGCATGTACAAGCCGCTGATAAACACCAGGCCGAGAGGCCGGGGGCACCCCACCTCCGAAGTGGCCCGAGCGAGCCCCAATAAGCGGCCGCCAAGGAGTGAGCCGGTGTGTACCCGGACGCCCACCCCCAGACACAAAGAACCACCAACGCACCGACACCTGAGGGAGTCCGCCACCGGCAGGGGAAGTTGTGGTGGGTGGAGATAGGCCTCCAAACCTTGGAGGGCCTGAGATGTCCCCAGAGAGGTGGCGACTGATACCCAACCTGACATATAGACACAGACATACAGGCACACACAGACACAAACATCCATTCCCACCTTCATGCTCTCATATGCACTTACTCCACACTCAACCGACGTGGAGACAGACATAGAGACGCTGTACACACGATCACACTCCCCAAGCGTACTCTACAAACCGGGTCTAGGTACCCTTGCCCCTGGAGGGGGGGATTGCACCCAGACCCAGGTGGTGTTACCCTTTTCCCTGCGGTGGGGAGAGGCAGACCGCCCCGACTCCGCAGCAGCAGGGAGGCCCCACACCCCAGACCGCAGTCGGACGGCCAACTCCTCCTAGCCCCCCCGCTCTAGCAGGCCGCAGAGAACGGGGGTGAGAGAAGACTCCAAACCTCCCTCCACCCGCTCATTGTAGTGTTGATGCATGTGTGTTCTAAGGTGCAATTAAAACCCAGGAGGGCATGGAGCTATTTGTTACAACATTACACCCCCCCCCCCCCCCCGCCCCCCCGCACGGTGCGCCCCCTCCCTTCCCGTATCATGGTTCCTTTTGGACGTCACCACATCAAAAAATCAACACAAGATGTCAAAAAGGCCAAAACTGTCAGGTGCCCAGGGAAGAAAAAAAAAGAGAAAAGAAGAGGAGGAGAAACAAGAAAAAGACAGAGGTAGGTAACGTTAGCCTACATGAAATTATTTGTCTGAATGTGATAGTAACCTAAATTTTTAGCATTAAGCTAATGTTACATGATTCGCTAATTGCTAATCAATAAATAGCTAGTTAACTGTTTTAACGTCAGTTAATATTGTGGAGGGGGCTAAATTGTTATGGAAAATAATAATGTAACGTTAAGTAATTACAGTACTCCCACCTTTCCCACCATTCCTCATTTGTATTCATCTTTTAAGCAGGTGTTTTTTTGTTTACATTGTTATTGCCTTCTGGTTAGCTAACGTTTACCCTGCAGGTAATAGTCACTTTTCCACCCCTGTATATATTATAGTTGTAAGTCTAGTTGTTAAAGTGCACATCATTAATGTTAATTAAGCAATATCACATGAGAGGGAATGCTGTTTTTTAATATGAGCACTGCTGTGATTCGGTCAAAGATAATCATAACATAACATTCTCATATGATATTATACTGTTACTTTGCATTCTGCTATTCAGCATTTTACTGTAATGATGGCAATAAATTGAATCTAATCTAATTTGCATATCAGTTAACATCATACATATATCTCTTTGGTTTTTCATTTATATTATATCATTTCATTTTATTCCTGGAATCATATGTTTTTATTATTAGACTTTAATACTCAGTGGTGTCACATACTCCTCTCTTCAGATGCACTGTTGAAGTTTCTAAATCCCACCCCTGGGCCATCTACCACATCTACCGCTGCTGCCTCCACTTCAGCAGCACAACCCACCAGTGATGCAGCATCAGCAGCACAACCCAGCCATGATGCAGCAGCATCAAGCGGTCTTCCTGTTGCCTCCACCTCAGCAGCACAACCCACCAGTTTTGCAGCATCAGCAGCACAACCCAGCCATGATGCAGCAGCATCAAGCGGTGTTCCTGTTGCCTCCACCTCAGCAGCACAACCCAGCAGTGATGCAGCAGCATCAAGCGGTCTTCCTGCTGCACCAATAGACCCTGCTGACTGGCCTTCTGCTTTAACTGAAAAGGTACGAACAGAGTTAGTTCACAGAGGTCCATTTGTAATTGATAGTGACTTCACATTCCCGAAACAGAAAGACGGGCGAAGGTGTCAGCATGATTATTTTAACAGACTCTTAATCAATGGGGAAAAGGTGAGAAGAACCTGGCTTATGTATTCGAAAAAAGAGGATAGCTTGCACTGCTTCTGCTGCAAAATGTTTTCCAAGAGAGATTACAAACTGAGTAGGGAAGGTCTGAAGGACTGGAAAAATGCAAGCCACTTGCTCAAGGTCCATGAGTAGGGATGGGTACCGGTGTCCGGTACGGTAGTAACTAGAGATGGACCGATCCGATATTACGTATCAGTATCGGTCCGATACTGACCTAAATTACTGGATCGGATATCGGAGAAAAATAAAAAATGTAATCCGATCCATTAAATATCACGAAAGCACCTCACAAAACTTGCAACACGCCGTAACTCACCTCAGAACGTTAGCACGGCGGAGCAGTGTGGTCACGTGATAGAGCGGCTGTGGCATGCGGGACCTGTCGGTGGTCTGGATAGCATGTGGAGCTTCGCTAGCAACCCAGCATTTCATCTCCGACAAAGTTATCCCGAGAGAAGTAAAGCAAGTGTGTAAGTCCATCTCTGAATGTTTGTAAAGCATTCCTGCGTTAATCTTAACAAGCGACTGCCTCTCTCTCTCCGGCTGCTACTTCAATCGTGAAACTGCTTAACGATCAGCTGATCGGCTTTTCTGTCACGAGTCCGTGTCTCTAGTTTGCTTTTGGCCCACTTTGCACCAGAAAGAGGAAACCAGTGGCTGAACAACAGCAGCACGTTTAAGCTTGATAAGCTGTTGTTAGAATTTATTTAATATTACTTTCTACTCGAGGATCTTTTTCTACGTAGCTGACGCTGGTAACTGTGCAGGGGCGGATCTAGCAAAGTTTAGCCAGGGGGGCCGATAGGGCATGAACAGGGAAAAGGGGGCACAAAGACATACTTTTCTTTCTTATTCTCATTTAAAATGTCGAGCTTTTAATAAATAATTATCTGACACCCAAAGTTTTAATTTGATGTAAAATGAATAGAAGTCAATTACTGTATATAGTGACTATTAAGTCTAATATATATACCCTAGTAAGCTATAGTACTTTTTACTTTGGGAAGGTACCATCTGTGCAGTCTGCAATTTTGTTGAAGAAAGATGTTGAATCTATTTAATATTTCTTGAAAAATAATTGATTTCTGTGCATTTTTTTCCACACTTCATCAAATTAAGGTTGATTACGTCGATTAAGCATCATAAGGTGGAGTGTGAGGGGTGGTTCCCTATTTTTTATTTATTTATTTTTGTTGTTGCTGGGAGTTGGAACCCTATTAGTTAGGTTGCTTAATATTTACGCTAAGTACTCTTTAAAATACCAGAATAGTGAGGATGGTGTAGGTTTAAGTTTATTAGATTGATCAGTATTGCTGAACTATGAAATATTTTTTTTGTATACAGGTATAACAGAATAGCTTTAGTGTAGTTGTTGTTTTAAACTTGAGTATGAACTTGCAGACTTGCAAAATGCAGCAAGATATTTTAAAAAACAGTTTTGTTGATTAAAAAACATTATATCGGATTCATATCGGTATCGGCAGATATCCAAATTTATGATATCGGTATCGGTATCGGACATAAAAAAGTGGTATCGTGCCATCTCTAGTAGTAACCAGACCGAAAAGCAGCGCACATTTCGGTGCTTTTTTTTCCTGAGCTGTGATACACTTTAGATTCTAGCCAATCATTTTACGTTTCCGAGGATAGTAGGCGGGGCCAGGTATGTACGTTCTTTTAGAGCAGAGCTACAGATTAAAAATGCCTAGCGGGTTTTTTTAAAGCCGAGAAATGCGCCGTACTTGATAGCTTGCTGCGAGACCTCACACCGTGCACATCTACTACGGGTGGGTTGCCAGTTATCGGACCCGGAGCAATATCCCCCAAAAACCCGAAGAGGACAGTCCTGGCCCCTAGCCCTGCCAGTGTAGCAGAAATGATGACGGCAGCAGCAGCCGTTCTTCTCTGCGTGAGTAGTTTAATGTTGTTCGTGTGTAATTTACTTTGAGTAGGCTAACCACGTTATTACATTAATGCATGTAAGGTGAACTAGCAAACATCATCATAGCTACATGCGGCTGTCCTCTTGTTTGATGGCAGATACTCCCTTCACCCTTGCCAAAAAGGCTAAAATGACCAAAGAAAAAGTGGAAAACAGCTAAACATGAGAGGTTTTTGGACAAAGTTTGTGTTTTTTCCATTGTTTAAGCACTGCTTCCAGCCAAGAGTGATACCATATATGCCCCATAGCTGCAGAAAAGGCTAACATTGTTATCTTTTTACAAAAAACAGCTGAACATGAGAGGTTTTTGGACCAATTTTGTGTTCTCCATTCTTTAAGCACCGGTTTGAGCACCATTTAAGCACCGGCACCGTTTCAAAAGTACCGGTTTGGCACCGGTATCGGATAAAACCTAAACGATACCCATCCCTATCCATGAGGATAGCCAGGAGCATAATGCTCACATGGCAACATGGAAGGACTTGGAGGTCTGTTTTGCGAAAGGACTCACAATAGATAAACAAGAGATGGCACTTGCTGAGGCTGAGAGAAAAAGGTGGCGTGAAGTTCTACATCGTTTGGTGGCAATAATTCAGTCCTTAGCTGAAAGAAACATGGCTTTCAGGGGGTCCACAGACACATTAAATAAACCAGACAATGGCAATTTTCTGAAAGAAGTGGAGCTTATGGCCAAATTTGATCCAGTGATGAAGCAGCATGTCAGTAGAGTAGAAAGTGGAGCTGGCAGTCACATACATTATCTGGGAAAAACAATCCAAAATGAACTGATTGACACCATCAGTTCAAGAATAATAAAACGCATTGTGGAAGATATCAAAACATCAAAGTATTTCTCCATCATTTTAGATTGCACACCTGATCCGAGTCATAAGGAACAGCTCTCTGTCATAGTCAGGATAGTGTCACAAGAAGGCATACCACAAGTTAAAGAGCATTTCCTGGGCTTTCTTGTTGCAGAGGAATCAACAGGAGATCATTTGTCAACTCTCATGCTAAAACGGATAGAGGAGCTTAACATTCCTTTTGAAGACTGCAGAGGACAGTCCTATGACAATGGGGCCAACATGAAGGGAAAAAATAAAGGTGTTCAGGCAAGGTTGCTTCAGCTAAACTCAAGAGCTTTTTTGGTCCCATGTGGTGCCCACACTTTAAATCTGGTAGTAGCTGATGCTGCAAAAAGCTCACCAGATGCCCTTGGCTACTTTGGGCATTTAGCAAAATTATTCAAGCTCTTCTCAGCCTCCACCCATAGGTGGGGTGTTCTCTTGAAACATGTGAAAACCACCTTGAAATCATGGGCTGAGACCAGATGGGAAAGCAGGATAAAAAGCATTGAGGAAGTCAGATATCAGGCTCGGCAAGTCAGAGAGGCTCTTCTGGAGGTGAGGGAAACAGCTACAGACCCTGTGGTCAGAGTTGAAGCCCAGTCTTTGGCTGAGGAGATTGGATCCTATCGTTTTTGCATTTGTACAGCCATCTGGTATGACATTCTCAGCAAGATCCAGTATGTGAGTAAACTCATGCAGTCGCCCTCCATGCAGCTAGATGTGGCTGTCGACTTGCTGAAGAAAACCAAAGATTCCCTCACCAGCTACAGAAACACTGGATTTTCTGATGCACAGACAACGGCAAAGGAGATGTGTGAAGAAATGAATGTGGAGGCTGAACTCAAACAAAAGCGATTGAGAACCACCAAAAGGCACTTCGGTTATGAGTCTCCAGATGAGCCCATACAAGATGCACTTAAAAAAATGGAAACCACATTTTTTAATGTGGTAGTGGATACAGCCATCTCTTCACTTGATGAGAGATTTCAGAACCTTGGAGAGGTGAATGACAAGTTTGGAGTACTCCTCAATTTCCACAACTTACAAAAAGAAGAGCTGCTACAGCAGTGCCAAACACTGAGTACTACTCTGACCCATGACAGCCAGCCGGACATTAATGGCACAGAACTTGCAATGGAAATGCAGAATTTCCCACCATTGCCATCAAAGAACATGACAAACATGGAACTCTTGACCTTCCTGCATGAGAAGAAGCTGGCAGAAATTTACCCCAACATGTGGGTTGCTCTGAGAATCTTTGCCACTCTTCCTGTTACAGTGGCTGCTGCTGAAAGAAGCTTCTCTAAGCTCAAACTCATTAAAACCTACCTGAGATATACTATGATGCAAGAATGTCTCAGTGGACTTTCCATCATAAGCATAAATCATGTGGTCTCAAATCAGTTGTCATATGATGATGTTGTAGATGACTTTGCTGCAAGAAAGACTAGGAGAGTAAGGCTGTAGCAGGTCATGTGAGGTTGATGAGGGGGTGGTGTACAGTAATTTGTAAGTCATTCTAGTTAATGCAGTATTAAAAAGCACAACTAGAGAACTCTGTAGGATCCCCTTTTTTGTAATATAGTTGTTAAAGTCATACTGGTTTATTTAATATCTTGTTTTGTGCAGTGCCTTATTTATATTGTATTTTTGATTTATTTTATCCAACTTGTTGACACGTTTTATTGTGTTTATGTATGTAAAATTTATTGTATTTCATATATTCATTTTTTGTATTCATTTATTTATTCATATATTTTTTATCTTGTTAATTATTCTGATTGTGAATTTGCTTTCTTTAAGTAAAAAAAAAAAGGTCAAAGACAAAGCTATTCGGTTTCTTGTGAGTACATACACTATACTGCCGATGTAGGGGGGCGCCACCTAAAATCTTGCCTAGGGCGCCAGATTGGTTAGGGCCGGGCCTGCACTAGGGCAAACTATGGCATGCAGGCTTTCACATTTCACACCATTCGAAGACAAATATAACGTCGCAGAACACTCCAGCTCACATGTTAGTCTGCTCCAAGCATTCCCACAATGGTCAGTGTTTTGTAGTAGTTAATATGTCATTTTTCATAACATAATTGTCCACTAAAGGCTGATTGCCCTCCCCCAGGCTTGTACCCGTGGCTTCATGTCCTGGGGTGGGGGTTGGTTGTTCTCCTCCCCTGCACTCCATCCTTTTGTTCATATTCCAAGATTATTTTTGCTATATGTATTCTTACCTCCTAGCAACCGCCATATTATAATATTGCAAGCAATCACAAACTCTACAGTCTCCCTGACGTCAATGTATAGTAAGCAATCTATTATTCTCACCAGAGAAAAACATAAACTAAAACCACATCAAAGTTAGCTCCGTGCTTACCTTTAGATGAGCCCACAAACAAGAGAACTCTGTGATTAAGCTAGAAGCCTTTCCAAACACAGTTAACAGATCCAGCTACAATCCAAGAGACAGCGGTGCAGATATCGATTGAAAAGTAGGTAGTTGTATATGATCCTGTAGGTTTACTACTTTACTCCCGTTTCACGAAAAAGCAGCTCTCTCTGCTCGAGTCCTCTCCAGCGCATACACTTTGCTCCGCCCCCTTTACCCAGATCTGCAGCGATTTGTTGCTGTGCGGTCACGTGACTCAGCTGCACAACGTAATCACGTGGTGTGTAATTTCAAAATTAGCGCGCTTCGGGATTGACGGCAGGCCGCAATGCATTGTGGGTAGTGATGTGCGATACTGCATATTTTGGTATCGATCTTCTGCTTTTCTTTTCATTCCAATTAAAATTATTACACTCTTGGAAATGATGATAATAATATTTCCACTGTGGGATTTCTATGCATCAGAAGTAACACTTCTACATGCTGTTAATAAATATCACTGTACCTGTCTGTGTAGGTTCTCAGTCATCCAGGTCATCGTAGTCAAAGGAGCTTGCAAAGAAAACCGTCTGGACTTCTTTAAGTTACTTGAAGACGTTTCACCTCTCATCCGAGAAGCTTCTTCAGTTCTAAGGTCAAATGGTGGAGAGTCCCAGATATAAACCTAGTGGGAGTTTCCCCCCACAGAGGGACAAAAGGACCCCCTGATGATCCTCTAATCGCCTGAGCCAAGGTGTGAAACTGGGTGTGGGTCCCAACCAGTCAGAGTTTCGGGTGAGTTCATTGTGAAACCTGGCCCCACCTTATCATGCGAATTCCTGAGATCAGATGGCCCAGGATGTGAGTGGGCGTTAAGGCGTCTGGGAAGGGATCTCAAAACTGGATTATAGATGGCAGAGAGTTGGTGTCGTAAACCCCCGCCTCTGTTCAAAGATGGTCGCTCACAGTGGACATAGATGGCTTCTTTCACTCCTCTTTCAAACCATCTGTCCTCTCTGTCCAAAATGTGAACATTGGCATCTTCGAGGATGGACAGAGATGGACATTTTGGACAGAGAGGACAGAGAGGACAGATGGTTTTGCATGTTTCCCTACTGTAGGGGTCTCTGCAAGCATACAGAGGGGGTACTCTGAGAGGGTCCAAGATGACAACTTTGGAATTCTACTAGAAACAGTCGATCATATTTGTTGTCAAAGCTGAATTCAGGTTAAACTACGCTAAATTAGCGTTTTTAGCTAACAGCTACAATAAGCATAAAAGTTACCTTACGGCTATCATTAGTTAACATGACGCTTGTTCTTATACATGTAATACATTTATTACCAACTTGAGAGTTCATCCGCTGGTCATTCGACATGACAAATGACTTCTGAAGTCTTAACTCAGCTCAAGACGCTGTAGATTCCCGTCGGTAACACTTTCGGTCCGCTAGTAAAACGTAGTTCTATTAATCTGCGCTTGAACCGGAACCGGATGTAAGTTCCAAAAAACTGAATTTTGGAACTGAAATTGAATTGTATAACTGAAACTGAAATTATTCGAGAGCTGAATTTTTAAAGGATAAAATGCAGTTTCAAAGCAAATCAATTCATTTTCAAAATATAAAATTCAATTTCAATTTAGTGATGATCATTTTCAAACCATAAATTCAATTTCAAATTAGACTAATTCAAATTCAGTTTTCAAAAGCATTTATTCAAGTTACAATTCAGATTCAATCTGAGCAATTCAAATTCAAATTTAACTTATTCAAATTCAGTTTCTGATGGCACAGATTTCTGCCCATACAACTTGTTCATTGCAAGTCTGCAGTATTAAGAATAACTTGATATTTCTGACTGTACAATACTAATTGTTTACCTACTAACAAACATTTCAAGTTCAACAAATGAAAAAACAATTTGTGGTAACCTGAATATGATTAAAAATAATTAACAACACTTTGTAGTGATGTTAAAATCAGCCCAACTTTTATTTTCAAATGCAAAAAAGTATAACAGCCAACATACTGGACACTGTTCTCTTGAACAACAAACAATTATATTGCCATCACTGTTATAATCTTACAATGAAACAAAGTCTCAGATTTAATTATTAAGAAAATAAGTTTAGACCTACCACAAGTTTGTTTTGTACATACATTACTTATATAATCAAAATAAAATATTTATTTTTCTGTCACAAGTGCACTCTCTAATTTAAACAACACATTTGTTTTCCATTCCAACACAGGAGCTGGAATGTTGTATTATTTTAAGGATGGCTTGTTTCCAGTCCAGGCATTACTGCCTGAATGACTATCATGGATCGAGGTGATCCAAATGTAGGAGAAAGTCTTTAACTTCCCTTAAGTACAGTGGCAGTGGATGTGGGTTGGAGATGCAATGAGCTTGAACCTGCAGGCAACCATCTTCACTGACCACACCATCTGTGATGGAGGACTCATCTCTCCTGGTGTCCTGCAAGCAAACAATCATATTTTTTGGAACATGAACTTAATTGCTTTCTTAAAAGATTTTTTTTACCCTGCATTTGGTATAGAACAGACTCAAACTTAGACAATCTCAGGCTCCCTCCCCACCGGGGAGGTGACATTCAATGTCCCACTTGTCAGTCTGGATAGCCGTGACCACCACCCAACATACAATAATGTCATGAAAGCATCATTTTAAAAAGGGTTATGCAAACATGGCTAATAACTTTTATTCTAATGATGTGCAAAATGATTTGGGCACAAAACAAAGTTTGCTGTTAGAAAACCTGCAGACTTCACTAAATACAGTGTAGACCCTCTAAACTAAGTTTGGGGGATGTGATCTTTCAAGAAATGCAGACCAAACTGTTGTTGTTTGTTTACTTACACAGTATGTCTTGTAGAATTAACTGGAGTCAACAGCAACAGCATAGTGCAGTCATATCTCAAGTCTAATAACAGAAGACAGGAAAAGATTAGTGAAGAAACAACTTCCTCAAACCAAAGCACAAATAAAACAATAAGTAAAACAGGCTGATCTAAAGTATGATTAAAGTTCAGCCTGATTACGATAAATGTCAATGACAATTGCTAATATATTGGAAAACCAAAACACTTACCACTGAGTTGATGTCTTTCTGTCCAACAGCAGGAGTACTGGTCCCGAAACTCAAAGACAGTAAGAAGCAAGCAGAGGGAGAAAAAACAGAACATTTTTTAGAACCTGATTTGATCCTTAATGGCTGTGCAGTCATAATAACTTACAAGACAGAAGGTCAATGTAGACCACATACAACCAAATTAAACTAACACATATAGTATTAAAAACACCATCTACTACTGTGTCTGAATGTGTGGTATTGGCACTGTCAGTTTAGGCCTAAAAATGTATGTGTTTTAAAAAAAGACCACCTAATTTAAATATAATCATTACATGCTTGTTAAAAGTTAACTTCCAATATATAAAGTTTCTAATAAGCAAAATGACCAGATCTAACATATGGCAGGGTTTATATGTAACATAATGTTTCTTACGATTCAACTCTGGAATTTAACTTAATTCTTTAGGAGGACAAGCTATTCTCAAGTATAAAGCCAATCTAGACTTTATCCATTTAACAGGCCACTAATCTGGATTATAGCTTTCACAACAAAACCTGTTTTTAAACACATTTTTTTAACAAAATAAATACTATTGTTATTATTATTATTTAAAATGTAATTAAACAGAAAAGTGGTTAAATACAAAAGCAGTTTGCTTATGTTGTTAAAGAAAGGCTAGATTTGACATTAATAGATGCCACAGATGTTCAAAAGCTGCCTCAAAGCATTAAAAAAAATAGATGTCTCCAAAAACGTCGGAGCATTTTTGCAAATATGTGATGTTTTGATAAATTAAGTACATATTTGAGCATTACACAGCTACATCCTCGCCTGAAAATATCTTAAAAGTTTATTTTGTGACCCAGAAAAAGTAATATTTAAAAGTTTTTTAGCCGCGCTCCTCTGCCATTGTCGCGTTTACAAGCACACACAAGTACACACAGGCTCCGACAACTGCGGCCGACAAATGCGATCCTCCTTTTCCCCAGATGACCCTTTCTGGGTACAAATACAGGCCATTTACTTTTTACCAAGCATTAAACATTAAGTCTCTCTCTTCTAAATGATTTAATAATGATCAACATATTTATTCTGCCTTACAGAAACAGCATTGCACATGTTGAAGGCTCTCGCTACTTGATAAAAGTCTGTTCATTTCCTTTGTATCCAGCCTCTGTATTGATCTTCCAGTTCAGCCTGTTTTCCATGTACTACATGTACCAGGTACTTGTACTTCTCCCCAGCTGATGATTGTTTCCAGATCACATCACAAAATCATCCACCAGCGCTTCACACTCCTCCTCCTGCCATCACTAATACATCCAGGTGTCTTGACTCAGACTTGTACTGAATGTCTGAGTGTATAAAGTCCAGGACAGAACTGTCCACCTGTGGAGCTCCTGCTGCACATCACTAAATCAGAAAGGGAGCTCGGCCCAGTCTCACATACTGTGGTCAGTCTGTCAGGCAGTCAGTGATCCATGAGGTGGTGTTTACTGACATTACTGTAGTTTTTTCTCACTAGCAGCAGCTGAATCATTTTTCAATGCACTTGAGAAATCAAAGAAGGTGATCATTAACCCTGCAGAAAGTAGATGATTTCATCATCCAAGTTCAACAACTACAATCCATCACAATAACTGATCTCTCAAAGCAGACATGGCTCTCTTATACCTAAATACTAGGGGTGCAACGATATTCGTATCGATATTGAACCGTTCGATACAGTGCTTTCGGTTCGGTACGCATATGTATCGAACAATACAACATTTGTAATTTATTTTATCAACTTTCCTTCTGACGATGCTGTCTGTGTTGAGCGCTCAGTGAATCTGCGTTCGACTACTCCGCCTAGGCTGCACTGTCGAGCGCAGATCCACTGAGCGCTCAACACAGACAGCATTGTCAGAAGGAAGAGCGCAGGGCAAGCTAGCGAGACAGAAGTTAAGCTCTCCTTGCAACATGGACCTCCCCCACCCTCATTCAGATCTGGCGTTTGGAATTATTTTGGTTTTCATGTGACGTATGACCCTGAAGGTAGGCGCGTCATGGACTAAAGTAAAACAGTATGTTGGATGTGCCACGCAATGCTCAATTACATGGGTGGGAGCTAGTGTGTTAGCCGTCTAGCCCCATGCACGGGCGATCAGGGGTAGCTCGTTAACGGAGATTTGCCGTGTTGTGGCGTTAAGGTCATTTCAACGAGATTAACCTGAAAGCACTAGTGGGAACACAACGAATATGACTGCACATTTACGCCGACATCATCCAAGTGCAAAGACAAGTGGAAGCAGACAAAAACAAGCAAGCATGCTACTAACTTTAGCCGAGTCATTTAGACAGCCGTTAGCACATGATTCTCCTTATGGGGACCTGATATGTTTAATATGCTGCTGAGAATATAGCCCAGAAGAAGCGTATAGTATAGCTTTTATTTTGGAAAGAGACATTTCTCTGTAATAAACTCTCTTTTCCAAAGATGAGTGATTCCTCAATCAGATACAGGGCTCGCAATATCGCTAGCCCGACGTCCTGGGGCTAGCGATTTTTCCAGTCGGGCTACCAAAATCTATCTCTGCCCTGCCCGTCGGGCTATTGTAGGAAGGAAAAATATATGTCAATGCTTTTGCATTCTTTCGGAAATGTAGCTGGGTAATTATGTCATTGGCATCGGTGAGCCACTGTCAATATGTGACATATTGAAATCGCGTTTGAATTTGCGCTTGTTTTTTGCTTTCAGTTTGCAATCGCACGAACTGTGTATAGAGAGCGACAGCACTGATCTGTGAGTGATGATAATTTGTGCACCAATTCCTCTGACATCGTCTTATCAATCGTTAGCTTACTATGCAAACATGACAAGTGAAATCTCCCGCAGCAAGCTTAAACATGTGAGAGGCTGATCGCGCAGAGAATCGCTGAGCTTATGTGAGTCCGTGTGTAAAAGCAGCAGGATATATATTTTAGTTCTGCTGAGCCAAATAAGACAGGTCAGGGTGAAGAAGTGACAGCCAAAGAAAAGCTTACCACAAAACGGAGAAGTTATGACAAATCAGACTATAAGGCAAAAAGAAAGTGCAGCTTTATGGTTTCATGGACAAAATAATTTCTGTGGCTGCGATATGATGAGCTAAATAACCAGGGCTGCACATAAGTGGTCTGCAGGTGCGCATTCGCTGTCAAAATAAAAAACACGCACAAGGGTTAGGGTTAAATTTAAAAACTGTACTTTTGAGTTAAAATATATATTTATAATTTTAATAAATGACAAATTAAAAAGGCATGAACATTTTTTTGTATCGAAAAAATATCGAACCGTGACACCAAAGTATCGAACCGAACCGAACCGTGAATTTTGTGTATCGTTGCACCCCTACTAAATACAGGTGAAGGATTAAACTGCTCACCCTACTGTCTAAAACAGGTATGAACAACAGGACTGCAACAGCTTGGGTTTTTCCTCATTTATCTGTTCATTGCCCTTTTCTTCTTCTTCTTCGTCTTGAAGCATGTTTGAGTCTCTAAAATGCATCAGGAAAGGGGAGATCTGGAGGATCTACTATATCCTGAGCAAAGTGTTTTTACTAATGATGTATAAAAGAAGAGGGGCAACACGGTGGCACGGTGGTTAGCACTGTTGCCGCACAGCAAGAAGGTCCTGAGTTCAATTCCACCATCAGGCCGGGGTCTTTCTGTGTGGAGTTTGCATGTTCTCCCCGTGTTTGCATGGGTTCTCTCCAGGTACTCCGGCTTCCTCCCACCATCCAAAGACATGCAGCTTGTGGGGATAGGTTAATTGGATAATCCAAATTGCCACTAGGTGTGAATGAATGTGAGTGTGAATGGTTGTCTGTCCTTGTGTGTTAGCCCTGCGACAGACTGGCGAACTGTCCAGGGTGTACCCCGCCTCTCGCCCTATGACAGCTGGGATAGGCTCCAGCGCCCCCTGCGCCCCTGAAAAGGATAAGCGGAAGCGAATGGATGGATGGATGTATAAAAGAGACATAACAAACAGGGAGTGGAAACAGGACTTTGTAAATATGTAGGAGTGTGCTGCAACAAAACAATGGACAGCAGCATCTGTGCCAAACATAATTTTTAACTGACTTTGCTTCAATGGCTCAGAAGCATGAATATATGTTGTCTTAGCTCCTTTCTCTTCATGTCTTTCTAACCTTGTCTGCTCACCTGTCATGTGTGAGGGACTGAGCTGCAATTTGATGATTGGGGAAATAAGAGCAAAGGAATCAAGGATGTAGAAACCAAAAAAAAATGAAAAAGAGGGGAAAAAAATTTGTTTATGTGTTATCTTAACTGTTAAATTGCATTCAGTATATCCTGGGTGAGAGAATTATTCTGTCTCTGGCACAGACTTAAAAGTCTCACTTATCACACGGACCCAACCAAATACTTTGGTAGTAGTCTGCTGTAACGAAACAATGGATGTGCTATATTTAACTGGCATTGCTTTAAAACGACTAAAGCAAGGATGTCTGATATTGTTAAAAGCCTCTTAGCTCCGCTCTACATGTTTTTCTCGCTTCACTTGCTCACTTCTCTGGTGGGAGGAGCTAAGATACACTGATAGGTTCAAGGAAATGAGAGCAAAGAAATCAAGGATGCATGAACTGAAAAATAAGAGAAGGAAGAATTTGTTCATTTGTTGGTTCGGCTGTTTCTTCGCTGTTGGCATTCCCTGGATGTCAGAGTTTGTCTGTGTCAACTACTTGACACGTGAAGACTGAAAGCACACGCAAAAAGACCTTAAAGAATTAGAGAAGGAGGATATGTTCAGTGAATGTTATCAGCAGATTTAAGGTAGGGCTTTACTCTATTTGTAGCCATTGTGTAATAGAACGCACACTTGTGTAGCTGCCCAGCAGAAATCATTGCACTGTTAGTTACTTCATCCAGCTCACTCACCAACACCTGTGACGCCGAACTGGTAAATGGAACGTTTCTTATTTATGTTACACTTTTCTACTCTAACTGAGCAATCTAAGTGCTTTTTATTATAAGCTACAGTCAGGTAGAGCAGAGGGTCCCTAAATATTCATATTTTTAGGAATCAAATTAATAATAATAATAATAATAATAATAATAATAATAACTGTCAAAGTGGAATAAACTCTTCTGTTTCTCAGACATCCCTGGACAGCAAAGAACCTTTTCCTTTTTTGATCTTTTTGTTTCCAGTCTTTAAGTTTTTAAGAACTTTTCATGTGAGACTGCGAAGACTGTACACCCACAGCTGCAAAGTCTTAAATCTTAAAAATAAAATAAAATAATTAGTAAAATTACATTCAGAAAATGGCAGAAACATTACCCCAGCAGTGTAATGAGTCATGATGGGTAATGAGTAAGTCAGTGAGTTAAATAGCAAAGCATCACACAGTTGCTGCAGACTTTTACAGGCACTCTATTGTTTTGAGATCTGGTGGCTGTGGAGGCCATTTAAGTTCAGTGAACTCCTTTTAATGTTCATTATACCAGTTTGAGATGATTTAAACTTTGGGACATGGAACTTTATCCTGCTAGAAACATCTGTCTGAAGGTGGGTGCACTGTGTTCATAAAGGGGTGGAGATGGTCAGCAGCAACACTCAGACAGGCAACGGCATTTAAATAACTGCTCAGATGGTCCTCAGTGATATAAAGTACATCAGCAACAGCAGCATGAACTGTTGATACAAGGCAGGATGGATCCAGGCTTCCATGTCATTTTGTGCTAAGTTCTGACCCTAACATCTAAATGTCACAGCAGAAATCACACAGCAGTTCATGAAATATTCAGACCAGCCTGTCTGGCACCAAAAACCAAAATCACTTTAATTACTTTTCTTCCCCATCAGCCGGTCATCTTGAATAAAATTCAATGTGGAGCTACTCTTTATCATAATCCTGTCATAAAATAATAACAATAATGTTATAAAAACAATAAAAGTATTCAATATAAGAGAGATGAAAGCTATAAATATTTTTTCTTTAATAAAAGTGTGTTTGTCATATACCGTATATATGTATATATATGATTAAAGCACTTGTTGCAGGCTGCTGAGTTTGCATATTTTGCTGTGAAGTACAGCCAGACTTTTGACCGCTTCGCCTTGGGCATTTTTAATCTGTAGCTCTGCTCTAAAAGAACGTACGTACCTGGCCCCGCCTACTACGCTTGCAAATGTAAAATGATTGGCTGGAATCCAAAGTGTGTGACATCTCAGGAATAAAAACCCACTTTTATTCCTTGGCTTTTAACCTCAGTGAGACTTAGTTTCTTTTTTAATGCAGTAGTTATTTAATTAATGATTTCACTCTTCTTTTATTTGTTTTTTATTTATATCTCATGTAATTTTATTTTACAGTTCCAATGTACAGCACTTTGTGTCAGCTGTGGTTGTTTTAAAGTGCTTTATAAATAAAGTTGATGATGATGATGATGATAAAAAGCACCGAAATAAAGCACTGAAATGTGCGCTGCTTTTCGGTCTGGTTACTACCGTTTATGTCAGAACCGGTGCCATGATACCGGTACCCATCCCTACAGTGAGGTGAC
Source organism: Maylandia zebra (assembly GCF_041146795.1). Classification (NCBI taxonomy): domain Eukaryota; kingdom Metazoa; phylum Chordata; class Actinopteri; order Cichliformes; family Cichlidae; genus Maylandia; species Maylandia zebra. The sequence continues at coordinate 45,530,378 of NC_135169.1, forward strand.
AAAATTAATTAATTAAATATGCCATTAATTATTGAATTAAATGTTTCATTTTTTAATTAAATGTCCATTCACTTCACTAGTGTTTGTAGTTGTTGTTGAGAAATGCCCACTGAAAGAATGGCCACCAGGGCAAGTGCCTGTAATCAGATTACAGTAACACGTTACTTGTAATGCATTACTGCCCATCTCTGTTGAGAACAAATAATGTAAAAGAATAATAGTGTTCAAATTGTTCGTTAAAACTCTGCATATCTCAGAAAAACGAAAAAGAAAAAAAAAACCAACAGCTTTCTTTACAATGCAGCCATTACAGTCTTCTTTGATTGGTCGCTGCAGGATTGCCATTCTCCTCATGTTTAGTTTTTTCCTATCAGTGTTTTAATTCCTTGAAATAAATTTTTCAAAGTCACTTTTTGCTTTCATTAGCTTGTTTTTAGTGTCTCACTTTTGGATCTTCTGAACTTACTCTGATTAAAGTTGTCATTGTACTAATGTTATTCATGTGCAGCTGACTTCACAGCTGTGTGTATTATTTTTTTGCAACTTTTTGGAATATCTAAATGTTTAACCTGTTCAATAACATTATTACTATTCAATGATTATTAAATATGATTATCACTTGGCTACGTGAACGTACAAAAATCTGTTAAATCTCAGTGACACAAGCATGTCTTCATGCGCACACACACAGTTTCTACTCCCATTCATTCAGGTTTATATTCACACCTTTTACAGGAAGAATGGACAGCCATCACTTTAAGGAGAGAGAGAGAGAGAGAGAGAGAGAGAGAGTCAGTTTTTATAGAAATGCATAGATGTGTGTTGTACTTCCACTTGGCTTATTACTTTCTAATGCAGGGAAAAGACATTGGCAAAGAAACACCTACTACATAAATAGTTTGATTTGAAGTTGCTCTTTTGAGTCCTCTCTATTGACTCTGACATCCTGCTATTAACAGTTTCATAGTATTGCTTTTTTTGCTTTAAACAAACCTCACAGGGTGGTAGAATATGTCTGCGGTGCAGAGGTCCGTGGATTGCCTCTCCGTTGTCTTTGTTGGCAGCAATGAAGGCAGTGAAAGAACTGCTCACTCCTGATTGCACACTGAGCTGCACCACCTTCTCCTTCACTCCTCCATCTTGCTGTCCTCTGAGCTCTCTCTCCTTCATCTCCAGGGAACGAATCAGAGTGCGAGCACCCAACCTGTGGACTGTTAATCTGCAGACAAGGAAGAAAACATTTACAGTTCTAATGTTTCCTGTTTTTGCTACATTAGTACATCACTGACTTTTCTGTTTTTCACTCCACTCTATGCTTTTCAGACGTGGAGGCTAATCCACCACTTGGTTAAGACTCACAATGATAACATGATTGAAGATAGCGGTCTACAGAGGATTAAAATCAAAATCAAATGTGAAAACTTGCTTCAGAGTTGAAATATGCCATTAACTCTGTTATCAAAGTTAGAGTTTTAACAATATAAATGATGCAGGTATAACAAACCTTACTTGATATTACTGACACGCACCTGAACTAGTTCATGTCTAATTCCAGCCATTTCCACTTCCTACTGGTGTCCTCAGGGACCGCTGCCATTTCTTATCTGGCTACTTCCAATTGGTCATCTCTCCTACACATTTAATATCAATTTTCTCTGTTATGTTAATGACACCAAACTCTACCCGTCCTTAATGTGAAATGTTTATGTGGGGAAATAAACAAGTCAGCGGAGGTAGATGATGGTTTTACCATTGTTGTTTCTAATGAACAGACACATGAAAACAACCGCCTGCCCATCCCAAGTATAGTTATTTTAATTATAAGATAAAGTAAGAACCATCAGAAGATAAGACAAACACTACACATGTTTTGGCACCTCGTCAGCAGTTTCTTCCTCCCCTTGAAAGTTGGCACCAGTACACATCCTCATTCCTAAGGCGTTCTCTCACTGCCCAAGATAGAGTAAAACAACCTGCTTAAAAAGTCCACCGCCCTCTCTCCTACACACCTCCATACCTCCACAGGTATGTCGTTTGGACCAAGCACTTCTCCACTCTTCATAGTTGCCCTTTTATCATCTTTACTAATTCTCTGCACATTCTGATTTCCTTTTACGGCCAAGGGGATGAGCCGTGTGGAGAAAATTAATCAGGATCTACGCGCAGGCACTCACTGAGATGAAAGTGGTTTATTGTAAAGTAAAGCACAAGGTGAAAAATGGCAAAACAGAACTAAAGATAATCTAAGCTGGGAAAAATTAAACTACTAAACAGTAGTGATTGGTCCAGCAACACTGACGCACCGGCGCATGTATCAAGCTCACCTAGCGATGCCTGTATCGGTGCGTGTGTCGCTTTAAGAAAAAGTCACGTGATCGATACAGCTGCTGTATCACTCATTGCCAAGGCGCCAAACTGTGTTTAAAAGATACCGCATCTGCATTTGTTAACGGAATGAGTCGCCACCAAAAAAACAAAATTACTCTCGCAAAGTTAAAAAAAATACAAATCTCTGTTTCTGCTGTGTGGGATCATTTCGATCTTTTAACTGCAAATAATGTAACTGTTTGTCTGCCTTTGTTTCAGTGTAACCTATTAGAATAGGAAAAACAGCAATGTGACTTGCAGTGTGAATTATTTATTTCATTTTATGCAGGTTAAATGTCACATCTGTTCTGCTTTCTTACACAAACAAAAGCACCTCCTCAGTGTTTAGGCATTACAGAGCCAAACATGAAAATGAGGAGACAAACACACCGAGAATGAACAGAGGTAGGCCTATATAGACATTGAGCAGCTTTATCATCATTTTTTTTTTTTATTAATATGTGTTTTATCATTTTAAAATCAAGCATCTAGGAAGACTGTTGTGAACCAGGCAGTCCTGAATTTTATTATAAAGGACTGCCAACCCTTTAGTATTGTGCCTGTGAGGCTTATTTGGCTCTTACCTGCCACTACATTAATGAGAATATGCAGCTGTGTACATCTGTGTTGGGTGTAAAACACTTTCCACAAAGTCACACTGCAGGCGATTTGGCCCAATTCAAAACGGGCATGATGGAGGATCACAAATAAGGTAAGGTGTCTTGTTACCAATGCAGCACCAAACATGACTGCAGCAACAAGAACTCTCCAAATTCGACATTCAGTTTGCATTGCACACAAACTCAATTTATTAGTCAAAAAATCATGTGATCAAATCCCTGAACTTTCATCCATAAGAGACAAATCGTATCATTCTTCAGATCAAGCACTACAGCCAAAGAAAAGCTTGCTCAAGGGCAGCAGCAGATGGGATGGCCCATCTTCAAACTTATCAACGAGGTACCAACATGTTGGAACAGCACATATCAGATGCTGTCACGGCTACATGATGAGAAAGAAGAACTCTTTACATCTCCACACACAAGCAGCCACCCATCTCCATGACCAACTTAGGCGTCGTGTCACAGACACTGCTTCTAATCTGGAGTCATTAAGTGTGTTGACCCTCTCAACACTTTTAGACCCAAGATTTAAAACACTCGGATTTTGTAGTTCCTCCAAGTGTAGTGAGGCACCTGAAAATGGAGTGTGCTGCAGTAATTGCCCACACAACATCTGAGCCACAGCCTAGGCCTTCATCAGAGCAGTCACCTGTTCCAGGCAAGTTCAGTATTATCCTTTAACGTGCTGCAAAACATCTTATCCAAACCTTTTCCACCTGGCTTTACAGTTTGTGTACCCCAGCTTCATCTGTGCCTGTGAGCTCAAGCTCACAGGCACAGATGGGGAAATAGTGTAAAAAAAAAAAAACAGCAATAGACTGAATGCAAAAACATTGGATAAACTTATTTTTCTGAATAAAAATTTATAATAGATTCTGAGTCAATTACATTTAAATGGGTAATATTACATTTACAATACTTTTATTTTAATTTTCACTTAATGTCATTCACAATATATTTTAAAGATGTCTATAAAATTTGAAATATAAAAGATATAAAATGATTCCATGGAAAGTACAATACCTTAGAGTGTATACAAGTATGGCTAGGTATTTGAATCAGTGTCTGTTGTGAGTTTCAAGAAAGTTGCCAGCAGTGACATTTAAGGTCCAGCAGGTGTCAGTATGAAGAAAAACAGCAACGCTGTGTCGACACAGTATCAATACAGTTTGGGGAATGTGCTGAAACGGTTCACAAGGCCTCAGCTACCCATCACTACTAAACAGCAAACATGAAGGAAGGTGAGCAGATGCATAAGAAGGTGGATGGCAGGGAAAACACAGAGAATACACAGGAGACTTACAGACAGAACAGCAACTAGTACATGAGTAGACACGAGTTGAATACACACAGAAGAACACAGGGAGATTACACACAGGTGGGGAACACAGCTGGAAGTAATTGACAAGAGGAGACAGGGGAAGCAAAACTGAATTCACTCACATGAGACACGGACCTTCACAATAAAACAGGAAACAAGAAACAATTCACAAGGCCTTAAGCAGCTGCGCGCCCTCCCGATCACTTTCTAGCACAACACCTGGAGCTAAGGGGGCAAAACAATCTCATGAGTGCTGCTGTTTGACTGAGGAAGAATAAAGTAGTCGTGGTAAGCCAATCACATGACCACTTCAAGACAAAGACAAGGTGATATATACCAAAACATAACTGTAAATTCAGACACGTGAGGTTGTGCTAGACTTGTAGTCAAGACCGCCTAATCCGAGACCAAGGGTCTCGGATTAGGCACGTCCGTCGCGTCTCTCACCCTCTCTGTTTTTCACATAATGATATTATCCTATATCCTCGCATGTGATTGGCCACAATATGGAGGGATTGGAGCATAACTGAGCCACTGTGTGAGAGCTGAGTAGCGAAAGGAAATCAAGTGAGGGTAGAAATGACTGAAAGATTATAAGGCTCTGTTTTGAGTTTTGTTCAAAAAAGAATGACTTCATATAGGAAAAAATTAATATCACCTTAAACTAGTTTTTAATTGGGCTGTATCAAGACACAGTGACTAAACCCCAATTCAACCAAACCCAGAACTGATCCGGAATTAAAACAGGACTACAACAGTTCAAAATCAGGACTACTGAGGACTTAACCAAAAGAGAACCAGAATCAAAACTAGATGATAGTGGCACTAAAAATCATCATAGACCTGCACTACACTTATTTTTTAATTCTACCAAAGTACACTATTTAGATTCAGAAAAGTTTATATAATTATTTAGCCTTTATAAGCCTGCATAACTTAATAAATATAGAATTTGAAAAATAACAAATGGTATCTAAAAAGTTACACTAGGTACTAGATACATGTTCTGATGAGTTTTGGCAAACAACCATTTGACTAACATGTGTGTCTCACCTGCTCTTGTTCCATCTCTGTTCTGTCCTCATTCTCCTCTCTCTCCCTCTTTGTGCTGACAATCAAGCCAAACACCAACATCATCAAATATACAGTGGAAACCAGATATTTACATACTCTTCAGATAAAAACACAAACACTTTTTTAATTGTAACATCAAATCAGACTAAATGTTTATTTTTTTAGATTGATAAATATAAAAAACATATTTGTTAACTTTTGTATTTTGTATTCAAAACTGGGCCACACTTATGGAGCTCCACAATTCTTTTCCAGGTGTTTTGGTTGATATCTCTCGATTTGTCCCATGTCACAGAAACAGGCTCTGTGTTTTGGCTAATATGCGTCCACAGGTGTGCCACCAATTTACTCATATGGACTCTACTAACCTATCAGAAGCTTCTTCAGCTCAGAATGGAATTGTCTGGAGTTTTCTTATTAATTAACAATAAACTTAGTGTATATGTACTCCTAAATTTGATGTAAGTGATTAAAATAGACAGCTCCCTCTTTTTATTCTGACATTTAACTAATTCAAAAGATATTTCAACATTTATTTATCCAGAACAAAGCAAGTTTACTCTAAATTGATGCTTAACAGTAAAAAAAAAAAAAAGTTTTTATGTTTTCCCCCTAAAGTGTATATAGACAACTGGTTTCAACTGTGAATATACCGCTGTGTATTGAAATTCCTCTTGTTTTGCATAGATATACTGAACAACATACAAAGCATAATATATAAAATAATATGTACCTGAGTTGTTTCTTTGAAAGAAGCTCCTTATGTCCATTGTTGTGCACATCAGTACACAATTGAAACCGATTTAGAGAGTTTGTTTAGCCGTGGAGGATAAAAACTGTAAATATGAAATGTAAGCTAAGATTCTAAAAAAATCAGCTTTGTCGTTGGGCTTTTTATTTATCCATTTGTTGATTCACTCGAAGAGCAAGTAACGCAACCAAGTGATCAGTTTGATATCAATCTTTTGTGATACACTGTCATATTTACATTATTTGTACAGTACGAATGATTTACTTTGGTACCTGGTCAAACTTAAGCTCTCCTCTGTCGGCAGCAAACTGGCAGGCAGCACCTTCTCCCCCCTCACTCACATGGGTGCTGTGCTCATTCGCCTAGTGCCTGAGCTCAGATCATACCAAAATTAGGGGGGATTTACGACGGTGTGCTCTGTGCTTTGTGTGTTGTTTTTGTTTTATACAGTTGTCAGTCAGGCATCTAACTAAGAAATTACACTCCAAAAGACTCCATGCTTCTGAAAAAAGGACCCGGGCTTAATCCCAGTAAGCCAGCCCCCCGCTCCGCTGACTCCAAATCGAACAGTTATGTCTATAACTTCTGTTCCCTGAAGGAGAGGAACGAGGTACAACACATAAGCATGGGATATCACGCCCTCGCGTGTCCTGGCTGAAGAAACCTTTAATCACGCCTTTAAGGCAGATGACGTGTGATGACACGCGCACGGCCCTGCCTGCACATATAGCCGCTGTCATCACAGTCATCCCTCAGTTCTTCACCAAGCCAAACTGCTCAGTGGGGCCACCTTGTGTTGTACCTCGTTCCTCTCCTTCAGGGAACAGAAGTTATAGACATAATTATTCGTTCCCTTTCAGTCGATTCACTCGGTACAACACATAAGTATGGGTATCCAACCGATAAAACTGCACAAAAGTGTGCGTTGATGCCCAACTAGCTGCCGCACAAATATCAGCTACAGGCACCTCTTTAAAAAGAGCCCATGAGGTTGCCATCCCCCTGGTGGAATGAGCTCTGACCCCGTGGGGCAAAGCAAGACCACCGGTGCTGTATGCCAGTGAGATAGCTTCTATAATCCAGTGGGACAGCCTCCATTTGGACAGAGCTCTACCTCTATTTGGATCAGCGAAGCAGACAAACAGCTGGTCACATAAACGCACATTCTGAGTGCGCTCAATGTAGGTGCGTAGCACACGCATTGGACAAAGAGAATGCATCCTCCTCTGCTCCTCAGATGCAAAAGGAGGGGAGCAAAAGCTCAGCAACTCAAACTCCATTGAGCTAGAAGATGAAGGCATGATCTTGGAAAAATAGGCAGCATTTAGACGCAATACGACCTTGTGGCCATCAGAAGAGAACTGTGTGCAGGAGGGATGCACAGAGAGCGCATGAAGGTCACCCACTCACTTTGCCGAAGCCAATATACATATATACATATATATATATATATATATACATATATATATATATATATACACATACACATATATATATACATATATATATACATATATACATACATACATATATATATGTATATATATAGGGTAATCAGTTGACAGCTAAGGTTTTCTTTAAAGTCTTCTTTCATGATCAGTGATACCTATTTATCTGCAGTGATACAAACAATGAATAAAACATGATAAGGAAATTTAGACTAATTAATAGCACACATTAACCGCTATGTCTCATAAGAAAATATACAGTGGGGCAAAAAAGTATTTAGTCAGCCACCGATTGTGCAAGTTCCGCCGGCTTAAAACCTGTGCGCTGCTTGTGCTGTTGTTGTTTTTGGTGTTGATGTGTACAGCTGGCAGCAGGAGGGTTGCAGCCGTTGAATGTAGGCTACTGTTACAGCAACCGTGTGATCACTGTAAGGGTGGACAGCGCACAGCTTGGGGCGAGCCGGAGGCGGAGAGACGGAGGTCGAGGTGTGCGGGGGTGCATGCTGTCCACTTCGGCACGCAGGCTTCACAGTCCTGCGTGCCGGCCATCTGCATAGCTGCCTGTGAGCCCCAGCTCACTTCCACGCCTACTGCGCCGCTGCTGCTTGCCATATGGGTGGCCATCAGGCCAGCTCCGGGGCTTCCGCTGGAGGCGCGGGCGACCGCCAGAGTGGACACTTCCCTGTCGCTGGGCTGGGGCATGGGGCGTCGATGGTCTGGGTCGATTCCCTCGCCTGCTCGCGAGGTGAGGTGAAGCGGGCGAGGGGGGTATGTGGCAGGGTGTGTTCTGCGATGCCGCTGCAGGGTTGGTGGTGGTGATGTGTACGGCTGCCAGTGGGAGAGCTGAAGCCGTTGAATGTACTGTTACAGCAACCGTGTGATTATTGTAAGAATAAATGATGCTGCGAAGCATGAAAATGCCATCGAGTCTGCCCTGGTGACGATCTTTTTTTTTTTTTTTTTTAAATCTTAAGTGCACGCAAACCAGTAAACAAATTAAAACAAATACTGTTGATAAACTATAATACAAAAATTACAATTAAAATTCTCAACAACAAAAAAAAATATATAAAATATATATAATATTTTCGAAAGGAGCCAGCTGAGGTGGTTCGGGCATCTGACAAGGATGCCCCCTGGGCGCCTCCTGGGTGAGGTGTTCCAGGCATGTCCCACCGGGAGGAGGCCCCGGGGCAGACCCAGGACACGCTGGAGAGATTATATCTCTCGGCTGGCCTGGGAACGCCTTGGTATTCCCCCGGATAAGCTGGAGGAGGTGGCTGGGGAGAGGGAGGTCTGGGCCTCTTTGCTTAGGCTGCTGCCCCCGCGACCCGGCCCCGGATAAAGCGGATGAAGATGGATGGATGGATGGATGGATATATATAATTAATATGTAAACAACTTAACAACCCCCACCAGCCCACCACTACTTGCTACCATCCTTGCACCTGTCGTGGGAAACACCGCACACCACATCAAGAACTCACCGACAAGGTCCAGAAACTTACCTTGGATCCAGATGAAACCATGGTGTCCTTTGATGTAGTCTCTCTCTTCACTTGCATACCCACCAAGCAGTGGTGTGTGCGTGTCTAGAAAATTTTTGTTGGGGGGGGCCAGGTAAGGGCACAGATTTGGAGAAGGGTGGCAGATGTAATTGGCAGATAATGTTAAAAAAAAATTCTACCAACCGTTAACCATAATTCAGTAACCCTGTAAACCTAAAAACCGAATGCGCTTTTAACTCTTATTAGAATGAGATTTTAACCACTAAGAACAACACTGGCTGATGATGACATACAGTCAGCTGGCATGGTGACACTGCTGGACTGGGACAAAAAAATCGGGCATTTTGACTAGAGACCGGCCCACCAGGTATTAAAGCCAAAAAGCCTTTGAATGAAAACAAATGCTGTTGTGACAGTGATGTACACTGTCTTATTGGTATATGTATGATTTCTATACATTTTACGTCAGATAAAAACTTTGTTCGCAAGAGTCAGATAATTATTTAATAAAAGCTAGATATTTTAAATGAGAATAAGAAAGAAAAGTATTTTTTGTGCCCCCAACTCGTTAATGAGGAACAAATTCTCATTTCATCCTATGATAACAGCATTTTCACCATTTCAGCCAGTGTGAGTGGAGAACAGCCAAGTCTCCTCCCCTGAGAAACCTCCACATGTACCACCGAAAAATTAGTTTGAATCTGAAATCAGGGCTCAAACTTCTTGTTCTGAGACCATTTCTTTATTTTTCACACCAAACTGTTTAATAAGACAAACTTTACACAGAGTTCATAAAATATAACTAACGCTTTAACATTATCAGGATTTCATAATGCAAACTTCAAATTAACAAGAAAACAGCTGCAGAACATGTGGATCAAAATGATTTCATTAAAACAACATGTGGACTTCAACGATACAGTAAATACACTAAAGTGAAAGGAGGAGCCAAAAATAGATGTTTAATAGAATTTGAATTAACAAAAGGGTCCTTATGTGTGCTGCCGTTTTTAACATTTAACATTTCTTTGAAATGAATACATTTTAACAAAAAGAAGTTAATTTTGGAAAAACTAAGAAAGTTCAAATGAAAGAAATTGATATATATATCCATATCAGTAATTTTGATCGCCCTGCATGTAGTGACAGTGACAGAGAAGCTGCATGTATAGATGTACATATCTATACATGCAGCTTCCTAAATGTAACATTCAGGATTATTCACTGCAGGTCCAGAAATCAGAGCTACCTCATCAGATCCAAATGTGACATCAGCTGACACTCTTTACAGGAGATTCCATCTGAACTCTGTGGAGCCTGATCTCAAGGTTTTTAAGTCCAACCCTGAAGCCAGAAGAGGATCTTTCTCTCTCTTCAGATTCATTGTGATTCAGTGATTTCAGTCCAGGGGTCCGTTCTTCGTACCTCGCTTTAAGGATGGGTATTGATAAGATTTTCACGATTCCGATTCCATTTTCGATTCTGTTTAACAATTTGATTCTTTATCGATTCTCTTATTGATTCTTTTTTTTTTTTTTTTAAAAAAGGAGAACACTAAGCTAGCTTAGAACTTTGTTTTATATCTTCTCTTTGAACAAGATAGAAATTTAGGAGTAACATGGCCTTACAAACCCAGCAGTGAGATCTTAACCCTTTAAAGCCGATCGGAGCGGACACGCTCCATTTTGCGTAACTATTTTAAAATCCCGGTAGCACTGCAATCACGTAAGCTAGCACAATAATTTTTTTTTGCATATGAAACCGGAGGAGTTGTACTTACATCTTATGCCATCAGCTTGTCCTAGGTCACAGTTTCCTTCCACATATAGCTTTGCAAAAATTGCATAAAAAGCGCTTGCAGCAACAAAAACATAATATTCCAGAAACACGCTTCGCCGATCCGATCAGCTGTTTGTAACACTTCCTACGTCCATCAGCGTGAACTGTCACATGTCCGCCATGACATGGCCGAAACCGGAAGTGACGTCATTTTGCGGAAATGTAGTTTTTTACCATGAGCCTATACTGGTGTTTTTAAAAGTTATGTTTGACTTTATGACTTTCTGTGTCGTTTCTGGGATGCTGAGGACTCATATTGCACTGCTGGAAATACTTTATTTTGATGCATATGCTGTTATTTTGCAAATTTGCATTATAATATTTATTTTTGTTTTTCCTGCAGTATATGAAAATTGGTGTATTTCAAAAATAAAACTATGAAGACACTCAAAATAAGTTTTCTGTGGTGGGAAACTAGTTTGTGCAACTTTTTTGTATTTACAGTTTTGAGGGATAAGCCTCTTAAATTTCTCTAACTAGAAATATATGTTAAAAAATCAAAAACGATTTTCAATTTTTTTGTAGTTTATTGCACTTTTTTTGCAATTTATGTAATTACTATGCACTTAATGCATACATATTATTAAAATTTGGGCTATAATGGTTGTATTGATGTATAGCAACTTGAAATGCTCCCAAAAATGGCTCCACAGCATGTAAAAATATAATATAAGCTCTGGCGGACTTGGTTCTATGGTAGGTCTTAAAGGGTTAAGAGATCCAGCCTACAGCTCTTCAATGGGGTGTCACAGGGTCCCAGGAAAAAAAATAATTGTAAATGTAGAATAATAAAAAAAATATTCTTCTGTAGCAATAACAAAGTATAACATAAATTATTATGTAGCAATTACACAAGAATATCCAGTAATGTCCCTGCCTACAATTAAACACATTCACTTACCGAAAATTGGGGGCATCTGCTGTGCAAGGTGCAAGCCTTTTACCACAAACTTAGTCACTGCTTGGTGACATTCGTCTATCCTGGCCTGAAAGGAGATGCTACCGGTAGACTGCAGCGAGAACTGCCAGCATCTGAGCCAGAATCTGTCTGTCTCTCTCATCATGGTCACCTAAATGCAGCGCACAGTAATGGCAGGTTTTGCAATAAGGCAGATCGCGCTAACATAATATGCACTGTTGATTATTTACCTGCCGCATTAACGGGACAGGACGTGCAAACGTTACCGCTGCTGCTGGGTTGAGATTCACGAGTCCGGAGAGCGGAATTAAAAACATGACATTCATTTCAGGTTATCACGTGTTTTGTGAGTAAATGCTTTTGCATATTCGTAGTGTTTCCTCCCTTAAATGAAATATCTACTTTGCAAGTATTGCAAGTTGCCCTGTTGTCATCCGTTCTCGTAAAGTATAACCAAACTTTTGAGCGTTTGAACCGCCGTGTTTCCTGCCAGGTAAATGACGCTCCGCAACGTGGTGACATCATTCGGGGCGACTGGAATCGCTAAGAGAATCGATTGCAAAAATGGCAAACAATTCCAAGGAATTGAAACAGTGGGAACCGGTTCTCAACAAGAACCGGGTTTCGATACCCATCCCTACCTCGCTTACTACATCCAAGATCAAATGACACATCCAAGTTCAAATCATCGCGCCAACTTTGAGCTCGCTATTCCGGGTCTCCAAACACACCTGTTGTTGACGATTAGTACAGCTGGATGAAGTAATGTGAGATCACTGGGTGGCCCAACAGGGGCTACGCATCGATAGTAGAAACATTGATCTGCAACCCTTTGATTGGTCGGCGAAAATGTCGAAGGAGCACGCTCGGTATTTTTCGGCAGCAGAGCAAGAACTCCTGATTGAGGGATTTCAGGAGTTTCAGGGTTTAATTAAAACGCAAGGGAACACTGCAAAGGCTGCAAAAGCAAGGAGAGAGGGCTGGACGAAAGTTGCTGACAAATTAAACTCGTAAGTAATTTATTAATAATAATAATAATAATAATGGATTGGATTTATATAGCGCTTTTCAAGGCACCCAAAGCGCTTTACAATGCCACTATTCATTCACTCTCACATTCACACACTGGTGGAGTTGCTACAGCTGTGTAACCAAGAAAAGGGCAGAGCAAAAAAAGACAGGTGGTGGTCCTGCACCCTCTCGTCAACAAGTTGGTTAAGTGAATAATACCCTCACGGGAAAATCGATATCTCTCTATGAGCACACTGTCGCGCTGAGCTAAAGGATCCTGTCTATCACGCAGTATACGCTGAATTCTGAAAACTCTCCTTATCAATCTTGCACCTTCCGCAATGGGTTGCTCGTGTACAAACGGACAGGACATGGCTGCGACAGACTTCCCAAATCCACCTTCACTTTTATAGCTGTGGTCTCTCATCTTGATTACACGAAGTAATTTACTATTACTACTCTAAAATATGAATTACATCTGAAATAATCAAATACATGTAATAGAATGTCAATAGTACATTTCCCTTTTTTTAGGAAATGACCTGTATGTATCTGTATGAAATCAATAAAAGAATCAAATACTGCATTATCTTTAGTTACATTGATAATATTTATTTATGGAAATATAGTGATAAAATATCGCTGTTGCTTTCGTATAAATGAAGCGGACATACCTGAGTGGCCGCAATCTAATCCTGTTTACATAAAGTAAGCCTGCTCCCAAGCAGGTTTACGCTTACGGATCTGTTGCTATGACAGCAAGTCCCGGATGAGCTTCGGAGAACTGAACGATCCAAGATCACGCAAAATTGTCAACAATCAAATCCAGCTAACTTACTTGGCGAGGTACGAAGAACGGACCCATGCATGATCAGGCTGATGTTTGCGCAGAGCAGATAATGAAGTGAATGTTTTGGCACATTGGTAACAGTGAAACAGTTTATTTACAGCGTGGAATCGTTTGTGTTTGGAGTATGAACTGAGATTCCTGAAGCTCTTGTCACACTGGTCAGAGCTGAAGTTCGCTTCCATGTGTGTACAATCATGTTTGTTACGATGACCTGATTGTGAGAAGTTTTTGTCACAGTGTCTGCACTTGTATGGTGTCTCTCCTGTGTGGATTTGCTAATTCTTGTTCGTTAAGCTCACGTGCAGTGGTGAAGGATGACCCACACTAGTCACAGATGTGCTGTTTGACCCCACTGTGGAAGAGTTCATGTATTTTTAATGTACTTGGTGTGTGGAAGATCTCTCCCACATTCTTTGCAGTAGTTCATTTTGTCTCCAGGGCCCTATTTCAGGAAGCCGGTTTAGTGCAAACTCTGAGTAAGTATACCCTGAGTTAACGAAAACTCTGGGTTTTCGGTTTCACAAAGCGAGTTTAGATTAATCCTGAGTGAGTTACTATGACGACACACTCCGTGAAGCTAACCTGCCCCCTAGCAGGTTTACTTCAACTAACCCTGACTTTCTCCGCCTCTTTGTCGGAAACCTGACTGTAGGTCAGACATGGCGTGCCCCTTCCTTGAAGAGCCAGTAGATGTTGAAGCCCAAATTCTCCGCAGAGCTCTCCGCCGGGAGAGAGTGATTAGAGCGGGAAATTAATGTAGCCTCTAACTGCAATTGATTTACATAGGACAAACAGATCAAGCACTATGGCTCATAATACAATTTCACCTTACCTGTTTGGACTATATTTTTATATTTCATTTTTACTTGTTGCCAGGAACGTTTGGGGCCTGTTGGGTTGCACCTGCGCTCACATCACATCACGAAATAAAATGTATAAAATAAAAAATGAAATATAATAAATAACGTGTTAAATGGGTGGAAATCCCTAGATCAATGTTTAAATTAACACTCACGCATTGACTGTCAGCTATGTTTTGCCATGCATGCTCCCTTTCTTTTGCAGCTGAGGCTGTGTTACTTTTTTTCTGCAAAATTTGCATGTTATCAGCATATGCTGCTATCAGAATTTCAGCCTCAAGCGCTGTAAAATACATTGACCGCGCCTTCTTTCCCTCCGTCTCCATGGTGACTCGCTTAATCTGTGCTCCACTAATCAGGGCTTTATGTATCCTCGTGTGCGCGCTTAACTTGGGGTTAAAGCAACTCCGCGTTGATTGAACTACTTGTTATCAGCCTTTCTGAAACAGAATATTCCGAGTTGGACAGTTCAGGGTTACTCAACCCTGAGTATCGTTTTTCACTCTGAGTTTTCTAAACCGGCTTCCTGAAATAGGGCCCAGTGTGTCTACGTTGACGTGGTTTAAGGTCCCGTTGATGATTGGAGGTGACTACACTACAGTGACGACAGGGTTGAGAACTGGATCCATCTGTGTTGCTCTGCTTCTAAACAGTGACAGCGTAAGTGATCTCTGCCAATGTCCAACTACGTTTTACTGTTTACATTAAAACACTCAGCTTACCAAGCGAAAATGACTCTTCATTTTTCCAAACTGTTCATTCAGTATAACTCCATAAGTTTATTGATCAGACCTGTTCCAAACAATCAGGTTAAAATTACAAGATAAAAAAAATCAATACATCCTCACAGTAACTGCACTTGTAGAGTTAATTTCTGGTGTGGATCTGTTGGTGTTTTTTTCAGGTGATGTGGAACTTTAAAAGTCTTCTCACACAGTTCACTTTTGTAAGGTCTCTCCTCAGAGTGGCTAAACATGTGTCGTTGTAACTGTGCATCTGTTGTAAACAGTTTCCCACACTGATCACAGCAGGAAACATAATTTCCAGTGTAAATCCGTAGGTGAATATTTCGGTACTGTTTGTCACTGAACCTTTTCCCACAAAAATCGCAGCTGTACACCTTAATTCCAGAGTGGGTAACTAGATGCTTCTGTAAGTTTCGACTTTGAGCAAAAGCTTTACAACACAAGTCACAGTAGTGTGCTTAAACTACACTGTGGATGAGTTGGTGTTTTTTTAAGCCTCCAGCCAGGGTAAAAGACTTTCCACACA
Source organism: Maylandia zebra (assembly GCF_041146795.1). Taxonomy (NCBI): domain Eukaryota; kingdom Metazoa; phylum Chordata; class Actinopteri; order Cichliformes; family Cichlidae; genus Maylandia; species Maylandia zebra. Next base: position 45,546,221 of record NC_135169.1, read on the forward strand.
ATTCACAGCTGTACGCTTTAACTCCACTGTGGATGAGTTGGTGTCTTTTTAAGTCTCCTGCCTGGGTAAAAGACTTTCCACACAATTCACAGCTGTACGCTTTAAATCCACTGTGGATGAGTTGGTGTTTTTTTAAGCCTCCAGCCAGGGTAAAAGACTTTCCACACAACTCACAGCTGTAAGGTTTAAATCCACTGTGGATGAGTTGGTGTTTCTTTAAGTCTCCTGCCCGGGCAAAAGACTTTCCACACAAGTCACAGCTGTATGCTTTAACTCCACTGTGGATGAGTTGGTGTGTTTTTAAGGCTCCAGCCAGGGTAAAAGACTTTCCACACAATTCACAGCTGTAAGATTTAACTCCACTGTGGATGAGTTGGTGTTTCTTTAAATCTTCAGCCAGGGTAAAAGACTTTCCACACAAGTCACAGCTGTATGCTTTAACTCCACTGTGGATGAGTTGGTGTTTCTTTAAGTCTCCTGCCCGGGCAAAAGACTTTCCACACAAGTCACAGCTGTATGCTTTAACTCCACTGTGGATGAGTTGGTGTTTCTTTAAGTTTCCAGCCCAGGTAAAAGACTTTCCACACAAGTCACAGCTGTATGCTTTAACTCCACTGTGGATGAGTTGGTGTTTCTTTAAGGCTCCAGCCAGGGTAAAAGACTTTCCACACAAGTCACAGCTGTATGCTTTAACTCCACTGTGGATGAGTTGGTGTTTCTTTAAATCTTCAGCCAGGATAAAAGACTTTCCACACAACTCACAGCTGTATGCTTTAACTCCACTGTGGATGAGTTGGTGTGTTTTTAAGGCTCCAGCCAGGGTAAAAGACTTTCCACACAAGTCACAGCTGTACGTTTTCTCTCCCTTTCTTCTGTGAGGTTTGTCAGCCTCCTGAGAGTGCTGACTTCTTGCTCCATGTTGGTCCTGCAGTGACAGAGGCAGTGAGTGAAATGCAGTCGTGGAACAAACTGAAACTCCCTCCGTCAGTGGAATGAAACATGTCAACAAACACATTGCTGGTGTGTTACACCACCTTCTGGTGATAGTATCACATTACAATGATGTGACACAAAGAGAGGTATAATTAAAATGACATTAGGAAATATTGATCAGCGGAGAAAATCTTTTATTTCACAAAATTTTTTTCAGTTCAACTGATGATATTGTTGTTTCAATGTGTGTAGATAAAATATGATCTTTGTATTTTCTTGTGACTTCTGTGGTTTCTGATTTTGAATGTAGATTCTGTATATATGGATGAGCCCAGGATAGAAAAGATAAAGCTGCTGTTAACGGGTTTTTAAAAACCAACCAGCTGAACACACAGTTTCAATAAGTGTTGTGTTGTCTGTGATGTTTTTCTCACCTTTTGTGTTGAAGACATTTTTTCCTCTGTAGTGGCTGAGCTGAGTCCAAATGGCTGAAATTGTTCCTCTGCTGCTCCAACAGACTCTTCTGCTCCTGTTACTCCTGTTGTAAAAAAAAAAAGTATCAATCGATATCGATATTGAACTGTTCGATACAGTGCTTTCGGTTCGGTACGCATATGTATCAAACAATACAAAATTTTAATTTATTTTATCAACTTTTCTTCTGATAATGCTGTCTGTGTTGAGAGCTCAGTGGATCTGCATTCGACTACTCCGCCTAGGCTCCACTGTCGAGCACAGATCCACTGAGCGCAGCACAAGCTAGCAAGACAGTAGCTAAGCTCGTTGTAACATGGCAAATTGAACCCCCCCCCCCCCACCCTCATTCAGATCTGGCCTTTGGAACTATTTTGGTCTTCATGTGAAGTATGACCCTGAAGGTAAGCGCGTCATGGACAAAAGTAAAACAGTATGTTGGATGTGCCACGCAATGCTCAATTACATGGGTGGGAACTATTGTGTTAGCGCAGTTAGCCCCGCGGTAGCTCGTTAACGGTGATTTTCCGTGTTGTGGCGTTAACGTCATTTCAGATTAACGCTGACAGCACTAGTGGGAACACAATGAATAGGACTGCACATTTACGCCGACATCATCCTAGTGCAAAGACAAGTGGAAGCAGACTAAAACAACAAGCACACATGCTACAAACTTTACCAGAGTCATTAGCACACGATTCTCCTTATGGGGACCTGATGTGTTTAATATGCTGCTGAGAATATAGCCCAGAAGAAGCGTATAGTATAGCTTTTATTTAGGAAAGAGACATTTCTCTGTAATAAACTCTCATTTCCAAAGATGAGTGATTCCTCAATCAGATAGATTTATTTTTTTATTACTTGGTTGTTTCAGCAACATTAAATTGAAAAACTGTACTTGTTAAAATATATATTTATAATTTTAATAAATGACAAATTACAAAGGCATGAACATTTTTTTCTATTGAAAAAATATCGAACTGAATTGTGAATTTTGTGTATCGTTGCACCCCTAATATATATATATATATTTTTCTTTTTTTTGAAGCTTTGTAAAAGCCCGAAAGAAGCAGAAATACATAGTAGGATTAAAGAGCGTAATAACTGACTGAAAAGGAAGACGGCAGCACTGCATGTACATGCATGTACAAGCCACTGATAAACATCGAAGAAGAAGAAGAAACAGTGTCCGGCATTGTATCTGGTTTCTGGTACAGATCGGGTAGTGGCAGGGCCACATCCTTCAGAGATTTAAGAAAGAATTTAGAAGTTTTTAACTCAGTGATGCTGAAGTGTTCGTTTGACTTTGGGACCTGAAGTGACGGAGTTTAGGACCCAGATTACTCCCAGATTTACGAGCGCCTTAGTCCAACAAATATGGCAATAATGAGGGCCCGCTTGCTTTTTCTACAAAAAAAAAAGTGCTTTGTTGTGTATCTGACGGACAAACACCAAACCAGCTCCACATTACTGAAGTGGAACCATTTTTACAAACTAATTCTGGTTCATCCGTTTCACTCAACGATCCGCTTTCTCCCTTCTCATTCTCTGTTGCCGCCATGCTTTTTCGGCCATGTGCGTATGAAAACAAAGGCACTGCGCATGCGTGTTTTACCCATATTCTATCGCAATAGTCCATTTTCTTATCGTTGCCTAACATTGTACCGGTATTACCGTGAACGGTATAATATGGCCCAGCCCTAGTGGCAAGCATGCAGGCTTGTCACTAGGGCAAACTATGGCATGCAGGCTTTCACATTTCACACCATTCGAAGACAAATATAACGTCGCAGAACACTCCAGCTCACTTGTTAGTCTGCTCCAAGCATTTCCACAAAGGTCAGTGTTTTGTAGTAGTTAATACGTCATTTTTCATAACATAATTGTCCACTAAAGGCTGATTGCCCTCCCCCAGGCTTGTACCTGTGGCTTCATGTCCTGGGGGTTGGTTGTTCTCTTCCCCTGCACTCCATCCTTTTGTTCATATTCCAAGATTATTTTGTTATATGTATTCTTACCTCCTAGCAACCGCCATATTATAATATTGCAAGCAATCACAAACTCTACAGTCTCCCTAACTTCAATGTGATGGCCCGCTTGAAGCTGACGCTCTGGAGCGTGTGTCGAAAAAAACAACACACTGGTTCAGAAGCACTGTGCCGAGGCTTGCTTCGTTTGGCAAAAGTCACGTGACCAGTGACGTCCGAAGCTTCATTACGCACGTAACTGCTTCGGTACCTGATTCAAACAGATATAAGGAAGTGAATCATCCACGGGATTCGTGGAGTGTGTTGATGGTGACAGATAGCGACGAGGTGATCATTCCACTGACAGATATGGAGCCAGCGAGGAAGAGAGGACGTTCTGGCGTGTGGGAATATTTTGAGTTGATTTTGCTCAATTCATTTTATCTGCCGAAGTGAAAAACTTGAAATGTCCAAAATCATGTTTTCATAATGTAAATATCATTACAGCATATGACTTTAGGAACACTTCCATGTGAATTAAAGCTGATGAAGACTACAAAAATGTATTTGACACTATACGTACATGACATTGCTACACAGTTTAGAAAATCATTTTGTTTATTGTTTTTAGGTGATAGTCTGCAGGACCCAGGAATACCTGCATATCTACCAACTTGCAGTGTAGTTCCTGCACTCCACAGCCTCTTCTGTTCCATGCAAGTGGATTTTCTCCAGGGCAGGAGAAACTATTTCTAAGAAAAGAAACAGACTCAGCCAGCGCACAGTAACACTAATCCTCTTGTTAACTGTAAATAACAAAAGGGCTACCTTACATTGATCATGTTTTTACTTTGCAAGTTCTTGATTAGGGGTGGGTTTTGATTATCGCTTTTCTGATTACAATCCATGCTAAATTGAATAAAGTGATATTGATTCATTAAAATCCCGTGTCGATTTGTAAATTAACGTTATTATGCCTGAAACGCCAGCATCTCAGGTTAAACCTCACAACATGTCGTCAAACACCATGCAGCTAAAACAGTAACTGGGAGCAGGTTTACGGATTCTGCATACAAACGTGAACACAGAGCGCGGACCCGACACGTCAGAATCAGATTTTGATGTGTCGGCGGGTCCGCGCTGTGTTTGCCTCTTTTTTTTTCGCTGGCTTCTGCAGCTGCAGGTTTCATAACTCTCTGTTTACATCTCTAATTAAGTCTCACATGTGTCAGCTTTCTTTTAATAGATACGAAATTATGGATATATACTGTTAAATGATCAGACTTGTAATATTTCTGACTGAGGCAAAACTTTCCAGATTCCAATCAAATTGAATCGGATCCTGTATCGAATCAAAATGATTCTACAAATCAGTGACGATGCAGCCGTACTCAGCTCCCTAAGCATTTTCCCTTTCCAGTTCACAATCAATCCCACCCCTAGGTCAAAAATATGTATAGGACAATTGGCCTAATCTAATATTTTGTATGAACCTGTCCAGCTGTCCAGTGATTAAACGACAAGTAGATGGAGGCAGGACTTCACAGCAGGGGCATACTCCATAATGTGCTGTGCATTATCATATGTATATTATATATATTGCTCACTTATTGTATTTACCAACATCAAGGAGTTATGAGCAAAGAAAGGCCACCATAGTGCATGTTTAAATAGGGAAAGTTTATTGATCAAAATGTATTACGCAAATACGCATTACATTTTTTTCAGCCCCCCAATCGAGAAAACAAAACCAATTACATGTTCAAAGCAACGGAACGGTGGCCCAATATCAGAGAGAACTCCACTCTTGAGTGAGCAGTGATAATTGAGCAGTCCGTTTTATTTTGCAGATTCAAGCTGCTCTTCAAAATTTTCACCACCAGATGTCACCGGAGAGGACTGTGTTGAAAAGCTTCGAGTAATGAACCGTTTTTCAATACAAGCTTCAGTGCTTCGGAAAGCTTCATTTGGCCATCACTAGTAAGCAATCTATTATTCTCACCAGAGAAAAACATAAACTAAAACCACATCAAAGTTAGCTCCGTGCTTACCTTTAGATGAGCCCACAAACAAGAGAACTCTGTGATTAAGCTAGAAGCCTTTCCAAACACAGTTAACAGATCAGGAAGCTGAGACACACGTGGTTCGCGCTGATCTCAGCTACAATCCAAGAGACAGCGGTGGGTAGATCGATGCAGATATCGATTGAAAAGTAGGTAGTTGTATATGATCCTGTAGGTTTACTACTTTACTCCCGTTTCACGAAAAAGCAGCTCTCTCTAGTGATGTGACGTTCTGTATCGAGGCTTCGAAGCGTGTGTCGAGTAATGGAGGGGGCGTTTCCGCGAAGCGCGTATCGAGGCTTGCTTCATTTATGGGAGGAGCTGAAAATGATGACGTCCGAAGCCTCGCTGCCCGGCTGTACCACGTGACTGGTTCAGGAAGCGGTTCGAACTTTGCCGCAAATAATCATTTTCCATACTGCCAGCATAAATATACACAGTATACTGCCATCACTACAATATAGATGTTTTACACACTCCTTTTGTTGTTGACATTTACAGGCTGTGTGCAAAATGCCACACTCTTCAAATTCATGCCAACTAATATTTTTACGTCCAGTAGGTGTCCTGCTAGAGCAAATGAAGCTTCAAGAAGCTTCGCGTTGGGGTGAACCAATTGGATGAAAAGCTTCAGTGCTTCATGAGGCTTCATCTGCCCATCACTAGCTCTCTCTGCTCAATCCTCTCCAGCGCACACACTTTGCTCCGCCCCCTTTACCCAGCTCTGCAGCGATTTGTTGCTGTGCGTCACGTGACTCAGCTGCACAACGTAATCACGTGGTGTGTTATTTCAAAATTAGCGCGCTTCGGGATTGACGGCAGGCCGCAATGCATTGTGGGTAGTGGTGTGCGATACTGCATGTTTTGGTATCGATCTTCTGCTTTTCTTTTCATTCCAATTAAAATTGTTATACTCTTAGAAATGATAATAATAATATTTCCACTGTGGGATTTCCACGCATCAGAAGTAACACTTCTACATGCTGTTAATAAATATCACTGTACCTGCCTCTTGTTTTGAGATTTTTGGGCTCACACCTTTTTTTGAATAATTAATGTTTGGGTTTTTGTCACCATTTCTTTTGGATATTTAGGTTGTCAGCATTGTTTATATATTACTTTCTAGTGACTTAGCTTATTATTCAAGTCTTGTGCCTACAACCTAGTGTAACAGGGTCATAAATCACATTTTATAATTACCCAAAATGTGTTCTTAACCCCCAAACCATTCTTCTTTTATACCTGACTTTTAGGACCTCCAAGCCTGTAGTTATGTTCATTATCAGTTAGAGCCCCTCCTCATTCTTTTCTTCTTCTTCTTTGGTGCAATCCTATTGTAGGTTCTGCTTATAATAACCAGTCCACTGTAACTGTATGCCAGGCGTTTATTAGCAGCCAACATGAACGTCCGTACACTCATAACAGGAAGTACACATAACCCCTAGAGGGAACCACAGCGACACCTGCTGGAACTCTCCGTAACAGCAGCAACAGGAGGCAGTATGGACAAACATAACATTGCTGTTATCTTTTCAGTTTTTTTCTTCTTCTTAGTTTTGCACTTTTCAGGCAAACCCAAATCAAACAACACCACCGTAATTGAAGAACTTATCAGGTTATGGATTACAAAACAAAATGAGGCTTCAAATATCAAATGAAATTCACAGTAATCATTGTCATAACTGCGACAAGTATGCAATAACATAACACAAGATAAAACACATTTCAAAACAGAAAATACAGCACCAGTGTGCTTTTAATCCACGTATTTACTATTCGGTTTAGACACTCTACCAGATCTGGTTCGGTACAAGTTGTCATCAGAACGTACTTGGCATTTTGTAGGTGTTATCACCTGTTCCTGCTGTTTTGTGCCATGTTGTGGTGGGTCGAGTTGAACTTGAACTGTTTCATGTTTGTTGGTTTGTGTTTTATAAGGTTCAGATTCATCCGCTCTTCGAGATGAGTCCAGTTCATCTTGAGTTGTAGCGAGCTTTTCGGGTTGAGGCTCGCTCACAGGCAGAAGATGTTGTCTGTTGCGCCTGTATTCTTTTCCACCCGACTCAACGACATATGAGTGAGGTTCAGCACATACTTTACTTACAACTCCAATCTTGTCATGTCCTCTCTGTGTTTGTAATCTCACCACCTCGTTTGGTGTTAATGGACTGAGAAGCTTGCTGGACTTGTCGTAGTGCTGTTTTTGAGTTTTACGCTTTTTTGTGAGTTGAGTTTTGATAGTGGTTGTCACTTTTGCTGTTGGTGTTAGCAGTTTTTTGCACACAGGAAGGGTTGACCGCGTTCGTCTTGATAGCAGCCTCTGTGCTGGTGAGCCAAGAATGTTGTCTCGTGGCGTGTTGCGTAGATGTAACAGGTTCAAATAGAAATCAGTTCCATCTCTTTTTGATGTTTCAAGGAGTCTTTTAGCACTCCGGACAGCTCTTTCACTGAGTCCATTTGACTGAGGGAACTCAGGGCTGCTTGTGACATGTATGAACTCCCAGTGTGTGGCAAACTCACGAAAGGTCTGGCTGGTAAACTGGGTGCCATTGTCTGAGTACAGTTTCTGTGGTATCCCATGTACTGAGAAGTGGTGTTTGAGTTTGTTAATGACTGAGGCAGATGTTAGGTTTTCAAGTTTATCTATTTCAAACCATCCAGAATATGAATCCACGAGCACGAGGTAGTGGTGATTGTCCCATTCGAATATGTCTGTGGCTGTGATGGACCAGGGAAGATCAGGAATTTGGTGTAGTTTCAGGGGTTGTTTTTGTTGGTGAGGCTTTAGACCGTTGCAAATGCTGCATGATTTGACTTTGTTCTCAATGTCAGAGTTTATTGTCAGCCAGAATACGTTGTCCCTTGCTCTCCTTTTTGTAGACTCCATGCCTGGATGTCCCTTGTGTAGTTCCTGCAGATAGGTATCATGTAGTGATGCTGGAACGATGGCTCTGTTGCCTTTCATAATGACATTGTTGTCGATGATTAGTTCATCGTGGTAGCTGAAGAATGGTTTTATTTCTATAGGCACACTACTTGCTTGTTTTGGCCACCCCTGCTGGATGTAGCGAGCAAGTGTCTGTAGGGTAGCGTCCTTCGAGGTGTGTTCGGTGAGCTCTTTTGGTGATATGAGCTGAAGTGACATTACCTCGAAGTCGCGCCCCTCTTCCTTTAGAGGTTGCTCATCCAGCGTTGGTGTGCGAGAGAGTGTGTCTGCGATGTAAAGGTGTTTGCCTTTCTTGTACACCAGGGTCAAGTTGAACTTTTGTAATCGTAGCATCATGCGCTGTAGCCGTGCCGGGACTGTGTGGAAAGGTTTGTTTTGGATTGTGACCAAAGGCTGGTGGTCAGTTTCAATCACCACTGGCTTTCCGTAGATGTAGTCGTAAAACCTGTAACATGCGAACACTACAGCTAGTAACTCCTTCTCTATCTGAGCGTACCTTCTCTCCGCTGGAGTTAGAGTTCTTCATGCATATGCCACAGGTTTGTCGTCCTGAAGGCATGCAGCCCCTAGACCATGCTGGGAAGCGTCACATGTGAGAGTCACTGGCTTGTGCATGTCATAGTATTGAAGTACTGGTGGGCTAGTGAGGCATGTTTTAAGTTTGTTGAAAGCATCCTGCTGATGTTGAGTCCAGCTCTACACCACATCCTTGTGAAGCAACTGACGAAGAGGTGCTGACAGTTCACTTAAGTTTGGGATGAACTTGCCCAGGTAGTTGATCATTCCCAGGAAACGTTGGAGAGACGTCTTGTCCTCTGGTGGTGGCATTTCATTGATCGCGGAGATTTTAGTTAGATCTGCTTTTAGCCCTTCGTCAGTGAATATGTGTCCCACGTAGCTCACTTCTTTAAGTCTGAACTTGCACTTTTTTGGATTCAGTTTGAGTTTTACTTGTCTGGCCCGCTCCAGAACCTTTTTTAAATTTTTGTCATGCTCCTGTATTCCTTTGCCTCCCACTATGATGTCGTCCACAATCACTGCGCATGGATATCCCATGAATATTTGTTCCATGGCTCTCTGGAAGACTTCAGAAGCGGTGTTGATGCCAAAGGGCATCCTCAGGAATTTGAATCTGCCGAAAGGTGTTGCAAATGTAGTGAGAAGAGATGAGGCAGGATCTAATTTGATTTGCCAGAAGGAGCTCTTTGCATCCAGAACTGAGAAGATGGTTGCTCCCGACATCTGAGCAGCTACTTCCTCCACAGTATGCATGGGATGGTGAGGTTGCATTAGTGCCTTGTTCAGATCCCTTGGATCAATGCAGATACGAACATCATCTGTATTCTTTTTGTGTGTTGCGACCATGTTGGATACCCATTCCGTGGGCTCCTCCATTGGTTCAATTACTCCCAGGGCCTGCATTCTTTGGAGTTCCTCTTTAACTCTTTTCTGCATAGGAACAGGAACGCGTCTTGGAGGGTTGACGACAGGTGACACGTTTGGAGTGAGTTTCATTGAGTAAGTTACAGGTAAGTCACCGACTTCATCTTCAAACAGGTCTGTGTATTCATGAAACACTTTCTGCGCTAGTGTCTCATCCTGATCTGTGTCAACCTGGTAGACTTCCTTGCTGAAACTAACCAGTTTCATTCGCACGCTGTCCTTTAATCCGATGATGGGTTGCACATCGTGTTTTACAACTTGGAATTGCAGGTCATATAACTGTCCAGCTAGCTTGCACTTGAGAGTAACTGTGCCTGTGGTCTTGATCTTCGTGCCTCCGAAAGCAACAAGATTTACCTGTTTTTGTGACTTGAATAGGGTTTCGTTGTTGCCGATCTTTCTGTAAGTGTCTAGTGAGATTACGTTACATTTTGCCCCAGTGTCTACTTTTAGTTTGAGGGCCTTATCAGAAACTTTGACTGTGCAGTATCCTTCTTTGTTGTGATTGTTCTCACCCTCCATTGTTAGGTGCTCAATGCAAAATGTCTCATCACTGTCTGGGTCAGCATCCTCTGAAATTTGGTTCACTTGCTTGCCTCTGTGATGTGGTTTTGCTGATAGACCTGCTTTAATAAAGTTGACATAAAATTAGTCCCACGGTCTGTCAGAATCTCACGAGGGAATCCCACCCTTGAGAAAAATTGCACCAGACAAAAAGCCACAGACTTGGCCTTTACAGATTTCAGAGGAAAAACTTCAGGGTATTTTGTGGCATAATCAGTTATTACCAGCATGTAACGGTTTCCTGCCCTGCTTTTCTCAACAGCTCCGACAACATCCATCCCCAACCGTTCAAATGGGGTGCTAATAACTGGCAAAGGCTGAAGTGGAGCTCTGGAGGGGGTTTTGATGGAAGTCTTTTGGCACTGAGGGCAGCTTTTACAAAATTGGGTCACGTCAGCATGCAGGCCCGGCCAGTGGAAATACTTCCTAATGCGAGCCATGGTTTTATGCTTCCCTAAATGTCCTGCCCACGGCACAGAGTGCCCCAAATTCAGTACCACCTCCCTGACTCCACTAGGAACCATCAGCTGTACCTGTGATCTTTGCCGGCGATAAAGAATGCCATCTTTCAGAAAAAAATCCTCACTGCTGTTAATATCTGGTTCCATCTCATGTCCTTGCTTTTTAGCTTTCTGAAAAAAGGGTGCTAATACTGGATCATTGTGTTGCATCTCAGTGATATTAGCTGGGACTCTAAAGTCCAAAGACATTTCAGGCTCACAGACAGGAGATGCTTTCACAATAGTATGATGAAATTTCTCTCGCCTTCTCTCCATGCGGGACTTGCGCAACTTCCCGGGTGCTGTCTCTAATTCTGCCTCATAAAATGGCAGAGCACTAAGGGTCTGAGTGGCATCTGCTGGCTTCATAGCTTCAGCTTGAGCCCTAGTTACTGCAACATTGCATGTGTGGCTATAATCCAAAAGGTCAAACAGCACAGGTAGATCTCGGCCTAATATAACAGGGAATGGCAAATTATCAGCAACCCCAATATTCAGGAGGTAAACCTGTCCTTGCACCTTGATGTATAGGTCCGCTGTTGGATAAGGCTTTTCATCTCCATGAACACAACAAACAGGAATCGTTTCAGTCATATTAATACTATTTAAGGGGACAAACTGTCTGTGTACAAGAGTCTGTGTGCTACCTGTATCAATTAGTGCCTTTAATGTATCACCATTAATCTCAACTGATGTCATCTTTAACCCTCTGTCTAATTTTATCTCAGAGTTATCATGGTTTCGAGGCACAAAGCACATTTGGGTTAATTTAGCTGAGTTTTCAGGGCACATGGGCTTTGTATGACCTTCCATTCCACAAAGATAGCATATCAAGGTTTTGGCCGGGGACTTCAAAGACCCATTGGGTGGGTGGCTATATGAAGCCCTACTCACATTGGCAGCTGGTCTTTGCGGGAGTGATTTCCGGCTGTCCTTCGTTTTCCAAGCCATGAAGCTCCAAGGCTGTTCCTTTTTCCGTGCCGCCACAAAAACATCAGCCAGCTTTGCAGCCTCTGCAGCAGAGGGTGGATTATGCTCTTTTATCCACACCTGCAACTCAGGAGATAGCATTCGTAAATATTGCTCAAGGATGATGATTTCCCCAATGTCCTGAATGGTTTTATCTTCAGGGTGGACCCATTTTACATAAAGCTCCTTCAGCCGTGCATACAACTCTTTAGGGCTTTCTGCAGGGTTTACATCAAGAGATCGAAATCTCTGCCTATAGGTCTCAGGATTGATATCATATTTATAAAGAATAGCTGCCTTAACCTTGTCATAATCCAAAGAATCATCAACATCCATATGTACATATGCACCTCTTGCTTTGCCCGTAAGCAGCGGTACAAGATGAAAAACCCAATCATGTCTCTGCCACCGACAGGCCATTGCAATGCGTTCGAAGGTAATCAAAAAATGTTCAATATCATCCTCGTCGGTGAGTTTTTGTAACTTAGGCTCCAGAAAATGGGACTGACCTGATGAACCAGTAACTGATATACTGGGACCAGCTTGAGGAAGAATGTCATCATCTAGAGATTCTGGATCAGGTGATTCAGCTGCCTGACCTTCAGGCACAGGAGAAGTGCGGGCTTGTACTTCTACCTGTAACAACTGAAACTGGTGTTGAAGTGCTTTAAAACGTTGTTCTTGCTTTGCACTCTCCTCCTTCTGTTTAGCCTCTCTGGCCTCCTGCTGGCCCATATGTGAACGGAGAAGAGAGATCAGATCCGATATCGTTGGCTCCTTACCTTGGCCCTCAGTGCTGTCTACCCCTGCAGAAGCTCCATTCTCCTCTTGTCCTCCATCGACTTGTCCTTCTGAGCCCATTTGCTGGCTTGGTACATCTCCTCGGACCACTCTCACACTCCTTGCTCCTCTCTGCATGGTTTAATAAGGAGTGGGAAAAAAAAACAAAAAAAACAAACACTGTACCTTTTTTGTGTGTGTATTTTTTTTTTTTTTTTAAACTGGCTGTATCCCACTGCTGCCACCAATTGTCATGATCCAAGCAGCCAGGAACACACAGGCACAAATGCAATCTTCAAAAAATGGGTTTTATTATACCCCCAAAAAAGGACAAGATGATTATAAAAATACAAGATATCAAAAATAAAGTTTTTAAGAACCAAGTGGGCCCGTAAAAGAGGTTAACATAACAGAACGCTACTCAAAAGTCACTTAACAAAAACATAACTCAACAAACTGACCTGCCCAAATGAGAAACAGCTCCAGTTATATAGCAAATGAATAAACCATTATATACACCAAAGGTGAAAACTAAAGAGATAACAGGCAACCATCATTCAAGAAGAACCCCATTCCCCCTGCATGATCACAATAGATGGTCCAGTCCACTTTATTGGCTTCTGCATTTAAACCAGCTCCACCCTCAGCCTCCTCTTTCAGCCAAACCAGGAAGGACTGGAGCGGAGGTCAGGTAACTCAGAAAGAGCAGAAATATAATCAATATAACATATACCTATATAAAATAACAAACAATGCAAAGCAAAGTCTATGCCACCATTTGAGCTATAGTTTAGTGCTGTCATGCATTACAGGTAACTCAAAATATCAAATTAGTTAACTTATGATCACAGAAGCTTTAGAGCATAACGTAAACATAAGACAAAAGACCACATGAATATTACCTAAGTATCTCAGTTGTGTGGTTGCATGCATTAGTGATGGGCAGATGAAGCCCCATGAAGCACTGAAGCTTTTCATCCAATTGGTTCACCCCAACGCGAAGCTTCATGAAGCTTCATTTGCTCTAGTAGGACACCTACTGGACGTAAAAATAATAGCTGGCATGAATTTGAAGAGTGTGGCATTTTGCACACAGCCTGTAAATGTCAACAACAAAAGGAGTGTGTAAAACATGTATATTGTAGTGATGGCAGTATACTGTGTATATTTATAGTGGCAGTATGGGAAATGATTATTTGGAAATGCTTGAAATGGAAATGATCATTTACTGTGAGGTGAGGTGTGGGTGGGGTGTGGACAGTAGTTGTGCTTTTGTAACGTTGAGGTATGGACAGCTACACACTGAGGCTTTGAGCCTCAGTCCTGCCTGTTCACATTTTATTCTGTAAAAACTAAATTTTTACTGCTTTTATGACCTTTTTAGTGGGGAGAACATAGCTGGGATTTAATGATTTAACAAATCTTTTGAATCCTTTGTCCTCCACAATGCTAAATGGCTGGGAGTCCTCAATCACCATGCTGACCAGGTCTTCATCTATTGGAGATTGTTCTCCTGAGGAAAGACAATAAAGACAAAGCACAAATATAAATATCACACACGTAACTTATAACAGTTGTATAATATTGTTATATCATTTAGTAACATTACTGCATGCTATATTATCATTGCATTTGATGGCTCACCTGGTCTTGCTCCACAATCGGTGTCCCCCTTATTCTCATGCAAAGCTCTGTAGTGCCTAAGCATGGATGAGGTGTTGCTGTTATATCCCAGCTCCCTGGCACATAGCAAACACTTCACCTTGTACAAAAGTCAAGACAGCTCAACATAAATTGTATTGCACCATCAGTATCATGAAAATACATCTTCTGTAGAAATACCTTGTTGGGAGGAATAAGATCAAAATGTTCCCACACAGGGGAGGACATCCTCCTCTTCTTAGCTGGCTCCATTCTCTCCTGACTTTCTCTCCTCACTCTCATAAACCTCCAAACTGTCTCCAAACTCTCTCTAACCGCAACTCTCCATCAAACACCCACATTTTGAATGAAGTCTGAGGGTTTATATCGCTGTCATAGCTCGCGGCAAAGTTCAAACCACTTCATGAACCAGTCACGTGGTACAGCCGGGCAGCGAGGCTTCGGACGTCATCATTTTCAGCTCCTCCCATAAATGAAGCAAGCCTCGATACGCGCATCGCGGAAACGCCCCCTCCATTACTCGACACACGCTCCGAAGCCTCGATACAGAACGTCCCATCACTAGCATGCATCCATCACAGTAATGATTGTATTTTTTGCAGACGTGACACTGTTGTCCGAAAGCAGGACATTGCTCCCTTTTGGCTGGATGCGAACCGCCACAGTTTCTGCAATTTTGAATGTTCGTTAGAAGTTTATTTGTTTTCCTTTTGAACTTGCCATGTTTAATCTGTACAGTGTCCACACTAGCAGATGTAGTATGCTTTGGTGTAGAGAGGGCTTTGCTATGTTGATCTGTGAGCTCGCTTATTTGGCATATACGCACCGCCTTGGCAAGAGTGAGTTCCGTCTCTTTAAGCAGGGAAAGTCTGACGCTGTCACTGGTTATAATCTGTCTCTGATTGTAGTGCACCAAAGCTGCAGGTTCTGGCCATGTTCTTTAACGTGCTCACATATGCTTTAATGGTTTCACCGGGTTTCTGTTGTCTTTTGTTAAAGTTATGCCTCTCCATTATGACATTGGTCTCTGGGTTGCAGATTTCCTTGAACTCTCTCTTTAGACATGCGGGATCTTCCCTTGATTCCACGGCGACTTCTTCTATGCCTTCAGCTGATATTACTGCGGGGGCATACGTGAATGATCGCTCTCTTTTAATGGCCTCTGGTCCCGCCAGATTGAGGAGTATATAGGCCTTAGTCTTAGCATTTTTGTCACTATGGGCAGCGGCGATAAAGATGTCATATTCGCGCTCGAACTTACGCCAGTTTTCAGCGACGTTGCCGTCAAAGATGAGAGGATCTGGGCGCCGGAATCCGTCCGCCATGTTGTGCGGTGATTGCTTTTTTCGTCGTCCTTGCCGGCTCCGCTTTTCTTCTTGGACTGTGTAGGCTTTCTAGGATATCCCACTTCTGACACCATGTAGGTTTTGCTTATAATAACCAGTCCACTGTAACTGTATGCCAGGCGTTTATTAGCAGCCAACATGAACGTCCGTACACTCATAACAGGAAGTACACAGAACCCCTAGAGCATAGGTGTCAAACTCTGGCCCGCCATACCAAATTACTATCAGAGCTGGCCTACTGGTATTATACAGCTAATATATACATTGTTTAGTATTAAGCTTTGCTTGTTCCACATTCAGTTTTTTGTATGGAAGCCCGTTTCCACCACTAAAAAAAAAAAAAAGGATCCATAACTCAAAATTTCGAGTTATTTTCTCGAAATTTCGAGTTATTATCTCGAAATTTCGACATATTAACTCAAAATTTTGAGAAAAGCAACTCGAAATTTCGAGTTAGCACTGCCAATCAGTAATCTACGTGAATGACGTCATTTCCATGTTACCCGGAAGCTGAAGCCCTCAGCTACAAATGCTACAGCTAAGCTACCGGTATTACATCCAGTCGTGAATGCACAGATTGCTGAGTGTTTTCAGCCTGGCTTCACAAATGATGAAATCCCTGTGTTATTAGCTGAATCACATGGTGTTACTATCAGCAAACATACTTTAATTTGTTGGGATCCGTTTTTGAGTGCGCGGTCCTGCGCCATATGCTTCCGGGTAACAAGAAAGCGACCTCATTCACGTATATTTTTGATTGGCAGAGCTAACTCGAAATTTTGAGAAAAGTAACTCGAAATTTCGAGTTATGGATACTAGCTTTTTTTTTTTTTTTTTTAGTGGCGGAAACGGGCTTCCATATGTTTGAGTCCATAAGAAGAGATTCATTCTTAAATCTGGAGGAAGATATTTTTCAATAAATATTAATGTTAGCCCGCGACCTTGTTCTAGTTTTGAATTTTGGCCCACTGTGTATTTGAGTTTGACACCCCTGCCCTAGAGAGAACCACAGCGACACCTGCTGGAACTCTCCGTAACAGCAGCAACAGGAGGCAGTATGGACAAACATAACATTGCTGTTATCTACACCTATAAATAAATTAATGCTAGCATGAATACAGTTTGGAAGTTGTGGTGGGTTGTGCTAACTCTCTTCCCCACTGTTTGTATTTGGTCGTAGGAGCTGGAGTGGGCAAATTATTTACTTGGAGGTCTGTTGCGAAATCAGTTTTACCCCGGTTCTTTTATTCGTCGAGGCATCCAGAGACGGCACCGGAACTCAGTAGTCATTTCACAAAACCTTTATTATAGTACTTGATCACCTTTAAATGTCACTGTTAATTTTATCAATTTATTTATCATTACTTCAACACTAATCCACTGTTTATTTTCTTTCTTTATTTTCAGTTCACTTTCTCCTATTTGATCACTACGATTTCTTAACTATTATTATTTCACAGAAAATCAACTAATCTACTTTGTCTCCCTTTTTGTCATCAAGGAATTCACACACACTCACAGGCTGGTCACTCGCCCCCACCTTGTCTTTCTCTCTCACACACACGCACATTTTACTCTTCGTTCGTTCCACCTGTGAACCCGCCCCTCGAGGCTGGCTCACACACACTTCATGCTTCTCACAGTCCCATTCAAACTTTCTGCGAGACACTTCTGCTGATTCTGGACAACGCCCTAATCAGCACACAGAGCGGGTGCCGTCCGCTCTTGTACACTTCACAAATCATTCAAACTGCGCCACGGACTCGATACCGTGGCTACTCTTCCCCAAAAAATATAAAACCAAATTAAACCCCCCAATTGACTTCACAGTTTGCAACAATTCGCGACATGGCCGCCTGCTGCGATTACTACACACCACAAACACACACTTTTAGACACAAATTCTTTTTGTTACTTTAATTGACTCCCGTACTTCAGACGAGATGCCGACTCTAACGGCGCTTTCACACACACTACACCGTCTACACACACTGCAGTCAGTGGGACGAGCCAAGCAGTCGTTCTCTCACTAACAAAGCAACTTGCCCCCACTCTCATGCAGGTTATCAACCGTGACTAGGATCCAACACCTAGTTTTAGTTATTTAGGGCACCCCGGTCAGTGTTGGGGAGTAACGGAATACATGTACCGCCGTTACGTATTTAAAATACAAAATATGAGTAACTGTATTCCGTTACAGTTACCGTTTAAAAAGGTGGTATTCAGAATACAGTTACTTTGTTGAAATAAATGGATTACACTGCGGTACTTTCCAGTTTCATTTTGTCGCGGGTCAGGACTGTTTGGGTTTTGTTTGACAGCTACGCTCTGTTGTTCCAGGCGGCAGCGTTACGGTTGCCATGGTTACAGGGCGACTCTCTCTCTCTCTCTCTCTGCGACTGTGTGTTTCCTGGGTGAGAGAGCTCCTTTTGTTGTTGTTGTTGTTGTTGTGCTAAGCTAACAGGCAGAATGCTACAAGCATAGCTCTAAAGAATGTAGCATCATGGGTAGTGTAGTCCGTGCTGCAGGGAGAATGGACTGCCATACACGTTAATGTGTCTGTGAGTGAGGGAGGGAGAAAAAGGCAAAGTACGAGTTGTCATCGAGCAAAAACGGGAGCTGGAAGCATGTAAATATAATAATAACCACTGCAGCCAAGAAGAGTGCCTGACGAGCCCAGTTGTAAGTAAGCTATTAAGACTCGACTGTACACCGTGTTCGTGTTTTCCTCCGAAACAATAAGTTCCGTTGGAGCAGTCTTAAAACCCCTCTCTCTGTCTCTCGCAAGAAAAGTTGACCCACACAACAAAGTAAAGCTATTTTTCGGCTATGAGCCGACAGGGACCCCGCCGTATTAGTCAGAGGTCCCTTTACTACAGTTCGGAGTCGCGGACCTTCAGTAATAGTAATAAATCACACTGCAATAGTACATTCACGTTGTTGTAAAAAGCATGATAATATATTAAGTAATCCAAAGTATTCAGAATACGTTACTGTCATTGAGTAACGTAACGGAATACGTTACAGAATACATTTTGGGGCATGTAATCTGTATTCTGTAATGGAATACATTTTAAAAGTAACCTTCCCAACACTGACCCCGGTGCCCAGGTCACCAACCCGGCAAATCCCAAGGATGTGTCCAACCAAGGGTGGAGTTGCCAAACTCGGAGCGCACACGGCCCCGCTTTCTAACTAATAGTAACACACATTTCCTGCTTTAACACACGGGGATGGATCACACACCGCCACTTTTTTCCTAATAACTAAGACGGATCACACACCGCCACGGATGAAACACCAATTCTATTAATCCGTAACAAACGTCTCCTGCTTTAACGCACTGAGATGTTCTTACGGGGCGCTAAACATCAACTTGGAGTTCTTAAAAAAGTCTCTTGTTTTAATGCACTGAGCTAGCCGCCTTTTTTTCTACTGAGTGAATTTACACTGCGATACGTTCAACTTAGCGAACAGATAATTTAGGCTTTAAACAATATGCACGGTTCGAAAATAAAAAGGTCGTGCTTACCTTTTAATCATGTGAGCTAGCTCTCTGTTCGCCTCGTTTCACGATCTCAGCTCTGACAAATCATCCTCTCTGGGCCTCGAGCGAATCCCAGGGTTTTGGCACCAAAGGTCTTTCTTTCTTTTACCTTTTTTTTATCAGGTATGTTGGATTTCATGTTGTTGTTTTTGTTTTATCTTATGTCAAATATGTTACGTGTAAATGCATACGTTATGTTTAATGTAAAAATAAATGCCAGCCCTGTAGCTTGCCTCCACCAGTGTGTGAATGTGAGAGTGAATGAATAGTGGCATTGTAAAGCGCTTTGGGTGCCTTGAAAAGCGCTATATAAATCCAATCCATTATTATTATTACAATTCCCTTGTGGGAGAGGAGCTGGAGTGGGCAAATTATTTACTTGGAGGTCTTTCTTACTTTTACCTTTTTTATCAGACACAAAGCAGAATCACACCGGTTACACTAGCAGCAAATTTTGGGCCCCACAAAATTTACTGCTTAAAACGAACTATTATGGATTTCAACATCTTATTTGTTGTTCATATGTACTTATTTTCAGTGATATCTTTTATAGCAGGAAATCAAACAGGTGTATAATTTTTTTCTGTCTCCATTGCCATATTTTTCAAGGAACCCATATTTCACAACAGCATAATAAAACAGGAAATTCTGTTTTGCCACCCAAATATTTTTAGTGGCCCCCATATGGTAGCCTTAATGAAAAAAATCTGGAGGTGCAACTGGGGGTATGATCAGAAACATTATTTCAGTAACTCCAGGGTTTAACCTAAATGGTTCCAGTTCATAGAAAATGGGGCTGGTGTCACATTGAAATGGAACGCGGCCCTTCTGTGGAAGAAAGGTAACAGGAGCAATGGGACGTCCCACACTATAAAATCTAATTAGTACACAGAACTCAAAAAACAATGCAAACTCATTGCCCCCCAAAAAATTGAGTAAAGTTTTACTTAAGAAAATTAAGTTAGGGCAACTTACTGTCATGGTCCTGGGTCGGTGACCCAGCGCTTTTAGTTTGTTATCATTTTCTAGATGATGATTGTTTAAGTTCTGTGTTATATTCGGTCTGCCTCTGAGTCTGCGTCTGTATCTGTCTGTCTATGGTGTCACCCCATCTGTTTGTGAATCTGTCTGTTTAGTTCAATGTCTTGTCTGGTTCCATGTGTCTGAGTTTCCTGTTTTATTGTGAAGGTCCGTGTCATATGTGAGTGTGATCAGTTTATGTTTCCCCTGTCCCGTCAGCCCAGATTCCTCCCAGCTGTGTTGCCCTCCTGTCTCTCATCCCCTGATTACTTGTGTGTGTGTATTTAAGCCCTGTGTGTTCACCTGCCTGTTGCCGGTTCGTCTGTGTTACTCCGTGTCAGTCTGTGTTACTCCGTGTCAGTCTGTGTTACTCCGTGTCAGTCTGTGTTCCTCCGTGTCAGTCTGGGTTACTCGGTGTCCTGCTCGTCTCTCTGCCTCTCATCCCTTTTTGTTTCATCTCAGGTTTGTCATTTAGCTTTCCCAGTTCAGGTCTTTAGTTTTGTCTTCCCTCTTGCCTGTTTGCCTTCTCACCCCTGTATAAATAAACTCACCAGCATCTCATCCACTGCCTGCATCTTGGGTCCTTCTTCTAACTCCACACGGCTCGCCTCGGCAGCCGTGACAGAACGAACCGGCCACTATGGACCCAGCAGCATTCAACCCGCCCAAGGAGCTCCGGGAGGACATTGTTTACTCCGTGGACAAATTAATTAACGCGTGGCTGGAGCACGAGGGGAGAGAATTTCGCCAAGCCGTGGCTAATCGGCTACAGCGCTTGGTTTCTGGTCTCCCCTGGCTGCTCAGCTCACTTCACCCGCTCGCACAGAATTTCATTCTGAACGGACTCCGTATTCACCCCCCGGCTGCTACCACCCACCCTGCAACTCATGCTTCACTGCCCGGTCCGACAGAGGATGTTCTGCCCGGCCCGTCAACCCAGCCTTCAAGGGGGAAACGGCGTTCACGCTGCCGACACTCCTCGCCACAGTCGGACCTGGGGATTTCCGAGCGGCCAGCTGTGGTGAGTGGACAGGACAGTATTATTGGTCTGAACTGTGGGACTGTTTACTCAGGGGTGATGTTCTGTATGGCACAGGACAAAGACTGTTTATCGCCAGAAGCTCAGTTAGCCGCCCGGCCAGAAGCTCAGTTAGCCGCCCGGCCAGAAGCCCAGTTGCCACCTCCGCCACATTCAGCCTCACAATCCATAGCTCAATTACAGTCACAGCCAGACTTATTACAAACCCTGTTACAATCCATGGCCCAGTCAGAAGCCCGGTTGGCAGAAGAATCATTAGCTTTATCCTCAGTTCAGCCTCCTGTTCAGCAGCCACCAGCTCTGCATCCTGTGTCAGTTGCTCCACCACCTGTTCAGCCATCACCTTCACCTACTCCTCCTGTACAGCAAGCCATGTCAGTCCAACCCATAACGGACAGTTCAACAACTTCGTACTCTAAGCAGAGAGACAAACCCAAAAACAATGGAAACATTCCTCAAGAGCTGGCCAGTTCTGAGACTGCGACACGCTCCAGGGCCTCCCCAGAGGCTGGGGTTCAGCCCCCAGCTGACTCTGGACCCCTGGAGGTTAAGAAGCCAGCTGAGGACTGCACCGGACTATCGCTGCCTGAGCTGAGTCACTGCTCAGTGCAGCTGCAGTCCACTTTGTGTCTGCCAGAGGCCCGTGTGCCTGCTGGTTCTGTTGCGTCCCTGCCAGAGGCCCGTGTGCCTGCTGGTTCTTTTCCGTCTCTGCCAGAGGTCTCCGCACCTGCTGGTTCTGTCCTGTGTGTGCCAGGGGCTTCAGTGCCCACTGGTTCTGAGACTGTTTTCGCTGGGGGGCCCGAGGAGCCCATCCAGCCGCCTGCCTCGTCAGCTGGGGGGCCCGAGGAGCCCGTCCAGCCGCCTGCTGCAGCCTCGTCATCTTCGCCTGCTGCAGCTTCATCATCCTCGCCTGCTGCGGCCTCATCATCCTCGCCTGCTGCGGCCTCAGAGTCTTCGGCCTCGCCTGATCCAGCCCCCGTGTCTTCGGCCTCGCCTGGTCCGGTTTCAGCATCTGCTTCAGCATCCTCCTCGCCTGGTCCAGCATCTGCTTCAGCATCGCCTGGTCCAGTTTCTGCTTCAGCATCGCCTGGTCCAGCTTCTGCTTCAGCATCGCCATCAGCCTCGCCTGGTCCAGCCTCGGCTTCCACCTCCTCATCAGCTTCGCCGGGTCCAGCCTCGGCTTCCGCCTCCTCATCAGCTTCGCCTGGTCCAGCCTCGGCTTCCGCCTCCTCATCAGCTTCCGCCTCGTCTGGTCCAGCCTCCGCTTCCGCCTCGTCTGGTCCAGCCTCAGCTTCCGCCTCGTCTGGTCCAGCCTCCGCTTCGCCTGGGGCTGCAGGGGCCACGCAGCCTTCAGGTCCCCTACTACTACCTCCACATCGTCGGTCATCTGCCAGGCCGCTTGTTGGGCATTTTCGCCACCGTGGACGCCCTCCTGAACGCCACCACTGCCTTCCGCGTGGCCGGCCTCCGGACTTGAATCCACGCCGCTGTTGCCGTCCGCACGGTCGGCCCCCGGAACTGCTTCCTCGCCGTTGCCGTCCGCACGGTCGGCCTCCGGAACTGCTTCCTCGCCGTTGCCGTCCGCACGGTCGGCCCCCGGAACTGCTTCCTCGCCGTTGCCGTCCGCACGGTCGGCCTCCGGAACTGCTTCCTCGCCGTTGCCGTCCGCACGGTCGGCCTCCGGAACTGCTTCCTCGCCGTTGCCGTCCGCACGGTCGGCCTCCATAACTGCTTCCTCGCCGTTGCCGTCCGCACGGTCGGTCTCCGGAACTGCACTGTTTTGGCCTCCTGCGCTGTCGGCCCCCTGAACTTGGCCGTCTGGGCCTTTTTGGACTCTGTCCCTCCATCCTGGGCCCCCTCCGCCCGCCCTGGTCGGGTTGTGAAGGTCCGTGTCGTATGTGAGTGTGATCAGTTTACGTTTCCCCTGTCCCGTCAGCCCAGATTCCTCCCAGATGTGTATGTATTAAGTCCATAGTAACTACATTAATTGCAAAAAAGTGCAATAAACTACAAAAAAATTGAAAATCGTTTTTGTTGTTTTTTTACATATATTTCTACTTGGAGAAATTTAAGAGGTTTATCCCTCAAATCTTTAAATACAAAAAAGTTGCAAAAAATAGTTTACAACAACAGGAAATTTATTTTGAGTGTCTTCATAGTTTTATTTTTGGAGATACAGCAATTTTTATATACTGCAGGAAAAACAAAAAAACAATCCTATGATGCAAATTTGCAAAGAATGTGCATGTGCATCAAAATAAACTATTTCCAGCAGTGCAATTCGAGTTCTAAGGCCTACAAGTAAAAAACTACATTTTCCGCGAAAATGACGTCACTTGCGATAGTTCGCGTTGATGTCTTTTTCAATGTGGGAAGTGTTAAGAACAGCTGATCGGATCGGCAAAGCGTGTTTCTGGAATATTATGTTTTTGTTCCTGCAAGCGCTTTTTATGCAATTTTTGCAAAGCTATATGTGGAAGGAAACCGTGACCTAGGACAAGCTGATGGCATAAGATGTAAGTACAACTCCTCTGGTTTCATATGGAAAAAAATTTATTGTGCTAGCTTAGCGGTTCAGGTTCTACAGGGATTTAAAAATAGTTATACAAAACGAGCATGCTGTTCTGACCAGCTTTAAAGGGTTAACAATAACAATGTATTGAATAATGACTTTAAAAAATAATATAAAATAGTGTGCAAATACTGATAACAGTGCAAATGTTTGCAATATAAGAAATAAATAAAAAATGTAAACTTTGCAGTGTTGCTCTGTGGTGCAGCTACGACACCATAGCAAAGTTTACACACTGTGTCTACTTGATCCACGTCTGACTCCGCGAACCCATAATGTTTCCACACCACTGAAGTTTTTTTTTTTTTTTACCTCTCTTTTCAACCAACGGCAGTCCACTCCTCTCCAAATAACTTCTGCTTAGCTTTCCGAGCTTCCCTTGGGTCCTCTTAATTGTTGTGACGCGTGTTCGAAATGCAGAGCAGTGCGCTTGATTTGCCACACGGAGCAGCGCGAGAGTAAAGCATGAGGGAGGGGCTAATAATTGGCTCAGTCATTTTTAATGATCGTTGAAAGCCCAGATCGTAATCGTGATTAAAATTCGATTAATTGAGCAGCCCTAATTCTATGTCTCCCCTGTCTGTATTGTGCTTTCATGTATTTTCTCCCAAGCCCACCATGAATATCTTCCTCTCCCTCTGTGTCCCTCTGTTTCTGTCTCGTCTCTCTTAAATGTTTCTGCGCTCCCCTTCTTTGTGTCTCCTCCCGTTGTCTCCCAAGTCCGTCTGGTTCCCATGTGCATTCCTTTGTCCCAGCTCCTGTGTCAAGTTGTGTTAATTAGTCTGCTTCTTAGTGTTTCCTGTGTTACTTTGACAGTGTTGCTTCCTGTGTTCAGTGTGTTTAGTTTTGCTTCCTCTGTGTTGTTATGTCTGTTTGTCCCCGCCATGTTACCATTACTCTCCTATCCTTATATTGTGCCTGTTTCCCTTTGTTGGTTTGTCCATGGTTCCTCGTCAGGTCTCATGTTTGGGCTTCCCGGTGTCTTAGTTTTAGGTTTAGTCTGCCCAGTTTAGTTTATTTATTGAGGTGTTGGTTCACGTTTCGCCTGCCACTTGTACCATCTTCCAGCCTTTAATAAATGGCTCGCTTTTGTTTAAAACTACTTTAGTCTACAGATGTCTGCTTTTGGGTCCTCCTCTTCAAATCTCATGATCTGCTATCACAGATTTTGACAGATATCTGAAATCATTAAATATTTTAGTCTTCTGTAACAAAATCGTGTAATAAATCACACATAGCTGTGTCAAACATCATATTCAACTGATATTGGTTCAAATGACGGCTAAAAATGACTAAGCAAGTGCCTGCTGACTCTGTATCTTTCTGCTCATACCTCTGATGGGAGGGACACGAGAGAATTAAGGAAATGAGAACAAAGGAATTAAGGATGTACAAACAAAAAAATATGAAGAGGGGAAATAATTTACTTCTGTGTTGTCTTTAACTGCTGCTTTGCTACTTGCAGTTCCTGGATGGCAACGTTATTGTCAAAAGTCCAATCATCCATTTTCTTCCATTTACCCAGTTCATCGTCACAGGGTCCATGAAGGGGGCTAATGCAGAGTAAAACTCACATACAGTACACTGAGAATCACCAACTGTCCAAGAGTCTACACTAACTTGTACACTCTTGGACTGTGGGGAAAAAAGTTGGTGCATCAGGAGGGGATCCATGCAAGACAAAATCAATGCAGCCAACAACTCGATTAAAATTAAATTAAAATTAAACTGCCATGGTTTAGTATTACACCACTATGCTTTTAAAGATCTGCAAAATGAGAAAAAAACTCTGAGTAAGGGACTTACTTACAAAAAATTCAAGCAGTTCTTCCAGTTAGGGTGCACAAAGCCAGAGTGAAAGTTTCCTGCCACGCCTCCTCCTGTGCTTCATTCATTATGATTCAGGGTTGTTGATTAGTTTCTTCAGCCAGATATGGTGAAAGCAAAGTAACGCAGCATGTTGATCAATTAATAAAGCATTTACTAACGGGCACTTAGAAGAGAGCTCTAATCTTTCAGTCACATCTGATATTTGAAATCATAAAATATTTTAGGATTATTCTGCTGTAACAAAACCATGTACGGCTGGGCCAAATATCATATTCAGCTGGCATTGCTTTGATAATGATGATGACGATAATAAAGACGGCTCTAACGCAAAAACATCTTGTTTGTTTAAATGCCTGATATTCAGGTTTTTCATTTCTCATCTGTTCATTTCTCTGGTGGGAGGGACACAAAGAGAGAAGTAAGGAAATGAGCATGAAGGAATTAAGGATGTACAAATTGAAAAATAAGAAGAGGGGAATTTATTTCTGCATTGTTTAACTTTTGCCTTGTTATCTGCAGTGCCTCGATGCCAAAGTTATTCTGTGTTTGGTCCAAGCCTAAAATGTTCAATTCATTCATTTTCTTCCTGTTATCCAATTCATAGTCACAAGAGTCGATCACGTGGCCAATGCAGAGAGACAGATGGTGATTTATTCCCACATACACCCTATTTTGTCATGGTCGGACGGTCCTTCCCGGAGCGACCTGTCTGTGTGTGTATGTGTGTGCTTCTCTCTCTCTCCTCCTCCACCCAGTGGCTGACACACCTGCACCTAATTTGCCATCCAGCTGTCACTGATCATCCTCGTTGTGGACTGAGGTACTTAACTATGTGTCTGGATGGCAGTCGACGCTGGATTGTACTGGAGGCTCGGTAGTAAAGAGTGTTTTCTTACTTTTAACATAGCCTTAGCCGGCTACCCTTCTCACCTGTAGCTGTCGTCACTTGTTTATAGGAGGAAGTGATACGGAGCAGAAGGTTGGAGAGAAGGAGTCCGCTGGATTAAGCCCTCGGAGGAGAAACACACTCAGATAATCACTTGGGAGACTCACCTGCACACCACTGGGAATTTGGAGATGATCACCGTTGGATTTTTGTACTTTGCTTTGTGACTGTTTTGAGCACTGTAAATAAACGCACTGTTTGCTTCGCATCCAGAGCTCCGCGACTGAGTCTGTATTTCCCCCATTACCCGTGACAGAACAATCCAGCCAGCTATGGACTCAGCGGACTCAACCCCCGTCCAGCGCGAGCTCGCGCTTCAAGCTGAACGGTTGGAGCGGCATGAACAGATGCTGCAGCATGTTGCCAAGGAGCAGTCCGCGCTACTACAGGTGGTATCTGAACTGAAAGGTATGTTGCTTGCTACACCTAGGGCACCCATTCAACCACCAGAGCCCAGTACACCACCACAACCACCAGTGGAGCTTCTAAATATAGCGGCGGCCTGTCCCCTTCCCCCATCTCCGCCTCCGCCTCAGCGAGAACACACGTTCCCTATACCTGAAAAATTCAGTGGAGAGTTGGACAAGAGCCGGGGGTTTTTGGCTCAATGCTCTCTGATTTTTAGGCAGCAGACTCGAGCTTATGCCTCTGATATCGCCAAGATCACCCTCATGGTGGAGCTCATGACTGGACGAGCGCTACTCTGGGCTCAAGCAGTCCTGAGCGCCCAATCCTCCATCTCATATAGTGATTTTTTGAGCAAATTTCGGTGTGTGTTTGACAAAGGCTCTAACCCTGACAGTGCTGCTCATCGCATGTTTACTTTAAAGCAGGGCCGGCGAAGCGTGGCAGACTTCTCCGTGGACTTTTGGATCCTGGCCGAGGAGACGGGTTGGGAGGAAAAGGCGCTCCGAGGAGCATTCCTAAACAGCTTAAATGAGAATGTCAAACGTGAGTTGGCCACTAAAGAGCTTCCTAAATCGTTAAGTGCCCTGGTTAACATGTGTATCAGTCTAGACGACCATATGCGGGAGTTTGGCAGGCGGACTGGAGATGGGCGACGGTCAGTAGGGGTCGTAGGAGTTTCGACTGGACTCCCCTCTCTCGAGTGGAGAGAGGAGGGAACGGACTCACCTGCTGACGAGGAGCAACCCATGCAGCTCGGACGGACTAAATTCACCCGGAGCAGAAGACAACTGGTGGGTGAGTGTTTTGTGTGCGGGAAGAAGGGGCATTTCGCGGACTCCTGTCCCTCACGGCTAAAAGACTCAGCCCGTCAGTAAAGGTGGGGATACTGACGGGTGCGCCGGTGAATACATTCCTCCACCTCAGCTGCCCTGCTAAATTATGGTTTCTTTCCCGCACCCATTCTTGTGATGCACTAATAGACTCAGGAGCTGAACAAAGTTTTTTGGATGAGGCCTTGGCCCACAAGATGGGTTTGCCTGTTGTTCCTCTCCCGGAAACACTCCAGGTGTCAGCGCTTAATGGCAGGCCTTTAGCCGCTGTCACTCACCGCACTCAAGAAATCACACTCACTCTCTCCGGCAACCACACTGAACAGATGTTCCTGTTTCTCTTCAAGGCACCTGACACACCCTTAGTTTTGGGATTCCCCTGGCTCCAGCGACACAATCCACAGATTGATTGGGCCAAGGGATGTATCGTAGGGTGGAGCACCCGTTGCCATGAGCAGTGTTTACGCTCTGCTGTGCCGGGTTGCATGTCAGACGATCTTGCGGGGCCGCCCTCTCGCCTCGACTTGTCAACCGTGCCAGCCGAATATCATGATCTAGGTCGAGTCTTTAGCAAAGACGGGGCCCAATCGCTGCCCCCCCATCGTCCGTACGACTGCGGGATTGATTTGCTCTCAGGCGCCCCCTTGCCCACTAGCCGACTCTACAGTATCTCGAAACCTGAGCGCGAGTCTATGGAGCGCTACATCACAGACTCCCTGGCAGCAGGCATCATCCGTCCCTCCACCTCTCCCTTGGGTGCAGGCTTCTTTTTTGTTAAAAAGAAAGATGCGTCCCTACGCCCCTGCATTGACTATCGGGGACTGAACAAGATCACTATCAAAAACAAATATCCTCTACCTCTGCTCACCTCAGCTTTTGAACTCCTTCAAGGAGCCACCCATTTCACCAAACTTGATCTCTGCAATGCTTATCACCTGGTCCGCATCCGCGAGGGGGACGAGTGGAAGACGGCCTTCAACACCCATCTGGGCCACTTCGAGTACCTGGTAATGCCGTTCGGACTCACTAACGCCCCTGCCATTTTCCAAGCCCTGGTAAATGACGTCCTACGAGATTTTTTAAACCACTTCGTGTTCGTCTACCTTGATGACATTCTGATTTTCTCCAGGTCCGGAGCTGAGCATGTTAAGCATGTGAGACTGGTGTTGCACCGCCTGCTGGAGAATCGGCTGTTTTGTAAAGCGGAGAAATGTGAGTTTCATGCCTCAACTGTCTCTTTTCTGGGTTTCATCATTGAACAGGGCTGGTTGCGAGCAGACCCGGCTAAGGTCAAAGCTGTGTTGGAGTGGCCTGTGCCCGGCACTCGGAAGAAGTTGCAAAGTTTTCTGGGATTCAGCAACTTCTACAGACGCTTCATCCGGGACTTCGGTAAGGTGGCATTGCCTCTTACCCAACTCACGTCGCCCAAACAGCCGTACCAGTGGTCTCCAGCGGCTCAGCAAGCATTCGACCGTCTCAAGAGCTTGTTTGCCTCGGCCCCCATCCTGGCCCAGGCTGACCTCGCCCTGCCGTTTGTGGTGGAGGTGGACGCTTCTGATTCTGGAGTTGGGGCGGTTCTCTCTCAGCGCAAGGCAGGTAAATTACACCCCTGTGCCTTTTTCTCCCGTCGGCTCACTCAGGCTGAAAGGAATTATGACGTGGGCGACCGGGAGCTTCTTGCCATCAAGTTGGCGCTGGAGGAGTGGCGGCACTGGTTGGAGGGGAGCGAACATCCTGTTATCGTGTGGACGGACCACAAGAACCTCGCCTACCTCCAAGCGGCTAAGCGCCTGAATGCCCGACAGGCCAGGTGGGCACTGTTTTTTGCACGGTTTAACCTAACCATCACCTACAGGCCCGGGTCCCGGAATACGAAGCCAGACGCCTTGTCACGCCAGTTCACGCCAGACACGGACCCTGAGGAGAAGGAGAAACCCATTCTGCCAGCCTCATGCATCGTGGGGACCCTCACCTGGGAGATAGAAAGGGTGGTCCAAGATGCTCAGCGACAAGAACCCGACCCCGGCACCAGTCCAGCAGGTAGATTGTACGTTCCCTCAGCGGTCAGGGGTAAGGTCATCCACTGGGCACACACCGCACGGTTTACCTGCCATCCGGGCAGGAACCGAACTGTCACCTTCTTACAAAGGCTGTTTTGGTGGCCCTCTCTCTCTCAGGACGTCCGGGAGTATGTGGCCGCATGTCCTGTGTGCGCCCGAAATAAGACGTCCAACTCCCCTCCATCGGGACTCCTCAGACCACTGCCTGTCCCCAGCCGGCCGTGGTCGCACGTCGCTCTGGACTTCATCACTGGCCTCCCTCCGTCCTCTGGTAAAACTGTTATACTCACCA
Organism: Maylandia zebra; assembly: GCF_041146795.1. Taxonomy (NCBI): domain Eukaryota; kingdom Metazoa; phylum Chordata; class Actinopteri; order Cichliformes; family Cichlidae; genus Maylandia; species Maylandia zebra. Next base: position 45,576,413 of record NC_135169.1, read on the forward strand.
TCGTTGACCGTTTTTCTAAGGCTGCCCATTTTGTTGCCCTTACCAAACTTCCCACCGCTCTAGAGACTGCCCAGCTCTTGACCCAACATGTTTTCCGCCTTCACGGCATTCCTCTGGACATTGTTTCTGACCGTGGGCCCCAGTTCACCTCGCGGGTATGGAAGATGTTTTGTACCGAGCTGGGGGTCCAGGTCAGTCTGTCCTCTGGGTTCCACCCGCAGACTAATGGGCAGACTGAGCGAGCGAACCAGGAGCTGGAGGCCATGCTGCGCTGCGTCGTTTCCTCCAACCAGTCGTCATGGAGTGAGCAGTTGGCGTGGGCCGAATACGCCCATAACTCTAGCACGTCGGCCGCTACGGGTGTCTCTCCCTTCGAGGCGTCCCTGGGGTATCAACCCCCGCTCCTCTGCATCACGGAGGGAGAGGTGGCCGTGCCTTCCGTGCAACATCACATGAGGCGCTGTCGACGGATCTGGCGGGCAACTCGAGCGGCACTGCTGCGTACGAGCGCTCAAAACAAGAGACTGGCTGACCGCCGCCGCGTCCCTACACCGGCCTATCGGGTGGGCCAGCAGGTGTGGCTTTCCTCTAAGAACATCACTCTGCGGACTGAGTCCAAGAAGCTGGCTCCCCGGTTCCTTGGACCCTTTTCTGTGCAAGCCATCCTGAATCCAGTGACTGTCCGACTGGCCCTCCCGCGCAACATGAAGGTACACGACGTGTTTCATGTTTCTCAAATTAGGCCGGTCCGGACCAGCCCGTTGTGCCCGCCTCCCGGGCCCCCGCCACCCGCCCTGGATATCGCTGGCGCTCCGGCGTATTCCATTACTCGCATAATGGATGCCAGGCGCCGCGGTAGGGGCTTCCAGTTTTTGGTGGATTGGGCGGGGTACGGTCCGGAAGAGCGTTCCTGGGTGCCGCGGTCTGCGGTTCTCGACCACGCTATGGTGAGAGAGTTCCGCCGTCGGCACCCTGACAAGTTTCGTGGGTCGCCCGGGGGCTCCCGTTAGAGGGGGGGTACTGTCATGGTCGGACGGTCCTTCCCGGAGCGACCTGTCTGTGTGTGTATGTGTGTGCTTCTCTCTCTCTCCTCCTCCACCCAGTGGCTGACACACCTGCACCTAATTTGCCATCCAGCTGTCACTGATCATCCTCGTTGTGGACTGAGGTACTTAACTATGTGTCTGGATGGCAGTCGACGCTGGATTGTACTGGAGGCTCGGTAGTAAAGAGTGTTTTCTTACTTTTAACATAGCCTTAGCCGGCTACCCTTCTCACCTGTAGCTGTCGTCACTTGTTTATAGGAGGAAGTGATACGGAGCAGAAGGTTGGAGAGAAGGAGTCCGCTGGATTAAGCCCTCGGAGGAGAAACACACTCAGATAATCACTTGGGAGACTCACCTGCACACCACTGGGAATTTGGAGATGATCACCACCGTTGGATTTTTGTACTTCGCTTTGTGACTGTTTTGAGCACTGTAAATAAACGCACTGTTTGCTTCGCATCCAGAGCTCCGCGACTGAGTCTGTATTTCCCCCATTACCCGTGACATATTTAGAATCACCAGTTAATCTAAATTGCATGTCCTTGGACTGTGGGGAAAAGCTGGCATATCAGGAGGGGATCCATGCAAAACCAAATCAACCTGGCCAGCTACTGGATTAAAATTCTGAACCTATGATATGATGGTGCCACACCACTATGCTGCCAAAAATGATATCCTTTAATTAAAAAAAAGACAAGCAATGTTAGTAAACAGATGAGTCATTGTTGTGAACTACAGGCAGACAAACTGGTAAAGTGAGTTTTTCTACCTCTAGGAAAGAAGGAAAGGGATGGAGGATGTGCAAACTGAAAAATAAGAAGAGGAGCAAGAATCTTAATCTGCATTTTATAAATTGTTACCTTTCTATCTGCATTTCCTGGATGGCAAAGTTAGTCCATCTTTGGCTCAAACTCAAAAGCCCCAGCTACCTGTTGGCTGGGGCTTCCCTGTAGGCCAGCCTTTCTATTTATCCTTAAAAAACAACTATTTGAAGACTAGAAACACACGTACAGACGTTGAGAAGTTGGGGGTAAAGTTGACCTCAACCTACTATAGGACATCTCACCGAGGTTCATCCTGCTGGTGACTGCATTTCCCAAACACCCACATTGATGGTTTCGAATACGTTACCGTTTACTCTGATCACTCTTTACTTTACACAATATTACTCTGGTGTCTCTGTTTACATTACTTTGGTCATTTTGTTTAATCTACTTTCATTGCTCTGTTAATACATTGCTGTGCTAATATGGCACAAACACTGCACAATGTACATTTTTGTTTTTTTTAATTTAAAGTTTCTGTTTTTACTTTTTAATTTAAATTTAGTTATTGTTCATAATGTTTTGCACAGTCAAGGAGCAGTTCAGGACAGATTTCACTGTGTGTTGTACTTGTATGACTATGCATGTGACAAATAAAGAATCTTGGAATCTTGAGTATCACACACCCATTTGTCACACCCATCATACTTTACCCACTTATTAAATTTACAGCCATATAGGGCAGGAGCCTGTTCGATCATAGTGGAAAAGACAGAGTACATCCATGCTTGGCACAAAGTCAAGCCCATTTCAATGAGTGCTGAAATCCACCAGGGTTGCCTCTTGTCTCTGATCCTGCTTTTGATTTTCATGGACAAGACCTTAAGGCATAGCCAGGGCAAGAAGGACATTTCTGGGGGGACCCTCATAATAGTAGTGTTGGGTTTGACTTTTATTTGGGATTAGTAGAATCTTTAGTTTCTTAAGGATTGAATAATTACTTAGAATCTTGCAGATATATCAGTATAAAGGAATGTGCCATGGCCGCTGTAGACATGATAACTGGTGCCTGGCAGCAGACAAAAGGAAAAGAATGACAGTCCCTATTGAACAGACCTTTTATTGGTGAAAAAGTTGGACGAAAGCAGTGATTTAAACCTATTGGTCTTCAGTACTGTGTCTCACTTTCATCTTCTGCACTGGGCTTGTCTAGCAAGAGAAGGCCAGACAACTCCTCCCTACTTCACATTGGGAACCTCTTGTCCTCAAGTCATGTAGAGAGAGAGAGAAAACCCATCTCTAGAAGCGGTCTTCTTTCATTTTGTGGGGGTTTGTTTGTGAGTTTGTCAGAAACACTTTAAGGCCAACCAAAACTCGTGCTATGTTCCCACACACACATATATATATACATACATATATACATACATACATACATACATACATATATATACACATATATACATACATACATACATATATATACACATATATACATACATACATACATATATATACACATATATACATACATATATATATATACATATATACATACATATACATACATACATACATACATACACATATATATATATATATATATACATACATACATACACATATATATATATACATATATATATATATATATACATATATACATACATACATATATATATGTATATATATATAGGGTAATCAGTTGACAGCTAAGGTTTTCTTTAAAGTCTTCTTTCATGATCAGTGATACCTATTTATCTGCAGTGATACAAACAATGAATAAAACATGATAAGGAAATTTAGACTAATTAATAGCACACATTAACCGCTATGTCTCATAAGAAAATATACAGTGGGGCAAAAAAGTATTTAGTCAGCCACCGATTGTGCAAGTTCCCCCACTTAAAATGATGACAGAGGTCAGTAATTTGCACCAGAGGTACACTTCAACTGTGAGAGACAGAATGTGAAAAAAAAAATCCATGAATCCACATGGTAGGATTTGTAAAGAATTTATTCGTAAATTAGGGTGGAAAATAAATGGTAAAATGGTAAATGGCCTGTATTTATATAGCGCTTTTACTAGTCCCTAAGGACCCCAAAGCGCTTTACATATCCAGTCATCCACCCATTCACACACACATTCACACACTGGTGATGGCAAGCTACATTGTAGCCACAGCCACCCTGGGGCGCACTGACAGAGGCGAGGCTGCCGGACACTGGCGCCACCGGGCCCTCTGACCACCACCAGTAGGCAACGGGTGAAGTGTCTTGCCCAAGGACACAACGACCGAGACTGTCCAAGCCGGGGTTCGAACCGGCAACCTTCCGATTACAAGGCGAACTCCTAACTCTTGAGCCACAATCGCCCCACATAAGTATTTGGTCACCTCAAACAAGGAAAATCTCTGGCTCTCACAGACCTGTAACGTCTTCTGTAAGAACCTTTTCTGTCCCCCACTCGTTACCTGTATGAATGGCACCTGTTTGAACTCATCATCTGTATAAAAGACACCTGTCCACAGCCTCAAACAGTCAGACTCCAAACTCCGCCATGGCCAAGACCAAAGAGCTTTCGAAGGACACCAGGAAAAGTATTGTAGACCTGCACCAGACTGGGAAGAGTGAATCTACAATAGGCAAGCAGCTTGGTGTGAAAAAATCCACTGTGGGAGCAATCATCAGAAAATGGAAGACATACAAGACCACTGATAATCTCCTACGATCTGGGGCTCCACGCAAGATCTCATCCCGTGGGGTCAAACTGATCATGAGAACGGTGAGCAAAGATCCCAGAACCACACGGGGGGACCTGGTGAATGACCTGCAGAGAGCTGGGACCAAAGTAACAAAGGTCACCATCAGTAACACACTACAACGGCAGGGAATCAAATCCCGCAGTGCCAGACGTGTTCCGCTGCTGAAGCCAGTGCATGTCCAGGCCCGTCTGAAGTTTGCCAGAGAGCACATGGATGATACAGCAGAGGATTGGGAGAATGTCATGTGGTCAGATGAAACCAAAGTAGAACTTTTTGGTATAAACTCAACTCGTCGTGTTTGGAGGAAGAAGAATACTGAGTTGCATCCCAAGAACACCATACCTACTGTGAAGCATGGGGATGGAAACATCATGCTATGGGGCTGTTTTTCTGCCAAGGGGACAGGACGACTGATCCGTGTTAAGGACAGAATGAATGGGGCCATGTATCGTGAGATTTTGAGCCAAAACCTCCTTCCATCAGTGAGAACCTTGAAGATGAAACGAGGCTGGGTCTTCCAACATGACAATGATCCAAAACACACCGCCCGGGCAACAAAGGAGTGGCTCCGTAAGAAGCATTTGAAAGTCCTGGAGTGGCCTAGCCAGTCTCCAGACCTCAACCCCATAGAAAATCTGTGGCGGGAGTTGAAAGTCCGTGTTGCTCAGCGACAGCCCCAAAACATCACTGCTCTCGAGAAGATCTGCATGGAGGAATGGGCCAAAATACCAGCTACTGTGTGTGCAAACCTGGTAAAGACCTATAGTAAACGTTTGACCTCTGTTATTGCCAACAAAGGTTATGTTACAAAGTATTGAGTTGTATTTTTGTTATTGACCAAATACTTATTTGCCACCCTGATTTACGAATAAATTCTTTACAAATCCTACCATGTGGATTCATGGATTTTTTTTTTTTTCACATTCTGTCTCTCACAGTTGAAGTGTACCTCTGGTGCAAATTACTGACCTCTGTCATCATTTTAAGTGGGGGAACTTGCACAATCGGTGGCTGACTAAATACTTTTTTGCCCCACTGTAAGCAAATGTCTGCTATTATCGGTCACCTTTACCAGAGTTTGCATTTAACACCTAAAATAAAATACAATCTGCTTAAAGCTTAATTTTCATGTTGTTGCTGTTGTTATATACACATTTAGATTTCTTAAAATGTAAAACTGCCATGTATTGGTCAAGATGAACAATAATTAAGAAGTGGCACATATAAACAGTTTGGGAAGTGGCCACTCAGTGACATTACACAGGCTGGATCACAACCTGATTATCTGAGTTTACCCATGACACACTTTCCTGATCAACACGTTCTAGGGCTGTCCTGATGAATTGAACAGAAACACTTTGAGGCCAACCAAAACTCGTGAGGAAATCTTGGTTCTGAGCAGGGTGAAGGAACTGCCTCTGATTTTGGTGGATGGTAGAGCTAGCTAGCACATCTGCTCTATAGCCCACCGTGCACCACTGCCTTGGCACAGAGACAGAAAAAGTGCCGGGGCATATTTTTCATCCACAACTGGAATAATTAGCTCCATGCGCTTGAAACATCCTTCAAGCGCATGGAGCTAATTATTCATTTTTGTGCACTGCAGTACACATTTAGTTTTTTCTTGTACCTCTCATACTCTACTTGCCACTCTTCTAAGTCCTGATGTTTCTTAGAGAGGACAACAGTACCTTTAAAATGATATCACATGTGTGGGGGTGTGGCCTTGCCAATTGTCTTTTTCCCACCTTTTCAAAATGGCTGGCATGCCCACAAGCACATTTTATGGAAGAAAGAAAGGTAAACATGATATTTACATTTAAAATGTTTTTTGAAATCGGATTTTGATAAATTTTCAAAAATAAACATCTAGTAAGTAATTTGAGGTGTTTTTAAGAATTAAGCTTATTTAATTTCACAGAGGACTTTGTACTTATATTTATTTCACTTTTTCCTAGTAGACAACTCTTTGACAAAGGCGGAGAGAATTCTTAACAGAATCATTGAGGGAGATTCAAACATAGATTCTTCAGAAGATGAGAGTCATGTGAGCCAGATAGGAGAGGGTGAGAACCCAGGAGGAGCCACACAAAGATTATCAAGATGCAGTGGCAGATGTAATAGAGAAAGACACAGGGCCACCTGAAAACTGTCGTCCTATCTGGTCCAAAACCAACATGTAGGAGAATCTGGAATTTTTGATTTTGAGTTAAAAATAAAATATGGGTAAAATGCAGGAATGTTTTCCAGTAAAGTAAAAAAACAAGAGTCGCAATTATAGCTGAATCCATGACACCTGATTGTTTCTACAAGATCACGTCGTTGCTGAAAGTTGTCAATGATCTCAATCTGTGAAAAGAACTCACAGTTTCTGGAGTTCAAGCTCCTCTTGGCTGAGAAACCTGGGAAAAAAACATGTGAACAAGACCTGAATAATACCAGTAATGAAGAGTTCTCTCCAAAAATCAAGAAAAGGAAGCCCCAACCAGATGAGAGTGTAACAAAATATGGTTCACTCCACTTGCCTGAAATGGTTAACAGTGCAAGGCATTTCAGTTGTAGAATGGTTGGGTGCAACAGTAAAACATATGTGAGATGTGGGAAGTGCCAAATGTTCCTTTGTGTCTCCAAATAAAAAAATCACATTAGTTCCTCAGATATCATAAATGAATTGACTTTTGTGAAATAGAAAGCCCAGTGCAATCACTTGTTCCTGAACCAGTGGCTTACAGCTAGTGAAGTGTCAGTGACTTCTAAGTTGACCCATGATCTACATTTTTATGATATTGTTATATAAATAAGTTTTAATATCCTGCTTACAAAAATTTCAGTGGAGCATTTAATTTTCTTAAATAGCTCTTGAATTTTGTTAGTTTCACATTCGTGATCAATGAACTCCTCTTGTGCACTGAAGTGCACATGTTGTAAAATTTAAATAAAATTAGTTAAAAACAATTTTGTTTTTGTAATGTGTTTTTTACCATCCCAACACTTGATTTATCTGGAAAAAGATCAAAATTAAAATACTTTTTTTCCCCTGGGTCTCAGGAGGATATGAAAGGCTGAATTGTAATTAGTTAGGCTACCCTTTGAGTGAGACAGAAACTATGAATGGATAACTACTCTTCACCTCTCCTTCATCCATTCATCCATACCTTCCTCACAGCTGTGACAGAATCCCCCCAGCCAGTTCATGGTTTTGAATTGAGGTGGTAGTGCTAATCACTGCACTTCCAAAAATGGTGTCCTTTAGTTCGCAATAACAATTGGTGTGCTTACTAATACTGATTGTCTTTTTATTAGAGGTAGACAAACTGGTCAAGTGAGTTTGTCTCCCTCAAGGAAATGAAGTCAAAGGAATCAAGGATGTATAAACTGAAAAATAAGAAAAGGGAAAACAATTTTTTTTCAGTGTTGTTTTAACTGTTTCCTTATTATCCACATTTCCTGGATGACAAAGTTAGTCTCTGCCACAAACTCACAAGCCCCAGCTAATTGTTTGCTGGAATGCAGACAAACTTTTTCAGCTCTTTCACATCTGTGAGTCCTACCCTACTAAGCATGTTATGTTTTTATTTTTGTCAGTGTCTGAACTAATTATTTCATGTGAGAGACCAACATATCAGAACCTCCGACTGTGAAGTTGGTGAAAACCAGCTGACTTAAACATTTAGTGATGCTTTGTTCTCCTGAGGTTATTCCTGCGATCAGTTATGTACATCTGGTTTTAACTTTTAATTACAGCATTTAATTTAATACAAAACTAATCTTATCTCTCTGCAATGAGTTCGATGGGTGACTGAGTACTTTTGTCAAATGTGGTCTATTTGGGCAATCATTTTGAAGCACTTTTAAAACTAACTACAATTTCAATGAAAATAAAATTGCATATACAAAACCATCAGTCAAATATGAGGAAAAGATTTGCTGATCTTATTCCAATATAAGCTTTTTTTTCATACCATTTCTTTTTCTTAAAATGCCTCAATCATTAACTGAAGCTTGACTGGTTGATTGTGACTGTGAAAGTGAAAAAAAATTGCTGCCTCACCTGAGTGAAAGTGAAAGTATTCGCCTAACAATATAAAAGGAGAGCTCAGAATCACCATCAGTACACTGCTATAGGGACAGTAGCAGTAGACTGTTACAGGGATAGAAACAGAACAGCAGTTTTACTGTGAATATTGTAGAAAAGAGGAAAGAAGAAAGAAAAAGAACAAACAAACACTGGATCAGAGAACAGCATTTTGCCGTGATCAGATATCTACTATAAAGGTAGGTTGTTTTATAGTCTTTTTTTCATCAGTGATGCTTTCATTATGCATACGATTAGGAAGACAAAAAGACAAAACAAAAAAACTAGCTAGTGAACCATCAAAACTGATTTTCCAGTCCATTGTGAAGCCACCTTTGGCACACTGACCACTAGCAGACAACCTAGGGAATTTATGCTTCCGTTACCTACACATAATCTGAAATGCACCTCTTGGTGATGTGCCAGCAAATACTGTTGCACAAGTATAAATGCTATAAATGCAAAAATGCTAAGAAGTGGATTGTTTGTTAATGCTTTCAGCCCATTCCAACTTTATACATGTCTCTCAATGTACTACAGGTGCCATGTTCCTATAATTACCCATTAGTTAAACTTACGTCTTATGAGCTTTAGTATTCTCTTTCCAAAGTCATAATAATTATTTTTACAGTATGTAAATTAGTGCTGCAGTGCAGTAATTTGTGTAAATTATTGTAAAACAAATACTTATTAATTATTAATAATTAAATTACTTTAATTTACATACTGTTAATTAATTAAAGTTCAACTCAATCTATCTTGTTTATTATGATCCAGGAATATAATACATATGATTGAAATGGGCTGGGTTTTCACCAGGGCTGGACTGGGACAAAAAATTGGCTCCGGCATTTCTGGTCCACAAGCCCCACCATATGCATACACATACTATGTATATATTTAATTTTGTTTATTAATAGATATTGAAACAGCTTTTAATCAGATTAGTACAGTCGTACACTCCACTGCAGTATGTACCAATGTCTCAATTAACAGCTACACTTTAGGTATTAACCCTGTAAGACCCAACCCATCAAAACATAGCCAGAAAATTCAGATTTTATGGAACTGAGATGTTTATATATATATATATATATATATATATATATATATCGCATTTGATACATTGGACGTCTTTGGCAACTTTTTCTTAACAACAATGTTAATTTTAGACAAAAAAAAAAGAGTTATGTCCATAACAATTTGAAATTATAGCAAGTATTGATCATGTTAATGAGCTAGAGGTCTAAGAAGCTCATGTATCACATATGATACAAAGTGCATTATAGGATTAATATGGCTCGTCATGAAAGCAGCCTTTTGTTTTTCCTGAATCCTTGAATCTCTCCCTTCTTAATTATGTGCTTCCATCTATTCCGGAAAATCATGATCAGTGTTTTCAGATCCAGTTTTCATATTTTCTCTTCTTGCCTTGTTTTTGAAATATATATATTTATATATGTTTTATATATCCAAATTAGACCACTACTCATTTTTTCACCCCTGCAAACTAGAAAACCAACTCCACGGAGAGTCGGGGAGTTGGTTGTCTAGTTTGACATTTGAGTTTCATTTTGACAGCTAAACTTCCATTTAGGAAATAATCTTTGAAGAATAATCACTTTACTTTCATTATAGTAATCAGAGAGACACTGCTGGAATAACCTAAAGCAACAGTGGGGTGTTAGGGACTGCACCCACAATGAAGGTAAGCAGCTACTTTGTACTTGAATAAAAAATTAGGAGATTATTATGTATTTGTTTTTTAATATAGAATTAATCATTTATCAAAAGAAAATCAGTGCCGAAGACTTGTTTGTTGAGCTTTACTGCGAGGAAGTAGAGACCCCTCCAACTCCATGCAGTATCTGCAAAGATCCCCGCCAACAGACTGATGCAGGAGGTAAAATACATTTTTATGCAATTTCATGTTTCAGCAAAAAGCTGCATGATGAAATCTCTATAAGTCGTTTAAGTAAAAACATTATCAATCACTATTACTATTATTTTTCCCACAGCTCCTTGTTGTCATGTGAAAAAAACACTGTTTAATATCGACAGTGAGTTAGTGTCTCAGCATTTGGAGACTCCTGCTGGTGAAGCTAAGACCTACATTGTGACCAGCTGCAGCAGACATACACACACAAGTAAGTAAATTTAAGTCATAGCTATTTAAAATACAAAAAACAAACAAAAATGTGTTACACAGGGAACGGGTGCATGGACTTGCTAAGTCTCAGTGTAAACATGGAAATGTCTTTATAAAGTAATTTCATTATACTTTTTGTTTATTTGAAAAGTTGTGTGATAATACTGCACAGTCAAAATAGTTGAAAAACAAACTTGTAGGTTGGAAGTAATATTTTAAAGTTCCACTGTAAGGTTATCCCAAATATAACAGTTATCAGTGTGAATTTAGCTAAATTTAATGCTGTTTCGTATAATTTGTCAAATCTAAATTTTAGAAATTTACATTCATGGTACAGATACTGAGAAAATTACTATTACCCATCCATCCATCTACCCATTTTCCTCGGCTAGTTGTTTAGTTTAATCTGTACAGTGGATAGCGTTTTTGAAGAATCTTAAAAATAGAGTTAGCCAATTTTGAACAGGATCTCTTTCCAGACGAGTTTACTATCTGAACAGCATAGTGGAATCTAACTTTAGTATTTGTAGATCAGCGAAATAGTATGACTAGAAAAGAAAGACACTCTAGATTAGCAATATTTAAAGAAGACGATACCCCTAAAATGAACCTATCAACACATCACTAAAACTAAGAAACTAAACTTAAAGAAATGCTTTTATAGCTTTTATTTGTTTTGTTTTTTAAAGCTTTTATAATACAAAACAAATCACAGTGATGAATACTTTGCATAAACAAGTAACTAAACATTGTTTAAACTAAGTATAAAAGACTAATTTGATGATTTTAATTTCTAGGAAAACAAACGATTTAAAAAACCCTCCCAATGTGTAGTAAACACTTGAACAATGATACGATATACCTTGCAGTATACCTATGTATATATATGAAAGCTATAAGACTACCACAGGAAGTGGTCGTTTTATGCGAACGATGTTATTAGATTTGTATGTGTAAGAAACATACCGGTAGTCATTAAGATGGTTACAGAAATAACAAAATTTTTTATATCAACAGGGAGGCACCTGGTGAGCATACTGGAGGACTTGAACTTGAAGCGGTACTACAGGGAGAAACAATCACGTAGCAAATTACTTGAGATTGATGAGCAGATGATTAATGATGAACCTGCCAAGTATAAATCAGACCTCCCATGGTATTTTCTAAAGGAACTGATGATGGTTAATGTCACAGCTAGAAATAGGATAAAACATAATGATCAATCATTGATCACAGACATGCCAAACCCACTCGACATAATCACTGCTCTCTTTCTGTGTTCTGATGGTTTTGTACAGCAAGAAATGGCACTAAAAATGTCCATGTGTCAGTTCTCTGTTCCTCTGGTGCTTCCCAATTGTGACACCAATCAGTGCACACTCATGCTGTGGGCCATGAGAGACATTGTTAAAAAGTACAGACCTCAGTCTCTGTCAGAGTCCAAGGGCTTCATTGAAGACAGAATCGTTCTCTCTGAACTTCCAATGATCTCTTTTGTCAGACTGGGTGAGTGCTCCTTGTCCAAGTCAGAGATTCTCAATAAGCTTCTGAGCAATTCTCAGCAGTACCATGACACCTTTGTTCACCGCAACATGGAGTGTGGTGACAGTCCAAGAGCAATATCCAACGGACTGACTGAGATTACTTGGTATCTTCCTGGTGGAAACACAAACATTGATATTTTCAGTCAGCCAGTGGCTGTAGCTAACCTTCGTGGGGACATTGAATCTTTTGAAACACAATACTCCTTTCTGTGTCAGACATCTGCAGCAGTTTTTGTGTTCTTCGGCGATTTGGATGAGTCTGAGTGCAGTCTACTCACTAACATAAACCAAAAGACACAGATCTTCTTGGTTGGTAATGGTGAAAGTAATAACGAGGTTTTAAGAACAGTAGCAAACAAATTGGGCTTGAGTAACAACAACATCATAACTAAGAAGAAACAGAAAAATGATGCAGATTTTGTACAAACTTTGAGAAAAAAAGTCAGAGATGTGGTGAAGAACTCAAAGATTAAGATGACAATAGAGCAGATGGCAGACATTGCCTATAAACTGGGAATCCTGGTTGATGAAGACTCTCCAGAGTGTCAGACTGCAAAGACAAATGCAGAAGCCATCACTGCTGAAATTCATGACATCCATAAATACAAAGAAGATCAGCTTCCACGGCAAGGTGAAATATGGAAAAAACTGACCTGCTTAGAGAAGGAAGAATTTCGACTTCAACATATCGGGTCTAGAAATATTGAAGATTACAGAAGTGAACTTCTGTTACAGAAAAAAGAACTGCGGAAAAAGCAGAACTCTTATAACATGTCGACAGCTATGACATGTTTCATTAATGCAATATCAAGCCCAGGAACAGAGAGGTTTTATTTCCTGAAATTGATGCAAATGAACCTGGATAACCTGTCTCATGTAAAATTGTCTGAACTTCGGGAAAAATATAAAGAAAAATTTAAGAACTCTGAGAACAAAGAAGAGATCAAGGAAATTGACAGACAAATTTCCAACAGCTCACTGGGGACTGAACACTTCTTCCGTGAAATGGGTCAGATCTATGAAGCCTCACTGTCCCTTCCACAAACAGATCCAGCACATCAACAGCTGCAGCATCTGCCCAAACTGTGTGCACAGTTGTTGCTTGATGGATTTCCTCTTGAGCTTGTAGATGGAGATGCATCCAACATCCCTCTCAGATGGGTGAGTGATGTTCTCTCTCAGCTCAGTGACTTGATTTCTCCAAACAGAAAGATCCTGGTAGTCACAGTTCTTGGAGTTCAGGGCACAGGAAAGTCCACTCTCCTTAACACCATGTTTGGAGTGCAGTTTGCGGTCAGCAGTGGTCGATGTACTCGAGGTGCTTTTATGTCGCTCATCAAAATCGATGAAGATATGAAAAAAGTCCTAAACTGTGACTTCATGCTGATCATTGACACTGAGGGCTTAAAGTCACCAGAACTTGCACAACTGGACAACAGCTATGAGCACGACAATGAGCTTGCTACACTTGTTGTGGGGCTGAGTGATGTCACCATTGTCAATGTTGCAATGGAGAATTCGACTGAAATGAAGGACATCCTACAAATAGTTGTGCATGCTTTTCTCAGGATGAAGGAGGTGGGCAAAAAGCCTAAATGTGTGTTTGTTCACCAGAATGTGTCCGATGTTTCAGCCCATGAGAAGAACTTACGAGACAGGAAACTGCTCCTGGAACAGTTAAATGAGATGACCCAGGCAGCAGCTAGAATGGAAAAGAAAGAGGAGAACAAGAGCTTCACTGATGTGATGGAGTACAGTCCAGACACTGGGAACTGGTACATTCCTGGACTCTGGAATGGAAACCCGCCAATGGCACCAGTCAGTGCAGGCTACAGTGAGGCTGTATATGAGCTCAAGAAACACATCATCCAACTGCTGGGAAACTGTCAGTCATCGGCCAAGGATATCTTGGATTTTAAAGAGTGGATGTCAAACCTATGGAATGCAGTAAAGCACGAAAGCTTCATCTTCAGCTTCAGAAACAATCTCGTAGCTGATTTATACATGAGACTCTGCACAGAATTCAACAAATGGGAGTGGGAATTCAAAAAAGAGATGTACACCTGGGTAACAAACGCAGAAACAAGAATTTCCAATTTTGGTACAATTGTAGCAAAATCTCAGTTTTCTGACATCAGAGAATTTCTCAAACGTTTGAAAATTGAAGCCTCCACAGTGCTGTCCACATGGGAGACAAGACTTCTAGAAAATCTGAGACAATATTTTAAGAAAACAGACGGTCATGTTCATCTTGTCGAAGGATATAAAGAGGAATTTTCAAGCAATGTAAAGAGCCTTCGGCGTGAAATGGAAAGGAGTGTTTTTAATCAACTCACAGCAGCAGCAGAAATCACACAGGAAATGATAGAAATTGATCGAATCAAAGAGAATCACATAAAAGAGATTGAAAATGCAGTTTGGCTACTGATTAATGAGTGTTGGAAAAATAATGTTCCGATGGGAGAGACAGAACTTGAAAATAAGTTTCTCAAGATGTGGTGTGAAACACTGAAGAAACTTCCTTGTTCTGAAAAGCAAGCTGAGCAAATCTTTACCAATGCATCATCTTATCTGAGAGAAAGCCTGAAACATAAAGGGGACGTTACACTTGAACTCTTAGAAAAAAGGCTGGAAGATTGTGGTTTGGTACCTTTCAGATATACAGCTGAAAGATACTCAAATAGAGTTGAGGAAGTAGGTATGTTTTTTGACATGCAAGATTACATAATGGCTGCACAAAAACTGGCTGACAGCATCATAGATGTTTGCACTCAGTTTGTGAATGAAAAAGTGAGAAGGAAAAAAATGTACTGTGACACATACATCAAGGAGATCCTACACATCACTGATGAGAACCTTGAGAAAAACCAAGACGTCAAGGGAGACATTATGTTTGAAGTTTTTCTAAAACAGCACATCTGTGGAATTGCAGCCATAGAGTTTAAGAAAGTGTATGAAGAAAATGATCCCTACAAATGTTTGATTAAGAACAAGGACAGGTTTTGTGATGATTTCAAACATGTGGTTAATAAAGAAGACCAATGTCAAAAGAAAGCAGAAGAATTCACCAACCAGTGCTTGAAGCCTGCTGTTCAAGACTTTATCAATCAGTCCCTGGGTCCTAAAATCATTGATGAAATGCAGACATGTGAGCAGTTCAGCACACGAATGTCCTTCCAGTATTCAGTTTTATTGGATTTACTCTCAAAGAATGATTTAAAAAACTATCTGAGTTATATTTTTTCATATGAGGATTATGTAAAAACATGGATTTACCACCAAATAGTGGAGCGCTACTCAAATGTGTCAACAGCATTTGAATTTGAGGACCGACATCTCCAGTCATGTATCAGAAGCATAAATGATGCCATCAACAAGGCAAAAACAGGAAAGAGTCATGACTTGAAGACATTTGTTGAAGATATTTGTAAAGAACTTGGTGATAAACTGGTAATTTCCAAAGATGCTCTTGGTGCTTTCATGTTTTTGAACAATGCTGACAAGAAACAGTTTGCTGACTGGCTCACAGTGTCTGTGAATGAGATGGAACAAGTTCTGAGAAAAGAGTTTCAGACACTGAACTTTGAAGTGAAACTACAGCAGCTCCATGTGCAGCCTGAGAATGAGCTTTTCAACAAACTGGTTGGTTGTGGCAAACAGTGTCCATTCTGCAAAGTTGTCTGTGATGACAGAGGAGGAAAACATAATGAGCATTTTGCTGCAGTGCATAGGCCACAGGGTCTGGGTAAATACACTTGGCATGTAACAAACAAACTTGTCACTGACATATGCTCTTCCTCTGTGATCAGTGAGCAGTGTTTTAGCTGCATTGATACAAATGGTAGATGGCACCCTTACAAGAATTACAAGGAAATTTACCCAGACTGGAAAATCCCTCCAGATTTGAGCCTTGAGGCATCAGACTACTGGAAATATGTAATGGCAAAGTACAACACGGACCTTGCCAAAGAATATAATGCAAACCCTGCTGATATTCCTGAAAGTTGGAATGACATCACAAAAGAGCAGGCAGAAAAAAGCCTCAAGAAATCATTTAACATCAAGTAACAACTTACATACCTTCTCATTTTTGTTCTTGTGTACAGAAGAACACATCCCAGATATTGTAATTTTTGTTTTTGTGAGATAGAAAGAAAAACTAGTATTTCATAAGACAAACCTTAAAATATTTTAACACCCACATACATATTAAACAATATGATTTAAAGCAAGTTTTTTAAAGAAGTTTTTGGTTACTTTTACCTCTGTTTGAAAAATAATCTGCTCACAGGTTTTTTGCACTTTTAAGTAATTAATTCAAGTAATTATATTAAAACTAAAAAAATTTTTAACGCTAATCATTAGCTCATGTACATTCGCACATGCATATGAACATCCCTTTGCTTTGTTTCAGATAGTCACTATGTGTGTTATAGATGACTCAGTCTCCATTCTTTTAATAGGACAGTCAAAATGAAAAAGCTAACAGTGCTGTATCTGGGGGATCTGATGTAAAATATTTACATGTTTGAGGTTTTTGAAGCAAATCTGAGTATATGCTAAATATTTGACTTTGTTATTCTGTATTTAAAATTATCTTTTCCTGCTCTGACATATGTAATCTTATATGTATCTATATGTATTTTTTAAACGTTTTAATGGAACATTCATTCTATATCTGTCATGATCTGCAGAGTTAAACTTCGGTCAGTGTTAAGTTAAAATGACCTCAGTGATGTGGATTTAAAATTGTCTTTCTGTCCATAGAATGTCAATCAACAGATCTTGAAATTATGTTAGTGATGTATTATTGCCTTCATTTTTAATGTGTTGGGAGAATTAAATTAATTAATTCAGACAAACTGTGTGGCCAAAGACTCATTAGTGTTTCCACATTTGTCTGATCCAGTCCACTGAGATGGGTCTGAATATAGGCTTGGTTGAACCCCAAAAGAGACTGCTCAAAGCTTCCTGATGAGAGTTTTAGATCTAAAGCAGAAAGTCTTATTTGCTTCCCAAGAATCAGAGTCAGGACTCAAATACGACCCAGCTTTTGTCCAGCGTATGTGTTTGCACACCATACTCACAGGCTTCCAGAGTGACAGTGTCAGGATAGATATGCAGCCACTCCTGTTAGACTCTAAGACACCTGATGAACTCCTGTTAGAGAGGTTAAATATGGCTTGTGCCAATGAGGCAGAAAGGAAAAACAAGAAGAGATGTTTAGCATCACAGACTGCTACAAGTGTGAGTGCAGTGCAGTCAGATGATGTGTCACCGGCTAAGAACCCTGTAAAAGAAGTTAAAGCTAAGATACCACCCGAGCTTTTAACTGAGTTAGCGGAGCTTAAGACAGGTGTAGCCTCCCTGAAAGGTCTCAGTGCAGAGATAGCTCAGATTAAAGAGACTCTACAGCAGCCGGTGCCTGGTCCTCAGTCATATGCCCCACCACCAGTTATGCAGTATGATAGGGACCAGCAGTATTATAGCTTCCAGGTGTGACCAGGAGATATTTTATTTTGTATTCTTATGATCACAGTTATAATTAGAAGTATAAATCATTAATCATTTACCATTGTGGAATCTGATGACAGTATAATCTTTGTTTTATATCTATGGTAATCTGAGTAAAGATTAATGTATGCAGGTTATCATCATTGTAATCAAGTCTCAAATCTATCGACCTCCTGGACCTGCTGGGGTCTTTCTAACTGAATTTAACGACCTTCTGACATCGATCATTAAACTGGAGAAGGTTGTAATATTGGGAGACTTAAACCTTCATATTGATGACGCTTCCTGTAACACTGCTGCCGAGCTCATCACTATCACTGAGTCTTTTAACTTTAAGCAGCATGTTTCTGGCCCCACACATACGAAGGGCCACACTCTTGATCTTGTTTTCTCCCTGGGTTTAAATATATATGATGTATGTGTGGAAGATGTCCATGTGAGTGACCATAGTTGTATATTCTTTAATTTGTCATTTTACGTGGATCCTTCACCTCCTAAATTGATGATCCAAAGGCGGATTATAAACCAGGATGCTGCTAGAAGGTTCTCTGCCATGTTTGACCCTCGCATGGCTCAAAATGATATGGATTCACTTATTTTGTCTTTTAACAATCAATGTAAATCTATTTTAGATACGGTGGCACCTCTGAAACTAAATGTTGTCCATTCTTCAAATTTCTGTCCTTGGATAAATGAAAGTATTCGAAATTTTAGGAGATATTGTCGCAAATTAGAACGTTTATGGAAGGCTTCCAAGCTTGAGGTCCATAGGGTACATCTCAAGGAATCAATTTTCTCACTTAACAACATGATAAAAAATGCCAGAACGGAATATTTTGCTAATTTAATAGCTTCAAAAAAGAAAAATCCCAGAGTATTGTTTGATACAATTAAAAACATTGTCTCTCCTGATATTCCTCATGTACCAGTTTATACTAAATCTGACTGTAATGACTTTTTAAACTATTTTGTTAATAAGGTCGCTGCTATCAGGTCTAATATTTCTCCATCATCCTCTCAGTATCACATTGACACGTTGCTTACCTCTGATACCTGGTCCTCTTTTACTCCTGTTACCTTACAGGACATCAGTGCTCTGCTTGGTCGAATGAAACTGACTACAAGCCACCTTGATGTACTTCCTCCATCATTTTTCATTAGTGTGTTTGATTCTATTGGCCCCTGTATTCTGGAAATAATTAATACTTCTCTTTATACTGGCTCAGTTCCCAGCTATTTTAAACAAGCTATTGTTGAACCAATATTAAAGAAACCAAATTTGGACCCATTTCTTCCAAGCAGTTACAGGCCAATATCAAAACTTCCATTGGTGTCAAAGATTTTGGAAAAAATAGCTGCAGAACAACTTATAAACTTTTTGGAAAAGAACAATGTTCTGGACATTTTCCAGTCTGGTTTCCGCAAATTGCACTCCACTGAAACCGCTTTGCTTAAAGTGTCTA
Source organism: Maylandia zebra (assembly GCF_041146795.1). NCBI lineage: Eukaryota > Metazoa > Chordata > Actinopteri > Cichliformes > Cichlidae > Maylandia > Maylandia zebra. The sequence continues at coordinate 45,595,730 of NC_135169.1, forward strand.
GTGACATTCTGATGGCAGCAGACTCTGGAGAGTACACTGTTCTGGTTATGTTGGATCTCAGCTCTGCTTTTGATACTGTTGATCACAGCATCATGATAAATAGACTGAAGGACTTGTTTGGGATTACTGGCGTTGTTTTAAAATGGTTTATGTCGTATCTATCTGAGAGATCCTTTACTGTCTGTATAAATCATGTGCTGTCGGAAACATCAGTTCTGTCTTCTGGGGTACCTCAAGGATCTGTTTTAGGTCCTATTCTCTTTTTGCTGTATATCCTCCCTCTAGGCCACATTATCAGACGTTACAGTAATATTTCTTATCATCTCTATGCTGATGACATTCAGTTGTACTGTTCTTTCAAAGCTTCTGAGTTGTATAAATTGTCTTGTTTAAATAATTGTCTGTCAGAAATCAAACAATGGTTAAATGACAATTTCCTTCAGTTAAATGCAGATAAAACAGAAACTTTGATTATTGCACCTGATCACATGCTCTCAGAAATTAGGCAGCATATCAGTTTTTTAGACCCTTCATTTCAGTCGAGTCTCAGAAACTTAGGTGTTATATTTGACAGTTCGATGTCTCTTGAGAAACACTCTAAACAACTTGTCCGGAACTGTTTTTATCATCTAAGAAACATTTCTAAACTCAGGCTACTGGTGTCAAAGGCAGAACTTGAGATGATTATTCATGCTTTTATCTCTTCTCGTTTGGATTATTGTAACGGTCTTTTTACGTGTCTTAACAAATCAGCTCTGGATCGCCTTCAGTCTGTTCAGAATGCAGCGGCAAGACTTTTAACTGGTACAAACAAGAGGTCACACATTACTCCAGTTTTGGCTTCTCTTCATTGGTTGCCTGTAAATTTTAGGGTGCATTTTAAAATTTTAGTTGTAACTTTTAGAGCTCTGCATGGTGAAGCTCCCCAGTATATCTCTGACCTGTTGAAACCTCATGCTTCATCCCGAGCACTTAGGTCTTCAGGTCAGAGGCTACTGGTGGTCCCACGTACTAGATTTAAAACACGTGGGGATCGGGCTTTTCAGGCACTGGCACCTAGGCTGTGGAACTCTCTGCCGTTGTCTTTACGCTGTCTAGACTCTACTGACTCCTTTAAAAAGCAGCTGAAGACATTTTTATACAAACGGGCTTTTAACTAATTTAATTAATTTTAACTTGTATGTCTGATCTTACTGTAAAGCACTTTGTGATTTTTATCTGTGAAATGTGCTATATAAATAAATTTTACTTACTTACTTACTAAATGGTATCCACAGCATTGTATTCACCGTCCATAACTGGAGGGTCCAGCAGGACCTTGTTCTAATTCATTTGCAGGCCTACATCAGAACATGCACATAGAGAGTTATGTAAACACGCACGTTCACCCTTATTTACACAGGGAGGTCATGTCAGGACATTCTCTAGTTGGACACACAGGCTCACAGAACTGCACAACATGACATGTCACACACTTGTTTTTCTCTAAAGTATCATCTGATGTTTGTATAAGGAGAACTTTGGACTATGGGGAGACTGTTATCATTTCCAGTAAGGTCTAACTGTGTGATGTCATCATGGGTTATATAAGGATGGGGAACGGTCCACTCTTTGGAGATCTGTGGCTGTACGCTTGTCTTCCCATGCTTCTGTCTTAGAAGTGTGTAATAAAGATCACTATTCTGACATCTACTGAGACCATGCAGTCGTTTGTCTTCTCCTCAAAACTCGAATCATGACACAGGGCCCCCGTCAAAGACCACCACCCCCTCAGTATCCTGTACAGCACTACACAGGTAGTCCAGCCTGCTGTGAGAGGAGGTGCCACATCTGCCAGCAGAATGGAGTCAACAAGCGCTGCACCCACTGCTACCTCTGTGGGAGTAGAGAACACTTTCAGGCTGGTTGTAGAAGCAGAGGTATGAGACCATATAAAGAGAAACATTTAAACCAGCAATGGTTACCACCGAGGGACGAGTGTTAACCATGCCCATCATCCACAAGTCCCAACATTGCTCCAACTATAAACAAGAAAAGTCAGGCATGAGACAGTGTTCAGCATGTAAAAACGCACTTTATTGTTCAAGAACATGCCAGAAACAACACTGGAGACAACATAAGAGACAATGCACTGGCTTAAAGACCAAGAAAGAAAATGAGACTGTCCAGGTACCACTGTCGCCAGCTCAGGAAGGGCAGAGCAGACCCGGCCCCACTTTACATTCACGGGAGCTGTGTGGAGAGGGTACACTCCATGAGGTTTCTGGGCGTGCAGATATCTGATGACCTCTTCTGGACTGCAAATACTACGGCGGTGGTTAAAAAGGCCCAGCAGCGTCTCCACTTTCTGAGAGTGCTCAGGAGGAACAACCTGGAGGAGAGGCTGCTGGTGACATTTTACAGAGCCACCATAGAGAGCATCCTAACGTACGGCATAACAACATGGTATGCAGGGTGCTCAGCTGCGGACAGGAAAGTACTGCAGAGAGTCATCAACACAGCCCAGAAGATCACTGGCTGCTCTCTGCCCAGCCTGGAGGTCACTGCAAACTCTCGGTACCTCAGCAGAGCTGGCAATATCATCAAGGACCACTCTCACCCCAGCAACCAACTGTTTGAACTATTACTGTCAGGCCGACGGTACAGGTCACATAAAACCAGGACAAACAGATTCAGGGATAGCTTCTTTCCCAGAGCCATCACCGTAGTAAATAAGCACAAAAACAATTGAACCTATTCCATACCGTCACTGTCATTATATTATGCTGCTATTCATACTGTCATTATATTAATGCTGCTATCCTGTATATATTGTACATACTATTGTTTGAGTACTTACGATTGTTTTTTTGTACTTTTTATATTTTACATTTATATTTATTATTGAAACTTGCACCAAGGGAGTGGCACTCCAATTTCGTTGTACTCTGTACAATGACAATAAAGGCTATTCTATTCTATTCTATTCATGTAAATTCCCCTCACAAAGTCACATCTCTGGTGGGCAGGCAATGTCTGGTTGAGTGTCTCCTGGACGGCCACAGGCTTCAAGCTCTATGGGACTCAGCCTCACAGGTATCAATCATCGATGAGAAGTGGAAAAAGTACTATCTGCCACACACAGAGCTGAGAGATGTAGCAGATATTATGGATACATCTGAACTCACCCTGACCGCAGCAAATGGGACCAACATGCCATATCTTGGGTGGGTTGAGACAACCTTCCAACTTGTTTCCGGAACGGAACAAACTGAGAAATTGACCATCCCCATGTTGGTAATGAAAGGTTTTCAGCTCACATGCCCTATTATAGGCTACAATGTAATTGAATACATTGTGAATAAGACTGACCAAGCTAAACTGTACAGCACAGTGAGAAAAGCATTTCCCAGCCTCAAAAGACACAAGGTGAAAGCTTTTATACAGGCTGTTCAGGCTGTTAGTGCAGATGCAGTTGACGAGTACAAAGTGATGACAAAGAAAGACTGTATTACTGTACCTAAAAAAAGCCACATGCATGTTGAGGGTCGTATAGCAGCAGGGCCATTTAAACAAGACATGGTCATGATATTTGACCCAGACTTAAGTAAGTAAGTAAGTAAACTTTATTTATTAAGCGCTTTTCGCAGACAGGCAATCACAAAGTGCTGTACACAAATATTAAAATATTAAAATAAACAATAAAATCAGTAGACATTATATACAATGTAAAAGATCAAATGTAAATAATGTAAAAAAAATAAAATAAAATATGTAGATCAACAAAAGGCTTGTTTGAACAGAAGAGTTTTTAACTGTTTTTTAAAAGAATCCACAGAGTCAAGCAAACGTAATTGTAGTGGTAAACTGTTCCACAGCCTTGGTGCAACAGACTGAAAGGCTCTGTCCCCTTTTGTCTTCAATCGTGTACGGGGAACAACTAAGAGACTCTGAGTCTGTGAGCGGAGATGACGAGCAGCAGTGTATTTTAAAAGAAGCTTGGATAAGTAATCTGGAGCCTGGCCATTTAGTGCTCTGTATGTTAAAACAAGAATTTTAAAGCGAATTCTAAACTCTATTGGGAGCCAATGTAGAGAATATAAGATGGGAGTGATGTGAACACGCTTGGTAGAGCGAGTTAGTAATCTGGCTGCTGCGTTTTGTATTGTCTGGAGGCGAGAGAGAGATGATTTATCCAAGCTAGTAAACAGGGAATTACAGTAATCTAAGCGTGATGACACAAATGCATGAATGAGTTTTTCCAGTTCAGCTGAGGAAACCATATGTCGCAGTTTAGATATGTTTCTTAAATGATAGAAACAGGAACGAGACAAAGATTTTACATGAGAGTCAAGGCCCAGAGAAGAGTCAAATATTACTCCAAGATTTCGAATATTTGACTTGACAGATGGACAGAAAGAGGCAAGAACCTGACTGATTTTAGAATGTAGCTCAGGAGGAGCTATGATCATGGTCTCGGTCTTGTTAGTATTTAGAACAAGGTAGTTGCTTGAAAGCCAATCAGAAACCTGGGTTAAGCAATGGACTAGGGTGGACAGCCTATCCAGCTGATGAGGCTTAAAGGACATATGGAGCTGAATGTCATCAGCATAAAAATGATAAGACAGGTTGCTAAAAGATTGAATGATACTAGCTAAAGGAAGCATATAAAAAGAAAATAGTAATGGACCTAAAACTGAGCCCTGTGGGACACCACAGGTCAGGGCAGCAGTGTTAGAGGAGAACCTATCAGTCCTAACAGAGAAGGTCCTGTCTGATAAGTAGGAAGAAAACCAGTCTAGGGCAGAGCCAGATACACCAGCCAAAACCTTGAGCCTGTTAAGTAGGATTTTGTGGTCGATGGTGTCAAAGGCTGCACTAAGATCAAGCAAAATGATCACAGAACAGTTCCCTGCGTCAGATGCCATTAACAGATAGACTCTTAAGAGAGCGGTCTCTGTAGAGTGCTGCTTTTGAAAGCCAGACTGAAAAGGGTCAAGAATCTGTAATTGACATAATAGAGACCTGAACTGATTTTCAACAATTTTTTCAAGTAATTTACTGACAAATGGCAATTTTGAAATAGGTCGGTAATTACTAGCAGAGCTAGGATCGAGATTCTGTTTTTTTAACAGAGGAGTTACCTCAGCGTGTTTAAAATAAGATGGAACACAGCCTTGCCTCAGTGAACTGTTGATGATGGATAGTAATGTGGGACCAATGCTGGTGATAGACCCAGACAGGACAGAGTGAGGTAATATATCTACAGAGCATGACGAGGATTTCATTTTACCTAAAACTATAATTAAGTCATTTAGTGTGATTGGAAAAAAGGAGGTAAATGATCCAGAACAGCAAGGGGTATCTTCATAAGGGGAGGCACTTGAGGAAATTTTAGATTTCAAGTCCATCACCTTATTTACAAAGTAATTAAGGAAAGTATTACAATCTTCATCAGAAAGCAACAGAGCATGCTGGGTTGGAGGAGAAACAATACTGTTGATGGTATCAAATAGAATTCTTGAATTATTTTTATGACGGTTTATAAGATTATTGAAGTAAGAGGATCTGGCTTCTTTGACTGATTCATTATATATGTAAAGTAGTTCTTTAAAGTGCTCACGATGGACAGTCAGACCGGTGGACTTCCACAGACGCTCTGCTTTTCGATAGGAGCGTCGAAGACCACGAGTCTGATAATTTAACCATGGTGTCCGGGAGCTAACAGAACAGTAACTGGTTTTGAGAGGAGCAACCTGATTTAGAATGGCAAGACAGTGTTCATTAAAATAATTAGTTAGAAGCTCAACCTCATTAGAGGAACTTTTAAAATTAAAAAGAGAGGAAAACTCAGAAATTATAGAATCGTCAATGAAGCGCCTGCGCCTAGTAGAACCTTGAGGATGGGACTCTGAATTAACAGATACAGTAAAAGAGACTGACTTATGGTCACTAAAAACAACTTCATTTAAATTCATGTGGTCAAGGGAAACACCATAGGTGAAGACCAAGTCCAGGGTGTGCCCAGCCCTATGAGTAGGCCCTGCTACATGCTGAACAAAGTTGAAAGAGTCCATAATGCTCAGAAACTCCTTAGTGGTACTGTTTGTTGAGTCATCCACATGAATGTTGAAATCTCCAACGATGATAACCTTGCCCATTTTGATAGTGGAAGTTAAAAAGTCTTGTAGGTCTGACAAGAAAGCTGCAGCAGACCCAGGTGGACGATAAATTAAAATGCCGTATATGGGCTGTTCTCTTCCAATTTTTATCATAAGCATCTCAAAAGAGTTGTAGCAACTTGAAGAAATCATCTGGCATAAGAAAGTATTTTTAAAGATTACAGCTGTTCCACCTCCTCGTCCAGATATCCGAGGTGCACAGAGAAATGAGCAGTCAGCGGGACAAAGCTCTAAAAGATGTGAGACTTCATTCTCACGTTGCCACGTCTCAGAGATAAACATGAAGTCAAGCTTCTCAGAGCAGAACAAGTCATTTAAAATATAAGACTTATTGGCGATTGAGCGAGCATTAATTAACATCCATTTAAGGCTGCGACTCACCAGGACAGGGGTAGAGTTTCCAGGAACAGAGTCCGCGCTATGCGGTAAGCCGCGCAGCAAAACAGGGTTCCTGCCGCGATGGGGCTTGGCTTTCCATGCTTTCAGATGACAGCTTGGGTCGTAAACATAGTGGGTTGTGGGGATTAATCCAGTTCCGACAAGTTTCAGCCGAATCTCACCGGTAGCAACCCAGGAATAGAGCCCCCGAAGGTCCATCTCTTTCCGAAGACGACGGAGCAGAACGTGAAGGCCGGCTCGCTTCCCCCGCTTTCTCCGACGAGGCCACTGAAGCAAAAATGAGCTAGCCTGCAAGAGTGGAGGTAGACCTGGTGCTGCGTCGCGCTCTAACGGCGGTAGGAAAACAGCCTAGTTTCGTTGACTCTGAAAGCTATCCATTGCAGATTTGATCGCTAGCAACGCATGACGATCATAAATCCGAAGGGAGGTAACACCAGAAAAAACTGTAGCAAAAACACTTGCATAGCAAATAAAATAAACAAACACACGGACGAAGGCAGCGGCACAGCCAAACACAGGCGCCATCTTGACCTCAAACCCCCAGTGGCCAGACAATCTTGAGTTTTTTGATACTTTGGTTAAAGTTAAGAAGGGTACTTTACCCGTCATAACACTAGGTGTCTCTAACCCAACTGACCATGAAATTGTCATACCAGGCTGTACATTAGTTGGTTCGGTTCAGACTATTACAGCTGTTTTACCTGCCCAGGTGTTTGAAAAAGCCACATCTGTAGCTACTGTTAACCAGACAAATACACAAGCCCAGTGTAGCGCTAGTGAAGAGTGGGACCCACGTGTAGATCTTAGCCACCTGGGTGAAGAGCAGAGAGTATTAGCGAAACAGATGCTCAGAGAGGAATGCCAGTCTTTCTCTAAAACAGACAATGATATAGGCTGTATTGAAAAACTGAAAATGACCATATCACTCAAAGACTACGAACCAGTCACTACATACCTGTCTGTGCCACGGCCGCTCTACCAAGAGATGAAAAGTTACCTGCATGATTTAATAGCACAAGGCTGGGTCAGAAAATCAGACTCGTCATACTCCTCACCAGTTGTTTGTGTTGGAAAAAAAGATGGTACTTTAAGACTGTGCATAGACTACAGAGACCTGAATCGGAAAACCCATCCTGATCGCCAGCCCAACCCAAGTGTCCAGGACATTATGGACAGTTTGGGTGGAAACTCCTGGTTTTCGCTTTTAGATCAGGGGAAAGCGTACCACCAGGGGTTCATGTCAGAAGAAAGTCGTCCACTCACTGCTTTTGTGACGCCCTGGGGATTATATGAGTGGATTTGCATCCCCTTTGGACTTATGAATGCCCCTGCAGCATTTCAGCGCTGTATGGAAGAGTGCCTGGATGGGCTTCGCGACAACATCTGCATCCCCTATCTGGATGACACATTAGTTTACAGCAAAACGTTCAAAGATCACTTGGAGGACGTGAGAAAAGTGCTCCAGAGATTGAGAGGCTTTGATATAAAGCTTAAGCCAAGTAAGTGCGACATGTTTAAGTCTGAGGTGCGCTATTTGGGCAGAATAGTGTCTGCAGAAGGCAGTAAAGTGGATCCTGCAGACTTTGAAGCAGTCAAAGCACTCAAAGGTATAAAACCACAAAATGTTGGTCAGCTCAGAAAAATGTTAGGCCTTCTCTCCTACTACAGACAATACATAAAAGACTTCTCAGTTGTTTGTATGAACTGTTAAAAGCTGACAAAACCCCAGAGAACTCAGACACCACAAAAGGGCCAAGGGCAAGACCAAAGAGAGCCAGTCAAGTTGTGCCCTCCTCAAAACAAATCGTGTGGACTGACCAGCATCAACGTGCGCTTGAGGAACTACTAGACTGTTTGCTCCACCCACCAGTGCTGGGGTTCCCAGATTTCACACAGCCGTTCATCGTACACACAGACGCCTCACACAAAGGTCTAGGCGCAGTGTTGTACCAGAGACAAGATGGTAAGCTGCGAGTTATTGCTTATGGCTCCCGTACTCTAACAGCGGCTGAAAAAAAACTACCACTTCCATGCAGGAAAACTAGAATTTTTAGCATTGAAGTGTTCTATCACTGACAAATTGAGAGACTATTTGTACTATGCCCCAACATTTACTGTCTACAGCGATAACAACCCGCTAACGTACATTCTGTCAACAGCCAAACTGAATGCCACCACATCAAGATGGGTTGCTGAGCTCGCTGATTTTCACTTCACCATTATGGTAAATGGCCTGTATTTATATAGCGCTTTACTAGTCCCTAAGGACCCCAAAGCGCTTTACATATCCAGTCATCCACCCATTCACGCACACATTCACACACTGGTGATGGCAAGCTACATTGTAGCCACAGCCACCCTGGGGCGCACTGACAGAGGCGAGGCTGCCGGACACTGGCACCACCGGGCCCTCTGACCACCACCAGTAGGCAACGGGTGAAGTGTCTTGCCCAAGGACACAACGACCGAGACTGTCCAAGCTGGGGCTCGAACCGGCAACCTTCCGATTACAAGGCGAACTCCCAACTCTTGAGCCACGATCGCCCCATTAAGTACAAACCAGGGAAGGAAAACAGTGATGCAGATGCTTTATCAAGAATGCCACTTGATGTAGAAACCTTAATGAGAGACTGCTCTGAGGAAGTGCCACCGGACACTATTGCAGCTGCTATCCAGGCCATTGAGGTACAGAAAGACACACCTGCCGCATGGACACTCTCAGCTGCAGCAATGTCAGTCACAGCAGAAGGTGAGCCAGCAGAAGCAACATTCACACCCATTCCAAAAGAACAGCTTAATGAAGCGCAAAAGTCTGATCCTGTTATAAGCCCTGTATTACAGTGTAAACAGACAGATTCAAAACCACTGCCCAAAGAGCTAAGAACATTTGACCCTAAGACAAAATGCTTGTTCAGAGAGTGGGGCAAGTTAAGACTAGATAACAATGGCACCTTGTACAGACTCACTTCTGCCCGGAAACAGCTAGTCCTACCAGATCAGTTCAAAAAGACTGTACTTGAAGAGCTGCACAATAATATGGGCCATCAAGGTGTTGATCGCACAGTGTCTTTGATACGTGAACGCTTCTTTTGGCCACACATGCAGGCAGACATCGAGCATAAAAGAAACCCAAAAAATGCCAAGAAGCTGTTGTATTATTAACTGCAATAGCTGGTCGCATGACAGCCATGGAAAGCCGACGGGTAAAGAGATCGTTTTTTTTTTTTATCGGATTAAGTAGTTGAAGAGAAATTTTTTAAGCCATGTTTCCGAAGTAAGAGCCGACGGATGGTCTGGATATACCAAATATAACGTCCCAGAACACTCCAGCTCACATGTTAGTCTGCTCCAAGCATTCCCACAAAGGTCAGAGTTTTGTAGTAGTTAATACGTCATTTTTCTTAACATAATTGGTGATATAGGTTACAAGTCTGGCGCTGAACAGAAATGGTCGCGCTATGCTCCTTTATTTATTGTGCATAAATAGTAAATTGTCCTGACACAATATTGTGTTTCGCTTCTGTTATTACCATGGTACACTGACAAAAACATATACTTTTATTCACAGGATAAAACTGTTGTTTTGTATCACTAATTCCCCAGTGCGATTACAGCATACAATATTATTGTCATTGCTACATTTCTGTAATGCTACCAGAAATTATTTCCACTACTAATTAATTACCGTTGAGCTCAAAGGTCCTATTAATAAACAGTTAACGAATGTGTATTTATGACAACGATTTGTGAGACTGGTAAACTTACCTTTGTTCGTACGATGGTCTTTCGTTCTACACGGTGCATTTCAAGGTCCTGCACCCATCCGTCGGTAAACTGTACCTGGGCTTGTTGCAGTGACCTGAAGTTACTAAACTTCATGAGTGTATGCACTCACTCCAAGAAGCGTATAATTATAAATATGAGCGTGGTGAAAGTTGGGCAGCACGCTAACGTCTTTTGTCCCTCTGTGTGCTCGTAAGGGTCTGACCCTTTCACTCCTTTGATTTTTCCTCGTATCTTTTCTTTGTCTTTTCGTCTAGTCTGTCTTTGTACGGACCAGCATTGTTCTCCTTTTGTTTTGTACATTCCTTTTTTGTGCGGCAAAGAAAAAACAAGAAGGTATTGGAACCGGAGAATGAACGTTTTGCGGTGCTGCAAACGCTTGCATTTAATGCGGTACTTGGATTGTTTTGCCACGAGTTCCCGGCATGCAATGCGCGAAAATCACGTGATTGCTAAATAGGGGGGAGGGTGCATCCGGCCTCCTCGGCTGTAATTGGTCCAGCCCAGAGTCGATCATGACCAATTGGCCAATCCAACACCTTTCATTATATATACCCTTCCTAAAAAAAAAAAAAAAAAAAAAATCCATCGGCCCATAAAAACAAAAAATCGCCAGCGGCCCACCGGGCAAATGCCCGGTATGCCCGATGGCCAGTCCAGCTATGGCTGGTGTGTATAGACTTTCTCCATCTTGAAAAATGCAAAGGCGGTTATGAATATATTCTAGTGATAACTGACCACTTCACACGTTTTGCCCAAGCCTATGCCACCACCTCAAAGTCAGGCAAAACTGCTGCAAACCTGATATTCAATGACTATGCCCTAAAGTTTGGCTTCCCCTGTCGCATTCACCATGACCAAGAAGGTGAATTTGAAAATCAGCTATTCAGTCAGCTCAAGAAACTTTGTGGCATGGCCGGTTCTAGGACAACACCCTATCACCCAATGGGGAACGGTCAAGTTGAACGTATGAACAGGACATTGTTGCAAATGCTTAGAACGCTAACTGAAACACAAAAGTCAAACTGGAAGGAATCTATCAACAAGTTAATGTATGCATATAATTGCACACGTTGCGAAGTCACTGGCTACTCCCCATTTTACCTACTGTTTGGACGGTCACCCAGGCTACCAGTAGATATGCTCTTTGGACTGTACTCAGAAACAGATTTTAGTGACCACAGAGACTATGTTGAAAAATGGAGAAAGGGCATGGAACAAGCATACTCTATAGCAAATGAGAATGCAAAGAAAGCTGCTGAAAAGGGCAAAAGACACTACGACACAAAAGTAAGGAGTTCTGTGTTACAACCTGGCGAGAGTTCTGGTCAAAAACCTGACACCTAGAGGAGGCCCAGGGAAACTGAGAGACTATTGGGAGGACACTGTTCACACAGTAGTCAGACAAATGGGGCCTGACCTCCCCATCTTTGAGGTAAGACCGGAGAGAGGCAGAGGGCACTCTAGAGTGCTTTACAGAAACTTGCTTATGTCATGTGACCACTTACCTTTTGAAAAAGTGCCTGAAAAAGATAATCGTACAAGACATGAACAGAAAAAGACTGATAAACCTGTCGCTGTTGTGCCAGACTCTGATGATGAGGGCAGTGTTGATGAATACCGCTGTCATTACGCACCACCTCAACCTGTGTCCCAGCCATCAGAACAAGAACTTCTCACAGCAACGTCTCAGCCCGCAGCTTCAGCCCCTACTCTTGCACCAACACCAACACAGCGAGAGAGACACCCGCCAAGACGGATGACGTATGACCAACTGGGCACCCCATCTTGCTACAGTGTTCAGCCAGCACTGCAACTGCTTCCTGTGTACCTGGGCCTGGTTCCATGGTTTCCAGCTGTGCAGTCATACTGCCCTGTATGGACTCCAGCAAATGTAAGTTGACACTTTTTCACTGATGACTTGAGAACTGTACTTACAGACTGTCATCAAGAAAAAGACATGAACTTTTCCCCATCTGTGGATTATAACCATAGACAATAGACTTTGTGAAGACTCACATATGGACTGGTTATAGACTTTGTCTTCAATCACCAGTGATGGACTGTGGTGAAACAGATCTTAAACCTACAGAATTGAGGACATTGGTTCACCCTACTGTTGATGTCCTGACTACAAGAGAATATAGACTGAAAAGCATCTTGTTGGTATAATGTCGGGACGACATTTTTTGAGTGGGGGAGAGTGTGACAGGTTGAAGGACTACTGCGTATAAAACTGTTCAGTTAATACTAATTCATATCAGTTGATATAAGGATGAAAATAATGTAAATATGGTAAGAAAATGGTTAAGAGTTTATTATTTTTCATGTTATATTAATGGCTTTCATGTTACTTAAGAGAACTACAATCTATACATCAGTGATTGGCTAAGCCTTTTCTGGGATTGATTAGTAGTGTCTCTATTCCCCACTAGGGGGCTTTCGCGCGTTCTCCTCACTGCAATAAACTACTGCATGAGAGACGCAAGTCATAATCACTCTCATGATTCTTTTCAGAATCAGAATCAGAATCAGAATCAGAATACTTTATTGATCCCTGGGGGAAATTATTTTTGTTACAGTGCTCCATTTTAAACCAACATTAAGACAAGACAGACAATACACTAACTAAGAATAGTACAATATATGCATATACATACATACATACATACATAAGTCACTTATAAATAAATAGTTGGAAAAGAAACATGTGTAGTTGTAGCAGCAAACAGTGTGTTAAGTGGATGCGTTGTACAGGGAGATGGCCACAGGCAGGAAAGATTTCCTGTGTCGTTCAGTGGTGCTTTTCGGTAATCTCAGTCTCTCACTGAACGAGCTCCTGTGACTGACCAGCATGTCATGGAGTGGGTGGGAGGTGTTATCCAACATTGTCTTTATCTTGGACAGCATCCGCCTCTCCGACACCACCTTGAGGGAGTCCAGCTCCATCCCCACAACATTGCTGGCCTTACGGATTAGTTTATTAAGTCTGTTGGCATCTGCGACCCTCAGCCTGCTCCCCCAGCATTTTCCCCCTGTTTTCAGGTAAAAAGTGTTTAAAAGTTGATATATTTCCAATGTGTACACTGTTAACATATTTAAGAGGTAATCCTTCATTGTTTTGTAAGCGTTAGAAGCATTATATTACAGTTTTGTGCACATATACGTGGCGGTTTTGAGCTGTGTTTTGTACTGTGTAATGGCCATTAAGATAACTGCAGGAGCTAAAAATGCTGCGATTGTCAGCCATTTTGTCAGGAAACCTGCTCAAGTATATGTATAGTAAGCACTTCAGTATTTCGGTTTATTATTTAGTGTTTTTCTTCCACCGTGTGACATTTAGCAGTACAGAATGTGAAACATTTTTGCTCATTTTTGCTGCAATAAACTACTCCATGAGAGACGCAAGTCATAATCACTCTCGTGATTCTTTTCCCCCTGTTTTCAGGGGTGTAACAATTCTGATGGTTTTCTACAGCAGGAAATGTCACTAAAAATGTCCATGTGTCAGTTCTCTGTTCCTCTGCTGCTTTCCAATCAAGACACGAAACAGTGCACACTCATGCTGTGGGCCATGAGAGATATTGTTAAAAAGTACAGACCTCAGTCTCTGTCAGAATCCAAGGGCTTCATTGAAGACAGAATCGTTCTCTCTGAACTTCCAATGATCTCTTTTGTCAGACTGGGTGAGTGCTCCTTGTCCAAGTCAGAGATTCTCAATAAACTTCTGAGCAATTCTCAGCAGTACCATGACACCTTTGTTCATCGCAACATGGAGTGTGGTGACAGTCCAAGAAGAATATCCAACGGACTGACTGAAATTACTTGGTATCTTCCTTGTGGAAACACAAACATTGATATTTTCAGTCAGCCAGTGGCTGTAGCTAACCTTCGTGGGGACATTGCTTCATTTGAAACACAATACTCCTTTCTGTGCCAGACATCTGCAGCAGTTTTTGTGTTCTTTGACCATTTGGACTCTGAGTGCAGTCTACTTACTAACCAACACCACAAGGCACAGATCTTCTTGGTAGGTAACTATGAGAGCCAGAGCTTCAGTTTAGATACTTTAGAAACAGTAGCAACAATGTTGGGCTTGACTAACAACAACATCATTATTAAGACAAAACAAAAAAATGCTGCCAATTTTGTCAAAGGCTTGAGGAAAACAATCAGTGATGTAGTTGAGAACTCACAGATAAAGATGCAAACAGAGCAGATGGCAGAAATTGCCCATGAACTGGGAATCCTGGTTGATGAAGACTCTCCAGAGTGCCAGATATCAAGGAAAAATGCAGAAGCCATCACTGCTGAAATTCAAGATATCCATATATTCAAAGAAGATCAGCTTCAACGGCAAGGTGAAATATGGAAAGAACTGACCTGCTTAGAGAAGGAAGAATTTCGGCTTAAAAAAGTTGGCTCCAAAAATATAGAAGATTACAAAAGTGAACTTCAGCTGCAGAAAGAAAAACTGAGGAAAAGGCAGAACTCTTATGACATGTCCACAGCTATGACATGTTTCATCAATGCAATATCAAGCCCAGGAACAGAGAGGTTTTATTTCTTGAAATTGATGCGAATGAACCTGGATAACCTGTCTTGTATAAAACTGTCGGAACTTCGGGAGAAATATAAAGAAAAATGCAAGAACTCTGAGAACAAAGAGGAGATCAAGGCGATTGACAGACAAATTTCCAACAGCTCACTGGGGACTGAACACTTCTTCCGTGAAATGGGTCAGATCTATGAAGCCTCACTGTCCCTTCCACAAACAGATCCAGCACGTCAGCAGTTGCAGCATCTGCCCAAACTGTGTGCAGAGTTGTTGCTTGATGGATTTCCTCTTGAGCTTGTAGATGGAGATGCATCCAACATCCCTCTCAGATGGGTGAGTGATGTTCTCTCTCAGCTCAGTGACTTGGTGTCTCCAAACAGAAAGATACGTGTAGTCACAGTTCTTGGAGTTCAAAGCACAGGAAAGTCCACTCTCCTTAACACCATGTTTGGAGTGCAGCTTGCAGTCAGCAGTGGTCGATGTACTCGAGGTGCCTTTATGCTGCTCATCAAAATCAATGAAGACATGAAAAAGGTCCTAAACTGTGACTTCATGCTGATCATTGACACTGAGGGCTTAAAGTCACCAGAACTTGCACAACTGAACAACAGCTATGAGCACGACAATGAGCTTGCTACACTTGTTGTGGGGCTAAGTGATGTCACCATTGTTAATATTGCAATGGAGAATTCAACTGAAATGAAGGACATCTTACAAATAGTTGTGCATGCTTTTCTCAGGATGAAGGAGGTGGGCAAAAAGCCTAAATGTGTGTTTGTTCACCAGAATGTGTCCGATGTTTCAGCCCATGAGAAGAACTCACAAGACAGGAAACTGCTCCTGGAACAGTTAAATGAGATGACCCAGGCAGCAGCCAAAATGGAAAAGATTTTCAACATTCAAGATTACATAATGGCTGCACAAAAACTGGCTGACAGCATCATTGATGCTTTCACTCAATTTGTGAGAGAAAAAGTGAGAAGGAAAAAGATGTACTGTGACATGTAGGAGATCCTACACATCACTGATGAGAACCTTGAGAAAAATCAAGACGTCAAGGCAGACCGTGAGTTTGAAGTTCTTCTAAAAAAGCATGTCTGTGGAATTGCTGCCAGAGAGTTTACAAAAGCGCATAAAGAAAATGATCCCTACATATGTTTGATTAAAAACAAGGACAGGTTTTGTGATGACTTCAAACATGTGGTTAATAAAGAAGACCAATGTCAAAAGAAAGCAGAAGAATTCACCAACCAGTGCTTGAAGCCTGCTGTTGAAGACTTTATCAATCAGTCCCTGGGTCCTAAAATCATTGATGAAATGCAGACATGTGAGCAGTTCAGCACACGAATGTCCTTCCAGTGTTCAATTTTACTGGATCTGCTTTTGAAGGAGGATTTTAAAAACTACTAGAAATATATTTTCTCAGGATTATGTAAAGACATACTCAACCAAATAGTGGAAACTCAACCAAAACTGTGTCAACAACATCTGAAGATATTCACAAAGAACTTGGTGATAAACTGGTCATTGCTCTTGGTGCTTTCATGTTTTTGAACAATGCTGACAAGAACAGTTTGCTGACTGGCTCATAGTGTCTGTGAATTAGATGGAAAAAGATCTGAGAAAAGAGTTTCAAACATTGAACTTTGAAATGAAACTACAGCATCTCCATGTGCAGCCTGAAAATGAGTTTTTCAACAAACTGGTTGGTTGTGGCAAACAGTGTCCATTCTTCAAAGTTCCATGTGATGGAGGAGGAAAAGTCCTTACTAAGCACTCTGCTTCAGTGCATAGGCCAGAGGGTCTGGGTAAATACACTTGGCATGTAACAAAGAAACTTGTCACTGACATATGCTCTTCTCTCATGATCAGTAACGGCCGTTTTAGATGCAGTGCTACAAAAAGCACCCTTACAAGTGTTACAAAGAAATTTATCCAGACTGGAAAATCCCTCCAGATTCAGACTACTGGAAATATGTAATGGCAAAGTAAAACAAAGACTTTGCCAGAGAATATAAGGCAGAACCTGCTGATATTCCTGAAACTTGGAATGTCATCACAAAAGAGCAGGCAGAAAAAAGCCTCAAAAAAACATCAAGTAACAACTTATATTCCTCCTCATCTAGAACACATTCCAGATATCATGTCATATCATTTAGTTTCAGTTTTTGTCATATAGAAGAAAAACTAATATTTCACAGACAAACTTAAATACATTTCTCATGCACTTTAATGACTATCATTTAAAATAAGCTTTAAAAGTGCAGTTATTCAGGTTTATTTTATGTGTGTTTGCTTTTACTCAAGAATTTTTTAGTTACTGATTTAAGTAATTATAATAAAATTGAAGAAAATATATAAGGCTATTCACAAGCTTATTGACAGATGTACATGAGCTTATTTTTGCTTTGTCAGATAATAATTATGTTTGTTATAGATGACTGATTTATTTGTTATTTGTTATTTGTTTTATTAGGACAGTTAATTAAAAAGAAGTCCATACAAATTGTCTGTTGCTGAGGGATCTGATGGCAAGTATTTACATCTTTAGCATTTTAAACAATCATATATCGGTTATAAGTATGTGACTTTCTTACTCAGTATTTAGAATTTACTTTTCTTTCACTTGCATATGTGATCTTACATATTTTCCCTTTTTAAATTTTTTACAGGATCATTTTATATCTGTATGGTCCACAGAGTTACATTTTCTCTTATGTTAAATCACTGAATTGTAACCTTGGTTACCTCAAGGTACCTTTTTATAATTTTCCCATAGATTTTGCCATTTTCATTTTGTAATTTATTTATAAATTCCATGCATTCTGCTGGCCCATACTGCAAATAAAATCCTCTTCTGTGCTCATGTACTGAATTTTTGGCTAAATAATCAGCTCCTTTATTGCCTTCAAATCCTGCATGTGATGGAACCCATATATTCTGATTTCTTTCTCTTGCTTGCATAAGTTAACTTTGGAATGCACATCAGCCATGATGTGCAATTAACCAGCAGACTGGCCACACATTGAAGTTCACAACTGCTCACATATGTTTTGAAATTCCTTGCTGATCCCACATATTTCCAGTGTTGGCTAAACAGGGTTTAAATTTGAATAATTTCATTCTGTCCTTTTATTTGTATTAAGTACTTCAGTTTAAGTTTATTTATTTATTTTTTTTCTTTTTCTTTTCTTTTTTCTTTTCTTTTCTTTTTTTTGCAATTTCACCCATATCTAGTAAAAGGGACTGGCCCTTACAGAATTTTTAATTGGGGTGATAAAAAATGCTACTTGTAGACCTTTTGACTGAAAGCTCTACAAGCTTCTTGAAGGGGCAGCTGATCCATATGCCATACAACCATTGTGAATGATAGATTTTATCTTTATGTTGGCTCTATATATCATTAACAATAACTCTGTATTGGTACCCCCATTCAGATCCTTCCAATAGTAGGGTGTGTGATTTCCTTGGAAATGAAAGTGAAACTACACCCTAACCTTACTGAGATAAAACAATGACAATTTGCAGTAGTTTTGGTTTTGTTTTCATGCAAGCTTATTAATCATGCACTGTTCCTAGGGAAAAAAAGTTAAAGTAACTATCCTCAGAGATGATTGCTCCAAATGCACAGAAAAAACATAACATATGTTAGCTTAATTGGTTAAAATTCATTTACCACTTTAGGGAGTAGTTCATGCAAGACCCAACAAGTCAAAATTAATGGTCAAAGCCATCATCATGAGATTCAAAGCCAGATTTAAAAATGGTATGCACCAGCGCAAAAACCCAGCTCAGAAATGAATGCAGCCAATGAAAGAGTGTGAGGCGGGGAATTTTGTCTTAACAAAAATAATAAAGTGTAAACGCAGGTTTTACATGTGTTTCTCTCTGAAAACAGCAAGGCAGTTCAGATAAATTAACAAAAGCTGGAGAAGAAAATCAATATGGTTTTATATAAAGGTCAATGTGTCTGTTAGTTGTTGGTGTGATGTGAAAGATAATGAGGAGACTTATCCAGAGTAGAGCTGCATTATCAGAAACTATTACACCATATAAACCTGTGTGTAACAGCTGACCTGTATGATGTATAGACAAACATGAAAAATTATTTACCATCTACTCCCAAGCCATCTCTGTCTAAATACAAATACTGTTACAGTGCCATCATTGCTCTGTTTTTTTCTCCAGGCTATTTGAGGCTGCAGGTACTTCTTAAAGTCTGACACACTAATAAGGCCAAATTTTGACAGACAGAAGTTTTAAAAAGAAACTATGTGAACGTCACTCTGCATGCATGTAATTTTATGTACCGATCTCCATGTGTAAATGCAAACAGCAACTCATAAATGTTTTTTCTTCTTTCCCCCCATTCATCCATTTTTGGATCCAAACTTTGAGTTGCCAGGGTGCTGGAGCCTAACCCATTTGTCATAGAGTGACACAGGGATAGATAAGAATATAGCCATAAAGATTCTCTCTCTCAGGCTTTGGACAAATCCCCAGTCTATGCAATAAGAAACAGGCAAAGAAAAAGAAAGAGATTTCACTTAAATCACACCCACATCACTCCAACACCAGGGTGTGTGATTTCCCAGGAAACGAAAGTTAGCATGACTACATCCAGCAGAATAAAAGGCGAGGGCTGAATTTGCTAAGGGATAATAGTTAGGCTGCATTCCTGCCCAGTGCTACTGGTGATGTTTGACAGGGATCAACTCCAAGACGAAAGAACTGCACTTTTCTGATTTTTGGACATGAAAATTTTTCTGTCAAAGGTAAGTCACTATTCTTAAAATTCTTCATTTATCTTCTTGTACTCCGAAATTATCAAAACCATTAAAGAAAGAAAAGAAGAGTTCAGCTGAGGTCTGCTCAATTTCAATAAAATACTGGTATTGCTACTATATTAATAATTAATACTCTCCTCCCAAAGTTTTGCTCTGTGAAAAGGAAAGTCCTAAAAAAATACCCGTGAAATAAGAAATAAGAAATAAGTTTGTCAGAATGCTTTAACTGATAGGACTCAAAGAACAGAAATGTCTCAGAATAGTCTGTTTGCACAGGTGGCTGGTTGACACCCGGCTCTATAATACCTTTAGAGTTACTGGTGAGTTACTTCTCAGGTGAACTGAGTTGCTCTTATCTTTGTGTGTGTGTGTGTGTGTGTGTGTGTGTGTGTGTGTGTGTACAGTGGTCCCTCGTTATAACGCGGTTCACCTTTCGCAGCCTCGCTGTTTTTTTGTTTTTGTTCTTTTTTATTTATTTATTTATTTTGGGGGGGGGGGGGGGGTAGAGCGCATTGTGTTCTGCGTCCTGATTGGCTGTCAATCAATCGTGCCGTGCCTCCTGTACAGTACAGATTGCGTTCAGCTTGTCAAATTTACGTAAATCTTCGATCGCTAGCAGTCTGACTCTGAAGTGCTACACTGCATGTTTGTAAGTTCTCTCCCCAACAAACACAACAACAACGTTTTGCACCATCAAAGGCACCAGCAATAGCACCCAAAAGGCAGAGGAAGATGCTAACCATCACACAAAAAGTTGGACTTCTGGACATGCTAAAGGAAGGTAGAAGTTACCGTATTTTTCGGCACCGTCAAAGGCACCTGCGGGTCCCTTTTATTTCATTCTAAAACATCGGCGAGTGCCTTAAAACATCTATAATAATTGTAAAAAAAATAAAGTTAGCTACTTCATGAATTTCACCTATCGCAGGTTATTTTTACAATGTAACTCCCCCAATACATGAGGGATCACTGTACACACAAAAACATATGGCATTAACAAAATAACAAACTGCACAGTAAGTAGAGCACAATTTCCTTTGCTTGCCATTGTGAACTGATAAAGAGTATGCTATAATACTACCAACTTATGCCTAAACAAACTACAAAATAGTTAATGATGTCAAGGACAAGGTCATAGTAAGCTAAGTCATGGTTAATTAACATGTTTCCTGTCTATAAACTCAGTCAGAATAGAACAGAATAAGAATGATATCTATATTGCCACACGTGGTACATTAGTAAACACCTGAGAACCTTAAATACAGGAAATAATACACTGTAGATCAGGGGTGTCAAATGAGCCGCGGGCCACTGCTGGCATTGTCATCTCATTGGAGGGCCACTTTAGTGTTCAAGTAGAAACAAACAAACAAGAACACCCTCACTAATATTTCCTAAAATGTAGTGTTTTGTTTGTTTGTTTTATTTAAAATATCGGATAATAAGACAAAACTGCAAACGTGAAAGCTTCCAAGCAAACTAGACTGGTTTGCTCAGAAGCTTTACTCCAATTGCCCCACCTATGCTGTCAGCAATTTGTTCTCCAGTCTAGTCACATATCACTACAACAACATGGTCTCTTATGAAGTACCAAACACAAGAAAAGACTTAATAGGTCCAAATCTTTCACAAACTACTCACTTGAATAAATACTAAGCATTAGATGGCAAACAGGAAAAGACAATGATGATGTGTGCATTTTAAACATGACACAGTTACTGTGCAACTTTAATAGGTGGAGAATCTGACAGTAAATGTTTCTTCTGTATACTGTACAGTTCAACTATAGCACTGATATAACAGAAGATTACAATGTGGAGTAGTTTGTCATAAATGATTTATCTGAATGAATTCTATGTAGCTGTGTCTTTAACTCTTTAATTCAAAGTACATCAGAGAGTAAGTGAGTGAGAGAGACAGCATCAAAGATAGATAGGGAGTGGACAACTATTGCACAAGAAAGAATAAATGAGAAGACACAAGAGAGTGCTGAAAATAACATGTAAGAGGTGATGAAAAAGGTGTAATGGGTGACTTTATAAGTTCTTAAATTCATTATTATTTTTGGTTTTAACTTTTTAAATAATTTATTTTTAATAAGAATAAATTTAAAACTGCTAAACAACAATCTACTTCTATTGTGGTTTACCAGGATAAACTGCAGAATGAATATACAATAGTACTCATACTGTAGATTTATTCTGTTTCCTTTTAGGTGTATGTTTTCTAAAGTTAACCTTTCAAGCCTTTTTCCTGCTGCTTGTAGTGAGACTACCTTTGAACAAACTGGAACACATGTGGGATGACTGACAGTCGATTCACAATGAATGATTCAGAGGAGGAAGAGGTAAACAAATGTATGATATGGGAATAGAACTGTATTAGAATATAACAGCATAATAACTGAATAACTCATGAACTAATTTAAAGGAGTTCCATGATGCAGTGGATACCTTCGTTGAGCCGGAAGAAGATTCTCTGATTCCCTGGCTGCACCAGGTCATTCCCGATGAGAATGCTTCCGTGGAAGGCTTCCACACTGTTCGGGCGGACAGGGACAGCATCGCTAGCGGTAAGCGTAAAGGAGGTGGGCTTGCTGTTTTAGTTAACAACCGGTGGTGTAACCCTGCCAACATAACAATCAAAGAAAGGACTTGTTGCCCGGACACTGAACTGTGTGCTGTTGGACTCAGGCCGTATTATTTACCCAGGGAATTCTCTCACGTCATCTTGGTGGCTGTCTATGTTCCCCCCTCTGCTAACCCCACAGCTGCATGTGATACTATTCACTCTGCCATAGCTCGGCTACAGACTCAGCACCCGAGTGCCTTTATTGTGATCTCGGGTGACTTCAACCATGTATCACTGGACAATACACTACCAACATTCAAACAATATGTGGACTGTCCCACCAGGGGAGAGAAAACTTTAGACTTACTGTATGCTAACGTCAAGGATGCATACAGCTCCTCCTCCCTCCCCCCACTTGGTAGGTCAGATCATAACCTGATTCACCTCACCCCCCGCTATGTGCCAATTGTGAGGAGGGAACCTGTGACCACCAGGACTGTCAGGAGGTGGTCAGAGGAGGCAATAGCGGAACTACAGGGCTGTTTTGAGGTGACCGACTGGGAAACACTCTGTGAGCCTCACGCCGAGGACATCAATGGGCTTACTGAGTGTATCACAGGCTACATAACTTTCTGCACCGACTCCATTGTTCCAGCTCAGACTGTTCATTGTTACCCAAATAACAAGCCGTGGGTGACTAAGGACATCAAAGCCCTCCTCAACAACAAGAAGAGGGCTTTCAGAGGGGGCAACAAAGAGGAGGTGAGGAAGGTCCAGGTGTTACTAAAGGACAAGATCAGAGAGGCTAAGGACAATTACAGGAGGAAGCTGGAGTGGAAACTCCAGCAGAACAGCATGAGAGAGGTGTGGAGGGGCATGAAGACCATCACTGGATTCAGGCCAACCAACAGCAGGGGAGCTGAGGGAGGTGAGAATAGAGCCAATGAGTTGAATCTGTTTTTCAATAGATTCGACACCACAGTGTCTGCTCCTACCCCCACAACCTCACCTGCAGTCAGCCTGGAATCCAGAGCCACACCACTGTGCCAGCCTCTCTCTTCACATGTTGCCTCCTGTGAGATTCCTGAAACCCCTCCCCCACCCATCACCTTCACTCAATACCAGGTTGAGATGCAAATGAGGAGACTTCACTCAGGCAAGTCTGCTGGACCAGACGGAGTGAGTCCCCTTGTCCTCAAGACCTGTGCCCCCCAGCTGTGTGGAGTCTTTCATAAACTGTTTATGCTGAGTCTGAGTCTGCAGAGGGTCCCGGTGATGTGGAAGACATCATGCCTCGTCCCTGTACCAAAGACGCCTCGTCCCAGTGGCCCCCAGGATTACAGGCCCGTGGCACTGACCTCCCACATCATGAAGACCCTGAAAAGACTCATCCTGGACCAGCTGCGACCCATAGTAAGACCACATCTGGATCCCCTTCAGTTCGCTTATCAGCCTCGTCTCGGAACAGAGGACGCCATCATCTACCTGCTCAATCGTGTCTACACCCATCTGGACCAGCCGGCGAGCACTGTGAGGGTCATGTTTTTTGACTTTTCCAGTGCTTTCAACACCATCAGGCCGACCCTCCTGGGTGATAAGTTAGCAGCGATGCAGGTGGATGCTTCTCTGGTGTCCTGGATTGTTGATTACCTGACAGGAAGACCACAATATGTACGTCTCCCACAGTGTGTGTCTGACAAGGTGATTAGCAATACAGGGGCACCACAGGGGACTGTCCTCTCCCCCTTCCTCTTCACCCTCTACACCACAGACTTCAGCCACTGCACAGAGACCTGCCATCTTCAGAAGTTTTCTGATGACTCTGCGGTGGTTGGATGCATCAGCAGGGACGATGAGACAGAGTACCGGGCTGTGGTCGACTCCTTTGTCACGTGGTGTGAGCAGAATCATCTGCAGCTCAACGTGGCAAAGACCAAGGAACTGATTGTGGACTTCAGGAAGACCAGGAAACACTTGACCCCTGTTTCAATCCAGGGGGTCAGTGTTGACATTGTGGAGGACTATAAATACCTTGGAGTACACATTGACAATAAACTGGACTGGGCTAAAAACACCACAGCACTTTACAGGAAGGGCCAGAGTCGTCTCTATTTTTTGAGGCGACTGAGGTCCTTCAACATCTGCCAGAAAATGCTGAGGATTTTCTATGAGTCTGTTGTGGCCAGTGCGATCCTCTATGCTGTTGCATGCTGGGGGAGCAGGCTGAGGGTCGCAGATGCCAACAGACTTAATAAACTGATCCGTAAGGCCAGCAATGTTGTGGGGATGGAGCTGGACTCCCTCAAGGTGGTGTCGGAGAGGCGGATGCTGTCCAAGATAAAGACAATGTTGGATAACACCTCCCACCCACTCCATGACATGTTGGTCAGCCACAGGAGCTCGTTCAGTGAGAGACTGAGATTACCGAAAAGCACCACTGAACGACACAGGAAATCATTCCTGCCTGTGGCCATCTCCCTGTACAACGCATCCACTTAACACACTGTTTGCTGCTACAGCTACACATGTTTCTTTTCCAAATATTTATTTATAAGTGACTTATGTATGTATGTATGTATATATATGTATATATTGTACTATTCTTAGTTAGCGTATTGTCTGTCTTGTCTTAATGTTGGTTTAAAATGGAGCACTGTAACAAAAAATAATTTCCCCCAGGGATCAATAAAGTATTCTGATTCTGATTCTGATTGATTCTGATCATCACACTAAGTGAAAAAACTTCATGAGTGCAGATTCAGATAAACAAAATGCACCAAATACTACAGTGCTCAAGTGTTAAGGTTTTTTAATCACTTTTTGTTTTAATAATCTTTCATTGATTGGCCATTAGTTAACTGTCCTTTGAAGACAATGCATTTGTTAAAAAGTAGTTCAATCATCTATGTGGAAGTCCAAAGGAATCCAGGTGGGAGTAGAACACCACTTTCCTGTCCTGAGTTCTCTGACAGTTCGCCAGAATTGCTTGAAGGCAGACCAACAGATTTTTTGAGTTGGTTTACTCTTTGAACTCCTCCCACACCCTGAGTTTTTGTTTCAGCCACCACCAGAGCCATGTTCTGCCTATCCAAAATTGATCATTGACCTGAGACATGTCCTGGTGTCACATGCACTTATAGATACCCTTATGATCAAACATGGTGTTCATTATGCACAAGCTGCAGCTGTAATTTCAGTCAAACTTGAAAATGTTGATTTAGGAGTAGAAGCTTCTTTCTTGGTCAGGGGTTTTCTGGGGTTTTTGACTATAGAAAAAATGCTCCATTTAAACTTGTTAGTGTGGAGATACTGAGCAGCTTTTTTATTTTCTGACAGATAATCCTCCAAGAGGAGAATTAACTGCTCTCCATGCTGGCAGTGAGGCTGTTCCTCTAGGCATGACACCTATTGGAGAAGACTGTTTGACTGTAGCCATTCAGCAACTAAATCTGGGGACAGTGCATGTAAGGGTAGCAGAGAACGGAGAGGAAGTCCCAGCAGCTTCTGTCTTTACAGGTAAATCTTGATATCAGTTTTATTGCTCTAATGTATAAAGCAGTTGTATAATATGCATAATATGTCCTTTAAGTTTAGCATTTTTCTGTGCTCTTAACATGCTATAGTATGTTAGTCTACTTCTTACTTCTAGCAGACTTCTTCAGGTGTGCTGTGAGTTTAATTTATAAAAGATTTGTCAAACTAATGTGAAAGCAACCAGGAATTTTAAATACTCATAAATGTAAAACTTAGCATGTCAAACCAATTTTTTTAAATGTCAAATTTTGTCAAATTAATTTTGTCATTTTCACAGAGCCCAGCCCTCCTATCCAGATTATTGCAAATGAGGTATGCAGTGATTCGGTGTCTCTGCAGTGGGACACTCCTGATGGTGAAGTAGTGAGCTACACTGTGACTTGTTGCAGCGAGGGGAAAACTGTGCAAGAGCTAGCAACAGACACAAACAGTCTGACCTTCAGCTGCCTGAAGCCAGGGGTGTGTTACTCCTTCCATGTATCTGCACAGCTTAAAAATGGAACGCAAACCAAGCAAACAGTAACATCTGTTAAAACAAGTAAGTGAAAATTTGATTATGACATGACATGATTTAAAATATGATTGTGAAAAAAATTTAATTATATCAGTAAGAAAACTGTATTCAGTAACCATACAATCACATCTATCAATCTATGGAATATTATTTGGACAGACAGACCTAAATTATTATCATATGCGAATGATCATTACATTCATTATAAAATTACATATGGTTCCATCAATATTACTTTTGATTAAAAATATTTTTGGGGTATTTACTGAAACATCTTCCTGTTTCAGTAATTGCTGGTTTCATATAGAAAAGTAGAGAAGCCAGGATTTGTTTGTCGCTGTTAAATTTTCCCTCTTTATCATGGAGAGGTCTAATGTCCAAACTTATATCTGTAGGGGATGCGTTATAGGGATGCTAAATTGAGGTCCTTTATGTTTCAATTTTTAACAAATCATATTATTATCTGTGCCCTTATCGGGCATAGATGGGATCTTGTGGCATTTGCCATTTCTTTATACTATAACACTGTGAAAAAATACTAATTATAACTAATTCCTTTGTTCCTCAGATCAGTCAAATTTGGTATCAAATGAGGAACAGTTTAAAAGAACCAGAATTTCTGTTTTAATATAACATCTAATGTATTTTAGAAAGCCATATATTCAATCTGATACAAAACATTTTTTTTTATTTCTGAAAGTATCATGTCAGAAGTTCATAATGTGTGTAGTGCCTATACTCATCAACGAACAGACACAATAACCCACATAGCAGGTCTGGCCCGGATCTGGTATTAAGCCGGCACTGCTGACTAACTTCTGGCATGATAAGACGTATGTCATCCAGATATGGGCCAGGTCTGGCAATGATGCCACTGAACTATGCAAGAGCTAGCACTTTCAGACACTGAGATTCACCCTATAGCTGTCAGCGATCATGCTCCTGTATCTTTAACACTAATGCACAAGAATAATACTACGCCAAGTAAAAACTGGAGATTTAATACATCACTACTTAAAGATGAAGACTTTATTAAATATTTTAAAAAAGAGACTCAAACAGTCTCAGTCAACAGACTTTAGCGAGCAAAGTTCAAAGAGAGGGAGGCAGTCCTAAGCAGCAGCCCCCAGAGTGAAGGATCTTCAGCCTTTTGTAGCCATAGGTGAGCACAATGGAGCACCACAGGATCCCTAGGCAGCCATTCGTCTATGTCGGTTGACATACTTAACCTCTGCATACAGGAAGGCTGGCATGGGACTCCAGCTAACCAATGGTCAGCGAGTCCTGACACTCTTAGATTTCCTTGAAGAGAAAAAGGCTGTCCCACTCCTTCCGAGGCTCAGGGCCGTAACACCCTTCCCAATAAATAACAAAACTAGATTTTGTATACACAGACTTCACAGTTCACAGCAGAAAATAAAACAAGTCATACTCACAACCTGGACAGGCCATCAGCTAGTATATTTTCCGATCCTTTTTCATGCCGAATCTCTAAGTTGTATTCTTGCAGATAGGGCCCATCGCATGAGGAGTTGATTGTGGTTGAACATTTGAGCAAAGAAAACAAGAGGGTTGTGATCAGTGTACAGGGCTCTAGACTAACTTTTTGCCATGGGCGTACCGGTACACCTAACTTTAAAAAGTTAGGCGTACCGGCACAAAAGTTAGGCGCACACAAATTTTATAATAATTGATATAATATAATGTGTTTTTCTGGATACACTGTGCTTTTTCAGCATTCAAAGATTGATGACACCGTGTCAGAGCACTGGCTATGAATTTCAGAAGGATCAGGCCTTAACAGAAAAGTTAGCAATAGTTCTTTTCCTATTACAGCTACATCCACTTCTGTCGTGCCTAGGCTGCTCACTAAGGCTGGGTATCATCACTGATTTCTATAATCCATTCGATTCTGGTTTTCAAAGTCCCGATTCGATTCAACTTAGCCTCAGACAGTCAGAAATATTATAACTCTGATCATTTATCAGTACTGACTTCATCAGAATTGTGAACATCACAGCAGATGCCTTTGAGTGAAAGTAACTGAGAATAAAACAGAAAAACATGAAGGAGATTTTCCTGGTCTGGCTTTTTATAGCAGATAACCTTAAAAATATTCTACAATGTTCTGCATATAAAGTTTAAATTACTTCAGTATTGAACAACAGAAAAAATAGGCTTTCTTGTCCGAGGTCATTTAAGTGAAAAAAAGAAAAAGACAGCAGCCGACAGCGCTGTAAACAACGGTAGACTGGTGGGTAATAAGCGAATGAATAATACAGAAAACAGAGATTGGAGACGGGAAACTGTTCTTGAAGTACAGAGAGAGATAGAGAGAGAGCTAGCTGTGCATGAAGTGTGATTTTAATAGTCGTGGAAGCAAAACAGCAAAATTCATGACGCATTGATCAAATGTGAAGCGCAGTTTGCTGCTTCTTTTGCTGCTGGCTCGGTGAATTTTGGTTGGAGAGAGACAAAACCTGCAGCTCAGAATCAGCGCAAAAAGACGTAATCACAGCGCGGACCGGACGCATCAGAACCGCTAAGCTCCGACAGCGTGTCCGTCTACGGGCCGTCGAGTGAGAAAGCCGAGAAAGACAAAGTTGATTGTGATGCGTCGGTCCGCTCTGTGTTTACGTCTTTGTGTGGAATCCGTGTACCTGCTCTCATTTGCTGTTTGGTTGTTGTTGAAATGGTTTTGTGAGCTTTAATCTGAGAATCTGGCGTTTCTGGCAAAACACAGTTATATTTAAAAGTCGATTCAGGATTTAATGAATTGATATCGCTTTATTCAAGCTACTCGCCTCCCACTTCCACCTGCACTTTCTTCTGGACCACGGCCAATCAGAGAGGTCCCGCCCCTGACTATCTCTGATTGGTTTAGTCCACGATAGGGGCATAATGTGTGTCTGTTGTTGACCACAGGGAAGGTTGAAGATTTTTTTTTTTTTTGCTACCCAAACAGTTGGTCGCACAGGTGCAACCAAATTTTTTTTTTAGTCGCACCACTGAAAAATTAGGTCGCACTCTAGAGCCCTGGTGTATACTACAATGGGTAATTCAATTCAATTCAATTCAATTTTATTTATATAGCACCAAATCACAACATAAGTTGCCTCAAGGCGCTTCATAGATACAGAGAAAAACCCAACAATCATATGACCCCCTATGAGCAAGCATTTTGGCAACAGTGGGAAGAAAAAACTCCCTTTTAACAGGAAGAAACCTCCGGCAGAACCAGGCTCAGGGAGGGGCGGCCATCTGCTGCGACCGGTTGGGGTGAGAGAAGGAAGACAGGATAAAAGACATGCTGTGGAAGAGAGACAGAGGTTAATAACAGATATGATTCAATGCAGAGAGGTCTATTAATACATAGTGAGCGAGAAAGGTGACTGGAAAGGAAAAACTCAATGCATCATGGGAATCCCCGGCAGCCTATGTCTATTGCAGCATAACTAAGGAAGGATTCAGGGTCACCTGGTCCAGCCCTAACTATATGCTTTAGCAAAAAGGAAAGTTTTAAGCCTAATCTTAAAAGTAGAGATAGTGTCTGTCTCCCGAATCCAAACTGGAAGCTGGTTCCACAGAAGAGGGGCCTGAAAACTGAAGGCTCTCCCTCCCATTCTACTTTTAAATACTCTAGGAACAACAAGTAGGCCTGCAGAGCGAGAGCGAAGTGCTCTAATAGGGTGATATGGTACTACAAGGTCATTAAGGTAATGTGCTGGACCCCAGGTAAACATGGAAGTCCTGGAGAGCTAACAGCAAAGCCAAGCCAAAAACACAGGGACACTATTTGGTCTGGTCTCTATGTGTCCTGTTCCCGTCTCTGTATTTGTTTACCTCTCCATGTCGCCGTTCGTGTTTTGTTACTTCCTGTTTTATTTTGACAGTCCCTTGTCTGTGTTCAGTTTTGCTTCCCCTGTCCTGTTAATTAGACTGTAATCTGTTGTGTTTCCCAGATGTGCCTACTCTGTCCTAATCTCCTCCTGTGTATTTAAACCCTCAGCTTGTGTCTGTTCTTTGTTGTGTCCTCTCTCATGTTGTATGTGCGTCTCTAAGTCTGTTTGTCTCTTGCCTGTAATCGGTTTACTCCTGTTCTGCCGTGTTAGCATTTTTTGCTACTGTGTCAGCTATAAGCTAATAAAAGCAGTCTTTTTAAGTTCGGTCTGTCTCACGAGTCTTGCACTAGGGTCCTAATCCTTCATGCCAGAGAACGGTCACATGACTCTTGTTTTACTGAGTCAACACTACAAATATAATTATTATACCGGATGACTTTAAGTTTGGATCCAAGCATATTGAGAAAATTAACTAACCATACAATATGTTTAATAATCACTGTCTTAATCCACAGAAACACAGTTTGAGAGCTTATTGAAGGATCTTGGCTTGGACCAGCACTACACCGTGAAGTTGTCACTCAGCAAAATACTTGAAATTGATGAGAAGACCATCACTGATCTACCTGCCAAGTGTGAAACAGATCTTCCATGGTACTTTTTAAAGAAACTGATGATGGGTAATGTGACAGCTAGGAATGTGAAATATATACCTGTTTGTGACTCAAACTGTGACGATCAATTAGGGAGTACAAAGTTAGATCTTAAAAATATAGTCCATAGCCCAAAGACAGGTGTTATGTTAAATCCACTCGATATAATCACTGCTCTCTTTCTGTGTTCTGATGGTTTTCTACAGCAGGAAATGTCACTAAAAATGTCCATGTGTCAGTTCTCTGTTCCTCTGCTGCTTTCTAATCATGACATGAAACAGTGCACACTCATGCTGTGGGCCATGAGAGACATTGTTAAAAAGTACAGACCTCAGTCTCTGTCAGAGTCTAAGGGCTTCATTGAAGACAGAATCGTTCTCTCTGAACTTCCAATGATCTCTTTTGTCAGACTGGGTGAGTGCTCCTTGTCCAAGTCAGAGATTCTCAATAAGGTTCTGAGCAATTCTCAGCAGTACCATGACACCTTTGTTCATCGCAACATGGAGTGTGGTGACAGTCCAAGAAGAATATCCAACGGACTGACTGAAATTACTTGGTATCTTCCTTGTGGAAACACAAACATTGATATTTTCAGTCAGCCAGTGGCTGTAGCTAACCTTCGTGGGGACATTGCTTCATTTGAAACACAATACTCCTTTCTGTGTCAGACATCTGCAGCAGTTTTTGTGTTCTTTGACCATTTGGACTCTGAGTGCAGTCTACTTACTAACCAACACCACAAGGCACAGATCTTCTTGGTAGGTAACTATGAGAGCCAGAGCTTCAGTTTAGATACTTTAGAAACAGTAGCAACAATGTTGGGCTTGACTAACAACAACATCATTATTAAGACAAAACAAAAAAATGCTGCCGATTTTGTCAAAGGCTTGAGGAAAACAATCAGTGATGTAGTTGAGAACTCACAGATAAAGATGCAAACAGAGCAGATGGCAGAAATTGCCCATGAACTGGGAATCCTGGTTGATGAAGACTCTCCAGAGTGCCAGACTGCAAAGACAAATGCAGAAGCCATCACTGCTGAAATTCAAGATATCCATATATTCAAAGAAGATCAGCTTCCACGGCAAGGTGAAATATGGAAAGAACTGACCTGCTTAGAGAAGGAAGAATTTCGGCTTAAAAAAGTTGGCTCCAAAAATATAGAAGATTACAAAAGTGAACTTCAGCTGCAGAAAGAAAAACTGAGGAAAAGGCAGAACTCTTATGACATGTCGACAGCTATGACATGTTTCATCAATGCAATATCAAGCCCAGGAACAGAGAGGTTTTATTTCCTGAAATGGATGCGAATGAACCTCGATAACCTGTCTCGCATAAAACTGTCTGAACTTCGGGAAAAATATAAAGAAAAATGCAAGAACTCTGAGAACAAAGAGGAGATCAAAGAAATTGACAGACAAATTTCCAACAGCTCACTGGGGACTGAACACTTCTTCTGTGAAATGGGTCAGATCTATGAAGCTTCACTGTCCCTTCCAAAAAAACATCCAGCACGTCAACAGCTGCAGCATCTGCCCAAACTGTGTGCAGAGTTGTTGCTTGATGGATTTCCTCTTGAGCTTGTAGATGGAGATGCATCCAACATCCCTCTCAGATGGGTGAGTGATGTTCTCTCTCAGCTCAGTGACTTGGTGTCTCCAAACAGAAAGATACGTGTAGTCACAGTTCTTGGAGTTCAGAGCACAGGAAAGTCCACTCTCCTTAACACCATGTTTGGAGTGCAGTTTGCAGTCAGCAGTGGTCGATGTACTCGAGGTGCCTTTATGTTACTCATCAAAATCAATGAAGACATGAAAAAGGTCCTAAATTTTGACTTCATGGTGATCATTGACACTGAGGGCTTAAAGTCACCAGAACTTGCACAACTAGACAACAGCTTTGAGCACGACAATGAGCTTGCAACACTTGTTATAGGGTTGAGTGATGTCACCATTGTCAATGTTGCAATGGAGAATTCAGCCGAAATGAAGGACATCCTACAAATAGTTGTGCATGCTTTTCTCAGGATGAAGGAGGTGGGCAAAAAGCCTAAATGTGTGTTTGTTCACCAGAATGTGTCCGATGTTTCAGCCCATGAGAAGAACTTACGAGACAGGAAACTGCTCCTGGAACAGTTGAATGAGATGACCCAGGCAGCAGCCAAAATGGAAAAGAAAGAGGAGAACAAGAGCTTCACTGATGTGATGGAGTACAGTCCAGACACTGGGAACTGGTACATTCCTGGACTCTGGAATGGAAACCCACCAATGGCACCAGTCAATGCAGGCTACAGTGAGGCTGTATATGAGCTCAAGAAAAACATCATCCAACTGCTGGGAAACTGTGAGTCATCTGCTAATGATATCATGGAGTTTAAAGAGTGGATGACAAGTCTCTGGACTGCAGTAAAGCATGAAAACTTTATCTTCAGCTTCAGAAACAGCCTCGTAGCTGATGCATACATGAGACTCTGCACAGAATTCAACAAATGGGAGTGGGAATTCAAAAAAGAGATGTACACCTGGGTTACAAACACAGAAACAAGAATTTCCAATTTTGGTAAAGTTGCTGTAAAATCTGAATCGTCTGACATGAGAGAATTTCTCATATGTTTGAAAAGTGTAGCCTCCACACTGCTGTCTAGATGGGAGACAAAACTTCTCGAAAATCTGACACAGTATTTTCAGCAAACAGAGGGTCATGTTTATCTGGTTGAAGGATACAAAGAGGAATTCTCAAACAGTGTAAAGAGCCTTCGGCATGAAATGGAGAGATCTGTTTTTAATCAGCTCACAGCAGCAGCAGAAATCAGAGAGGGGATGAGAGAAATTGAAAAAATTAAAAAGAACCATACACAAGAGATTGAAAATGCAGTTTGTGTGTTGATAGATGAATGCAAAAAGAAAAAAGTCCAGATGACAGACAAAGAGCTGGAAAAAGAGTTTGATAAGATGTGGAATGAAACACTGGAGAAACTTTCTTTTTGTGAACAAAAGACCTTCAGTGTCTTCACCAGCGTATATCACTTCCTGCGAATCAATCTGTCACACAGGGGGAGTCATGCATGTGAATTATTAAGTCAACAATGTCTGGAAGATTGTGGAAAAAAGCCTTTCAAATATACAGCTGAAGGATTCTACAACAAATTTAAACACAAACTCAGCAAGATGTTCAACATTCAAGATCACACAATGGCTGTACAGCAATTGGCTGACAGCATCATCAATTTTTGCACTCAGTTTGTAAGTGAGAAAATGGAAAGCAGAAACAATTACCATGAGACCTACATCCAGGAGATCCTACACATGATTGATGGGAGTCTACAGTACAATCACGATGTTAAGACAGACATCGAGTTTGAAGTTTCTCTGAAACAGCACATCTGT
The DNA here is from genome assembly GCF_041146795.1 of Maylandia zebra. NCBI lineage: Eukaryota > Metazoa > Chordata > Actinopteri > Cichliformes > Cichlidae > Maylandia > Maylandia zebra. The sequence continues at coordinate 45,629,918 of NC_135169.1, forward strand.
GGATTTGCAGCCAGAGAGTTTCAGAAAATGCACGAAGATTTCATCCAAGCAAATGATCCCTACAGATGTCTGATGAAAAACAAGGAAAAGTTTCGTGAGGATTTCAAAGACATCTTTAATAAAAGAGACCAGTGTCAGAAGAAGGCAGAAGAATTCACCAACAAATGCTTGAAGCCTGCTGTGGAAGACTTTGTTAATCGCTCCCTGGGTCCTAATATCATTGATGACATGCTGACATGTGAGCAGTTCAGCACACGAATGTCCTTCCAGTATTCAGTTTTATTGGATTTACTCTCAAAGAATGATTTAAAAAACTATCTGAGTTATATTTTTTCATATGAGGATTATGTAAAAACATGGATTTACCACCAAATAGTGGAGCGCTACTCAAATGTGTCAACAGCATTTGAATTTGAGGACCGACATCTCCAGTCATGTATCAGAAGCATAAATGATGCCATCAACAAGGCAAAAACAGGAAAGAGTCATGACTTGAAGACATTTGTGGAAAGCATTCGCAAAGATCTTGATAAACTGGTCATTTCCCAGGATGCTTTTGATGCTTTCATGATCCTAAACAATGCTGATAAGGAACAGTTTGCTGATTGGCTCACAGTGTCTGTGAATGACATGGGAAACATTCTTACGAGTGAATTTAAAAAGTCAAACTTTGAAAGAAAGCTAAAACAGCTCAATATGAAACCACACAATGAGCTTTTTACCAGAGTGATTGGTTGCGGCAAACAGTGTCCATTCTGTGGCGTGCCCTGTGAGGCAGGAGGAGGAGCCCATTATGAGCACTTTGCTTCACTGCATCGACCACAAGGTCTGGGTTCATATATGTTTGTTAGAACAAAAAAACTTGACACTGAAATATGTTCCTCTCTTGTGATCAGTGATGCATGTTTTTGCAACAGTATTACAAATGGTAAATATCATCCCTATAAGTGTTACAAGGAAATGTACCCAGACTGGAATGTCCCTCCAGATGCGAGTCTTGAAGCATCCGACTACTGGAAATATGTGATGGCGAAGTACAACAAAGAATTTGCTAGTGCGTATAATGCCAGACCTGCTGATATTCCTGCTGCTTGGAAAAATATCACAAAACAGCAGGCAACAGAAAGCCTTAAAGTGTCCTTCTGGATCAAGTAAGATGGACTTTGTCTGATAGAACTGATTTTACGTGATTGATAAATAGATAGATATTGTTTTTACATTATTGATACTTTTTCCAGTTTAATTAAATTACTTTGAATACATAACAACAACAACAATAATAATAATCATTGTGAATGATTTATGACATTTACTGCATATTTACTTTTTACCTAATGGTTCAAATTGTACAAGGATCTTGAAGATTCAAACTGGGATTTTCATTATGATGAATTATAATATGTTACAGACTGGACCTCAACTGAGTGTGGTCATTTTGTGAGTGAGCACAACCTGTCCTTGTTAATGACCTTGAATATGTATGTTTTTCTTTTTAAATATAACATATCAAATGTCTAAGATAAACCAAATAGTTTCCAATAGTATCCTTTCTGGCACCACTGCATTGACAAAAGTATTGGGGCCCACCTCTTAATCTTTGAATTCAAGTTTTTATAAAAATTAAACACTTGTGCAGTGTCTTTACAAACATTTGGGGAAAAAAAGTATAATTCTAAAGAGCTCACAGAATTTAAGTGCAGTATTTTAATAGGATGACACATATCATAGTGATAGCTGTAGTAGGTTTAGTAGTGGCTCCATAGTGTAGTGGTTAACACTTTTGCTTAACAAGTGAACGGTTTCTGGTTTAAACCCAATTAGAGACACAAATCCCTTTTGGGTTTGCATCACAGTCTGCTGTGCACCAGATGTGCTGTAGTGTATTTCTTGTGGTTCTCCACTCTGCCTTGGTAGACCACCATGTCTATTTTTTACATCAACCTTGCACAGAGAAGGAAAAGGCAGCAGGAAGTCAGGTACAGATACATAGAGAAGCCTTTCAAGTTTCAAAATAAAAGATTCACTGCAGATGCTGTTCAGCATACTGAATGAAAAAGCCAACACTCTTCCTTCAACATAAATGGTAAAAGAAAAATTGTCTTTATCCAGTGGACCATGTTTTCAAAAGCACAGTATGGGTAATCTTAAGCTTTTTGTTACATAATTTTGAAAGTTTTACTGTTTCTGTGATAATTACAATACAAATATTTGGTAGTGCCGATACAAAAGCAGAAAGATTTTGTCTAACACTGCTAAAAAAATGGTACTGCTAGACATACCAAAGGATCCAATCTGGACCTGCTTTACAAAATATGAAAAACTACTTCAATTGTACGATAAAGTGAACTACTACTCTTTCTGTGGCAATGTCTGCATTAGAACAGAGGAGTAAAATTTTATTCCTAGATCTAAACAAGCTGTATGACAAAACTATGGTTTATGTGTAAAAGCTGTACAAGTGAAGGTTTTGTGCTTTTCTATTGTGATGTGCAAATTGTAATGTCAGCAGATCAATAAATATGAAAAAATGTTGAAACTGCTATTACAAAAACCAGTGAAAAATTTTCTTTCATCATTCTTCCCGATTTCTTTCATTTACTATAACAAAATTCTTGATCACGTAGAAGAACTGAGCCCTAATTTTGAAGTTACACTTCTTTTTCTTATAATAAGATTTCTCAACAAATTCTATTTATTCTATGCATTGACAGAAATGGGAGTTTCACTGGTCCATACCATTTAAGTTCAGTGGGCTGTGTGTGGTCCATGCCATAAAATGAGTTTGACATACCTTTTCTAAAGCAAAATAAATATCACAACTGCGTTTATAATATAATTTCATTTTTTTAAATTATCACCTTACTGTTCTTATCATCTACCTTACTAATGTGTGCTTCGCACTACCGTAATTCATCGACCATTTTAGCTAGAGAAAAAATTCACACAGTTACTGAAAGAAGAGAGGCTGAGCTTTACGGGACTATTTGGTGTATTATGGTAGCACAAACCGTTCGCAAGCTACTGCTCTGAAAAAAGAAAAGTCAACCCCACTTAGGTGTGCTTCGCGCGACCATAACTCCTCGGACATTTGGGCTAGAAAGACATTTCAAACAGTTACTGAAAGATGAGAAAACCAGCTTTACAAAACTTTATGGTGCATCATAAGAAAGCATAGCAGCGACAGTCCAATCACATGTAAGAATTGATGACGCACGGAGCAGAGTGGCGGGTGTGGAGAAGTGACAATGCCCCAAAAAAGGCCTGGAGATTTAAAAAACTGAGTGGCCTACGCTCAAAAAAGATGAAATTGGGTGGTTGTTACATGTACAAGATTCAAACTTGTAATGTGAACTAAATAATTTCATGTTTCCATGGTGAACGTAATTAAATCATGTAATTAAATCATATAATTAAATCATGTAGCATTTACAGGGTGGGCCATATAAATGGCCACAATCTGGCTGGTTTGCAGTGTGTAATTAGAGTTAGGTTAATTGTTGGTTCTAAATTACCCATGAATGTAAGTGCAAATGGTTGTTTGTCTCTATGAAATCATCAGCCCCTATATTGGTTCATTAAGCAAGACTAGCAGTAATTGCCTTGATTGACAGTAGTTGTTTAAACAACAAGATTTCATTGTGTTTTCCTAAAGTTTGTAATTTGTGTAGAATGAATTAAAACAAATTTCACTCTACATACTTAAATAAATCACTTCAAGTCAATGCAAATATACTACGTTGATCCAACGTAATCTGATTACATAAACCACCAAATGACGCATGTGTTGGTTATTGTACTTGGTTAAATCACGTGGAAATAGGCACTATGATTAAATTGTGTTGATCCAACGACAGATTTTTTTGAGTGTAGGCTCAAAACCTTTATTGTACATATGTATAGTTCATATTTAAGTTGATGTTGTGTTACATTTTGTTCCTGTTGAATATCAGTTTCTACTTACTATAAATCTGAAAAAAGTCAGTTTTATTGTTTTTTCCACTTTAAGCTGTTGTTTCATTGACATAAAAATACAATAAAGTGAAATGAAAGCTGAGGTCATTCTGAAAAAAGCAAACGAACTCACTTACAGTATGATTTCTGGCCCTTTTACAGCCAAAATTATCAAATAAATAACATCCATGTAGGTGTCCGGTTTGTTGTCAATGTATACTCCGAGGTATTTATAGTGATCCACAATGTCCACATTGACCCCCTGGATTGAAACAGGGGTCAAGTGTTTCCTGGTCTTCCTGAAGTCCACGATCAGTTCCTTGGTCTTTGCCACGTTGAGCTGCAGATGATTCTGCTCACACCACGTGACAAAGGAGTCGACCACAGCCCGGTACTCTGTCTCATCATCCCTGCTGATGCATCCAACCACTGCAGAGTCATCAGAAAACTTCTGAAGATGGCAGGTCTCTGTGCAGTGGCTGAAGTCTGTGGTGTAGAGGGTGAAGAGGAAGGGGGAGAGGACAGTCCCCTGTGGTGCCCCTGTGTTGCTGATTACCTTGTCAGACACACACTGTGGGAGACGCACATATTGTGGTCTTCTTGTCAGGTAATCAACAATCCAGGATACCAGAGAAACATCCACCCGCATTGCTGTTAACCTATCGCCCAGGAGGGTCAGCCTGATGGTGTTGAAAGCACTGGAAAAGTCAAAAAACATGACCCTCACAGTGCTCTCTGGCTGGTCCAGGTGGGTGTAGACACGATTGAGCAGGTAGATGATGGCGTCCTCAGTTCTGAGATGGTGCTGGTAAGGGAACTGAAGGGGATCCTGATGTGGTCTGACAATGGGTCGCAGCTGGTCCAGGATGAGTCTTTTCAGGGTCTTCATGATGTGGGAGGTCAATGCCACAGGCCTGTAATCCTGGGGCCACTGGGACAGGGCGTCTTTGGTACAGGGACGAGGCATGATGCCTTCCACAGCACTGGAACCCTCTGCAGACTCAGACTCAGCATGAACAGTTTATGGAAGACTCCACAAAGCTGGGGGGCACAGGCCTTGAGGACGTGGTGACTCCGTCTGGTCCATCAGACTTGCCTGAGTGGAGTCTCCTCATTTGCATCTGAACCTGGTATTGAGTGAAAGTGATGGGTGGGGGAGGGGTGTCAGGACTCTCACAGGAGGCAACAGTGCTATGTGGAGAGAGAGGCAGGCACAGTGGTGTGACTCTGGATTCCAGACTGACTACAGGTGAGGTTGTGGGGGTGTGAGCAGTGACTGTAGTATCGAATCTGTTGAAAAACAAATTCAACTTATTAGCTCTCACCTCCCTCAGCTCCCCTGCTGTTGGTTGGCCTGAATCCAGTGATGGTTTTCATGCCTCTCCACACCTCTCTCATGCTGTTCTGCTGTAGTTTCCACTCCAGCTTCCTCCTGTAATTGTCCTTAGCCTCTCTGATCTTGTTCTTTAGTAACACCTGGACCCTTCTCACCTCCACTTTATTGCTCCCTGTGAAAGCCCTCTTCTTGTCGTTGAGGAGGGCTTTGATGTCCTTAGTCACCCACGGCTTGTTATTTGGGTAACAATGAACAGTCTGAGCTGGAACAATGGAGTCGGTGCAGAAAGTTATGTAGTCTGTGATAACACTCAGTAAGCCCATTGATGTCCTCGGCGTGAGGCTCACAGAGTTTCTCCCAGTCGGTCACCTCAAAACAGCCCTGTAGTTCCACTAAGACCTCCTCTGACCACCTCTTAATGCTTCTCGTGGTCACAGGTTTCCTCCTCACAATTGGCACATTGTTACAACCCGGCTCAAAAGCCGCAACTTAAAAAAAAAAAAAAAAAGAACACCAGAGTGTTAGTGAGAAGAGTTTTTTTCTTAAAATGGAATACCAGGTTGGCTAAAATGGCTAGTTCCACCGAGGCAAAGACAAGTGAGCTTCCTGGAAGCTTGCCTCAGGTATTCTTTGCTAATTGGCCACACCTGACTAGGTGTGGCCAATTAGCACCAGCTGAGGGATGTAACACACATAGCGGGGGGTGAGGTGAATCAGGTTGTGATCTGACCTTCCAAGTGGGGACAGAGAGGAGGAGCTGTATGCATCCTTAATGTTAGCCTAGAGTAGGTCTAAGATTCTCTCCCCCCTGGTGGGACAGTCCACATATTGTTTGTATGTTGGTAGTGTATTGTCCAAGGTGACATGGTTGAAGTCACCCGAGATCACAATGAAGGCACTCGGGTGCTGAGTCTGTAACCGGGTTATGGCAGAGTGGATAGTGTCACATGCAGCTGTGGGGTTAGCAGAGGAAGGGACGCAAACAGCCACCAAGATGGCATGAGTAAATTCCCTGGGCAAATAATACGGCCTGAGTCCAACAGCACACAGTTCAATGTCCAGGCAACAAATCCTTTCTTTAATTGTTATGCGGGTAGGGTTACACTGCCGGTTGTTAATAAAAACAGCAAGCCCACCTCCTTTCCGCTTACTGTAGAAGCCTTCCATGGATGCGTTGTCATCCGGAATATCCAGGCGCATCCATGATTTGGTGAAACACATCAAGCTACACTCTTGGTGTTCCCTCTGACTCCGTACCAGCGCTGAGAGCTCATCAATTTTATTTGTTAATGATCGCACATTTCCCATTATGATAGACAGCAGACACGGTTTGTACCTTCTCTTCGCTTTGAGCAACCACTGTCTCTACGTCTCCTTTCTTGTTCTTTTCTGTCCTCGACCTCTGCATCCCCAATGTGTTTTTCTCCAAATTTCAGCTGGTATGTCTGGGGGTCTGGCTGGCGAGCCAGCCAGCATCGGGGCAATCAGCTGATCTCTGGAGTAAACAGTCCGTGCAGTATGTTGTGCCGCGGTCCCATTCCTCGATAAAAGTAACAGTTTCGCGGCCACCAGCAGAACAAAAACTCTCTCAATCCACATGATTGAGGGAAAGATAATAAACAGATGAAAAGCTAAACTAACGAGAAAAAGCAGGAGCAACTGTAACAGGCTGGTTGGTGCATGTGCACCAGCATGGAGGCCAAGCAGAATGCGGCGCAGGCGGTGGCTGAAGCAATAACTCGGGTGTCGGAAGATTTTGGAGAGCCAAGGAAAAAGACTTTCATGCTACCTGCACTGTGTATAGTGCGGGTGGAGTGCTGCTGACTTCGACTGGAAAAAAAGGAATACTTCGAGGACCTCCTTAATCCCACTGGCACGTCTTCCGTGGCAGAAGCAGAGTTGGGGACGAAGGGGATGGCCCACCAATCTCTGGGGGGGAGGTCACTGAGGCAGTTGAACAACTCCTTGGTGGCAGAGCCCCTGGGGTGGATGAGGTTCCCCCTGAGTTCCTGAAGGCTCTGGATGTTGTAGGGCTGTCTTGGTTTACACGCCTCTACAATGTTGCGTGGAGTTCAGGGGCAGTACCCCTGGACTGGCAGACCGGGGTGGTAGTCCCCATCTTTAAAAAAGGGGACCAGAGGGTGTGTTTCAACTACAGGGGATTCACACTCCTCAGCCTCCCTGGGAAAGTCTATGCCAGGGTGGTGGAGAGGAGAGTCCGTCCGTGAGTCGAACCTCGGATACAGGAAGAACAATGCGGTTTTCGTCCTGGTCGTGGAACACTGGATCAGCTCTTTATCCTCTCAAGGATACTTGAAGGTGCATGGGAGTTTGCCCAACCAGTCTACATGTGTTTTGTGGATTTGGAGACCCTGTCCCTCGGGGGGTCATGTGGGGGGTGCTCCAGGAGTATGGGGTGTCTGGCCCATTGCTACGGGTCATTCAGTCCTTATACAACCGTTGGAAGAGCTTGCTCCGCATAGCCGGCAATAAGTCGGACTCATTCCTAATGGGTGACGGGTTCCACCAGGGCTGCCTTTTGTCACCGATTCTGTTCATAATTTTTATGGACAGAATTTCTAGGCATAGCCAAGTGGCGGAAGGCTTTCACTTGGGTGGTCTCAGGATCTCATCTCTGCCATTTGCAGATGATGTGGTTCTGTTGGCTTCATCAGGGGATGGCCTCCAGCTCGCCTTGGAACGGTTCGCAGCCAAGTGTGAAGCGGTGGGAACGAGAATCAGCACCTCCAAATCTGAAGCCATGGTGGGTGGAGTGCCCACTCTGGGTCAGGGACGAGTTCTTGCCCCAAGTGGAGGAGTTTAAGTATCTTGTTCACGAGTGAGCGGAAGAAGGGAGCGGGAGATCAACAGACAGATTGGTGCAGTGGCTGCAGTGATGCGGACGCTGTACCGGTCTGTTGTGGTGAAGAGATAGCCAAGCGTAAAAGCGAAGCTCTCAATTTACCAGTCGATCTATGTCCCTACCCTCACCTATGGTCACGGGCTGTGGGTAATGACCAAAAGAATGAGATCGTGGATGCAAACGTGGAAATAGGCTTCCTTCGAAGGGTGGCTGGCCTCTCCCTTAGAGATAAGATGAGCACAGGTAAAAAAGACGTGCAACATCGCTTACCAGCCAGACCCCGATGCCAGAACAGCCTGAGCTTCACCTAGACACCTGCTCTTCTCACTCTTCTCCGTGCTCCAAGGTCCGAGGGCATCGCTGAGGTCACCAGACAAGGATCAAGCCACCCGCAGAGGATTGAACATTCCGACACAGGACAATGAGACATCTTGACCCATCATTGAAGATTGAATAGATAACAGTGTCAGAAAAACTTAAAGAAGTATCCACACACCAAGGGGGTTGGAGTCATACCCCGCACATATGGAATATGGTCTAGTACATGTCACAACCCCATGTTCAGTCTCACTCTCCACTTCAATAGAAAGTGGGATGGCTGCCATCAGACATGGTATCAGAGTAAGTTAACAGTTCGTTTGCATATTTTAATGCAACTTCTGTATCTTTACTGTAGACACGTTTATTGACATTGGACTTTGCTGATCAGGTGGTTTGATGGACTCGCACTGTTGCAGTGGATTTAAGGAGTAGATTTGCTGGTTCATAAAAAGATGTGGCCACCAGGAGGCATTGGTTAGAATGCAGCTCTTTTATTGAAATCAAGTGCAAATAATACTTCTGCTCTTGTTTCTAGATAGAGTGGTGCAGTTCTGTAAAGACGAATAAATCACAAAATAAACCAAATGTTAGTTGTGGCATAAACATGCAGTGCAACTGTCAGGTTTCGAAAATCAGGACCCAAACGCAGGACTTCCTGAGCTGACAGTGTTTTTATCTACCGTGAATCAAGACAAACAGTGTAAATAATCCACATCCACAGTGAGCGATCGCTTCTTGTGATGATTCCCAGGTCCCGTGCAGTGACTTCTCCCCGTGGTCCGTGGTGAGAATACTACTCTCAGGTATGTCTAGGTACAATGGTGCTCAGCTCCCTCCACACATTCCCATAAATCTCCTTGGAAAACAAGATGCTACAGTAGATACACTTTTCAGTACATTCGACTGAGACACTTTCACCTTGTGAGCTGGAATGCTGACTGTGTTCCTGTTAAGTAGTGAGCCCTTAACGAGGCTGATCAGCATCAGATGAGTGTGATTACTCAAAAGGTGTGGCCAGCTCCAAAGCAGGAAAACTCTCCAGGCCTGGTTTTGCACCAAAAACACAAACACCAACTAGAGATGGCACAATACCACTTTTTTATGTCCGATACCGATATCATAAATTTGGATATCTGCCAATACCAATATGAATCCGATATAGTGTGTTTTTTAATTAATAAAACTGCTTTTTTTAAATTTCATATTCAAGTTTAAATAAACAACAACACTAAAGCTGTTATACCTGTATGTAAAAAATACACTGCACCCAAAATGTTTCATAGTTCAGCAATACTGATCAATCTAATAAACTTTAACCTACTCAATCCTTCCTATTCTGGTATTTTAAAGAGTACTTAGCAGATATATTAAGCAACCTAACTAATAGGGTTGCAAACTCCCAGCAAAAAAAAAGTAGGGAACCCCCCACCCTCCACCTCATGATGCTTAATCGCCATAATCAACTTTAATTTGATGCAGTGTGAAAAAAAAATGCACAGAATTAAATTATTTTTCAAGAATAATAAAATAGATTCAACATCTTTCTTCAATAGAATTGCAGACTGCACAGATGGTACCTTCCCAAAGGAAAAAGTAGTATAGCTATAGTATATTAGACTTAACAGTTACTATATATAGTAATGGACTTCTATACATTTTACATCAGAATAAAACTTTGGGTGTAAGATTCAGATAATTATTTATTAAAAGCTAGACATTTTAAATGAGAATATGAAAGAAAGGTATGTCTTTGTGCCCCCTTTTCCCTGTTAATGCCCTATCGGCCCCCCTGGCTAAACTTTGCTAGATCCGCCCCTGCACAGTTACCAGCCGTCAGCTACGTAGAAAAGGATCCTGGAGTAGAAAGTAATATTAAATACATTCTAACAACAGCTTATCAAGCTTAAACGTGCTGCTGTTGTTCAGCCACTGGTTTCCTCTTTCTGGTGCAAAGTGGGCCAAAAACAAACAAGAGAGACGGACTCCTGACAGAAAAGCCAATCAGCTGATCATTAAGCAGTTTCATGATTGAAGTAGCAGCAGGAGAGAGAGAGAGAGAGGCAGTCGCTCCATGTATCGGTTGTTAAGTTTAACATGGGAATGCTTTACAAACATTCAGAGATGAACTTACACACTTGCTTTACTTCAGTCCACTCCTCCTCACTTTCTCAGAGATGAAATGCCGGTTTGGTAGCGAGGCTACAAATACACACAGCCGCTCTATCGCGTGACGCACACTGCTCCGACGTGCTACGGTTATGAGCCGAGTTACGCCGTGTTGCAAGTTTTGTGAGGTGCTTTTTTGATATTTAATGGATTGTATTACATTTTTTATTTATTACATTTATTTTATTTATATCCGATCCAGTAATTTACGTCAGTATCAGACCGATACCGATACGTAATATCAGATCGGTCCATCTCTAACACCAACTATGTCCCACTTCATAAGCCGGATCCTTCGGAGGACCCGGCCTTCGCAGCCTATTCAGGTCTGTTTAAAATGAGAAAAATTATAACCTAATATTACTATAAAACACTACAGATGGAACAAACCAGTGAACACCTGCATTAGCTTAAAATGTTATCAAAGTGACATTGTGAATAATGTAATATTACTATTAGATTTGCACAAAGATGTCTGTAACTTTCTGAAGTCAAACTCAACAGAAACTCAACAGCTTTGTTTCTTTCTATACTGTTTGTGTATAATATACAGTCGTTTTTTAAAAATATGAAAATCATATTAGATTCAGATGTATGGTCTTTACATTGAAATGACACTTAATAGAATACAAAGAAGGTAAACTGCAGTATAATATAGCATATTAGGTGGAGCTACGTAATAGAATAGAATAGAATAGAATAGAATAGAATTCAACTTTATTGTCATTGCACATGCACAGGTACAGGGCAACGAAATGCAGTTTGCATCCATCCAGAAGTGCTTAGTGATATAGATATATTACAATATATATTAGCAATAATATAGATATGTAAGTATATTACAGAAATGGGTCTATTATGTTATAATGTACACGGTATGAAGTATGTTGTGAATATTCTATAACTATAAGTATGTACAGGCTGTAGTGAGTACAAGCTATGTACAGGATATGGACAGGATATAAATATGAAAAACTATACAGAATATGAAATAAATAACTTTACAGGAATCTGAGATATACAGCTATACAGAAATGGGAACTATGCAAGTTGTAAACAGTTGTAGGGTTAAAAATTATCGTATGTACAGAATGATTGTTTACACAGGGCTATACAGTAGTGCAGTTAAGGTAAGTGAGGGTGTGGATAATTTCTACAGAGGCTATATAAAGTGCTAGTGGTTGTGAGTGGTGGTTCACTCCATGTTATTATTGTGTGTTTGAGGGTACAGTTGTCCATTGTGTGTGTGTGTGTATGTTCAGTCCATGAGTTAACGTGGGTCAGATGTCAGGAGGCAGAATAATAGAAGAGCATATAGTATTAACTTTCATGATGTGCACTTTAACACTGATTTGAAGTTTAACCCTATAAACACATAGTTTAACAAATATGATACACAAAGGAGTGGAAGGAAGGTAAATATTAGCTAACCAGAAGTCAATAAAAATGTAGACAAATCTAACAAATGTAACACGTGCTGAATAGATCTAATCTTCACAAACTTCCTAAGGAATTTAGGGTGGGAGAATTCAGCTACATTACTATTTTCCATAACAGCCTACTCCTTCCCTGACCTTTAATTTTACAATAGTGTAACTGATGTTAAAACTAGCTATTTACTGATTAGTAAACCATGTTAGCCTAAAGGCTACTACCATTCAAAACCAAATTAGTAGGTTAACACTAGACTCGGCTAGAAAACTAAAGCAACATACAAATAGTTTTGTCATATTATCTTTACTCTCTCTCTCTCCCTCTCTGGCAACAGGCATCTGTAACCGAATGTCAAAAAATGGTGGTGGAGGAGGTACGTTGAGGAGGTACTTTGACAGGAGGAAACAGCCATACATGCCAGAGCGGTAGCGCTGGCTAAGCAGGGTCACTGGATGAATTGGGAGAATGGGAAAGGAGTGAAATCTGGTTGGTTGTAGGACTAGCTTTACTCAGAGGTGTGGACTCGAGTCACATGACTTGGACTCGAGTCAGACTCGAGTCATTAATTTTATGACTTTAGACTTGACTTGAAAAAATGTTCTAAGACTTGTGACTTGACTTGGACTTTTACACCAATGACTTGGGACTTGAATTGGACTTGAACCGGTTTACTTGAAAAGACTTGATATTTTACCCCAAATATAAAATTTAACATGCATATTATATAGAGATTGAAAATGTGACGTCATTCACGGGTAGAACCGCAAAGGATTCTGGGAACTCGTGGCAAGCGGTACTAGCGCACGCAGGCTTTCAATTGAAATCAGTCACACAGCGATAAAAAGAAACACAAAAATGTCAAGAAGCTGTTGTATTATTAACTACAATAGCCGGTCGCATGACAGCCACGGGAAGCCGACGGGTAAAGAGATCGGTTGTTATCGGATTACGTCGTTGAAGAGAAATTGTTCGAGCCATGTTTCCGAAGTAACAAAGACGCGACTGGATTGCAGCCATTCAAAGATCAAATATAACGTCCCAGAACACTCCAGCTCACAGGTTAGTCTGCTCCAAGCATTTCCACAAAGGTCAGTCTGCTGTTGTAGTTAATGCGTCATTTTCATAACATAATTGGTGATATAGGTTACAAGCAAGTCTGGCGCTGAACAGAAATTGTCGTGCTATGCTCCTTTATTTATTGTGCATAAATAGTGAATTGTCCTGACACAATATTGCGTTTCGCTTCTGTTATTATGGTACATTGACAAAAACATATACTTTTATTCACAGGATAAAACAGGTTTTTTGTATCACTAATTGCCCAGTACGATTACAGCATACAATATTATTGTCACTGCTACATTTCTGTGATGCTACCAGAAATTATTTCCACTACTAATTAATTACCGTTGAGCTCAAAGGTTATATTAATAAACGGTTAACGAATGTGTATTTATGACGACGATTTGTGAGACTGGTAAACTTATGATACGTACGATGGTCTTTACTTTCTACACGGTGCATTTCAAGGTCCTGTACCCATCCGTCGGTAAACTGTACCTGGGCTTGTTGCAGTGACCGGAAGTTACTAAACTTCACGAGTGTATGCACTCACTCCAAGAACCGTATAATTATAAATATGCATATAAATATGCTACGATGAGATAGCTGACTTCATCTAACTAGCAAATGTTGTCCAGGCTACGTTGGTGATGCAGTTTTTTTTAATGTGTATGATATTTTTGTCATGCGATTTTAAAGCCGGTCCTACAACCGCATCCAAGAATAACATGCAGCTTATCTCAGAACTGTCGGTGAAAATTATTCTTGGAGCTAGGTTTAATTGAGCTGCATTTTAAAGAGGTGCAATTTCACAATTTGTGTATATTTTCTAAGTTCACTATTTTGTCATGTGTTGAGAAAAACACAGATTTAAAAATTACATGGTCTAATATTTACATTTAGCATAACTGCAACATACTTTTTTTTTTTTTTTTTTTTAAAGACTCGAAAGGACTTGAAATTCAAAATTTCAGACTTGTGACTTGACTCGGACTTTTACACCAGTGACTTGAGACTCGACTCTGACTTGCCTGACATTACTTGAGACTTGACTTGAGACTTGAGGATAAAGACTTGAGACTTACTTGAGACTTGCAAAACAATGACTTGGTCCCACCTCTGGCTTTACTCAAGGCAGATACACATGGAGACACAACCAGGTCCTTAGGTGTCTAGCTGGGAAAGTTGAGTGCAAGAGGAAATACATCAACGCTCAACCTTTCATGAACCAAGAGGAGCATCCATGTATCCATCAGCATTTGTCCAGGAGAGGGACAAGCCAAAGACTAGCCCTTCAACCCCAGACCTGGGCCCGCTGGAGGTCGCCAGGGATTGGCAGATGCAAGTGGACTTGGATCAGAGGCTAATTTTTCCCAAAGAAATAGCTACTTTGCGACCAGACCTCGTCCTTTGGTCTAACTCCCAAAAGTCTACGTATGTCATTGAGCTGATGGTACCATGGGAGGATGCAACTGAGGAAGCATTTGAGCATAAGAAGCTGCAGTATGCCAAACTTGGCAGCTGAGGCAGAGGACAGAGGCTAGAAGATCAAGGTATGCCCGGTGGAAGTGGGGTGCAGGGGCTTTGTTGCCAGTACAACAGCAAGACCGCTTAGAGAGATTGGGATCAGAGGACAGGCGCAATGGCAGGCCAGTGGTGGTGGGGGGGGGGGGGGTTCAGAAGTCTGGGGTCTTTTGGAGTGTAATTTTTTCATAGTTAGATGCCTGGCTGACACTGTATAAAACAAAAACTACACACAATATTCAAAGCACATATTGCACACTGTGGGAATTTACGACTGTGCGTAAATCCCCCCTAATATTGGTATGATCCGAGCTCAGGCACTAAGCGATTGAGCTGCTGCCTGCGAGTGCGCTGTTGGAGAAACGGAGCCAGGCAGACAGAGGAGAGCTTAAGTTTGAGCAGGTACCAGAGCAAATCATTCATACTGTACAAATAATGTAAATATGATGGTGCATCACGAAAGATTGATATCAAACTGATCACTTGACCAATATTACGTTACTTGCTCTTCGAGTGAATCAACAAATGGCGAAATGAAAAGCTGAACAACAACAATGCTGTTTCTTTAGAGAGTCTTAGCTTACATGTGTGTTTATTTCATATTTTCAGTTGTTTCCCTCCACGGCTAAATAAATCGGTTTCAGTAATGTACTGATATACAAGAATGGACATAAGGAGCTTCTTTCAAAGAAAAAAACTCTGGTAGATGTTATTTTATATATTATGTTTTGTATGTTGTTCAGTATATTTCTATGCAAAACAAGAAGAACTTCAATACACAGCAGTATATTCACAGTTGAAACCAGATATTTACATACACTTTATGGAAAACACAAGAACATTTTTTTACTGTACAACATCAATTTAGAGTAAACCTGTTTTGTTTTGGATAAATAAATATTGAAATATCTTTTGAATGAGTTAAATGTCAGAATAAAGAGAGACAGAGCTGTCTATTTTAATCACTTTCATCAAATTTAGGAGTACATATACACTAAGTTTATTGTTAATTAATAAGAAAACTCCAGACGATTCCATTCTGAGCTGAAGAAGCTTCTGATAGGTTAGTAGAGTCCATGTGAGTAAATTGGTGGCACACCTGTGGATGCATGTAAGGCGAAACACAGAGCCTGTTTCTGTGACATGGGAAAATCAAGAGATATCAACCAAAACACCAGGAAAAGAATTGTGGAGCTCCATAAGTGTGGCTCAGTTTTGAATACAATTTGGTGCCATTTACAATTAAGAAATACAGATAGTTTCTCTCTTTACTCTTAAAGTTAACAAATGTTTTTTATATTTATAAATCTAAAGAAATAAACATTTAGTCTGATTTGATGTTACAATTAAAAAGTGTTTGTGTTTTGATCTGAAGAGTTTGTAAATATCTGGTTTCCACTGTATATTTGATGATGTTGGTGTTTGGCTTGATTGTCAGCACAAAGAGGGAGAGAGAGGAACAGAGGGAGAGAGAGAGAGAGAGAGAGAGAGAGAGAGAGAGAGAGAGAGAGAGAGAAACAGACAGACAGACAGAGAGGGAGAGAGAGGAACAGAGAGGGAGATGGAGAATGAGGACAGAACAGAAATGGAACGGAACAAGAGCAGGTGAGACACACATGTTAGTCAAATGGTCGTTTACCAAAAGTATCACAGGTACTCATGTATCTCGTACCTAGTGTTTCTTTTTAGGTTTGTTATTTTTCAAATTATATATTTATTAAGTTATGCAGGCTTGTTTGCACAACAAGGCTAAATAATTATATAAACTTTTCTCAATCTAAATAGTGGACTTTGGTAGAATTAAAAAATAAGTGTAGTGCAGGTCTATGATGATTTTTAGTGCTACTATCATCTAGTTCTGATTGTGGTTCTGTCTTGGTTAAGTCCTAAGTAGTCCTGATTTTGAACTGTTGTAGTCCTGTTTTAGTTCTGGATCAGTTCTGGGTCTGGTTGAATTGGGGTTTAGTCACTGTGTCTTGATACAGCCCCGACTTTGTTCTGCCTTGCTGCTTAATTAAAAAAGTAGTTTAAGGTGTCCTGCATATGTGATATTTATTGTTCCCGATATGAAGTCATTCTTTTTTTAACATAACTCAAAACAGAGCCTATTAATCTTTCAGTCATTTCTAACCCCCCCAATCCCACATGTGTGGCAGCAAAAGGTGGGAATAAAGTAAGTACGCCTCACAGTTTAAAAGACAACGCCACCCTGGGAATTTCACCCAGAGAATACTGGAAGTAACACTAACTCACCAAGAAGGCACTTAGGTTTGTTATACTCAGTACAGAGACGAGGTTCAATGATAAAACAGTTTGACAATTTATTAATAATTATTTAAAACACCGTATAAAAGCGCAATCATAAATATCCATGTACAAATATGCTTAAAAAAAAAAAAAGTATTCAGAGCTGAGGCTTACCAGTGGAGGGGCAGGGATGCTGCGCACAACTCAAAAAAAAAACA
This sequence comes from Maylandia zebra, assembly GCF_041146795.1. Classification (NCBI taxonomy): domain Eukaryota; kingdom Metazoa; phylum Chordata; class Actinopteri; order Cichliformes; family Cichlidae; genus Maylandia; species Maylandia zebra. Next base: position 45,647,040 of record NC_135169.1, read on the forward strand.
AGAAAACACACCAAGACACAAGTGCAACACAAAATCACACACTCACACTAATAAACTAAACAAGGCAGGTGTGTGCACTCAAAGGATCCCACCACCAAGGCACCCTAGTCTCCTCCACGTCAGCACTCCGCATCTGAATAAAAGAAAAAAAGAACATTTTAATATATTACAACAAAACTAATATGTAGCGCTGGGGGATAACCCAACTGCAGGACCACACTGGTGATCTGCAGTTAGAAAAAGGGCCTCCCACCAGTGGCGTAACAAAAATCCAAACTACAAATCAAAACAACAGAAAAACAACATACAATCTGAATAAAACTTTAAAATCTGGAGCAAACGGAATCGCCGTATTGCTCCAACTTGCCGTCTGCCCGACTATAAGTTAATCATCCGGTCAATCAATATGTACGCTAGCTGACTCCCATAACTGGCATGCATATGGCCGCTGTCCACGCTGACATCCACTTTAAAAAGCTGGCACCAGCAGGAAAAGAAACCTCGCAACGGGAACAGACGGTAAAAGCAAAGCAAAGCAGCAGCACTTCAGTTAGCGTGGCGTTGCGTAAAACTAAGGCCCATAATTCCTGCAAAGCATAAGAAGTAATTACTATTAAAGAACAATAAAAGGCAGAGATCGTAATAAAATTGAATTACGTACCGAGTAAACTGCGTCATGAAACATGAGCAGAGTGGCTCATAGGAGGCTTCTACAGCTATGACCTAAAAACAATATCTGTTTACCACCAAGTAAGGTAATGTACACACTACAATGAGTAAACACCTACCAGCCACGATGGAGGCTTCAGAATGATCTCTGCAACACCAAAGGGAAGTCAGGTGACCAAAAAGGAGATCACAGGTAAGCGATACAGGAATGCTCAAATGGCCACTATTTATACTAGCGCCCCCTAATGCGCCAGGCTGAAAGTGGGTTGAACCGAGGAATAACATTCATCCTGCCACACATGCATACTACCCTTTAGGGCTAAACCCCGGGTGTATCAAATGTCTGCCTCCGCCTCTGTGGCAGGCTATAAGAGAATTAGCTAACACTGCTGAGAGGACCAATGACTAGCCATGTCAGCCCTCTTTAGCTCAAGAAGGTTGACATCACTTGGGCAGCAAAGGCAGTCAGCTAACCACAAGACACACGCCCAGGATTGTTCAACCCACAAGGGTAAAAAAACCTAACAATAGAAATTTTACTGGTTGACTGACACAGCTGTCTTGGGGCCTCCTGGGTCCTGTGCAGCTATCCTCATGGTAGTGAAACCTAATGGAGGAATGAAAAAAAATGTTCCGCTCTTCTCCCCTCTGCTCTTTTCCCTTTTCTGGGAGGCAGTGGGGAGGTAGAGTGTACAGCCTGATCTGGCGGGGAGGTGTGGGATGCCAGATCAGGCACCCCCCTTCCGGTTCTCCCCTCTCCTATCTTGTCTCTTTTGTCTTACTTCTCTCATCTTTTTTATTTCTTTGAAGAAGTGAATACCTTAAATATTAAAGAGGTAAGTATTACTTCTCATTTTGCAGTGAATTGATAGAAGAAAATAAATTGTAGAAAACTAAACAGAAGAAAATAGAGGAGAAATAACAATTTAACATAAACCAGTGACACACTATAGGGCCTGATCAACCCTGGCAGGGTGTCTAGTGATAATGGCTGAAACACCACAAATTTTAATATTACAATCCAGATCAGATCTCTAATCCCTAACCCCCCCCCCCCCCCCCCCCCCCCCCCCCCCAATTTGTGATGCCCCTGGATGGATGGTGCTGCCTATATCAGGGTCAAAAAGCTGTCTGGATTTAAAGTGCTGTAAATGAGTGTTGGCCTATGACCTGTAAAACACATGTCAAACATATGTCCCATCAATGATATCAAGTCATTCTGTGCCACAAACAACATTCCTGTTAAAAAGTAGGAGCTGCAATCAGTATTTGGCAGTTTATATATCCTTTATTTATCCTAAAAAGTCTGACATTAAAAATGTCTTATTTAACAGTGTTCTGGCCAAGAGGCAATGTTCCCTCTAAGCTGTGCAGTGCGCAATTGTGCACTGCGCGGTCTCTGCGCACAGAAAATTTGCGTTGCGCACAAAAAAAAAATCTAACCTGAATTGAAATTAAAATTAAAATTTCAACAATTCTGTTTTGCAGTGTTAGTCAGGAAGTCACTGGCTGCTCCTGTATGTGTTTAGAACGATGCCACCTTATCCTGTAGTCCAGCCAATGATGCGATTCGTATACACACAGCTAATCAACGTGGTTGACAGGCTATGACAGCGTCCTTATGTGCAGACACCGGTGTTTTAGCTGGCAAAGCAGCGTGGCTGATGAGGAGTGAAGCCATGTTAATGACGACATGTACAACCATTGGAGATGTGAGCAGGACAGACGGAACAATTGACGGAAAAAGTGTGGACTTTATACCAGTTTTTAAATTGTGTTGATCGGCCACGTAAAACCAGAGTTGTGATAAAAATATATGCAATGTTTGGTTTTCTTCTTGAATACTGTCGTTATTTGTATTTACTGCGGGAAGAAACGGTAAAAACGGCGTTTTATAAGGAAAAAGGCTCAAAAGCACTCTCCACCTGTGAGCAAAAACAAAACCAACCCCCACCCTTTCCTATTGGTCGAAAAAAGTACCATGTCAACCGATCAAAAACTGATATGGCAACGTGGCATCTATTTGTTAAGAAACGGGGAAAGTTTTAGGAGTGACGGCGGTGCTTTGAGATGTGAGAGATTTGCGACGTTTAGCGCAAATCTTGTGTAGTTAGTGTGTAGTGTAGTCAGTAGTTTTGTTGTGTGTGTCAGAACAATGAGGCGACTGCTGAATGTTACAGGTGTTACAGGAGTGATACATCTCCTGTTGTCAGGCCTGCAGGTATCAGACTGTTGTTCTCCTTTATCTCATAGTGGACAGAAATTATTTTTGGAGTGACACAAATAATTTGTGTGGCATCAGATTTGATGCAGAACAGCTGATTGTTCTGTAAATAGTTTGAAATGTTTATTTAAAAACGCCTTGGCTGCATTTAAAAAAATAGCTGCAAAGAACGTTGTTTGCCAAACTGAGTTACTTTTTTGAAGAAGTAACTATATAGTTAACTGCCCAACATTGGTCATTATTTACTATATTTTGCAGACAGAGAGTTACAGGACTCTCTCCCAGACCACAGACTCATAATACAAGTCAGAGCTTTATAAAAGAAAAAAGAAAGTTGTGTTTTCGAAATTGGAGTTCAAGTTATTTTTACTTCCAATAGTGTTAACATACTGCACAGGTCATGAACAAGATTTTTTTACATTTTCATTGTAAGTGGGATAAAGCAGTTAAATTAATTAAAAGTAGTCTAACATAAATCTAAACGCTGTAATTTGATTATTTTAATAAACCATGTAACTTGGATGGATTCGATGCCGGCGTGACCACAGTGCACACGTCTGATGTCGCTCACAGTGGTCCAAGGGATCACTCAGGGAGTTTGTGTGTTCGCTCAGACATATGAAAAATTAGAGGGAACATTGCCAAGAAGGCAACAGAAATTGCAAGAAATATAACATTATAATTCTATTAAGATATTGAACTTATTTCTTTATTTGATTTTGATCTATCTATCTATCTTTCTATCTAATTCCTTGCCCCTTCGGGTGGTCTATCCTTCAAGCTCGGGTCCTCTACCAGAGGCCTGGGAGCTTGAGGGTCCTGTGCAGTATCTTTGCTGTTCCTAGGACTGCACTCTTCTGGACAGAGATCTCTGATGTTGTTCCTGGGATCTGCTGGAGCCACTTGACTAGCTTGGGAGTCACCGCACATAGTGCTCCAATTACCAATGGGACCACTGTTACCTTCACCCTCCACATCTTCTCGAGCTCTTCTCTGAGCCCTTAGCACTTCTTATGTTCCTTCTTCCTGATATTGCTGTCATTCGGTATCGCTATGTTCTTCACTACAGTTGTCTTCTTCTGCTTATTTACGACTACTATGTCCGGTTGGTTAACCAGCACCATTTTGTTGGACTGTATCTAGAAGTCCCAAAGGATCTTAGCTTGGTCATTCTCGACGACCCTAGGGCACATATCTCATTTTGACCTCAGGACTTCCAGGCCATACTCAGCACAGATGTTTCTGTATACTTTGGCAGTCCAGCTTCTTATAGCCACTGGTACGACTTCTGGATGTAAGCCACTTCTTCTATCCTCATGCATTAATTCTACTGCACTTTTTGGTGTATATTATGGCAGTTTAATACAATAGCTGTGTTTACTTGAGGTGCAGATAAGCTCTCTTTGAATTTGAATTGTCCTTGGTTATCATCACTTGCGCAGCTAGTTTTTTTTAACCCTTCTGGTTATCTTTGTCTAACATTAAAATTTCTTTGATGATCTGAAACACGTGGTAAATATGTAAATAGAAGAAGAAATAAGAAGTCAGGATGGGCTAAATCGTTTCTTACTGCACTTCTGTTAGGCGACTGAATAAAAACACAAAGTCAGCAGTCTGGCTATGAATGTCTTTAATGTTTCCCAGATCAGAATCACAGCATACAGTGTATAATAACTTCTAAAGTAAACAGAAATATCATCACCTCATTTATTTATATAATTTTACTTTACTTTTTTTAATAATCATCTTTTTTTTATTCCATTATTTAACATTTTTCTTCATCTCAAGTCTGGAGTTTCTGAGTTCAACAAAGAAAGTAGAAACAAGACAACAGGTGCAGATTTGCAATGGACACCAAGCTGAGGGTTTCTCTGTGGGTGTCACTGTCTCTGTGCACGTTTGACACTGTGGACGTGACACAGGATCATCCAATCATGAAGTTTTGCTTTGCTGACAGTTTCTAAGTGTTGGAATAAAATAAATCCAGCAGTTATACCACAGAAAGGACAAAGTGTGGCTCTAACAGCTGTTGAACACACACAGACTGTGATGTTCTCCACACGTCACCCATCGCTCTGCACTTTTCCAGCATCCAACTGTTTTTCTGCTACATAACATCACTGCAGGAGAAAAACAACGGACAGACAGACAGACAGCACAGTGTGACACGAGCAGGTCAGACCACCTGTGTGATCTCATGAGTCTGTGAGGATATGAGGCATCTTATGGTATCAAAGCCCTGGAGTCTGTCAAACATGGCTACATGTAAACACTGCTACATGTTAGGTGAGCTAACATTTAACTGACTGCACTTTTTTCAGTCTCAGTTTAGGTCATTTATGTCCTTACTGCGAATCACTGAAAGGCAAAGCTGGCTTTTATCGCTCTGATGTTACGCACATCATGCAGCACAGATTCATCTCTGATCACAAGACTCATATTTCAAAATAAAAGCGAGCTAAGGCTTGAAAAGAGGACGACGATTTTATGACAATCGCAGAGAAAAGAGCAACGAAAGGATTTAAAACTTGATGAAAATGTTTTTTCTCACTGAAAACTAGCAAATGCTAATAAACAGCATGACTGGCCCTCTGCTGTGAGGGGGCTTCAGTGGAGATGACTTCTGCTACAGCGACCTTCCTGCTACAGGATGGTCACATGATAACGATCAACGTTATGACAAAAATAAAATAAATGTTGAAAAAACAAAGACAAAACTGATTGGTGGTAAGGATGAACTCATTTGAAACCTCAAGCTAACGGCCATTTTTTTCTTCTCATTACAAACTGCACCTGTTGTCTTTTGTCATCACAAAATAAGCATATCATTTATTCACTCCAAAAAACCCAAAAAAACAAAACATAAAATAAACAAGAAACTTAATATTTACAAATATTTTGTCTGTTTTTTTTCTTACACTTAAAAATGTACAGTTCTGATCTTCCAGATGTTTCGTCTCCATCCGTCTCCCAGTTTGGTATTTTCTTCTCTGTCCAGTGACCTCAGAGTGAGCGCTGAATGTGCCACAATGGCGCCCTCTAGTGTTAGCTTATAAAACAGACAAGGAGAAAGAACAGAGCCGAATGAAAGGACTCGTTTGTGTTCTCTCCTCTGCTGTAGCTGTGTGGTGCTGAGGTTAACTACACAACCCCTCGCCGCCTCCTTATACACAGGAGTGAGTACAAAAGGGTTCGTACGGACGCATCAGCCGGCCGTCCTTCTGCTCGACACTGTTAGCTGAAAGATGATCGGATCATCCTCTGTCCTGTATTTAAGGCTGAGAGTCTTTGTCCAGTCTCTTTTCCACAGCTACTGTCCACAGCACTGATCCACCTGCAGCACAGCCCCAGTCAGTTGTTTTATGATTTACATTGTGCACGTTTCCCTTCCAGTGAGCTTACAAAACCTCTGACAGGAGAAGTCAGGCATGTGTTTCCCCCACCTCCCCTTTTAGGCAGTAATAAAATAGAAAACAAACAATCAAACAGGCTAAAGCTAGAGCACAAGCAAAGACAGCACCGGTGACTAAGTTCTCCCATACTGGACGTACGCTACCACGTGGGCTCAAACAGCAGCACATCAGCTCAGTTTACATACTGTTGACATCTTCATCAGAGGATCAGCAGGGAGCGCTGCTGAGCTGCAGTCGTCTCCACCAGAGTGACGGAGCAGGAATCACAAACAGCACAAACCCACCGTGTTGTTTCCACCCTGTTCAGGAGATCTGAGCCCCCATCCCTTTTTTTCATGTTGCAGCTCTGCACTGCAGGCCCTGAACGCCTCCCGGTTACCCTCAGTGTGCTTAGAGTTTAATTTACAACCGACGAGCTCACAGATCATCTGCAGGCAGGTGAACGAACCCTTAATGTGAGGATAATAGCAGAGCTGACCTGAGGTCAGAAATGGTCAGGAACGGTGTCAACACAGTGAAGTCAGGTGTTTGGGAATTTGTCTGATTATCAGATTGGGGGGGTCGGTGTTAAATAACAAAGGTGGTGTAGGATGGAGAGTGGAGGAGGGAGGGAGCAGTGATGATATGGAGGAAGGTGATTGGTTAAGCAGCAGGAAGGAGCTCATGCTGGAGTCTGAGTTTTTACTGTTGGCCTTTTTCAGCTTTTTGTTTATTGTTGTCTGACGCGGGCCCGTCTACGCTTGAGTGATGCAGATGTGATATCACACACACACACACACACACACACACACACACACACACACACACACACACACACACACACACACACACACACACACACAAGTCAGAATACACATGTGCCAGACACAAGGGGGTCAGACAGGAGCAGCATCAGTCTCTGCTCTGTTTTGTTAATAACGTAGAAAAATAATTTTGTACAATCAAGCTACATCGACGGACGCTTTACCTCACGTACCCTAAAATGAAAAAGTAGTGACAGTAAGATGAAGGCTGCACATGACACCATGACTGAGTTCACAGCTGTTGCTTTGATTCTAACGTTTAAGACTTTTGGCATCGACTCCGTTTTAATAAATGAGTGCTGGGAGGCGTCGTTTGACTTCAGGAGCTCCTGCGATGCTCTTACTCTGCGGGAGAAAACCAAAAACCAAAAGTAGCAAACATGGAGCGATATGACTCGTTTAGATTTTGGGAAACGTGCATCGACAGGTACAGTGTCCTTTTCCCCGCGTCTTTAAAGCTGCCAACTCTGCCTCAGCTTTCATACGAACAGATGAAGTTGAAGATCTTGAAGAAGTTTTGTGGCTTTCAACATTTGAAACTGCAAGAAACTCCATTCCGGGTTTCTCTGAGGCGTGGGCTTTCATCATCAGAGTTCATCCTTTAACCTATAACAATTAAAATATTCTCAAGTATGATCAACGGTTAATTACAGCACCGGCCGGAGTACCGGGAGCAGTTTGGAAGAACAAAAAGACGCGGAGACTGTTCTAAATTGTCATCCCAAACTAACTCAAAGTTTATTCTTTGTGCAGCAGTTTTTATAGGCAGACAACAAGTTTCAGTTCAGACCCTGCCCACTGGGTGGGGTGGTGTCCTTCGACAGTTGGAATCCTTTGTTCAGCAAGGGCAATAAAGATGCACTCACAAGGCCTATAAATCTTATACAGAGGTCTCCTACATCCGTGAGTTCTGACACAACCCAGATGGTCTTCACATAAACATCTTCTGCAAGGGAGTGATAAGTAAAAGAGTGATTTGTTGGTGTTTTCCCTCCAACCTTAGTATCTACTTTCACACCATAAAATCTTCAGTTGACACAGCAAGAGGAGATGAGGTTAAAACAAAGGGCATTGCAGAAACAGGGTCCTTTGTATAATATCATCAAAAACAATACTCAGTAAATGCTACCATGGTATCAAAATATCACAACAGAAACACTATCACTTGGCTTGATATCATCCTCCACTTCTGTCTCAGTATTTGATGCAACATTGTTTTCCAATAAATTGATTTGCTTTGGACAAACAGCAGGATTTTGTTCTCTTTGATTTATCCAGTTCTGAATTTCATTTAAAAACACATTTGTGTATTTCATGATACTTGAAAAGCATTCCTCTTGTTTTATTACTTCCTCTGGCACCAAAGACAACACCTCAACATGTGAACTTGAAGCCTTTTCGCACAGTGCCTTTAAATCCACCAAATACTGCTTAATTTCAGAAAGATTTTCATTGTGTTGCATGAGCGCTTTCATTTTTTGTATTAGTCCTTTCATTTTATTAACATATATTTTGCATTCATTTTGTGATTTTTCGATTTTATTCAACAATGCCTTTCCAGTCATTTTTCTTTCTCTCTTTCCCCCCAAATCATTAGAGGAACAATCATCATCACCTGTTTGACTCATGATTTTCCCGTTTGTTTGTTCGATTTTTTATTTATTTATTTATTTTAATCTTCAGTGATCATCCATTAAAACATATATCCACTGGAAGCCACAATAGACTTTGACCATAAAATCCTTTCAACGTAACGGCACTTTAATTGTCCATTTGAACATCATCCAAGCAGCATAATTAATAAGACGCAGCGCAGTCATCAATCCAAGAGCGCAGCCAAAAACATTGCACATTTAACCAACATTCATTCCATTCAGTGTCTCCTCTTAAAACATCTCAGCGCTAATGCAATGTCGCTTCCTTTTCCACAACCAGACATGCACAGGTATTCTTACCTGCGCTCCTCAGAATTGCGTCAGGTGTGTCGGTGCTGCTGGGCTCACTCATTCAGATGCGCTGCACTTACTTGGCGTCTTTCAGGTTCCTTGATCTGATTTCCTTGATCCTGCTTGTGGCTGGCTTCTCCAGAATGCCGTTTTTTGTTGACTAAAGATGTAGCGACTTCCACAGTCGCTAGAGGCCGGGGATGGAGCCTGCCTATTTGCCTGACGCGCTGTCAACTTTACGCAATAATGCGAGAGGTGGAACAGTTTGCTTGTTTATTAAAGTGCTTTGAGAGTTTACAGAGTAATGTCATCGGCTCCTGATTCAGACTCTTAATGGGGACATTTCATTTTCCAGCAGGAAGCTTTTTGTTATAGCCTTTAGATCAGGGGTCGGCAACCTGCGGCTCCGGAGCCTCATGCGGCTCTTTAGTCCTTATAGTGCGGCTCTGCGTGGTTTGGGAAAATAAATTAGTATTTAGCTGAAGTGTATTTTATTTATGCCAGTTCTTTTTTTTTTACTTGTAGTTCTAAATTGCAAGATTATTGTGATTTTGCAATATACAAATAAAATTATATTTTGTTATTTTTTCATCGCTCAAAATAAGCATCACACTCGCGGAAGCCGGTGTACCCGGCGAAACGCCGTGCATTTATCGAGCCTTTCAACCCCAGATAGGCCAATTATGGCTCTTTGGGTCTTAAAGGTTGTTGACCCCTGCTTTAGATGAACAGAGTTTTTTAATTAAATACATACTCTTTAATAAATGTTCTCTTTTATAAAAAGTAGGATAATTAAAAAACTTTTATTATACCTCTATTAGAAAAAAAACTGTCTTGTTTTCTGTTGTCTGTTATGTAATATTAGGGATGTTTGTGACAATTAATTTCTTCATCGGCTGGACTAACCAATAGTCCACAACTAGGAAACACTGAAATTTTAAGTTAAGTTTGAAAACAGTTTAAAAAAAAACACCCCATTCCAAAACGTCTTGTGACAATCTCATTGGAGTGATGATGTCATAGAACGTCATAAGTCCTTTGATGTTTTTCCTTAAATAGGGGTGAGAAACAGCAAGTTTTAGTTCGTTTCAGCAGCATCTGTGTTTGCAGCATACAAAACGTTCACCACAGAAACATTTGGAAAGCTCTTCAAAGTCATTGTATAGAAACTCCAACATGTTTCCAAGAAAAAAACAACCAATTCAAAAAGATTACGCCGCCTCTCCTTCCTGGAGTGGCCGGCCGATTTCCCCAAATGGCGTCTCATCCTCCCAAAGGGCATTAGAGGAGAGTAGGAAGGAAAACTACCTTCTCCAGAAAAAAATGCAACAAATTGAAGAAGAAAAACGTCAACTGGAGGACAAGTGTAGACGAATGGAAGCCCAAAATAAAGAGCTGGAAGAAAGACAACAGCGCCAGCCGGACATAAACATTATTAATGAGGGCTGGGGAATCAAGTTTGCTCAGGCCCGAGAGCAGATTGTGCACCTCAATAAAGAAAACAGGCAAAAGCGCGCAGAACTAAAAGAAATGACCAACCAGCTCCAAGACAAGAAAACGATGACTGATAAGATACAGCGGGATCTCCAACACATGGACCGAAAAAATCGGCTCCTCCAAAGACAGCTCCATGAAGCTGTGGAAGAAAAGAATAAATTCCTCCAACAGAAGGAAGAGCAGGACAAAAAGCAACAAGACATGCAGCACAAACTGAAGAGCATGCAGGAAAAATACCGCATGCTGAAAGAAAGCCTGGATGAAACACTGCGCCAAAATAAAGACCTTCTTCAACAGAAAGAGCAACAGCAGGAAAGACTGAAAGAAGGAAAACGCATCGTCCAGGACTTTCAGTCTAAAAATCTAAAACTGCAAGAGTTTTGTAATCAGCTGGAGGACAAAGCAACTAAAGTGGAAGAAGAAAGGGACAAACTGGAGAAACGGTGCTCACAGATGCAGAAAAGGATCGATCAGATAGCGAGAAACAACTCCGAGCTCGTTAAGGGGCGTTTGGTGGAATTCAATAACTTGAAGAGTGAACACACTCAAATGCAGTCACAAAAACAACAAGAAGACAAAATACATGAAGACAAAAATCAAGAAATCAAGAAAAGAAAGAAGCAGTTAAAAGACAAGCACAAAGAGGTCCAACAGAGAAATGCAGACATGCACAAGGACAAGCTGATACAGGAGGCAACATCCAAACAACTCAAAGACAAGCTTGAAGAACAACAAGCAGCATTGGAAGAGGTGGAACAAAGATGTGAGAAACTTGAAGAAAAAAAACGCAGAAACCATCGACGAGCTGAGAAATCTCATCCTGCAGAAAAAAGCGCTCGTGGAAAAGTGCATGAAAAAAAAGAAAAAATGGTTCCACTTGTTCCAGAGGAGAGACGCTACTGCTTCCTCACCTGATGTAGCCTCGTCTTGCTCCACCTCTGTTAACCCCCCGCCCCCCAGCCAGTCCCGGCAGTTGACTGTCCCTCCTGAGCCTGGTTCTGCCGGAGGTTTCTGCCCGTTTAAAGGCAGTTTTTCCTCCCCACTGTCGCCAAGTGCTTGCTCAGAGGGGATTGTTGGGGTTTTCTCTCCTAACTTCTTTCCTTATTTCTTCATTTTACCTTTTTTCTTCATTTACTTGTTTAACTTCTTTCATTATTACTTCATTTTACCTTGTTTCTTCATTTACTTGTTTAACTTCTTTCATTATTACTTCATTTTACCTTTTTTCTTCATTTACTTGTTTAACTTCTTTCATTATTACTTCATTTTACCTTGTTTCTTCATTTACTTGTTCAACTTCTTTCATTATTACTTCATTTTACCTTTTTTCTTCATTTACTTGTTTAACTTCTTTCATTATTACTTCATTTTACCTTGTTTCTTCATTTACTTGTTTAACTCCTTTCATTATTACTTCATTTTACCTTGTTTCTTCATTTACTTGTTTAACTTCTTTCATTATTACTTCATTTTACCTTGTTTCTTCATTTACTTGTTTAACTTCTTTCATTATTTCTTCATTTTACCTTTTTTCTTCATTTACTTGTTTAACTTCTTTCATTATTACTTCATTTTACCTTTTTTCTTCATTTACTTGTTTAACTTCTTTCATTATTACTTCATTTTACCTTGTTTCTTCATTTACTTGTTTAACTTCTTTCATTATTACTTCATTTTACCTTGTTTCTTCATTTACTTGTTTAACTTCTTTCATTATTACTTCATTTTACCTTTTTTCTTCATTTACTTGTTCAACTTCTTTCATTATTACTTCATTTTACCTTTTTTCTTCATTTACTTGTTTAACTTCTTTCATTATTACTTCATTTTACCTTGTTTCTTCATTTACTTGTTTAACTTCTTTCATTATTACTTCATTTTACCTTGTTTCTTCATTTACTTGTTTAACTTCTTTCATTATTACTTCATTTTACCTTTTTTCTTCATTTACTTGTTTAACTTCTTTCATTATTACTTCATTTTACCTTTTTTCTTCATTTACTTGTTAAACTTTTTCATTATTACTTCATTTTACCTTGTTTCTTCATTTACTTGTTTAACTCCTTTCATTATTACTTCATTTTACCTTGTTTCTTCATTTACTTGTTTAACTTCTTTCATTATTTCTTCATTTTACCTTTTTTCTTCATTTACTTGTTTAACTCCTTTCATTATTACTTCATTTTACCTTGTTTCTTCATTTACTTGTTTAACTTCTTTCATTATTACTTCATTTTACCTTGTTTCTTCATTTACTTGTTTAACTTCTTTCATTATTACTTCATTTTACCTTGTTTCTTCATTTACTTGTTTAACTCCTTTCATTATTACTTCATTTTACCTTGTTTCTTCATTTACTTGTTTAACTTCTTTCATTATTTCTTCATTTTACCTTTTTTCTTCATTTACTTGTTTAACTCCTTTCATTATTACTTCATTTTACCTTGTTTCTTCATTTACTTGTTTAACTCCTTTCATTATTACTTCATTTTACCTTGTTTCTTCATTTACTTGTTTAACTTCTTTCATTATTTCTTCATTTTACCTTTTTTCTTCATTTACTTGTTTAACTCCTTTCATTATTACTTCATTTTACCTTGTTTCTTCATTTACTTGTTTAACTCCTTTCATTATTACTTCATTTTACCTTGTTTCTTCATTTACTTGTTTAACTTCTTTCATTATTACTTCATTTTACCTTATTTCTTCATTTACTTGTTCAACTTCTTTCATTATTACTTCATTTTACCTTGTTTCTTCATTTACTTGTTTAACTTCTTTCATTATTTCTTCATTTTACCTTTTTTCTTCATTTACTTGTTTAACTTCTTTCATTATTACTTCATTTTACCTTGTTTCTTCATTTACTTGTTTAACTTCTTTCATTATTTCTTCATTTTACCTTTTTTCTTCATTTACTTGTTTAACTCCTTTCATTATTACTTCATTTTACCTTTTTTCTTCATTTACTTGTTTAACTTCTTTCATTATTACTTCATTTTACCTTGTTTCTTCATTTACTTGTTTAACTTCTTTCATTATTTCTTCATTTTACCTTTTTTCTTCATTTACTTGTTTAACTTCTTTCATTATTACTTCATTTTACCTTGTTTCTTCATTTACTTGTTTAACTTCTTTCATTATTACTTCATTTTAACTTGTTTCTTCATTTACTTGTTTAACTTCTTTCATTATTACTTCATTTTACCTTTTTTCTTCATTTACTTGTTTAACTTCTTTCATTATTACTTCATTTTAACTTGTTTCTTCATTTACTTGTTTAACTTCTTTCATTATTACTTCATTTTACCTTGTTTCTTCATTTACTTGTTTAACTTCTTTCATTATTACTTCATTTTACCTTGTTTCTTCATTTACTTGTTTAACTTCTTTCATTATTACTTCATTTTACCTTTTTTCTTCATTTACTTGTTTAACTTCTTTCATTATTACTTCATTTTACCTTTTTTCTTCATTTACTTGTTTAACTTCTTTCATTATTACTTCATTTTAACTTGTTTCTTCATTTACTTGTTTAACTTCTTTCATTATTACTTCATTTTACCTTGTTTCTTCATTTACTTGTTTAACTTCTTTCATTATTACTTCATTTTACCTTTTTTCTTCATTTACTTGTTTAACTTCTTTCATTATTACTTCATTTTACCTTGTTTCTTCATTTACTTGTTTAACTCCTTTCATTATTACTTCATTTTACCTTGTTTCTTCATTTACTTGTTTAACTTCTTTCATTATTTCTTCATTTTACCTTTTTTCTTCATTTACTTGTTTAACTTCTTTCATTATTACTTCATTTTACCTTTTTTCTTCATTTACTTGTTTAACTTCTTTCATTATTACTTCATTTTAACTTGTTTCTTCATTTACTTGTTTAACTTCTTTCATTATTACTTCATTTTACCTTGTTTCTTCTTTTACTTGTTTAACTTTTTCATTATTACTTCATTTTACCTTGTTTCTTCATTTACTTGTTTAACTTTTTCATTATTACTTCATTTTACCTTGTTTCTTCTTTTACTTGTTTAACTTTTTCATTATTACTTCATTTTACCTTGTTTCTTCCTTTACTTGCTTGTTATTCTTATCTAAATAATAAACCAATTAAATTTATCCTTTGAGTATTTTTCATCTCATCTTTACAGAATCTTTCCAAAACATTTTCAAACATTCAGATCTGTCTTTTATTTTCTTCTTGAAACCTCATAAATGGTGAACTAAAAACCCGGATTATGGTTTGAAACATAGTTTCAGCTGAAACTGGCATAACATGCTGTGTGTGTGTGTGTGTGTGTGTGTGTGTGTGTGTGTGTGTGTGTGTGTGTGTGTGTGTGTGTGTGTGTGGAGAGAGAGAGCTCACAAAACAGTGGTCACTGGAGTGGACAGCTACTAAAACGTACATATCTCTTTAATGCATTGGTTTCTATGGTGGAACTGCATATTAGCCTCTAGAGTGCTCTCTGCTGCCATGCTCCATTGAGGTCAATTCAGTGTTCAGTTAGTGCAACTGCAAGTAAATTTCCTCTGAATCAAAGATGGCAGACAAACTGTCACCCCTGCCGACCACTGCTGGCATATCCTGTCAATCCTTCTATGCTAAAAGAGCCCAACAGGTAAAAAAAATATGATGATATGCAGTAACATCTAGGGAAGGATATTATCTGTTTGGAATAAGAAATTGTTATGTCTAATATGTAGAAAACTACGATTAACCATGTGTCCACTGTAGTGGACATCATGCATTACCCACTATATTTTTTTAACATAAGTCATAAATTGTCTCACTGTTTTTTGGGACTGTTTTGGTTATAAGTAAGCATATAATTGTTACATTTATAAGCTACTCTCTCTTCACATGTTGCCTCCTGTGAGATTCCTGACACCCCTCCCCCACCCATCACCTTCACTCAATACCAGGTTGAGATGCAAATGAGGAGACTTCACTCAGGCAAGTCTGCTGGACCAGACGGAGTGAGTCCCCTTGTCCTCAAGGCCTGTGCCCCCCAGCTGTGTGGAGTCTTTCATAAACTGTTTATGCTGAGTCTGAGTCTGCAGAGGGTCCCGGTGATGTGGAAGACATCATGCCTCGTCCCTGTACCAAAGACGCCTCGTCCCAGTGGCCCCCAGGATTACAGGCCCGTGGCACTGACCTCCCACATCATGAAGACCCTGGAAAGGCTCATCCTGGACCAGCTGCGACCCATAGTAAGACCACATCTGGATCCCCTTCAGTTCGCTTATCAGCCTCGTCTCGGAACAGAGGACGCCATCATCTACCTGCTCAATCGTGTCTACACCCATCTGGACCAGCCGGCGAGCACTGTGAGGGTCATGTTTTTTGACTTTTCCAGTGCTTTCAACACCATCAGGCCGACCCTCCTGGGTGATAAGTTAGCAGCGATGCAGGTGGATGCTTCTCTGGTGTCCTGGATTGTTGATTACCTGACAGGAAGACCACAATATGTACGTCTCCCACAGTGTGTGTCTGACAAGGTGATTAGCAACACAGGGGCACCACAGGGGACTGTCCTCTCCCCCTTCCTCTTCACCCTCTACACCACAGACTTCAGCCACTGCACAGAGACCTGCCATCTTCAGAAGTTTTCTGATGACTCTGCGGTGGTTGGATGCATCAGCAGGGATGATGAGACAGAGTACCGGGCTGTGGTCGACTCCTTTGTCACGTGGTGTGAGCAGAATCATCTGCAGCTCAACGTGGCAAAGACCAAGGAACTGATCGTGGACTTCAGGAAGACCAGGAAACACTTGACCCCTGTTTCAATCCAGGGGGTCAGTGTTGACATTGTGGAGGACTATAAATACCTTGGAGTACACATTGACAATAAACTGGACTGGGCTAAAAACACCACAGCACTTTACAGGAAGGGCCAGAGTCGTCTCTATTTTTTGAGGCGACTGAGGTCCTTCAACATCTGCCAGAAAATGCTGAGGATTTTCTATGAGTCTGTGGTGGCCAGTGCGATCCTCTATGCTGTTGCATGCTGGGGGAGCAGGCTGAGGGTCGCAGATGCCAACAGACTTAATAAACTGATCCGTAAGGCCAGCAATGTTGTGGGGATGGAGCTGGACTCCCTCAAGGTGGTGTCGGAGAGGCGGATGCTGTCCAAGATAAAGACAATGTTGGATAACACCTCCCACCCACTCCATGACATGTTGGTCAGTCACAGGAGCTCGTTCAGTGAGAGACTGAGATTACCGAAAAGCACCACTGAACGACACAGGAAATCATTCCTGCCTGTGGCCATCTCCCTGTACAACGCATCCACTTAACACACTGTTTGCTGCTACAACTACACATGTTTCTTTTCCAAATATTTATTTATAAGTGACTTATGTATGTATGTATGTATATATATGTATATATTGTACTATTCTTAGTTAGCGTATTGTCTGTCTTGTCTTAATGTTGGTTTAAAATGGAGCACTGTAACAAAAAATAATTTCCCCCAGGGATCAATAAAGTATTCTGATTCTGATTCTGATTCTGATACTCATTTAAAATGTATATTTCTGTGCAGATCAGCTGTAGTTTGAGTTACTATAATAATTATTTTATCATATTTTGTAGACTTCAAATGCAGCAAAGAATAAGGCAGCGTACAGAATAGTCCAGGAAATTCCATCCAGCTCCAGTGATGATGATTTCATTGATGAGTGCAGTGATGATGAGAGTGACTGCCAGAGCAGAACAGAGACATAGGAACTACGGACAGCCTAGGTGTGATGAACACAGAAGTGTTTGGAGATGCAGAGACTAAGATGTCAGTTTGTGTTTTCTTCCAGCATGCTACTAAGGGCTTGGTAATACTGTCCTGCATCGTTATAGAACTGTGTAGACTCAAAAATGTTTCTCTTGTTGGAGATAGTTTGCCATATTCAGGTGTAGGATTCACAGCTAGGACTGTTGATTAGTTTTGTTATTTACGTCTAAACATTGGGGCCTTATGAGTTGAAAGTTCCAAAAAAATTGCTGAGATGTTTTTCAAAGGATACAAGCAAACAAGTGTTTGTATATTTACAATAGAACACAAGGTAATTAATTTTTATAGTAAATTCACAGTATTTCATGCTAAGTGCTCAGGCGCATGTAGTCCACTGGAGTGGACAAGTTTATAACTTTATAAAAAAACATATTTTTGGGGAAAAAAGAGTTGAACATTTTTTTTCATGTCCTGAGAAGAATAAAAGCACTTAAGAAAAAAATCTTGACCAAGGCTTTCATAATTCATGCATCAGAGGGTTACTTCATTTTACCTTGTTTCTTCTTTTACTTGTTTAACTTTTTCATTATTACTTCATTTTACCTTGTTTCTTCATTTACTTGTTTAACTTTTTCATTATTACTTCATTTTACCTTGTTTCTTCTTTTACTTGTTTAACTTTTTCATTATTACTTCATTTTACCTTGTTTCTTCCTTTACTTGCTTGTTATTCTTATCTAAATAATAAACCAATTAAATTTATCCTTTGAGTATTTTTCATCTCATCTTTACAGAATCTTTCCAAAACATTTTCAAACATTCAGATCTGTCTTTTATTTTCTTCTTGAAACCTCATAAATGGTGAACTAAAAACCCGGATTATGGTTTGAAACATAGTTTCAGCTGAAACTGGCATAACATGCTGTGTGTGTGTGTGTGTGTGTGTGTGTGTGTGTGTGTGTGTGTGTGTGTGTGTGTGTGTGTGTGTGTGTGTGTGTGTGTGTGTGTGGAGAGAGAGAGCTCACAAAACTAGGTGGTGTTCTTCATTGTAATAGGAAAGGTAACATGGGTCCCCACCGTTTCTCAAAGACTTGTTTCTGTAGTCTGAGTATGTAATTTGTTCCATCAGACAGACATGGATCCATAGATTATATCTGGTTTTAACCATCTGATAGTTATGCATTTTAGGGCTGCAGTGAGTCATATATTTAGCAGGTAACTTTTGGCTTTGCAGTCAATATGTTCTGCAATCCTTCCCAACACTGCTACTGTAGGACTTAGTGGAATATTTACCTTGGAAAATGTCTTTGAGAGCATCAAATATCTGCCTCCAGAATACACAGAGTTTAAGGCAGAGCCACAATATATGAGTGTGGTTGGCAGAGTGTGTCCCACAGTTCCTCCAGCATGAACTCAGATGTGTTGGACCCATCTTAGCAGTTATTTCTGGTGTTCTGTAGAATCTGGTACATTAACGCCCCCTTTATTTTGGGCAAGTGCAGGATTTTGAGTCTAATTCTAGGCCGCTGTTTAGCCTACATGAAGTTAGAAATTCTTCAATACAGCTTGGACTCTCCACCATTTGACCCTTAGAACTGAAGAAGCTTCTCGGATGAGAGGTGAAACGTCTTCAAGTAACTCAAAGAAGTCCAGACGCTTTTCTTAGCAAGCTCCTTAGACTACGATGACCTGGATGACTGAGAACCTTCACAGACTTCTCCACACTTTAAATGCGCTCTAATGATGGGAACGTGTGGTAACATTCAGTCTTAACTGAAATAACATATTGCATCTATAAATGGGATTAAAATGTTTACCAAAGACTAACGTTTTTCATTCAGAACAAACAGCATATTTCAGGTTAGGGCTGCACAACTAGTTTGTCCAATATTAAAATGACAGTTGTTTGTTACAATTATTCACAGATTGTTGTGGCAAAATGTGTTTTGATTGCACTGTCATGTCAGAATACTGCTTTCACCTTTACTTTGTGCTACACTCATGTTAATTAATCTTCATAAATTAATGTTTGCAAACACAAAGTATAAAGTTTTCCACTCTGCTATTTGTACCTGCACAACAGATGTGAATAAAACTCAAACCTATACGAGCTCCTTCTCTGTTTCCCTGCAACATTTTGTATAGATCTAACTTTTTGCCACATAAATAACCTTCTGATGTGTTTACAGAAAATGTATTTGATAGTAGCTTATTTTGTAACTTTTAGTGGGCCTATGCAATGTTCCCTCTAAGCTGCGCACGTGCGCAATTGCGCACTGCTGGCACAGTCTCTGCGCACAGAAATTCTGCGTTGCGCACCAAAAAAAATCTAACCTGAATTGAAATTAAAATTAATACTTTAACAATTCTGTTTTGCAGTGTTGGTCAGTAAGTGACTGGCTGCTCCCATATGGGAACGATGCCACCTTATCCCATAGTCCAGCCAATAATGCGTGTATGCGCAGCTAATCAACGTTGTTGGCAGGCTATGACAGCGTCCTTATGTGCCGACACCAGTGTTTTAGCTGGCAAAGCGGCGTGGCTGATGTGGAGTGAAGCCATGTTAATGACGACATGTACAACCATTGGAGATGTGAGCAGGACAGACGGAACAATTGACGGAAAAATTGGGGACTTTACACCAGTTTTTAAATTGTGTTGATAGACCACGTAAAACCAGAGTTGTGATAAAAACATCTGCAATGTTTTGTTTTCTTTCTGAATACTATCGTTGTTTATATTTACTGCAGGAAGAAACGGTAAAAACGGCGTTTTATAAGGAAAACACTCGAAAGCGCTCTCCACCTGTGAGCAAAAACAAACCCCACCCCCCTCTGCCTTTCCTATTCGTCCAAAAAAAGTACCATGTCGACCAATCAAAGAATGATATGGCAACGTGGCGTCTAGTTGTTAAGAAACGGGGGGAAGTTTTAGGAGTGATGGCGGTGCTTTGAGATGTGAGAGATTTGCAACGTTTAGCGCAAATCTTGTGTAGTTAGTGTGTAGTGTAGTCAATAGTTTTGTTGTGTGTGTCAGAACAATGAGGCGACTGCTGAATGTTACAGGTGTTACAGGAGTGATGCATCTCCTGCTGTCAGGCCTGCAGGTATCAGGCTGTTGTTCTTTTCCTTTATCTCATAGTGGACAGAAATTATTTTTTGGAGGGGAACAAATAATTTGTGTGGCATCAGATTTGATGCAGAACAGCTGATTGTTCTGTAAATAGTTTGAAATGTTTATTTAAAAACGCCTTGGCTGCATTTAAAAAAATAGCTGCAAAAAACTTTGTTTGCCAAACTGAGTTACTTTTTTGAAGAAGTAACTATATAATTAATTGCTCAGCATTGGTCATTATTTACTATATTTTGTAGACAGAGAGTTACAGGACTCTCTCCCAGACCACAGACTCATGATACAAGTCAGAGCTGTATAAAAGAAAAAAGAAAGTTGTGTTTTCGAAATTGGAGTTCAAGTTATTTTTGCTTCCAATAGTGTTAACATACTGCACAGGTCATGAACAAGATTTTTTTTTACATTTTCATGGTAAATGGGCTAAAGCAGTTAATTAAAAGTAGTCTAACATAAATGTAAACGCTGTAATTTGATTCTTTTAATAAACCATGTAACTTGGATGGATTCGATGCTGCTGTGACCACAGTTCACACGTCTGATGTCGCTCAGTGGTCCAAGGGATCGCTCAGGGAGTTTGTGTGTTCGCTCAGACACGTGAAAAATTAGAGGGAACATTGGGCCTATGACATTCAGTACCCAGTTATTAAAATGTTAAGTGTAAATCATCCCCAGCCCACAATAGCAGCTGAATTTACTACGATTTCAGATCTTTTTACATGTCAATAAGAAACCACCGATGTGTAAAACAGGCTGACAACAGAATGACGTAAACCACACTGCTGCAACTGTGCAGCTCTCAGGTTTGATCTATTGTTTCTCTCTGTTTTTATGACATTTTTCACTGTGGATTACAACAACATCAACATTAGAAAATGAAATACATTTATAGTAGGTGATCATTAATCACTATTATTGGCACTATTAAAGGGCTCCAAAAATCAAACTTTGCTTAGGGCACCACGGAGGGCCAACCCTTTTTACACTTCAACAATTGTACACAAAATACAATCATCCATCCTTCTATCTATTTATTTTCTTCCGCTTATATGATTCAGCATCACACGGAAGCTGGATCCCAGTTGTTTTTCACAGAGGGCCAAGCAGTGGAGGGAGCTGCCGACCTCCCAGCAATACATGTAAAAGCTTTATTTTACACTGACTCTGGTCATCTTTATCTATCATAAAAATTTGCTTCACGATCTGAAACATGTAAGTGTGTCAAATATGCAAACAGCTAAGAAATCAGGATGGGCTAAATCGTTTCTTACTGCACTTCTGTTAGGCGACTGAATAAAAACACAAAGTCAGCAGTCTGGCTATGAATGTCTTTAATGTTTCCCAGATCAGAATCACAGCATACAGTGTATAATAACTTCTAAAGTAAACAGAAATATCATCACCTCATTTATTTATATAATTTTACTTTACTTTTTTTAATAATCATCTTTTTTTTATTCCATTATTTAACATTTTTCTTCATCTCAAGTCTCGAGTTTCTGAGTTCAACAAAGAAAGTAGAAAGAAGACAACAGGTGCAGATTTGCAATGGACACCAAGCTGAGGGTTTCTCTGTGGGTGTCACTGTCTCTGTGCACGTTTGACACTGTGGACGTGACACAGGATCATCCAATCATGAAGTTTTGCTTTGCTGACAGTTTCTAAGTGTTGGAATAAAATAAATCCAGCAGTTATACCACAGAAAGGACAAAGTGTGGCTCTAACAGCTGTTGAACACACACAGACTGTGATGTTCTCCACACGTCACCCATCGCTCTGCACTTTTCCAGCATCCAACTGTTTTTCTGCTACATAACATCACTGCAGGAGAAAAACAACGGACAGACAGACAGACAGCACAGTGTGACACGAGCAGGTCAGACCACCTGTGTGATCTCATGAGTCTGTGAGGATATGAGGCATCTTATGGTATCAAAGCCCTGGAGTCTGTCAAACATGGCTACATGTAAACACTGCTACATGTTAGGTGAGCTAACATTTAACTGACTGCACTTTTTTCAGTCTCAGTTTAGGTCATTTATGTCCTTACTGCGAATCACTGAAAGGCAAAGCTGGCTTTTATCGCTCTGATGTTACGCACATCATGCAGCACAGGTTCATCTCTGATCACAAGACTCATATTTCAAAATAAAAGCGAGCTAAGGCTTGAAAAGAGGACGACGATTTTATGATAATCGCAGAGAAAAGAGCAACGAAAGGATTTAAAACTTGATGAAAATGTTTTTTCTCACTGAAAACTAGCAAATGCTAATAAACAGCATGACTGGCCCTCTGCTGTGAGGGGGCTTCAGTGGAGATGACTTCTGCTACAGCGACCTTCCTGCTACAGGATGGTCACATGATAACGATCAACGTTATGACAAAAATCAAATAAATGTTGAAAAAACAAAGACAAAACTGATCGGTGGTAAGGATGAACTCATTTGAAACCTCAAGCTAACGGCCATTTTTTTCTTCTCATTACAAACTGCACCTGTTGTCTTTTGTCATCACAAAATAAGCATATCATTCATTCACTCCAAAAAACCCCAAAAAAACAAAGCATAAAATAAACAAGAAACTTAATATTTACAAATATTTTGTCTGTTTTTTTTCTTACACTTAAAAATGTACAGTTCTGATCTTCCAGATGTTTCGTCTCCATCCGTCTCCCAGTTTGGTATTTTCTTCTCTGTCCAGTGACCTCAGAGTGAGCGCTGAATGTGCCACAATGGCGCCCTCTAGTGTTAGCTTATAAAACAGACAAGGAGAAAGAACAGAGCCGAATGAAAGGACTCGTTTGTGTTCTGTCCTCTGCTGTAGCTGTGTGGTGCTGAGGTTAACTACACAACCCCTCGCCGCCTCCTTATACACAGGAGTGAGTACAAAAGGGTTCGTACGGACGCATCAGCCGGCCGTCCTTCTGCTCGACACTGTTAGCTGAAAGATGATCGGATCATCCTCTGTCCTGTATTTAAGGCTGAGAGTCTTTGTCCAGTCTCTTTTCCACAGCTACTGTCCACAGCACTGATCCACCTGCAGCACAGCCCCAGTCAGTTGTTTTATGATTTACATTGTGCACGTTTCCCTTCCAGTGAGCTTACAAAACCTCTGACAGGAGAAGTCAGGCATGTGTTTCCCCCACCTCCCCTTTTAGGCAGTAATAAAATAGAAAACAAACAATCAAACAGGCTAAAGCTAGAGCACAAGCAAAGACAGCACCGGTGACTAAGTTCTCCCATACTGGACGTACGCTACCACGTGGGCTCAAACAGCAGCACATCAGCTCAGTTTACATACTGTTGACATCTTCATCAGAGGATCAGCAGGGAGCGCTGCTGAGCTGCAGTCGTCTCCACCAGAGTGACGGAGCAGGAATCACAAACAGCACAAACCCACCGTGTTGTTTCCACCCTGTTCAGGAGATCTGAGCCCCCATCCCTTTTTTTCATGTTGCAGCTCTGCACTGCAGGCCCTGAACGCCTCCCGGTTACCCTCAGTGTGCTTAGAGTTTAATTTACAACCGACGAGCTCACAGATCATCTGCAGGCAGGTGAACGAACCCTTAATGTGAGGATAATAGCAGAGCTGACCTGAGGTCAGAAATAGTCAGGAACGGTGTCGACACAGTGAAGTCAGGTGTTTGGGAATTTGTCTGATTATCAGATTGGGGGGGTCGGTGTTAAATAACAAAGGTGGTGTAGGATGGAGAGAGGAGGAGGGAGGGAGCAGTGATGATATGGAGGAAGGTGATTGGTTAAGCAGCAGGAAGGAGCTCATGCTGGAGTCTGAGTTTTTACTGTTGGCCTTTTTCTGCTTTTTGTTTATTGTTGTCTGACGCGGGCCCGCCTACGCTTGAGTGATGCAGATGTGATAAGTCAGAATACACATGTGGCAGACACAAGGGGGTCAGACAGGAGCAGCATCAGTCTCTGCTCTGTTTTGTTAATAACGTAGAAAAATAATTTTGTACAGTCAAGCTACATCGACGGACGCTTTACCTCACGTACCCTAAAATGAAAAAGTAGTGACAGTAAGATGAAGGCTGCACATGACACCATGACTGAGTTCACAGCTGTTGCTTTGATTCTAACGTTTAAGACTTTTGGCATCGACTCCGTTTTAATAAATGAGTGCTGGGAGGCGTCGTTTGACTTCAGGAGCTCCTGCGATGCTCTTACTCTGCGGGAGAAAACCAAAAACCAAAAGTAGCAAACATGGAGCGATATGACTCGTTTAGATTTTGGGAAACGTGCATCGACAGGTACAGTGTCCTTTTCCCCGCGTCTTTAAAAATAATTCATGCATAGATCCCCCACTGAGAAAACCCTTTTATATACTTTCTCCTTTGTACACATTTTATATAGAACTATATATAA
Source organism: Maylandia zebra (assembly GCF_041146795.1). Classification (NCBI taxonomy): domain Eukaryota; kingdom Metazoa; phylum Chordata; class Actinopteri; order Cichliformes; family Cichlidae; genus Maylandia; species Maylandia zebra. The sequence continues at coordinate 45,671,840 of NC_135169.1, forward strand.
TATCATTTCTCTATATCTATATTTTCAGAAAAATTCTTTCCACACAATAAAAAACAACAATTAAACAAATGCTTCAAACAAAACAACAAAAGAAGAGAAGATGAAAGAAAGAAAAACACGACTGAGGCCAGTTTGGCACTTTGTCACGAGAACATGACAGAACTCTGTTAGTTGACGGTAAATAGCGATACTCTATTTTTCTTTCGTTTTTCTTCTCCCTCGATGAGAAATGAAACACAGCAGTACTTACTTGGCACCTAAAAATGCTGGTAGAATGAAAGATATGAGTGTTTTTATAGTTATATGTTTAGTGTACGCCTCCCCCCTCCAAACTGCTCAGCAGATTGGGAATTTTTAGAGAAGAACAGGAGGGAGGCGTGTCAAATGAGAGTGGAGTAGTCGCGGGTGTCTCCGGGAAAGAGGTCCTGGGGCGGGCGCTCTGAGCCCTCGGGCTCGGGATCTGACGGGAAGGTAGGCTAAGGATGACGAGTGGTTCGAGGCCTCGTGGTGCCGGGATCACGGCCTGCGGGGGAGCGCGTAGTGGTGGGAAAGAGCACGTCGTGCAGGCTGTGAAGATGAGGGACTAATTCCAGCCAAAAGGCCACTTTGTTAGCTCTGTAGTTGTCTCTGACACGAGGTTTCAAACCGATGTGAAGGTACTGCTTGTCCTTCGAGTTGAACTTGGTCCAGATGACCTCCTCGAAGCGGTTGGGCTTGGTATGAATGAACTTGGTGTCCTGAGGGACGGGCAGGTTGGGGTCCCTGGTGGAGCATAAAGGTTAAACGTTTCAGTTCAAAGTTATATTCAGTCTCCATTATAAGTAACATGTGGCATCAATACACTGAATACAGACAGGAGGCCCATTCTCTGTGCAGCCTTTAAACTATCTAAGACCAACCGGCTGCTCTGGGATCTGCATGCTTTTGGTCAACCAGTATGTTCAATTCTTCAAAGCCACACGAGAATTAAACTAGCAACCCAGATTCAAGTATTCAAGATGACTAGAAGGCTGTCAGAGAACATACAGTAACGTGTACAGTTTACACTACGACATGAGGCCTACCCAGTCTTTGCGAAGTTAGTCCAGTAAGTCATGACCACTGCGCTCAGCATCACATCGTTCTTGGAGAAGTTGCACGGGAACAGGTCCGTGGCACCGATCATCGGTACGCCGAACACGTAAGGTATCTCGTCTCCGCGGCGTCGGCCCACTCGGGCCGCGTCTCCGTCTGGCAGTGGTGGTAGAACGTGTAAAAGTAAACTGGGGACTGAAACTCAGCATGGAGTTTGGCAGTGGCCACAGCTGGTGCCACCCACTGGTGGTCCGTAAACAGGGCCAACAGAGTCTTCCGCCGCATGTCGCCATTGTCCCTGTCCGCCCAGTCTGTGTACATGAACTTAATGGTCTCCCTCAGGATGTCTTTGCCTGGTGAAGAAGCACAGGAGGAGACAAAAGGAGGGGGAAGAAAGATAAAAGTGAAAAACTGCTAAGAGTAAAGTAACAGCAGTGCAAGACATTTTTTAAGAGATCGGTCTGATCAAAAGATATGAAACCAAAGCAAATGTTGGTGAGATGAACCAAGAGCCAGGAAGCGAGTGAAAAATCTAGAGAGGAAAAAAAAAAGTCTTTCAGATAACAGAACGAGTGACAGGCACAGAGAGGAAGCATGACTGCATTATCCAAACATGTCTGTACTGTGACTGTGGTCCGGCTGTGACGGGTTCGCAGGCCGATCTGTCAGAAACACAGACACTGAGACTGGGAGCCGACTACCTGGGGGATGATAGCATTACTGCCCACAGAGCCTCAAAGGTTAAGGCGCAGACACGCCGTGATGTGGATGAGTGGCTCTCTTTAGCACGCTTGTCTTGTTTGATGCACTTCACTGGGCTCACATGTTACTGATTCCATTCTTTACTCGCATGTTTTAAACGCTTAAAGCACTTTCACAGGTCTTTATATTCTTTTGAAAATTCATGTGAACTCAAGCTGTCAGAACTGTAATGTAAGCTTTGATAATTGTCCACATTTGTCATTTTGATGATTATCCGTTTATTTTAATCCATTTATTACAGTAAACAGAAAAAAACTAACAGATCAACAAACGCGGCTCCTAATAAGACAAAACCTGATGATGCTGCAAAATGCAGTTAAGTGAGAGGAGGCTGTAAAATGGAATAACTGAAAAAGTGGCAGTGTACAGAGGTGGCGTCCTCACCCTCTGGGTATCCGTAGAGGTTGTCAACAAAGTTGGAGATGGTGTAGTCGAACGCCGCAGCTGAGATGCCGTCGTTGTCCTCACTGTCGTCCACAAACTTCAGCCCCTCTCCCTGGTTCACTCCTATCAGGATGTCATAGTTGAGGAACTCCCCCTGGTGGAGCAAATGAGGAAGAACATGCTGAGTGCTGGAACAGAGCCTGTGTGCATCACAAGTCTACAACAGGAAGTGCAGCTGAAACACAGCTTTGTGAATTGGCAGCATTTCATTTCCCAGTAAACAAAATAAAGATTAGCTGTTGCCATGAAAGTCCTGCTATAAACTGTAAATACTGCAATATATGCAGGGTTCATACACATTTTTCAGGGTCAAATTCAAGCACTTTTTAAGCACATTCAAGGTCGATTTTCAAGCTTTTCCAGCACATTACCAAAAACAGATGAAAGCATGTTTCACTTTCACTAACAGAGGCGAGGCTGCCGGATACTGATGCCACCAGGCCCTCTGACCACCACCAGTAGGCAACGGGTGAAGTGTCTTACCCAAGGACACAACGACCAAGACTGTCCAAGCCGGAGCTCAAACCAGAAACCTTCCGATTACAAGGCGAACCCCCAACTCTTGAGCCACGATCGCCCAGTGGGGACATTTCATTTTCCAGCAGGAAGCTTTTTGTTAAACCCTTTAGATCAGGGGTCGGCAACCGCACGCGGCTCTTTAGTCCTTATGGTGCGGCTCTGCGTGGTTTATGAAAATAATTTTTTTTTACTTGTAGTTCTAAATTGGAAGATTATTGTGATTTTGCAATATACAAATATACAAATAAAACACTGAAATTTTAAGTTAAGTTTGAAAACAGTTTAAAAAAAAATAGGGCTTTGGAGTTGACGTCACGCCGCAGTGCATTGTGGGATCGCGGCGCCATGTCAGTAGGCCAGAAAGCAAAACAAGCACACAGTGTTGGAGTGTTGGATTCGGGACTGCCAGAACCATGCTCAAAATCAGCGCAAAAGACAAAGGGCTGTATCGCGACCGATTGTGCAAGACGCCAAGAGACGGTACTTTGAAAAAATTGTTACGGGCGCCAACCACTGTGACCTCGTTTTGTGGACACAGAGAGACCTTGCCGTCTTCCCTGCTGTGGATTTCTGGAAACCGCGCTTAAAGCAAGCACAAGACTTCTTTCGTAAACTGTGCCTTCCTGAACTTGTTGGGAAATACTTCTCGAAACAACGTGCTGCTCTAAATAGCCTGTAATGTTTCATGTTGTGGTTAAAGATTGATGACAGCTGTGTGGTGCGATGTAAAGAGTTTGCATTTCATTTTTATGTGATTGCTGTGTACATGTGAATAGATCTATAATAAAGAAAAACAAACAAATATACTATTCTTTTTTGTTTTATTAAAACAACTTCACACAAAGTACAACTATTTACAATGTACTGTACATCCAAAAAAACAGCTTTAAGAATACTCAACAGGAGCAAGTGTCATTTGGCCCTGGTTTGACAACAACACTGGGGCACATATTAACAAAAACACAGCAAACCTTAACGATCTTATCAATCGTCACATGATAAGAGTAATCGGATTGGCATTGTAGTGTGTAACATTTTGAACTTGTTGCGCAAACTACCTGTTACTCGCTCAACATGAATTCTCAGGTGGGCACGTCGTAGCCTTTTGTGAAAGCTGGAATCTTGACCTGTGCACACATCATTCCTGCAGCATCTCTGATGTCAAAGCCTCTGTCAGCCAATACTACGTCCCCTGGTAACAGCTTTTGAAGAATGCCACATCTCTCTGTGATGTGTTTATCTGATGCACGACCCCCCCATCCCCTGGAAATGAAAGAAATAGCTCCATGGGGTGTAATCCCGATGAGGTATTTTATGGTGTGTGTACCCTTGTAATGAGAGTATGTTTGTGCGCGTGCCTTTAAATTAGATGGTCTTTCTGTTCGAATCTCAAAACAGTCAACAATGATGGCTACTTGTTTTCCAAAAGTTTCAGTAAACTGTGGAGGCATTGTCGCCTGCAGACAGTGCCTCTCAGGCCAGTGCACCAGTGCTCCTAAGCGGGCATACAAAACATCAATGGTATCGGTGAAGACAGAAGACAGTGTTTTGTGGGACACATCGAATAGATGAAAAGATGCTGGACTGGAAGATCAAGTCTCAGACGCATTAGTGTGAGTAAGAGCATTTGGAAACCTGTCAGTTTCTTTGATATTGGCAGGAAATCTTTGACAGTGTTGAAGAGGGACATTAAGACAGCATAACAATGTAGTCCAGTGTAATATCTTACTTTTTCGGTATCGTCCTTTAAGAAAGTTTCATTCAGCTCTGTCTTTTGCAACTGTGCTCGAAGCAGTCTGTTCTCCTCCAACAGCCGGTTTATTTCTGCTCTGCCCTGTTGACTGCACACACAATCCTTCGTCTGCCCTTCAGCTTCCGTGACGCTGTCACTCCATCACCACTGTCCACATTTGCAGCTGGTACGTCAACCTCCACTTGTCCAACACAATTGCTGTCCACTGCCTCCATGACATGTTTATTTTGTTGTTGTTCTTCTGTCAGACCTTCATCGATCATCAAGCCTGTAAGATAAAAATAGTGCATAGACAAAAAGTTAATGTACACCAATATTCCAATGACATGTGTGTGATTCATCTTTAAGTTATGTGTGGATTAGTGTACCATAAGAGCAATTTAGTATGTTTTTGGAGGGGGGGTGTTTACCTGCAATGGGTGCTCTTTTTCGCTTCTGTTGCATACGCCTTGCGTGCCGGTCCGAGTCTGACACAGGTTTGTCGTCGTGCCCCAGTGTTGGTGCCCAGTCTGGATTTGTTACATCCATTTCATATGCTGGTTTGCCTGAAATAATGCCAAATCAAAAGCTACTCAGTCGACATGATGTGGTTCTGCAGCATCACACGTTAGCATGTTTTATCTCATTATCTATGACCGCAGCGCATTGAGAAAAAACACTAAAAGCCTTTTAATAGTGATATGAATTAATTTAGAACTCACCGGAGAGAAAATGCCGCGAGCAAACCAACAAAAAGCTGGAGATTGCACGGAACTCGATATCCGCTCGTCTCACCGCTGCAATCCATGCCTGGCGTCTTTGTTTGGTGATATCGGATACATGGGATCCCTCACGTCGCCGCCAGGATGGAAAACGATGAAAAGAGCCCATTATCCAGTTTCTTGCCTTCACGATCGTGAGATCTAACGTTGCAACCGACTACACAACACGTACGAACCATAGCTGAAGCTGTCATGGCGGCGGGGGGCGTGGCCCGCCTCCTGTGACATCACGCTCCAGAGCGACAATCTCATTGGCTTAGGGAGTGATGATGTCATAGATCTTAAGAATCCTTTGATGTTTTTCTATAAATAGGGGTGAGCAACAGCAAGTTTCAGTTCGTTTCAGCAGCAGCATCAGAAACCATCCACGAGCTGAGAAATCATCCTGGAGAAAAAAGCGCTCCTGGAAAAGTAAGAAAGTACGTAAAGAAGAAATGGTTCCACTTGTTCCAGAGGAGAGACGCTACGGCTTCCTCACCTGATGTAGCCTCGTCTTGCTCCACCTCTGTTAACCCCACCAACCAGTCCCGGCAGTTGACTGTCCCCTCCTGAGCCTGGTTCTGCCGGAGGTTTGTCCTCGTTTACAGGCAGTTTTTCCTCCCCACTGTCACCAAGTGGAGAGGAAACCAGTCCAACGCTGGTCTCTCAATCTCCCGTTGGAGAGCCAAAGATGCATGCTGACGTGAGGAGTCCTGCGTAAAACGACGAATTTTGCCCATTTTACATTTAAACTCCACCAAAGATGTTTTAAATGGATGAGGAATCATCCATTTAAAACATCTTTGCGAGTCATTTTTTTGTGATCGTCTAACCAAGCATGCTGACGTGAGGAGTCCTGTGTAAAACGAGGAATTTTGCTCATTTTACATTTAAACGCAACCAAAGATGTTTTAAATGGATGAGGAATCATCCACTTAAAACATCTTTGCGAGTCATTTTTTTGTGATCGTCTAACCAAGCCTGCTGACGTGAGGAGTCACGATCGCGAGGAATTTTGCACATTTTACATTTAAACGCAACCAAAGATGTTTTAAATGGATGAGGAATCATCCATTTAAACATATTTGCGAGTCATTTTTTTGTGATCGTCTAACCAAGCCTGCTGACGTGAGGAGTCACGATCGCGAGGAATTTTGCACATTTTACATTTAAACGCAACCAAAGATGTTTTAATTGGATGAGGAATCATCCATTTAAGCATATTTGCGAGTCATTTTTTTGTGATCGTCTAACCAAGCCTGCTGACGTGAGGAGTCACGATCGCGAGGAATTTTGTGCATTTTACATTTAAACCCAACCAAAGATGTTTTAAATGGATGATTCCTCATCCATTTAAAACATCTTTGCGAGTCATTTTTTTGTGATCGTCTAACCAAGCCTGCTGACATGAGGAGTCACGATCGTGAGGAATTTTGCGCATTTTACATTTAAACCCAACCAAAGATGTTTTAAATGGATGAGGAATCATCCACTTAAAACATTTTTGCGTGTCATTTTTTTGTGATCGTCTAACCAAGCCTGCTGACATGAGGAGTCACGATCGTGAGGAATTTTGCGCATTTTACATTTAAACCCAACCAAAGATGTTTTAAATGGATGAGGAATCATCCACTTAAAACATCTTTGCGAGTCATTTTTTTGTGATCGTCTAACCAAGCCTGCTGACGTGAGGAGTCACGATCGCGAGGAATTTTGCGCATTTTACATTTAAACTCCACCAAAGATGTTTTAAATGGATGATTCCTCATCCATTTAAAACATCTTTGCGAGTCATTTTTTTGTGATTGTCTAACCAAGCATGCTGACGTGAGGAGTCCTGCGTAAAATGAGGAATTTTGCGCATTTTACATTTAAACTCCACCAAAGATGTTTTAAATGGATGAGGAATCATCCATGTAAAACATCTTTGCGAGTCATTTTTTTGTGATCGTCTAACCATGCATGCTGACGTGAGGAGTCACGATCGCGAGGAACTTTGCGCATTTTACATTTAAACGCAACCAAAGATGTTTTAAATGGATGAGGAATCATCCACTTAAAACATCTTTGCGAGTCATTTTTTTGTGATCGTCTAACCAAGCATGCTTGAGGAGTCACGATCGTGAAGAATTTTGCGCATTTTACATTTAAACGCAACCAAAGATGTTTTAAATGGATGAGGAATCATCCACTTAAAACATCTTTGCGAGTCATTTTTTTGTGATCGTCTAACCAAGCCTGCTGACGTGAGGAGTCACGATCGCGAGGAATTTTGCGCATTTTACATTTAAACGCAACCAAAGATGTTTTAAATGGATGAGGAATCATCCATTTAAACATATTTGCGAGTCATTTTTTTGTGATCGTCTAACCAAGCCTGCTGACGTGAGGAGTCACGATCGCGAGGTATTTTGCGCATTTTACATTTAAACGCCACCAAAGATGTTTTAAATGGATGAGGAATCATCCATTTAAAACATCTCTGCGAGTCATTTTTTTGTGATCGTCTAACCAAGCCTGCTGACATGAGGAGTCACGATCGCGAGGAATTTTGCACATTTTACATTTAAATGACTCACAAAGATGTTTTAAATGGATGATTCCTCATCCACTTAAAACATCTTTGTGAGTCATTTTTTTGTGATCGTCTAACCAAGCATGCTGACGTGAGGAGTCACGATCGCGAGGAATTTTGTGCATTTTACATTTAAACGCAACCAAAGATGTTTTAAATGGATGAGGAATCATCCATTTAAAACATCTCTGCGAGTCATTTTTTTGTGATCGTCTAACCAAGCCTGCTGACGTGAGGAGTCACGATCGCGAGGAATTTTGCTCATTTTACATTTAAACGCAACCAAAGATGTTTTAAATGGATGAGGAATCATCCACTTAAAACATCTTTGCGAGTCGTTGTTTTGTGATCGTCTAACCAAGCCTGCTGACGTGAGGAGTCACGATCGCGAGGAATTTTGCTCATTTTACATTTAAACCCAACCAAAGATGTTTTAAATGGATGAGGAATCATCCATTTAAACATATTTGCGAGTCATTTTTTTGTGATCGTCTAACCAAGCCTGCTGACGTGAGGAGTCACGATCGCGAGGAATTTTGCACATTTTACATTTAAACGCAACCAAAGATGTTTTAAATGGATGAGGAATCATCCATTTAAACATATTTGCGAGTCATTTTTTTGTGATCGTCTAACCAAGCCTGCTGACGTGAGGAGTCACGATCGCGAGGAATTTTGTGCATTTTACATTTAAACCCAACCAAAGATGTTTTAAATGGATGATTCCTCATCCATTTAAAACATCTTTGCGAGTCATTTTTTTGTGATCGTCTAACCAAGCATGCTGACGTGAGGAGTCACGATCGCGAGGAATTTTGCGCATTTTACATTTAAACCCAACCAAAGATGTTTTAAATGGATGAGGAATCATCCACTTAAAACATCTCTGCGAGTCATTTTTTTGTGATCGTCTAACCAAGCCTGCTGACGTGAGGAGTCACGATCGCGAGGAATTTTGCGCATTTTACATTTAAACTCCACCAAAGATGTTTTAAATGGATGATTCCTCATCCATTTAAAACATCTTTGCGAGTCATTTTTTTGTGATTGTCTAACCAAGCCTGCTGACGTGAGGAGTCCTGCGTAAAATGAGGAATTTTGCGCATTTTACATTTAAACTCCACCAAAGATGTTTTAAATGGATGATTCCTCATCCATGTAAAACATCTTTGCGAGTCATTTTTTTGTGATCGTCTAACCAAGCCTGCTGACGTGAGGAGTCATGATCGCGAGGAACTTTGCGCATTTTACATTTAAACGCAACCAAAGATGTTTTAAATGGATGATTCCTCATCCATTTAAAACATCTTTGCGAGTCATTTTTTTGTGATCGTCTAACCAAGCATGCTTGAGGAGTCACGATCGTGAAGAATTTTGCGCATTTTACATTTAAACGCAACCAAAGATGTTTTAAATGGATGAGGAATCATCCACTTAAAACATCTTTGCGAGTCATTTTTTTGTGATCGTCTAACCAAGCCTGCTGACGTGAGGAGTCACGATCGTGAGGAATTTTGCGCATTTTACATTTAAACGCAACCAAAGATGCTTTAAATGGATGAGGAATCATCCACTTAAAACATCTTTGCGAGTCAGTTTTTTGTGATCGTCTAACCAAGCCTGCTGACGTGAGGAGTCACGATCGTGAGGAATTTTGCGCATTTTACATTTAAACGCAACCAAAGATGCTTTAAATGGATGAGGAATCATCCACTTAAAACATCTTTGCGAGTCATTTTTTTGTGATCGTCTAACCAAGCCTGCTGATGTGAGGAGTCACGATCGCGAGGAATTTTGCGCATTTTACATTTAAACGCAACCAAAGATGTTTTAAATGGATGAGGAATCATCCACTTAAAACATCTTTGCGAGTCATTTTTTTGTGATCGTCTAACCAAGCCTGCTGATGTGAGGAGTCACGATCGCGAGGAATTTTGCGCATTTTACATTTAAATGCAACCAAAGATGTTTTAAATGGATGAGGAATCATCCATTTAAAACATCTTTGCGAGTCATTTTTTTGTGATCGTCTAACCAAGCCTGCTGACGTGAGGAGTCACGATCACGAGGAATTTTGTGCATTTTACATTTAAACGCAACCAAAGATGTTTTAAATGGATGAGGAATCATCCACTTAAAACATCTTTGCGAGTCATTTTTTTGTGATCGTCTAACCAAGCCTGCTGACGTGAGGAGTCACGATCGCGAGGAATTTTGTGCATTTTACATTTAAACGCAACCAAAGATGTTTTAAATGGATGAGGAATCATCCATTTAAAACATCTCTGCGAGTCATTTTTTTGTGATCGTCTAACCAAGCCTGCTGACATGAGGAGTCACGATCGTGAGGAATTTTGCACATTTTACATTTAAATGCAACCAAAGATGTTTTAAATGGATGAGGAATCATCCATTTAAAACATATTTGCAAGTCGTTTTAATGTTGTCGGGTAACCAAGCATGCTGATGTGAGGAGTCACGATCACGATGAATTTTGCCCATTTTACATTTAAACTCCACCAAAGATGTGTTAAATGGATGAGGAATCATCCATTTAAAACCCCCAACCAGTCCCGGCAGTTGACTGTCCCTCCTGAGCCTGGTTCTGCCGGAGGTTTCTGCCCGTTTAAAGGCAGTTTTTCCTCCCCAATGTCGCCAAGTGCTTGCTCAGAGGGGATTGTTGGGGTTTTCTCTCCTCTGCCTTTTTTCTTCATTTATTTGTTTGTTTAACTTTTTTCACCTTATCTAAATAATAAACCAATTAAATTTATCCTTTGAGTATTTTTCATCTCATCTTTACAGAATCTTTCCAAAACATTTTCAAACATTCAGATCTGTCTTTTATTTTCTTCTTGAATCCTCATAAATGGTGAACTAAAGACCCAGAATATGGTTTGAAACATAGTTTCAGCTGAAACTGGCATAACATTGTGTGTGTGTGTGTGTGTGTGTGTGTGTGTGTGTGTGTGTGTGTGTGTGTGTGTGTGTGTGTGTGTATCACTAGTTAGGTCATCATGTTTAGACTCATTCACTCCAAAATTATTTAGGCCAAATCTTTAAAACAGTATCATTTCATACACATTTTCAATTCACTTCAATCGCACAAATGCAGAAATAATTATTTGCAGTATCTTATTTATTATGAGAATGTCATGCCTGATCATTTGTACCTACACCACCAAAAATGGGGGCAAAAGGGAGGAGATCATGTTTAATCGGTTATAAGAAAAGGTCAGAAATATAAGTGCCGACATGAGCAGTGTCCACAGAAACCTCTGAATCTCAGCTCAAAGCTCAAATAAACCATTTCTACAACCAGCAAACAAAGCAAAGACACCAAACAGTTAAAAGAGCAGTGACATCACCACGAATCTGTGGTCAGGTAATATCCATGTTTTGATTGATGATTTTCTGGAGTTAAATGTGAACCGAAGCATATTTTGGGTGTTATATGCTATTAAATACTTTTAAATAAATTAGGTGTGGAAATAAAAAAATCTAAATTTCCTCTGTTTGAGTCACAGTAACTTTGACATAGTAACATTTGCAGTAAGTCCTAAATGTTCACCTTTAAAGTGTTTGTGCTAATAACACCATGTGCAGTAAGACAGGCATGGAGAGCAGCACTGACTGGGAGAGGCTTTGAACAGCTGACACACTCAGTTCAGTTCAACATATCAGACTTTAAGAATGCACAAGCACCTAAAATCTATTCATTTAGTCTATCATCTGTGATATTATCATGTAAAATTATGATGTATCGTTCACCTCCATTATTTAAACAAGTAGCCCTTAAGTATTTAATATTCATATGTTAAAACACTGAAATTTGTCTGTTGTCTCAGTGGCTGATAGTGCCCCACAGGCCTCAGTGTGAGCTTGATGCCATTATAATGTTACAGTTGTTTAATGTGTAGGTGCTCATGATATAGACCACAGGGTCTGTGTAGATACAGGTGGGACACAACACAGAAACTTGTCACTAACATATGTTCCTCTCTCGTGATCAGTAACATCAGTTTTCACTGCAGTGATACAAACCATGAATTACACCCGTATAAAACCCTCCCAAATCAAAACAGCTCACTGATGCAGATCCTCTGCAGTGCCTCTCTTGGTTCTTTTAAAAATTCCTGCATGTGTGAGTTGCTGAAGCACACCCCGCCGTTCCCCCTTTTTGAAAACAAAGGAACGGTGGGACTGAGGCAATTTTACCTCAGGATGGCCAGTCACCACATACCAGTGATTCAGCAAAACTCACCTGAGGAATCCAGCCTGACAACGCCAAATTGTTGAGGAAAATTTAACAATAACCTGCACCCAGTGAGCTTGATTTGAAGCGGGTTTAATAAACACATTACAATGTGGAGAGAGCTTCCCAGTGAAACACCAGGACCATCTCTGAATTGTGGCCACCGCCCTTACATCTTATATACAGACACAGAGACAAAGAACATTCCACAAACTCTTACATGTTATTTTGAATCAGCAGTGATACATCCTACACTTCCTCTATTCAACTGTAACTACACAAAGCAGCCATGAATGTCCAGCACACACGTGTGTGCGTGTGTAGAGAGAGAGAGCTCACAAAATTAGGTGGTGTTCTTCATTGTAATAGTAAAGGTAACATGGGTCCCCACCGTTTCTCAAAGACTTGTTTCTGTAGTCTGAGTATGTAATTTGTTCCATCAGACAGACACTCACTGGATCCATAGATTATATCTGGTTTTAACCATCTGATAGTTATGCATTTTAGGGCTGCAGTGAGTCATATATTTAGCAAGTAAGTTTTGGCTTTGCAGTCAATATGTTCTGCAATCCTTCCCAACACTGCTACTGTAGGACTTAGTGGAATATTTACCTTGGAAAATGTCTTTGAGAGCATCAAATATCTGCCTCCAGAATACACAGAGTTTAGGGCAGAGCCAGAATATATGAGTGTGGTTGGCAGAGTGTGTCCCACAGTTCCTCCAGCATGAACTCAGATGTGTTGGACCCATCTTAGCAGTTATTTCTGGAGTTCTGTTGAATCTGGTACATTAATGCCCCCTTTATTTTGGGCAAGTGCAGGGTTTTGAGTCTAATTCTAGGCCGCTGTTTAGCCTACATGAAGTTAGAAATTCTTCAATACAGCTTGGACTCTCCACCATTTGACCCTTAGAACTGAAGAAGCTTCTCGGATGAGAGGTGAAACGTCTTCAAGTAACTCAAAGAAGTCCAGACGCTTTTCTTTCCAAGCTCCTTAGACTACGATGACCTGGATGACTGAGAACCTTCACAGACTTCTCCACACTTTAAATGCACTCTAATGATGGGAACGTGTGGTAACATTCAGTCTTAACTGAAATAACATATTGCATCTATAAATGGGATTAAAATGTTTACCAAAGACTAACGTTTTTCATTCAGAACAAACAGCATATTTCAGGTTAGGGCTGCACAACTAGTTTGTCCAATATTAAAATGACAGTTGTTTGTCACAATTATTCACAGATTGTTGTGGCAAAATGTGTTTTGATTGCACTGTCATGTCAGAATACTGCTTTCACCTTTACTTTGTGCTACACTCATGTTAATTAATCTTCATAAATTAATGTTTGCAAACACAAAATATAAAGTTTTCCACTCTGCTATTTGTACCCGCACAATAGATGTGAATAAAACTCAAACCTATACGAGCTCCTTCTCCGTTTCCCTGCAACATTTTGTATAGATCTAACTTTTTGCCACATAAATAACCTTCTGATGTGTTTACAGAAAATGTATTTGATAGTAGCTTATTTTGTAACTTTTAGTGGGCCTATGCAATGTTCCCTCTAAGCTGCGCACGTGCGCAATTGCGCACTGCTGGCACAGTCTCTGCGCACAGAAATTCTGCGTTGCGCACCAAAAAAAATCTAACCTGAATTGAAATTAAAATTAATACTTTAACAATTCTGTTTTGCAGTGTTGGTCAGTAAGTGACTGGCTGCTCCCATATGGGAACGATGCCACCTTATCCCATAGTCCAGCCAATAATGCGTATATGCGCAGCCAATCAACGTTGTTGACAGGCTATGACAGCGTCCTTATGTGCCGACACCAGTGTTTTAGCTGGCAAAGCGGCGTGGCTGATGTGGAGTGAAGCCATGTTAATGACAACGTGTACAACCATTGGAGATGTGAGCAGGACAGACGGAACAATTGACGGAAAAATTGGGGACTTTACACCAGTTTTTAAATTGTGTTGCTAGACCACGTAAAACCAGAGTTGTGATAAAAACATCTGCAATGTTTTGTTTTCTTTCTGAATACTATCGTTGTTTATATTTACTGCAGGAAGAAACGGTAAAAACGGCGTTTTATAAGGAAAACACTCGAAAGCGCTCTCCACCTGTGAGCAAAAACAAACCCCACCCCCCTCTGCCTTTCCTATTCGTCCAAAAAAGTACCATGTCGACCAATCAAAGAATGATATGGCAACGTGGCGTCTAGTTGTTAAGAAACGGGGGGAAGTTTTAGGAGTGACGGCGGTGCTTTGAGATGTGAGAGATTTGCAACGTTTAGCGCAAATCTTGTGTAGTTAGTGTGTAGTGTAGTCAATAGTTTTGTTGTGTGTGTCAGAACAATGAGGCGACTGCTGAATGTTACAGGTGTTACAGGAGTGATGCATCTCCTGCTGTCAGGCCTGCAGGTATCAGGCTGTTGTTCTTTTCCTTTATCTCATAGTGGACAGAAATTATTTTTTGGAGGGGAACAAATAATTTGTGTGGCATCAGATTTGATGCAGAACAGCTGATTGTTCTGTAAATAGTTTGAAATGTTTATTTAAAAACGCCTTGGCTGCATTTAAAAAAATAGCTGCAAAAAACTTTGTTTGCCAAACTGAGTTACTTTTTTGAAGAAGTAACTATATAATTAATTGCTCAGCATTGGTCATTATTTACTATATTTTGTAGACAGAGAGTTACAGACTCTCTCCCAGACCACAGACTCATGATACAAGTCAGAGCTGTATAAAAGAAAAAAGAAAGTTGTGTTTTCGAAATTGGAGTTCAAGTTATTTTTACTTCCAATAGTGTTAACATACTGCACAGGTCATGAACAAGATTTTTTTTACATTTTCATTGTAAATGGGCTAAAGCAGTTAATTAAAAGTAGTCTAACATAAATGTAAACGCTGTAATTTGATTCTTTTAATAAACCATGTAACTTGGATGGATTCGATGCCGGCGTGACCACAGTGCACACGTCTGATGTCGCTCATTGGTCCAAGGGATCGCTCAGGGAGTTTGTGTGTTCGCTCAGACACGTGAAAAATTAGAGGGAACATTGGGCCTATGACATTCAGTACCCAGTTATTAAAATGTTAAGTGTAAATCATCCCCAGCCCACAATAGCAGCTGAATTTACTACGATTTCAGATCTTTTTACACGTCAATAAGAAACCACCGATGTGTAAAACAGGCTGACAACAGAATGACGTAAACCACACTGCTGCAACTGTGCAGCTCTCAGGTTTGATCTATTGTTTCTCTCTATTTTTATGACATTTTTCACTGTGGATTACAACAACATCAACATTAGAAAATACATTTATAGTAGGTGATCATTAATCAGTATTATTGGCACTATTAAAGGGCCCCAAAAATCAAACTTTGCTTAGGGCACCACGGAGGGCCAACCCTTTTTACACTTCAACAATTGTACACAAAATACAATCATCCATCCTTCTATCTATTTAGCTGCCGACCTCCCAGCAATACATGTAAAAGCTTTATTTTACACTGACTCTGGTCATCTTTATCTATCATAAAAATTTGCTTCACGATCTGAAACATGTAAGTGTGTCAAATATGCAAACAGCTAAGAAATCAGGATGGGCTAAATCGTTTCTTACTGCACTTCTGTTAGGCGACTGAATAAAAACACAAAGTCAGCAGTCTGGCTATGAATGTCTTTAATGTTTCCCAGATCAGAATCACAGCATACAGTGTATAATAACTTCTAAAGTAAACAGAAATATCATCACCTCATTTATTTATATAATTTTACTTTACTTTTTTTAATAATCATCTTTTTTTTATTCCATTATTTAACATTTTTCTTCATCTCAAGTCTCGAGTTTCTGAGTTCAACAAAGAAAGTAGAAAGAAGACAACAGGTGCAGATTTGCAATGGACACCAAGCTGAGGGTTTCTCTGTGGGTGTCACTGTCTCTGTGCACGTTTGACACTGTGGACGTGACACAGGATCATCCAATCATGAAGTTTTGCTTTGCTGACAGTTTCTAAGTGTTGGAATAAAATAAATCCAGCAGTTATACCACAGAAAGGACAAAGTGTGGCTCTAACAGCTGTTGAACACACACAGACTGTGATGTTCTCCACACGTCACCCATCGCTCTGCACTTTTCCAGCATCCAACTGTTTTTCTGCTACATAACATCACTGCAGGAGAAAAACAACGGACAGACAGACAGACAGCACAGTGTGACACGAGGAGGTCAGACCACCTGTGTGATCTCATGAGTCTGTGAGGATATGAGGCATCTTATGGTATCAAAGCCCTGGAGTCTGTCAAACATGGCTACATGTAAACACTGCTACATGTTAGGTGAGCTAACATTTAACTGACTGCACTTTTTTCAGTCTCAGTTTAGGTCATTTATGTCCTTACTGCGAATCACTGAAAGGCAAAGCTGGCTTTTATCGCTCTGATGTTACGCACATCATGCAGCACAGATTCATCTCTGATCACAAGACTCATTTTTCAAAATAAAAGCGAGCTAAGGCTTGAAAAGAGGACGACGATTTTATGACAATCACAGAGAAAAGAGCAACGAAAGGATTTAAAACTTGATGAAAATGTTTTTTCTCACTGAAAACTAGCAAATGCTAATAAACAGCATGACTGGCCCTCTGCTGTGAGGGGGCTTCAGTGGAGATGACTTCTGCTACAGCGACCTTCCTGCTACAGGATGGTCACATGATAACGATCAACGTTATGACAAAAATAAAATAAATGTTGAAAAAACAAAGACAAAACTGATCGGTGGTAAGGATGAACTCATTTGAAACCTCAAGCTAACGGCCATTTTTTTCTTCTCATTACAAACTGCACCTGTTGTCTTTTGTCATCACAAAATAAGCATATCATTCATTCACTCCAAAAAACCCCAAAAAACAAAACATAAAATAAACAAGAAACTTAATATTTACAAATATTTTGTCTGTTTTTTTTCTTACACTTAAAAATGTACAGTTCTGATCTTCCAGATGTTTCGTCTCCATCCGTCTCCCAGTTTGGTATTTTCTTCTCTGTCCAGTGACCTCAGAGTGAGCGCTGAATGTGCCACAATGGCGCCCTCTAGTGTTAGCTTATAAAACAGACAAGGAGAAAGAACAGAGCCGAATGAAAGGACTCGTTTGTGTTCTGTCCTCTGCTGTAGCTGTGTGGTGCTGAGGTTAACTACACAACCCCTCGCCGCCTCCTTATACACAGGAGTGAGTACAAAAGGGTTCGTACGGACGCATCAGCCGGCCGTCCTTCTGCTCGACACTGTTAGCTGAAAGATGATTGGATCATCCTCTGTCCTGTATTTAAGGCTGAGAGTCTTTGTCCAGTCTCTTTTCCACAGCTACTGTCCACAGCACTGATCCACCTGCAGCACAGCCCCAGTCAGTTGTTTTATGATTTACATTGTGCACGTTTCCCTTCCAGTGAGCTTACAAAACCTCTGACAGGAGAAGTCAGGCATGTGTTTCCCCCACCTCCCCTTTTAGGCAGTAATAAAATAGAAATCAAACAATCAAACAGGCTAAAGCTAGAGCACAAGCAAAGACAGCACCGGTGACTAAGTTCTCCCATACTGGACGTACGCTACCACGTGGGCTCAAACAGCAGCACATCAGCTCAGTTTACATACTGTTGACATCTTCATCAGAGGATCAGCAGGGAGCGCTGCTGAGCTGCAGTCGTCTCCACCAGAGTGACGGAGCAGGAATCACAAACAGCACAAACCCACCGTGTTGTTTCTACCCTGTTCAGGAGATCTGAGCCCCCATCCCTTTTTGTCATGTTGCAGCTCTGCACTGCAGGCCCTGAACGCCTCCCGGTTACCCTCAGTGTGCTTAGAGTTTAATTTACAACCGACGAGCTCACAGATCATCTGCAGGCAGGTGAACGAACCCTTAATGTGAGGATAATAGCAGAGCTGACCTGAGGTCAGAAATAGTCAGGAACGGTGTCGACACAGTGAAGTCAGGTGTTTGGGAATTTGTCTGATTATCAGTTTGGGGGGGTCGGTGTTAAATAACAAAGGTGGTGTAGGATGGCGAGAGGAGGAGGGAGGGAGCAGTGATGATATGGAGGAAGGTGATTGGTTAAGCAGCAGGAAGGAGCTCATGCTGGAGTCTGAGTTTTTACTGTTGGCCTTTTTCTGCTTTTTGTTTATTGTTGTCTGACGCGGGCCCGTCTACGCTTGAGTGATGCAGATGTGATATCACACTCACACAGCGACTGCCACACACACACACACACACACACACACACAAGTCAGAATACACATGTGCCAGACACAAGGGGGTCAGACAGGAGCAGCATCAGTCTCTGCTCTGTTTTGTTAATAACGTAGAAAAATAATTTTGTACAGTCAAGCTACATCGACGGACGCTTTACCTCACGTACCCTAAAATGAAAAAGTAGTGACAGTAAGATGAAGGCTGCACATGACACCATGACTGAGTTCACAGCTGTTGCTTTGATTCTAACGTTTAAGACTTTTGGCATCGACTCCGTTTTAATAAATGAGTGCTGGGAGGCGTCGTTTGACTTCAGGAGCTCCTGCGATGCTCTTACTCTGCGGGAGAAAACCAAAAACCAAAAGTAGCAAACATGGAGCGATATGACTCGTTTAGATTTTGGGAAACGTGCATCGACAGGTACAGTGTCCTTTTCCCCGCGTCTTTAAAAATAATTCATGCATAGATCCCCCACTGAGAAAACCCCTTTATATACTTTCTCCTTTGTACACATTTTATATAGAACTATATATAATATCATTTCTCTATATCTATATTTTCAGAAAAATTATTTCCACACAATAAAAAACAACAATTAAACAAATGCTTCAAACAAAACAACAAAAAAAGAGAAGATGAAAGAAAGAAAAACACGACTGAGGCCAGTTTGGCACTTTGTCACGAGAACATGACAGAACTCTGTTAGTTGACGGTAAATAGCGATACTTTATTTTTCTTTCGTTTTTCTGCTCCCTCGATGAGAAATGAAACACAGCAGTACTTACTTGGCACCTAAAAATGCTGGTAGAATGAAAGATATGAGTGTTTTTATAGTTATATGTTTAGTGTACGCCTCCCCCCTCCAAACTGCTCAGCAGATCGGGAATTTTTAGAGAAGAGCAGGAGGGAGGCGTGTCAAATGAGAGGAAGAGAGCAGTAGTAAAACAGGGATGTAGAAAAGAGAAGCATAATGTGCACATAACACACAGGAGATGGAAAAAGAGATGACGCCAACGTAAAAAAGAGAAAACAGCGAGGAGCGAGAGAGCATTCGTCCCTTTGACAAATGTTGGAGGTCTTGAGCCTGGAAACAGCAGACCGTCTTTGAAAACAGTATCTTTGAAAGATCTGAGTCACCCACCCCACCCCCACCCCAAACTGCTCATCTGCTGCTGTACACTTCAGTTGCACCTCCACATGCCACCAGTGGAGGGAGCTGCCAAGTTTTACAGCACATGACGCAGCAGCTGTAGTTGCTTTTGGAGAAAGAAGAGAATAAGAGGACAGAACGAAGGCCCACGTCTAGAGGCCTCCCTTCCAGAGCGGTAGCAGAGCCAGTGTTCCTGGTCCCTAGGTGGCGCTGTGTCGGGCCTGTCCCTACTATACCCTGGTGGTGGAGTGGGGGTGGGGCAGGGTGTTGTTGTGGCCGGTGGAGGGGAATGTGTTGAAGGCGTGAAGAGGCTGCATGCTGGTGATGGTGCTGGGGATCATGGTGATGGTGTTTGGCGTCATCAGCGGCACGTCGTCGGGGGCGCGACGCAGTGCCAGGGTGTAGTCGGGAGGGCAGGCGGGCCGCAGGATGTCGTGGGGTCGCAGGGGCTCCATGTCGTGGTGAGCGTCGTGCTCTGAGTGCTTCATCTGCAGGGACATGATCTCCTCCTCCTGGCTGTGAGCCAGGTCGTTGGCGGGGCCGCCCCGCTGAGGGGACAGCCGGTGCCGGCGCATCTCGTGCCGCTTGTCACGCTTGTAGTAAAGGGCGGCGAAGGCCAGGATGTTGAGGAAGAGGAGCGACGCTCCAACTGCAACTGTCACGCTCAGTTCGGTGGAGTAGTCGCGGGTGTCTCCGGGAAAGAGGTCCTGGGGCGGGCGCTCTGAGCCCTCGGGCTCGGGATCTGACGGGAAGGTAGGGTAAGGATGACGAGTGGTTCGAGGAACGTTGTTCCTGGGCCTCGTGGTGCCGGGGTCACGACCTGCAGGGGAGCGCGTAGTGGTGGGAAAGAGCACGTCGTGCAGGCTGTGAAGATGAGGGACTAATTCCAGCCAAAAGGCCACTTTGTTAGCTCTGTAGTTGTCTCTGACACGAGGTTTCAAACCGATGTGAAGGTACTGCTTGTCCTTCGAGTTGAACTTGGTCCAGATGACCTCCTCGAAGCGGTTGGGCTTGGTATGAATGAACTTGGTGTCCTGAGGGACGGGCAGGTTGGGGTCCCTGGTGGAGCATAAAGGTTAAACGTTTCAGTTCAAAGTTATATTCAGTCTCCATTATAAGTAACATGTGGCATCAATACACTGAATACAGACAGGAGGCCCATTCTCTGTGCAACCTTTCAACTATCTAAGACCAACCGGCTGCTCTGGGATCTGGATGCTTTTGGTGAACCAGTATGTTCAATTCTTCAAAGCCACACGGGAATTAAACTAGCAACCTAGATTCAAGTATTCAACATGACTAGAAGGCTGTCAGAGAACATACAGTAACGTGTACAGTTTACACTACGACATGAGGCCTACCCAGTCTTTGCGAAGTTAGTCCAGTAAGTCATGACCACAGCGCTCAGCATCACATCGTTCTTGGAGAAGTTGCACGGGAACAGGTCCGTGGCACCGATCATCGGTACGCCGAACACGTAAGGTATCTCGTCTCCGTGCGCGGCGTCGGCCCACTCGGGCCGCGTCTCCGTCTGGCAGTGGTGGTAGAACGTGTAAAAGTAAACTGGGGACTGAAACTCAGCATGGAGTTTGGCAGTGGCCACAGCTGGTGCCACCCACTGGTGGTCCGTAAACAGGGCCAACAGAGTCTTCCGCCGCATGTCGCCGTTGTCCCTGTCCGCCCAGTCTGTGTACATGAACTTAATGGTCTCCCTCAGGATGTCTTTGCCTGGTGAAGAAGCACAGGAGGGGACAAAAGGAGGGGGAAGAAAGATAAAAGTGAAAAACTGCTAAGAGTAAAGTAACAGCAGTGCAAGACATTTTTTAAGAGATCGGTCTGATCAAAAGATATGAAACCAAAGCAAATGTTGGTGAGATGAACCAAGAGCCAGGAAGCGAGTGAGAAATCTAGAGAGGAAAAAAAACAGTCTTTCAGATAACAGAACGAGTGACAGGCACAGAGAGGAAGCATGACTGCATTATCCAAACATGTCTGTACTGTGACTGTGGTCCGGCTGTGACGGGTTCGCAGGCCGATCTGTCAGAAACACAGACACTGAGACTGGGAGCCGACTACCTGGGGGATGATAGCATTACTGCCCACAGAGCCTCAAAGGTTAAGGCGCAGACACGCCGTGATGTGGATGAGTGGCTCTCTTTAGCACGCTTGTCTTGTTTGATGCACTTCACTGGGCTCACATGTTACTGATTCCATTCTTTACTCGCATGTTTTAAACGCTTAAAGCACTTTCACAGGTTTTTATATTCTTTTGAAAATTCATGTGAACTCAAGCTGTCAGAACTGTAATGTAAGCTTTGATAATTGTCCACATTTGTCATTTTGATGATTATCCGTTTATTTTAATGAATACAGCAAACAGAAAAAAACTAACAGATCAACAAACGCGGCTCCTAATAAGACAAAACCTGATGATGCTGCAAAATGCAGTTAAGTGAGAGGAGGCTGTAAAATGGAATAACTGAAAAAGTGGCAGTGTACAGAGGTGGCGTCCTCACCCTCTGGGTATCCGTAGAGGTTGTCAACAAAGTTGGAGATGGTGTAGTCGAACGCCGCAGCTGAGATGCCGTCGTTGTCCTCACTGTCGTCCACAAACTTCAGCCCCTCTCCCTGGTTCACTCCTATCAGGATGTCATAGTTGAGGAACTCCCCCTGGTGGAGAAAATGAGGAAGAACATGCTGAGTGCTGGAACAGAGCCTGTGTGCATCACAAGTCTATAACAGGAAGTGCGGCTGAAACACAGCTTTGTGCATTAGCAGCATTTCATTTCCCAGTAAACAAGTGTACAAACTCAAAAAACATATTCCTCTTAAAAATGTGCAAATGTGAACAAATCAACTTGTTAGAGATCTTCATCTCCACTGTAAATAAACAACAAGCCAGAAAAGAAGAAAACTGCACCAAAGACCAACAAATTCTTCTCATCAGATATTGAAGCTTCTTTCCTGTGTGACATAAAAAATAGGAGACAGATGTTTGTTTGTTTTTTTGTTCTTTTTAACTAGTTAAACACCCACGCCCAGAAAAATGGTAAATGGCCTGTATTTGTATTGCGCTTGACTTAGTCCCTAAGACCCCCAAAGCGCTTTACATGTTCAGTCATCCACCCATTCACACACTGGTGATGTAGCTACAGCCACCCTGGGGTGCACTGACAGAGGCGAGGCTGCCGGATACTGGCACCTCTGACCACCACCAGTAGGCAACGGGTGAAGAGTCTTGCCGAAGGACACAACGACCAAGACTGTCCAAGCCAGAGCTCGAACCGGCAACCTTCCGATTACAAGGCAAACTCCCAACTCTTGAGCCACGATCGCCCAGTGGGGACATTTCATTTTCCAGCAGGAAGCTTTTTGTTATAGCCTTTAGATCAGGGGTCGGCAACCTGCGGCTCCGGAGCCTCATGCGGCTCTTTAGTCCTTATAGTGCGGCTCTGCATGGTTTGGGAAAATAAATTAGTATTTAGCTGAAGTGTGTTTTATTTATGCCAGTTTTTTTTTACTTGTAGTTCTAAATTGGAAGATTATTGTGATTTTGCAATATACAAATAAAATTATATTTTGTTATTTTTTTCATCGCTCAAAATAAGCATCACACTCGTGGAAGCCGGTGTACCCGGCGAAACGCCGTGCATTTATCGAGCCTTTCAACCCCAGATAGGCCAATTATGGCTCTTTGGGTCTTAAAGGTTGCTGACCCCTGCTTTAGATGAACAGAGTTTTTTAATTAAATACATACTCTTTAATAAATGTTCTCTTTTATAAAAAGTAGGATAATTAAAAAAACTTTTATTATACCTCTATTAGAAAAAAAAACTGTCTTGTTTTCTGTTGTCTGTTATGTAATATTAGGGATGTTTGTGACAATTAATTTCTTCATCGGCTGGACTAACCAATAGTCCACAACTAGGAAACACTGAAATTTTAAGTTAAGTTTGAAAACAGTTTAAAAAAAAACACCCCATTCCAAAACGTCTTGTGACAATCTCATTGGAGTGATGATGTCATAGAACGTCATAAGTCCTTTGATGTTTTTCCTTAAATAGGGGTGAGAAACAGCAAGATTTAGTTCGTTTCAGCAGCATCTGTGTTTGCAGCATACAAAACGTTCACCACAGAAACATTTGGAAAGCTCTTCAAAGTCATCGTATAGAAACTCCAACATGTTTCCAAGAAAAAAACAACCAATTCAAAAAGATTACGCCGCCTCTCCTTCCTGGCGTGGCCGGCCAATTTCCCCAAATGGCATCTCATCCTTCCAAAGGGCATTAGAGGAGAGTAGGAAGGAAAACTACCTTCTCCAGAAAAAAATGCAACAAATTGAAGAAGAAAAACATCAACTGGAGGACAAGTGTAGACGAATGGAAGCCCAAAATAAAGAGCTGGAAGAAAGACAACAGCGCCAGCCGGACATAAACATTATTAATGAGGGCTGGGGAATCAAGTTTGCTCAGGCCCGAGAGCAGATTGTGCACCTCATTAAAGAAAACAGGCAAAAGAGTGCAGAACTAAAAGAAATGACCAACCAGCTCCAAGACAAGAAAACGATGACTGATAAGATACAGCGGGATCTCCAATACATGGACCGAAAAAATCGGCTCCTCCAAAGACAGCTCCATGAAGCTGTGGAAGAAAAGAATAAATTCCTCCAACAGAAGGAAGAGCAGGACAAAAAGCAACAAGACATGCAGCACAAACTGAAGAGCATGCAGGAAAAATACCGCATGCTGAAAGAAAGCCTGGATGAAACACTGCGCCAAAATAAAGACCTTCTTCAACAGAAAGAGCAACAACAAAAAAGACTGAAAGAAGGAAAACGCATCGTCCAGGACTTTCAGTCTAAAAATCTAAAACTGCAAGAGTTTTGTAATCAGCTGGAGGACAAAGCAACTAAAGTGGAAGAAGAAAGGGACAAACTGGAGAAACGGTGCTCACAGATGCAGAAAAGGATCGATCAGATAGCGAGAAACAACTCCGAGCTCGTTAAGGGGCGTTTGGTGGAATTCAATAACTTGAAGAGTGAACACACTCAAATGCAGTCACAAAAACAACAAGAAGACAAAATACATGAAGACAAAAATCAAGAAATCAAGAAAAGAAAGAAGCAGTTAAAAGACAAGCACAAAGAGGTCCAACAGAGAAATGCAGACATGCACAAGGACAAGCTGATACAGGAGGCAACATCCAAACAACTCAAAGACAAGCTTGAAGAACAACAAGCAGCATTGGAAGAGGTGGAACAAAGATGTGAGAAACTTGAAGAAAAACCACTTGCAGAAACCATCGACGAGCTGAGAAATCTCATCGTGGAGAAAAAAGCGCTCGTGGAAAAGTGCATGAAAAAAAAGAAAAAATGGTTCCACTTGGTCCAGAGGAGAGACGCTACTGCTTCCTCACCTGATGTAGCCTCGTCTTGCTCCACCTCTGTTAACCCCCCCAACCAGTCCCGGCAGTTGACTGTCCCCTCCTGAGCCTGGTTCTGCCGGAGGTTTCTGCCCGTTTAAAGGCAGTTTTTCCTCCCCACTGTCGCCAAGTGCTTGCTCAGAGGGGATTGTTGGGGTTTTCTCTCCTCTGCCTTTTTTCTTCATTTACTTGTTTAACTTCTTTCATTATTACTTCATTTTACCTTGTTTCTTCATTTTGCCTTGTTTCTTCATTTTGCCTTGTTTCTTCATTTTGCCTTGTTTCTTCATTTTACCTTGTTTCTTCATTTTGCCTTGTTTCTTCATTTTACCTTGTTTCTTCATTTTGCCTTGTTTCTTCATTTTGCCTTGTTTCTTCACTTTGCCTTGTTTCTTCATTTACTTGTTTAACTTCTTTCATTATTACTTCATTTTGCCTTGTTTCTTCATTTTGCCTTGTTTCTTCATTTTACCTTGTTTCTTCACTTTGCCTTGTTTCTTCACTTTGCCTTGTTTCTTCATTTACTTGTTTAACTTCTTTCATTATTACTTCATTTTGCCTTGTTTCTTCATTTTACCTTGTTTCTTCATTTTGCCTTGTTTCTTCATTTTGCCTTGTTTCTTCATTTTGCCTTGTTTCTTCATTTTGCCTTGTTTCTTCATTTACTTGTTTAACTTCTTTCATTATTACTTCATTTTACCTTGTTTCTTCATTTTGCCTTGTTTCTTCATTTTGCCTTGTTTCTTCATTTTGCCTTGTTTCTTCATTTTGCCTTGTTTAACTTCTTTCATTATTACTTCATTTTACCTTGTTTCTTCATTTTGCCTTGTTTCTTCATTTTGCCTTGTTTCTTCTTTTACTTGTTTAACTTCTTTCATTATTACTTCATTTTATCTTTTCCTTCATTTACTTGCTTGATATTCTTATCTAAATAATAAACCAATTAAATTTATCCTTTGAGTATTTTTCATCTCATCTTTACAGAATCTTTCCAAAACATTTTCAAACATTCAGATCTGTCTTTTATTTTCTTCTTGAAACGTCATAAATGGTGAACTAAAAACCCGGAATATGGTTTGAAACATGGTTTCAGCTGAAAGTGGCATAACATGCTGTGTGTGTGTGTGTGTGTGTTTGTGTGTGTCAGGGTATCACTAGTTAGGTCATCATGTTTAGACTCATTCACTTCAAATTTATTTAGGCCAAATCTTTAAAACAGTATCATTTCATACACATTTTCAATTCACTTCAATCGCACAAATGCAGAAATAATTATTTGCAGTATCTTATTTATTATGAGAATGTCATGCCTGATCATTTGTACCTACACCACCAAAAATGGGGTCAGAAGGGAGGAGATGATGTTTAATGGGTTATAAGAAAAGGTCAGAAATATAAGTGCCGACATGAGCAGTGTCCACAGAAATCTCTGAATCTCAGCTCAAAGCTCAAATAAACCATTTCTACAACCAGCAAACAAAGCAAAGACACCAAACAGTTAAAAGAGCAGTGACGTCACCACGAATCTGTGGTCAGGTAATATCCATGTTTTGATTGATGATTCTCTGGAGTTAAATGTGAACCGAAGCATATTTTGGGTGTTATATGCTATTAAAGACTTCAATAAAATAATCTCTAATTAATTAGGTGTGGGAAATAAAAAAATCTAAATTTTCTATGTTTGAGTCACAGTAACTTTTAGTTACAACACTTTCAAGCACTTTTCAAACCTTGAAAAGACAATATTAAACTTCAAGCATTTTCAAGGATTCCAAGACTGACTCTTAAGGCCATGATCTTCATCATATTGCGTGTTCTGCAGGTCTGCAAGTCTGCAGTGTCGATTAATGCATAGAGCTGCAAAACTCACACTTCTTCCTCTCACACACAATATGTCACTGTAGTGATTTTCACGTTACTGCTTTCTGCACACCTGTTTGATTTTTTTCACCTTACATAAAACACTTCCCCCGTCTCCAAAATGACTTTCACATTAATGACACTGACTGCATCAGCAATCTCTTCAGAATGTAGCATTTATTTAATCAAATAATAAAACTTTTTAAGAATCTCTTTTGTAATTTAAAATCCTGGTCAACCAGCAGTGGTTACTTACACTAATAATACACACAAATCAACTTTTTCAGTTTTTCACTTAGAAGATGGTCCAAAATACCATCTGGATGGATGAATAAAGAAGAAGAAGAATTTTTTATTCTTGTCACATGAAAATATTTCAATCAAACTGAGAAGAGAAACCTGCTCTTTGAAAACCTCGACGACTCTCTGTCAGCTTTGAATTACAGGATCACATCTTGCTGCTTTAAGGTTCTGTTCCAGCTTAACATTTTCCAGGTCTGACTACATTTAGCTTATTTGCTACTGTCTCTTGTTGCTTCCTGTTTCATTTTGGTAGCGATTGTTGGAAGAAAACTGCTCTCCCAGTTAGTTTTACTTGTCCCAGTCAGATCGCTCTTTGTCTCTATAGTTGTGTCTCATCTTTGCGTGTACTTGTGTTTATACTTTTCTTTAATAAAGTCTTATTTGTTTGCTTTTTGGGCTTCTGGCGAACACTCATGGCAACACAAGAGAAACTTCTCAGTGTGTCTAAAGTATAACACCCTGATCATGTACATCACCAACACTGCAGTTATTTTCTCTGCAGTTATTTTGGTTTCACGTCACGGCTGATCCCAGGAGTTCTCACCACTTTGCTTGGATAATAAAACACAACAGAGATGTGCGGCTGCTGTTATCAGACCCTCACCTGCTGCATGAGAATCTCTGGATCATCAGGAACTACGTCTCCGTCCACAACAGGCCCAAAGGCGATGTGATAGCGGGCCGGCTGGATGTCTTGGTCCACCAGCTCTCTGAAGTTCTTGCGCCTCAGGCAGTCAACCAGGTCAGCCGTCTCTGCGTAGGTGCAACCCACCTTCCGGGCCAGGATCTTGGTGTACTTGAGGGGTTGGTAGTTAACGGACCAGCTGGAGATGGCTGTGCCACTCTGCGCTATGGCCCTGTGGAACAGACCTGAAAGAAGACGTGGGAAAGAAAGACATTTTGGTGAGGTTCAGGGCAGAGGGAGGATGCCTGATGTATAAATCACATAACTTTCTTTCTGCTAGAGAACTTGATTAAAAATACAGTTTAACAATTTTTCGTCATCACGTTTCTTACTAGAGAAAAGCTGGTAGACACAGGATGGGACTACAGACCCAGAGCATCACTGACGGAGCATGTTATGGAGCTTTAGCTCCAAAAAGTGGAGGCAGGACTGGGAAAAAGCTCATCTGAGATGTCAAAAGATCTATTTTTTCCTTTCTTGAGCTGCTTTCCCCCCCCTCCAAGCTTCTCTTGGATGTATTTTCCCCTCTCTGTCTCCCTCTTTTTCTCTCTCTCTCCTTTAGTTCTGGCTGTCCTGTGCTGTTTAAACCACTCAAGTGGCTCATTAAGGGGGCCGCCTGGCTCTCTCTCGTTTCCTCCCGGGCTCCCTTTTTTCTTTCTCTCCCTTCTCCTGGGCCGAAGATTGGTCAGTTAATTATTAAGCAGAGCTGCAGAGCCTTCTTTCCCTGGGAAATCAATTATAGTAAGAAGTAGCTTGGAAACAGCTATACCTACATATCTGCACCGAGAGAGGCCGAGGAGGGGAGGAGAGACAGACAGAGAGGGTATATTTTATTCGTCTTCAAAATCAGTTTCTTTGTCGCTCCTTTAGTGCCTCTTGCCTTCGCTGCTTGAAACCTTGCTCTACTTGGCTGCTGCTTTTTTCGTATTTTCCATTTCAAAGCATTTTATTCCCTCTTTCTCCTCTTCAGCATAGTCTCCTGTTTCTCATCCTGTCCTTGTCTCACTCCTCTTAACTGTGGATGGATACTGATTACTGTCCTCTGCCTCCCTCTAGCCTTCATATCAGTATCACTAACAACCCCCTCCCTACGTCCTGCTATCCGTCCTGTAAGCCTCTGATGTCAGCCCTGATCTGTGACACTGTGTTGTTGTCATGATTGGTGTCCATTAAGTGTGAGGATGACAGACTCCTTACCTGGCACCCTGGTGGAGGGGAGAAGGGGGGGGAGGCATGACAGACAGGTGGCGTCTAGTGGACTGATGTAACGCCATTAGATGCTGATGAAGAGGAAGATGACGACGGGGTGATGAGAAAGCGCAGGCATGAGGACAGACAGGTGACAGTGAGGGACGGGGTGAGGCTGGTTGTCAGCAACAAGACAAAAGGGGTAAACAGCGGCATTCCTCGGTTTTTAAGGTTGTGCTTTAGATTTTTTTTTTTTTATTTGAGCTCATGTTGGAGCTGGAACGTAATCATTATGGATTAGCATTAATGCTAGAAGCAGAGCAAGTTAGACACTATAATTAGAGACATCTCTGGAGCTCATTCACACAGAGAAAGAAAATGTGAAGAAAAGGTAACATTTTACATTAAAGCACATAAATCTACAACTGACAAGCTGCTTATTAGCATGTTAGCGACAGAATGGCTCCTCATCAGTCACAATGTTTATTAAGCATTAACGTCTAAGTCTGCATATTCTGCAACTAGAAGACCATTTAGAGTTTCCTCACTAACCTTCTTATTGCTGTTTAATAACTGCTGAGCAACCTGTTAGCCATGGGCACGATTTGACTTTAGAACAGGGAATATGTTCTGAGTTAGCTGTAGTTTTGTGGTCAGTCACCCACATTTACTACATGTTATTAATCTTGCAGGATGGCACCACCACCCTTTAACCCTCTCAAGGCAGGCGTTGTAAAAGCTAACAACCTGATTACCCCACACACATTTTATGAGTTTTTTTTTTACTCAGAAGTACCACTGCAGGTATTCTTTTGTGCATTAGCAACAGAAACTTAATTTGAGCCTGAGAGGGTTAAAGGGCTGTACACATGGAACTAGTGGTGTCATGGAAACCAGCGACCAATGACTTGTAGTCACAGAAGTACTGAGTACTGAGGTAAACATTCCACATCCACCAATGAGAACAAAGAATACCTCTGACTAACACATGACAGGGCTGTGAAACATACAATCTTAAAAAGTTAACTATATAAATAAACATGAAAAATGATATGCTAGCAAACAGACTTTACACATCAATACTTAAAATCATCAGTCATAGCACTCATACTTTAACTGTTATTTACTGTTGTTATGCAGTAATGACAAGGTTTTTAAAGGATAACTGAACTAATGGTCATGGAGCTGTGGAATATTGCCATGAATTGTAAGCTGTTATTACATATTTTCATGATAACTAATAAAGAGACCAGAAGCAACTAATAACAATAATAATAATGGATTGGATTTATATAGCGCTTTTCAAGGCACCCAAAGTGCTTTACAATTCCATTATTCATTCACTCTCACATTCACACACACTAATATGGACTTATAATTAAAATGTGTATTTTTATATAAAGTATTCCCATTAATAAAACTAATAATAATAATGAAAGCACGTAAGTTACAATAACCCATTTAATATTAGTCACTTTGCGGGATGTCGGGCTAGTTATTCACCTCTTTTAACTTATGCTAATCACACCATGACTTAGCAACACAAAGAAAATACAAACTTTTCCCTCCAAAGTGTTAAAGAAGTGAAGTTACCAGGCTTTATAGGTTATATTTGTGTATATGCAATCAGACAGGGGTGCTCAACAGGAAAGTCTGGGGGTGGTCTGGGTTAATGTGAAGGGTTAACAGACATCAGCGGTAATTACAGACATTGTGTTAAACAGATACAGTGACACAGCAGCAGCGCACGGATGCTCATTCAAGCTTTGACAACACATTTGTTTTCAAGGCACATCTACGCCGACAGAATGAGTCAAAATTAGAGACAAGTCAGACGTCTGCTTGGTGCTTCAGACACGCACGCACACACACGCACAGAGCAGTAATTGAAACAGATGCGTGGTTGTGTGAACACACTCTCTAATCTCTCTTGTTCTTCTCACCCACCATTTCTTTCCTGTTTCTGTCCTTTGCAGTTTGTGTGTGCGAGACGGAAAATGAAGAGAGGGGAGACATATTGAGGGAGAGTCCTCGAGCAGCCGAGAGAACAGAGGAGCCACGACTGGAGGAGGACAGCTTCAAGAACAGCATGATCAAAGGCGGCGAGCGCGTGACCGTTTGGCTGCGGATCGTCGGCCACGCTGATCTCAGTTCTGATCAAAGTCGATTGGTCTGTCGGCCTCTGTCTTTTGGCGGTGCGGTGTTAACACTTAGCCCTCGGGGTTTGTTATTGGTAATGGGGAGCACGAGGTCAGATAGATGTTGGATTTTCAGTGGAGAGAGAGACTTCCTGCTGCAGAGCAGTGAAGCGCGGACAGAGGAGCGCATGCCAAAGGCAGGTAATTCAGGGTAATGCTGGAGCTCCCACGCCATTTATCCTCCAAAGAAATGAATATCATAACGTGGATCAAACCTCCGCTCGCACATTAGCTACACGACTGCTTAAATTGTTCAGTTCAAAGGACAAGCAGTGTTTTCCTTTGGGGATAAAGGTGTCAAGTGAACATCACAGGACTTAACTGTTTCTGGGCTGGAAGCTATCCGCTGTGCTTCTATACGTGACAATCATATTTTACATTAAATAAAACATGGCTCACTAAAGAGAGCTGAACTGACTGACTGAGGACAGAAACTTTAGTCATTCAGACAGAATGTACGCAAAGGACAAAAATATATTAGTCGAGAAATGTATGTTAAAGGAGGCATGGTCCTCCCCGTGGTCCTCCCCGGTCTCTAGCTGAACCACACATCTTTCCGTAGTCTGACATGCTTCACATTGTGTGACGCAGCAGAGCACCACAGATGTGCAGAGGACACAAACTGCATCAGTTTGCTGTAAATGAATAAAACTGCACAGATAAACAACTCTCCATGTTATTCACTAGTCCAGAGCACAACACCTTCATCCTCTATTTCATTTTTTGTTGCGCCTGGCCTGCACACATCTGGCCACTAAGCAGACTGAAGGTGTGATTTATAGCGACGGATGTTGGTTCATTTAGAGTTTTGTCTCTGTGAAAAGAAATAAACGACGGGAAAAAACTACAAATTTTTAAGCTTATCAGATCCAGCCCAGAGTAAACGAAATACGTGAAACTGATGTTGGTTTTTGAGAGTTTTTTCTTCTTATGGCTCTGTGTGATGTCAGAGACAGCAAAAATCCTTGATGCAGTCATCTCAGGCACACAGCTATGAGCCAAGAAGCTCCGCCCTCCTGCTGTTCACACCTTCTGTTTATAATAAGACGACAATCAGAAGAAAGTTGGTTTAAAGAAAGGGGGATAAGAGCTGAAATGGCTGTTTCAGTCTGAGGATGAACAGAGGAGCTGCACTCTGGTCCTCTATAAGACATCTCTGATCCATGTAAAGCATCTCCGCCAAAGTCTAAGAATGAAATACAGAGCTGGAAATAAGCTAACCTGGCCCTCTGATCATTGATTTAACAGGGTGGATCCAAGCTGGTAGCTGGTAGTTAATGTTGGTTTAAATAAGAAAAAGCAGCAAAGGTGGTGAAAAGATATTAAAAAAAATATGTGCTGTACGAGGAATAAAACATGACATTTACCCTCAGAGTGATGCGAGAGGATGAGGAGGTTGACACAAGAGGCCCCAGCTCCAGAGCCGAAGATGGTGATCCTCTCCGGGTCTCCGCCAAAGTGGCCTATGTTCTCGTTGAGCCAACGCAGAGCCTGAATCTGGTCCAGCAGGCCATAGTTCCCCTTAGCAGACTGATCTCCGGTGCTCAGGAAGCCTTATGTGTGGGACACAAAGATGGAGGGAGGAGAAAGGTGAAGGAGTGTTTTCAGAAGAGGAGGGGGGAGGATGGAGGGGGATGAAGAGAGAACAAGACAAGATGTTATTGGGAAGTGTAGCTTTAATATTTAGCATCTGTCAGGAAAGTGATTCCCACTTTGGCCTGTAGCTCCACTTCTGGGAGGGAACTGCAAGATTGTAGAGAACGAGAGCGCTCGAGTGTGCAGCACCATCAGTCATCAACAAGGAGTCACAGCCGGTGCACAGAGACAACAAAGGGAGTGGCACAAGCAAGTGCTTTTTCAGCCCCTCTCTTAATGACGTTTTCTCTCTCTAATGTCATTGAGCAGCAACTTCTGAACAGACCTACTCAGAGTACGACAGCCGTGTGTCTGAGGAACGTAGGAGGCCCTGACCTGAATCGTACAAATAACCAGATCAAATATCATCTCACATGATACGAAATAGAAAGAAGACCAAACAGAAACATTTACCTTCACAGGCAGAAGATTGTAGGACAGAAAAAAAAAGCGACACAGGTGCCACAGAAAAATGCATGAATATTCAAGTTCAATTAAAGTACCCCAGCAACTCAAAACACATGCTGTGTGTATCCCATCACACCCATGAAGACTCTGAAATGAGCAAATGTCTCAAAGGGAGCGATCTGAATTAACTGAGAATGTGGTCTGATTGGAAAAGCCAAAGCTTCACAGTTCCTTACATGCATCCTCTCATGAGCTGTGCAGGGGCCTAATTTGCATACATAATGTGAACTATACATACCCCGAACACCTCCACTCTATGCATGCAGCACTGTTAGCGCATTAATTATTCATTCGGTGCTTTGTCTGATATAATTGAGTTTAATTTCTTCATTGTACCTCATAATGACACAGAACGCTGTTTTCAAATCAAATTCCCCCCGCGGAACGATAAAGCAGCCGACGCTTCCCGAAGTTTCCCCGTAAGACGACCGTCCCGTTTATCAGAGCAGCCGAATAATACCTCGCCCTTTATGACGTTCGCCGACATTTGCCTCTCACGATTACTGGTAAGTATCTTCGATTGTTCCACCAAAGACCTAAATCTTTCCTATTTGAGTACCCATTAACCGGCAGCCCCTGAGATCCTAACGGGACTTCTAATTAAAGCTTTATTAAAGACAGGTGCACTGGAAAGGTCATCAATTAAGCTGCTACAGTGGAAGCTGAACACTTGTATGCTGGTAGCTGCTCTGATCAGCTCTAACACAAACATACAGTACGTTATCTGCTATGGGTGTCTCAGTAGTGTTATCAAGATAAACGGGAATTTGGGAGCCAGCACACCAACATAAACATTTCTTAATTTATTACACATTTAATCTGCTCAGCGCTGGTTACACTGTGAAACAGCTAGGCCCGACTGTATTTATGGGGTCTAATCATCTGTCTGTGGAGGAAGAATAAAGGAAGGAAAATCTAAATAAAGACAAATAACTCAAGCCAAATTAAAAACTAAAAATACAACCAAGAACTGTATATATTATGTTATAATTGAACAGGAATTATTAGGTATATAAGTGAGAGGGGGGTAAGGGGGACTTACTAAGGGCTTACACATGAGGATGTGCTGCCACCTTGTGGTAAAAACAAGAAAGACCACCTGCATTTTCTCCAAATATCCATCACATACTACAGAAACACATGCTTGATATTATGGCATGACTATGTAGTGGCTATAACTGAGAAATCACAGAGAAACCTGTTAATAATTATTAAACACAAGAACATCCAAAGAATTACAGTAAAAAGAAGACAAGTTATTGGAATTTACTCGCATATTCGTCTAACTACACACCAGCGAACCTGCTGCACCTACACGAACGCATTAAAACTGGATAATCAAACTTCTTTCCATAAACCCTGAAGCCCCCACACTGGCGGAGCTGCTGCTGAGGAGGGAGGGCGTTTACTGCTCCGAGAAAGGTGGTGAGCTCATTACTGTCCACATGAATCCAGCTCATGGAGAGATGAGGAATATGAAGTTTGTTGCAGGGCGAGGGAGGGGAGGGGAGGGGGGTGTTACCTGATCACCTTTTGTGCATGAATATTTCATTTTAATTGCACTGCACCACAAACGAGCTGTCGATGCTGCACAGAGTTTACGGCAGTAACCAAACTAATTACGTCAAGTACATAATTAATCAATATTTTCCTACTTTCTCTTTCATTTTTACAGTTCACCTTTACGATCCATAAAACAAAACAGATCAAAGTGCGTCTCGAGAAGCATCTCATTCCATTACGGCTTTTGTGCTGCTCTTAAAGCACCACAAACACTCACAAATAAGCAGCATGTTTGGGTGCGTTAAATAAGCCGAGCACAAACAAGAGGCAAATAAGCTGCCTAATGCCCTACTGTAATCACCATGATATATTAAACATAACCAATTATGCTAATGAGGTCATTAATTTGGCTAATTACTGCAATGCATAGCAATATTTCTGTGTCAGCACAGTTTCTTGGACAAAGAAGAAAAAGAGAAAGCTCTGGCAGCAAAGTCCAAAGGTGGGAAATAATCATTATTGTGCAGCTTCTTGAAGCATCTATTATCACAGTGGCTGTGCCGGTGGAGCAGCAAAACAGAGAAGTGGGCCACACAGAGCCAGCAGACACCCCAGATCCTCGTGTTATCTTTCATAACAGCCGAAGCCGCCGTCTTCTCTGCACCTCCACGCTGCGTCCATCTGACAGAGAGACAGTGCACAACAGCAGGCCACTTCACCCGTCCTCCCCCCATCTACCCCCGTCTGCTCTAATCTGATAAAAGGCTTGAGGAAAAAAAAAAAAGAAATCGAGGAGCTGGTGAAAACGCAGCAATGCAAGATGAAAGGCGCGGCGCCGCATGAATAGCCTTTAAAATGGCTGTGGTAACGAACAGTGGTTGGGGGGGGGGGGGCGATGAGGGAGGGGTAGAGCGAGGCAGAGATGAGAGTAAAGGAAAAGGCGAGGAGGATAGTGGGTGTTCTGTGAGCCCCGGATAGAGGCACAGTGTTTCATCTGCCTCCAAGACACCAGGGGTTGGTTCACATACACACACACGTACACAGAGGGACACTGATCAAAGGCTGACGCCACAGAAAAGACTGCCTCCTTTTCTCTTTATCTCTCTCTCCTCTCCCAAAAACACAGGCCGCACACAACACACACATGTAAGCGCGCAAAGACACAGGGATCAAGCGAGTACGTACTGTAAGCACCCCTCCGAAACGCTCCACAGACTCCAAAGTGTGCACGCACCTCTTCGGGAATTGTGAGCACATGCACGGCAAACTGTGGTGCATCTATCCTGCACAAGTTTGTTGTTTGTGCGCAGCTATTTCTGTCATTATGATCTGTGCGTACAGGTGACAAACAGCACTCCTCACAAACTACATGCCGCACAAAGCCAATGTTAGAGGGTGACGCGGGTGCCAGGCAGCAGAGTAATTATTGTTCATCAGGTGTGTGTGTGCGTGTCGCTCAGAGAAATGAACAGATGTGGTGGCTCGAAGCATCTGAATAATGTATAGGACACACAATTTCAATATGTGGCCGCGCACACCCACACACGCGCACCGCTGCCTGCTTCTTTCCGAGGTGATGAAAGCCACCTGTGTGCTGGATAGACTGCACATCCCCAAACTGTTTCTAAGTGCATAATTCCAATTACAGCACCCCATATTTTATGCCACCATCGCCGAAGCTGGAGCGCGCGATCATCCCGCCGCCACGTTAAACGTTTTGCGATTTTTCAAAGGGTCACGCTGAGTGATGCAAGGAGAGGAGGAACGATTTGGAAGCAGGAGAAAAGGGGAAATGAGAGCGATTCCCCTCATTTTCTTCGACAGGCTTAAAAAGGAGCTCTTTTTTTTTTAATCCTCCCACAAACACCACTTTGGCTTAGACACAGCGATTGGCTAAGGGTGATTCGCTCCGCTCTTCTCTCTACTTCCCTTTTGTGCTGGCTCTCTATCTAAAGTTGTTATTGCTATTGCCAGCCTGTGACAACCAAATTATCTGTGAAATTATTCAGATTTTATGCCCTCTTACTGGGCAGGACCCCTGTATATGTGAGTGTGTGTGTGCTGAGATGTGTTTGATGCCAGTCCTTTCCTGAGCAGAACAACACACCAAATGAGAGGGTTACCTGCTTAACATTAGAAGCAGGGAGTTCAATTCGCGGCCTTCCTAACGCTTTATTTTGTATTTATCCTCTCCTTCTTATCGCCCAAATCCTCCTTTTCTGTAACAGTCACGTTTGATTGTTGAGAAAACAAACAGCGGCGTGTTAATGGTGATGTAAAATAAAACAGCGGCCTCTCGTTTTTAAGTTATAAAGCTTTGAATCAATCAAACCCTATTTTGTCACGCTGCCAATCAATGCTACTATATTCAGTAATTACCTCTCTGCCGGAGTCTGCGGTTTCTGGGCTGGAGTCGAAAAACCACTGATGCATGAGGGCTCACAAAAATCACTGTATGCATGGATCGATCGGGCCCAGCATTACACCCGTCTGATACCGTGTAGGTCCATCAACACAGCTCTGATTCAACAGGGCGAAAAACGGGACCTGTGGGGGTCTCCGGTGATGTCGGGCACGAGGGGAAAAGCAACTGATCCTGATGCTTCCCAGCAGAACATCACATCGTTATCATTCATTTTAACTCTTCATCTCTTAACAAAAATCCACGCAGAAGGACACTAGTGGCTGTGAGGTGACCCAAACCCAAACTGAAATTCAGCAACTTGTAGCAATAACGGGTAAAATAACTGCAGCCAAGTGAAGTGGGGAGATTTATATCAACCTATTTTTGAGGTTACCAAAGTAGTGTGTGAAAAACTTTACATGTTAACAGGTTTTCGTTGTCTCAGTTGCTGATTGGTTTATGATCCGGCTTTACTGATAGTTTACTGTCACTGGCATCGGCCTCAGTGTGGAACCTTTTAACACAGATCTGTACTGAGGTACTGCTATCGCTGCTAAACCGCCCCCTGAAATCATTCAGCAAACATGGGGTAACTTTTAACATGGTGCTGAAACAGGAAGTGGAATTTATTTGTTAGCAGAGAGCTAGATTTACTGAGTGGGTCAGATTAGCGTGGCACTGCAGTAACCAAGAAAAAAAGAAAAAAAGCTGATGGGTGATACTAAAAAAACTCCTAAACAAAACACCAATCTGTGAACACAGAAGCAGCAGGTTCATTTCAATAATGATCAACACAAAGAACCGAGAGCAGTACAAATTAGCGAGTTGCAAACGAGCAGACGCGACAAGGTAGAGCTCTATTAACAACAAGCACCGATTGATATTTGTAATCTCACAGCACATAATAAAGAGCAAGAGCAGGTTTTATAAAACCTGCTCTGTCTCAGGGTATGTGTTATCTCCCGCTGCCTGTCCTCATGACTATAGTCATGAGGACAGGCAGCGGAAGAAAAATGCACATGTTTGGATGCAGGAATGAAGTTTTCCATCAGAAGCTAATAGGGAGCAGGCAGGGTCGGAGATGGTTCTTCAGTCTGTGTCTGACAGCTGATGGATGTCCAGTAGAGCACAAAATATTACATGCAGTGCAGACATGTGAACATCACACTCATCTGGTCGCAGCGGATGGCCCCGCCCCTCCCTAAGCCTGGTTCTGCTGGAGGCTTCTTCCTGTTTTTCTTTCCCACTGTTGCCAAGAGCTTGCTCATAGGGGATCATCTGATTGTTGGGGTTTCGTAGTGGCTTGAGTTGACTGCTTTGGTAATTTTTTCAATGAAACTGAATTGACTTTCTGTGTGATACTGCAGGAAACTCCTATTAGCCTAACCAACCTTCACTCATATTAACGGCTGTATTCTGACAGACATTTTAACAGAAAATATGTGAAGGACAGTGAGTGAAATGCTGATTTGTGATGCTGAAGAACTGTACACCCTCATTTCACAGCATCTCACCTGTCATTCCAAATAAATGAATTCTCCTAGTGGCAACTGCGCAGCCGTATGAAGGTCAGGTAAGAGGTAAGAACAATAACGTGCACACATGCTGTTACCTCAAATACTCAAAGGTGTCAGCAAATAAACCAGGACATTTTTTTTTCAAGAATCCAACTTTCCGTGTTTCGTATTTGAATCATTAATAGTTGAATATGCATCACCTTTTTTGCACTCTGTCTCTCTCCTCGTGGACGCTCCTGCATTCACTCTTATGTCATTCATTCTTTCATCTGCCGCGTCCCTTGTGGTTCTGACTCTTTTCCTTTCAGGGTTGGGTTTGGAGCTGGAGCTGCTAGCATCTGAAGTCCTGACACTGGTGAGAGAGAAACCAGGCCAGCTCCCAGCAGAGCACGACCATATGCACACAAGCGTTTCTCGTAGCCTTCAATCTGCCCATGCGGGCTTCTGTGTGTGTGTATTTGTGTATGTGTATGTTAAGCATGAAGGGGTGTGATTGCTCTTGTTTTTGTCACAGGCCAGTCCAAGTGTGTCAGAGGGATACAGACGAACACACACACGTGCACACACACACACACTCGGTCATACTCTGAGGGAGGATGGCAGCAAAGGAGAAGTGGCTGACAGAGACAGAATGAGTCACAAAGGGACAAACACAGTGAGAGGAAGTGAGATGATAGATTGCCAGGTGTGTGTGTGTGTGTCCACAGGGATGAGAGAAAGACCAGTATCTATTTCACTCTTCTTCTTTAACAAGAGTCTTTATAGAGTGGAGGTGTGCGTCTATCGATCAGGTTTTGTTGCCCTGTGAACACTTTTAGAGCCCTGAGGAACAATAGCTCATCCTCCTCATCACACACTCCCATCATGAGCTCTCTCCGTGTTGTGTGTGTGCGCCTCCTTGTCTCCTTTTCTTTGTGTTTCTACATCTCTTCTTCAGCTGAATTCTTTCGCCCCACTCCTGTTTATCTTTCATTCAGCTCCTTCGGGTGTGTCCGTCCCCGGGGTCTTCCAACCAGTCAGAGGGTAATGGCGGGTGAAATAGGGGTGCCGTGGGCCAGATCGGACACGATGTATAGTATAGTCCAAGCTGTGTGCATTGCACTAGCACACAGCTGCAGTAAGTGTTTTTAGTCACCGGCACGGCTGGCACAAGAACACAACACACTGAGTTTCTTTATTCGCTCATTTGCCGACCCGGTCACAGGATGCGACGTTAGAGTCGATTAGTGTGTTCCATCCAGAAAATGCAATAATTGTTGGCTTGAAAAGGATTAAAGCTGTGTAGAAATGTTCCAGGTATTTAAAAGCAGTGAAATTGTGCCTAATGAATCAATGGTTGACCTTAACATGTCTAATTGTTTTCATGCTGAACTTTAAAATCGTTAAAAGGCAGAATAAAGAATTACAAGTGTCAAACTGAAGCAGCAGAGGATGAGATATCCATATGGCGCGTCCACACTGGAAGCCAGTCGCTGGTTCGCACATCACTTTGAAGCTGATGTCATTCCAAATAAATGAATTCTCTGGTTGCCGTGGATGTTCCAGGCTCCAGTTTCCTAGGTGACTCTTTAATGTATCTACTACTAGGTCATGTGTCAATCAGCACCACTCTTCAGTGTCACTTCAGTTGCTCGGCTGGAAGACATTTTTTAAAATCTTGGATCCCGCATGTTTCCGGCTGCCAGCCGTTATCTTATTTGCTTGAAGTTTTGGAATGTCGTTCACTTTCTCTGGTCTCTTCCAGTGCGGATGCAGATTTAGTTTACAGAATTGTAAAGTTCCTCGCCTTCTTCAAGGTCATCATCGTGGGCAGAGATGCAAATTCTTGCAGCATACCTGCTAGTTTTAGCATGCTATGAATCTCATTGTGATGAATTGGGCTGGTTCATCTCTCACCTGCTATCTGCAAAAGTCTGATGTAGTTACACTGCAAGGTGCATGTGAGCAAGTGATTAGATCTAAAAACAGTAAAGACTGAGAGCTGCACAAGGAGACAAAGCTGAAGGGAAAATTCAAATCTGCCACAACTTTTTTATTTTTTGCATAAAGCTTTGGTGTTTTTACCTTCAATAGCTTAAGAACCTGTAATTCTTCCTGAGAGCATCTTTTATTAGCTCTTCGTTGCCTGGTAAATGCCAAAGTGTACCAACTTCATGCCCCCAGTGGGCACAGCAGGCGAAACAGTTAAAACTGTGCAAGCTACATATTAAACCTGACATAACCCCGAAGACATCGCTGGAGATCATTCTCTCCACTTTTAGCAAGTTCCTCCAAACCCTTTCTATAACTATTCCTGCAGACTTGAAGTGTTTAAAACATTTAAGGGCAAATAAAAAAAGGCAACACAAAGTGCCAAAACTCAGCTTCACAGAACTAACGTCTGGGTCCAGCCCGTGGAATAAACCACTTATACAGCGCTCCTGTGTCGAGACGCAGGGAAAAAGGAGCGAGACGAGAAAAGTGGGGAAATGAGGGGAGGAAAAACAAGAGCTAATGAATCCCCGAACTGGTGTCCGCGCCTGCTCCAGCAGCAGCAGCTGTGCGGTGGTTAGATTTACCGAGCAAAACAAACAAACAGCAAAAATAAATGGGTAAACACTCCTTGTGGGTCTGCGGGGGTCTTCGAACGCGTGTCTCTCGGAGTATCCGACTGTACTTATTTGTATGTTTATCTGCATATTTATCTGTGTCTGTTTGTGTGCGTGCGTTTAGCTAATCACAATTTCACCCTCTTAGGCTGCAAGTGGAATGAATGGATGTGAATCTGTGGAGCTAAAAGTAAACCCCTGCTATTCCACTACACGCTGGCAAAGTTGTGAAATACTTCAAATGGATCCCATGCTGGGTTTGGCCTACATACTGTAACTCCACTACACTGCACTGCATATAGCCAATGTGCTACAATTTAGCTGAGCTCGGGTTTTGTTTAGCTGCAACCGTTGCCACTTTTTGGAGTCTTGTTAATCAGACCATGTGCCGCGGCGTAGCACAAACGTCCCCTAACTATGTAACAAAAAGCAAAAGAAAAAAGGCGATGACACAGACGGGCTCTGTTCTCGTTAACCAGCCTCCTTTGTGCAGCGTCCATAAATCAATCTGTTATTTACTATTGTGGAAGAAGTTCTTTCTGTGTTATGATGCATCACTAAATTGGGCTGAGAGCGAACAGATAGTCCTACAATTTTCACCTCAATGCATGTCAATGAAAAGGGACCGCTCCATATCTGCTCCTTTTGAAAATGTGTTTGAAATCATTATTCAGCTGCTAACCTCCATCTCAACTCAAAGAGCCGGCCTCGCTGGGGGAGTGTCAGTGTTAATATGCTCCTCTGCTGCAACCGCTTAAACCAAACCTCTCCAAGACTCACTCTGAGCTAACCAGTATATCGTACGTCTAATTCTCCCTCCCTCGCACACACACCTGTACGCATTTGTTTTTACACGACCATCCCACCCTTTTAAAGCACAACAACTCTGAGATGTCTGATGCGTTCCACTTCCGCGGTGTTGTAATTAAAATATGCAAATGGCATCATAAAATGTGTTTCACTCTAATGACTCAATGGCAGTCGTGCCCGATGCCTTCGGCTCTGAAAGGTTACCGTCAGATAAGACTGCTTCACATCAAAAGTCAGGCTGACACGAGCCCGCGTGTTTGAGAGACAAAGGGAATTCTGGGCTTTATCTCCGGCTCATAAAGAAACTAATCTGACTTCTGCCTCTGAAGTTTGCGGAAGACAGCTTCTCAAATCCCCCTCGTATTGCTCATCCTCGACGCAAACACTTCTGCACGCGCGCACACACAAACACACACAAGCTTTCAATTACTTTGACCTTCTATGTATTTTTGAGTAAACAACTTAGATAAATAATGTTTTGGAAAAATGCTGCACTGCCAGCTCCCACGCAATTTGGTTGTGTGTCTAGGTTCACACACACAGACAATATTTTGACACAGTCATAGGGCTTAAACCCGGGAAAATTTGTGTGACTAACACATGTTTTGCTGTGTGTGTGGGGAGGTCCTCCCCCAGGAAATATGTCAAACACGTAATATTCTGCATTCTTCTTTTTTTATGTACAAATTCATTAATTTACATCAGGAACACATTATTATTTGTTCATATCATAAGAAATATTGTTCACTCGGCTGCTGTAACAATGTGAATTTCCCAACTCTGAGACTAATAAAGGCTACCTCATCTTATTTTATCGATAATGAATATTCAGTGTTGTTATGATTTATGTTACTTTGTTATTTGTTTGTGCAACTGAAATAATGACTTCCTGAATAATGTACTCTATGATGTATGGGGATGCTGGCACGTATAGACTCACTGTTCAGAGCACTGTCTCCAGCTACAGTGTAAATAAAGTTTTTTTTAAGTAGGCATACTGCAGGGGTGTCCAGCTCCAGGCCTCAAGGGCCGGTGTCCTGCAGGTTTTAGATCTCACCCTGGGTCAACATGCCAAAACTAAAGTATTAGTTCATTAGCTGCCTGTAGCTGCCTCCACCAGTGTGTGAGAGTGAGAGTGAATGAATAGTGGCATTGTAAAGCGCTTTGGGTGCCTTGAAAAGTGCTATATAAATCCAATCCATTATTATTATTATTATTATTATTATTAGCAGGTCTCTGGAGAACTTCAAGATATGTTGAGGAGGTAATTTAGCCATTTAAATCAGCTGTGTTGGATCAAGGACACATAAAACCTGCAGGACACCGACCCTCGAGGCCTGGAGTTGGATATGAAATTTAGCGTCTATAATTATATACACTGTTGCATGTCAGTAAAAACAAATAAGAATATTTCCCACTGATATATATAATGAAATAAAAAAAATTCCATATTTCAACATCTTTCAGCAGATCAACAGATCAGAGTTCATTTGATGTTTGGTATTCTTAAAATCATCAACGATTATGAACAACAACTGTGAATCTTTATGCTCTGCTCACATTATTTCCATAAACTCCAGAAGAGAAAACTAACTACACTAATGTAAAATTAGTTATACCCCTTTGGAAACAAAAATGTTACTTTTACAGTTCACTTAAACTTGCTTTGTTAGGTACACTTTAATGCCAGGTTGGACACCATTTTTCCTTCAGCACTGTCGTCATTCTTCACAGCATTAATTCAACAACATGCTGGAAACATTCGTCACAGATTTGAACATTTATTATGTTCAAGAAACCAGTTAGAGATGACCTGAGCTTTGAGACATGGAGTGTTAACCTGCTGGAACTGCGGTCATAAAGGGATGTACATGTTCAGCAACAACACACAGGTAGGCTGTGGCACTGAAACAAAGTTCAGTTGCTTCTAAGCGGTTCAAAGTGTGCCACACCATTACGCCACCAGCATCCTGAATCGCTCATACGAGGCAGGTTGGGTCCATGCTTTTATCTTGTTTATGCCAAAACCCTACCATCAGAATGTTCCAGCACAAACGGAGGCTAATTAAAACCAAGAAACATTTTTGCAGTCTTCTGTTGTCCACCTTTGGTAAGCCTCTGCAAACTGTAGCATCATTTTCCTAATCATAGCTGAAAGGAGTGGCTACTCCTCCCCTTCCTAGTAGATGCACTTAGGGTATGAATTTGAAAATCCTACACCGCCTCCTTTTCTAAGTATCACATTCACAAACTTGAGTGTCCACGCCGCTCCGCCTGAACACTCGGCAGGTGACGACAATATCCCATCAGCCTTTTACGGCTGAGGAATAAAAAACAAAGAAAAGAAAAACCCAAGAGGTAAAAATACACCAAAACAGTAACAAACAGCTACAGTCCCCAGTGAATACTGAAAGCGTACATGAAAATCCCATCACACTAACAGCAGGATAACAGAGGTAGAGTGCATAAGCACGTACTATCAACCTGAAGTTAA
The DNA here is from genome assembly GCF_041146795.1 of Maylandia zebra. Taxonomy (NCBI): domain Eukaryota; kingdom Metazoa; phylum Chordata; class Actinopteri; order Cichliformes; family Cichlidae; genus Maylandia; species Maylandia zebra. Next base: position 45,716,436 of record NC_135169.1, read on the forward strand.
AGGCTACTGGAGAGCTTCCATTATTTCTCGCAATAATAATAATAAACAACAACAAATAAGTTTGCCGAAGGCTTTTGTCAGAGGTGATGTTTTTCTCTCTTCACTGCATCACTTACAGATGGAAAACGCCCCTCCTGCGTGAGAAGCCAGATAACGCTGTTTGTCGACCTCGTGATGTGTGCTTTGTCGTATCGCTCCGAAAGCACACGGGGAAAACCGTGAATGAAATCACTCTCGGGAGGACCACGCTCGTCTCGCTGCATGATCAACTCACAAGACGGGTCTGTGTCGGGAGCACATCTATCACATCTGTAACGCGTGCAGAGGAAGTACCAGAAGATGATTTAGAATGTACAAATGGAACAACATGAGACTGTCAGAGGAAACTCCGTCATTCCTCAGCGTTCGCACTACTGGAATAATCGACTTCATGTATGATGTAGCACACGGCAACCAATTACATCCAGTGTTTTCAATGTTCAGCCTGCGGGCCCCGGCAATGTTTAATGTGACGACAAGGAGAGAGCGCAGAACATTTCATTCATACCCTACAATGATGCAGCAGCACAGAACCAAAGAGAGAGCACTCCTCTTCAGTCTCATAGAAGATTGACGTAGCCACTATGACCTACATCCACTTTGCAGCTTAAAGTCTCAGCACCAGCGTTTGATTTCTTTTTTTGGATGTAACCATATGTAGACTAGAGAGTGACGTAATCAAGAACAGCAAGCTTGGTAAGCGATCACATTCATAAACTGTATGGGTACAAAACATAAACACATAGAGACAAATGCTGCTAATTAGTGCTAATAGTTTAAAAAAAATAATTTTACTTGAAGCACAAGCTTCTTGGATGAATTTTACTTGAAGTAAAACACTTTATTTGACAAATAATTAAATTAAAAATGCCTGAAATAGATCGAACAACAGAAACAACGTGTATGGTTTAGGGACTTGAACTAGCTTCTACAGCTCCAAGCTTAAAGACTCAACACAATTAAAACAGGCGCGTTATGAAAAACGTCACCGAGCATTCGGTTATTATGAAAGGGGGAAACTATTTATAGTTAACATAGTATTTAATACTTCAACAAGGGAGTCTAAACGTATGACATGATGACAGCCCAGTTATCACAGCTATGCAAAAGGCAAACAGAGAATAAAGTAAACTCATCATCAGATAGGGAAAAACAACAAAAGATTGAATGTTGGAAGTCTCCAACATCTAAATGAAAGAACTAAACAATCTGCAGTGCAAGCAGTTACTGCAAGTATGTGTCATTTACCTTCAAAGACAATGTGGTATCTATTTCTTCTCCCTCCCACTGTCTCAGTGTTATTGAATGCACTGGCCCCTATCTCTCCTCTAATTCGAGGTCTTCCAAGACAAGCCCAGGCATGAAACCTCCATCATGTGCACGTCAGACTGTCCCTGAGCTGGTGACACCACAACTCTGCTGACAGAATACAGTACATTTCATCTCCTTTCTTCTTTCTTCATCACACTGCCCATCACTCTTCCCTTTTATTCTCTGAGCCAGAATAAACTGCGGGGCTGTCTGTACACGACAACTGTCTGAGCTTCTAAATGACCCAATAAATTACCTGCTGTGTTCAATGGAAAGGAATTTTAATTGCCTTTTGCCAAAAATCAAGATACTTTATGTGTGCAAGAATGGCAGAGCCTTTGGATTATATCCAGAGTGTGTAGTTCGTTACATAATTACTCAACTGATTGATTGCTAGTTATAGTTAACTTTTTTCCAGAAAAAAATGAATTAATTTGCTCTAAAAGCTGCCCGTGAAACTCTCACATTATTATTACCTGCATTTAGAATTTTATAGAATTTAATGTTTTCCAAGATGCCATCCCATGCATTCAAAGTTACACTGGAAACTGGGCCTGTAAGAACAATGTCAGCGAACCCATATTAAAATTTCCAAACTTGAGCATTAGCCACAGCTGGTTATTTTCAGAAAAAATAATTGAACAAAAACCCCAAAACACAAGTTTGAACCATTCAAATATTGCATTACATCCACAAGAGGGCAAGCCAATACAACAAAAGCTGCAACTACTGCTACAGGTTTAAAAAATCTACATAACCATGCAGTCCAAAACAGGCAAAGAAAACCAAGACTCCACCAGGAACCTATGTTGCATTTTCCCACAAACCCTATAATAACTGTGTAATAACAGTGGCACAGCCTGCTAATGTAGCCTATCAACATATACACATACTTATTGATAGACTACCTTAGCAGGCTGTGGCTAATCTTTTACCCCACATAAGTATTTTCTTAATAATTTAAATATAATAATATATTGTTGTATTTATTAACTTAGAGAAATAAGCAACAAAAAATGTAATTGCTTATTTTGAAAGTCAATTTTACCAACAAAGAAGAAGAACTGCGAAGTAAAAGAAAATATCTAGCATGTTATCTAGCAAATTGGCATGTTTATCTAATGAAGGTTTATCTTATCTTATCTTAATCTAGACCTACTTTGAAACAAAATTACTATAAACCTAGGCTCTCAGGCTCCTTTGAATCCAACCTGTGTCTCTGCAATTGAATCACAGGGACCAACTGAGAGGACCAAAAAAGCCACTTTTGAGACCCTTGTACTGCCTAAGTCAGAGGTGTCGAACTCCAGGCCTCAAGGGTCGGTGTCCTGCAGGTTTTAGATGTGTCCTTGATCCAACACAGCTGATTTAAATGGCTACCTCAACATGTCTTGGAGTTCTCCAGAGGCCTGGTAATGTACTAACACTTTAGTTTAGGTGTGAGAGATCTAAAACCTGCAGGACATCGGCCCTTGAGGCCTGGAGTTCGACACCCCGGGCCTCAGTAAAAGGGCAAGGTTGTGGTTTGGGTAGCGTTTGTGTGTGCGTCGTTCTGTCAACTCGTTTAGGGTGGGGTCATGTCAACAACCCATTAAAATCTGTCTTACATCCACCACAGTCTTTCACCCTGGAGAACCCATGGGGTCAAATTTGACCCCATGGGTTCCCTAGTAAACCAATGGGGTCTGACCCCATGGGTTCTCCAGGGTTAAGGTCAACGTAAAGATTTATTGGTCGAAAATTGACAAAAAGCCTTATATTATTACGTTATCCCTCACTACAGAGGATTTTGAATTTTGAGATATTCACATGCATGACGATCGACAAGCTATACATTTTAATAAGTTATACATTTTTGGAAAATAACCAGATAAATCTTTTGACTTAATTCTACTTTGAATTAATCATTCATATCCGTCCAATTAAATTCCTAATTATATTGACTAATCATCACCTCTTTCTCTCCCCGTACTAGCAGCAGTGCATCTGAAGCCTGCAGCTACGCCACACAGCTGTTCCAGCTTTGCTACACAGCGTGCTGTATCACCCCCAGCAGCACCGCGTCTAACAGTGTTAGCATTCGGTAAAGCCTGTGAGAAAGACTGACAATGTTTGATGGTTTTTGTTTTGTTTTGGGGCATTTTCCCTGAAAAAAAAAATCAAATATTGAGTTTATGTTTTTTAATGCTATAGCATACAATTATATGTAATGTAAATGTAATGTAATTCTACATCTGTGTCAGACTTTTTGTTGTTTGTTTTTAATAAAAACTTCCAACTTCTTATTGATCTGTACTGAAAGTCCTGATAAAGCATATTTATCTCAGATAACAGTAATTAAAAAAACAAGGACGTATATTTCAGCAAATTAGAGAGAAATTAGAGACACATTTTCAACTGGCAGAGCTTAATAAGAATGTTCAAGAAATAAAAAGAAAATCTGTTTTTATCAGAACAAAGAACAAACACAACACTCCAACATTCTGACTGCAGTTCATAATGGAGAAAAAATAAAGTAACAGCATGAATACAAAGTAGGCTCATTAAAAGGCTTGCTATTCACACAAAGTTTCATCCCTTCCACTATGCACTCAGCTATCAGTCGGAGGGTGGGAAAAGTCTTCTTTGGAAAAGTCTGTAACGTGACCTTCGATTCTGAAAGTGGCTGAAATGCCAGAATCACAGTAGAGTGTGTGCTCTCTGGAAGCTCCGAGATGTCTCCTACGTTTATATGTTTCATGCATCACCTGTAATCCTGCTGTATATCCTGAAAGGTCAGCAGGGTTTTTGGTACCGCCTCTGAGTGGTGGGTAGCTCTACTGTGTGATCACTGTCATTGCTCTCTGCAGAGTCGAACAACACAATAAATGTTAGCAATATGATGCAGAATACACACTAAAGTTTGGTGACCTGCCCCATAATCCGGTCGTTCCTGTTGCCCCCCTGTTTGAGTGACAGTAACTGATATGGGGGAATGGGCAATGGGGTTAATGTGCACTCACTGAGGTAATGCTATCCACCCTCCATAATGCACTGTGGCCCAGTGTAGCCAAACACACAACACTCCACACAATTTTCAACATAAAGACAAAGAATGTAGACTCTCGCTGCAGGAGAGCTTATTTTACATATAATGATGAATGACTCAGCCTACTGGAATTAGTGACCACTGACCTATAGCTCCACTAAACTCTTCTATTTTCGTATGTATGAAATAGCTCACCTGTTAGCTGTGCCTTCCCCGCACACTGGAATGCTAATGCATTAAAGGGGAAAACAAGCTAAAAACTGACTTCATTTGTTTAACTGCTCTAAGCAACTTTGGAAATGATTATATTATATTATTAGAACTTATTGATTTCTGTTTAAAACTGATTTCTTAAAACCTGAGGATATAAAAAAACAGATGTTGAGACAGTTTCTGAGTCTAAACTGTATAAATGAGTAATATTTTGTTATTTAGCTAGCTTGCCGAATATCTGCAATACCAACAAAGGAGAGTTATGTTAATATTTTAGGCTGCTTTCCATGGGTAGTCGCCATCAGCCGTGTGTGGGATGATACAGCACAACTGAAGTAAGCCAAACTGTGTTTGAAATGTTTGCTTCAGTGTTCAGTACAAAGCGAGCGCTCTACAGTAGGTGAGGGAGTGAAAAAGTGAATACTGTGAGCACGGCCACGATTTGGGTAAAAATACCAAACTGTTCTTGGAGTTTACGGTACAGCCTGTATTTTCCTTGCATGACTTCATTAAGCATCTTTGAGGTCAAACTATCACAAGGTGAAGATTCTCATAGCAGCAAAGGAGATTTAGTGTTAGCATCCCAGAACAAGTCACTGCTCATTGTGATTGGCTGAATCCCTATCACTGGCCAGAATGGGCCAATCAACATGCCTGACATAATTTTTTAAACGTCTACTTACGCAGAACACTGGTATGGTTAAAGTATGGTAGTGAAATAGAGCGAGACGGAAACTAAGCGAAAGAGCTAAGTAAGTCAAAGTCAACATGTATGTGTGCCGTTCATCGAGACGTCCGAGGCTTTGATGAATAATTCATACGGCATAAATAGAAGCAGAGTAACCTAAAAACCCTTCACTGTGTAAAATGTTCTTTATGGTTCTGCACACCAGAAATGTCCATTATTCAGATGATCTTAAATTGCCATAAAACATTCATCAGGAACCAAGCGATGAAGTCTTCAAGTTTAGCAGACCATAAAGGAACCAAATTAACAAATACACTTACAGATTCCACTCTGCTGCGCTCGAGGTTTGGACAGTTATTTACACTTCAGCACAGAGCGCGGGGATTAAATCTTCTGACCCGTCCAAAGTCACAGTTTGGCCGATCAATTTGCGTTTCTGGGCCTAGTGGAAGTGGTGCCAGCAAAGATTGGCAGTGACATTGCTTCTGCTGGACTGACACATGAATGAATATTGTAAATAATCATGTTTTCTGCTGGCAGAAGAACCACCGTGCACACCAGCATTCAGTCAATCTGCTTTTTTCTTAAAGCGTGGATATGTCCCACGCCCACATCTTCCTCCATGTGAAGTTTCTCTGGATTATCTAGGAAAAAACAACAACTTACAATTCCTGTTTTCTTCTCCTAGCTTCCTTAAAATCGTAGCCTTCTTCATTTAAACCCCCGCCCTGCAGCACCAACCACAAACCATCAGTCTTCTAGGCGAGCCACAGTCTATCACCCTCCCACAGCATGAGACTATTAGACTTATCTTAGCCAGAGTTGCTCCTAATTTGGCATCCTCACAGCAATGGCTGTAGTGTGTTGAAAGTTATCAGAGTGAGACCAGCTCCCTATTTGGCAGGCAGAGGGGCAGTGCCACCGCTGTCTGTCTGCCAGGTTGATTAATAAGTAGCAGCGGAGCGGCTACGCTAACAGACTGGCCTGCCCGGACGCTTCCAGAGCTCTGCTAAATTAATGACACACACAAACTGCGTATACCCATATCAATACACACACACACCTACTCTCCCCTTACTTCTCGCCACACACATGTACTCACACTGAGGCAGACACACTGAAAACTCCGGGTAAAAACGCAGCACAACACAGGTTTGCTGATAAAACTGAGCAGACGCACACACGGGCGAAAACGAACATAAAAATGAGGGAAGACACACACCTGTTCCCTCCCTCTTATCCACCCTAATATCAGCACAAACACACGCACACATGCAAACGCACACAGGCTGTGCCTCCCTTCGTTCAGCAGCGAGAGGTTTGAGCGACAGCTCATCAGGGCTGTATTATCACATTATTGTGAATGCACCATTTCTCTTAAGCAGAGCAGGCAGCCAGGCATAACAGAACACTTCCTCATTCTGCCATTTGTTACTGCCAACGTGACAGGGGAGGGCTTGAGCAAGCACATGTGGAGCTTAACATATAACAGCAGACAAGAAAAACAAGGATATACAGTAAGTAAAAGTGCAAGTGACATTACGGCTCCCGATAAGGTGTTTTTTTTCTAAATCCCCTTTCCCCCATTCATCTGTCATGTGTAATAGGTCAGACGGCACAGGATGAATGCAACTTTGGGGGGAATGACGCATTTCAGCAACACATTCCCGCACTAAAATATTACACGCCAGAGAAAGTTGACATATTAGCGCGTGACTGGCAAATACAAAGGAGCAGAACATTAATTCCAGGGATTGTTTATTTCCCTTTTAGGTTTCAGGCGTGCTGTGATTAATGTCCCATCTGTGTTTAATTGTTTCTGAGTGAAAAAAGGACTCAAAGTGAGGGGCGTGATTTAGCTGAGAGTTGGGGTCAGCGTGTGATTTTCTGAAGAAATAAGTGAAATAATACAAATATACCCTTTTGCTTACCCACTGCTGCCAATCATTAAAACGTTGCCATTAAAAACACTTTTAATGGCAACAGATTTGTGATGTTTGCAGATTAAACACAGCTAATTACTGTATTATCGCAAAGAGATTTCAGACTGACTCCATCTTTCTTTCATGTGACTATATCATTACAGATGACTGTATATTTAGCATACATAGTCTAATACTTGGCCTTATTTGTTTTTGAATGATATGTGCATCATGAATATTAAACTTGCCTTCATATTATTAATGAACACATTTGCAATAAATTACTTTCTGGCGACAGATAATTTTACAAAATTACGTTAAATTCGATTCAGATTTTACAGAGCAGAAACTTTTGGATTGTTTCACATGAACTGCAGAGTTATTTTACACATTTACAAAGCACATGCCACTGCTTTGATGCCAGTTAGCTTTCTTCTGTCTACAAATCAGATTAGCCCACATTTTTAAACCTCCCTTTCATGTTTCGTGCTATGACAGACACCATGTAAATAATGTCAGTTTGAAAACAGCTTAAAATACTGTAGCTACAACATTTAGACACACGTAACTACAAGGTTGCTTTAGCTATTGCATTAAAATAAATATAATTGAGTTCATGTTTATGATTGTTAATACATAAGACCAACACAACAGCAGACGTGTTCAGAGATGTCAGTCCTCTCAGATGTCTTCTCATGTTTCATTCGCTTTCTTCTACTCAGTTACTCTCGTCTGTCACTACAAGAAGGTTTTTTTCTCAACTCCCACTGATAGTGCTCGCTCTGTGTGTGTGCACCATTTATTTTAATCCGTGCTTGTGTATCAGTGGTTGTATTACCATAAGCTACAGGTGTAAACAGTGGTGGGTCTCTGTTAAGGTGTCTGGTTGGAGACTAAAAAGGAGCAAAGCACAGGCAGGTGGTCTCACACGCAGTGGGGGTGCACAGCCACTCGCTTATTCAAAGATACAGCATGAAACAGTGAGGTGGAGTAAATACAAACACGCACACGGACACACAACTGCAAAATGATTCCTCGCATTTTGGGGTGTGGCTACATGTGTTAGCGTGTAATGTTGGAGCCGTGAGCGCGTCCTCTTCGTGTTGGTTTTATAAGCCAATTCTTTGCCGCGACTTTGCGGACGACCTCTGATCCCCCTCTGGTAAAAGATGAGCGCCCTCTTTTTGACCTTGTGAGGATTGGAGGGAGTGTTTGACACTGGCTCTTCTGCCACCGCTTGCTGTGACAGGAGAGCCACATCAACTCATCCTCAGCTGTTGTCAAGCACACCGTTGCCTGGCAACTGGCCAAAGGTAGAACATCGCTGGAGATAAGAAGGACGACCTGCCTGCATCCCTGCCGTTTTCCCCTTCTTTCCTCCCCTCGTCCACTCCCATCTTCCTGCTTTCCTTCTTCATCTTTGCTCTCTGCACCTGCTGACGCTCAGGTGCTTCATTATCTGGGCAGTGGCAGTTTTTTTCATAAATCTGATGCTGCTCAGCCGTCTTAAATAATGAAGGGAAAACTATCGCTTTAGCTGTTTAGGAATTACAGTCACACATAATTCATTCATTTAAAGACCTAGCTGTGTCTTCGCCTTCATCAATTTCTCCTTACTTACGAGTGTATATTAAGGGCTTCCACTTCCCTGAATTGACATCAGACCTTTTCTTCTTTATCAAATAAGAAGATGATAACTTCAGATTTGCCAGCGCTTGCCTCTCACTGTTGAAAGGCACAAAAAGCCGTTTCATTTTTTAAGACTTTCCACGTTTAAAAGACTTCACGTTGCGAACAAAAGACTTAAAAAGTGCAATGCAATATACCTACAGTGAATGGACAACTGTGAGTGAAAACCCTTCCTTGTTCCCAGCTCGTTTGCTCCACTCTTCGTGCCTTTTTCCCTTTTAGCCATTCATAATCTTAGCATTCCTCTCTCTTCTCTTTCAAACACAAGCGCAGCCCCTCTCTAACTTGTTTCATGCTCTACTTCCTTTCCCTCTCTACTTTCAAAGGCCCGGTAGTCCTGTGACTGGACTGCTTTTGTATAAAAACAGCTGGGACTGCATTCAACTACTGCTACAAAAATCAGGATTGAAGAAGCGAAATACGGTGAATACAGCTGAAGTATGTCGGCCCAGCATGACCAAATATGAAAGAAATGCTTCATACTCGTTACGTATGTTCAGGTTATTTCAGCCCATTAATATCCACAGTAGAATTTCATCATTTCTTTCTATGCCAGTGACTAAGGCAAGCACAATCCTTCAGAATCAGAGCAGGTTAAACATACTTTTGGTCCAATATTACTTTTTTTTTTTTTTTTTCATTTTTCACCAAAACACAAGTGGAAATGTGGTTTCTGTGATGCAGGGTTTTAATAGTTTTGCAATTTTCATTAGTTTTTATTTTTATTTAGTTTTGCCTTCAGATTTTCAATTTTATATCAGTTTTAATTAGTTTTTACCAATTGTTTGCTAGTTTAGTTTAGTTTTTATTTTTTTGAAAATCCTTAGTTTCAGTTTAGTTTTGATTAGTTTCAGTTATAGTTTTAGTTGTGTTTGCAATAATTAAGTGTAACAAAATCCCAGTTTCATCATATCAGTCATGCTCTTCTGCTTATCCTTGGGTATGTTGCTATTCCAGCTACCATACCCTGCACCCTGGACAGGTCGCCTGTCTGTCGCAGGGCTAACATGCAGAGACAGACAACTCACATTCCCAGCTATGGGTTCTTTAAATAAATAAATAAATAAATAAGGCAGATGAACAACCATTGATACCAGGCAACTATAAAATGTATATCTTGGCCCCAATGAGACTATTAACTCTCGCAGCACCGGGTGTTCGCAATTTTGGTTCAAGTGAATTGATAAACTTTTTGAAGGCAATTGACTCCCACAGTTGTGTAGATATCCCAGTCCTGTTGTCTCGGGATGCATCACGCTGCCTTGTCTGGGGTTAGCTTCTGTTTTCTGGGGATGAGGGTTGAGTGTGCTCCCTTACCTTCTCAAGGTAAGCTAGCTTAGCCTTCTTGTGTGAGCTTTTCAAGTGCACTTTAAGGTTTGTGGGATTTTTTTCCCTTTAGAAATGTCCCTCATAATTTGTCTCTTTCCACTACAAGACACTTGCTTTATCCAAAACACAGTCATATTCAAAGTAATCCCAAATTGGACTCTGGCGCTTTCTCCTGACATGATTCTGCGCGTGGACGCAGCAACACAGACGACTCGACTAACGTACTGCCACCTGCTGGCATAATGAGACACAGCAAGAAAAAAATCTGGAAACTAAACTTCATTTTCACCCTTGACTATTGTATGACACGCACACATCAATGAAAACGAAACACATTTTTGCTATAAATTCAGTTAATTTTAGTTTTGTGAACACTCATTACAGTTTTAGTTAGTTTTCCTTTTTTTGTTTTTATTTTTATTTCCGTTAACGAAAATGTTTTTTCACTTCTAGTTTTCGTTATTTCGTTAGTTTTCGTTAACGATAATAACCTTGCTGTGATGTCATGAATAAAAGCAGGCCTTTAAGGACCAGACCGAATCAAAATGAATGAATTAAAAGATTTATGAAAGCACCTTCAGGACAAATTTATGTTGGAGTTATTTAAACATCCGATATGTGACAGTTGGTCACCGTCAGTCTTCTGCTGAAATTCAAATGGCCCTAATGAGATCAAAGATCAGCACTGTAATATAGTTTTAGACATTTTTATATGACTAAAATGAAGATAAATGAAGTAAATGCTGCACTTCTAGACGCGTGCATGCCAGGCCTTGGTCAGACTGCCAGCCTAAATTCATTTTTTTGGCAAATACAGACTGGATTCAGAAAATCTGGACCACTAAACATCTCTTCATCTCCAAACACAAACCACATTTGGAGATTTTTTAAAAAGCATTTCCAAAACAAGGCGCCTCTGTTTTCTGTAACATCCGAACATCAGACTGACTGTGAATGATGAACAGAACTCATGCTGGTTCTAGCAGAGTGCAATGAATATACAAATGGTGAAAATTAACTGTCTGTGTGAACATGATAATGCATCTCAAGAGGCCTCCTGGTTGGATAATGGCAAACAGCATACCATAATTAAACCCAGCAAAGAGAAGCATTTTATTATTGCAGCCAAAAACACTCTATGGCGGGAGTATGAAAAGATAAAGAAGCATAATGGTGGGAAAACGTGGCAACACTCCTCTTTTGAAAATGGCACAAGTATAGCATTGCTTTCTCACGCCTCTATTTCAGCGTGTCACGTTTTCTCACCCTCCTTCTTTCTAGTTCCTCTCTCTTTGTTCTGTCTCCCTTTCATTCTCTTACACGTCTTCTTCTTCCTCTTGATTCCTTCTCTTCTTGTTCTCAGTCTTCCTTCCTCTCCACATCCTACAGGTCTGACGCCCTGGCTGTGTTTGCGCTGAGGGCAGCACTTTGTCACGTCCCTCATACATATGCAACATGCATTCCAGGTAAGACAGAGAGAGATGGCGGTGGGGGAGGGGAGGACTAGCATAAGCTAATGAGGAGATGGACCGGTAATGGAGGAAACAAATGGAGTAATGGAAAAGAAAGGCACAGAAGGAGAGGCTGATGCGTGGATATGTGGAGGTGATGAAGACACAGAGAGCTTAAGAGGGAGAGCGCAAACATTTGAGGAGGACAACAAAATGACAGGAGGGAGAGAGAGAGGAGGAGACAGAGAGAGGGAGAGATGGAGTGGACAGGAGTCAAAGCCATTAACCCACAGGCTCGGAGCTGCTGCTGCTGCTGTGTGTGTGTTTGTGCGGTCGGTAGGTGGATGGAGACATAGTCGTATCCCGAGGCCAGGCCAGCCAGGTCTGTTGTCAGCCTAACCCCTCCCGTCCTCTCCACCAACCAAGATGGATGAGCAGCAGCGCTGGCTAATCACGCGCTCCGCTGGCCAGGACACATACACCTGAGGCCAGCGGAGCCAAGCAACTGTAAAAAGGTACGATTCATCCCCGAGGAAAAATGTGAACTTATAGCTCTAATGTCTGTCTGTGTTACATAAATGTGTTAAACATGACAATATTTACATCAACTTAAGCACACGGAGCATGTGCAGTGGGAACAGAGTGCACGAAGAAGAAAAAACAAAACAAGAGATTTACATTCGCTGTGTCCTTTAATGTGGAGACTCGCGTTACATCTGGTAGTTATAATTAGACTGCATCACATGGGACTGGATCAAGCTGATTGGTGGTGACAGTTGAGGAATGAATATATGCAGTGTTCGGTTCTGAAGAAGTCAAAAGTGCCTGGCATCACAGTGCAGTGGCAGTCCATAGGTGCTTTGCAGAACTTTGCACATGTGCATGTTGCAGCTGTGTGCTCTGAGCAAGCGACATGGCCCCATGCACTGTTAGCTTTTTGGAGGGCTATTAGTGCCCGTGTTGGTTAAATTCTCATAATTTCTCTTCTCTAAAGAGCTACACAGGGACATCATGGTGGCACTATAAAAGCTGCACTTTGAAGTATTTTGAACCCTGGTTACACTTCACACCAGTCACTGTATGCAGTTGTCTTTTAATGGCAAGTATCACTTAATATAACAGAAAATGAACAGAAAAAACTTAAACTTTGACACCCAATCTGTGTTTATTCTGTCTGTTAACACAAGCAGAGATGGAAATCCACCTTTTAAAAATAGCCATGTGATTAATCCCAATCTAAAGGCTGGCTCACGATCAAGTTTACTATAATCTCTACTCTACGATCGTTTCGTGGCATCTGACGTCGGCTAAAGTTTGCCATCTGCCAGCATTTAATGGCTGAGCCTTTTGAACCAGATGGAGTTATGTAATGTTGCGGAAGTATGATCAACTAGATGCTGGACATTTAAGGGAGCAAGTCAACAAGTCACCAAAGCAGGAATTCCAGTCTCATTTAGAGGAGACAGTTTTAGTCTGAAAAACACTTCTTGTTTTTACTGGGCTTAAATCTAACACCAAGCTGAAGTCAAGATTTGGACACAAAGTATGCATGTTTAAGTTGTTCAGATCTCAGGGCTGACTGCGATCCATCTCGGCCTGGTGGCCAACATGCACATAAATGTCAGCCCTCCTCTGGTTCAGAAGGAGCTGCTAACAAACCTGAAGCTGTTTGGCAGCTGCCAGAAACAAAAGAAGAAGAATTCTGCAAACATACTCTAAGTCACACTGCTCCCTCAAAGCAGTAAGTGCTCTCGTACCAACAAAGATCAGTCAGCGGCTGAACTGATCAGGGATCAGATAAACACATTTTTCATTATATGCAGAAATCGCTGGAGCTGTTTTTCATTGATCTTGCAATGAGGCAAAGGTGTCAGTATCACAGCGCCCGAGGCGACGGGCAATAAGAAAATCAGACAGATGCAACTCAACGATCAGACAAGCGCTTCTTCTCAAACATGGAGGTTTGTCCACATCTCTGTCCACCATGTAGCCTAGTGTTAGCATGTTTAAATATGGTATGCATTTATGACCTAACATCCTTTATTTGAAAAGAAACACGATTAGCATGATTAATACCACTTTATATTTCCTGCTGTATGTGCTTAGCAAAGCTCCACTGCAGCATCTCCAAAAGTTGACTCTGTTCATCTGGACGTAGCGTTTTGTGGGAGAAACGTTTCGTCACTCGTCCAAGTGACTTCTTCAGTCTCAGCCGACTGCAGGTTTCCCCAAATCTTATAAACAGTACATTTGCATAATGACTGAAACCAGCCCACTGAGGGAACAACGGGCTGGGAGGTCAGGGAGGTCTGACGCTACGTCCAGATGAACAGAATAAACTTTTGGAGATTTACTTACCTGGATGACTGAGAATGCATCAAGACGTTTGAACTGCAGCATATAGACTGGGACTGGAATGATCTGGTCCCGGGTCTGTTAATACAAGTGCCAAAATTGCAGTTCCTCAAATCACCACATGAGGCAGCTTCCTAAAGTGAGTGAGTCCAATAGATTGCTGTGAAGTGTCAAGAGCGAGCAACTCAACATCACCATATCATCTTATAAGTGCAGGGTGATTGTGATTGTGATGATTATGAAAGTAAGCGATTCTGCACACTGATTGGCCGATGCCTTAAAAAGTCATTCTGTGCTGCCTGTGTCGTTCTAGCAGGCTTTTGTATTGCCATACTGAGTTCCTGAGAAAACTCTGGCAGAAGAATTAAACATTCAGACAAACGTGCCTGCTCTTCTGCAAATATATAACCACTCTCACACACACTTATCCCTTCCTCCCACTGCCACAGAATAATATTGGACTTGTGACTGATGTATCTGTGCAGAGAGCTTGAAGAAGAGGCTGATTTTCCTCTTCCTGCGCCCTTCTTCCTCTCATCCATGCATATGAGAGACTCAAAGTCCTTCCATCCGTCTCTTATTGCAGCATGTCAGAACTTGGAGTTATTAGTCTGCTAATTACCTCTCCGAATCCCTCATTTACCCCAGAATCCAATCACTCTCTGATTATAATGAGAAAATTATGATAGACTGCATTAAAGATAGAATATGGGATTGATTGGTCCGCGACAGAGATCGGGGGGGTGATGAAGGAGTGAGAGAAGTGGAGGGGATGGAAAAAGAAAATAAGGGAAAGAAAAAGAGCACGGGTGCAGAGAATTGTATGCTCAATGGCCGACAGAGAAAATGCAATCAATATGTAGTTTCATCTTTGATCTACTAGCAGACTCGAGTGTTAGGAGAAAGAACACGACCGAACAAAGAAATAATCAGTTGCCATCCTACAAAATACTCACTAATCACAGTTATCATCGTCAATACTGCGACGGGGAAGAAACAACAGTATGGAGCGTATACGTCTGCATGTGTGTGGCTGAACCTCGCAGCAGACTGGCTGTGGTGATGTAATCTCAGCGAGTAATTATAGAGTGTTTAATCACACACTTATCGTGGACACCGGCAGGGCTTTGATCTTTACCAAATTCATAATGGAGGACGGCACATCCCTGTTTAAACACACACATCTGCCATTCATCAATTCATCAGTTTTACTTAGTTCCGGCCGCTGTTTGTCTTAAATAGTTGGCGCCACTTTTTATTGCTTTACTGTTTTAGTTTCTTGGTGTTTGCTGAGCTTTGGTTCCCATTTTTAGTTTATTACTTCTTGTGTTTTTAGTTCCTTCAGAGTTTCTGGAGGATGTTTCTGTTTGTCTCTGTTATTCCCACATGTGCTGCCAAAGGTTTGTTTTCTGTTTCTTCCTATTTTTCTTGATATTTTGACCTCTTGAACTTTTTGAATCTTGGACTTCTTTTAGTAGTTATTAAAAGTTTGTCTTTTTTGTCAATTATTTTGCCTCCTTTTTCTGCATCTGGATCCCTAACATGCACGACACTTGTACTTGCACATTTTTCTGAATTCCTCGTCCTCAGACACCATTTCAGCTTCTTCAGTCGAGGAATTCTCCTGCTTCACCGCTACCTATATGATCCCCACCCAGGTGACTGGCTTCTGTGCGGAGAAACGGCAGATTGCATATAAAAAGCTGCACCCTCTGATTTCGGATGACTCTGATTCACTAAAATACACATGGAGGGATGAGCACAATTTTCCATTACACACATTTTACAAATTTGATGGTAATTTTGTGTGTGCACTTATTATGTGAGCAGAGCAGGAACATTTCCATGCACAAATTAGGCCCAATAACATACGCACCTTTTGCCCCGAGGACATAGATTTTGCCAAACAGTAATACGAATTTGTTATCACTAAATTCTATAATTCATGTAGTAAATGTGGGTGTGCATGCATATCAGGCCGGAATGATATTAGCGTGGTATGCAGGAAGGAAAATGCCCCTCAGAGGAAATTAATCATGTTTTAATGACACCGTCCATGTTAGGGAAGGAGGAGCTGGCTGGTAGAAATTAAAGAAGATGGTGCTTGCAGCTACTCTGGTGTTAATAAAAAAAAAAAGGAGGCTGATAAAGGTGTGTGTTTGTGTGTGTGCGTGTGCCTGAGAGAGAGGGAGAAATCGTATGCACGCACGTGTTCGTGTGTACATGTGTTTGACGTCATTACGAGCTGGAAGCACTTCAGCTCACGGCCCGGAGACAGTGCATGCATCAACATCCGACCTGCTGAAGTCACCGCGTTAAAAGCAGCTGATAATAATGAAAGGTGGGCTGCACAGCCCTGCCCTACTTCCAGCCCCCTGTGCCATTCCTCCTCTATCACTCCCACCTCCACATCTTCCTGAGCACATCTTGAAAGAAAAGGGAAAAGAAATAAAAAAAATCTGTGGTGGTGAACGTGCTGCCAAAAAGCAGGGTGGGCATGCAGGCAGACAAAGGGATGGAAGTGCGACCGCACTGAAATAACACCGGGGAGGTGTGAGCACATCGTGGGTTGTTTTCTGGGGACAATGTTGGAAATGCAGGGTACTCGTCCTAAACAAAAGGCTTTGTGCTTTCATTGTTTTCCTGCCAGGGCAACCAGGGTGTCTGCAGAAAGGCCGATAAGAGCAAAAAATACAAAAAATAAAGCATGATTCCATTAAATAACGTCCCACTCTGACAAACTGGAGGTGGTGTGTGTCTTTCTGTGTGCGTACAGCACGTTTGTGTGCGAGTGCAGGATGAGAGCATTAAGCCATCTTAATATCGTCGGTTTCTTTGGGGAGTTTGCACCGATATAGCATGCATCCACATTTCCATTAGCACAGAAGCGGGATTAGGTGTTGTGTGGATGGTATGTCAGTGCTGATAAAATGACTTCAGTGGCATGTTTCACAGGATTACAGTGTGTGCCAGCATCAAATCTGTTTAGATAACCGCCGCTGCCGCTGTCTTGTCATCGGACTATGAGCAGTTTCTTCTACATGTGCACCGCAGGGCTCTGATTATAATCAACATGCCAAAAAGGATACCAGTGTGTGACAGATGATATATTTATTTCCTGCTGAAAAAAAAAAGATTCTTGTTTCTGGAACACTTATGTTCAGTTTGACTCTGTTGCTGAAAAGATCAGACCACTATTCAGCACTAGGCTGTTGAAATTGGCCTGAGCCGCGATGGCTATCAGATAGCAGATAAACACAATGATTAAGATGCTAATGATAGCCTAGCCATCTGCTGAAAATGGCCTGTGATGATACCCATTCATCTCATGCTTCCAATCTGCAACAGGTGAGGATGAAACACTTCCCCATGTTTAGGGTTGACTCTTAAGCTTCATTTAGATTTCTGCAGGAAATCTACGTCCTAACTTATGATGTAACTGGAAACTCCTGTTATCCCTACACTGCAAATTTCCACGCCTTTCAATCCACTGTGGTTGCGTCAACCCGATGTGTAGTTACGTAGAAGGCGACGTAGGGTTAAAATAGGGTTCCAGTTATGGCGTTAGTTATGACGCAGCTCTGATGCAGAAGTATAATTCACGTGTTAGTGGTGACTTCACTGTATGGAGGGAGAGCGGCGGTCTCCTGACGCTAAAAGGAGGGAGAGGGTGCTAAGATGGGAAAGGCATTGGATTCAATGTGGCATTAGACTTACGCCTGAATTACCACGACGTATACCACAGTGTCCACATGTTCACATGTCCCTTTCATTGTAAATCAGAGATGGTAATAAACATTTTAACATGCACCTGGTACCACTGGCAACCCATTAGGGTTAGGTGTTGTTTTGGCTGTGGGGTGGAAGACTTCAGTCTTTTTCCTGGATCGGGAGCATGCAAACCAAGAAAACTGTGCATTTTGTCTCTAGCTAAAATTCTTTGGAGGATGCTTAAAAAAAATCTTCCCTGCAGGAAAAACACTGCAGGTGTGTATTTCCTTTGTGCCAGCTGGGGCCAGACGCACTATAAAAGAGAGACACGGCACTCCACAATGCCAGCAAACCTTTTTTTTTCTAAATCAAATTTCACTGGTGACCAAGTGTCCTTGGGCAAAATGCTGAACCCCAAATTACCTCTGATGATTCCATTAGTGTCTGAGTGTCTGTGATACATAAACTGCTTTCACTGCTTTCACAATTTTGTACTTTTGTCATTGTTTTTACTTGTAATACACACAAATGACAAAGTTTTTACCCGCTGTTGAAATTATTAGAGTTCTTGGATACTTTTATTAGGCCTGTAGATTACGCAGAGATGTTTGTTCAGAAATATTTGTTTGTGACACATTGTTTTATACAGAGAGAGCTACTGCCTTTTTGTTCTTATCTATAAGTTTACAGTTAGCTAGTTTAGACTTGGTGCTTTCTAGAAGTGATTCGTGCAGCATTTAAGGACATATACAGTATATGGTAGGACACTTTTTCTGCAGAATGAGTTCTTTTATTTCTGATATTATACATTTTGCTGATAGTGCCTCTGTACACTTAGAGAAGAATGAGGTTTAATAGAGGAATTATTACTTTCACCACTCTCAAGAGACTGTAAGTTAAGACAACAATGGCAATACTTGAATGAAAGAATGTTCTTTCTTCTTACTCACCATTGCGTGGACACAAAACACAATTCAAAGTCCACTTTCAGACACACACACTTGTCCCTTTGAAAGATAAACGACCTCTTGGTCATGACAAGATGGAGTTCCAGCTAGAAAAACAAAGTGACGTGCAGCAACACAGAGCTCCTCAATGTGCTAATTGCTTTCGTCAACTCAATTTGTCTACCCATTCCTATCGCCAGACCTGTCAGCACAGGCCAGTGGGGACTACAAGGGTTCTTAGGTGTCTAAATGACAACAACACGTAACAACATGGTCGGCCACAGGGGGGGTGAAGAGCGAAAGAGAGAGGCAGCGGGATACGAGGCCGACAAACAAGCCAAGTGAAATAAGGAGAACATGTCGGTTAATGAGAGGACCTGCCATGACAGGAGAAAAGTGTTCCAAGTTAAACAGTCTCAGAGCAGAAACGTAGCGGGGTCTCATTAAGAGAAGCTTCATCAACTTCACAAAGGAGAAGCGCGCAGACGGCGCCGGCGCTGAACGCTGTCAACCCCCCAATCGCATGGGATTTGAGCGAGTTTTTTTCCTCCAGGCAAAACAAAATGTTTTTTAGACGCGGTACATCACAAGCGAAGAGAGGAGGCTTATTTTTTGAAAATGGCCTTTCTGAGTCTCACAGGGCGTTGTGCTGGATTGTGACTTAATTAGGGAAACATTTTGACCGCGAAAGACTGTTTTCGTCACCAACTTCTTGCACGTAACAGACACAAACTTCTTTGCCAGAAACATTCCTGAATGTCTATTTGTCAAGCACCACTCAGGGTGAGCTGAGGCGATCGAGTGTCTAGTTCAGTGATGAAACTTTGACAGATGGATGCCGGGCGTTTCCCAATCCAACCTGTTCGCACTCTTTGCCCTGATTATGAGGCAGGAACCTTGTCGGGGAACACACACACACATATAAGCAAGCTGTCTGAATGCACACAGATTGCCATTGGTGAACTGACGTGGATGGAGCTCTGCCTCAATTTTGCTGATTACACCTCTTTCCTGTATCCCTCCTCTCACAGTGTATGATGTTATTTTGTCAGTGAACGAGCGAGCCAGTCACCTGGAGAAGCGAGGAGAGCGAGAAACTGTATGTCACTCAACGAGCCAGCCAGTGGAAAGTTTTTATTAATTCATCAACCCATGCTCGGAAATGAAGGCGAGGCTGAGGGGCAAACACATTCCACCCTCTCAGCAATATTATTATCATTACTAATAATGCAGGGTAATTACAGCTATATGCCACACTCTCTCCATGCTCCGTCCCTACAGCGTGTCCCTTTCTCCTTCTTTCAGCCACTCCACGCCACGCTCATGCCATCAGCAACCTGAATTAATAATAGGAAAATTAGAATGCGGCGCTTCCGTAGGCGACGTCAACAGCTCGGGAGTTTGCCAGGTCTCTGGCACCTGGCTCGATCGACAGTGGCAGCAGCGTCGCCCTGTTCATCCGGGGCCCCGATTCATAATTAATGGAGGTTATAATTGCAAAGCAAGAGCATGATAGGCAAGACAGCGAATCAGAGAGTGGGAGGGAGAGACGGGAGCAATAATGAAAACTGAAAAACACACACATACACACACTCGCACACATACGTGCGCACAGTTGACATTTTGCACGGCTTTCATTTAAGCCATCCTTCCATTTCTTATGTCATTAACATTTACACACACGCGCAGAAACATGCACACACACCGCTCGCTGAATGGCTAATGAAACCAGTGTCCTCTGCTTGTCCGTTTGAAGGTCTCAAACAATGAGTAAGGAGGTCAGTAGCTGAGAGCAGAGTTGAAAGTTTGCTCTCAAAACTGAAGTTGAACAGAAAAATTTGCTGCTTTTTTTCTCTGCCTCGGGATAAAGAAGTTTGTGTGAGCACTGTTAAGCAAATTGCATGAATTATCCGAGTATTTAATGATGCTCGGTATGGCCGTAGAATACGTGATGTAACCTGACAGAACCCGCCTATGACACCATCTGTTCTTTTAAAGTTGTAAGAAGACCTCTAATCCACACAGTGACAACAACTAAAAGGGGTTTATAGAGTTCATTAAAATCCATTAGCTGTTGCCATGGCACCAGCTATTCTGTCATGGCATTAAAGGTCATAAAATAAGTATTCCTAATATATCCGTGCCGGAGAGTTTGCCCCCATTCCTCTGAGAACACGCTGTGTAAGGATCCAACACCCAGTGGCCTAAAGCAAAAGAGAAAAATGGTCCAGTTTCATGTTGTGAACACTGTCTTTGGTATTTTTGACTAGTTCATCTAAAGTCATGGACTGGTTAAAAAATGCAGTGCAGTCACACTAAGGAAAACACTGGCTGGAGAGACTGTGGTATAACCACAATTATTGTGACTGTGTGCAGTGAGCTAGACAGGACCGGGTCTGTGACCGCTCACACTGAGTTGCCATTTTAAAGCAAACTTGTGTCAAGACAGCAATAAAATGTCAATAAGACTTAATCAGCTATCAGTTTGCGTTTGAATGGGGTCAAAGTGGCAGTTACATGCAGTCTGTGATAATAAATCTGTCGCTGTCTGCATACACGGAAACTCACATTAAACACAAACTGACGTTAAAACTCAGAGTCCAGCCAGAAACGTGGCTCTGAAACAGAAATTCCCCCACAAAGAGTCACATAGTTGCTGCAGGATGGCAGCTTGGCAACCTTGTTTTTATCAACCAGCCAGCTGGCAACCAGTTGAATCCAGTCACCTACTGCAAAAGGACACATCGCAGATGAGTCGCTCTCATCGGCACAGTGACTCAGAATGACTGCAACAATGTTTATAAATTACAAATATTTGCAAACATTCACCAGTCTGCCTGAGAGTGACTGCAGCCAGTCCAAGCTGGGCCGCGACTG
This sequence comes from Maylandia zebra, assembly GCF_041146795.1. Classification (NCBI taxonomy): domain Eukaryota; kingdom Metazoa; phylum Chordata; class Actinopteri; order Cichliformes; family Cichlidae; genus Maylandia; species Maylandia zebra. The sequence continues at coordinate 45,737,996 of NC_135169.1, forward strand.
TTTGGAGACAGGTTGCCATCCAGTTGGTGAGCTTGTAATCTAAAAGGATTATGCAGAGGTTTGTGCTGCTACCAAGCAGTTTGTAACCATTACTAGTTGCAGCCTGTTGCAGAACACAAAAACAAACAAGCAAACAAAACAAAACATAAGAAAAAAACAGGACTTATTGCAATCATTGGACCAATTTTCATAGTCATAAGAAGGTAGCTGTCCTATATTTACTGAGCCATTGACCACACGTAAACTCATGCAGGCTGTCCATGCAAAATAATGGCAGCCTGAGTATATTTGGAGTCCAGATATCTATTCTTCTCTTGGCTCTTGAGGGAAGCGGTCACACTTTCTCCTTCTCCCCCTCCCTTAGGACAGTGAACAACATCTACCAATTCAGAACTACGGTAACAGAGTTCTGGCTGATTGGAGCTGGCTCGGACCTGGCTTATCGAAGAACAAGAAGCGGCTACAGCTGTTCAAAATTCCACAAGGCTGGCCGACATGATAGACGATGGGCACGGCTGTGAGTACTCAGACTGTTTTTGAACACAGTATGGATAAGATCTTGGAGAAGCTCATGGCTCTGCTATATGGATAACATCTTGAAGAAGAACAACTGGAATTGAGAGACCTGGTGACCAGTGACGGACATTAGACCAACTGTAAGACCAACACTGGATGCAGTTTGTTCGTACTAACCAAACTAACTACCATCTTCATCTCATGCGTCCCCCCCCGGATGCTCAAGGCAAAAGCTGACGGGAATAGCAATTCTCCTTTAGATAATAAGACTGTGTTGTGACTTTCTCCCCCCTCATTCAAGGCCACCAAATGATTGTTGACTTTTGCCTAACTGGGCGAAGGGACACTTTCTCTTGGCTGAACATGGAACACACACACTCATAGGCACACATATGCATGTACCCCTCCTCCAAACACCTTCGAAGCTTATGTCTTCTACGTTGTGAGATGTGCTGATTCATGTGCTGAGGTGTTTTTTTTCTGTTCTCAAACTGATCTCCCTGTTGGAGCTCAGTCTGGGGGGAGTTCTTTTTTCTCCTCGTCTTTCCTCATGTTGTGCATTTTCCATTGTTATACCTCTCTGACTTGTCTTCCCCATGTGATGTTGTAATGTATGTATGGTCGGAAGGGTAAGATGGTGCTGGCGAAGGTCGGCAGCCTTAACCCAACAAATTTCTCACACGTGGGACTAATAAAGGTTATCTTATCTTATCTTAACATCATCCACAACCAGTTAACAAGTGAGCAATTCACTCGCTCTGATTTTGAACCTACAGTTGCTGTTAAAGTGGCTAAATCACTAGTGTCGTGTTCCTCTGTATCCTTCAGCTGCCAAAGAGGACATGTGCTCACAGTTGGATGGACTCAAACTCCAACTAATCAGAAGCTGCAGTAGCAGGAGAAGAGGTTCATGTGCTGCTACTCTGAGCTCACCGAGGCTGCAGTACAGTGACGATTGTCGCCAACTGCAGCATCAAATGTGAGACAGATGAATATAATCCTACACTATTTGTCACAAAATACTCCACAAATAAAACATTTTGGGAAACAACTTAGCTCCACTTGCTCTGGGATCTACCAATCCCCACTTCATGTTGACACTTTACAATACACACAGTACAGCTTCAATACGAGTGCTTCCATTTCCCCAAATGTGTAATCTGTAAACCTCGCTGTCTAAAACATTTTTAAAGTCATTTGTAAAAAGGTGATATGAAGTCAGGGATTGCTGTGAAACAAAAGCTGGAGATCAGCATTAATTCCTAAACTCACTCTTGGTGTATCCCTGCTAAAATTTGTGTTTTTACCCCTCCTTTTATTTCAAAATGTCACACCAGCTTCACAGTCAGCTTGTGTAATAAATAAGCTAAGTGGTTCTGATGCACTTAACCACTTTAAAAGCCAATGTGTGTTCTAAAATAATGTGCCTAAAAGCAGAAGTGTTTATTCCCACATTGAATGGCCACGCTCACAGCTCGCATGCAAAGCCAGCATTCGCAGAAATAAATAAATTGTACAAATGTGAACAATACAAACTCGTACACTAAGTATTTTGGTGCTAAAGTTGTAGACATAAAAAAAGTAGCTGTGTGAAGAACAAGACAATGAAAAAAAACTGGAGAGATAGAAGTTCAGATCCTGCCTGTTTTCTCTACTTCACACGAGTGGCTAACTGCTATGAGAAGTGGGTGTGTTACAAAAAAGGTTACATGCACCCAAAAGTGTTAACTTAAGAAAGAAGTGTGGGTTGGAACGCTAAACACCGTCTCTAGTTGCTAGATGATGACGCAAACTCTTCATTTAAAACAGTAAAGAGGAAACCTATGCTGTTCAAGTGAAGGAAATAATTATTTGATCCTCTACTGACTTTGGAAGTTTGCTCACTTATAAGAAATTAACTGTCTTTACTTTTTATGTTAGTTTCATTTCAATGGAGAGAGACGAGAATATCAACCAAATATCAAGAAAAAAAAAGCACGTTTTATAAAAGTTATAAGCTGATTTTCATTTCACTGAGTGGAATAAATATTTGATCCCCAAACAAAAGCACTGGGTTGACAAATCCTTTTTGGCAAGCTCAGCAGGTAGATATTTCTTGTAGTTGGTCACCAGGTTTGCACACGTCTTAGGAGGGATTTTCGTCCTTTGCTCCTTACAAAACCTCCAAAACTCTTGGCTGCCGCTTGGTAACTTGAGCTCCCTCCACAGATTTTGTTTAGGACTGAGGTCTGGAGACTGGCTAGGCCACTCCCTGATGGTATGTTTTGGGTCACTGTCATGCTCGAGAGCCATCTACAACTCATGTTCAACGTTCTGGCCGAAGGAAGAAGGTTCTTCAAAATTTATAGCACATGTCCATTGGCCCGTCATCCTGTATCCTTAGCAGAAAAACAGCCCCAAAGCGTAATGTTTCCACCCCCACATTTGGCTGTGGGGGTGGTGTTCTTTGGGTTATACTCCGCATTTCTCTTTCTCCAAACACGGTGGGTCGCTGATGCCAAAGAGCTGAATTTCGGTTTTATCTGAGCAGAGCACTTTCTCCCAGGCTTTCTCTGATGTATTTTGTTGTTCACTGGCAAACTAAAGTGGGACCCGTATACGTCCTTTCTTGAGTGACCTTGTAGGCACTGAAGAATTTCAGTCCATTACTGTGTAGCGTGTTACCACCTGTGCTGTAGGTGGCTGTGGTCCACCTGCCATCAGATAGTTAAAAAGTTCCTCCCATGTAGTTTTGGGCTAATTCACCAACCTTTCCAGCAGCTCCATAAGGCAAGATCTTGCATGGAGACTGAGGGATTGTTCATTTTAAATTTCTTCAATTTCCAAATAATCACATTAACAGTTTTACTTTCTTACCAGCCCTCTTGCTGATGGCCATGTAGCTGATCTGAACTTTGTGCAGATCTTGCCCACGGGGGTGGAGAGGTTGGAATGGAAGAAATGGATTCAGTGGACACTTTTTACATGTTGTAGAGGCTAAGCCTACGCTTGAAGCCACTGAGGTGGTTGTTAACGGGGGTGACGTGATGTCACTGGTATGTATGAATTAAGTAAAAAGTCCAATAACTCCAGCAGTACTTATCTTGTCCTTTTTGGTCTTTATTCCCATATCATCTTAACATAACAGCGCAACGGTCACAAACTGTTTGCCTTCTTACAATTAATGACACACGTGCGTCAACCTTAAATACCTTTACATGATCAAAACAGAAAAAGGTGTAATTGACTGACTGACTGATTGGTTGTAATCTGTGCCCCACATCTGTGCCCCACATGTGCACACTGCAAAACCTGTGGGAGCCACAATTCTGGCCTGGTTGTAGGGAATTTAGTGTTTATTTTACTTATTTTGGAAGTCAGTAAACATCCAAATTTGGCACATTATAAAATAATTATTTCCTCTACCAACATACGTCCGTGTTGCCCAAGTCTGGGTAAATAAATAGTGTAAATAAGTGTTTACAGCTGCTCAGAATTACTTTACTTAAAAGGTAAGCGGAAAAACAAGCACAAAGAGGAGAGACACGGGAAGAATTTAACATTTAAGTACGGTAAAGGTGTGACATTACTCATGGTTTGTTAGACTTGTGGTACTAAGTGAAAAAAAATAAAATGAGATCTTGAGACAAATTTAAATCCTGTTAATACTCCCTCCTCCACACAATTGGCCTCTGTGTCAAGTGGGTGTGAATGTCAGACTGTCAGTTTATGAAAGTTGTCTAAACCGTGGCACGCAGCCCCTCACAGTTTCCACATCGCAAACACTTGTGTGCAGAAGGCCCCAGATTTTAGAACGCACTTTCAAAACATTTTGTGTCTTGTCTTTTCTTTATGGCTTTGCTGACTAAATATACCTAATAAATCCAAATATTAATTCAGCAAATGTGCACAGAAGCAAATGCAGTGACACATGTTAAGAACAGGGAAAGATGAATTTATTATCACCAACAGAGAAGGTGTCAAGAAATGTTGAGGCTCCTGTTTAATTTCACTGAATTATTCTCATGAATCTGAGCAACTGGGTGCAGGAACCTTGAACATTTTCTAAAAGTCAAAAAGCACAGCTTTTTTCAACTTCTGTTTTTCGAGGCTGAAACACTCCATTCAGTTTTCCCAGTGACTCACTATTATTTGTGCCTGCATTTACTAAATGACAGCAAGGAGACAACAACACAGTGACCCCTCATTTCCTTGAGTTGGCCGCATTCACTCTCAGTGAAAGAGTTTGAGCCATTGGTAGCTATCTAACAGAGAGAAGTAGGACTTTGCAGAAGGTATGAATAAGAGAAATCTGTTATTAATTAAAATCCTTGAGAAGGAGAAAAAAATGGAGACATAATTGAAGAATGGAGGACCAGAACACGCTGACTTCCCCTCACCTTGGAGTCAGTTGATGGTCGGATTAGTTCACGCTTGTTTGGTTATTTGAAGTCACCAGCGGGAAGAAGTAGCCAGAGGTAGTGGTCTACACGTGACATTTATGGGAAATACAGTTTGAGTAACGCAGCACGAGTGCTTCTTCGATTCCTACACAACAATCAGCAGGTAAAAGTGAGTTCATCTTGCCTCTTATCGAACCGACTGTCGGTATGGATGACTGAACTTTAATTAAGAAGTACTTCGAGGTATATCTTAGTCCTTTGAACAGAAAAGGCATAGCTAAAGTCTTATTGTTTTGTTGTCTGCAGAACAGATCTACAACCAGATTGTATGTTGCTTACTCGTCACTGACAGCACGATTTAAATGTCAAAGAAGAGTTTTGTTATGTTTCTGATTTTGTTTGTGTGCTACACACTATTGCAAAGTTGACTTTGACCAAGCATATTAAAGTTTTCTCCATTTCTTATAGAAGTAGAGGTCCATATTTACTTTAGCTTCTACTTTAGACGTATAGTTTTCAGTTTTCAAACATTATTTCTCAGGAAATTGAAATGTGCAGTTCTCATGGAATAAAATGGGGTTGTTGTGGTGTTAAAGATGTCCTCCTGCATGTGAATTTCATTCTGTGTGTGCTACTGTTATATTTTTTACCAAGACCTTGAATGCAACTATTTAATCCACATAAACTATCCGAGCCATAGTTTGGCCTAAACCGAACCAAACCCAACCACCCCAATTAGCAGTTGTTGGGAACGCTCCACACTGCCCCATCTCCCCACGAGAAAGCAACCCTTATTTAGACGTTCAACCTCAAATCAGTCCATTCTCTCTGTCCTATCAGAGAATGGCAGGAAGGACCATGATACAAAGCACACATAGTGCTTTCATTCACAGCCTTACGATCTTGACAAATGTAAGCAAATCTACCTTCGGGTAAAGATGTGACTCAACTGTAAGTCAGCTTTCCTTCAAGTCCTGGTGAGGACATCAATCTGTGATCATTCGCCTGCTTTTCCACTTTACAGCTTTGAATTGTTTTTCGCTTAAGTAATGAGTTACATACACAACGGTTGAATGATTGATGGTGGGACAGATTGGCTAGTACATGCATTTGGAAAAGATGTTGAAGCATTCATTTATTGTCAGCAACGACTGAACAAAGCTGAGCATCAAACCCCCGTGCCATCTCAGCTCATTCCCCTGAGTGGCCCGCAGAGAGATGGAGAGCTGGGGGAGGATATGACACTCCTTTGTATTCTCTGACGAGTGTCTGGAGCGGTTATCTTTCTGTTCTCCTACACCCTCTTCCTTCCCCTTCCCCAAAGATCGATATTCCTCCTGGGACACCTGAGGCAATCAGGAGGTGTTGATTGGTGTCCCTTTCGCTTGCTTGATCTGTCCTTTCCATTCTCGTCAACTCAGGTCCTTCGCATACTTTCTAGGTCTCCATCTCACCTCTTCTCATCGCCATCCGTCATCAACCCTCTACCCCCTTTCTATTTGCAATCACTCTCACTGATAACTCACTCCAGTGCTTTCTTCTCCCTTTGTCTTTCTTTTCACTCCGGATCTCTTTATCCCACTACAGTGTGATCTTTCATGTCTTCCTGTCTCGCAATGCTCAAGGACCATTGAGCAACACTGACTCATGCCACAAAGATTCTTGGGAGTATTCCACATCATCTGCAGATGGTTTTATTACAAATAAATGCTGGCTTAAACTGTAAAGTGAAGCAGCATTGGTCAAACAAGCATCTGAACATAGCAAAGCAATCACAAATGCAGACATTTTTCGTACTGAGCATGAGTCATGTGTGCAATTTATTTTAGCTGGGAGTAAAAATCACCAATAACACAAAAATAGCCATCAAAATCCTCTGAACATGATTGTGAGGAAAGTGCAGTCCCAAAGGGATTTATTCAGGCAGTCACTGGACTCGGACATAACGTAGGAACAGGAGATAAAAGAAAAACTGTTTCCTGTGGGCTCTTCCCCAAGCTCCATCGGAGGTTGATGATCTTGTGAATGCGTCAATGTGTGCGCAAGTTATGTACCGGCCTGCAAAGAATACACCGACGCTTGATTGATTTTAGACTAATATCGATCCTAATATTGATCTTAAGTGTTGTGACTACTTCAGCAAACCAAAACACTTTGAATTGCTAGTAAACCTCAATATGGGTTAGATATACTGACCTCAATTTGGTCTTACTAAGAACGGCGTGTGTGTCTCTGATACACGAGCACTGGCCTGTCGGCTTCAGGGTGCTTGGCTCTGCTCCACCCAGCTACACTGTCAGTCTCGGTAATGGAAAGGGAAAGCTGGGGCTAAACAGCCGCTAATGGGAGGTGACTAGGGAAACGTTGGTTCCATTAATGCGAACCAATGAAGAACTCCTGACTGAAGGTAAATCGCAATTTAAAGTAATGAAAAGACAATGTGCTAGGAATGCTATCCCAAACCAGCATGGATAGAACAATTTACACTAGCAGAGCAACATTAATGGCTCATCTTCTATGTAGAAAAAAAAGGCCATTTGCTAATTTAAGTGTGCAAACTAATCAGAATGAAAAGATAAGAGTGGTTCTAGCTTCAATGATTGCTGCTGATGACAACAATTAGAGTGATAATCATAATGTGACATACTATTGATTCCTCTCAGGGAGCCGTCTTTACTCTTGGCCACAACAAGAAGTTAGACGTCAGGGTCAACGCAACAACTTCACTTTCATACTTTCATGACTTTAATAAAGGAGATGTCTGACTTGAAGCAAAGCAACAAATTAGGTGGGTATTTTTGGTATTCCGGATTCATGAAGTTAAAGTTTCTTTCATTTTTCTCTCTAGACAACATTGTGTGCTGGACTACTTCTAGGCTGGCAAAGTGAATTTCTTCCTACCACAAAGGTCACCCGTCCCTTGCTCCAGGCTTCACATTGAGCTGACAGCCATGAATGTAACAATGAGACTACAACTACTGTCAAAAGAATATTGGTATTTCCAAATGCAGTCATTTATATTTAAGGATCGGTTCTGATGAGAGCAGCTGCAAGAGTCCAAAGCAGCCATTAGTAACAAATAGATATGACAGTGATTAAGTCAGGAAAGGATTGGCCGGGCTGGAGGTGGGATGTAAAGTCCTTGCAGATGCACAGAAACTGTAGGCAGGCTGAAGCAGCTTAAACAGGGTGCATTACAGGGCGATCGTGGCTCAAGAGTTGGGAGTTTGCCTTGTAATTGGAAGGTTGCCAGTTCGAGCCCCGGCTTGGACAGTCTCAGTCATTGTGTCCTTGGGCAAGACACTTCACCCGTTGCCTACTGGTGGTGGTCAGAGGGCCCGGTGGCGCCAGTGTTCGGCAGCCTCGCCTCTGTCAGTGCGCCCCAGGGTGGCTGTGGCTACAATGTAGCTTGCCATCACCTGTGTGTGTGAATGGGTGGATGACTGGATGTGTAAATCCAGGGGTCCTTAGGGACTAGTAAAGCGCTATATAAATACAGGCCATTTACCATTACATGAGATTTTCCAGTTGAATGTGTAAAACAGCAGTTGGCCAGCCGTTGAGATAGGCCCATCAGGTGGGACTGCATCTGAGCTAAACTTTGTGACCTGCCTCAACTAACATATTAAATTTTTTAATAGCTACCTGTGTTTTGATGCTAATAAGCAGTGAGGATGTCAGAGTCTACACTAAGAACTGAACAAAAATGGATTAAAATATGCAACAATTAAAAGAAAATGCATAATAAAAAAAATAAAGAGAAAGATTTTTAAAATCTGTTATTTGCTTTTAAAAAAAATAAGGATCAGCTTGAAATTGCACACATTGAAACGGCATTGTCCTCCAGTGTTTCCAGCTCAGTGAGAAAGACTCTCCATATGGTAATATGGAAAGCATACTTGCAAGAAAATTTTATATTGTAAAGCATATTGAATTAAACTCGAGCCAAATTCCACTCCATGTAAAAGCATTCTCTTTGCTGAATGTAATTATATGTGGGCCGATGCAGACTGAAGCTGATCTTTATAAGGTTTTATTCTTACCTAACATTAAATGTTAACTGCTGAGTACTTGTAGAAAGCATTAGTCCAAATGAACATGTAAGAGTAAATCAATCAGGGGATACATCGCAGATGGGAATGAGTTTAATCCAAGAAAGAGTTTCAAATTTGGAGGAGCTGGATATAGAGACAGATAGATGATAGATAAGAAAGAGAAAGACAAGGGGAGAGCTAAAGATTAATGAACAGACGGGCCGCTTGTAACGCAAGAAAATGAAGATGAACGATTCCCAGGTTCAGAACGAATGGAGCTTTTCATTAGGGGAAAAGTACAAAAACAGAAGAGAAATGGAGGGAAAAAAATGAAGGCAGGGACAGACGCGGGACCCAGGAAGGGGGATGGTGGTGGTAGTGTACGCGGAGTGGTGCAGGAGGAGACAGATGAACTGGGAAAGACGGAGACAGAGGGACAGCTTTTAGGTTTGAAACATATGCAAGGCAATGAGAAAAGACAGGATGAGTATGTGATGGATGGGAGGCCCAACGCTGTGTTACAAGGGAGGAAGAGAAGCTGACAATGGCTGGATGGAGTAGAAGAGGAAGAGGGCGGTAAAGAGGGCAAGAGTGCGATTGCAGTGAGAGATGAAGGGTGGATCAGGATGGACTGAAAGTCCAGCAAAGCTGCATTTTAGAGAGATAGAGAGGAAGGAGTGCTGGAGGAGGAGGAGCAGGAGCAGAGGAGAAGGTGTATTCACTTTGACAGGCTGTCATAACAGGAGCTGACTGCTCAGCCTGACGCTCTGAACTGGCCTGACCTGCACTGCCAACGACGCAGAGGGCGTGAAAATAAAAGGAGGGCATGGAGCCATGGTTTCCACCAAAACTGTTACTCAGTGGCTGAGATTGGCCCGGAGTGGGTGGGGCTTAATAATAGGACCCTTTTCAGATAAATCAACCATGTGCGTATCACTCTAGAAACGCATCTAGGCTTATCAGTGAGACACACACTGAGGCACAGATACTCTTTCTCACTGCTTCGTCATTACAACCATGGACATATGCTGTGTGGGACAGACAGCACAGCAACCCGGCATGCTCCCTTCCTTCTGTGTGCAGACTCATTAGGTCATCGGAACAGCATCTGACAAAATCCCAGATAAACGGTCATGTTATGATTACTCAGAGTGAAACTTAGAAGTAGCACGCGGGTTCCTGCTGGGTGCTGCTGCTTGCTGAGGGAGCTGTTCCTCCAGAGGTTTTTGGAAAGCAGCATATTTTGAGGTAAAATTGAGCTAAAGCATGAATGCCACTGCTGTGAGGAGGACAAGAAGAGGTGGTAAACATTTCCATTTTTAAAAACATGCAACCTGCAATTACTTGTACAAAGACACTGAGAGGAACACACACAAGAGTTGATGATAATGGATGTGCTATATTTACATAATCACTGACAAGAGAAAGCCATAAGCAACAGAATGTGTCTCACTTTGCTCCCTAACATGATGCATGGCCTCCACATGGCTCTGTTACCATCCTGGTCTTTGCCTTTCTCACATGCTTGCTGTGCTCTGTCTTTGTCTCCCTCGCTGCTGTCAGTGTGAGTTTGGTCTTGGTACCTTTTCCAGACGCTTCTTGTTTTATTTTGAAGGTGAGCTCATCGTGAGCTTTTCTGTTTTATTTTCACATCTTTCCTTTGTTCACCTGTTCTTTATTACCCCATTACCTCCTCCTTTTCACCAGCTCGTCTTTCATGGTTTGTGTAAAAATTGGCTGTTGTTAGGCAGTTACTGTAATTTAAGGACGTGCGGCAGCTGGAGAGCAGTACTTGGTAATATGTAGCGGGTGGTTTTTGGTTTTTAGAAAAAAACTTGCTAAAAGGAGCAATTGTCAAGCGCCCAAAATTAAATGTTAATCTAGTAAATTTTTAACAATGTTTACTGAATACTCAAATATTATGTATATATCTATATATCTGTGTAACTTTAATCTTTTATTCCAAAGTAATTTAAATGTAAAAAGTCTACACAGTGCTAATGGAGAGATGCCAAACTGCATTTCATTGTTCTTTTAAGAGTAACTATAAAGATCTATTATATCTTATATTATTATGTAGAGCTCTACTCATTGCTGTGGATGGAGCCACCAGCAACTTTATATCTTTCTTCTGGCTAAAAGAGAAAGTAGCTTATTTCAGCTGGAGAAGAGTGAAACACAATGAAAGTTGTCCACATGCCGCAGTTACATGATGTTAAAGATTTGTGTTCCCAATATTTATCAACATAAATGGACGGACATCATTAAAACAACTGAGGCTAAAATGTATAATCTTCCCATGAGTTTAACTTCTTCATCATCTTGCTCTTTCATGCTGTCGTTAAAGCCTACCCATATGGAAAAGAAATAGTAAAAACTTATATGTGATTACTCATGAAAGTGGCCACTTTCTCATTACTTTCATACATTGTTTTAGTAAGTATCCAAAACATACAAGTTTCATTATATAATTTTTCAAGGGATCTTATATCTGTTTTCACTCTTGTATGCTTTTCATACAAGTTTCACACAAGACAGATACAAACTTTATAAGATTTATATATATCTTTTCCATATGGGTATTTACATAAACACTAAGCCTGTTTAATGGTTCTAGCTCATATGTATATAAAAAAAACCCTTAAAAATCTTTGAAATAAATAAATAATTACAATGTAAGATAGGGAAATATTGTTTTTCCGTGCTTAAAACGACTTATGCGGTACTGAAAATTACAGTATCATTTACAGTCTGTAAAACACACAGTTAGCTACTATTACAGATACTTATGTGATGCTATTTCTTCTTTACTGTAAAATACACAAAGTTGAGCAATACTTAACATTTCTCACGCTTTATGAAAAATTACTTCACCGTTACTTAAAATGACTTCGGTATAAGTACGTACAGTTCTTTGCTTCTTGTAAAAGCTTGATTTGTTCCAGCCTTCCTTTACCTATTTGTAGGTAAATATAATTACACTGTAATTTGAAATCAAATACGCTGAAATTCCATTTAATTACAGGGGAATTACACAGTTAATTGCAGGTCATATTTTAAAGTGTTAAAAAAATACAAATAACCCCGAGCCCTGTATCTATCACAGCTCCAGGCTTGCAATACACTGGCAAAAAGGCGAAAAATGAAGTGGAGAGATGGAGGCGGCAGGGCAAAAAATGTGAAACAGAGGTGTACAACACTAGGAAGTCCAGTCTGATCTGCTTGACTCCGGATACCGCGGAGAAACTGAGAGGTAGAGGATGCTTGTCTGAAGTGATCGCCTTGCTTTGCAGCAGAGAGGGTGATGGAGGGATGTGATGCAGGGAAGAAAGGAAAGGTTGGAAGAGAGCAGTAGGCCAGTTTCTCTGAGGTGACTGCTGCCAGATTCACACTTCAGAGTAAGTTAGCATCAAATAAAAACACTTACTCACTCGTGGAGAAAAAAAAAAAAAGGTTTGCAAGGTGATTTGTAAACATGTTGCAATTCGGAAAATGTAAATCGACGAAGTCACTGATGAAAAAAAATTAGGTTCGTTATTCATGCACAACTCATGAAGTATGGGATTTCTTGGGCGCTATGTTTTATGAGTGGGCAGTCAAAAAAATGTGTGTTTCATATGCTACACATAAACATGGGCTCTGGGTTGATCTGATACATCAATGCTAACATTATCCACTGATTACTACAAAATGTATTATATTTCAACGGTTTTGAATCTGCAGTAAATGAGCAAATAAAACTCTCTCCGCCATCCCCTCGCTTAATTAAGTGCATCTGGTACCCCAGAATTCCAGATGGAATAAATGTAAACATTGCAGGCGGCTCACTGCTGCATCAGCTAAGAAAACAATGATTCATTAATATAAGGAGAATTCTTATTAGATATTTCAACTCTAATCACAAAACCTATTCACGAGGGCCGATAACAACAGTAACAACTTCTTTTTTTCAATTAGAACTAATGACTGAAGTAGTAATCAGACACACATGCCAAAAATGTACTAATTTAATTTCCTTTTTGCGCAGACAAACCATTTGCCTGGAAAATTATTAATACATAGTCACACTTAAGAGAAAGATGAGGGGGGAAAAAACGGAAGGAGACAACGAAGGTGGCGTTAGCGAGGAGGGAGGCACATCGAGGGAGATAGAAAGGCGTGATATCACGCTGAGGAATAAAAAAAAAAAAAGGAGGAGGAGGTTGGAGTGGAAGGCGGAAAAAAGGTGGGGTGGGGAATGAGTGAATGTTGGAGTCTAAGGAATTCCCGGTGGAGCTCTCTGCAGCTTTCCCCACAACAGTAGAGGAGGAAGAAGAGCCCTTCTATTCTCTCACACATTCACATCAATTCTGCCAGGAAATCTGCCACGAGGCAGAACCGTGTAAGCATGCGAATAGACTTTTTTGACTCATGAATACTAATGGAAGAGTACATAGTCATAGTCTTAGCTATCAGCCCCCCACACAGCTGTATTCATCCTCCCTGGGAGAATGTAAAACTCTCCCAGATGCAGCTCCGTGCTGGGAAATCAGCCGGGGAGTCAGGACGATCTTATAGCATGAATGTACCTGCACGTGCACACAACAGCCCACACAGTATTTGGGTAATGTTGGAAAAGGAAAGGCCTCTTTGGAGCTCCCTCAGCTCTAGTCATGCATTATCCATGGTACAGCTCATGAATAAGGGAACAGTACACTGCTCGTGTAAGGGAGCAAAATGTCCTGCCTGTGACACCTAAATGGTTTCTGTCATGTTAGCTTTACACGTGTCATGTGTGTGTTTGTGGCACCATCCTTCATATTAAAAGACTAAGTTAGTTGACATTGTACCAAGCAGGAAAAAAGTTTCTGTCCATTTATAGGGTGACAAGCGGGTACACCATGAACAGGTTGCCAGCCTGTCACAAAAGACAGACGTCCATTGACACCTATGGGCAGTTTGAAATCACCAGTTAACCTAACCCCAATAACTGCATGTGTTTGACTGTGGGAGGAAGTACCCAGAGAGAGCCCACGCAGACACACAAAAACAGACCTGGCTAGTTGGTAGTTGTGAACCCAGAGCCTTCTTGCTGTGAGGCAACAGTGCTAACCACCGTGCCACCCGAAAAACTCTCCAATTAGCTGCTACTAATTCATTTATTTCACAGGTGAAGATGTTAGCAGTATTTTGAAAGACTGCAGACCTGTATCAATGTGCAAGAAAGCCAGAAAAGGAGAGGAAAAAAGAATCCCCTCATCTTATTCCCATACTGGGCCGCACTCAATTTACCACGCTCATATTGAGGACGGGGGGGGGGGGGGGGGGGGGGGGGGGGGGGGTAAGACACTTCCAAGTTGTCAGATCGAGTGCCAATTCCAATTTGCTTTTTCCATAGCTCACATCTGCTCGAGCCCACTTGGAGCCAGCTCATTTCTTCAAAGTCACCCAGACATCTCATGTTTACATGTGTAAGGCTACACCCTCCGTTTGATACAATTCTGCTTTCTAAAAAATACAACAAACGGTCGCGGCACTTTGTTTTTATGCAAGGATCTTTGTGCATGTGAAAAAAGACGGAATATTTTATTCACCCCATTTCCTTCATCAGCAGAGCTGAATGTTATTTTTTTAAATTTTTGCATCCTTTCTCATTTTCATCATCCAGCTAATGAGCACATTTATTTCTAATTAAAATAAGCACGAGGAAGCAGGGAAAACATGTAAGGTGACCACGGGAATGAGCGAAGGTGGCGTAAGTAAAGCTTACTAAAGAGGGACATGATGACATGAATAAAGTCTCGCTGCATAAACAAGTGCAACAATTAACAGATTTCCAGGGTCGGGATTTATTCAGCACGACTGTTTCTTCTGCTGCATTCCAATGAGAGGGAACACGCTTCTCACAAAGGGCACAACAGAGACTACCAAACGTGTCAAAGCAAAGATCAGACGGAATACGGATAATAACGTGTATCAAAACACTCGTGTCTGCATTTCATTTCCACTATTGTGCTGCATGAAGGTTCTTCAAAACACACTTGATATTATAAAAACACCACAGAGCCAATGAATCTCACCACACCTTTTAGAGCGCTCCGAATCCAAATATTTTACAGAAGCAGTCGTTTAGTAAGTGAAAATTCTGCTGAAGGGAAGGTTGGTGCAGTCCGTGAATCTTGTTGTGGGTTAATCCCCAGGGGGCTGAAGTACTAGTGCAGAGTATAAGGATGGTTACATACCTGCAGACTAGAATACATTGCTGAAAACCTTCCAGCCATAACTGTGAATACATCCAAGGCATGTCACAACCCACATAAGAAAGGACATGTAGACATCGCTTTTCACACATAACTGATCGACTGAGGTCTCACACACACACACACACCTGTCCTCTTTTAACATGTACGCTCACCAAGCTCTGCGCCTATGCTATCTACTCCTATGTCTGTTAAGCTAACCATTCTAGCCATGACCATGGTTGAGTATGAAGCACTATGAACATCTTGCTCTAAGTAATGCAGTCGAATCAAATCAATTTTCACCACCGAGTAACTGGCATCGCCACAATTAATGAAGCAACTATCTAAGAGCAACAGGTTGCTTTTTCAGAGGTCTAAGCTTGTTCACACTAGAGCTGCCAAGGACATTTTACAGTCATGTAACCCTGTTCAAATAAAACCGCATCATCTAAAATCATTTGAATTTTTTGCATACACCAACAGAGCCATTTTGACCACCACAGAAATCAATTTAAAACGCTGCACTCAACAATTGTGGCATGTCTGGTTGCCTAGCACCACGCACTGTTTACACACATTTTGATATGAAGCCTGCTATATCACGGCCCAGAGCTAGCTAGATGTGACTGATAGATAAATATATCGGGGCCCGTAGCTAGATGAAAGATGAAAAATCTCCGCAGGGTTGAACGGGCTGTGGATGGGATATTGCTGCCAGGCGGAGCAGAGCACATGACGGATGCACGGAAAAATCGGGCGGGTTGCTGGCAGCGCAGCGGGAGCCAGGTGGAAGAACAGACATAACTGTTGTGATTATCAGGAGTCATGCAAACCATGCTGGCATATGAAAGAAATCCAAAGCTTAACTGCGGGCCCCTCTCGTGCCGGTTTCTAAGCTGTGATTGGATATAGCTGTTTGGGAGAGGGGTTTCCAGAAAGACAGCTGGTTGATGGTTTTGTCTCCTCCTTTTCCTTCTGGATTTAGGAGCTGAGGATGAAGCTGTCCATAATTGTGTACATTACTAATTCAAGAGTCAACTGTTGTGAGCAGACTCCTGTACGTACAAACACTGGCAAAGCTAGTAGAGGGTACAAGAGATAAAACAAGATTTTGTAGAGAGATATGCAGGGAAGTGTTCACATGCATGCACACGGATCATAAACATGCCCCCTTCCATTATTTCTTAGTCTCTGTCAAGCTGAAAGTGCATCCAGGCTTTGAAATCTACTTCATGAAATGAAAGCTTTCAATAATTTTCATTTGTGTTTCCCAGATCAGGCTGATTGTGCAGACGTAACAGTTTGAAACAGTCATTCATTTAGTGCACTTTGAAATGGAGATATGTTCCAGAAGGGTTCAGGAAATAGCCAACAACAGAGAGGGAGAGAGCGCAGTTCCACACAGGAGCTCGAGCTTGTTGTGGCACCACTTTAGAGGCACCATCTGCCTCATTCATAGCTCAGCAGATCACAGGGCTTTCCATAGGAAAACATAAACTCCTTTCAGAGCGTCTACGTCTGTGCGCCCACACGCGTCCATCCACAAGACAGCGCTGTCTGAGGAACAAATAAACGTTCATTATCATCAGCCGTCTTTGTTTCAGCCAAAGACACGTGTGAGCGGGCATGTCAAGGCTGCAGAAAGCAAATGCGGCAAAAAGATACACAGCCGGCTGCAGCCTTCCCTTTAGGTTAGTGAATGCAGCTCATTGAGGCTTGCTGATTGGCAAAGGGGTCGCTTCCTCGGGATAGGCTGGTTAATTAGATAATTAGCTGCAGCAGCTCCTAATGAGAGCCCTATACCGCTTCATCCAGCGCAGGTGGATAACGCATACATACTCACCGCCTCTCTCCTTCTACATATTCATCGGCTATTCCATCACTGCCATGAAATTAACACCTCTGCATAAATTCTTTAATTTGTTGAGCGCAGGGGAGTCAGTGCAAATGCTCCTCACGCACACACACCTCTGGCACCTTGGAGAACCAGGTAAGGTTTTCAATTAAAGAACCAGGTGTTGAAACAGGTTGAAAATGAAAGTGTGTGTAGGTATTCAAGACGCTAGATCCGAACATCTAAAACTCACAACCTGGCTCTAATAAACTGACAGAAGCTTCTTGGCGTGCACGCACACTTCTTAGGCTACGTCCACACGTACACGGGTATTTTTGAAAACGAAGATTTTCCGTTTTCGTTTATAAAAAAAATCCCGTCCACACGTAAAAGCCAAAAATGAAGGAAAATGCTGTTAGGAACATGCCAAAGCAGCAGGTGGCGCTATATCCCTAGCCGTGTAGAAATGTTGGCCAATCAGAAGTCAATAAGCCTGGGTGGGAAAAAGTAAACAAAGATGGCGAATAGAAGCAGAACTGAGTCATATGTGTGGAGGGACAGTAACTGTGTGTATATGTAAGCATTTAAACACTGCAGGGAGTACAATTAACAGTAACAGTATTGTAGAAATCCATTTCACCGAAACAATAACGTGGCGCACAGTGTGACGTCAAAAAATGCGCACACTTTGACGCTGCGTTTTCTCCGTTTACCTCGTCCACACGTAAACGCAAAAACGGAGTTTTTGAAAATATCCACCCTGGCAGGAGTTTTTAAAAATCTCCGTTTTCAGTGACCAAAAACGCAGTTTACGTGTGGACGAAAGGCGCAAATGCATAGAAAAATCTGCGTTTTCAAAAATACCCGGGTACGTGTGGACATAGCCTTAGTGTGTTTACCTGTGAACTGCAGCAGACAGTGACCAACTCTGTATACGTGTGTCTTTTGGGACTAATGATGCCATAACTTGATTGTTGTCTCTAAGATGGCAGATGAATAGCCAGGAGGGGGGATGTGGCACATGGAGTAAGCCTGGCTCAGAGGTGACATGGCTGGGTAAGGGGAGAGGCAGGAACTGCGTCTCTCTGGGTCTGACTGCGTGGACCAGAAAGGAGGTGGAGGAGGGCGCAGAGGAGAGGAGAGCAGGTGTAGCCTGGCTCCCACACTGCTCACAGCATCTGTTACTGGGCCACTGAGTTACTATGATCAGCCTGTGTTTGGCATGTGTGTGTGTGGAGAAGAGTGAGCTACACGGATGGGTGAACTCTATTTCTCTCACTACTCTCTCTGCGCTGCGCTTGCTTTCCCTTTTGTCCACCTCCTTCTCCCTTCTGCTCTCTCATTCAATTATGCATGTGTGTGTGTGTGTGTTGATGTTAGGTGTTATCACCTCTGCCATGATCATACTTTTCCTCCTGTCAATCACGGCCAACACAGTCAACACCGGGCAGTTCTGTCCTTGACCTCGCCCGTCCTAAAATGCAAATGACTTGAGTAGCCACACATATTCCCGGTGTGCGCAGCAGAAGAGGGGAATACGTAACACGAGCAACGAAGCACGCACACTTCCCCTTCTGGCCTCAGGTGCTGTGTTAGCCAGCACTGATAGGTTAATGCAGCAGTAATAGCAGGACAGACATGCGTTTGCGTGCGTGTTAGTGGAGATCTAGGGAAGAAGAGCGCAGATCGACTGTGATGTCCAGCTGTGCCCCATCTAAAAGACTACTCCAAGAGAGCTGGAGCCCCGGGATGACCTGGTGTTTCTGGAATGAAAGATGTCACAGCAGAGCAGGCTGACAGGAAGAAGCGCAGGGTGGTGTAATGGGAAACAGCAGGCGGTGTGTAAATCAGTGAGGAAATGATGCGAAGATAAACAGGGCACAGCGGCACGGTGGAGCAGCGGTTAGCGCTGTTGTCTCACAGCAAGAAGGTCCTGGGTTTAAATCCAGCCTGTGAGTTCCTCCCAAAATCCAAAGATATGCTGGGCTTAGGCTTACTAGTTATTTAGTTAAGTGTGAATGCGAGCGCGGTTGTCTCTGGGACAGACTTTCACCCTGTCCAGTGTGTACCTCTATGTAAAAAAAAAAAAGAAGAAAAAAAACATACTAAGTCTCAGGGACAGGACCTCAAAATGATGTCATCATCGCAGACACTCAGGAAAGTAAATACCTGGAGCTGCTATATCATTTATATTGTGAGACAACACTTTTTTAAAGATGTAAAAATCTATCACAGACAGTATGTTATAGCACCGGTCCCCAACCTTTATTAATGTCAGACAATATTTTCACGGACCGGCCTTTAAGGTGTCGCGGACAAATACAACAGGATACGACCAAGACAGAAACTGTGGTATTTTTTAAAATATAATAATAAAAAACACAAATTCACTGTGTAATTGTGTAACTTTATTACCTTAAATCTGCAACAAGATTGAGAGTAACATCCCCCTCTCTGCCTCTTAATGCTCTCTGGTCGCTATGGTAACACGTAAATATTTCTTTCAAACTAAGACACACAACTACAACACAGGAAAAGACCCAGGGAAACCTGGAAACCATAAATTTCCGTACCGGTCCGTGTACCGGTCCGTGGCCCGCGGGTTGGGGACCTCTGTGTTATAGCATTTGTAAAAGCTTTTACTATTTTTGCTGTGAGCCTAGGTTGATCACGGTGGCCAGGACTAGTCAGCAATACCTTTTTTTGACTGATTATCCAGCACAAAGAATAAATGTTTGGAGGTACAAAGTTCCTCGTATTCCTGGTGGTTCTGATATGAGACCAGATGACATTAAGGACGACGTTCCCAATCTTTTTAAAGATCTTAAGGCGTTTCTAAAAATATCCCCCACATGTATTGAAATTCTAAACACTGTGCAACAATCTAGCAGCTAAAACAACAGAAGAAGAAATTAAATTTTTTAAGCGCCCAAGGCTGCAATCCTGCTGACCGAGAGCAGATTATTGAATTTCTTTCTATCCAATTCTTCACATTATGAGATGCCTTTAGGGCCAAACTAATTTATTGGCAGCTTTCACCTTTATTTCACTTCAATCCTAATTTTACAAAATGTCAACACTCTGTGTGTTTTGTCATTGCTCTCAGGTCCAGATGGCTTCATGAAGGGCTCCTGGTTTTAGATATTAGATGGCATTAATGTTTAACGCCCAAGCAGGTATAAATTTACAGCAGTAGATGCACTGACTTCAAATAAAGCCACACAACATGGATACTGTCAGAGGAGAGGCAAAGAAAGCCATTTTAATTCACTCGGGTGAAAAATCCATCACCTGTCATTCATAACTCACACATAACTCACAGGTGACAGCATCAACTTCACAGGATCATGGAGAGGTGTTTGGGAGTATTCGGAAAATCATTAAAAACAAGCTCAAGCTTAAGACGAAGCAGAACAGAAGGCAAAACATAAAGAAAGAAAGAAATGAAGGAAAATCACATTTAATGGTGTAACACTTTCAATGGGGGATAGCTTCTTGTTCACAGAAAAGTCGGCTCGTGTTTGTGATTACATTAGTAATTCACTGCAACCAAAGCACATACTTCTGTTTGAGTGAATGCTAAGAGAAACAAACACACGCACAGCCTACAGTGCAGTGAGCATTAAATACACAGCAGTGTAGAATCCTAATGCCATATGTTAATTATTACGTCTTTGTGTTGGCTGCGTGCAAAGAGAGCTCAAAGGCTGACACAAACATCACACGGCACCGCGGCGGGTTCCACATACAAATGCTGACTGCTTTTCTTAGCAGTGTTTACACTCGCTAACAGCCTGTCTTTATGAGCGCCAGTCTGAATGTACAGATGCACGCGGATGATCGTTTGGTTCCCCAAACAACTCCGCTATCCCCATGGGAGAACTAAGTCCCCCAGTTAGCCCTGTAGCGCTGCGCGATGATTCAAACGGCTGTCATCCCTCTGTAATGATGATCCATCCGCAGCTATTACCAGCCCATGGTTTCTCACTTACCAAGCTGATTGTTTGACATGTGAGACATACATCAGGGTAATTTGCCCTATAACTCTTTTTTTAAAAGAGCACCCAAAGCAAACCACGCACTGTGTGTGAGGATGGGAGTCAGAAGTTGGAGGTAAATGAAACAGAAGATGAGCAGAGGACAAAACATGGGAGCAAATGGAGAAGAGAAGGTAAAAGTAGTAAGAAGGTAAAGAGGGTGGCCGCCTATGGTTTTATAGCCAGGTCTCAATGGGAATTATCAGATTTGTGCCCAGTAAAGAAACACGTCAAGTGTTATATAACCCCCAACAAAGCCCAGTTTTGAGTCCAACACTGGATTACGTCAATGAAAAAGATGAAGAGACAAGAAAAATGATTCACTGTGCTTTAGGTCACTAATATAAACTCTAAGACTGTCATCCACCTCTGTTAACTCTGTTCTAATGCAGTTCAGTTCAAGGTTAATTCAGTGTCATGTAGATATAGCACCAGTGCCCAAGAACATCTCGAGAACATCTTATCTCAAGGTGTTTTCGATAAGGCCCTACAATATTAGAGAAAACCCCAAGAATCGATGAGGAAGCACTTGGCAACAGCGTCAAGGAAAAACTCTGCTTTAACAGGAAGAAACCCCCTGAAGAACCAAAACAGCAGAGCAGAAAGAGACCATAAACAAAACAGGACAGGAGAAAGTAGACAAAATGGCATGCAGCAGAGGCATGTAAGCACATGGAGAGTAAAACCGATGGGAGTGAAGAAGAAATTGCATGATGGGAAGTTCCTCAGTACCCTGGGCCTATGGCAGTGTAAGTAAGACATGGTTCCGGGTCAACTAATCCTGCCTTGACTATTAGCTTCATTAGAAAGTAAAGAAATGGTTTCTGTGTCCTGAATCCAAACTGGGAGCTGATTCCACTGGTGAAGGACCAGATCGCTGAAGGATGTACTTTTAGAAACATTAGGAACTAAAAGTTAGCCTGCGGTCTGTTGGGATACTATGAGGTGTTCAGGCTACAATGAGGGCTGATCGTTTGCAACAGTGGGAAAGGCAAGCTTTTGAATCATTTAGAAAAAAAACACTGAAGCTTTTATGACACTGTGGCTGTTCTTTATGATTAAATCTAAACTCAAAGTCTTTACAGATTTATAATGTTGGAGATGTGAAGGTAGGAAGCACTGCTGGATAAAGTGACCTTTGAAAGTAACTTGTCACATTATAACATTACTGCCTGAAGGTAACATAACACCCTGTTGCAACTCCTTGTGCATATTAGTTACATAGTCCAGAGGGCATGCACACTACATTACGAGTGCCTCTGAATGTACTGAGTGGGTCTCGCTGCACGATATTATCACTCTGTGGACATCAGTAGCATCTTTTAGAAGAGTAGCAGTTTTCCTTTGCTAAAAGCCTGTGTTTAGCTAGCAGATGCTAGTTTCATGCAGGTGACAGATACAATCTGCATTTCCATAAATCAATTTCAGGTGCTTTTTAAATAAAGTGGTAATACAAGGATTACTTTCATGACGTACAGACTGTCCTTTGTGCCACCTCGCTACACAAGCTTTATTTTTTATGGCAACAAAAGGAACAGTGAAATAATAACCAAACTCCAAAACACATGATTCAATACTGCCTTGCAAGAGAAAAGAGACTTTCAATACAATACTTTTACTGTATTGTATTGGATTAATTGAAAGAGAAGCCACGGTTCTGACTTGGAGAAGAAAGAGTGGGTGTTGGCATAAGCAGCGGGTGTCCTCTTGAAATAAGAAAAACCGTCACTAGTGGGAATGGTTCCCTATTAGGATTATTGGAAGTTCCTTTAAGGTGAATTATGATGAGAGCAGAAGAGAAGATGAGAAAGTAGGAGTCAGATCAGCTGACTGACTGGCTGAGCATCAAGGCCATGGACAAACAGAGGAGAAACAACGTCTGGGGACAGATGAAAAGAAGTCATGAGGGATGTCTGAAAACACGCCTGAAACTGTGTTAATGTGTGTGTCAGCGCAGGAGAGCGTCTCACCTGTGTGTGTGTGTGTGTGTGTGTGTGTGTGTGTGTGTGTGTGTGTGTGTGTGTGTGTGTGTGTGTGTGTGTGTGTGTGTGTGTGTGTGTGTGTGTGTGTGTGTGAGACAGAGGCTAGCTGAGGTGCTAATCCCCTCTCAGAAAACAGTGGACCAGCCTGTCCTCTTTCTCAAAGTCACACTCTATACCGCCCAACACACACTTAAGACACTATGGTCCCCCTTTCTCTCCTCTCACACAGAGTCAATAGGACTTTGCTCATCAATTCTGTCGGGGGTTGCTATGGAGACTGAGAATATTGTGTGCGCGCGTGCATGCGTGCGGTTGGCTGTGGTGTACAGCCCGCGCGTGTCTTAATATCTTCTCTGGTCCTGTCAGGTCACGTTTCACACTGATGTCTGCCTGTAGTACGGCACGCGCAGCCCACCCCCCGCAACTAAAGACCCCCCACAGAAGCCTGGAGGAGACATTTTTCAAATCCACGCTCTATGAATACCAATTCAAAAGTAACAGTGTAAAAAAGTGTGTGTGTGTGTGTGTGCGTACTGTAATGAAGAGTCAATGCCATCGCTCCTGCGTGCGTGCGCACAGACAGCAGCATGAAGCATATATAATTGTGCCCTAGCTGAATGTCTACTCTAGTGCACACTCAAAAATATGCAAGTTTTATTTTTAGCATCGCAGGCAAATGGAGCCCCTCTCCTCCCTCATCTCCTGCTCTCTGCCCTCACTCTCCCCCACTGTCACTTCTCTCATCTCTTAAAATCTCTCACCCTGTATTCTCAGAGCGTCTTGGCCGCGCACACACACACAGGCGGCATACATTACATCCATGCAAGGGGTTGCAGCACTAAAAATAACAAATTCTATAAGCTTTGTGCCATGCTGTTCCACCTCTGTGCTCTTATCATCATTGTTAATGTCTGAATGAATGCACAGTCTCATTTTCTCTCCTCTCAGGCAGCCGAGGGATGTAAAAAGCTTGCTGGGGTGGAGGTGACGTATGTACTGTAAGCACGTCTGTCTCCACGGCAGCCGAGCCAAGGTCAATTGCTCGGTGGCCCGGTGAAGCTTTTCATTACATATTTAACTCGGCCGAATTCCCTGCGGAGACCTCGCCGGAGACTGCCTGCTGCTCCTCTCTACCCCTTCGAAGCCCGTCTCGCTGCAAGCCCGCCTGTCTGGCTGCAGACAGGTACGACTCCACCGCATTAGCATACGCACAGAGTCAGGCGTGTCCTGCTAGGTGAATAATTCCACGGTGGTTAGCATTTGTGTAGCGCCGCCACGGCTGGCGAGGCAGCTGTTAAATAAGGGCGTCAGGGAAGACAGAGAGAGAAAAATCACATCTCTCAATCAGCCAGACGGAAAAAAAAGACCCCCAACCTCTATTACTGCCATCCTGTCTGTGCTCGACTTTCATTTTGTTTTTCTTAAATGCTCACGTATCAACTCTATCACGCACACACAGACACAAACATATAGATAAAGCCCAGAGGGGAGCGATTAGCAGAGAGAGCGAGAGAAACTATTTATTTACATGCTAATGGAAATGTAAATCCCAGCTATGCCTTTATTCCTTAATAACTGTTTTCGAATAATAATAAAAAAAGAAGCAAAGTGGGGGAATTTTTACATTATTATTAAAAAGAAATTATAATAAGTCAAGACTAGTTCTTTCAAGAAATGGTTTTTGGAGGTTTTCTTCCCACAGGACACAGAGCGACTCTGCTGTCCTGACTAGGATTGTAACTCGCTAAATGAGATGCTGTGAAGGGTTTACAATGGATGGATTAAGGAGCAAGTTGCCACAAGGGAGAGGCGATCTAAATAGGCCGCAGAAGTAGCAAAGCACTAACCAGGATAAAGGCGGGAGCTGCAGTCTGGGATGAAGGTAAGAGTGGAGTACATCTCACTAAATAAAGTGCTTTGAATTGTGGGTAAGATTTGAAAAGCAGTATAGAAACACTACCCGGGTTCAACACAGAGAACAATTTGACTGTCACCTGCTTCAAATATTTTTAGTCCTCGAAAGAAAGAGGATTTTTTCCCTTTTTTAATTGGAAATCAGGACAAAATAGTTTTTTGCTCATCAGTAGACAGTTACGTTGAAACCAAGCACACCATTGCTGTTCTTGTGACATTGCCAATAAGTTTGATGTGTCACATGGCCCTCTTCCTATTGAAAAAACAAAAGTTGTATCCAAGATGGCTGACTTCTAAATGGCCACCATGGTCACCACCCATCTTGAGGAGTTTGCCCCCTCACATATACTAATGTGCCACAAACAGGACTTTAATATCACCAACCATTCCCATTTTATTACGGTGTATCCATATAAATGGCTCACCCTGTAGACAGTGTTGAGTGTATTGTAACAGCAATGACGTGTGAACCCTGCTTCCAGGTCCAGGTCCAAACTACTCTGTGTTTATTAAAGCTGTTGCTTTTTTTTTTAACATGTTTTAATGCTTTGTATTCCTGCAGCAGTATATGAATGACTAACCTCGTATTGTGGATGGATTATCTCAGTTGTTCTCCTGACTGAAGTTTGGAACATTTACAGCATCCTGCCATGCGATTGCATTTGTCCCTAACCATCAGGAAACCTCACATTAACTGTTATAGCGAGTCAACGCTAGACAGTTTAACTTAGGGTTATATATCCCTTTTTTTGCATGACAATTCTGTACGTTATACATCAAACCATTGTAACTTTAACCTTGGTAGGATGCAATGTGCTATGACTATCATCACAAGGTGGCATCTAGAAGCTGCTTGGTAACTGCTATTCAACAACAAATTCTGAATAACACCCTGTTAACAAGAGGCATCAGACCTGTTAAACATGCACTAAAAAAGCCTGAAAGAAGAGAAACTTTCAAAGCCACAGACAACTACAGCTGTCAGAGTGTTGCGTGGAACTAAGATCCTGTAAAAACTCAGCTAGCTTTTAAAACACGTCACAAGTCTGCCATTGCCAAAGAGCTTCTAATATTCTCCAGTATGCATACATGTATATACACTTGATGGGGCGACCGTGGTTCAGGGGGTTGGGTAGCTCATCTTGTAACTGGAAGGTTACCGGTTTGAACCCCAGCTCTGTCTGTCCTGGTCGTTGTGTCCTTGGGCAAGACACTTCACCTACAGCCTACTGGTGTTGGCCAGAGGGGCCGATGGCGTGATATGGCAGCCTCGCTTCTGTCAGTCTGCCCCAGGGCAGCTGTGGCTACAACTGTAGCTGCCTCCACCAGTGTGTGAATGTGAGAGTGAATGAATAGTGGAATTGTAAAGTGCTTTGAATGTCCTGAAAAGCGCTATTTAAATGCAATCCATTATTATTACTTGAGAAATAAAAAGAGAACACTGATGACTGATGACAGAGGGATTTTGACTCAGTCTGCGCTCCAGATGGGTTAATTATTAATCGCGTTAGTCGTGATTACGGCACGTTAACGCTCATAGCACTAAAAAATTGTAAGGTTGCCATTGGCTTTAATCCAGATGAAAGAGGTAAACCTAAGAATGTAACCAAAGCGGCGTGCCACTAGTTCAGATGTATAGTGCAAGCAAAGTACTCAAACACGACTAAGTTGCATGAGCATGTACGTGTCCACCATCCGGCTGAGTATGATAGGCTATCACCAGTTTCTGCACCTCCATCAACAAGCAGATGAGGTGGGGGCAGATGAAAGAGGGTGCTGTTAAAACAGCATTATTATTCTGTTGACTGCTTCTATTAGCTCCATCATTATTAGCAAACTTACTCATGAGCAGATAAATAAATAAATAAATCGCCGATGGGCTCAGCCTATCATCGATAGTCGTTATTTTTCATCAAGTCGCCCACCCCTACCTGTGCCAAAAACATTTACTATACATTAAATGATTTGAATTTTATGTGTTTATAAGTTTTGACAACCAGATTCAAGTTCAGGAGCAGAATAAATTGCACTTCCTTTTGCTCTCCAGATACAGTATGGGCAAGGCATGTTTCAAAGACCAGCTTTAAGTCCTAATTAGCAGCAGTGCATTCCAATTAACTCAACTCCAGCTTTAATCATTTATATGATCAGGGTAATTAAATACATCACGACGTCGAAACCATACAGCACAGGAAACTTTGCGAGACCCAGACTAATTTGTGGTAGGCTTCGTAAACCAAGACCACAAAACTGAACTCTTGCACTGCTGACTGCAGCACCGGAAGGCTGCATCGCTGATGATATCGAATATAATCTCATGCGAAGACGTCGGCCTGCGCAGAAACACACGCTGTTTCGAGTTTTCATATCACGTGGCCACATCTAGCTTCTGTATCAATAATTCCTGCATCGCCCTTCCAAATCGACATGTCGGATTGCTGAAGCAAGAACACAAACAGCAGAAACCATCGCACAGCGTATCCACAGAGCAGACATTGATATGCATGACTGCATGCACCTACACGTGCCTGGTGCACACCACCTCTAAACACACAAACGCTCGCTTCTAACCCCACACTAGCTTTGCCTCTCTCTGTCAAAGGAAAATGCCATCCATCATGCAGGATGCATGGGGTGAAAGATTACTCACATTTCTCCCAATCATGGCCAAATTGCTCTGGATGGCTCTCATATTTGGGAGATGGCTGTGGCCGTCTCTTTGCATACAAATGACAAAGTCTCCCCCGCAATTTGCTTTCTCCTTGACTCAAAGAATGTGATGAGAGAGTTACAGACAGGGTGCAGGAAGAAGAAAATGCAGAATTGCAGCTGGAGGACTGGAAGGAGGGAGAGAGATGTAACATACAAGGACAGATAATTAAGTCCAACCTAATGCTCACGTCATTAGGTAGGGCGTGATACTCGGGGAGAATCTAATGCCGCTGCGACACCTGACTTATTTTTATCATCTTTGAAAAGTACATTTGTAATCCACACATTTAAATGTCTTTTGTACAGGATTACTTTCTTCTAAAAGTCAACACACCAGGTTCAAGCTGGCATGAAACAGCACTATGAATATCCTCAGTATGCAGAGCTATCATACAGCATTGCTCTATAAGAGTACTAACAGATATGTGACGCTGTCGTTGACCACATATAAAAAAACTATTTACATCTTACTGATAAAAACAAATCAAAGAGCGCTGGGAGCACGAATTAACAAGTTAACAAGCCAACAGTGTAGCCAGGTTTTAGTCTGGAGGTAGAAACCTAATGCCTGAAAAGTTACCAATCCCCTTGTTATGTTGAGAAAAACAGGAAACTAGCCTTTGCTTTCTATTCCCAAGTTCATCTAACCTGGAACTTTGCTAGAATTGCTTTTCCTTTCAGAAACAGGGTTTCTGCCAGTCTATTACAAGCTTGGTGGCCCATCTGGTCTAAACTGATCCACTGCTGGTCCTAAGCACTGTGGATTCTTTTTCATACATACACAAAAATATAAGCATTAAGCTGGCTAATATACAGCCATGGTTAAACAAAAGTACACACAATGATTGAAAAGCTCTTTTATTTAGTAACTGCTTTCTGTATGACTATCAATCTCTCACATGTTTGCTTGCTTTGATCATTAATGCCACGTAACAGACACGCAGACTGATGGGCAATAACAACTGTTGATAAGGTTCCTCTGTGGCATTGTGGTAACACAAACCTGAATGCGCTTAACAACAAGCTGCCAAATTGTTCTTTTATAGTGGTCCTCACTCTTGATGCACTTCTAAGGAAGTCAAGGAAATCAAGTACATTTGTTTAGCAGGGCCTTGCTGCTTTTACCCTCTTAGTTCCTGTATTAACAGTGACAGTGTACTTCTACTTCTTCAACATTTTACTTAGTAGTCTGCTGTTGCCATTAGCTGTTAAAGCTATAAAAATAGCTCAAATAACTACATGAGTTTCAAAGGGAATAAAGGATATGGCAAATATACTGTAATTTACAATGAGTTTAGCTGTTCAGATGATATTCGACTACCTCCAGACACAAATTCAGGACTAACAGAGGTAAGATGAGTAAAGTAAAGCTAACTGTGATTTGGTGCTTCCTCTCTATTAAATGTTGTAAACATGAAATAAACTACCTGGTACCATGAGAAATACTAGCATGCTCCCATGTTTTTCTCAATCATTTCAATTTGACAGAAGAAAAAAAAGAAAATACCTTTTTCACACTTTTACAGTTGTGTCAGTCAGGTTAGCTAGCGTGATAGCACTCAGGATAGCCATGGCATTGCAGTAGTATTCACAATATTCTGTATGATAACAAGTGTGTGCCGGCTGCTAATGAGCACCACTTCACCTGCAAGCTAATTGGAGCTAATTACAGCTCCACAACCCTGGTGGCAGCACTTTTAGGAGGAGAATGACACTAGCGCTGACTCTAAACCACAGCGGCTAGATTTTGGCTAAAACTGTCACTCTTAACAAAGTAACAAACTCGTTACCAGCACTTTTCTGTAACAATTAACTTGATGAGAAGAATTACACTTTTATAGATAGCAGCAATCAACAATAACAAAAGCAACAAAAAGGCCTTTTAACAGTCCTTTAATAGATATTTCATATTGCATTCTGTTATTCACTGTAGCAAAAAATGCTGATGAATTCAATAGGGAAGCACTGAAAAGCAAACACTTTAGGTAATTGCATGCAAATGAAAATGTGTCACCGCAGTAAAGGCGGTTTAAATGCTCCAAAAACAACACAGCAACATCCTTTAAGAAAGAAACAAAACAAATCAAAGCCAGGCTGCCTATTTTAAAACAGCTTCCAGGAGCCCGCTCTCTCTTCGGCTAATGAAATATCTAAAGCACTTAGTTTCCTTTAGTTAGCACCTGCCTCCTTAGAGGCATGTTCCTCCTCTCCAAGCTAAATTACTTGGTCTCAGTGGAGCGAGACAGAGTGCGGTAACAAAGAGGAGAAGTCGAGTGTATTTTCAAAAAAGGGATGACGCGCTCGTGCTGGAGAGCTGAGGTGGCAGACAATAGTGTGCTGGCAGATCTCACAGTGAACTGAGCAGACAGGTTACAGCGTGCTACACCGGGCCTGTAAAGCCACTTTAACCACTTTCCAAATCCCTCACTTTCTCTCAGTGCTGCCGCTGGTACTAACAGCTCAAAAGTGCATCATAACCAAACCTTCCCCTACCAAAATACTCCGCAAAGGTTTGGTTTTTTTTGTTTTTGTTTTTTACAATGCCTACTCTCTGTGGAATGAATTATACATCTGCAAAACAGTCATCTGAAAGTTGGAGGTTCTGGGCGAGGGCGTGCAGTTAAAATGAGGAATTGTGAGGTGCATTTCCACGTCAGTAAAAATGCCACATCTGTATATGATTTGCATGCTTGTTCTCTTCTTCCACTCCTATGTTTAATAGACTTCCTGGCAATGCAGGACTCAGTGGCCAAATAAAAAAACAGGATGTATGGTGACAAGTAGGGCTGCCACGATTTGTCGACTAGTCACGATTACGTCGACTATCAAAATCGTCGACGACTGATTTAATAGTCGACACGTCGTTTGAAGCTTTGTAAGATCACAAAAGACGCAGGAATAAGTGGCAGGATTTAAGAGTGTAATAACGGACTGAAACAGAAGATGGCAGCATTGCATGTACAAGGATGCCAGCTACCGTTAAACCCCGAAGAAGAAGAAGAAGCAGCTGTGTCCCAGAATTCATAGCGCAGCCCAGCTCAGTTTCCAACAATGGCGGCAGCTAGTTAGTTTTAATGTTACTCTTATTATTCTTTCTGGGTCACAAAATAAACGTTTAACATATTTTCAGGCGAGAATGTAGCTGTTTAAACCTCAAATATCTGCTCAGTTTATCAGGACACCACATATTTTCAAAAGCGCTCCGACGTTTTCGGAGACGTCTGTTACCCACTAGCTCGTTAGCGAGCCGGGGGCTAGGCTCACTAGCGCCGTGAGAACACCGGACTCCCCGCAAATCGTTTTCAAACCCACCGCCGTCTTTCGCTACTCAGGTTAAATATATATGAGTCACTTAGATAAATTAAAAATGTTATTGTTTGGCTTTTTTTTAGTATTTTATTTGTTCCTGAGTAAATCAGTTTGTCTGAGATTAAAGTTATAGTTTTTACACAGCTGAATAAACGTCAAGCAGACAGCTGATTATCAGAAGTGTGAGATGCTCCAGAATCTACTCCGGTGTCCTGTTATATTTTAGATAGCAAGGAGTTTATTAAACTTCACCGAAACAATCTGCAAATTTCATTAAAATTTAATAAACTATCATCTTGTCTTTATTTTTAGTTAGCACTTACCTTAAACACTTAAAGCTGTAAGCTAATGATAGTTATATAAGAGCAGATGCTGCTGGTGCAATAAGCTGTAGTTTTACGTCCAATGGATGATGATCTGATTAGTCGACTAATCGCAAAAATAATCGGTGACTAGTCGACTATCAAAATAATCGTTTGTGGCAGCCCTAGTGACAAGAGTACGAGAATTAAGTAAGTAAGCTAAAAGATCTCACAAAGCAACAAATCATGCCACCACATAATGAAAAAGCTGACATACTTTTATTATCAGTCTGAAAAGAGCCATTTCTAAGGCTTTAGGACTCCAGTATTGAAGTGACTGGCCTACCAAGATTCCTCCAAGAGTCTACTGATGACTCATCAGGTCCCAAAATAACACAGAACAATACTTAAAGACCTGCAGGCTTCACTTGCCTCAGTCAAGTTCAGAGTTCATGATGCTACAAGAATCACACCAGCAGTCAAACATGGTGGTAGTGTAACGGTCTTGGGCTGTTTTGTTGCCTCGGGACCTGTTAGACTTGCCATAATTGAGGGAAACATGAATTCTGCTCTGTATCAGGAAATTCTGAAGGACAATGTCCAACCATCATTGTGCTCTGAAGGTGTTGGTTGCATTTGGGTTATCCAAGTCCACCTCTGAATAGCTCAAAAAGAAACCAAACAAAATAAGATGCTTTGGTATCACCTTAAGCAGTCTGTTAATACTTTTCAGTCTGAATTATAACAATTCTACAAAGAAGAGTGGGCCAAAGTTCCTCCAAAGCACTGTGAAACATTCACTGCCGGTTATCACAAATACTTAATTGCAGCTGTTGATGCCAAGGATGGCACAACCAGTTATTAGGTTTAGAGGGCAATTACTTATTAACATAGTGCTGCAAGGATAATAAATAAGCAAAAAAAAAAAAAAAAAAAAAAGTCAGGAAGGGTGTAAACAGTTTTTCGCAGCACTTTAACTTTAACTCTATGTAGACCAGTGTTTCCCAACCTTTTGGAGCCACTGCACATATTTCACATTAGAAAAATCACACGGCACACCACCAAACAAAAATGTCACAAAAAGGATATTGATCATTTTCCCCCTGCGCACCAGGCACAGTGGAATTGGTTTGGTTTGTCCCCAGTATACTTTTTTTGCTTTCTTTTGACCACTACTCATGCCAGGGCTTCATCTGGGTCGGAATTTTCTCCAGGATCCAGGTCAGATTGACTACGTTTTCTTTTCAAATATTTATCTATTTATTTATTACACGCTTTGTCGTCTCACTCACAGCATGACTATTATGTAATTTCTTCTTCGTCTTCTTCTGTTTTATTGGCAACCCATTTAATGAGAGCAGGTAGTTGTACTGCCCTCTAGTGGAAGAGAAAGTAATCAATCTGCCCGTTACTAATCAGGTTGAACCAGATAATCTTCCACGGCACACCTGATTATTTCTCATGGCACACCTATCCACAGTGGTTGGGAAACAATTATGTAGACAAATCTAGACACGATTTAAGGTAAGATTTTTTTTTTTTTAAATTTTAGGAGAAATCTAGTGCATATGAAGCCATGTGCTTCATTACTCCCAACTTAAAATAAGTCACTGTTGATTATGGCTCCATATATGTCTTCGACCACATTTTTGAAAGTAAAATTCTTCTGATTAATACATTGCAAAACCATATCTACCTTCTCTTCTACCTGCTCTTCATTCTACTTATTCTGCGTTCTTCTATTTTATGAGAAAAGGGACCATGATGCACGGTGGGATGGTGGTTAGCACTGTTGCCGCACAGCAAGAAGGTTCTGAATTCAATTCCACCACTAGGCCGGGGTCTTTCTGTGTGGAGTTTGCATGTTCTTATGTGGGTTCCCTCCGGGTACTCCGGCTTCCTCCCACAGTCCAAAGACATGCAGTTAGTGGGGATAGGTTAACTGATCAATCTAAATTGCCCATAGGTGTGAATGTGAGAGCGAATGGTTGTCTGTCTCTGTGTGTTAGCCCTTTAACAGACTGGCGACCTGTCCAGGGTGTACCCCGCCTCTCGCCCTATGACAGCTGGGATAAGCTCCAGCACCCCCCACGACTCTGAAAAGGATAAGTGGAAGCGAATGGCTGGATGGATAAAACTGTGCACATCTTTATAAATTGCAGTCCTCCTGATTCAACCTGGTTTAGACTTCAGCATTTAACCATAAACACTCAAGGAGTCTTTGCACATTTTTATAATTTGATCCTTCCAGTCCCATTGTATCAGGCTCCACCACAATACTATCCACAACTTTACCAAATGATCGTGATCTATCCTGGCACCATCACCAAGGGATACCATGGAAACTAAGCTTGAATTGTAACATTTTTTATTTCTTTTTATTCACACTGCAAACTGGGTAAAGACAAGCCAAACTTCCTTTCTGGTGTGTTTCAGCTGAACGAGTCTGGCTAGTGTCTTCATCTCAGCTCCCCCTGTTTCCAAGAAAGGGTTTACAATGCAAAAGTTTTGTAAAAAACAAAAACAAAAACAAAAAAAAGGCCATCAGT
Organism: Maylandia zebra; assembly: GCF_041146795.1. Lineage (NCBI taxonomy): Eukaryota > Metazoa > Chordata > Actinopteri > Cichliformes > Cichlidae > Maylandia > Maylandia zebra. Next base: position 45,771,788 of record NC_135169.1, read on the forward strand.
ATTCAAAGAAAATTAAAGAATTACACAATCGGTGTTTAGACAGTGAGGGGAAATCTATAAGCAAGTGAGCTGTAACGATCAGGCCCTGGACTGGTTGTCATTACAATGATGGATTCTATTCATGTCACCCATCATCGACTCAGTTTAGAGAAAAGAAGAAACGTTCTTTTAGCTCAGCGTTTGGGGAGATATGGAATATAAATCGAATCTATTTGTTGGTGCAAATCTGTTAGCATGAAAAAGTCATGAGGGCCACTCACCGAGCACGCCGAGCCTGTAGTTCATGGTTACCACGATCACGTTGCCGTAGGCGGCGAGGACGCTGGCATCAAACATGTTTCCTGTGCCTTCCATGTAGGAGCCGCCGTGAATAAACAGCATCACCGGCTTCTTCCTGCGGTCACGGATATCTACATGCACAAACAGGGAAAAACAGAGTGTGAAAGAACAAAAAGTCAATGACTGCATTCACAGTTATGATTAGACATTGTGTTAGACCATAGTATATGGAACAAACTGCAGCGTGATGAAAACACAGCACTGGATCAGTGCTGCATTACTTACTGCGGCTGGATGCCAACCTTTAAAAATGGGCTTGAGCTCATTTAGATTTCAGCCAATGATTCTAACAACAGGCAGTAACGAGAGGCGCCACCGTGAGAATCTTGTCAAATGTTTCCTGGTGATTAAAGCGAGAAAAAAAAGGCTTGAAGAAAATTACCAGCTACTGTAGTGCTTCACATTAGAGCCTGTCGTGCATCAGTCTTTACTTCACACTGAGGCCCAGATTGACTAAAACTGATGCAATTCCTAGCGCAGTGCAAAAGCATCTGTGTGTGCAACTGAAAATTGATGGCAGCCTGAGGCAATTAGTTTCAACAGAGAATGTCCAGATAAATTCACAGAATATCTGCACAACAGCTCTTATGATGGGGTAGCTCAATGTGTTGGTGTCAGAGTTCACCCCAAAGAGCTCTCTGCTGCAGAGAAGAGATGTTTAACACTGTTCAAACAGCCACTCTCTAGTAAACACACTCAAAGCAATGTGGCACAACATACAGAAGGTAAAAAAGAAGGTACCAGGATGACACTAGGAAACATATCAAAGCCGGGCCCCAGAGGAGTGGAGCTGATGTCTGTATACTCCCCTCTGAAGAGCATTCAGTGCGCAATCAACACAAAATAAAAGGCCACTGGCTCTCAATATATCATGTGTGCAATAAATTTCCATAATTTCCTCATTTTATTTTGCACCTTGGAACTCGGAACCCCCATAAATGCAAATTTCAAGTCGCCTTGAGCTGCAGAGACAGCTATAGAAACCTATTTCTGGGTCAACTCCCCTGTGTGGAATCTCTAGAAGAACACAGTTTTCTTGGACGCTATCATTTTTGCACTGGCACAAATTGTTGGTGGGTCCCGCCTGGAGGTGAAAAATGGAAAGATAGCTAAAAAGTTACCCATGAAAATGTTACGCAAGAACATTAGAAAACAAAGTTTAGCTCCAGAGTTGCTTCCCGTAAAGTTTTCTGTATTTATTTTACTGAAAGTAAGTATAAATGTGCAAACTGGAGGCAGGATCTGTCTATCTGGTTGTTCAGTCTGACGTCACTAGCCGTGTCTGGGCCTAAACTCCGCTGCAGGTCCATATATCAAACGATCACTATGGCATTACTGAGAGTTGAAAAACTGTCTAAAGTCTTTCATCTTTAATAAAATGATCAGCGTTCTGCTCTACCAGGTGTAACAATTGAGTTTAACATCCAGGCATCCATGAAAACGGAATTTATGACATTTAACGGAGTTAGAAGTTAGCAGGAAGTTAGCTCGCTAGCTTCTATCTAAATACAATATAGCATGTCCTGACTGCAGGGTTTTGGAAACAAATTAAAACGTACAGCTCTGTTATCACTTCCAGCATAAATGAAGACAGAAAACTAAACAGCAGTGACGTTTGTAGGGTTACTGAAGTTGGGCTAGCTGGTATATAATGATGTGCTACGTGACCGCTAGCGACACACAGCTATGTTAGCATAATATAAACAAGCTAACTTTTTTTCCACTCGATAAAAGTTGACGTGAGTGTTCTCGGTGGTCAGGAACAAATGTAATTGCATGGCAGGATGCTGTAAAAGGACCAAACTTCAGCCAGGAGAACAACTGAGATAATCCATCCACAATACGAGGTTAGTCATTCATATACTGCTGCATGGGCTGGGCTGTAGTTACATCGTAAGGTTTTAAAAACTGAGCTTAAATAAATGATTAGCGGTAATAAAAGCCGAGGGAGGTCAACAGCGATCACTGACTGTTTTAGGAGCTTTTTGAGATTAAATAGAAGAAAATACATAACATTAAACATGTTAACAACACAAAAGCCATATTAAACGCAGACTACTTTAGACCCGGAAGTAGGATTCGTCGCGTCATCACTGAACAACCGGATTATTAGCTATAGTGATTTAAACTAAGTTGTGGGGATAGGTTAATTGCCACTAGGTGTGAGTGTGAGTGCGAATGGTTGTCTGTCCCTGTGTGTTGGCCCTGCGACAGACTGGCGACCTGTCCAGGGTGTACCCCGCCTCTCGCCCTATGACAGCTGGGATAGGCTCCAGCGACCCTGAAAAGGATAAGCGGACGCAAATGGATGGATGGATTTAAACTAGTGTTGCCTGGACAACACTAACTTAAATAATAATGCTTAAAAATGTGAAAACAAGTACTTAAAAACATATTCTCTGCAATATATTGTAAACATGAATTTCTGAGGCAAGCTGAAGGTATTCAGTTAATGTAGACCTACTGTGTTATTTATTTCCTTATTTTCTCTTATATATAATATATGATGATATATACATATAATATACTGTTACAGTGGTGGATGCTCATATTAAACAAAAAATACAAACAATGACACAGTGATTTCTCTACCACTGGCTTGAGGGCATGGCCTGCCTCCCAAACAGAACACTTCTTTGACCCCACCCACTGGATGAACTGACAGGTTGCACCAAGACCTGGTAAAAGATGAATAAAGGCTATTCTGATCCATAAAACACTTAAAGCTACTCCAGTGGAGTCTAATTATAAAAATATGAAGCTGAAAATGAGCATAACAGGTGCCCTTTAAACTCTATGGTTGCTCAGGGAAGCTATGATGATAAATTCTGGCATCCTCCACTAAGAAACTCATGCAGCTCATTTCAGAAAGCATCCAATGTCAGTCCTGAGAGTTTTCAGCATACGCCCTCTCCTGCAGCGCTGTGCGTGCACGTAGGACGGTCCCCGATGGGCCCTCGTTGGCCTTTGAACCAGTCTCCTAGCTGACTGTGAGCAGCGTCGCTCCTGCCTGCCAGGAGCCTACGGTAGCATATGGCACAGAAGACTCAGAGGAGTGGCACAGTGACAGCAGCCCCTGTTGGCTTCTGTTTGTGTGTCTGCGAGTGTGTGTGCGTGCAGGCCTGAGGATATGAGCAAACAGTAGTGGCGAATAACCACATAAATAACCACTACTGCATCTATTATAGAAGGCAGGAGAGATGGAGGGCGTGCGGCTCTCTTTGAAAGCTGCTTATATATATGTAGATGCTGTGTTAAGTACACAAACGTATGTAAGGTGGCTGCAAATGTAGCACCGTAAATCTCCAGTGATAGACTAGGGTGTCACAGACACATCCATACAGAGCTATGGAGCTAAAACCAGCGCATCAGTCAGGCAGACACACTCACACCGGCGAGAGAGAAATTCACAGGCAGTTGCAATGGAGAAGTCGCTATGGCAACTGCTCCACTTTGACTTGTTTCCGCCTCTCCTGCCTCTCCCTCTCACTTGGACAAAGTCTCATTGACTGTTGCTGTGGCAACATATTGCTGTCCTGCATGCCTAACCCCATGATGCCCTTCGCCGTGCTTCTACCTGCATGTCATTTCATTAGCAGCGAATGACCACATGCGCACCTCCTACATGCATGTTTCTGCATTCTGCTGCAGCGGCATCGAGGGACAGAATGCAGATGCACACGCACACAAACCCACAAGATGCAAACACACACACACACACGCACAAAGCAGACTGTCACAGTTGACCTGTAGACTCGGCGTCCACGGATCAGTTACAGGGCGAATCGTTGTGGCACAGTGACTGATAGGACCGAGGCCCTCAAGGGTAACAAGCTCTCCTCTCTTTCTCTCTCTTTCCCTGCCTCTGGCTTTGTTGTGTTTCTACCACAACTAAAGCTTAGCGTGCGATGCCCACAGATGGGCTGGTGGTTAGCTCTCCACCCTCAGCTTCCATACTTGAACCACATGTGGGTTGAAAAAAATTCAATCATTCATCAAAGCGTGCAATCATGCTTTAAAAATACTTTTTGCATAATTTGTTTCTCTTCAGCTATTTTGTTGACAATGTGAACAGGTGCTGCACGACAACAGAATGTCCCATACCATGGAGGCAGCTGGGGAAATGGGATAGTGTCCACGTATACATACAAAGCCTCGACAAATCCTTAACGTCCATGTTTACAATGGGCAGATGGTGAATACTCTCACACAGGCATGAGCTAAAGGAGGGGCTTAAAGCTGACTCATTTGTTTTACACTAACGTTTGCATGTTCGACTAAAGGAATTAAACGGAGTAGATTTATAAAACAGGTCAACACAGCCACTGTACGGGGCGACCGACTGAGGTTTACTCACGCTTTGTTTCATGGCTTTTATGGCTTTTCAGAAGTGTGTGCTCCATCTCTGCTAAAGTATGTAAATATTTCCATTTCAACAGGGAACAAAATCATAAACTTTTTGCTCAACTGCCTTAATCTGATAACAGCTATAGGCCACAGCTGTTTAACAGCATTTGATATTTTTCATATGATTTGTAATACTTTTTCCGTATAAGCCCTCAGTGAGTTATGTAAGTAACCACTTACAGCTGGTGTATAATTCCAAATGATTATATGTGTATTTCAGACCATAGTAAAAACTTTTTCTTGCAAATATCTTTAAAAAAATAGTAATTTTCATTTAATATTTCAAGGGAAAAAAGTAAAAAGTTCCAAGTTTCTATTTTTTCCCCCTTTTTCCTCCCACAGCTGATCCACTTCATATCAAGTAAGACTTTCTGTGTTTTACTTTTAGCTTATTATTAGTTTGTAGCTTTTCAACTTCACATACAAATGATTTAGCATTAGAGGGACCTTTTGCTTATTTTAACCTCTATTTTTTAATCTTAGACTCTGCTAGAGTAGAGGGCGCAGCACTCCAGCTTTCCCTCTGAAATAAAATGTATTAACAGCCTGCTCTTTTCAGGGCCTCGCTCCCTTTATGGCAGCTTTTATCTGATTGGCCTTCCCTTGGAAACAGAGGGTTTGACGGCATATGGGAGAGAGGTCTCTGCTCAACGCTTTGCTCGAAGTTTAGCACTTGGCAGGCCGATATTGGCGAAACCATCCATCCATCCATTCTGTTCCGCTTATCCTTATCAGGGCTGCGGTGGGGCTGAAGCCTATCCTAGCTACCATAGGGTGAGAAGCAAGATGCACCCTGGACAGATCATCAGTCTGTCGCAGGGCTGACACACTGACCATCTCTCACTCACACTTGTTAAGAATCCCCAATTAACCTAAACCCACTTACTGCATGTCTTTGGTTTTCACAAACATGGACGTAATTATTTGAAACTCTCTCCCTGTATGGTCATGGCAAATACTTGAAAAATCTCTTAATAACGTAACATTTGCTTTTATGTCATTGTGGAATAAATGATGAGGGTCTTGTCTTCGCGGTTATTGTAGTCATTTTTGTACAAAAACTGAGAACCTTGAATATTTGATGTTTCAGCACCTCAAATGCAGGCTGACAGCTTAACAGTTTAAAAGATGTCAAACTCAAGGACAGGGCCAAACCCGTCCTTTAAGATCTCAGCAGGTTTTGGCCCTTCGGTGTGTACGCAGCAACACACACCACACCGCAACTTTGCTTTCACTGTAAACTAACAAATTAGCTGACAGAGAACGGCACGAAAAGGAAAGTTGAAGATGAAGGCAGACAGTGGATCTTTAAAGAGAGGCCCGTGTATCCATTTACTACGAGTCGATGTCTGCGTTCAAAGACACAATCTGCATTGTCACTTTGAATCCACGCAGCAGCCGAGATACAGAGCAAAGGATAAGAAACAAGAAACAGAGTCTTCAAAAGGTTGCTGAACCGAAAGAACACATGCAGCTACGACATCACGTGCGTGCTCGAGCCAAATCTCAAAATGATGATGCTGTAAACGGGACATGAATTTTGCAAAAAACTACAAAGTTTATTTTAATTTTTTTGTGTGCAGCCAATTTCATGGCAGGACGCTGTCCAGCATATGTAAACTACCTGATCAAAGATGTTTTCGTTTTTAATGAAATTTCTCAGGCAGCTGTTGGGTTGCCATGTTCAGTTCTCTGAAACAAGTAGTTGTTAGACGGCTGTATAGTAGTCGACTGTGACAAGGGCGCAAGATTTTTTTTTACTAAGTGAACAGATGGAAAAATACATTTTTTGCTGACTTTTGGGACTTGTTACAGGCTTCAGGTGGAGCAAATCACTAAAGGCAGAGTGGGATATCAAACATTAAAAATGTGAGTGTCAATAGGTTTTACGTGTCTGGATATAAAACCTAGATTACTAACAGGATTCCTTCAGTCATTCCAAATAAACTATGAACAAATCAGTTATGGTGTTAGTTCAGATAGCCTGCAAAGTCATATTGAGTTCAAATCCAGTAGATTCACTGATCCCAATGTTAACCAACAGCTGATGGCTCAAGTGTTATTTGTCTGTGCATCCAGATGTGAATAGGGTGAGCAATTTTACCCACTTTAGCCTGCCCACACATGTTGTGTATCTCCAAGCCACTTTGCAACCCAACTCCTGTCCAGCTCCTCCTTTCATTCTTTATCTGACATACTGAGTATCATACAGTGCTTAACAAATCTATTACACCACCCACCCAGTGTAAGGTTTGCGCCACAGCTGATCTAAATGAACAGTAAGGGTTTTTCCACCAGTATGTGCAAGCTCTTTAACTGAAATTATATTTTTAACGCTAAAATATTACTAATCGTGTTACCCGTGAATTTTCAAATTTACTGTTTTATTAAAGGAACATATAGTAAAACACATTATTACTTTTTTATTAAAGAAGAAGAAATCCAGTGTGCCAGCTCAACACACAAAGTATCACATCACCTGCCTTTGTTCAACAGATTTCTGCTACTATGTATAAACGATTACTGACTACAAGATGTCTACAAAGCTGATACCTGCACCTGCATCGTGATGGTGTTAAGATATATTCACGATAAAGATGGTGTGATACATCGCTAAGAATCGCCTTCCACTTTCCCAACATTTGGAGTCAGAAGCAGGCCAATTTACTGAGGTATTTTTACATTTACAGTTCTTTCAAGTCATCCATGTCGACTCCTCGTCATGCAGAGTCATCATTTTATTCCCCCCTCCAGTGGGTTTTGGATACCCCCTCTATGTAAGTATCCTCTCTCCCCTTGTAGGATAATTAATATACTGATAAAAGCGGGACAATATCTGTCTTACTGAGCAGCCACTGAAGTCCGCTCATACAAATTTTGGGAGCTCAAGAGCAACATTTTCAAGCCTAACCACCGCGTGATATATTATATCTTCAGCGGGCCTAGTATTTGGTCTCGGATGAATATAAACAAGTTATAAATAATTTTCCAAAGTCCTGAGGGACGTAGAAGGGGAGAAACTCAATATCCTGACAACTATATGACTCTCAAAGTGTGCAGTTCTTGCACCATCTCTCATTAACATAAATACACACACCTCCACCTGCTATTTTTCCCCGGGCGACCATAGATCAAGATCCATTCTCTCGGGACAGCTAAACCCTGCGACTTGAAGGCAGAAACTGTCCCTTGCATCCTATAGCAGTGAAATACCTCACAGACTACTGGAATATGTTGCTAGTTAGTTGGGACAGAATATGAGATAGAGAAAGGATCAGTGCTGGCTCGCTACCACGAGTCTGTGCCCTCCACTGCACACCTGTACACCGACCTCTTCACCTTTATACTGGAAGGCCCTCTGCACCAACCCCCCCGCTCCTCTCCTACGCTCCCTCGCCAAGCTTTAAAGTCAGCATACCGCCTCAGCTGCCAAAGTTGTTGTCGGCTATAGTGAAAAACGCACGACACTGTAACATAATCTGCTCAGCCGCAGAAATGTTGTTAGAGCTCGCTCTGGAGCCCAAAACAAACATCAGGCAGCCATGTTTGTGCTGGATACGTCTAAGTTCTTTCAATAAATCCGAGGCATCCGATGATCCCAGACAATTTGAATACAGGCGAGTAACGGCAACAGAACACTCAAACATGAACATGAACATAGGAACATGTCTGGCAGGCATCACTTTGTGCTGCTTTCGCACTTCAAACAGTCCATGCGCGCACATGGACGGGCGTGCCATCGAACCTATCCTGACTTAAAATCCATATTTCAATTATTACTGATAAAAAGAAATGCATATTCACTCCAAGGCCAAAAGTTACTATGAAGGATGCCACGATGCACAGGTTAAACGACAATTAACTAAAACACAAATTCAACAAGACGAATGAAATCTAATAACAGAAAAAAAAAAAACCACTGCTCGGCTCAGTAAACACAAACAACAGCAGCGAAGACAAAGCAAGATGGCAGAGAGCAGCTGAGTGCTGGTACCCCGAGGAGCTTAGCACGGCTGCTGATCCTTTCAAGCAGAACGGAGACAATGAGACGATTAGGCCTAAACTTGTGTCGAGCATTCCAGTTTAGCACGCTGTCCACCACGGCCCTCGGAGACACCACCCCCTGGTCCCCCGATGGAGACAAACGGCTTCCTTTCCACTGCATCATCAAATGAGTGATTAGTCATGGGGATGGAGCGCAGTCGGCCACGCTCTGTGCGTCACCGTCGGCCGCTGATTTTATGGGAATTGATGTTTGTTGACAGTAAACACTGACACAGCCTGCTGAGAGGGAGGGGAAACTCTGACATGCGCTTATTTCCGACAGGATCTGGAAAGATGAAGTGCCTTTGGATTTAAAGGTCTGCATGAATATTTTAGCTGTTGATTTCTTCGGTGGGGGGAATAAAAAAGTAGGACTAACCCAAGAATCAACTGCATCACGACTTGGTAGATTCTCCCCTTTGAGCCACAGAAGCAGAGGCTATGCTTTCAAAAGCATATTTCACTTTGTAACAGAACAGTGCGATGTCATCTTCCCATATGTTGACCTGAGCATGGAGAGATGGTGAGTGTAGGGCCCTCTCCTTTCAAAAGCCATAATTAAAAAGATATTGAATCACATTGGGGCGAAGCGACAACTCGGGAAGAGGAAATCATACAGAATGTACTATGAATTAACATTTTCAATTCTTCCATGCAGGCTTCACTTAATGCGTTTTTCCACCATTTCAACTTCCAAAAGAGCGTGTGAGCAGCGAGCGTGCACGCACGAGCGCATGAGGTGGAGATAAATTTTTGGCCTTTTACACTCAGGTTCCAAATCGTAATAATAGTGAAATTGCTCGCAGCAAAACGATGAGCTGTCATCTGTGTGCAAATACGCAGAGGCCCTTTGTGTTAGTGTTCCAATTAACAGAAAGGTTACAGAGTAGTGGAAATATTGCTACAGGGTAATGGAGAGAACACATCAGGGCATATTTCTTTAATTCTGAGCTCTGTAATTTCAGTCATGATGGACTGGAATTATTTCTGAAAGCTTATCTTCAGTGTGCAGGTCAGGCCTTTTTTTAACAAATACGCATATATGTGAATTTACTGTATTTCCCCAAATTATGGTGCTAAATATATTCTGGGATAAATCTTCACTCTGAATATGCAAAGAAGCTTCCTCAATGAGAAAACACTCGCTGAAAACTAAAAGTGCGTCTTTTGCTAGAATCCAAAATGCAAGGCACCACAGTGAGTCAAGGTTGCATATTCAAAAGCCTCAGAGATTCATTTCTACATCAAAAATGTCCTTTTTGAAACAGGCCAGATTTTTCTAAATTGCCACACCCTTATGTATCTGTAACTTGAAAGAGAGAGCGGTGAAGTTGTTCTTATACAGACCCCTGTCCACTAAAGCAAAACAGCAGGAAAACTCCTCAGCTGGACTTGGAAGAAAAGCAGAAAAAGGTGCATCCATCCACAGTGTTTCCTGGACACTGGCGTTCACAAGCAACATAACAAGGCAATTACTGAACAATAACTGAAAAAAAGGGATCAACTGAATGATAAAGAGTGCCTGAGAAAGTAACGTCAAATACTGAAAAAAGTATGGGTGAGATATTGGGAAATAAGAGTGTGAGTATCCTTTTTTTTAAATGACGGCGTATTTAAAATGCATAGCATATAAACTTTACTTGTTAGGATTTGTATTGATGAAGCCTAGAAGTGGAAGGGTTACCTCTTGGAATAGAAAAAAGCTTTTCAGTTCATATGTTGTGTTGTTTGTATTTAATTTCGCCCCTTATGGTTATTTGTGTAATTCTAAGAACAGAGTTTTAACCTGCTGTCCGTCTGGCCTTCATCATTTCTGATGGGAGTATGCGTGGTCTTCTTTACTGTGAGGCAGTTTGTTTTGAATGAGATGAGCGTGCACGTGATTCGGTGGGAGGTCAGTAGCAAGCTGATGTCACAGAGGGCTGCTGGAGGTGGAGACAGACGTGCGGTGATGAATGGGCTGTGATGAGATGCAAAGCAGCAGAGCTGACCCACCGAGCAGGGGTGTAAGGCTTAATCGTTAGAGCACAATGGATCAAGGCAAAGGCCACGTTGATTGCATCTGGGACGTGCGTGTCTGCGGTCTGGTATGATAACGCTTGTGAGGCCAAAGTTCCAGATATTAAAGTCAGTGTACGAACATCTAACTGCCATGGTTCTGTCTTTAGTTACTTTCTTTTCTACATTTAAATCTGTTTGTTACTTTGTTACATATTCCTTTAGTCTCACTAGTACGTGTGCAGTTGTGTCAATCAGTTTTGTATTTAATAACTAAAAATCATATTTTGTTTGGTTGAGATCAGCTGACTAACTTGAGGAATACCCAGTTTCTTTGTCTTGCTTGGGTAGCTTTCGCAGTATGCGATGGGTCATCATCGACTAACACTGTGAAGCGCTGTCCACTCAGTTTTGCAGCATTTGGGTGAATCTGAGCTGAGAGTATAGCCGTCTACACTTCAGAGCTGCTCCTGCTGCTTCTATCACCATGTCTGAGAAATAATGTGGCATGCTTAAGATCACGACCTTTCTCCATATTTTCCTCTTCCCATCATTCTGCTACTTCTTCATTTGTACCCTGCCTCCCAGGGTGTCTTCTTGCCTTGATAAAAAGCTGTGAAGTTATGTGATCACTCACTTTAGTTGTCTTGTGCGATCTTTAAAGTCTTGGTTTATTTTGGTTTTTCAGCCTCATGATGACCTCTCTCAACTGCACTGGGATCTGTTTGCATCTCATATTTAATATTAAAGTGAAAAGCTCTAACAACACAAATGCACTCAATCAGATTCAGAAATTCTATCAGCTTTATTTGTCTTGAAATAACAAGAAACGCCCATGAAATTGCTTGTTGCATGAAACTGGCTCTAATTCCCACACGGTCCCTTACATGATCATCTCAGGCATACAGCTGTGAGCACAAAACCCCCGCCCACCTGGTGTTCATACCCTCTGTTTGTGATGGGCAGCCAATTGAAGCAAAGTCGACTGAAATGTGTCCAATATGAGTGGAGGGCCAAACATCTTGTTTCACATCAGGGATATTGCACCGTTTGATTATATTTTCAGTGCATGTACACACATAAATACATATATATGTATATAAAAGAATGCTTTGAAATGTCAGCTATGCAAAGCTACTCTACTAGAATACCTCAGTTTAATATCAATGTCAGACTCACTTTATTGTTTCTACTATAATATGATTACACGTTATTTGATCTCTTCTTTTATGGCTGCATTTAAGTGTTCCCAGATACGTTAGATAAGTAAATCTATCTTATCAAAAAATATGAATTGTGCAGAAGGCACACTGAGACAGAGCCTTTTTAAAAAGTGCTCCATGAAGATCTTAAGATGATATATTATTGTGCTGCCTTTCAAGTCAGCAGTTCTATTTTAATACTTCTAAAGCAGCTGTTTAAACACATTTGAAAGCATTTAATAACGTCAGTGCGTCTATCTAACACTTTACATTTAGTGCATAACGGAGAAGATTCATGCAATGACAGAAACTACTCAGCCCAGTGAGGCACGAGTACAAACAACAACACTGCAGTGCAGCTCAGCAGTCGTCTAGCGCTGTATCGCTTTACATTAAGCTAAATTTGATTTGCTTGTCGGCGCAGACAATTACAGGAAGGTTCGCCCTCACTGTGTTTGTGTGCAGGCTGAAGAGTCACACTCGAACACACGCACACACCAAAGTGTTCTCTCCGTCTGCCTGAGCTTATAACACTGGGACTGCAGGGACCAGCATGAAGTTTAGATGATCCTTGGTCTTGTACTGTTTGTACTCTGTCTACACCAAATTCACTGCCTGCGACAGCAAGCAAACGCCCACCTCACAGCTCAATATGCTTCCAAAGATCAGATCAACAAACCATATTTCCTAAAAAAATAAGCAAACAGCTTGTGCTCGAAGGTATTGGACTCAACTGCAGTATTTTATCTGACACTGGATAATATCAGAGATATTATACTGGATATAATTCCATGAAACGTGATTCATAATCTAGAGTCAGCACTTTAGATCACCAAAAAAAACCCCAAACAATAAAAAAAAAGTGGCAATGCGCCGAGCGGCTTGTCCGCTTGCTCTTTTTGAGCTCAACACCTCCTGCAACCACTTTCCCTTTCCCAAATCAGACAGCAGTGCTTCTTCTCTCCGTCGGCAGATTAGGAGTGGGCGAGGTAAAAAAGGAGCAGAGGGAGCAGGAGAGAAAAGATGAGTAGGGCCGCTGGGAATAAGAATAACCGCGCCCTGGCCTGTCTTCCAACAACCAGCTCTTATTACACTCAACAACATCTCCAGAAACATAAGGACTCGCTCATTTTCTCTCTCCCTGCCCATATATCACTCTCTGTCCCTCCTTCGTCTTCTCCGCCTCTCACTTTTTACCACCACAAACATCCTGTTGATCAATCTAGCTCAAATTCTTTCCATTCACACTTCACTTCCTCCAGCAGCAGTCACTCTCTTGTCCTCCTTCTGATCTCCATTTTGCCTGATATCTCCTTTCTTTTATCGTTTTTCCCTCCCATTCCTGCCTCCATCTTAATCTGCAGCTGGCTGGCCTCTTGCTGGGAGACTCTATTTTGAAAGCCCCTCATATGGCTGGAAGCCCAACACGCTCAAGCTTCTTGTTTTTACTCCAACTGCACCGAGTCTTCCTTATTCTGTCTTTGTTCCACTTCATTTGTCCTCCTCTATCTTTTTCTCATCTCTTCATCGCAGGCTTTTGGAGCACTTCTACTGTTAAATTGTATCCCTCTCCTCTCTCCCATCTGTGTTATAAATAGTGGTTGGATTAGGCGGACTTTCTTTCTTTTTTATTTTGTTTTGCTCACTATTAGGGAGCGGATCAATTCCACAAATTGAGTGGATGGGGAAGCGAATACACACAGACGGCCCCTCTGTCCTCCGAAATGCCACAGTGACAAAGACGACACAAACACGGCCATTGTCCTTGTTTTCCCACTGCGGGCTCTCCCTTTTTCTCTCGTAACAGTCCTCTTCTCTTCCATTTGCCACATCCCTTTCTTTCAGCCTTAAGCCTTTTGGACTTCTGTTGACCCCTCTCATTTTCTGCCTCGTTTTCCCTTTCTTTCTCTCTGCATTCATTATGCATGACTGGTAACAAAATAGCCTAATTTTATATGAACGTGTTTGTTTGACTCTAAGATTATGCACGGTGTGAGATAACAGGATCATGTTTGAAGTGCCACACGACCGCGGAAACACAGAGAGCAAACAACACAATTGCTTATATAAATACAAATGCCATACTCATAAATCAAACTCTGCTTGAGCCTTAAAATTTATCCCAACCTTATTGCTTTCTACCTTGAGGCACTCTACCTGCTAGTTCATTAAACTACCCATACACATAATTACTTAATGCCATTGGAAGTCCCTTTTTGCTTGGAGACCTTCATAACTTTTAGTTTTAAACATGAACTATTTTGATGTCCCTACATATTCTAAATCCTTGACTATGTAGACAGATATCTGAGCTTAATGTAACTATCATTACCAAACACTAACCCTAACACTAGATGGGTGATCAAATAAAACAAATAAAACTATCCAAACTACAATCACTTTAAACTTAATGTTTAAAAATCATCTTTGGTCCTGATTTCTTTAGTTTTTAGCTTCCTTCTTCGTCACTGTGGCAGTCTGTTCCTTTCCTGCTTATTATATATAGACGCTCACACTGACTCCTTATAACTTCAGTGTTTATTGATTACAAACTTGCTCCTTGTTGCTTAAATTATTCTACCCTCCTTGTGCTTAGAGTCTATCTGTGCTCTAACAGTTATTTGCTCAACACTGTTTCTTTCAGCTTAAAGACTGTCTTCATAACTTTTAACCTATAAATATCCTTAATCCCTTTTTTGCTCAAATGTAATCCCGTCTTCTTCAGGCTTAAATTCATTACACCTCCCTGCTTTTAGACATTTCTTATACATTAATACTTGACGTCTTATTGCTTAAACACTAGTCAGTCTCTGATTACTTAAAAAATATAAACCTTATTTCTGGTCACAGAACAATCCCATCTCCATCACTTTGGAATCATCCTGAATGGTGAAGGATTCGGTTCAGTCCTTTTGCCTCAATGCGTGCACCTCCTTTTCACTGCTAAGGCTAATGTTCTTATAAAGACTTTACTTACTATTTATCATATTAAAATAACTACCTTCTCTACTGCTTAAACAAAACGTTGACCTTTCCATTTAACAATAATCTAGATCGCTGTTTGCTTAAGAACGGATCCATATACTAGAACAGTGATTAACAAATTTCTCATGAAAATGATTTTAATGCTGAAATATAATTGTTGTTGATATCCATGATTAACAAAAAAGAATTAACAAAAAAGCAGCAAACATTAGCAAAGCTTATTGTTGTTTTTTCTTGACTAAGATGCCAAATTATAGTTATTTACTTCCTGAACAGAAAAATGACTTTTAGTGCTTCTCAGAGACGTCCACAGTGTGTCGTCTCAGATTTGGGCATAAAAACGGGAATTCAGTAAGTTTTTGATTTTATGACACGTGCTCAAGTTTTAACACTGAATGATTTACAAAAGAACAACAGTAATGGTTTATTCTGCATATGTACGCCAGCATGTGGGGACATAAATCAAATGATTTCCTTTACTTTGTACATTGTGTCAATAAATAAAGTGCAAACAGCCATGCTCTAACACTCCACCCCATCTATTTCCTTCCCTGTCCTCATGCAACCTCTCATTATCCCCAGTCCACCTCCCTTGTTCGGCCTCTCTGCCCTCACCACTTTGCTCTCTCCTATAACGATCTGGTCATTACTGGGGCTACCGTTCCAGCCCTGTTTCACGGGGGTGTGTGGGGTCTAATTGGGACTGAATGAGCACGAGTGTGTGTTGCTGTGAAGTCTCACTGAATGAGAGGCTTGGTGTGTCTATCCCACCCAAGAGTGGTGTAGTTGAATGGAGTCTTTACATAGAAACACGTATTCTAGCATATTTTACACACAAACACCCGCTTTAATTCATTTCAACAATCCCTCTCTGACTTTGAGAGGTCTATACTGAAGCATTGTTTTTGTTTTAAACTTACTTTCAGTGGGTTTATTATAACAAAGGAGGCAAATATACATTTTGTATTCGGCTCCCCTGTGGTAACAGCAATATGCAAAACTCAGAATAGCTGCAAGCTCGACGATCCATGGCAGCATCACACTGTGGCAAAACTCCTGCAGTTCTTCTACCATTTGTATTCAAGTCACATAAAAAACAGAAGTTTATGTCAGTAAATGTTAGAAAGCTCAAAATGTCCCTTTCATCTGGCGAACAACTGGAATACTACGGCTTTTTTTTAACATGGAAAAGTATTTTTGTGAGATATCTAACAGCAAACAGGAAGTATCTTTTTAACACTGAGGGAAGCTTTAGTATTGTTACGTCCAGATTAGTGTGTACCAATCCTATGTTCACATGTAAAATAATACAATTGTGTCTGCAGCTAAGATTTTGTAATCATCAGGTTAGTATGAGAATTGTAACAGAAACAAGCAAAACCTGTCCACAGTGTGTTTAAAAGGAGCCTCAAATATGGTATATATGTAATTTTTGACCCAATTAGACCGCTCTTACTTTGTGTGTGAAATGTGTGTCTATTAGTGACATTAAATGGCTGCACTGTATCTTAACAAAGTTATAATTTACATTCTAAGTATTAGAAAAATCCCACGCTGTGCTACGTTTGGCTGTAATTTTCAGTAAAACGAAATAAAAAGGAAGTGATATTAGTGTTCACAGCTTTCCTGTCAATAAGGACAGAAGAAAGAGTGTAGGCAAGACAGCTTTCAAAGGTTGTGTGGTTGTGTTCACTTCAGTCCTAATGCATTTCATTCATTTAGCTGAATAGAAGAGCTCACAATGCTGCTGAGTATAAGTGACCACTAAAATCAAATGTTGCGCCTACAATTTT
This sequence comes from Maylandia zebra, assembly GCF_041146795.1. Taxonomy (NCBI): domain Eukaryota; kingdom Metazoa; phylum Chordata; class Actinopteri; order Cichliformes; family Cichlidae; genus Maylandia; species Maylandia zebra. The sequence goes on from NC_135169.1 coordinate 45,788,556, forward strand.
GTCCAACAACAAGCGTAAATGCTTTAAGATAGTGAGTGAAAATTGCTTTAAGAAGTGGAAAAAAAACGAGATATATTAGGTGTCTCCTGCTGGGCAGTAAACCATCCACTACAAGATGCTCCCTCTAAAAACGTAGTAAATGTCATACGTGTACATGATTCTTCAAGTAAGTCTGATGCAGTTACGCAATGCAAGCAGCAACCTCAAACGTTAAAATGTTCAACTTGCAAACATGCTGTTCACAGTCTGATACAGAAAATATTTTTGGCCTTTGCAAAAATTTAGTAATTTTCCTGTAAAAAAAAATTGTTGTTGTGAATGATGTTGATATGTGCATAAAAATGTGCAATTTATTTGTGGCCTTCAAAGGAATCTACAAATATATTTAAGTTACATGTGAGAATATTGTTGCTATTTTGTTTGTTGATTTTAGGGTAGAGTATCTTTAATCATGAGAATATAGGCCAGGCATAAATATAAGCACTGCTTCAGCCTGAGCCTGTTCAGCCATTGTTTGTAAAAGAGGCATGGATCTTAGATGGATTTTTTTTGTACAGTCTATGTAATATGTGATAAATGAATGAATGAATGAATGAATGAATGAATGAATAAATATCAAATGTAAGTGTGATAAATGTGAGTTTTTTATACTTGGATCTGGGTTGGATTGTGGCGGGTTCGACTGACATGTGTCCTGACATAGACGGCTGTAGCTAACCGTTTTATGCTAGGCCTGAACTAAACTAATTCAAATTATTTATACAGTAATTATATGGTACTCAATTTATTTCATACAGACCATCCAAGAAGTTGTTGGTTCAGTTTTGGTGAGGGAAATTCAACAAATTCTACAACATTGATCTAATTGAAAAACACATGTCATGAAGTGCGTGTCAAATTATATTTTTTGGCAGTGTAGTAATGTAATGCACTACTGGAAAATATCATTACAATTTTCATTACAAAGTTTCTTCAATTATCTACACAATGTGCAATATAAAAAAGTAAAAAAGACACCATTAAAAATCTGTCATCTCTCCTGTACACTGGGGCTGTGCCACATCATACAGTCTGTGAAAATACTAGTATAAGTATACTTTTTTTACATCATATAAAAATGTTATATCACAATATTATTGCTATGGCAACCCCATGGGTTTATGTTCCCTTGTGCGCGCAACAATGAGACAAGCCGGGACATGTTAAAGAGCCGCTCGTCAGTCTACGGTGACAATTTAGTAAAAAGGGAGCTACTTCAATAACCTCCAACAAAACACAGTACTTTGCACAATATGCAGAAAAAACTTTGCCCGCTGAAGGTGGAAGCAACAAACTTATTCAACCACTTGAGGCTAAAACACACATTTGAGTACAATCAAGCTACGAAGGAGATGCTAGTCATTTGTGGAGATGTGCAATCCAAACAAATGATTCCACAGAGCATCGTTCCACCATTCACTGGCTGCACTAAATGTGAAGAGCGAATGAATGAAATTGCTGGTGCAGTTGCACAGTGGAATAGCAGTGCTTTAAGCAGCTGTGGACCCATGACACAAAATCCCAGGTAGAAAATATCTTTAGTTCTATGATGTGACAACACTGTGCAGCTCTTAACAAGTTACAGGGTTAACTTAATTTAACTATTGTTAAACTAAAGTGTAAGGCAGTTATTATATACATTTACTTAAATATTCCAAGGACAGTAGCTAGACTAAATTTTGGTTAGATTTGACATGGTGTGTCACTACTATTGCACCATAACGCTGCTGTTTCTAGCACCCAGTTTCACTTTAAATTAGGTAGTCTGTCATCAGTGACAGCAGCTCACTGGATAAAAATGGCTTTCATTTACACTTATAATGCTGTTAAAACGTTGTTGCCTGCAAGTATCAATAAAACTTAAGCTTTTTTTTTCCTATCCAAAATATCACTATCGCAGTTTCTCTTGAAATATCGTGATATAACTTTGAGGCTATATCAGCCAACTTTAGAGAAGTGAAGACCGGTACATATTTATATTTGTATTGCCCCAAACATAATGGTAAAGCAGACGGTAAAACAGACAGTATGCAAACACAAAGCTAGTGAAGGATGTTAAATGTGAGTGTATGCAGACCCCAGCCCAGCTGCCAGAGACAGACCTTCAACAGACTACAAAGTGATGAGCAGTCAGGCTGGTAGCCTCCATTTCTACCTGTGCATCTTTCTACAGTACAGTTTCTGTGTTGATTGCTTGAAATCTCTTTTGGTCTTTTCTTCAACTTTGCTTTGTGCTTTTGGTCTAGTGTTCAAATTTAAGCAATAAAAGAAACATGGTAAGTTTTAGGACAGAGGCCTGGGTCAGTGTCTAGATTGCTAACCAGTATACATGTCACAATACATTTCATGTTATGGAGTAACGCAAAAGTAAAGTAGTAAGCAGTGTAGCAATTTATTAATGTAAGTTCTTAAATGGGAAAAAAGTAATGTGTAATACATTTCGTTTATTTACGTAGCAAACTTTTAACAGTATACAAATAAAACTGAGCCAAACTGATTACTGGTCTGACACTTAGCAATAATTAGCAGGTATCTGTATCTACACATTACGTCGCAGTTTTTGGTTGCAGTTTGCTAAGAACTTGCTAGCATTAGCTGGTAACTCCACAGAAAAACAAATATGATCATTTCTGGACCAGAACAAACTTTTAGCAGAGTCCAAAACAAACTGATGAAATTATGCTAAATCGATCCTTTACACAGTGCATTGGATGCAGTCAACAGTAGTCAGCAGATACGTGTGAACTGATGTATATGAAATGAAAATTACTTGGATGAAAAAGTAGAGGAGGAATTAATGAAATGATAATTTTTATTATAAAAGGCTGATTTTTTTATTAAAAAAGGGAAATGTCTTTTCAGTATGAAATTGCTGACTAACGGCAGCACTTACATCAGTTTTTGCTGAAAACGTTTTCCTTTTAAAACTTAAAATGATGTATTCATATAATAAATATGACCATTAAACCAAAATTCAAAATATGTCATTTTGCAATCACGTATAAACACCATTACATTTGATGACCAATATACTAATAACACATTTGTCTATATAATTATTGATCGATTAATCAGAACAACGCCCTATTTCAAGATGTTTTCAAGTTCAAGGTAAAGTTACTGTTTAACTGAACAACAGGAGAACATGCGATCCCCACACAAGCAACATCTTTTAGATGTCGTGTTATTTATTGATCTGCAGAGTTTATTACTTCGAGCGTGTAATGTATTCTTTTTCTATTTGTGAGTTGCAGCAGGAAGAGCACAGAAACAAGAAATTGGGTGTGAGAGAGCCTGTGCTGTCGTCTCCGTTCAGGCACCAGCGTTTCCATTAAGTAATGCTGTCAGCTCTGTCACTACCCGCCGCTCTCCATCTCATACATAACAATACCTCCTTAATTGGAATGCTCCTGCGACAGTTACAACACAATCCAGGTGAAAACACACAAACGCAACGTGTACAAAGTGAGGAAGAGACAACATACCCTGAAAAATGCAGCAGCTGGCCAAACTGAGTGGAACTTTTGCAACTTAAAGCAACTTAGCTCAACATGTATCAGCAGAACTGCATATGTGTGCTGAGGGAAAGAGTTTGTCTTTTCTATGAGTGTGTGTGTGTGTTTATCTCAGTTTGAGGAGTGTGGAGTGTGTGCGTTGATGTAAAGGTGTGTGTGCAGCCGTTAATCTTTAATCAAACGCTTTTACATGAATCCAGATCTTATTGTTTGTGCTACATGTCACCCCAGTGGGAGTATCTGGTTTGTCAGCAGCCGCTTGTCTTGTCCTTGTCTGTCCTGAAAGTTAATCTGATGCTAGAGAAGTAAATTCTACTTCTGTTCCCAGAGCTGATAGACCTTCTGCTGCGACACATATACACCGAACTCCATACTCCCCTTTGTACTGACGCAGCCTGCAAAAAGAATCCCGGTGAATCTTTTGGTGTTTAAAAGCGTCTTGGAAATATGAGTGCTGCAGTCCCACCCGATCACAGCTGTCTCCTGTGATGATACAGAGTCCAAATTTCATTTTTCTGGCTTCCTCTCCACAAAACTAATAAATAAACATACCTGCCAAGAATATTTCCTCAGGGTACACTATTTATATGCACAACCTGTTTTTTTCTTTATTTACATCAGACGTAATTTTACTCTACTTACTTTGATTTTGTTAGCTACCAGAGAGGTTACTTAAAACCTTTAAAAATCCAAAAATATCAACTTCTTCTCTCAGAGGTTTTGTCTATATACTAATTATTTTTGACTCTCTTATTATTTTTTAAGCCAAGCAGCAGATGCTTTCATCTATTAGACTGGCATCACAGATTGTAGGTTGGTGGGATTCGGAGCCAGATATTTCACATTAAGAACTGAGAAGATATAAATACGTCCTAAAAATGTCCGTTAGTTTTGCTTTTACTACCAAAACAAAGCCACCATCTTTTCTCCAAAAAACAGTAAATAATAATAATAATGGATTGGATTTATATAGCGCTTTTCAAGGCACCCAAAGCGCTTTACAATACCACTATTCATTCACTCTCGCATTCACACACTGGTGGAGGCAGCTACAGTTGTAGCCACAGCTGCCCTGGGGCAGACTGACAGAAGCGAGGCTGACATATCGCGCCATCTGGCCAACACCAGTAGGCAAGTAGGGTAAAGTGTCTTGCCCAAGGACACAATGACCAGGACAGAGAGCCCAGGGATCGAACCGGCGACCTTCCGGTTACAGATGCGATTCCCAACCCCCTGAGCCACGGTCGCCCTAGTAAAGTGTAGTTCTGTGGCCCAAGACGATGGAGTTGGAGGGACGTTGGAGGGACAAGGACGTCTACAAAAGGGAGCTAACCAGCTCGCTTCAAGGGAAACAGCAACTATCTGCTTAGCGCCAGCTTTCGGAATAAAGAGGTATCCACACTGCAGCAACGTTGGGACTAATGACCACAAAAATATGTCATTCAGTGATTTCAGATGATTTCAAAGTTTTTCTGCTTCAAGGTAGAGCTGGGCGATAGAACGATAACGATATGTATTGCGAAATAACTTTTTCTCGATAGAAAAATTAAACTATTGCGATAGGCCTCGCCGCTCTTGTCCTCTTAAAAAAAAAAAGAACAGCCAATCCAAATTAAGTAGCGCAGAGCCGAACCAATCACAGCCGCAGCGTCACGTCACGTGACTTGTTACGTGCAGCACAAGTGCCAAGCCGCACATGTGTATTTGTTTGGGAAGCAGCCAGCCGCCGTGCCGCCCGGGTAATGGAGGAAATGAGTGTGCCGACTAGAGAAAAATCAACCGAGAGCGTGACCGAAGGTGATGGTTCCAATGCCGGAGAGATTGTCGAACGGAAGAGCCATAGAAGTTCCGTAGTGTGAAGGTATTTCGGCTATTTCAAGTCTGACAAAAAACAGAGTAGCGTTCACTGTAAATTGTGCCGAAAGCAAGTCTGGAAATACAATAAACCGGTGCATGCTCAATCTCTGACTGGAAGCGCTAATTCGTCATTCGGCTTTTGTCAGACTAAAGTAACTGTTAAAACTGTTTGAAAAGCTAAGCTATACAACAAGGAGAGATTGAGAATTTCCTTTTAGTTCTCAGTTTATTTGATATTGACAAAAGTTAGTCAATTTTGTCTGTTCTTCTGTAAAACAAACTAAGATTTATTTTTAGAATTAATATTTTGTTTCTAAGTGGAATTGACAATTTAGTCTGTTTCGTTTGTTCTATTTTGAAACTTAAACGCTTTAGCGGCTGCTTTTGTGTAGTTTGCAATATTTGCCTTTATTTATCTGAAAAAGTCTCATGTTCCTTAAGTACATCTACCCTGTTGAACTTATTATGGGAAATAAATATTTAAATCAAAACAAGCTGCTGATTATTTCACATTTTACTTGTGAGCAACGGCACATTCAAATCTTACAAATATAGTTATTTGGCTTATATCGTGATAGATATCGTTATCGCCTGAAATGAAAAAAACATATCGTGATATGAAAAAATCTTATATTGCCCAGCTCTACTTCAAGGTGAGTGATTAAAGCAACATCCAGGGAGAAGTTGTTTGATGAAGTGCCAAATACCTTTTAGATTTAACAGGTTTTCTTAATATAAACGTAACACTTGAAGTTTCAAACCATGTTTCTAAAACTGAATATGACATGGCAGCGAAATCCAGTATCATATTCTAACTCCTGTATTTCTTGCTAAACACTGAATTACAGTCAGGACTACCAGGAGCTGATTGACAACAGTGTATACATTAATTACAAGCTCCCTTGCCTCTATATCATAATCAGCATTATTTAATGTGCTGTTTCTCCTCTCTAATAGAGAAAAACAACATAGTAAAAGATTCTACAATGCTTTACTTATACTGGTGATGTCAACAATTCCTGCTGGGAGGTCCTGTCTCCAATACAATTTCCAAACTTCATTTGTTTCAGTGAGCACTTTAAAGTTTATTGATTTGGATTAAATAGACCCACAATAGCTCTTGGCTAGCACAAGGCCAGCATCGGGGGTATTCACTGAGATTCAGGAGTGGAAGAGAAGCTGAGCCAGTTGCTTCCCTGAGTCCCTTATAGCCATCACACATGGCAATAAACCCGGCCAAGTGAAAAAAAGAAAAAAAAAGACTGTGTGGAGCTTTTTCCCAAGCATTAAGCTAGCTGACAGGCCACACAGTGCCAGCTAGCTCTTTCTCATCCCTCCTTTTCTTTCCTTCTCGCCTGTCCTGCTCCATCTCCCTGTACCTTCCAGTCCTTTTCAACTCCTTCTCTTTCTCAGCTTCCCTCCTTTGCCTCCTCTTCATTTTCTTTGTCTTGTCAAAGGATTTCAAGCTCAATAAAATACTATCTGTCAGCGTGCAATGGAGTAGGTGTATTCGACACGATATTGACACAACCTTGACACGACGTGGGCCGAGCATTGAGGTAACAGGGAGCAAATAACCGACAGGCCCACTGAGAGACAGAGTGATGGAAAGAGACAAGAGATTGAGTCTCTATAGTAATGTTGAAATAAAGTTGCTTTGACAGTACTGTTGATCCTTTCCTGCAGAAAATTCTATTTGGTTCTGTGCTGGGCTCCTTTCTACTGCACCCAGCCGTACTGTGCTAGTTTATACCCTGACATGCTAATACGTCCAGTTTTCTACATCAGGCCTTCCTGTTTTGTCATTTTATTTCGTGTATTTTCACTGCTGAGTTCAGCTCCATCCTTCTGCACCTTCCTGTTTTTCTTTTCACTCTCCTCTCATCATTTTTCAATACACAGGACTACTCGGTCTTGTCCATGTGCCACATAATTCCTTTCAAAATCCTCTTAAGAAGTAATTTGTGCTCAACACATAAGGATGTAAAAATGGTGAAATAAATCATATAATGGATGCTGCCCTGCATATTTTCCATCGCTGATTGCTTACAGTCCCCTTGTCTCTTTGTATTTCAACAATTTGGAGATTTGTCTGGATGAATGTGTTATTGTACGGCACACTGGATATTACACTTTGGCCATACTGAAAATCCACCAGGAAAAGGATGGATTTAGCACAAAAATATCTCCCTGGATGCTCCTAATTATACGAAAAAAGATGAAACGTGCCAAGTCGGTGTCCTTGCATGGCGCTGTTTTCCAAAACGAAGGATTGCGAGCGAGTAGGGTGGGGGTGTTTTAGAGCAAATGCATACGTGTGAATGCATGGGAAGAGAAGCTGACAGAGAGAGATGTTGCATTGCCTACAGGCCAGCGTCTGTTAGAGGAGTTATAACCAGAGTGGAAACGCCACATAATACAGAGAGACAGAGCGAGGAGGCAAAAAAGAGGAGCAAATGGAGAAAAACACATCGATGCAGACAAAAAACAGTGTGAAGACAAAAGCTTGTCTCTATCTCACGCAGACAACGACGAAATCTTATTACTCCTTCACCCCATCTACCATCTTGCCATCCAGGAGAGACCATCGTGAACGTTTTTTGGACATCTCTGCGTGATAAAGCTGCGCCAACATAAAGAATCGAGAGCAGGTTCCTCCAATGCCTCCGTCACTAACTAATGCCCCTCTGGTGTCATTTTTTTCTCTTATTCTCATCTGTATCAGCCTCTCCTCTACGCTTATAATAATTCATCCACAATCTGGTAAAATTAACCCCAAGATCTCGAAAACTAAAAAATAGTCTCTGCCAGGCAAAAAAATACATTTTCCTCTGTGACATCAAAGCCATTTTCAGCCATTACTGTAAGCAACATGTTCAATTAAGAGACATTAATTAAGAGCTGATTCAGGGAGCCGTGCTCACTCATGCAGCCGGTGGAGAACAACTTTCTGCGGAGCCACCGCTATGGCTGTTTATCAAAAGCCTAATGCAATGTCATTGTTTTGCTTTGAGCAGACGGCGTTCAGCCGGGACAATAAATTTTACAGATAAACTTTCACAAGCATTTGGTGCTCAGCACATTGTAAACTCAAATATTCCATATATTTAAACAGATTAACCAGAATAAACTTGAGATTTTTCAACAAATAAATATATAAAATGATAGTATTACGTATTCCTTCTAAGGGTTCCTGTGTAACATTTTTACTTTTGAATGAATGAGATTATGTTTGATTAACATAATTGTTTTGCTGATTAAGTAAGGACTTAATTTGAGTCTGAACTAATTATATCAGTGGCATTGGTGTGTTTAGTTAATTATTATGGAGCATTTATGGACCAAGAAAGACACGAAGAATCTGACAGCCAAAAGAGACCTGTTTGTTTTTTTGTTGGGTTTTTATTTCTTTTAATGGTGTAGAGTTGTGAACTATGAAAGCTCCAGGTGAAGTAGCAAAGTTTACACATGAGATAAATAACTTTTATGTAATCGTCAAACTGTAACATCGTGGGTTCAGTGGGTTATTAACAATCACTCTGTTAGTACTTACACTGCTAGAGATGCTAAGATGAAGCTTAAAATAAAGGCCTAGAAATCTAAAGGTTAGTCTGTCCCACTGACGCCAAACAAGGGTGAGCAAGACCAATGTAACAAGTAAAAATTCAAATAATTCTTCAAAACTGTGCAACAAACTAATAACGTAATTTTAAAGGTTAATGAAAAACGTGGTAGTAGAACACAGCAAAAGAAATTTGTGATCTTCGTTTAAATAAAGCTTAAAATAAATAGTTACATCATTCGGTACTGCATTGCTTGTGTGCAGTCTAATAATTAAAGTCAATAAATGCATATTTTTGTTTTTGAAAAAATTATTATTTTTTAATTCTGTTAAGCACATCCCACGGGAGAGGTGAATGGAAACTGTAAAAATATTATATAATGACCTAATTTAACTGTAATCAAAAGTATTACGCAATTGTGTAACTGAAGAGGACATTTAACTTCTAGAATTATCAAATAAATCTTTTAAGGGATCAGTTACTCCACTTTTCAGTAACTGAATTTACTCAGTTGGGTCTACTATACAGTAATTATTGTAGTAACTGGTCATTGGTACTTAGTCCAGTCCAGTTTTTTTCATATATATGTTGTGATTTTTTTTTATTTGTACACTGATATTTGGAACGATACAAACACAGAACAGAAAATGTGTTGAAATTCAGAATCATTTGTGCAATAAAAGTGTTTTTATGACTGTATTATATCAGAAGCAACTTTATTTCAACATTTTTATTGTAGACCGCAGACAATGTAGAGACAGTTATTTAATAAGAACTTCACTTTTTTCTCTGTATTGTTGATTTGTGTACTATTCCTGCTGTGAGTGTTTCCTGCTTAGTTAGTGGATTGTTTATAATCTAAAGAGGCGTTTCATTACAGACACAAGTAGAGCCAACACAGAGTAAATGTTTGTTTTGTTTAGTGTTTTGTGGATAAGATTAATTAATATATTTGTTGCTTAATATTCTTAACAAGGTTATTATATGTCAGCATTGTACTTACCACACATTCTTTCGTTGCCTCTTAAGCAGTGAAAAATAACACCTAATGCAAGTTTACTCCAGATGCTTTTATTTTTAATCAGACCTCCTTCATTTTGTCCACTTTAATTATTCTCATATCATGGCTCATTTTGTTTAGCTGAACTCAGCCAACTTATACATATATTATTCCAAATCAGACTTAAAAGTGTCACATGTGCATGTACTCACATAAACTTAAATTACATTGCCATGAAAAAATATTTACCCTCTGACGTCTTTAGTTTTTTGCATATTTGTCTCACTTAAACGTTTCAGATCATCAAGCAAATTTTCAATTATTAAAGAAAGATAGCCTGATTAAATACAAAATGCAAATTTTACATGATGATTACATTTATTAAGGGGAAAACAAGCTATCCAAGTCTACTTGGCCTTGTGTGAAAAATTGTGTAATTTCTGTGTAATTGCCCCCTAAACCTAATAACTAATTGTGCCACCCTTGGCAGAAAAACTGTAATCAAGCGTTTGTGATAACTCGAAATGAGGCTTTCATGTCGACGTGTAGGAATTTGCAGAACTATTTATTCAACCACACGTGGACGGCCTGTTCAAAGTCACGCCAAAGCATCTTACTCTGATTTAAGTATGGACTTGAATGGGCAACTTCTAAACCTTGCTGGTGTGTTTCATATAATCGTCCTGCTTCATAACCCAAGAGCGTTTGAGCTTCAGAGAGCAGTAGAGAGCAGTACTCGTGGTTTTAACACTTACTAGAAGTTGTTTAAGTCCTGAAACAGCAAAGCAGCCCCAGACGATCACGCTACCATGTCTGACTGTTGGCATAATGTTCTTTAGATGAATCAGATGTGACGGGACTCAAACCTTCCACAATGTTCAGGTCTGATCCCTTTCAACAGGTTCTCATCCCAAAGCGTAACATATCACGCCATGTGACAACGCGTCTCTATGTTATGCGTTCGGAAACATCAGGAAACATGAGAACCATTTGGAATGAATCTACACATGTACATTTCATTTTACTTTCTCATCATGAATCGCTTAGGAAAACACACTATCTAACACGATTAAGGTTGTAGTTAAGGTTAGGGCTGGAATACATGGCTGGAGCGTGTGTTACTGCCGGGAGCGTCATTCTATTCCATCCATAATCCAGTGCGTATCATAGGGATGTGGAAGGGTACCTTTTGCGCTCCTATGGGACAACTCGGAACGTGACAAATCGTCGGTATGTTACGTGTCAGGAATGAGAACAGTCTGTCTCTTCAGACTTTTTTCCCCCAGTCTTGGGGATGATTGAGGGTTTTTTTGCAACTGCAAGACGACCTTTTTCATCTTTTTGGTCAGCAGTGGTTTCGTCCTTTTATGATTACTTTTACACATAGTGCCAGTTAGGAATGGGTAGCTTAGTTACCTTAATAAATATACTCATCATTTCAAGCTTTCATTTTATATTAAGTCTTTTTTGACTTTTAGAATTTGTCTGATGATCTGAAACATGAATGAGGCATATACTTTTTCACGGCACAGGCAGCCGTGTGTGCTTGACATCAGCATCAGAATCGCGTTTATTGGCCATGTAAATGCACAGACACAGTGAAATGAATACCACAGAATGTACATAAGGTGCAGTTGCAGTATGCTAGTGGGAGCAGTGTGACAGTTCAACTGTTTAGGAGGGAGATGGCGAGGGGAAAGAAACTGTTCCTATATCAGGTGGTCCTGGTCTGCAGGCTTCTGTACCATCTTCCAGAGGGCAGCAGGTCAAAAAGTCTGTGTCCAGGGTGTGAGGGGTCTGTGATGATTTCCCCTGCCCGTTTCCTGGTTCTTGAGAGGTGCAGGTCGTGGATGGAGGGCAGGGGGGCACCGATGATCCTTTCTGCTGCCCATACAGTCCGCTGCAGTCTGCTCCTGTCCTGTTTAGTGGCTGCACCATACCAGACTGTGATGGAGGAGCACAGGACAGACTCAATGACCGCAGTGTAGAACTGGATCAGCAGCTCCTGTGTCGACTGTACTTCCCCAGTGGTCTCAGGAAGTACATCCTCTACTGGGTCTTTTTGAGGATGGAGTTGATGTTGGTCTCCCACTTCAGGTCCTGGGAGATGGTGGTACCAAGGAACTTGAAGATCTTCACAGTCAACACCGGGCTGTCTCATATGGTGAGAGGGAGCAGTGTTGAGGGATGTCTCCTGAAGTCCACTGTCATCTCTACAGTTTTAAGCGTGTTCAGCTCCAGATCGTTCTGACTGCACCAGAGTACCAGCCGCTCCACTTCCTGCCGGTATGCAGACTCATCACCATCCTGAATGAGGCCAATGACGGTAGTGTCATCTGCAAACTTTAGGAGTTTAACAGCCGAGTTCTTGGAGGTGCAGTCGTTAGTGTAGAGGGAGAACAGTAGTGGTGAGAGGACACATCCTTGAGGGGCACCAATACTGAGGGACTGAGTTTCAGAGGTGATCTCCCCCGGCCTCACTTGCTGCTTCCTGTCTGTCAGGAAGCTGGTGATCCACTGACAGGTAGCTGGTGACACGCTGAGCTGGGAGAGTTTGGAGGAGAGAAGTTCAGGCACGATGGTGTTAAAAGCCGAACTAAAGTCCACAAACAGGACCCTGGCATAAGTTCCCGGGCGGTCGAGGTGTTGCAGGATGTAATGCAGCCCCATGTTCACTGCATCATCCACCGACCTGCATGTTTGGCTATATCCTCTAACAGATGTTATGATAAAAATGCATTTGAAGGCCAGTGACTGCTCTTAATATCTATGTCTGTTTCATGTTCTGTGCAAAGATGCAGATGAGCCACTTAAGAAGACCGCGGCTGTTAAAATATCTCAAGAATCTTTAGAATATAAATGGGACTATATTAACTGCGTAATGTGGGCAAGTCACAAAATTATTACCTGTTACATCCCAACTCATAAGCCGCAGCATGAAATAATTATTACAAATGCGGCAAAGGCTAACAGAATAATTGCGTCAAATATCAACCTTTGATCACTTTGTTTGATTAATGACACTATTACACTGTAATTTAAGCAGACGGATGGTTCATATTCGTGTGCTTAATAATCATGAAGAAAATTGACTGCATTATTGGAAAAGGCTTTCATTAAGTCCACTATATAATTTACATAGATAATGTCTGAAAAAAAAAAGACATTTTGCTCTTCAAAGGAAGCTAATCAGGCAGGGAGTTTAGGATATTAAAGTAATAAAACAAATTCAAAACAGCAATACTTTAGTTTTTCGTTGGTGTTACTACTGAGTGAAAAGCATTTTCTTGAGTTTAACTGTATCCTTCATAAAATGTCCTCATTACTTTTTTAATATGCTCTCCTTTTTTTAGCTAGACAAAAAAAATCTAAAAGAAGGAGCCACTGATTTATGTTAGGGAGATTAAAAAGAAGTTATTCCAGCAGGAATAAACATTAATGTGTCTTCACGGCTGATTTCTAAGGCAGAAAGCACTACCTGCTTCGGTCTAGGTACTTTGTAGCAGCATCCCGCCAGAAAAGTGAAAATAACCAGCAGAATGTTGGTCCTTCAAACATCACCATAACACAAACAGCTACACAGAAACCATCTTGGTTTTCTTGATTTGTTTTCTAGCTTTCAGTGTCACCACCAAAGATCACTTTTCTTTTCCAAAGCTGTAGCAAAATGATTATGTCATCCAGTGAGTCTGGTGGATCATACACTAATGTTTAACGAGGGAAATCATCGTAAAATCACTGCTCGGGGTTTTCATCAGTGCTTTTACCTTTTTTAACTGATTATGGACTTAACAGTGAACACCGTGCTGAAATGAAAGATAATAGCTATCATGTTATCATGTTAAGATATTCTTATGTTTTCAAGAAATGTAGCTGTAACTGCTTGCATGAATCAAAGCCTCTTTTTATTCATAGCTATATAAATGGTGATCCGAAGCGTTTTCTGTGAGGTTAGTTTTGATGGGATATTTCCTTTAAGTAGTAGGTCTTATTTTATGGGGGTTTGGTCTTTTTTGTGTGCCTCTGTGCAAGTGAGACTGTGTGTGTGAGTGTGTAATTGTGTGAGTGTGTCACAGAGGTGACATTGTTCCTGGCAGAAATATGTTCCAGGTTTGGGGCTCAGGTGGCTCTGGTTTGTCTCTGATCAGGGCTGACACACAGGACAGCACAGTAACACACAACTGCTGTCTCTTTCTTGATTTAGCACAATCTCACTGTGGTTTGTAATTCCCTCCCCTCTCTCTCTCTCTCTCCAAACACACAAGCAGCTCTAAGCTCTATCAATCTTTCGGAACATTGATCGCGAACAGCACGGAGGCCCGATAGCTTTTGCTTTCTCACACCTGATGCAAAAAGCAGGGGTCGGCTTTCTTTGAAGCTGTCTGCACTGGTCAAGGATGCATCTTGAGTGTACTTATAGTAAGCACTGTTTTACTTGAAAAGGCTTGCTTGTGAATACACGGCCAGGAACATCCTGCTTCAAAGCATGCACATTTGAAAAGGCTGTTGAAAGAATGAGGACAAAATGGTGGCTAAAACAGATGAACTGACTGTGCGGGCTGTTATCAGACAAAAGCTGCCCAAGGATTCGCCAGGTTTCTTCACTTAAAGGGCCACGGTGGCTTAGGTGGAGAGACACACTTCAACTAGCTGTCTTTTATCTACACAGGGAGCAGGTGCTCAAGTATGGAGCCTGATGTATTGGAACAGCATGTTTCTACAAACCAAACAGAGATGACCTCTCATATTCTTAAGTTAAACCAAGGCCATCTGAGGTTCTCATACATGTTTGAAAAGAGAGGGCCGAGGAAGCAGGTTGCAGCTGACCACCACTAAATCGTGCTCACCAATCCTTCACAATTAACCAGCCAGAAATTGATTAACAATTATCATCTAATCAGACACTTAATCTGGATGGCATTATTGTGGCCTTGTACTAAAGTGAGGAACCGTGAAGTCATGTTGGCACTTCTTTTATCTACTTAACACTGCCAAAATTAGTGACATCATATCAGTGATGCTTGAAGAAGTACCCTATGTATTTGTTACTTCTATGCTGGACTGCTATAGTTCCTTATTATAATGTGGTTGTCCCTGAAAAGCCTTCAGTCAGTCCAAAGAGCACCACAGCGAGAGGCCTAAATGGGACTAGTAAGAAAGATCATTCTTGTTTCATTTCAGGGTCTCCGTTAAATCCAGAACTGAATTTAAAATCCTTTCTATATAAAAAGTATTGAATGATCAGACCCTGTTATGCCATTTAAGGCTTACTAGTTGTTCCTAGACTTTCTAAAAGTAGAATGGGAGGCAGAGCCTTCAGCTTTCAGGCCCCTCTTCTGTGGGACCAGCTCCCAGTTTGGATTGGGCAGACAGATACCATCTCTAGTTTTAAGATTAGTCTTAAAACATTCATTTTTTAAGAAAATGGATTAAGATTAGGACTTGATCTGGATTACTGTTTACTGTTTAAAAGGCTCAGGGTCCTGGGGGACCAGGAACACTGCTTCTTTACTCTATTTTTACTCCCAAATGTGATTACATGCTACTAATAAGATCCAAGATGGAGCCAGTGTGCTCGGCAAGCCGTCTCTTTGAGCTCTGTCTACTGTTTGCTATTCTATTTTCTCAGTCTTATCCTGATGCCTTTGCGCTTCTAGCAATGGCTCAGTTTCACCATTGTCGATATGCAACTTGTCATAACCAGTGGCATGATTACCAATCACAGAGAGTCAAGGAATGGCTGCAATCTCAGCATTGTAAGATGGTGAAAGATGTACTCTTAATTCTTAATCCCCCCTCCCTCAGTTTAAAGATAGTCATTTGCCACCTTGACGCCCAGCTCAAACTAGCAGTCCTGCTTGTCCAGGATGTGTACATCCTCATCATTGAATGTTACTGGACTGTAGAGTCCTGATCTGAACTGTTAGCTGTTTTATACCATGTGCTTTGTATTAAATTTTATCTGCTATATCCCATAGTTCGTGTTTTGTTCTACATATTGTTCGGGGTCTCTCTGTGCTCCTATTTTCTGTCTTCTATTTGCTGTCACATCTGCCTTCCCTGAACCTTATTCTACCGTACTGCATTACTGCTGAATAGATTTGGTTGGCTACACAAAGGTAGGATGATTGAATTTTTGGAGTCTAATGCTTCCAAGAGGTTTTGGATGGTAGGTACTGTGTGGGGAATCTATTTGGTCAGCTGTAGCATGGTGGTGAATTTGAATAGAGCTACATGCTCAGGAACAACTGCAGTGGTTATAGTTGGCTCACTTGTGTAACCAGTTGCCTGACACCTCTGATACTAGGTTACCCCTCCCAATTAACTGCCTAAAGACCAGGGTTGAGTTGGTGAGTAGTGGGACTGTTCCTCAGTTTTCCACTCTTGCAGAGCCCACTGCAGCGTGACTTGCTCCTGACTTGTAGGTGATTTTGAATACCGGTTCTTCGGAAGCTCCTCCATTGGAATCATTTGATCAGTGCTCAAAGGACTATCACTTACAGATTGTTGAACATTTTGTTAGCAACTTGTTATAGGAACACTGTTTGACCTTTGTGTTAAGACTACAGGTCACCTTTGGTTAGGGTCATTTGCTACTTAGCAAACTTTCTGTGTAACCCTTCACAGGTGTAACCATATAGAGGCAGCTGCCATCCGGTTAAGGTGCCTGGGTTGCAAAGCGGTGTGCAGATGTACTTTTAAGCAGGCTAAACCAGCTTGTAGAGCTTGCCCAATTACTAAGGTTGTGTGAGACAGCAGACTGGATGTATAGAAGCGTATCAGCAGAATCAGCAGCTGATGTGGGCTAGCAATGAGATGGTAGCTGAGGTTGACTTTCTGACCTGCCTGAAATAAGCCTATGCTAGATTACAATTTATTGTAATGATTTGGTATTTTTTCAAATAGAGTAATAATCAGGGGTGCTGTAGAAGATTTTTGAAACATTTTGAAACCATATTCACCTTAGATATGTTATGAAGAAGACTATAGTTGAATGAAATATGTGCACAAAGAAAATGCTTTATAAGCTGATCTTTATTAGGGGGATTTGGATTTAAATTAAACACTTCTAAATGCCTGGCTGTGGCCCAGGTTACCAGTGTAACTAAAAGGCTGCCAGTATTCTTCACAGCTATGTGCATGGATATTGCCGAGCAAAGATGAATATAAAGAGCATGTTTTTTTCTTTTTGTTTGTTGTTTTATTTAGACAAGTTTTCTGGATGTGTATTTTAGTGTGGGGACAGGTAAGTGGGGGGTTTTTTCGGTGCTAAACTCCGGTTTAGGAGTTTAGCAATGCTAAATTACTGCATAGGGATTAGCAGTTCCCAAATCAAATGAGGTTAATTGCACATTGCAACAGAGGGATGAGAGACGTATTTAGAGGATGAGGGGAAAGGGGGAGGAGGGGCGTCTCGACTGGCCGCGACTGTGTTCCTGACTGTGGCAGCTCAAAAAAAAGTTGTGTCTGTGTTTGATCACCAAGAAAATCCTCCTGTGTCAAACTTCCTCCGACTCCCAACTTCAAAAAAAAAGAAAAAAAGACCCCAAATCAAAGAGCAAGAAAAAAATCCACCGCACAACCCTCAAAATAGCATAAAGAGAAATATGTATCAAAATATCATCAGTCATCTTTCTCCAAGAAACAAGTCCAAAAGAATCAGGAATGATTGTGTGTGTGTGTGTGTGTGTGTGTGTGTGTGTGTGTGTGTGTGTGTGTGTGTGTGTGTGTGTGTGTGTGTGTGTGGGAGGGGGAGGGGCGGCAGATGAAAGTGCAGATAAAATCACCTCCGTGGTATCAGTGCTGCAGGTAGGAGATCAATTAAAAGCAGGCTGAGAGTTCTGTGCCCTTATTCCAACAGCTTATTAGACCTAAATCTTCTAAAGCGGGGCATGAGTGTCCTTGCATGTCCCCACCCTCCTTTTCCTTTTTTCCCCTAACTTGATTTGATGTTATCATCACTGACTTGGAATAGAGCTAGCTTAATATTTGCGTAGCTCCTTATTCAACAGCAATTTGATCCTTGAGCTGGAGGTTGAGGCGCAATAATAATGCACCTCATTGTGTAAGCAGGTCTCAATAGGTGCTTTGTTGCTCAAAATCCTGACAACAATTTGGTTTCGGGGACAATGCCGTTCAGCTGGCCAATGTATTTTCAAGGGCACGGTGTTGATGGTGGTAGTCGAGGCCGGCTATTATTAGAGAGCAAGAAAAGGACCTCTGGAAAACAGTGGAGATGGCTTAATAATGGGTATCTGGGTTCCATTAGCCAGCCGTTATGATCATCCAAGGTTAGCTGAGGCTAATGATTTGCATATGAAAGACAGCTTTTTAATTGCAGCGGTCAGCACATACACTTACACCAACACATCGGTATGCATCTGATGTTCCAAAGTCCCACCTAGAAGATGTTTCACCTGTGTGTGTGCGTGTGTGTGTGTGTGTGTGTGTGTGTGTGTGTACACATCCCCCAAAAAGACTTCAAAACAAGAAAAAAGGAAAAACATGCAACAAAAATACCTTCGTCTCGAGGCTTGTTCATTGAAGATTCATCGTGTTTTTTTGTGAGCGGACCTAGGGTTAAGAAAAAAAGGGGGGAAAAAGAGAAAAGAGAAAATTTCAAAAAAGATTACTGGCAAAAACCGAAAAAAAGAATATCAAAAAAAGAAAAGAAGCAAGAGCAAAAAGGACAAATCAGCAAGAGTTCATGTTTGCTTATTGTGTGTGTGTGCGTGTGTGTTTTTCCTTTAAAAAGAGTACCAAAAACAAAAACAAAAGGCATCACAGACACAGATTTATCACAAGAAAAGACACAAGATCAAAGAAAACTGGTTCGGATTTCCTTTTCTCCCCCTGCAGAAGAAAATGCTGCCACTGTTTCTGGGCCCCTGGTTTCTCTCTCTCCTTTAAACCCTTTTTTTTGTTCCTGAGTCTAACTTGTATTGTTTTTGTTGGAAGCTGGGTGGGTGGAAGGGAAAGGAGGTGGAAGGTCGGGGTTGGGGTTGGAGGAAGAGGGGGGAAAAAGGGAATGTGGATTAATAAGACCTCGGTGGTTTGAAGAACAGGACCCAGCCCTTTCCTCCACGCAGAAAAAAAGAAGAAAACACCTACAGGACGGACGGCAGGTTTGGGTCCTGATGCTCAAACCTCAAAATGTTAACGCTGAGCATTTAAGCAGCGAGAGCACCCCGAAAATCTCCACGGGCTGCTGCACAACATTAGTCAATTAGAGCTTTTTAGAAAGACACACAAAGACACCTTTAATTAGACAGCAGGAGACAATGACCCTGGAATGTTAAAAGGCATGTTAAACATGTTTCAGATAAAACAGGGAACAGGTGCTTCAGCATTTTGGAGGGTTTTTGTGAGTGCATGTGTGTGTGTGTGTGAGCATTATTTAGTGGGTAAACCACAGCGTTATTCCCCAGGCGGGTAAATAATTACATAACACAACAGCAGTGTGTCAATTTGAAATGACAAGTAAGCGTGGTACTAATTGCGCAGAGGAAAGCAGGTAAAAGGTGAATGTAATTTGATCCCCATCTACCCACGGGCTGTTTTTTTTTTTTTTTTTTTGTAAATTAAATGAGCGGCAAAGAGAAATGCAAAAATGCAAGAAGATGGACAAAGAGAGAGATCTGCACAGGAAGAAATCAAAGAGAGAAAAAACAAACCCTTCTCATTCGTTGATGGAGCCTCACTGTCACATCAAGTCTTTTTCTTCATCAACACAAAGTGAGAACTTTACAAAAAACTACTCTGTAGATCACGTTGGCTTTATCCTCCACCCACCTGTCAGGTTTCTGAATGCTTCGGTCACGTCCAGCTCAGATCTCACAGGAAAAAAAAAAGGAAGACAAATGCTTTTTCTAGTTCCAGCAAATGCTACGTGTGCATATGGTTCGCCTCGTCTCTCAGAAGGTGAGCGTTTGTAAAAAATACTCTTCACCTCGGCGCTCAGAAAAGTAAGTACTACAGCAAGATACTCCCTCACCTTTCATCACTTTGGCTTTCATCTGATAAATCCAATTTTTGAACTTGAGGTTTGGCAGAGGACCTTTTTTTCTGAAGGATTTGTGGGGAAAAAAAGAACTTATATAACAACAACTTACTGAGAGTATCTGAAATTCATCAGGGGGGAAATATTGCCGGTGCACAAACTACAAGGTGAATGCTGAATGTCAATTATCTGCTAACAACCGGGCAGATATAAATGACTAAAGTCTAAGGAACACTTCACCTCCAAATAGGAGATTTCAAAATAAAAGTCTTTATGAAACTATTATAACAACTTTTAGAGCTGAGTAACATTATTTTTGAACTATGATGAAATCAGCGCCGGTTAAAAAAAGATATCCGGTCTTTAAGTCTGACATCATTAGCCGCTTCAGGTCCCAACGTCAAACGAACACTGTGGCATCACTGAGAGTTAAAAACGTATCTAAAACGTATCTAAATTCTTTCATCTGTAATAAAATGATCAGCGTTGCTGCTCTACCAGGTGTAACAGTTAACTTTAACATTTAACAGAGTTAGAAGCTAGCAGGGAGTTAGCTTGCTAGTTTCCACCTAAACACAATATTCCATGTTCTGACTGAGAGATTTCTGAAAAATTTTATACATGTAGCTCTGATGTCACTTTCGACATAAATGAAGAAAGAAAACTAAACAGCAGTGACGTTTGTAGGGTTACTGAAGTTGGGCTAGCTACACAGCTATGGTTAGCATAATATAAACACAGCGAAGCTGGAGGATGAACGCTAACTTTTTTCCACTTGATAAAAATTAACATGAGGGTTCCCGATGGTTAGGGACAAATGCAGGATGCTGCAAATGGATCAGACTTCAGTCAGGAGAATAACTGAGATCGTCCATCCACAATTCGAGGTTAGTCATTAATATGCTGCTGCATGGGTTGAGCTGTTGTTACATCGTAAGGTTTTAAAAGCTTTAAAATGAATAGTGGTAATAAAAACCAAGAGAGTCCGACAGTGATCACTGACTTTTTTAGGGGCTTGTTCAGATAAGTAGAATAAGATACAAAGCATTAAAACATGTTAAAAACACAATAAACAAGAAGTATTTTGGACCCAGAAGCAGGGTTCATTCGTCATCACTTAAAGACCAGATAGAGAGCAAGTTACAGCATTATAGGAAGGAATTATAAAAAGATAAAGAGCTCATCCTCCCTGTTATTATAAATATGTATTTAATATTTTTGATTTTTATACTCTAAAACTTGGCTGACTTGTGCTTCTTTAACCCTGTAAAGCCTGAACTGTTAAATAATTACCAGAAAATTCTATTTTTTTTAATATGGAGTGTGTTTTTTTGTAACTTCAGACAATAAAAAAATTAAATAACACTTTATATATGTGTGTTTTAATTTGTGTCACTTTTTAGTAGTTTGCTCACAGTAGCACTTTGTGTGTCTGAGAGTACACATCAGGTTTTTCAGGACAAGAAAAATCACACGGGAGATGTAGAAGTCTGAAAAACTCATGTATCAAATATGATTTGCGTTCCATTACAAGGTTAAAAGTGTTTCAATCTAGAATGTGTTACATTGCACCAGATTTATAGGCACAAGGTCAGGGGTGATGGTATACATCACAAGTGTCAAATTCAGTTTCAACAGCAGCTACGCTGGAGCAATCATATCAAGAGCTCAGTGCATACAGTTTAACATGCTTTCATTTTAATCTAGAAAGGATGTTTCTTAGAGCCTTTCCAGTTAAACGCCTCACAAAATACTCTATTAGTTTACAACAGCCCTGTTCACAGCCTCACCATGATAGTGCGGGGCAATTAATAAAACCAAATATAACCCGATTATAAAGCAATCAAATGAATCTTTATGTGCACATCTGTCTGCAAATCTTAGCAAGCCTGCTTCAAAGGCCTGAAAAAGACCAAGGCATCTCAATAGTTGTGTAAGAAATGTCATTTAAAACAAGAAGTCAGAGATCTTAGTTCATGGAATATACATGTCCACACGCTGTAGCTTTCTGCCATGAAATTGGTCACACAAAAATGACACTTGCCTTCACAGCTCCATCACTTTGAGACTTGGGCTCAAAGCACAGACTATTGTGCTGTAATTGCGCGTCTTTTATGTCTTTGACTTTGTGAAGCCTCTGTTCCTCGTCTATGGCTCCAAATCTTTACTAGTTTGTGGATTTCAAAGAGCACAATAACAATGCGAGTTATGTTGTTTGAGAACAGAAACTGTTTGCACCAACCCAACATCAGATTTTTGCTGTATTCTCTGTTAGCTGGCCATGAATCGCTGTGGAGACGGTTGTTGGTGTGTTGGTGTGCTAAAAGTGAAATGTGGGCCAGGTTCAAACTTACAAAGGGCCAGATCTGGCCCGTGGGTGTGGATCCTGACACATGATTTATAGAACTGTAACACAGAGACATGGATTTACAATCTGAGCGAGGTTAGGACAGAAGGATTCGTCATGTGGACAACATTATGCTTTTACGAAAGTTCATGAAAGTCCTCCAGCAGCTAATGCTGAGCTCATCTGACATATGAAGCCTTACAACCTCCACACTAGTGTAGTGCCATTCTACCACACAAAGTACAGTGGAGGTAGTATTTAAGACCGTAACACGTTCAAGTGAAACAGTGAACGTGTTACAGTTGCTGACTTTTTTGGACACAAACATGGAATTCCTTCTTAAACACAATTTAAGTACTTACATTTTAAAATACAAACTGCTTTCTTGTTTTGAGTAAATTATTAGAAAAGACCAACAAAAAGAGTTATGATGACTAATTTAATGGAAACTCGAAGACTGGTGACCTAAAATCAGAAGGTTATAAGTATTTAACTAGTATCTACCACATGGAAGCTGATTTTTCAAACATTTCCACTTATATTTAAAATCCTGAGGGTGAAACATCTTTTGTGGCATTTCCAAACTAAAAACAGATTTTGCTTATACAACAAAAAATCCTGGGAGCTCAGAGTCACCAGTTAGATCCTTGAGAATGGAAACTCTTTAGTGGAAACAACACCAGTGGAAACCTGAGTAAACTCCATCCTTTTGTTGAGACACGTGGATTTTTTTTTCCTTTAGTGAAACACATGAGAGTAAAAATAAGCCCCTGACTGACCACTTCATTGATCAAGTTCAATATTAGCTGTGGGCACAGAAAAATCAACCAATGTGATTGACGCACATCAAAACGACATCCCGAAAAGCTGTGAAAAAAGTTTAAATGCTGGACTGCTTATCAAAGAAACAGGAGCAAGCAGGGATTTTGGGGTTTGGTGGCTGGTGGGGCTGTGACAAAATGAGAAGTAAGTAAAATCAAGCAACCATTACCAGCAACATGCTGAGGAAAAGTGTAAAAGTGTAGCTTGATTGACATCTTTTCGCAATGAGTGGGCGAGGAGCTGAGCACTGAGAATCAAGCTATTGGTGGGAGAAATAACTGGTCTTCCTGACGTTTTAAGGCCTTTTTTTCCTCCCCACAATCAAAAGAACTGCAGTGATGGGCGTGTGAGCAATTTCCTGGAGAATCAAACCCTAACTCCATCAACCCCATTTACCCCCCGCATGCACTGACTGCACCTGTAGAGGCTAAAAATACCAGCACATGTCATTAAAGCACACCAAAAACAGACAGAAGGGATTAACACTGCACAGACTAGTTCAGCCCCAGGACTGAAACAAAGACATCTGCTAACTCTTAGAAATAAAAAAGCCTAATGAGGCTTTTGTGTACACTTTTCAGATATTAACATGTATTTTAATCAGGCATGCTACATAAAGCAGTGGCTAAGAATATTTCAGACCTCCAGTTGTTTACACCCTCTCTTTTTACACAGACCCATCCTTTTATCCTCCCCTCTTTCCTTCTTCCTCTGCTTGCGTTATTCTGTCTGGATCGTGGGTCGACCGCAGCTCGCTTTGAAGCCCGTTATGTAAGGTTTCAATTTGGCTCCACTTCTCCCGATGGCCAGACCTCTCCAAAACATGGAAGGTGCATGCAAAATGGACTGTTAGGACACACTGGCAATGGAGGATGTGAGGAGATGCTCACAGGTTCATGCACAAGGTGTGCACAGCAAAGAAGATGGGGGAAAAGCCAAAGGTGGTGGAAACGGTCCTTATTGTGTCTTGCATTGCTGAACATATTAAACTATATTATTTGTGCAGCTGTGTCTGACATTTAGAGAAACAACAGGTTAAACAGAGGATTTTGTTTGTCATTTATTGTCTTTCAGTGTGTTCAAAAAACATTTAAATCATTTGAAAGTTATAGCACACATAGACACGGTCAAGACTATCTGCTGAAGTTTGAATGGAGAATGTGTAACAAAGGTGATTTAAGTGACTTTGAAGGTGGTTGGTTGTTCGTACCAAACAAACTGGTCTATTTCAGAAACTGCTGATCTGCTGGTATTTTACCCCGAAAAACAAACAAGCAAAAAAACCTCACATATGACCAAGAGAAAATAT
This sequence comes from Maylandia zebra, assembly GCF_041146795.1. Lineage (NCBI taxonomy): Eukaryota > Metazoa > Chordata > Actinopteri > Cichliformes > Cichlidae > Maylandia > Maylandia zebra. The sequence goes on from NC_135169.1 coordinate 45,813,008, forward strand.
CCAGTCAACAGCAGCTCTGTGGTAAAAAAAATATCTTGTTGATGCAAGACTACAGGAAAGCAACAGTAACTCAAATAATGACTTTTGCAGAAGAGCATCTCTGAACAACAACCTTAAAGCTAATGGGCTACAGCAGCAGAAAACCACACCAGGGCCTCTCGGATCAGCTAAAAACAGGAAACTAAGGCGAAATAGTAAATAAATATAAATAATATCTGTTTTTAAAGGGTCGATAGCTTTTGATGCAATTAAAAGTTTCACAAGCGTCATCTCTTTTTCTTTTTGCGCTTTTTCAAAAGGAACATAATTATTAATTAAGCTTTTCTTTTGGTTAAACTCCATCTGATGCAATGGGTAACAGAGATTGGATTTATTTTTTTAATAATGCTATATTTTGCCCTGTTTTGTACATTCATATCATTCTGTGTGTACCACACCAGTTGGTGTCATTATGCGATTTGACGCAGACTGAATTCCCAAACACCGGAGAGGCTTATTTCTTTGTGTTTATGGATATGAGTGAACGTGCGTAAAACTGTTTATGTGCCGCTGCGCGAGTAAGTACGTGTTGAGTAGCTCATTTAGGCAGTCCGGCGTGATCTACGAGGAAACGTTAGTGTGCCTGACAGCCTCTGAGTGAGCGGCGACTGTGCAAGAGATTACGCGTGTGTCTGTGTGAGACGGTCGTAAAGACGGGAAGATAGGATCCCACCATTGTCCTCGAGCTAAAGTATAGCAGCAGAAATGAAATGAATACCTCAATCGGATTTGTGAGCGAACAGGTTAGAGATGAGCAACGGGGACGGGTGAGAGTCGCTCACCCACATTCCCCTATTTTACACCTTGTAAGTCCATGTTGTGGTGTGAGTGCATGCGTGTGCAATAGAGCTGCACAATGGCAAGATGTACAGACAATCAAGCAGCCGGGCAGGCAGACATATAATGCTGCCATTTATCACGCAGCACAGCTCCCTGAGCCGCTAAACTCTGCATGCGTATGAGTAGCGTGTGGGCTGGTCGCACATGAATAGCTGTGACTACATTACAAAACAACTGTGAAGTCCATTTTCGGATGAATGGCAGTTAAAGTCGGAGCCACCGCGAGCTTGGCGGAGCTTCTGTCCTTTCAGGTGATGTTCAAAATTCACACATCAGAAATATTCCGAATGGATTTACACAGCCGTCATTAGTCACCCTGTCAAAAGTAGTTTTCCGGCACTCCCGCGTCATTAAGTCTCAATTCAGTTCTCTCAATTAAGTGAGGTGATTTGCATGACTGTTTATCAGACAACACCGGCGCGCGACGCAGAATTCAAAGACGTAGAGCGCTCGAACCAGAGGCACTGTGAAATCACACCGCTCTTTAATGTTGGAGGAGGGCAACAAAAATTAAAAATCGATTTAAAACTGGACGACACAGAACAGGACGGGTGCGACAAGGCCCTTTTCCAATCAGATGCTACAGTGATCTGGCTTTTTTTGATTGAGAAGAATAAAATAAGAGCTACTCTCTTTCTCTTATGTCTATCTCACTTAGCACACAGTAACCTTGCCTGTCGGAGTGTTAGGTGAATAATAGGCTTTGTGGGGGATTTTTAAACCAACGGAGAAAGATAGATGAGGCTGTCATGCTGCTGTCCCATGATGCTCAAGGCCACCAGAGGGAAAACCACAGCACACTAAATTTTAGCAGCATGTTGCGCCAGGGTTATGAAAGGTTATTATTTTTTCGTGAAGTTTCGGCTCTCACATGCCAAACTGTTTACGAGACATTTGTGCATTTTCCTAAGTTTTAAAAGCAAAACATGAAATAAAAATAAAGAAATAAATGGTAATAGAGATGAAGCTGCATGCATTATTAAAAAAATTGGTTACATCTCCATATTTTAGAAGTGCTTGATAACTTAGGGATTATGCTGCCCATCTCCTAATTTTGAACGTTCGAATTATTCATAAGACAAGTGCGCACTCAAGTTCTGCTTGCTCTCCATCCTTATTTTGAGCTATGAGAAGTAGATCTGTTGTGCTTGAGCTGGCTTGGGCAGGCTTTAATCTCATTCTGTATTCTTCTCAGGAGAGTATATGCACATAAAAAGAGGGTAAGAGATTTATGCGTGGAAGGTTCTGACAGCTTATTATTGTTTACATCTGTATACCACTTGGGTTGTTTCCGAGGCATCAACTGGTCAAAACTGACAGGAAAAAGTGGGACTGGGTGATGTGTTTTGAAATTCATGAATAAAAAGTGATTCATAAGGTGTTCAACGTTAATAAAAATCATTTAAAGTGCACCTAATGTGCTCATTTTATACTTGGACTCAGTTGGAGTAGCTCTGTATGATCCACTGTTCAAAATGATCCATCCTACACTGGGCCTCGGTCCAATCCCTCAGCTGTGTCTCAAGTAAGCTGCTTTAGCTACACCCACTTTAAGACCACATTTCTGTATTAAATATGGGCATCCACCACTGCAGCAGTACACACACTCATTTATTTCAACTACCCATTAATGCAAATATGTTGAGTTGCATGGCAGCGACTTAGTTCATTATTGTTCAACCAATTTGCTGAATTTTAAAAATGAGCATGAGAATGGGGGAAAAAAGGCGATTTGAGTGTATTTTAATGGGGCACCCTCCCCCTACCCTCGCCACCTCTTTGAGCTCTTCCAGAGAGACGCCAATGCATCCTCAAGTCAGCCAAGAGATAGAATCTCCAGCATGTCCTTGGTCTTCCCAGTTGGGTTCCTCTGAGTTGGGCATGCCCAGATAACCTCAAAAGGTGTCTGCGAGGTATCCTGGTCAGATGCCCAAACCAGCTCAATTGCCTCCTTTAAATTTGGAAGAGCTTTTCTCAAAGTCCCTCGCAGATTGGGTGAGCTCCTCACCATTCATGTGCAGGGTGTATCCTGCCTCTCTCTCCATGGATGAAGAGAATGGATGTAGAAACGTAAATAACGCGACTATATTCACACATCTGGAAACTCAAAGTGTAAGTGTCCTTCCAAATAGGTCTAATTAGTGTGAGTTAATGTACTTTACATTCATTACTAAGGTTGTATTCATCTTGAAATTACAACTTGCAGAATCTTATCAATGCACACTGTATACTCCACAATGACAAAGCAAAGCCCGCCTGCCAGGACTCTTTGTAAATTTACTGCTGCTGCTGATTTTATGGCTCCTTAAGTTATTACACTGATCTGACAATGTAGTACTCACTGCTTTGCTTACAGAAACCCAACTGTGGACATTTCTACAACAAAATCCATATTGTGATAAAGGTTTCAGCTGTGCTTCGGTACAAAACAAGACATATATCTCAGTATTTTCCATAAAAGGCAAAAAGTGAGATATCAAAGGGACTTTTATTTAACAGAGACCGAACAACACAAAATATTTAAAACTAGTTCTGCTAGGAGCTGCTGAAATTTGTAGCCATCTTGTTAAAGCCATGCAGTATGTTTCTTTTCAATAGTACCCATTTCACTGGGTAAACTGTTTGCTCTCAGTTGGGAATAGCGCCTTGTCCCCTAAGGAGGCAGGAGCACTGACCGGCACAGAAACCGAGGCCACGGATTGCTGTGATCACACTGAGCTGTGAAACTGATTTTAGTTTCCTAAAATAAATCGATATTGACTTAAGTGCATGTTAGATTTAGAACATTTTCACCTTTTACTTGCTGTCACACTGATAGGGAAATGAAGCCGTTACACTCCACCAGACTGCACTGAGGAAATCTGCAGTCTCGCCTTGCAAAATACAGGAGCTGTTCATGTACTGCTTGATTGGTTGGTTTGTGATAGCGTGTAACTTTGGACTTTAGGTGGAAAAAACACAAAGTAACCAATAGTTTTTTGTTGTTGTGACGTTGTGAAGAAAATAGTCACTATTTTTGAGTGTGGTTGTTTGAATGTAAGCTTTCTAAATATAAGATATCATAGACTTTTGGGCCTCCACTCTCTGCACGAGAGCTTTGAAATCGTGCAGAGGGAAAGCAGCGACAATATTGTCTCATTTTAATTCTCTCGAAGTTACATAAATATATTGTATATTTAAAAATCAATACAGCGTCCAATGTATGTAGTAGATAATCTATGTAGTAGATAATATGTCAGCTAATTAAGATGCAAAGTGAGAAATAACTGCGCCATAAAGCAGCCCATTATGAGTACACATGCTTCCGACTCAGAGTCATTTCATGGTAGCCATCATTCTTTCTGCCCCTCCTCCTTCCTTTTCTTTCTTTTTATACAATCTATCTTTTCCATCCTTCTATTTCTTTTCCCTTTTCTCCAATACCGTTCCCCCTCTCCTTCCTTTTTGTACACCATTTTTCTCTCGCTGTCAACTCTCTCTCCCCTTTCAGTCTCTCGGTGCCTCATTCTCAAGCTTCAGACTGAGAGCCTGAGAAATATCGATCCACCCTGGCTGAAGGGCCAGAATCGAGTGGGCAAAAAAAAAAGGAAAGAAAGAAAAAAGAAGGATGGAGAAGACATGGGAGAATGGGATGCTGACACAAGGTTTTCGCAATAATGCGTGTACGAGAGAGACAGGAAAGACGCAGTAAGACGAAGCTGAAAAATAAAAAGAGGAAGAGGCTGATATTTGGACAGGTATGGGGAAGTAAATGAGAAGAAAAGGTTGGGCGTGTGTGCATGTGTGGTTCAGGTGGGCATGTTATGAATGAGGGGAAAGGTGGAAAGCATGGCTGGAGGGTATTTGTAAAAGAGGTGGGAGTTAAAGGAAAAAAGTCAAGAAATGAGGCGAAGGAGCTGAGGAGGGAAGAGGAAGTCTAGGAGGAAAACAGGATTCTGAGAGGGGAAAAACAACTATGGATGAAGAGATGACAGTGAAAAGAGATAAAGAGATTATGTGAATCCGAGAGAACGCGAGGTAAACAGAGATGTAGGGAGTGGTGGAGGCAGATGGAGTGACATTTACGGAGTGGTGATGATCGCGTGGGCATGAAGGTTAAAGCCATTTTCTCCCCATGTAGCCAGGCGTGCACACACACACACACACTAGTAGGCTTATCTGTTCGTGCATTCATGCATTCACTACACTGACAAATGTGTTCTTTAGAGCTGAATCTGAATCACTACAGACCTCAAATTACAACAGTTCAGGGTTTTACAATGACCCGTCATCACAAAAAATGAAAGGAGGATTATCAGTAAAAAAGGATTACCATCAACCACGAGTGAGACATTCTGCTATTCTTAACCCACGCTGAACCTGAGTGAGGGGTCGTGCTGCTGCATTAACTTTTTATAAGGTGAACAAATAAAGAAAAAAATCGTTATATTGCTTCATATGTCACAGAGAACACACTGTGCAAACTCTGTTCACTGCACTCACATTTTAATGAAGAAACCTCCACAGCAGCCCCCTGTTTCTGCAGTGAAGTGTATGGCAATGTCCCTGTTACATTCAGAGCCCAACTCATGTGCGATTTTTAAGACCAATATCCATTTAAAAAAATCCTTTCATTTACTCGTTTTACCCGCTGCCCAAATGGAAAGTTGCAAAGCACCCTGAGCAAACCAAATAGCAACACTCATATTACCAGTCATTATCAATGCTAATACCAATAAACCACTAAAACACCAATAAATCAGTCACACTCCACCTATACTAAACAGAAAATTATATATTCAAAATTGTGATTAAAAAAGTAACAAGTTTTACGTTTCGTAATTATTAAGCGCTCAAAAAATGAAAGACTTTTGCCCATTTCCTTGTTACTCTTTGAGTTTACTAAAGTAGCTTCGAATGAGTTATATAACTGAACCGGGCCTTGGTGCGACTCCTCATTTCATCGACTGACTGCAGACTGAAAGATGAGCTTTTGGCTCATTTGCACATAAAGTGCTTAACAAATGCATTTGTCCACCTGTGATGAAAACAAGAAAGAAAAGAAATCTGTCAAAAACTTTATTCTCACATTTGAACTTTCAAGGACTAAAACTAACTTTCTGTTCAAGACTGCAAGTAAATAACTGTAATTAATTAATAAAAAATAAGCATAACAGTGATAATAATATTTTAGCATTAAAACCATAATTTTGTTTAAAGAGCTTGGGTATACAGATGGATTAACCATTACAGGAACAGTGATGATTCTGGTAATTACCAGTGCTGGTAACTGAGGGCAGCTGTGGCATAAACCTTTCACTGGGTGACGGACAAAAAAATTGGTACACACTGTATGCTGACTTTATTCATTCTAACTCTGGCCATAGTTAATAATCTAAAAGTAAAAGTATATAAAAGTAAAGTAAAAGTATATAAAAGTATCCTAATAAACTGGTGATCTCTCACCAGCTTCACAAAGCAGCGAGCTCATAACTGTTAAATGTAAATAACAGAAGCTGGGGAGCAAAGTGATATTAGGTCTAAAACACACGTCATCATTTCTAAGCTTTTCGCTGTAATTGAGGACCCCAGTGCCAGTGCAAACAATGGCTTCAGCAGGTAGCAACTCCAAACATTACACTGACGAGGCTTGCCAGCTCACCACTTCACCATTATTACTGTACCAAATATTGTGATTATATCCGATTACTACTGACTTATGGTCTGCCTTTCAAAAGAAGGCTATCCCATTGTTCTGAGTGCAATGAATCACAGCAAGATCGCAACAAGCAACGGCATTAGTTTGAAATCAATTTGTGCAGAAATGATAGATTTTTAAAAACACAAACTCTTCTTTTTCTGTGAAAGCAGTAGTTATAGAGGTCTGGAGTTCAGTTTTAACAAAATAATCACAATTTAAGACACACATACTACGATATTTCAAATTCCCAATTCGCACCTGTGCTTATCTAGTCAATTTCTACTCTTAATACTGCAGAGGTGATAAGATACTATAAAGACACAGACCCCATATCCCATAATGCCCTGCGTCTATTAGAAGAGCATCTTCTGTTCATCACTCCGCGTATAAGATAAGAGCTATGCTCAGAAAAGTTTGCTTTTTAACCATTTTGACATTTGCAGTTTTGTCAGCAGAGATGTGTGTGCTCTTTATTAGGCTAACCTTTGAAGAGCAACAAGTCTTTATGTTGTCTGACATATGGGGAAGGTGGAGGAGGTAACGGGGAAACAAGAAAAATATGGCGGGAGGCTGCTCTGTTGAGCTATTAAAAATGCCGACAGGCTCAGCTGCTCTGTTGCCATTTCATGTAGTATTTCATCTCAGAGGTAATCTCTGCGGTGTATTGTCTTCTGTTGCCTCTGTTCATGAAAAACACAAAGGCATCAATCTGTGTTTGTGTGTTTGAACAGTCATTCAACCCCTGGGCTATTTCTGCCCCAAACAAAGGCTTGTTGGTGATCTGTGCAATAACCTTCTAATATGGTCCAAGATCACTGTGGCTGTTTATCCATCTATGTGGGCTTTAAAGTCTTCTTTAGCACCAAAGCTGCTTCCACTGCATGATACACAGAAGCAGCCTGTTCTCCTAAAGAGACACCATGCAGACAAGAACTGAAGTGACTGTGACACCGAGTATGGACTCAAATAGTGTTTGGGACTACGCTCACTTTGTGCTTCTCTGTTTTTATATCGCTACACACTGAGAACAGAAAAACTGTCAAATAAATAAAATCACAGGTGAAAGACCAAAACAAGACCCAAAGAGAGATTTAACCACATCATTTGGCTAGATTTATATTTTACAAAGGCAACAGTTCAATCCATAGGATGCCTCAATAGGTACTGGATCACTAATCAAAATTCTGCCTCTGTAAAACTGCTTTAGACGATTAAATTATTCAATTAGAACAGACTTTTTCCTTTACTCACCTCACACTACAAAGACTGTCAGAGCCCCAGGAAGCTGCACTTGATATTTTTCGGGTTACTAAATGCTAAACACTTAAACTCATAACACTGCACAGAAATCCAGAACAAAATAATTTAAGAGAATAAACATTACTTCGCATGAAAGTTTAATCCATCTCTGGTTAGTAACCAAAACTTAACCCTTTAAGACCTAGCATAGAACCGAGTCCGCCAGAGCTTATATTATATTTTTACATGCTGTGGAGCCATTTTTGGGAGCATTTCAAATTGATATACATCAATACAACCATTATAGCCCAAATGTTAATAATATGTCTGCATTAAGTGCATAGTAATTACATAAATTGCAAAAAAAGTGCAATAAATTACAAAAAATGTAAAATCGTTTTTGTTTTTTTAACATATATTTCTAGTTAGAGAAATTTAAGAGGCTTATCCCTCAAAACTGTAAATACAAAAAAGTTGCACAAAATAGTTTCCCACCACAGGAAATTTATTTTAAGTGTCTTCATAGTTTTATTTTTGAAATACACCAATTTTTATATACTGCAGGAAAAACAAAAATAAATATTATACTACAAATTTGCAAAAGAAACAGCTTATGCATCAAAATAAACTATTTCCAGCAGTGCAATATGAGTCCTAAGCATCCCAGAAACGACACAGAAAGTCATAAAGTCAAACATAACTTTTAAAAACACAAGTATAGGCACATAAGGTCCTGATGGTAGAAAACTACATTTCCGCAAAATGACGTCACTTCCGGTTTCGGGCAGGACATGGCGGACATGTGATAGTTCGTGCTGATGGACGTAGGAAGTGTTACAAACAGCTGATCGGATCGGCAAAGCGTGTTTCTGGAATATTATGTTTTTGTTGCTGCAAGTGCTTTTTATGCAGTTTTTGCAAAGCTATATGTGGAAGGAAACCTGACTTAGGACAAGCTGATGGCATAAGATGTAAGTACAACTCCTCTGGTTTCATATGCAAAAATATTATTGCGCTAGTGTACGTAGTTGCAGTGCTACCCGGATTTAAAAATAGTTACGCAAAATGGAGTGTGCCCGCTCCGATCGGCTTTAAAGGGTTAACTGGAACTTGGTTGTATTGGCATGTAATCTGGTTACTTTTAGCTCCAAAAGGCAAACATGGCAGCAGCCAAAATCCAAAAGTTGAGGACCAACAGGTGACATCACTGAGGCTACATCCATGTATGTCCGTAGGTGAAGTTTCTGATTGATGCTAATATGTGTATTTATTTGATTTCAGTATTGTGTCTTCTCTAATGCTGTTTTCTGTGAGACAAGTTTACCGTTTCCTCCAATAGAAAAGCCAAATTTCTGACAATGAGAACACACATACAAACACATTTTCACATCTTAGTGAGGACATCGAATTGACGTAATGCATTCCCTTTCCCTAACTATAATCAATGGAAATGATTAGGGTTAGCATAAACCTAACTGTAACACTAAGCCCAAAACTACATTATGAGCCTCAAAAATGCCTTCAAATTCATCAGGACTGGCATTTGGTCCCCACAAGTGAATGTTGGACCCGCAGTGGTCTGCCCAGTAGCCCGCATAGCTCTGCATGTTGGCCTGCATTGACCACACATGAGCAGGCCCTAAACACCATGGAGATGCGCATGCTCCGAAGGTGTAGCCTTAATTAAGGAAAAGATGCTAGAGTCCCGCCTGAGGTGGTATGGACACGTGATTCGAAGCGATGAGAACTCTGTAGCAAAAACGACTATGAGGATCGACCCAGAAGGAAGCCGGCCTCAAAGCAGACCGAACAAACAGTGGATGGACAAAATCAAGGAAGACATTAAGGGTGTCAACGCATCACCTGAGGACGCCTTGGAGAAAACCAAATGGGAGAAACCTTTGCCGAAGACCAGACCCTGCACCAGCGGGAACAACGCCAGGATGAAAAAGAAGTGAATGTTGGACCCCACAAGTATAGTGGCATGCCAATTGGTCCTCACAAAGATGTTTAAATAAGCATACATGCACACACAGAGTCATGTTTTCGTATCCTTGTGGGGACATCTAATTGACATAATGCTTTCCCGAGCCACTTACTCCAAACCTAACCATCAAAAATAAATGCCTAACCTAAATGTAACCCTGACACTAAAAGCACAAAAATGCCTTCAAACTCCCCACAAGTGTAGTAGACTTTCAATGTTTGGTCCCACAAAGATATGTAGACATAGTACACATACACCCACAGAATTGCCCTCATACACCCAGCAGTGGCTGTTGCCTTACTGACTTATTCAGTATTTCCCTGACTTCACATCAATTGCGTTTAGTTGGGACCTCTTGTTGTTTCTAACTCTTCATCAGCCTCTGCCGCTCTTTCTCCTCATTTTTGTTTTTTCTCTAAATAATCAGCTATAGACTGCTTCATCTCTGAAACACGCTAACAGCTAAATGGATTGTTTCACGCGTCAGTGCATCAGTGCGCACGCATTGATAATGAAAGTGCCGGCAGAGTGAGTGAAGAGACAAAATGAGCCAGTGAAAAAGTAAAATTACTACTTTCAACCACAATGAGCAGTAGGTTCCTGCACTGGAGGAGCACCAAAGCAGGCACACACACAAATAAAACCTCATAAAATCATACCTTGCACACAAACGCACACACACAAGCTAATTTGAAAGGAAGAGAAAAGAAGAATATATACTCCTGAGCCTGTTGCTTCACATAGATCATTATTAGGCTCTAAATACAAACACATATTTATAAAACAAATACATCACTACACTACATTACAGTTTGCTAAAATTTGCTAACCATTAGCCACCATAAACCAGTGGTTGTAGCAGACGAAGTAAATCTGCAGCAGTAAAAGCCTCGCAGAAGTGGAATCAACAGAGGTCAACGTTTTATTTTCTGTAAATGATGGCGTACATTTAAAATGAAATTCTAAATAGTGACACACGATCCTACTTGATACATTCCACTAAATAAAAAAAACTTTAGGATGGAGACGGTCAGTGCACACAGCAATCTGGGCATGTCTTAATAAAAGAGCCTGAGTAACTTCTGCCGGCTGCTCTGAGAGCGATGACACAAAGCAGTGAAGCTGGTTTGGGGCAGACACTTTTTTATTTTCCACCATCTAAATCCATCTCAGCGCTCGGTCCTCTCAGTGCAGCCTTGTAAGAGCTTATTCCACCGCGGGCTGCAGCACTGGGACATTACTAACCAGTGAGCAGATGAGGCACAGCTCCTAATGCTGACAGAGTGGACCCCTGACGGAGTACTGAGATGGAGCAAAGGGAGTAATTTGGGTCAAAAGGCCAGGAGGGAGACAAAGATGCAGAAACATGCTTATATACATACTTTTATACCTTTTGTGTCTTCCTTTGGCTTTTCAGCCTCTCTCCTTATGTTTGTCAGTTGTGCATATTCCATTGAAGGAAAAGTCCACTCTTAAATAACCCTGCTAAGTCTGAATAATGAAACCATCTGAGATTTTCCATTAATATTAATTTAGCTCAGTAAGGTCTTCTAAAATGGGAGTAAAATCCTATTAAACTTGAGCGCAAAACTAAAGGAGACGTCTGGGAAATAAGACAGAGCTGACAGCAGTGGTAGAACATGTTATTTTAATGCTTTTGGACAGTTCAATTGCCATCTCTTTTTCAAGCCACCTTATCTCCCCAAGCTACATCATACATACAACCCAACAGTGTAATGTGTTTTGTCAGGTAGAGACTAAACCCGTAGCAGCATCATTTACTGTAAAAATCAGGTGGGGAACAGCTCTGTTAGCTTTAAAAAGGTATTTGATTAGATCCATAAAAAAAAGAAGAAAAACTTTGATAAGAAATTAAAAGTTTAGCACTTCATGGAAAAAAATACCTCATAGAATCACTTGTGTTTCCATTAGTTATTAAAGTTTTTCTGCTTAAATTTAAAGCTAAATGTAGGAATCAACATCACCTACACGTAGACCCATGCTCTATCTGTGATTAGCTTGACTTTCTTGCATCATGCAGAATGTTTCAACAGTTAGTTCATTCATATGTTATGGTGATGCTCAAGACTTTAAATTGATTTGCATGTAACTGAGTGAAATAAATATCTTATCGCCAAGCAAAACAAGATTTAGCACTTGGTTGAGAAAGCCTTGTTGGCAAGCACAGTGGTAAGGCATTTGTAGTTAGTGTTGTAGTCAGTCACCAAGGTAGCATACATCTCAGGAAGGATTTTGGCAAACTCCCTGCACAGATTTTCTGTAGGTTAAAGGTCTGGAGACTGGCTGGACCACTCTGGACCTTATTGTGCTTCTTCTTTAGCCACTCCTTTGTTGCCTTAGTGGTATGTTTTGGGTCTCTGTCATCCTGAAAGACCCATCCAGGACCCATCTTCAGTGTTCTGGTTGAGGGAAGTAGATTATAGTCTAATATTTTAGGATACATGAACAAATGCCCTGTGCCCAAAGCAGGGGAAGGTGTTGTTTTGGTCATACTCAGCATTTCTCTGCCTCCTGGCTGGGTTTGTAGGGGACCAAATACTTATCTGACTCAGTGACATAAAACTTTAACAATTTTATGATCCTTTTTTATGTAATGCGTCTCACTGTATCTGTCTTTTTTGTCTCTTTTCATTAAAATTAAACTATCATAAAAAATTGAGACTGCTCATTTGTAAGTGAGCAAACTTACAAATTCAAAAGAGGATCAAATAAATATTTCCCCCACAGTAAGTAGAGAGGTTGGACTAAAGCTTGCAACTACTAATACAGGTGAAATAACAATAATATAACACAGTATTCATGGCTGAGGATGACTGTAATTCATACTAGTTTGAATTGTGATGATATAGAAAACTCCTGTGACATGAATAGTATGATAGATGAGCATAAACTCTGAATAGCAAAAACGTTCCTTTGTTTTGGTTGTAAGAGCAGATGGTTACTTACTTGAAAGCTCACTTGTAAGCATTATGTGAGGTGAATTTCCATAAAGCCTGATGGAAGGAAGAAGCAGAGTGTCTTCAAACTGTGATCAGTTACAGTTTCTGTGACGCTGTCCGTGGTGCTGAAATTTGCACCGCTATGAGTGTGCGGCACGTGCTGCTGGTAAAAAGCCTCCCAGACGGCCAAACTGGCGTCACTGTGCGTAACGGCAGTGAGCTGCTGGTTAGTGACAACTGAATGTACGCTGTTTCTTAATTTCATTACAGAACAAATTGAGGACAGAGCCAAAAGCCGCACGTGATCTCGCAAAAACACAACACTGCAGAAGAGTGTTGACAGTGATATAAAACAGAAAGTGTCCCAAGACTGAAAACTGCATAATGCAATAACAAATACAAGCTGTTAGTTTAATACACCACCACATTCTGATGATATGATATTAAATGTGCCGTTGTGTCCTAATGCTAGCTTACATGGTGTGGGTACAGTTCTTCTAATCTGTTTTAACTTATCAAAGAATCCAAACTGTGAATCTGTGAATATATAAATAGTTCATTTTTTTGTTATTTTACAGTAACCACGTGATTCCGCCTGCATGCTATATGACACGCCACACTGTACATCTGTGCACGTCAGCATCTGTGTGCCTACGCATGAGTGCTTTAGTCCAGGTGTTTGAGCCGCACTGAGAACAGAACTGATTTTTCATCTCCAACAAACAGCGTCTCCCTGACTTGAGCAGCGTCTCCTGCTAACCCGTGATGAATTGGGTTGCATGTGATTCATTGACTTTCTCCTGTGTGAGGATATCAACGGACTTGTTCCTCCAGAGGAGGAGGCCTTACCTCTGGATAACCTCCTGCTCTCTGTATCTATTCCTTCCTTTTTTAAATCTTCTTTTCCTCTCTACCCTTACCATTCAGTGTTGTGGGAGGCACTGTTAGCAGTGGGATCTGGCATAGGAAGCTGTGTGTGTGTGCGTCTGTGTTTGTATCTGTGTGCGAGTGTGTGTGTAGGAGGGGTAATTTGCATTCACTGCCACAGGCGACCTCAGCTTCAGAAGCCCTGAAGAGATGGCCCTTTGAGCTGCACTGAAAGAGACGACGGGTGTGTGTGTGTGTGTGTGTGTGTGTGTGTGTGTGTGTGTGTGTGTGTGTGTGTGTGCGTGTGTGTGTGTGAGTCTGTGTGAGTGTTTGTGAGTGTGTAAGCAAAAAGGAGAGAGAGAGAGAGGAGCGGATAGGAGGGAGCAACATACCTCTTAGTGCACAGTGAGCAGTGTGACTAAATGTGTATATGCACCAACAAGTCTATGACTGTGTGTGTGTCTGTTTGCATACATGTGCATCTTCAGTAGCTAAGCCTTGAGGCAAACTGCAGCCATTATTAATCCTCAGACAGCTGAATTCTTCTTCTTGCTGTATGCCTCACAGGTTGCTGGGCTCTTTGATCTTCCTATATCTTCTTTTCTCAAGGTTACTTTATTAACACTTGCAGTGCGCTTTCAGTCTGAGAACACGATCTGTTTCTAATTTCCAGGGACACCTAAAACAGAGGTAGATCAGATCTGTGCTCAGCCTGAATAAGGTTTTATCATGATTCGCTTCCATTACAAGTAAAAACACAGTAAACATCAAGCACAAGGGGATCAAATCGACTAATTATAACCAGAAAGTTTGGGATCAGTTTCACTCGTTTCTGTGCTGCCATTCAATAAAATCCTTCAGCAGGACACTACTCCTCTTCTATACTCTGAGCTTATCTCTGTTTCACAGCGTTGCTGAGTAATTTCCCAACACTGTTGGTCTCATCAACATCATGGTAACAGGGCAGCTAACCGTGCTGCCCCGAAATGCCTGACTCAGCTGCTCAAAATGTGAACGATATCAATAAACCGGAGGATTAATTATAAAAGGCAAATATACTGCGAAGTGTGTGGCGATTTATGACTGTTCTCTCCTGCTATACGTTACACAAAATCTGAGCTGTGTTGAGGCTGTGCCAGAAAAACACAGCTTCAGAATCCTAACAGTATAAAGTGGCTTACTCATGGCGTTATCCCAGAGATACAAAGCTGTGGATATGTTCGCATGCACGCAGGATTTTTTTACCATTTGCTTGGTTTAAGTTTAATATTTACTTGTGTTCCAGTTTTCATCAACCAGTATCTGACGTTTTAGTAGCCAGACGCTTATCGTGACACAAAATGAAAACAGGATGAAGTGAGAAGCACTTCATAAAAAGACTTTAAATGTACACGCTTCTTCTCTGGAAGTATTTTTGTTCCTGCTTTGTGACATTTTAACAAGCTAAGAAAAGTAATCAGTTGCTCCTCCAGCGAGTCTTCCTTCCTGCGGATGAATTCTAACCCCGCTGTGTTCGACTGCAGCACGAGAGGGCAATCCTTGTTTTCCTCTGTAGCCTCAATGAGATCAGCACAGTTCTCCTCCGGCTGCAAGTTGTGCTTTACAGAGGAACGCTGGCTATTGACATCAGCTGCTGAATACATCTCAGGCAACAGCGACTATAAGGTGGGAGAGGCCCACAGCTACCCTGCTAGCAGTGACTGCACAAAATAGACTGGGACCATGGACCATGGACACAAGCAAATGCATTATGGGTTTTCCTAGACAGATAATATACTAGGAAGGTAGGAAGTGAGGAACTAGGAAGCTATTAATAAAGTGGCCTGGTAAAATAATATTTAAATAAAAAGGAGGTATCATTACATGTGGCTTTAAAACAAGCAGCTTTAAAACAATGCATTACCAACACGAGGTTACTTTTTTGTTTCTTTTAAAAAATAAATAATTAAAAATAATAAAAGATAAAAACATTTTTTGAACAGGTGGACATTTTTCACTTTGAAGAAGCGCCACTGGAAGGAACAGCTTATCGAGTATTTGGGGGTTTTAAACCTACAAAAGGCACACATGTGGGAGCGAGCGTGTTATCACAGGGAATGTCTAATTGATAAGACACGGAATATTAGACTTCATCAAATCACATTAAATGCACTCCATCAATCCCCGAGTTAACTCAGATGATATCCCAGATTGTGCTGGAGCGCTGCTACAGAAGCCAAGCCAAAAGAACATGGATAGTCAAAGCCCGAGAGCTTAATATTTAAGTACTGTTGTAAAGTCAATTCACTCTCCTGCGGCTAAAAAGATCATTTAAATGGACTGTCTACTGCTAAATCCTATTTCTGCCTTCATTGCTCATCCAAAGCATATGGTGATGACTGGGAAGCTGTGAGAAATGCAAGGAGGATGTGGGGGGGCTGAAGAGAGAGAGCGAGGAAGGAGGGAAGGCAGCAGGGAGGTAAAATGGTGGGAATGTGAAGTGAAAAGAGGAACGATGTAGTAATGCTGGGAGAGGACAGGAGAGGAGGGCAACCATAATGACAGAAAAACAGCAAGATGGAGGAAGGACAGGAGAGTCGATCAAATCAATGACCCACACGAATGCAACAAAACATTTAAAAACACACAGCAGATTGTTGGGATCATGTGAAGTGCATGAACATGCATACACAGCACAAACATCCATGCACACATTCCCTTTCATTCTCTCTCTATTACAAGCTATAAATAGCAGGAACTGAGCTGCTGCTAATTCCTTCATTCAGAGCCGAGCAGAAAGGCAAAATGCATGCAGTCTTTGATGCACACTCTGACAGGAAGACACAGGAACTAGTAGACGGTTGCCAAGACAATCCCTCCATCCCCTCCTTCGCCTCTATTCCTTCCTTCACATGACTTCAATCTAAAGTCTGTACTCCTTGAATCGCTCTCCTTCCCTGTTTCTCACCCTCTCTTCATTCCGGCGTCCCTCGCTAACTACACCATTACTCCTCAGCTTACTCAAGAGGCTTACCGAAATGGAGGGAGGTGTGTTTGTTCAAAATCATGAAGCACAAGGGAGTTTCACTGCTTTAACCCAGGACTGAAAAACAGGAAGCCAAACTGCAGGTCTTCAGCTGGCTACTTCAAGACTGCTCTAAAAATCAGTCAATCTCAAAGATTCTCAATAATTTTACAGCAGAAATAAACAAAAAAAAACAAACACACAAAGTGAATTGACACTTCAGTTTCTCCAGTAAGTAAAGTAAATGGGTTTAGCTTGTTTTGTTTTTTATGTTAATTAAAAATAACAGTGGCTTGAAATAGCTTCACCTTTCAAACAAAGCTAGCTAGCTAGCACTAATTAGCTAATTAGTGCTAGCTAATGGTGGAGACCTTTATTCAAAACACCAAGATAGCCATGGCCAAAAGACAAACGTTTAAACCTCAAAACATGTGCCCACAAACTAGTGGGTGAGGCCACTCTGGCTACTGCCATCTTTTACACAGTCAAAACTGGAATTATTAGCTTATCTTGCTAATTAGCCTACCAGCTACACCAGCAGTGAAGAAAGCCTAATGTGCTAGACGCCAAAGAGTTCCTTTAACAAAATATAAAAGGTGGACTAGCAGTACGTTAATAACTATATTAAATTGTCATCTTTATTGAGGTTTTTAATAACATTAGCAGCTCTCACCTGCTTTGCACTAAATTTAACAAAAGCAAGTGGACAGTGCAATAAACCCGAGTCAAATATGAATAACTGTATGTTCACTTGTGACAATTATAACAACTGAAGCGCTCAACGTTTTGTTTTGGTTTTTTATCCAAAGAGCAAACTAAGTGAATATTAGCTTAAATGGCTAGCTGCAGCTAATAAAAGGTTCTTACAGACTTCATCTTCTATATTTAACAGTTCTCCTCCAATTTATGTTTTTTATTAACTTCAGAACCATTTTAGTTATTGATCAATATTATGATGTGGTAAATAAACACGTTACAGTAATGAAATCCCTACTTTTAATGAACTGCAGGTGACACTGCCTTTGCTTTCGCTAAAAGTTTGCTCAGTGTGGCCATAGCATGCTAAGAAAAGCTTAGTATTTTTAACTGTTTTTGTATTTTAAATCAACTTTGTGATATAACACCTTGTAATATATGACGCTGTCAAACTGTTTTTTTTTTAACACCAGAAAAAATCAACAAGTGGTGGGCAGAAATTTGATAAATGTACACTACACATTCAAATAAATTCATGTCTGCTGAGCTGCCAACTGCATCGACTTACTGAAGTAAAATTTTAGACTTTGATTTCAAACTTTTTCAAACCACAACCAATTATGGTACTGGACTGCATCCCACACACAAGGTGCAGTTTTACAGATAATATACTACCCAACTGCAGCCCACACGATTTGAAAGTAACAATCCATCACATAAAACCCAGTGAAAAGATGATACTTTTTTGACAGACCCTCTCTGTTTCCGGCAGACGCTCCTTTCTTTTCTCATGCTTTTCCCACCAACTCTACACTTTTTCTGTGCAGATTTGTCTTGTAAGATATGTTAGCCTAAGTAGTTCTGGACACATTTCTAATAACCTTTCCTCTCTTTCAACAGTCCATCAAACCCACAAGCTACACCAGCTTAGCAGTCAGCAATTTAAAAATCTGCTCCTCTTCCTCTCAGCTCATGTCACATAAAGTACTTGACAGTGTAGCAAAGAGTGATGTTACCGTCTTCAGATTTTTGCAAATATCAAAAATGAGACAACCCTTAGCCCTCCGCGGAGATCGTTTGCGGTTTCTTTGCTGACAAGTTGATGCTTTTTGTCATGTAAATGTCAATTATTTCATAAGCTCCCACATTAAAATCAAAATTAAAAACCTAGGCATATAACCAGAGGTACTACATCAAAGGAATCTAGAGTTCATCTTGTAGTATAGAAAATGTTTTTGCCGCTCATCTGAGAGTTTTTATCACTTCCTAAGGGTAAATGTAATCTGATTATTCTGGCTTAACGTCAAGTCAGATACATGTCACACATTACGGTTTACTCCTGCCAATCTCTTTAAGCCCCGCTTCTGTACTTTAACTCAACAGTTAGAAATATAAACGTTCCTGACTTATATGCCTACTTTTTAGCATCTGCATTCGCAGCATTATCACCCTACAACTCTGCACCCTATATCCACCTCCTGACTGTCAATACACATACAGGCAGGCAACACAACACATACACAAGAGTGACTTCACAAATATAACTTTTTAATCCAATTGTGAGACCAGATTTGGAACTTGAGGAACTAGTCTTCAGATTTTTCAACAACCAGCCGTGTGGTCCTGTGTGTTTTGCGATCCTACATGGATGATGGGAACAGTTGAAAGGCAGCGACTGACCCAGGCTGATTCTTTTGCCCTCGCCACCTAAGTGTAAGATACAGCCTTTGACCGAGCAGACCATTCGTTGTCTGCACCACCGTGCCTCAGGACAGAGAACAGAGCAGAGGGGAGCAGACTGAGCGGGAGAACGGGAAGGTGAAACATGAGAGGAGGCAAAAAAGAAAAAAGCAAAGATGTCAGATTTGGTTTGTAAGGGCTGGACCACAGGCTGGATGAGGCCTTCTGTTCTAACCTCCATCTTTGACAATACAACAACCACCTCAAGATGCCTGGCTTAAAATCTAACTCTGCTCTCATTGTGTCCTTGTCTTTTTATTTAAGCCTCTGGTTTGTCTTTCGGTTCTGGCAAGCGCACCCTCATATCAAAGAAAACTTTTGTCAAGTGTGTGTGAGCGAGAAAGACAGTGGATATTTCATCTGCAGAGGGTTACAGGCGCCCATACTGTATGTAACAGCAATTTTTCATTCTAGGGGAAGTGTATTCTGCCTGCAGAAAGATAGTGATCTATTTCCCCTCCTATAATCCCCTTTTCTCTCCCATTTTTGTTCTTTAGAGGGTATCAACCAGGGTAAGGAGGGGGGAGAGGTGACATAAAGAAAGAGATGGAGCAGAATAATCAAGGTTTTTCTGGCATCAGAAGCAATATCTATCCTACATCTACCGCTGCACGCTGGCACTTCTCTCACTTTTTCCCATTATTTATCTGTTTGTTTTTATCTCTTATTTATGCATCTCTAGCCTTTTGACGATGCTGCAGAGGGGCGCTCGGCCACCGTGTGCATTATTGTATTAGTATTGAACCCTTCTTGATGAATCTCCTCAGAAAATTGAAATACTGCAGAATGGGGAGATGTGGGAGCTTGAGCTTGATGCATGGAGATAGATGAAGCATCGGATGTAATAATTTATAAGGCCCCCAGCATGCACCGTGCATCTCTGCCAAAAAGGCACAGCACTGACAACGCTGAGGTTAGCGGTTCAAATCCCAAAGGGTTCTCTGGCAAAACTGACGTATACCCACTTGGAAGGGACTAATTGAACAGCTTTAAAGGCACTTTTGTAACAGCTTATCGGGATTTAACCCCAGCCTACCACCAGTAGCGTTCTTGTGGGAGCAGTGGAGTTTGTCTCATGCTTATCCATACAGTTATTTATCATTGATAGCAATACATGAATGTAGGATGTAAGAATTTCATAACTAATTCATTTGAGTCTTTAACTGTTTCCACAGTGCTCCCTTTCAGCGCTCACATTCTTGATTGCAGTTTTTGTGAAACTGACCGAGCTTGTGAGGAGTGCCAATTCATACTGCAGCCTCTCTGAATAAAGGTGAGCTGAAAGCAACACCTCTAAGCTGGTGAGGAACTGTCACGTAGATGGGGGTAATATGTAATAGTGTGAGCACATGTGAGGTGTTGCATTTGTTATTTCAGGGCAAAAACTGTGCTAGAAAAAATACCCCAAGGGTGTCAAACATAAATCCCACGGGCCAGGATTGAAGAAGGCGTACATTTTGGACTTCTCAGTTTTACAACTGTTTCCTTCTAATGAACACCTCCCCCATGGCGATTCATTTTTAATTCATAATTTCACACCAACATAAAAAAGTTTGGCATCACTGTCCTAGATCATAAACCTCCACCAGAAGCTCGTCTAGGGTGTGTTTTGTTTTTAACTATTTGTTAAATGGCCAACTTTCAGAAACTAGAAGACAAAGTCTCACATATTCATTGCATCCTAACACAAGCCCTACTGCTAACCTTAGATCAGATGCCACTGATGTGGACACTGGAAAAAAGAACATGTTGGATTTACTTAATTCAGTAGTTTTTGCTTTGGCAGCAACTTAAACAACTGAGTTAACTCAACATTCACACATTCACATTCAATAAGCCTGTGCATTTTGTGTTGATAAGGTGACTGAAACATGTTTAGATAAAGTAAGCAGAGCTCATGAAATATTTTAATCCTTCACAATTTTCTCAACAAAGTCAAAGAAACCTAAAATCTTAATGGATTTACAAAACCTCCAGTCCACCCATCCTTTTATCTTTACCAGGGTGGCACGGGGGCTGGGGCCTATCCCAGATGTGATAGGGTAAGAGACAGGGTACTCCCTGGACAGGTCTCCAGGGCTAACACGCAGAGACAACCAACTCATGGGTAATTTATAATCACCAGTTAACCTAACCCCAATAAGTGCATGACTTTTAACTGTGGGAGGAAACCATAACACCCTGGGAGAACCCACTGCCAACTAGTCAGATTATGGATTTGAACCCTTCTTGCTGTGAGGCAGTAGTGCTAACCACCACGCCTCCAAGCTGTCAATCCACTTACTTAACAAAAGTAGGACAGCTATGATTACACAGCTTGAATTTTCTTTACATTTTGTCCTCGACAGGTTAAACCACAATAAACAGCAACAGCACACGTGTGGTGTGTGTCTCTTATAACTCCAGTGATTTTCCTGCAGTTTCAAATCTCGTGTGATCTTGGGAATTTCCTGAGCCCAGACAACTAACCACTCTTACTAGATCGTATCATGTCATCTCAACAAGAACAAATTAAGTTGTTGAATTGCTTCATACAGATCCTACATGATTTAAATATGTTGACCATAGAAACATGAAACTATTTTGTTAAAATTACAATTTTTTTAGACTTTTGTAAATGTAACAACCACCCATTCCTTTTCTGAGTGGAGATGCTAAAAGGTTTTAAGATGCCTGGTCCTGAGCAGCTACATGCTACTGAAACAGTCACATCTGGGGCTGAAACAAGCTGCAGCTCAAGGCAAAATATACATTTTTCTTCAAAAAGATCAAAGTGCTAAAAAGCTGAAACGGAAACAAATGCAGCAAGTGACTCCAGCTTCAGTTGTCAATTTAGGCTTTTGTAGGTGTTGTGGGTACAATGATGGGACAAACTTTCTTTAAAAAACTTCCTGCTGCTGACTTCAAAGCGATGGTTTCTTTACTCCCTGTGTCTAACTCCACAAAGCATAGCCATAATGGATTGTGTATGCCGGTAAACATTTATAACGAGTTTCCATTTGTGGGCTGCTGAGTCCAGCTACTCCAACTTATTCACCATGAAGGCTTGCTCTGTGTTAACAGCAGCCGACTGCTGAGAGAAGCATGTGATCTGTCTGTGAGCCTGAGGCGGCATCGGCTGCCGGTCCTCCCCTCGCCTCATCCATCGATCCAGCGTGACTCTGCAGGAGTGAGATGAAAACCTCTCGCTATGATTTATGGGATATCATCTGCAGGAGTACCAGTGGAGCTCCTGCCTCCCAGCAGTTGATGAGGAAACTACCTGCCAGACGCAAAAACCAAGACTGGGTCCATAAACCCTCACTGGACTACTTCTGCACTGCAAAGCCTTTATTATAACCTAGTGGTCATTTTATTCCTTCAGAGGTACTAATAAATGGAAACCACAGCAGATCTTAATTCTTATGAATGTTGGACGGCTCTTTGTTTAAAAACCACTTAAAGCAGTTGAGAATGTTTTGAATTCTTCTTTAAAGGTACTTTGCAGGTAGCTTGTTCCAAACAACTTGGAAAACTCATCCCGTTTTTAAGGATTCGGCTCTCTTCTGGTTCTTCATTTAATTTCTCTAACTGACTCCATGATGGTTTGATGGACTCCGTGCATTTTTGTTTTTCTTGTTGCTAAAAATAATTACTTCCACTAAGGAGGTTATTATTTTGTAGTATCTGCATGCATGCCATCATTCTGCCTGTAAACATGATAACTTGGAGGAATTCTGAGAAAACTTGGTAGGGGTGCAGAGTGCGGTCATGTTAATCATCCATCAAAACCTGGCTTCCAGTTCAAGGTCTTCAAGGTCAACTTTATGATTTATTGGACAAAAATTGACAGAAAGCCGTATAACTTTGAAACTAGGTCTATTACAAGTGTGGTTTAAGATTTAAGATATCATGTCACATTTGACCTCTGACCTCTCCTTCAAGGTCAACAGGTTAGCCTAAAAGGTCAAGATGATAATAATGCTATACAGAGCCGTTTGAAATGAAGATTCTTACTGCCATTGTTTGTACTTTCAACATACAGGTATCCAGGAAGTGACATTAAGACATTCTAAACACATCTGACCTTTGACCTCATCTTCAAATGCAAATAAACTCATGAATTGTTAACTTTGCTTCAAATTATACTTTCTTTGATACAGGTCTATCAGGATCAGGAAATCTTATATTATAGTCTGCATCCAATGGCAGGTTACATTTGACCTCTGACCTCAATTTTACATTTTACATCTGCCTTTCTTTTAAGCTGAACCCAAAATGTGTCACATCTTTAAACAAAGTATGAGAACGAATGGCCTACTTGGAAATATACTGTAGTACAGTGTTCTATAATAAGCTCAAGCTATTTACACATCAATACCTATTACCCATTAACCCACTCCTACATAATGTCTGTGTAATCAAAGCAAATATCCGTCATACTTCCCTTATCTGACTGACTTTACTGCACCGCCAACTTAATGTTCTTTTAAATGAACAAATAAACCAAACAAATATATACAAACTAAATAATACAATATTTCCTTAACAGTAAATACCTCCAGAGAGTGCCTTGCCTTCTTGTTCTTTATCGTTCTGGCTGTATGTTTTGGGTCGTTGCCGTGCCTCCCTGAGGCCACCATGTGTTGGATAGAAATGTAGTCTCTATATTTAAATCCAAAAGATGCTGCAATGCGTCTTTTCTGTAGCAATATATACACAATAAGTTATTTAATGTGTTTAGAAAACATGAAAACCCATTCAGTGATTAGCATTTTCTGCTCAAAACTATTCATATAGTCAAAGAATGTGATATGAAATTACTAAATTAGATGAAGCTGTCTTTAATCAAATATTAAAAAGTGTCATTTTTCATTCTTTCTTTCAATTTGTTTCATTTCTTGATTTTGTTTTTTTCTAAAAGACTGACACATTCAGCAGCATGTTTATTCAGGAGTGCCATGGGATGAATGAAAGAAATGACAACACATGGCTAGCTTTGCAACTTACTAAGCACTTAAATATTAATTAAAGAGCCACGAGTACGCACCAAATGTTAGCATATTTGTTTATCTATGAACAAACACACATTCATGTCAGTGTCCCACTTTCTCCTACTTGCACCGACGGCAGCATTAAGACGTAATTCTGCCAACTTAATCCACTTAAAACCAGAGTTTTTTTAAGGATTCTGTCTTAAGGGTTGCCCTGTGAAAGGATACAAGTACAAAACTCTCAGGAGACGGAGAATTCATGTTTTAAAAGTAAGAAGAAAGACAGTGACAGACGTGGTGTGGCAAGAGAAAATGCATATAAGCTAAAAAAATCTCTAGCCCTAGTCTCCCTCTCCTTGTTTTTTATCCTCCTTTCCTCGTTTCCTTCCATCTCCTCCATTGCATGTGTAACAAATGATTTGGAAACCAAAGAGGGAGAAAAGGCAGAGGAGCAAAGACAACGGCAACCCCGGGGCTGCTAGAGATTGCTGAGGCTAGCAATGTCATGCCTGACTCGACCACAGTAAATATAACAGCAGTGATGATGGAGGACGGGCGGGGGAGGGGGTGAAGCGAGCTCATATGGATCTGCAGTTCTTTTTTTCCACACTTGGGATAAATTATGGCACGTGCACCAGGTGGGTATTTGCTGGGATAATGTCTTTCTAACCTGGACGCACCTTACAAACAGTGACCGTGTGGTACACCGACGCCGCCGGGCGCTCTGCTGATTTTTCACATTGATGAATGAAGGTCACTGTGGGGAGATGTTCAGCACCTGTGTGACATTTGCAGAAGGCGCGCTGCACGGGAGAATGTGAGCGAGTGTTTATATGTTTCAGAGTTATGACATTTCCATTTCCACATCGCACATCTCAGG
Organism: Maylandia zebra; assembly: GCF_041146795.1. NCBI lineage: Eukaryota > Metazoa > Chordata > Actinopteri > Cichliformes > Cichlidae > Maylandia > Maylandia zebra. The sequence goes on from NC_135169.1 coordinate 45,837,913, forward strand.
GAAAAAAAAAGTGAAACCTGATGTATAATGCTCTAAATTTGCCCGCGGAGCCGTAAGTGGCAATGATGGGGTGTCGAGGGCTGAGGCTGCGGTGCTGCAGTGGAGAGGCGGAAGGAATGTTTTTGAACTGCGAGGTGGGTAAAAAAAAAGAAATTGAAAGAAGTTCTGATGGACGGGCAAAGAGGGAGACTTAAAAGTGTTGGTGAGAAAGACACACACAGACACTGTCAAGCTACATCATGGAGTATTCTTTTTTTAGCCTCAATACAGATCTTTAGCAACACTTCATTCCTCTTTGGAAAGCGTCCAGTTAGCTTTCAGGTCTTATTTTCTTTTCCAAGCAAAACCCAAAATGCTTACCACTTTGTCTCTATAAAAAGGTGTTGGGAAGCTGTGCAGCTTTTACTCGAGATATAGAAATGAAAGACAAAAATGTGAAGCACAATATCCTCGGCAAGGAGAGGAAGGGAGGTGACGGGAGTCTCCACTTTTCATGTCACACCTGCCGATGAGATGGAAATCTTTCCCCCTTATTGCTCGTACACCAAATAGTCCCTAGACTGACAAAAATGTCCACAGTTTGATCTGAGTTGAGAGAAGAAAGTCAAAGTCAAAAGTCACCTAATCCCTTTTCTCATAAAGCTGCTCCAGTCCTGGCCTTTTTGTTTTATAACACACAGAATTGGAGGTACCATAAAAACAGCAAAGTGGTAGTTGAAATGATTTTTGATTCTCCGTGGAGTTTTATATTGTTTCTTTTATATAAGTCCAACCCAGACGCAAGCATAATCCTAAAACTAACAGTCGTCATCTACATTATGTGCAAGGTTGGTATGAAATATTAGCTTAACTAATAACCTTTATACAACCACTCAGACTATCCCTGTAAAGAGTGACTGTTCACTAAGCCCCTCCTCTAAACAGATAAATCATCACTTCATCATCATTTGCTTCTTCAAATGTGTATTCAAAGCAAGTCAGAAGTTAGGTTAGACTGAAACACGAGTCTGAACTTAACACCAGGGCAAGCTAACAATACTGGAAGAGATATTTTTTGCTTTAACTGTATATCTATGGTGGTGTGGGGGGGCACAGATTATTGGCAGATGAAGGTGCTCCTCTTCACCTATAATTGGGCCTTCTTTGTGACTCTCAAGCAATGCTCAGCCAGTCCTCTGCTTAGTCTCTCGTCCTGAGGTCAAATGTCAACTCCACCGTCTCAGTGCAGCAGCTCATGAACCAGTTCTCTGCCTACTTGAGGTTCTGGTCTGAGTGGCTCTCCAGCTCGCACAAGATCACAAAGATCAAGGCTGCTGTAGCCGGCTGAAGTCCAAGAACATGAGGCTGAAGTCAACAGGACGACAGATTAATGTAAAATGGAGGACGCATGGGCTGATTATCAGCAAGCAGCTGAACTTTTGAACTATCTGGTCTTTAAGTCTGACGTCATTAGCCGTGTCTGGGCCCAAACTCCGCTGCAGGTCCATAAGTCAAATGAACACTGCGGCATCACTGAGAGTTAAAAACTGTCTAAATTCTTAATAAAATGATCAGCATTGCTGCTCTACCAGGTGTAACAATTTCGTTTGACATCCAGGCATCCATGAAAACAGAATTTATTAAATTTAACAGAGTTAGAAGTTAGCAGAGAGTTAGCTCGCTAGTTTCCGCCTAAACATAATATAGCATGTTCTGACTGAGAGATTTTTGAAACTAATTAAAACGTACAGCTCTGCTGTCACTTCCAACATAAGTCAAGACAGAAAACTAAACAACAGTGACGTTTGCAGGGTTACTGAAGTTTGGCTAGCTGCTATATAATGATGTCCTATGTGATTGCTAGCGACACAGCTATGTTAGCATAATATAAACACAGTGAAGCTGGAGGATGAACGCTAACTTTTTTCCACTTGATAAAAGTTAACGTGAGGGTTCCCGATGGTCAGGGACAAATGCAATCGCATGGCAGGATGCTGTAAACGGACCAAACTTTAGTCAGGAGAACAACGGAGATAATCCACAATACGAGGTTAGTCATTAATATACTGCTGCATGGGCTGAGCTGTACTTACATCATAAGGTTTTAAAAACTGAACTTTGAAATTAATAGTGGTAATAAAAACCGAGAGAAGCCGACAGTGAGTGTTTTTAGGGGCTTGTTGAGATTAAATACAACAAGATATAAAGCGGTAAAACATGTTAAAAACACAGCAGCCTGATGAAACGCAGAGTAGTTTGGGCCCGGAAGCAGGATTCATACGTCATCACTTAAAGACTGAATAGGTGAGGGTACTGTTGCCTAGCAAGCAATCCTGGATCTATCAGTCAGATGGAAAAAACACACAACCAAAAAAACCAAAAAGTAGTTTCTAAAATATATTTAAGAAAACATATAAATATAAAAATATATTTAACAATGGAAAAGACTGTCTTCTACATGGAGCGGCTGTTTGTGCCTGGAGCTTTACTGACTTTACTAAAGCTACAAGCTAAAAGGTGTTGGTTGCAAACACTAAAACAATCTGTAAGTTATCCTCAATCAAACAACAAACTTCACATATAATCTTCTATTTGGCAGCCAGACAAAAAGATGAGTCGGCTTTTTCTACCAAGAACCTGATGTTGCAGACTTAAAAAACACATGTACAGCAGTAACTGTGTGCCTGCTGTGTGAGCATGGAAAGCTCAACAAGAACGGTACGGTAATAGTAACTAAAGGGTTTGGAGCTTAGTGAAAAGTCCACCTATTCCCTGTGCTAAATGTTACCTATCAAAGTCCCACATCCACCAACCCTTCATTTCACCCTGTCCCCACTCACCATCCTCCGTGGGCACGTAGACATTGAGGTAGAGGCAGTCCTCGCTCTGGTTCTGGATGTAACCGGCCGCCACGTCCAGGTTGTCTGTGAACCACACGGGTAGCATTATCTCCGGCAGTACACCGTGAACATTTTGAGGGCACACAGGGGCAAAGAGGGTGGCGTTGCGGATCTCCTGCCAGGATCCCGGGGCCTCAGGTGGCTGAAAACGGCGATCGCCGATAGGCGCTGTGGCGTAGGGCACACCCAGGTACTGCTCCACAGGGCCAAGAATCTCATTGTTCAAGTCCTTCTTGATGCCTCTGAGCTTCCCATAGTTAGTGGTCACGATAGGGTGTTTAGAAGGATCCATCTTCTGGCTCGAGGCTAGACTGAAGAGCAGAATGAGGCCTAGGACGCTCATGAGGCACCAGTCTGTCATAAGGCTGAGGTGGCTTGTCCTTGACGACAAACTCCGCCGACTCTGTCTATTTATAAAGAATGGAAGGGGCTTCATGACTGAGTTCATACCGTTCAGCCACCTGCTTTTAGTCAGTTTGGGAAAACGTCTCTCTTTATGAGCAAAAGTGGATTATATCCAACAATCTGGAAGGTAAAAAACCCTTAATGACTAAAAAGGAGCTTTTTTAGAAACTCGACCAAGACTAAGGGCGCTGAATGAAGGTGAAGTGGAGGACAAGGCAGCTGCTTGGGAGAGAAGGGTCCTTTGGGCTCTGGGTGCCGGATAAAGGGGTTTGGACCTTGGAGTGGGTGCCAGGTCAGTGGTGATTCTGAGCAACGGTGATCCGAAACACTTCCCAAGCCATGGCTCTGTTGCGTTCCATACCTATTCGTCCTCAATTATCCAGATAATTGGATTGATGATGAATTCTGCAGAATGAGACAGAGAAGCAGGGGGGAGGAGGGAAGAGATTTAAGGGACGGTGATAAAGAGAGAGAGAGCGGGGGCGGGGGGAGGGAGGAAGAAAAGATAAAAGAGATTAAGCTTATCTGAAACAGAAATATATTCCATTAAATGTTGTCAGTTCAACATTTTTTCACCTTCAGCTGTTGCCAAGGGACCTTTTTTCTTTTTTTTTTCCTGAAATGAAAGATTTTCTAAATCCAGAGCCAGTGTTGTGGAGATCAAACTAACAAGGGTTCATTTTGGGAGCATTTCATGTGACGATCAACGTGTTTCACTTCACGTCGTTACATCACAAGGCTGAAAATGTTTCTCTCCAACATGGACGGAAGAACAAAAACAAACACAATGACACAAATGCAATTTCTGACATCATGTTTTTACTTCCTCTGGCGTTTGCAACATAATCCCATATATGCTCCTTGCTGCGTGCACATTTCTACATGGTAAATATGGCCTGCATTTGTATAGCGCTTTTCTAGTCCATAGGACCCCAAAGCGCTTTACACTACATTCAGTCATCCACCCATTCACACACACATTCACACACTGGTGATACATTGTAGCCACAGCTGCCCTGGGGCGCACTGACAGAGGCGAGGCTGCCGGACACAGGCGCCACCGGGCCCTCTGACCACCACCAGTAGGCAAACACAGGGTTAGTATCTTGCCCAAGGATATTTGGCATGCAGCCAGGATGCAGCCTGGGATCGAACCACCGACCTTCTGATTAGTGGCTGACCTGCTCTGCAACCTGAGCTACAGCCACCCCATGTCTCTCTATTCATTATGTATGAAAATCCTGCTGTCCCAGTGCGACTTGCATGAGGGCACGATCCCTCCTGGCGGCCCGAGCTCAACCTGGCAGCTAGCACGCACGCATCTCTGCCGAGTTTCCACCGAACAACGCTGCCAGCGATGCCTCAATATTTCTATTAAATTCCTCGAGGCTTCAGAGGTTCTCGTGGAGGCAACACTACAGACAGTACAGTAGACAGCGTTGGTGGACGAGTAGAAGCTGGAGATTAGGGCGAGCCTTTCACTGCCCAGTAAGGTCAAATGTCAATAATGTGCGCCTGTAAGCAGCTTAGAACAGCCCAGCTGGGGCGCTCTCTGGCTATACGCAGAACACAGAGACACACTCGTAGCATTAACTGAGCCACACATGAATGAAAGCCCACATTGTGCACAGCCATTCATGTAATCTACAGCGGAAATGTGCAAATCCTCATCTAACAGATCCAGAGTCAGGAAATGCATGAGGCGAGGAGGAGATTAGGCTGCCGTTGCGTTGTTGCGTGGTGTTATGTAACGGTGCGGGACACACAAGGCCCGGCAGTAAGTAACGCTGGGAGTACAGTGAGATATCTCCTCAGTGTTAGCGCACTCTTTTTCACTCTTATCGCATTTTTTTTCCACACTCTCCCCTTTGCTTTATCGCCCTACCGTAATTGTCCCCTTTAAAGGCATCATTAAGGATATTATTGCATCGCCTGTACCCACCTCTGTTTTTGTTTTCTCCCCCCCCCCACTCCCCCTTTCTCTCACACTGCCAATAAAGCCATTTAAAATGTAAAAGTATGGGATTTAAGAGGCTTGAGGCAAGACGGCAGATAATTAGAGTCTATAGGCTGATGAGCAGATAACACAAATAAGGAGGCTCATTCATGTATTAATAGTTTCTTATGTACAACAAGCTCTTGGAGAGGATATATTCGGGCTTTTGGGGAAATGCATGGTGAAAAAAAAAGTTAAAAAAGAGAGAGCAGTAATTGCGAGCGGGCCTGTAGCGCCTCTAATCTCTCCTTGTTTTTGTTTGTTCCCGCGCGTGCACACTAAATATATTGCCGCCTGCCTTTGTTCGTCTCCGAGTGGACTTTGTTGTTCTGCCCACGCCCCCCCGTGTGTGCGTCGGGGTGTGTATCTGCTCGCTGAGAAGCGGGCAGCACGACGCGCGCTCTAATTAAACCACGGAGAGTCTGGGACGAGCCCTTCACCCACACACCCAACAATCAAAAATAACCATCTACACTGCTGTTAAACTTTCATCCTCCAACGTACATAAAAGAGACGGGCGAAGAGACGAGTGTCGGAGGGGAAGGGAAAAAAAGAAAAAGGAGCAGGGATGACGAGAGAGCCAAACTGGAGATGAAAGGTGAGAATAAAGATGGAGAGGAAACAGGTCCTGTTAATGAAAAGCTTCTCTGTGGTCAGCAGAGGCCCTTCAAGAGGCCTCGAGTCAAAGTGACACAAGGAGGAGAGATTCTCAGGGACGTGATGAGCCCAGGAAGGGGGACAACTGGACTCCTTTTTGCCCAAAACTTGCACCTCGTGACACATGTATGTCAGAATTCCTGGCCAAGCTCCTGGCAGACACGAGTATGCCTGCGGGGACCGCCAGAATTTTGTGGTGCATCTGAGTGTTTAATTGCTAATTGGCTCAATTAGAGGGTTTAATTGGTCCAGCTCTGCCATGAGCAGTGGGAAAGCTTAAGTGATTGATGAAGCAGAGAAAGAGAGAATGGGGGTGGTCTGGGGAGAGGACGGTTCAGCATGTCAACAGAGCCACACACAAGATATTCATGGGAATGTGTGTCTGGAATTTTGGCGCCACTGGCGCACGCACGCTATCATACTCACAGATTTAAATGAACAGGTTCTCCCAGAATACTGTACTTCTCTGTATGCATGCAACACTATCTCACACTCACACACAGATGCACACTCATCCAAGATTCATGTCATCAGCCGAATGTTTTCCTCAACTCCCAGGAGGCAGTGAGACTGAGGGAGACTGCACAGGCCACTCCGTGGCAGACTGTCAGTGGGAAACTCATCTTCCCCTGCACTTCTTTTTCATCTCCTACTTATTTCTAATTTAAATGAGAAAGGCAAATGATGCTGCAATTCAAAAAAAGAAAAAAAAGATTTTCAATTCGAAACCAGTCTTTACCGCAAGATACTTTGTTACAGGTCTGTGTCATTCTGAATCATCGAAGATGAGCAGCACAAAAAAACATGCAAATCAATTGCATCCCAGCGTTTTCCACAGTTAAGGATTTTTCTACTGGATGCACATGTGGGCCTTTTGTTGAGCAGTAATACAGGAAGAGAAATGTCTGGCATCAAGCTCCAGAGCATGTTTTCCAGGGCTGAAAGCATGACGCCAGTGTGGAAGCTGCACTTCCTGGAGTGGCCATTTGAGGCTGGCACCAAAAGTGAGTCACTCCCCATATACTGTACTCACATGTACAAATGGCCTATTAAAAAGCATGTTTACAACCTGTTAGGAAAAACGTGTTTGTGGTGTTGATGGTGAAATTATATGACAAAATATGGCCATAAATAACTGTGCTGCACACACTAACACTCAATAAGACACCCTATCATCCAAATGTGGTTCCTTCTGGTTCTTGAAAATGAAGATGGTGACAGGTAATCCTAACCCTAACGACAAGTCTTCAAAATATGGACTCCTGACACCAGCAAACGGCAGCATAGTGTCCATCTTTGCCACACAGTCTGTGATTACAACCTTCCAGCCTCACTGCGACCTTTACACCACTGTGCCACACATTCATCAACTGAGCAGGCTTGAGCAAATCAGGATCACAGCTATTGGAAAGATCCGGCCACTCAAACACTTTCATTTGACCTATACGTCTGTAAGTGATATCATTTTGCTGCTTAATCTGTTGATGTGAAATGATGCCTGCCTGGTACGAGGTTCAAATAGATGTAGTTGTCATTAGGCCAACAGCTATAACAATAACAAATATCACCATTACTCCGTGCAGTCGATATCACTTCGGCTACAAAAGAAATGAATGCCTCAAAGAAGAGAAAACTGAGCAGTGAACGGTGAGCATATATGCATATAATGGACGACTAAATGCTTCTAAGCAAGGTGGAGAAGAAAGCGGAGTGACTGATCTGACAGGAGCAGCTGCCGAGGAGAATATCAGATAGATATTATCCAACATCTAAGCTAAAAGAACTTAAAAGGAAAAGGAAAAAAACAACAGCTAACGTCTCAACTGGCACACTTAGAAAGCAATGAACGATGCAGATGTAAGAAAACTATTTAAATGTGTTTATAAGACGACAAATCACAGGAACAAACTGACAAGTCAAGAATGTATGTTCACTAAAGATTAAAGAAATGTGAAATATCCCGTATAACAGAGCATCTGATATTTGGATTGGTTATTGGTCCATACCTAGACAGCTGATCGTTGACAGCAGTCCCATCCATAGGAACTATCTTTATAATTCAATTCTATGTTATTCTGTTTTACAGTTAGCAGATTGGAGGTATTCCACAAGTGGGACACCTAGAAAATCTTTATTTTTATGTTTGGATTAGTTTTTGTTTGTTTGTTTGTTTTTTTAACAGAACACCAACTTTTTTCAATTCAATTCAAGTCTATTTGTATTGTAAGGTAACAACCCTATACAATAATGCAATAATACGATGTTCAGTTGAGCTGAAACAACTGACACAGATTGAGAAAAAATTTTTCCTTGTAGATTTTTTCCTCACTGCTTCCTCACTTTCAACTCCCCCATGGTGGTTCCCACGCCTGGATGAGAAAGGAGGAGGGTTGGCTGGCAACCCTATCCCACAAAACCCAAAAATATTGACAAGAGAACATCAAGGAAGCTTGAATTTGGAAAAACGACCTTCAACCCAAGGCCCAAAGCACGCCATTCAGTAAAAGTCAGGAGTTTTTGGAAACTACAGGACCAAAAATCCTTCCTCCAACCAGGATTAAAATACATGGAAAGTCCAAACCATGTATCAAACTGGAAGGGCTTACTAAATTGCTAAAGCAATGGAAAATTACAGCCTTGCATTAATAGGGACCAGCGAGACTAGGTGCATTCAATCAGGACAGAGCAGAACAGGGGTGGGCAACTCCAGGCCTCGAGAGCCGGTGTCCTGCAGGTTTTAGATGTGTCCTTGATCCAACGCAGCTTATTTAAATGGCTAAATTACCTCCTCAAGATGTCTGGAAGTTCTCCAGAGGCCTGGTAATGAACTGATCATTTGATTCAGGTGTGCTGACCCAGGGTGAGATCTAAAACCTGCAGGACACCGGCTCTCAAGGCCTGGAGTTCCCCACCCCTGGAATAGACTGATAAGTAATGAGACATGAAGAAGATGATGCCTCTCGCATGGAAGTAGTTGTGCTAATATTATCTAAAAGTAGAGAAAGGCACTACTAAGTTGGAAGGTTCATGGTGCATGGCTCATTACAGCAACATTCTGATTAAACAAGACCAAGATCAAGATGCATGACCTGTGGGAAAAAGCGAATAAAAGATCTGTAAAGAAAGAGATAGGAAGAAAAAGATGGAGGTGGATAGCCCATACACTGAGGAAACCAGGCAACACCATCACCAGACAAGACCTGATGTGGAACCGAAGGCAGGACAAGGAATAGATGGCAAAAAGGTGCAAAAACAGGAAAGCTATGGATCGGAAGAAATGAAGGCATAAGTGACGTGAAAGCGCCACGAAGACGACAAGAACTGTGAGGTCAGATGATGATTCTCGATGATACTGTGTGAGTGCCATCAATCGTCTATTGAGGTTGCAGCAGGAACGCTGTTCAACACCATTCAACAGAACGCTCAATTAACTTTGCCTTTGTCCTGAGAGAGAACTTAATTTCCACCAGGTATTTATACAAGGGTAGGTGTATTTTGCAATGGTTGGAAAAAGTCAATCATCTGTGAGGTAGCTAGCAACAAATGCATCACCGCTTTAAGAAAAATATCCCCCCGATGAGGACAGAAGAAAGAGTAAAACAAATAAAGCCTCTCCATGTGAAAGAAGTGATCTTTCTTTTCAGTAACAGAAAGTTCTGTGAGCCACCACCCCACCTTCCTTCCATGACTAATGACTGTGAGGTGGTGTTTTGAAGCAAGTGAAGTCTTGGATTTAGTGTAGAAATAGTTCCAATACAAGACTAAAAGCCATGATCTGAAAATCTGTCATTGACAAAACTAATAAAGACTCTGCACAGACAATTAGATTTTATCCGATTTTGCAAGTGTTCTTTTTATTGTTTTGTTCTCTCCAACATGTTTGAACAATTTTCTCTCTGACTAATTACTATAAGTCTCAGCGGGGATCGCATTCCACAAACTGTGTTTTATTTTGCCTATCTCTGCTTCAAAACTGACACCACACTTTGATGTTGGTGCCATGAGGGGTGGGGGAGTTGCTTCGCTGCACACATTCAGGGAAGAATTACTTAAGTGCTTATGTTTTCAACAGCAAGTCTACTTTTGTTATCTTTAATTACAGGGAGGAGTGTTCAGCACCACTTTTATGACAGAGACTTCCCCCAATTAACCTGCTGTTAATCTTCCACGTGTAGGTCATGTCTCTGCTCGTGGAGACTGAAGCGCGATCAGTAAGTGTGATTGAAATTACACCACGCTTAACAGGAATAAATTGTTCTCCTTTACAGTTTCTAAAGCAGGGTGAAGAATTGATTAAGATTAGTCATGGATGTAACTGACTCATCTACACATCAAAAAGGAAATGTTTGTGTGTACTCGATCTGTGTATACGTTGTTCCTCATGAATTATTTAATCATTATATAGCTTTTGATCATTTGAGAACAAATGTCTGATGAGGGTGTGTGGCATGGTGGTTAGCACTGTTGCTTCACTTTCACCATCAGTTCAATTCCACCATCAGGCCAGGACCTTTCTGTGTGGAGTTTAAGTGGGTTCTCTCCGGGTACTCTGGCTTCCTCCCACAGTCCCAAGACATGCAGTTAGTCAGGATACGTTAATTGGAAACACTAAATTGCTGATAGGTGTGAATGTGGGAGTGAATGTGAGTGCGATTGGCTCCTACTATGTATTAGTCCTGTGACAGACTGGCGACCTGTCCAGGGTGTATCCTCTCACCCTAAGACAGCTGGGATAGTCTCCAGTGCCCCCCGCGACCAAGAAAAGGATAAGCGGAAGCAAATCGATGGATGTCTGATGAGATCTAAAATTGTTCAAGTAACCAGCCAAACAAGGACAAGAGACTATCTAGGTTTAATCCAAAATATGGTAGAGACAAACAGAAGGGCAATCCAAAGATTGCCAGAGGAACCACGATCAAATAAAAGCATCAAGCACCATCGGCGCAATTCATAAATACCAATACCAAAACGATGCTTTTAGATAACTAAACTTGCCAACAAAAATGTAAAACTTTTAATTTTCATTCAAATATATCAAAGTTCCTAAATTACTTTTGTGAGATTATTATACTATCTTAAGCCACCTTATACTTCTAATCAAAGAACTGTTGAATCATTATATGGCTATAGGCCACATTATGCCTTGGATTAATCATTACACTGTTTTATGATGCATTATACTGCTGAGTTATAAGAAATGCTGTTTGTTTAGAATCATGGCCTTCCTTTTCTGATTACAAAGAGAACAGAACATACCGTAGAGGTTTTCTGCTCCATCTCATCAAGAGGAAATAAAACAGGAAATCAAGGCTGTCACTTAGGCGCCGTAAGAGAGAAAGAATGTGGATTCTTAGTGTGGAGGGAGGCCGAAGCTATAAGAATGTGAGAAACGGTCAGACACTTCGTGATCTGGTAGACACCCTCCTGTCCACATCTCCCATCTGGACGTTTATGCTCAAAGTGTTGTATGGAATAAGGAGATTTGTATGGAATAAAGAGATTGTTGATTAAGCATTTGTACACCGAGTGTTGTTCTTCCTTCAGCCCGAAGATCAAACAATTGGGATATTTAACAAGACATCAACATTCATATCAGAACTTTAGCTAAATAAAACAGCCTTATGAACAAGAACAAACCTTAAAAAAAACTGAACCAAAACAGGTCCACAAGATTAGCAGCAAAACTATTTAACCCTTTACACATAAGTGTATTTGAAAAATAAAGCTTTCATTGGACTCTACCAAATGCTGTTAAAAGTACAGTCTTACTCTTTGCATAGGAATGAAGAGGGTAAATAAGAGCTAGGTGCTGCTACTCAATGCACTTTATTAATTGATTATGAGCAAATGTGAGCACCTTTTATGCCAGTTTGTTAACACAATGCTGCAATCTTCCCAGTAGTGGATATCCCAGCAATTTAATCTCAGATCTGACTATGCAATCCTCAGACAGTTAGCAAAAAATCCAAGAGCTACATCTCAGACTCTACAGACCTCAGTTAGTATTTAAATATTGGAGTTCATGAGAGTACGATGAGAAAAAGTCTAAACAAGTTGAATCTGAACAAACCGGAAGACTTCTGGACTAATGTGCTTTGGATAAACGAGCCCAAAGTGGAGATCGTCGGCCGTAATAAATGTTTGTGTTTGGCCACACGGAAACACAGCATATCAGGGCAAACAAACACGTCATATGAACATTTAAGCACGTTGGTGGAAGGATGGTAATTTGGGCTTGTTTTGTGGCCACAGGACTTGGGCACCTTGCACTCAATGAGTCGAAAATTGGATCATGCAACAAAACAACGGCTGAAAAAGAAAAGAATCAAGGTGTTGCAATGGCCCATTGAAACCTCCGCCTGACAGGAATGCTGTGGAGGAACCCTAAGAGAACTATGCATAAACGAATGATTGCAAACATCTATGAACGGAATCAACGTTTGAAAGAAGAGTGGGCCAGAATTCATGCACGGTGATGCGAGAGACTTCTTGGGTCTGAGAAATGTAATTATGAGATGGTCAGTAAAAGGCTCTGTGTGGACGTCGCCCTTCAGGACTTCAAAAAATAGAAATGACTGCTTATGGCTGATGTCTGCAGTTGTCTTTGTCCGCAATCAACTATAATCACTGCTTTCAGCATCCAGTGCCTTTGACCAGTTTCTGATGCAGACACTATCCAGTCCACAATATTTCTCCTTCTAGGAAGCTTCTCTAATTCTCCTGCTTTGTTAAATCTAGAGACCACAGCCTCACAATCACATCCATCACCGTTTTGCCACATACCTTACCAAGCACAATCCAAATCCCATTAAAACCAATTCCACCCAATTCTACTCGAATACAGCTGCAGAATCGCCCACCACTGCCTTCCCTGTAATTGCCTACCAACTCTAGCTCCGTGTTGTGTTTCCAGTCAGTCTGTCAGTACACTCACCAGACTCAACTTAATGACAGATAATAAACCGACTTTGCTGTGCCAAGGGTACTGGCTATTAGCTGGAATTCAGGGAGTGAAGTTTTTGTAAGAGGTCAAAAGGAGTCACTGTTTTAAAATTGTTTTGTGGTTATAAAGAAAAAATATGAAGTGACTGGGAGAGAAATGGAGACAAATCAAAGTAGGCCTATAACACACAAATGAAAAATCGCATACACTACATTTACCTTGTCAATGTGCAGCCAAGTCAAGCCCACGCACACAAATGCATCGCGCTCGTTATCATGTCAACCCTGACAGCCTCTGAATCAGCACAACTCATTTGTTTTCACATTTGCTAATTAACACATCAAGGCTGTGACAGGAAAATTGGATATTGAAACGCCAATGTATCCCTGTGACTGTGTGCATGGGTATAATACACGGTTATCAGTGCATATACCTTGAGAAAAAAACATATGCTGCTGTTTGTAGTTTATCTGTGTATCTGCAGCCCTGGTGTGTGTTTTATCTGCACCATGCGAGTTTGACGTGTTGATTGCAAGGTAATTGCGAGGGCACGGTAGAGTGGATGCTGAGTGGCTGAACAGAAAAGTGCCGTTTCATCTCAGCAGATGCCACATTAATACCAATAGATGGGGTGGACATGTATGTGTGTTTCTGTATGTTTGCCATCCTGCTGACAGCCTTTCTGTGAGCTCCTTAATGGCAAAACCCGAATGGCAGGTAAGCGTTTGCTCACACTTCTTCCTGTCAATCCCTTATCATTTTTTTATTACCTTCCTTTCTCCCAAAAAGAATCAAATTCAAAGCACGCTGTAAGCTAAGAGTGTTAAGCACACTGATCAACTAAATTAACAGCAGCTAAATGGGAAAACTATTACAGCAAACAAGGAAATGATTTTTTTTTTCAGCTCATGGAGACGCCAAGGCTTTGATGTCTACATAAAACAGTAAAGTTGTTTTTCTTCTGCCATGCTCACCATTCCTCACATGATGCTGGTGGAACTAGACAATCATTCCATCATGCAGGTGATCTTTCTGCTAATCAATGAATAAGTCAATAAAATGAAACAACTATTCGCTAAATCCACGTTTAGGTTCAAATGTTGGCTTTAAATAAAGAAAACCAGATTATTCTCATCTATTTGGATCTTTAAACACTCTTTCACCAGTGTAACCAGACGTTAACCACCATAGCTGATAATGACTGGCTAGCTCACGCAACATGATTGTCATGGCTGATTAGCACTTTCCAAAGATGCTTCACAGCATGTGTGCATGCATAATGCTTACACCAGCAACAAAGATTTGTGGATTTACATTACATTGCAAAACCAAAAATATTTTCTTATAAACTAAAGAAACCAGTTTACTGTTTTAATTCAATGTTTCTAGCTTAAAACAATGTTCATTGTCCTTCCTCCCCACCGTATACTCTTTATTTACTTCCTACAGAGACTAGGCTTGTCTGACAGTGGGGGGAAAAAATGGGCTGATAGACTGCCAACTGCAAAACAATGGGAGGATGCGGTTAAGATGAAAGAAAGGAGGGCTAGACAGAGGAGGTAGCGAGTGTGTGGGCTGATGGTAAACTTGTTGACAGTAAATGTATGCACAAATGCATCCGTGGTGGGCAGAAAAGTGTGCATCTGTGAAGGAGGGGGTGTCAGGGATGCAGACCAGTGAAGCGCAAAATTGGAAACAATGTGTCTGCAAGAGTTAAAAGCAAATATTTACAGGGCTTTTAATTTGCATCGGGAGCACCGAGTTTCCGGCGTGGGTCAGCGCGTCTACGGTGGAGCCAGCGAACACAGAGGGGCATGGCTGGTAATTAGACAGACAGTGGTAGATTAACCACAGGCTGGGAGCTCAACCTCGCAGCCACACACACTTTCACGAGCTATCTGCGGCAGCCCCATCATTTAGTCTGGCTCGTCCACTAAAATACTCTGGATGTTTTCCTCTCGCCCAGAGAGGATGAGTGTATCGAGCTTTGACGAGTGTACCTTATTCTCCACAATTTTTCAAGCACATGAACTTGTAGGGAGTCACTGCCCTGCCGTCTTGCTCTGATTACTTGCTGCTCCCTCTCCCTCTGTCGCCTTAATAAATCACCAGCTATAAATCTACCCCTCCCCTTGCTTAAGGACAGCTCCTGAGCCGCTCAATTCCCCCTGCTGGCTCTCCAATCCAGGAGAGGCAGAGGACGATGTGGTCCTGCCCCTGGGGGAAGAGCTCATCTGTAGGCTGGAGGACACGGCTGGAGCTCAGCAAAACGTCAGAGCGAGGGGGAGACATAGTAGTTGGCTAAGGGTGCCACCATTAAACGCGTACCCTATATCATAAATATTTTACCGTCCACTAAGTGGTTTTGACCTTGGATTGGAGTGCTGTAGGTTATACCACAGTATGGGAGAAACATGACCAGAGTTTTAAAAGTTTTAAAAGTTAGTGGTAATTAAACTGGGCTGAAATGGGTCTTCTTAAAAGCGCTTGTGTACGTGACTAAAAACCTACCACATACCACCGTTGGACACCGCACTCTACAAGTAGTAGAGCACCATCAAACATTTCTATGTGCATTATTCATGAGAAGGTCTGATGTGAGCAGAAGTTAATAAATACATTTATAATAAAGTGATTTTATTCAAAAAAAACCTCATTTTATATAAAAAATGCTTTCGAAATAACTGCAGCAATAAAACTTTAAAGGCTCACAAACTCTCCTCCATCAATTTCTTTTTTACAGTGACGTGGTCGGTAAAGGTCTAGTCACGTCAACATTTAAAATATTAACATTTTTCCATCCCTCAGTGGAAATGACTGATTACAGATTCTCTCTTAAGATAGAAGTGAATCTGTGAAGTTCAACTTTGATTAATTTTGACACCCCCTGTCATCCTCTCTTGACAGTTTTAACCTTTGACCAGAGGGAGAGCCAAAGTGTCAAAAACTAAAAAGGTTATACAAGCTTTTTATCCGCTAGTGTAAATACATCTTTGCTATGTGAAATTATCACATTAGGTCCTAAGTAAATAAATTACACATTTCAGGAAATTCGTCATACAGTAAAAATGGAGTAAACAGCATCACAGAGAAAAGTAAAAATCTTCACAAAACCTGTTTTCTCTGATTAGCATCAACACGAATGCAACAGCAGTGTTAGCTAACACTGCTAACATTGCTGCAACAGCAATGTTAGCAGTTTGTTAGCAGTAACATCACTTCAACAAGCTTGTCCCTTCGTCACAAACTTTAGCAGATGGTTAACATTAATATGGAAAGCAAAACATGGCGGCAAGGGTGTGATATTTAAATTCCAATCTGGGAACCTTTTGGCTAGCTTGCTAACTTAGCATCTGTTGGAAATAGCCACATTTTAGGGTTTTTGATATATCATTTGACCCTATATTGCTTCCTCTGGCAAAACGAATAAAAACAGTTCTTTGATGAAGGAAAAAAAAAATTATATAAAAGGGAAACTTGGGTCAGTGAAACCCTTTACACATGTCCCTTAAAAGGGCATTTGGATAAACTGCATGAGCAATTAATTTTTAACTTGGTGAGGGCGATGCCAGCACAGTTTATGAGAAAAAAATATGTTGCTAAAGAGAAATGAAAGGTAAAGCAACAGAGGCAGGATGGTACAAAGTACCGTTCCCCAAACAAAGCTAAAGCTGATGAATGTCAGCTGTAGCTTCCAGCTGCTCACTTGACAAGCAGAAAAGCACTTGGACTTTGTTTACAGTCTGACAGGGACTTGAGACCTGGGACAGATAAAAGTTTTCCATTAAAATATTGACTTAGAGGATTAGGCAGGTAGAAGAAGTTGTGCAAATTGAAATAAACCTGCAATTTTCCAACTGAGAACCCATCGTGGCTCTAGAGAAAAGAGATATTAAGCTGTCAACAGACTAATGAAATGCTTAATCTGAATTTGTAGGGTGTAATGCAGCATACATGGATTATGCTGTTAAATTCATACTTACTTCTAATGCGATCCATCTTCCAGAAGTTATTTTGGTTATTCGGTGATATAAAAAATGACTGGGGCATTTATGAAATGATTGAAAAAAGAGAAAACTAAACTTAGGAGGGGCTATGGGACTTATTTCCAGAAGTACTCCAAATTTTTAATTGCCACAGAAGCCGTTAATACACTGCTCTCTACCACAAACACTTGCAAATCAAATAACATGTCTACAAAAACCAAAGTCAGAAGAGAATATAACCCACTTATTAAAGCGATGTCACTTTAATGGTTTAAAGTTTTCTCCACTTGCAAATAGCAAGTCAAATTATGAAATGAAGCAGGTTTGCACAGTGATACTGCTCGGTGTGTGGGCAGAAAATACTTAGTGTAAGTAAGTACATTTTAAAAACACGCACAAATTAAGTTAAATCTAATAATCCCGGGTAAATGTGAATAAAATGGAAAGCAAAACAATTACATTTTATTAATGTAATTGTGCAGCTATAAAAACATAAAAAGCGGACTTAGGTTTGAATATTTTAGCATCATACAGATGCAATAAGTTGTCGGGTGCAGAAAGCACACAATACTGTGTGAATGGAAATAGGCCCCTTAAGTAGACATAACTGGGGTAAAGTGTATGTTAATGGGTATTCTTGTATTGTAAGCAGTAAAAACAAAAGGTAGAGATTACAGCGTGCGTGTCGCGCTGTATAAGCCGTTTTATTACAGCAGGAAGTGTAGCACTGCAGCTACATTCACATTACAGATTCTCGGCCCTGAGACCGTTATTAAAGCAGGACTGAAGCGGCCAGATGAGGACATGAAACTGAGATATTAAGTCACACTCATTTGACTCGTAATGACCGTTGAGTGAGAGCGATACGCATGCCGCCGAACGCCACAGAGAGCGTGAGACAGAGCGGAAGAGGGAGGCTTTGGAGAGCTGCCATCCTGATCTAGTTGTCCCTGACAGATGGCCGGTGAGACACACGAGCAGCTGATGCGTATGACTGTCTGCTTCCCAAAGAGGGTGCAACAACAATCGACACCTCCCTCACTACCTGTTCCTCCACCTGGTCTATTTTGGTCTTTAATTAATTCAATTTATTGCAGTGCAGGAGTTTGTTGATGCAGGTTTCTAAAGCCAAGGAGAGGGTGAGGGATAAATATCAAAAGAAAGGGCACGCGGAGAATGAGCCTTAGATGATAATCAGCTTTATTAATAACAAGCTGCAGCATCTAAACACTTCTGCCTCTCTCTCCCAAATCTTTCCCCCTCTTCTCCTCTCCTCTCCTGGCTATTAATATGAGCAATGAATATTCATCTAAGGCTTCAATCTATAGCTGAGCTCATGTGGAAAAACTGTTTGTTTTATAACTGCAGGAGGAATATTTGCTCATAAATATGCTTTACATGATCAGCACAATAATATTGCTTTTTTATGCATATGGTATTCTTGACATGTTGCGTGCTCAAGCAGCTGCATGAATAACTGATTGAAAAACAACAAGCTCTCCTAATGAACACATTCAGACTGCGACACAAAGAGGCCAGAACACACAGAGATCCATAATGTGATTGCTGATGTATAGATTTTCTCGCACACCCCATCTGTTATTGTTACCACGCCTGTCAATATTTCTCTTCTTTGCCCGTCACAAATGCGGGTTTTTATAAAATAAAAAAAAATAGCGTCAGATGTGTCTTTAGAGATTCTTGGTTCTTTTGGAAACAAAACGGCTCCTTATTCCTGACAGAAGTCAACAAAACGTTCTCATTTCGAGTGCGTACCCGCCAATTATGTCAGCTGAAACGAGTAGCTGTTACTAAAAGACTTTATCACTGTTGCCAGATCAAGCGGTTCTCTGGCATTACAAAAACTTCCAATAAATCCAGTCCAAATAATCAGATTTTCCTCCAAACAGAAATGAGCGGAATCTTTTTAAAATCATAAATGGCTGACCGATAAAAATGAAATGTCACTTTGAAGATTTTCTTTTGTTAAATTGTTCAAACTGTGGGGTTTATTGTCTGTTTTTAGGCTGCCTATTCCTGCGTTAATGACGATCACATGCTGTTGTACTGATCATTGTTCTTTTTCACTTGGAAACAGGAAAAATATTTAAAAGAAAAAAATCAAACTGTTACAATGTTTCAGATTTTACAGCCTAGGGTGGAACTAGAACTATTGCCCAAGACTATTTGGCACACAGACTGGAGCAGCCAGGAAATGAACCAGTAGATGACCTGCTCTACCTGAGCTACCTCCTTAACTACAGACACCCTAGTTTATACCAAGAATACCATGACTCTGCCCAGTGGCAGCATTCCTAACCTGTTGCATCACCTTTGGTCTGGACACTGTGGAATAGCGTTAGCACTCCAGTGCCCAGAGGAGAGTCCACAGACAAACTTGAAAGGGAAACCAGTCAAATTCAAGTCAGCTACATATATATATATATATATATATATATATATATATATATATATATATATATATATATATATATATGTTTTGCTGTTTTCTGGGGAGACATGTGAAACTTTTCATTCCCACCTCACATGGTAACAAGTTTAAGGACAAACATACTAGCGTGCAAGGTGAAGGTGCCGTACTTTTCATCAATGTCGACCTCACCAATCTCCCAGGTGAGATATCAGGCTTTATATGCAAGGCTCTACCACAAAGGAAATTATATAGATGTGGGTATGACAAGGAGAAAAATCTCCTCCAATGTGCTAATAAAGTGCAAAAAATGTCCAAAAAGGCAAGAATCATTCTTACATTTAGCCTTTGGAGGAACTCTGGACTAAATTAGTCAACTAAACATGTCACGTGTGCAGACATGATAATATCCATGTTACATACTTTTACTTTTAGTTCACCCTGATCCAAAAACAGAACCTGAAACTAAAGCTTGTCATGCCATTTCCTGTTGGACCATCCAGGCTTGGGGTGTATTTATCTAGGCTGCATGTGAGTAGCTGGTGGAGGAAGTCTGGGACTGAATACCTGCAGCTCTGAATGACAGAATAAGGTTTGCTGATTTGGACTGGCAGCCGCAAACAGAGAGACTTGCGGCATCTCTTCAGCTACTGTGGGGTTCGCTGGCGAAACGAGCTCTTGCAAAAAGTTTCACTCTGTTCTCTGCCTGCCTTCCACGCCTCCCTCCGCTGTTGCTCGCTTCTCAGCCGACACTTTTCTCCCTCTTGGAATCCATCTCAGACAGTTTGTCTTTCCCCTCTTCACCGCCTCTGCCTTTCTCTCTCTTCTAATCTGTTCCCTCCCTTTCCCTCTGCCTCTTTTCTTCATCCCTCCTCCTCCTGCCGCTACTGTACTTCAATCCGTATGTGCGAGTCTGAGACATGTTTGAGGTGTCTCGTCAGCGCGGCGGAGCACAGTGGGAAACTGAATGGCACTGCCGCCTCCCTCGTCTCGCTATCACTCGTCTCTCTTTCTATCTGTGCATCTGAGGAATCGGGAGCCTTTTGCCCCTCGGCGCCCGAGGAAATAATGAGGTGCCAACGGAGAGTCACAGCTCCACCGCTAAACAGCGAGTGCAAAAACCCAGCGAAGATTGTGGCACAAGGAAGACGAGGCCTGAGAAACTCGTTCCACTTGGTGCTCGGGGCTCGGGGGGCGAGATCACGCTCGATCCTTAGCAGCATGCCGCTGCGCAGTGCCCGCCAACTCTTTTGTTTCCCTCAGAGTTGTTCCCACCTCCGGGATCCACGCTCCACTGTTCACGTGCAACAACTGGAGCAATTACAAGTGCAGCGATTGCACACGAGTGTCCGTGTGTGTTTGTAATTCGTTAAGCTCCGACATATCCACCCAGAGAGGGGAGGAGGAAAAAGTAGGTTATTCTGTTTTTCTTCTCCCTTCCTTCCCCCCAGTCTCCCAGTGTGGCTGCCTCTCACTCCTCCTTTTCCTTTCCCTCCTCAGTGAATAGGAGGATGATAAAAAATGAATAAGACACCGCGGCTTGTTTGATCCTCTCTTGCAACCCGTGCCGTAATTTGAAAGGGGTGGGAGAGGAGGACGAGGATGAGGATGAGGACGAGGACGAGCATGGAGGTAAACCTGCTTTTTAAAAAGATGACACAAATTTTGCCTCCACCAGGCCTCGCCTGCATCTCGCTCGACATCCCTTTTAAAATGGTCTCGTGTCTTTTCTTCTTCTGTTTAAAAAAAAATCTTTCCTTTGCAGCCAGCTTCCTTTGTTTGCCTTCTTTTTGGCCTGCGCTCGCTCTCTTCTGTCCCCATGGGTGCAGTTTTCAACAAGATATATTCCATGCTCAATACTCATCTACTTTTCTCCTAAATCTTGCTGCCTGTGTGTGTGTGTGTGTGTGTGTGTGTGTGTGTGTGTGTGTGTGTGTGTGTGTGTGTGTGTGTGTATTGTGAGTCCCTTTTTAGTGTGTGGGCAGACAGCAGCAGCCCTCTGACCACAAGGAGAGGACAAATCCCCTGCTCATAAACCCATAATCTTTATAGCTCCCGACATGAATAATTGCCCCTTCAGGCCAACAGTAGGCGCTACCAATGACTATAAAGTGTGCGTCTCATATTCAATTGCATAGTTTAAATTGACAACTTAATTTAACAGCTAAATCATTTAAAGTAAAACCTAAGATAAAGCAGTCGTTCTAACCTCGGACCATATGCTGGTCTGAAAGACTTGAGACCAATGTAAGACCCGGCAGCGCTGCAGGCTCAGCTGTCGCTGCAAAAAAACAAAAGCAAGGCCGTGTGCTTTCCGAGACACCGACGCGAGCGACAGCAGCCACACGGAGCAGTTTGAAACGCCAAATGACACCACTGAAGTCGGGGAGTGATCCTGGATTATGGCCGCCAGCCGCTCAGAGGCTCTGTAATTAATTACAGCGGCCAATAATAATTAAAGCCGGGCACCGTCGAGCGGAATGCAGAAAAACTGGCGGTCGATCTGGTGTCTGTCTGCGGCCTCTGAGCCCCGTGGGCGCTTCCAGGCCACGCTAGCACCTGCTCACCAACTGCAGCAGCTAACAGATTTCAGTCTGTGTGTAGGGGTGTTGGCAGGGGAGTTGGGTGACACGGACTGTTAAGAAAGGGAGGGGAGAAGGGCACGGCACGCTCTGAAAGGGTGGCTGATTCACAACAATGTGCCGGCATGAGCCACTCAGACTTACTGGACTGTGGAGCTGCGATTCATCTGCTTTATTTAGATGTAGCTGCGGAGCTTAGCGGCCGAACGTGTGCGCGAACCGGTGTGTGTACTAACTGTGCGCACACGGGGGCTGGAATGTCGACTTTATTGTGCTGGCATGATGTGGTCTTAATTTACTTGTTCTTGCACAGAGAGCGTGCGAGTACACAAGCACACAACACACGCCGAGCAAACGCAATGCATTAAATATGAGTGTTCAAGCTGCGCATGCTGGCGTTTTAGGTACCCACAGAGATGTGTGTGCATGTGTGTGTGCTGCAGGGTAGAAATATCTTAAAGCAGACCTTATTTTCTGGGACACAGTAAATAAGGATTGTTGTGATATGTAAAGGGACTGGTTGCCCAACGATACTTTTGCATACAAATCCAACTCGAGTAGAACCCTAGAATAGTTTTCTGCTTTTAGTGGCTTGTTGGACAACATAATGCATTAATTTTTGTATTTATTATCTCTTGAGTATCTCGTCCATCTGAATATGAGATAAATTGATAGGTTACGATACCCTGCCTACACCTGCACACCCTTCTGTTTATTCTTCTTATTCCATCTGTACAGTTAATTATATGAAAGGCCCATTAGCTCAGCAGCACATCTGCCTGTAACCTGTAAACCTGTCACAGTGAGGCAGTATGTTTTTAAAGCATATTTGTATTTGTTATTTCTGAACGCTTGTAGGTGGTGGTTGTTGTTGTTTGTGCTCTCGCATCAGTTTTTTTGTGGGTTTTTTTGGGGAGGCTGATTATAATTGGTATTATTCAAACCGCAGTCGGGCAATCACCAATCAGAATACTGAAGATAAAAGTGTTTGTCCAAGTGTATTAATGGCACACCACTCAAATATAGAAGTTGTTGATATGAGTATTAAATGCACTTCGAGCAGACATGGGCTGACTCATCGATGGCTCACCACTCAGACTCAGACACGCTGCCTTGATGCCGGCGACCTCTACTTTGCATACAGAGGTCGTTAACTGAGTCTGAGATGTTTCCTGCAATCCGTGCAAATGAGATGTTCACTGTTGCCCCACTTTCCTCACCAGGAAATCCCACATGTGATTTGTTTACATCTGGTCCAAAAAACCTTTTAGCATCACTTGCGCTACATTAGGAAGGACAGCCTGGCTTAGCCCCACCCCCCTGAAACCAAGCTCCCCCTGTCTATAAATGTACCTTTCACACCTCGTGCCAAACGGAGGCAATTGCCAAAATCTGCAGCACTAATCACACCACATTAAAACACTCTACTTAACGCCTACACACTCTTTTGCCCGCCTCTCTTACTCTCTCTCCCTCTTTTTGCGTCTCGGTGGGCGATTTCCCTCACGTCCCACCCGTCGGGCCGAGCTCACCGGCATCTGGCAAGCTTGCTTGAAGGCACATGGAGCACTCGTTTGCATATCGCTCGCCTGATGTGCTCGCAGTCGCAAGGGTGTTCATTTGTTTAGGAGTTTTATTTCCCGCTTTTCTCTTTTTTTGCATTAGAATTTGCTTTCAGTGGCAGTGGTGGAGCCAGAGAGAGGGGAAGAGAGAGGGCGACCTGGCCACGTTTGGAACATTTGGTTCGTGCTGTGAACACTATTGCGCAATAATGTAATTCAGATAGTGCTGGGCAGCATGGTCTTTCCTAACAAACACTGTCCGTGTGTGTGTGTGTGTGTGTGTGTGCGCATCTGCGTGAGCATTATGCCATCACCCCACCCACTCACATATGGCTACCTTCTGCTCCAAATATTTCAGCCAGGACTCGCCTCAGTGTCAGTATAAAGCCATAAATACATCTTAGAGCGTAAACAGTGTAGTTCCACTCACCGAGCATTTAACAAGGAATAACGTGTTTCCTAATATAAATAAACAAGAGACCAGAAATTGTTTTTTTTTCTATGTTTCTAGGGAACTGATTGATTAATGGAGAGAAAAACACAATTTAAAATTAATATATTCAAATAGAGGTGATCTCTTACCCTTGTTAGGCCTAAGTTTTGGAGTTTGGCCTGATTATATTGTATATATTAACCTTACAAACTGTATGGTGATAGCCCACCCATGGGGTCTTTGCCTGGCTGCCTGCCTGAGTAAGCACTGGGGATTTTTTTTAAATCTAATACATAAAACAAAAGCTGCAACTCTTAAAATGGCTAATGAATCCTATTAGCCTACTATTGCAGTTGACAGTCTTAATAACAGGTTTAAAAACCTATTATTAAGTTTGTTTGTTTGTTTTAAATGAATGAACAGGTACATCTCATAACACCGTGTGTCCGCTCAGCTGATATCTGGCGTTTCATAAATACAGATTACAGCAGGGAAAGTCATTCTTTGCCATATGTGAACAAGACTAACCTTGAGTTCTCGCGCCAGTTTGTACCATAAAGTGGGCAATAAACTCTATGATCTCTCTCTCTCCTCAGCGCTCTGCTGTTCTGTCTGTGCCACACAATTAGCATTTTAGCAGATTGATGGTGCTACATTACAGCCGAAGCCGCCAGGAATAACAAAATGTCAGATTACTCTGGTAATTGTTAGCACTATCAGCTGTTACACAAGTAACCTTTGGATATGATAATCAGGTTGAATTTTATACATTTTCAAATGACTGCAATATATATGTGAGTTTACATTAAAGCGGATCTACTATGCTCATTTCTAGGCTCTTTACTAAAGTAGCTGTGCATGATTCACAATTCGAAATAATCCTTATCCATCCTATAGTGAGCCTGGGTGCAGCTCCCCTGTTCGCTCACTGCTCGAAGCAAGTCGCCTTAGCTCTATTTAAGCTTACTGTCATCTGATTGGCTGCCCCTCATTTTTGCACATTTGAAACTACACCTGCCAGAGCTTGCCTCAGATGATCACATTAGAGATGACCCCTCAAGCCTTTACAGCCACTGAGCTGATTTCAGACTACAGCAATGTTAATATGTAATGGTATGTATATTTATATTACTTATCAGATGAATTAAAAGAAACCGTTTTTGTTTCTTGCTGTGAAAAAAACAAAGGCAAAAAGTGTTAAAGAGTTTTGTCCCAGACTGAGTTACCTCCTCGGTCATTTCTGAGCAGATTTTCTTCCATAATACGCATTTAAGTTCTGATAAAAACACATTTGAGCTTATTATTCTGGAAAACGATACATCTTTAACACAAATGAATGAGCTAGCTGGTGTAGCACTAACCGAGATAACAGGGATTAGCATGATATTCTGAGCAATGATTAAAGAAGCAGTTTTGGAGTGAAGCTGGACATGCATGATAAGTGCAGGCCATTAAAATTTAGATGCTTCAAGTCCTCAAAATGACTCAAAATTAATGTTATCATCAACAATATATATAGTACTACAATTTTACATTAAAAACAGACAATAGGAATTTCTTTCTCTCGTTTTCATCGGGCAATCTTTATCCATCCTTTATTTAAGCCCTCAATTACTCCAGCTCATTAATGAATGACAAGACTTTAATTAGTAAGAAGCCTGCCTCGTATTAATCACTATCATCCTCAGCTCAGCTGTAGAAGTCCAAACATTTAATGCAGCATTACTGCTCAGCCATCAATCGTTCTTACACCATCACTGCAACGTTAAAGAAACGAACCACCCGAATCATGTTAAAGCAGACAAATCATTTTATATTCATGAGCCATGCGCTCAAGCTCCGCCCTGGATACGGCACGTATGCTTTCCCCCGCTACTCAGTTACACTACACGCAGACAGATGAACTAGAAAAAACACCGGCAGCATGCACACACAGCGAACCCAACTAAGGCCAACGTAATGACAGCGGGTGTTCGTTACTGTCAGCACAATCAAACCGTGTTGGGTAAAGCAGAAAAGTAGAAGCCTTTGCTTTTAATTAATTTGCTGTTTTATGTCATATTCCATTGATTTACATTATTATGATACTTTGTGTCTTTATGTATTGTATTACTTTTGCCTTGTCACACCACCACTCTTTTCACCTCCTTTCATCCACCCTTGAAAAAGTTTACATGACCACTTTGCACTTTTTAGCCCATTTTATATTTTCTTTATATGCAGACATAATACCTGCTTCATTTGACACACATACATTTTTTATTCCTATTAACTCAGAATATTTCTTATCAACCAAAATTTAAAAATACTCTTAGTCCACATATTCATTTCAGTACATTTGTTTGTGGTAGCACGTCATTTTGTTTAATATGAACTCAAAAAAGAGCCCAGAGAAGTAGCTTACTGTGGGAATTTACTGATGGGGGTTCAGATCAAATTCTTGATTTGAATTTTGCTGATCATACAGGGTGGGCCATTTATATGGATACACCGTAATAAAATGGGGTCATGTGAAGGCAATTGTCTATGGACCAGTTTCACAAAACTTAGCAAGCAGTTCGCTAACTGTAGCATGGGAGATGGGTGGTCTCGTAGGGTGTCTTGCATTGAAATCTGCTGCAATGACCCGGTTACTGCGTTCACCAGATATCAACACAATTTCGATCCACTCCTCACGTGTTAACCTCTTCGACATGTCAATGGCTGTGAACAAAGAGAAACTCGTGAATAACTCATGAAAGAATAAAGTTACGTTGAAACCAAGCACACCATTGTTTTTCTTGTGACATTACCAATAAGTTTGATATGTCACATGGCCCTCTTCCTAGTGAAAAAACAAAATTTGTATCCAAGATGGCCGACTTCTAAATGGCCACCATGGTCACCACCCATCTTGAGGAGTTTGCCCCCTCACATATACTAATGTGCCACAAACAGGACTTTAATATCACCAACCATTCCCATGTTATTACGGTGTTTCCATATAAATGGCCCACCCTGTACTGTGCTAAATCACTAAAAACAGAAGTAAATTGACAGAAACAGTACAGATCGATGTCTTTAGTTTATCATGCTTTGTCACTTAGAGCAGTTTGTAGCTTTTTGAAGCCCTCGGACGATGGATCAGACTCCTGATATCTTTCAAGATCATGCTTCCGCTCGTGGTCATTCAGTGGATGGCTTTTGTGGCGCATCAAAGTAGGATTACCAGAAGCATTTTGTGCTTTATGATTATCGGGGAACCTAGGTTACAAGTAATCATGCATTTGTGATTAGTCGCCATCACACCCCAATTAAAGCAACTGGATCATGAATAACTGGGTCCAATCCTATGCTGAGTATCAACCGTGTCCTGAGCCAATAAACAAGTGAAATGCCATTATTTTCTCTTTTGTGCTAGTTTACTATGAGTACAAAAGCACAAAATTATCAAAAGACTTGAAACTGGTAAACCACGTGAAAACAATTCAACTTCAAATCTTCTTCCATAACTACAGGTATAAAAACAAACATAAGCAAGACAAAAATCATATCAAATGTGAGTTTACAGGGTTGACTTGAATGTTTTTGATCTGCTGCCTTTTTAGGTTTTCTGCAAATTAGCTTACATTTGATCACCAGGAACGATTCTTTCAGTAAAATTCTCAACACAAAACGTGACCTTGAGAACTGTGGATTAATACAAGCAAATATTTTGACTCCATGATTTTGTTTCTGAACAATGCTACTGCATAAAAGGCAGATTTTTGGTACATAATGCAGGCCTGGTGTGCATGACTGTGACACCAGCAGCCAGGTCACCAGCAGGCTCTTGTGTGTGTTTCTGAGTGTTTAGTTAAAAGGCACCGTGTTTAACCAGGTCAAAGCTTTTACTTTATGTCTGGCTGTGACTGTGTGTTTAGTGCATGTTTAGTCCATGTGTGTGTGCGTGTCTCTGTGTGTGTCCACACAATGCAACTTGATGGACCAGCGCTGAGAATAATTAACTCTGGTGACCCGAGCACCACGGTGACGGGGCAACCGCTGTGCCTGTAACGCCTGTCAAAGAGGCTGGTCATCACACTCCTCAGGCGGAGCTTGATGAAGAACAGGCCTCACACACACACACACACACTAAAGCAGAAACACACATACAGAAATGGGTACAAACAGGCGAGCTACATGCTAAACATAGAGTTGTCATATATTAATTAACACATTTACCATCTCTATAGCCTGAACACACACACACCACGTCACAGCAGCAAAAATGGCTCCATAGGTCTCCTCACAGCAGCTATGTATACATGGGTATGTGTCACTTTAGTACACTTGGCACACACTCTTTCACACCACGTCGCAGCAACAGCACTGAAGTGCTAACACACACACACACACACACACACAAACACACGGGCATATGGCAAGAAGCTGGCTGTTCGTTAGCACCCCTGACATCTCTGACAAATTGACTCCTTTATCCGAGTGGAAGTGTGCGGCAAGGTGGGGGGGACGGTGGTGGAGCTGACGTGGGGATGGATGCAGGGAGGCCGCGAGAAGGTGGATCATCTCATTCACACGGTGTGAAGGAGAGCAATATCATTCTGAGACGCACACACAGACACACAAACACACCTGTGACATCACCGGCATGCAAAAGACCTGTTTCGGTAATGACAAGCTAAGATGGAGGAAATGAAGGAAGAAGGAGGCGAGGGAATGAGGAGCGGTGGAGCTGATGGAGGGAGAGGAGGATGGAGGGCAGGGGCAAATGAAGGACAAGAGAAAGAAAGATGTCAGAGACGCTGACTTCAGAGGATGAGAGGAAGCGAAGGAGAGAGAGTGAATAGGCAGAGCGCTGAAGAAAAAGTAGACTGATAAAGAAGCCATTGAGAGGAGATTTAAGGGGGAGAGCAGCAGCAGCAGCAGGGATGTGCTGCAGGATGACTCCATCTTAACTCTGTTTACCGTGCTGTTTAGTTCTGAAAGAGAGTTCCCTCGCCTTTACTGAGCTGATATGAAGCCTCGTGATAGTTCATAGCATGAGGCACAAAAAAATATCCATCGGGCACTGATATGAGACAGTAAAGTAAAAGTTTTTAAGAAATGCTATGTTGAAGGATTTTATTTTCCCCTTTTTTCTATTTTATCAACACTTTGGAGCAAATGTGCTTTTATAGCCTATCCACCTTGTGACTGGTAGCACTTCATATTACAGCACAGCGATTACTAGTGGGGTAATAGTTAGAAAGCCAACACAGGAAGTGCCAAAACAGGTCACTTACCACAGACTCCAATATTAAAATGAATAGTTATACAGTTTTACAGTTTACAGCCTATTACACAAAATGGTTTTGGCCTCTATGAACAGCTGTACAGTGGACGATTTTTCCTTCTAAATTTTTGTATGTTGTAATTGGAAGCATGGCTACTTTGAGTGAAAGGTGCACAAACACAGCCGATAGCTGTCTGCTAGGCCTTAGCGCCGCTAATTTGTTAAACCTCTGGAAGTGTTTGTTTAAAAAGAAGAAAAAAAAAAGTGCTTCAGTTTTTTTGAGGTAATTATTTTATTAGTCTCTAATACACTAATAAGCATTCATGAACAAACGCACTTCCCTTGAACAGTTTATGAATCCAGCTTGCTACCCATGTTTGCTAGCATTAGCTGTTCAGCTAGCGCTACGACCTCTAAATGTGGTCATTTCTAACTAATGTGGCAACAGCCAAAGCAAAATGCAGAGTATAAAACATACTGCATTGCCTCATTTGTTATTTTAAGACAAAGTTTAAATTATTCAAAAATAGCAGACGTAATAATACTCCCTAGCAATGTTGTAGCACAATGTGCTAACAGCACAATCGCAATATCCATCCAATTTTTGGATAAAGAGTCTAAGGAACAGTGTTCCCAACTCCTCAGTAAGGAAAAATCGCTATTGGCTGTCCTAAAAGTCATCGAATTAGGCACTCTGGTGGACTTACAGTGTGTGTTTATAAGTAGTTTTAAACCTTGTGGTCCACAAAACAACATAACAGTAAAAGAAGAACTGATCGTTACAGTCAGTGCGGGAGCAGCGGCTTCGTTCATGCGTGATTCATTTGCAGTTTGGACGCATAGATGTGAACCTGTGAGCGCTTTGGCACGAGCGAGGTGCCCACGGCAGCACCCGCTGCTTGTTGAGAGTAAGAGGGATACGCGCTTTCACGTCAAAAAGTCGTCATAAATAAGTCTCCAATAACACCAGAAAAAGTCGCAAGACTTGTCGCTTTTTAGAAAAAGAGTCACTAAGGGGGTCTGAAAACTCGCTAAATATAGCGACAAAGTCGCGAAGTTGGCAACACTGCTAAGAAGCTTGGAAAGAAACGCGTCTGGAAATTTCCATTTCTAACCAGGTGATATTAATGGGGCAATAAGTTGATAATATATAGGTAATATGTTTTCTACCCCATTTAACAATGTTACTTCTTCTTTGAGCTGCGGGTCACTGCAGCTAGTAATCTGTATTCATCTTATCCTCTTCTGTCATACCAGCCTTTTGTACATCCTCCGTCACTCCATCCATGTGTTTTCTCTGTTGCCCTTTTCTTTTCCTACTATCTGCCATCTCCATCTTCAAAATCCTTTGTCCAGTATATCCACTATCACTCCTCTGCACATGCCCAACCCATGCCAGAATTGCCTCTCTAAACTACCGAGATGTAATATAAAGTTCTAACAAATTCTTTAAAAATGTATAAATGTAACCTAACTAATTAAATAAAATCTACATTGGAACTAAAAGTTTCGAAGTCAGTCGTGCAGGATCTTCTGATACGAACTTGCAGTAACAATCTAATTCTGATCTGTTTTGTCAGAACAGTAAAACAGCGTACGATACGTCAGTAAAATATTATGCATTCACACCAGATGAATGGTTTTAATATCACAAGAGTTTATGGCTGGAGGCACACATTATGGGGGAATAATCACTTCAAATAAAAGTTGCAATTCTTATTTTCTTCGGAATCAATTACCAGACTTTAATCATTATGAACCTTTGTTGCACAAAGTCATTCTTCAGTGCGGGAAAGCATATTTGGATTTCAAAGCTTAAAAAAGTAACACCACCTAATGGAGATTAAGTATTATTTAGATGTCTGGAAGCAAAGTTGGAGGGAAGCAGCTTTTTACAAAGAATGATGAAAGCAGCGCAAATCCTTCAACATATTCTCACTATCGTCTGATAACAAATGGACACTCGGACACAATTTTGTGATAGACGCCACATTTGAATGGACTGAAAATCTCTTCGATTATAATTGTTTTTATTATTTAGGGTTTAGTCACTGCCAATGCTATAGATATTCATTCATTTATGGACCAACTCCTCTTTCTATAAGTCATTTACCAAGCAGTTAATGAATTACAGGCTTATTTCATGAATAAAAAGCTACATAAGTTACTTTCTTCTTTTCCTTGTACTCTGGTTGACCTTCATCGAGACAGGTTTACATGAGTCAAAGCAACGTTTTATGTTGCAAGTCAGATGAAGAAAGAGAACAGAAAAGTTGTTCGATCAATGTGGACCCAATGGGCTAAATGATGGAGGCCCTGATCAAACATCATCATGTTTCTTGGAATATGGTATTCCCTCCAGTAGCTGATGTACTTCTGGTTGCTAAGCAGTAAATTAATCTCACATTTAAGTGATCCGGTGTGTTGGAAAGGCTTCCTCTACAGCTGCTGTTTTCAAATTCTTCCCACTTACTGTACACTGCACGAGCTCCGATTTCAACATGGACCTCAAAGAGAGCAAACATCTGCTTTTGTTTCAAAATGAGCCAAACCTGAGGTAAAGTCCACATTTTCAAAGCCTGAAATCAGCACGTCAGGTGAGGTGAGGATGCTTTTTTCCCCCACCCAACATTCATCCAGTTGTGAACTGTGATTTAGTCCTGACGGTGAAGCTGCAGAGTTCTGCTGTCACATCCTGTTTCAGGGAAAACACTCAGAAGACACTGTCTTCAATCTTCCCTCAGCACCTGGACCACTCACCAGACTTTCTTTGCAACAACTTCACCCACTTCCCAAAAATCAAAATCAAGCTGTAGAATTGCTGTTTTGACACAGCGGAGGAGGTTCGGTGTCCATCACAGAGGCACACGCATAAAGAAACATAACTGGAATCAAGCTTCTTTTAAATCTAAAAATAAAAGCTGCGCTGAAAAAAGAAAATAGCAAGAGAACACGATCTTGACCAGAAGATTGGCCAATTTAAATCTGATAAGGCTTTTGATTTTTACGGACCTGTTCTCAGAACTTTCTGATCACACCTCTTATACTGTTGCTATAGTGGAGGCTCATATTAAACGGGGGCAAAGATTCAAAAATTGAGGTCAGCGTTAGTGCAGGTAACAGCTCTTTATAACATCACTGACAGCTGATATTCCTGATGTGGTCATCTCAGGCACGGCAGCGAGGGACAGCCAATCAGACAAAAGTTGGGTTAAATGGGGAGAAAGGCGGCTCAAACAGCTCCTTTGAGACAGCAGATTGACCGAGAGGCTGGACCACAGCCCAGTACAAGACGAATAAGGTTAGTTATTAACTGTTAATAAACTCTAATAGAATCCCAGAAAAGAAAAGGAAAAATACAGAGCAAGAAATAGGCATAATAGGTCTGATTTAAGGTAGGATCCGTATAGCTTGGAGCGTGTGTGACAAACCCACCGTGTAATCTAAACTAGTGGTAGATAGCTCATTCTGGAATGAAATTGGCATGTCTGTGGGTTTGCTGATTATCTAATTTTCCCCTCATAATGGGCTCAGCTGTCTGCTCCTTCTCTTTGCGCTTCTTAATCTTAGTCTTGTTTGTAAAATAAGATATTCTTCGCAGCTCTGTGCTGATGACAGTAAATCTGAGGATTAAAAAACAACCTGAGGAAGAGACAGAGATAAATGAGACGCAGGAAATGGATGAGGAACAGGGCAGCCTCGCAACTCTTAACTAATTCCTTCGGTGGTGGGACAGCGCAGAGAGCGTGATTCATATCCGGGATTATGAAGAGAATGATGAATCTACTGCCGTTAGCATTGCATTGTCCTCGGCTAAGAGCAAGAGTATTCCCTACATCCAAACAAGCTGTAAAGTGTTTCGCAGTAACCGCAGCGCACGGTTTGAGTAAAAGATTAAAATGCAAAGATGCGACTCGTAGCGGTGCAGGCGCTCGGCAGCAAATTTCACTGTACCACCTCATTTAACTGAATAAATATATCATGGAGGGGAAGAAGGGGAAAACACTGTCAGCAGCAAATAAAAGGCACACGCATTTCCTTTTAATTACAGTCTTTACTGTGCTGCTTAACGTATGGCGGGCCTCACAAATGCAAACTGAGTTCTTTAGCGTGGATGTTTTTTCTGTGTAATTCTGTTGGTGATAAGTGGTGAAAACCTCCTCCAGTTTATCACCTCTAACTGCCCTCTAGTACGGCCTTGTAGCAGCAAAAAAAGATGATGCAATCATCAGTAAGACAATGATGTAAATTCCTCCCCTGTGCCCACAGCACACCTGAACATCATTCTGCTTCCCGCTCATATCCAATATACCAAAGCTACGACGACGTCTCGATTTCGGTATCAAGTTCTTGATGAAAAAGCCGACCGAACTCGACCAGCGTACCTTTTGACATTTCCAATTTGTTTGGAGCTTTCCTCCCGCCTGCTCCGGGCCTCCTGAGGTGGCCCTCGGCTGTTTGGCAGTGGCTGGTGAGGAGCACGTGGCTGACTGCAGAAGTGTTTGTGGCGGTTGCTTATTGCTGATGCTGTTTGATATCTTGGCTGGAGTCTTATCTGCTTGGTTGCTGCAGTTGCTCTGATATCTTGAAAGGCGGCTCAGTTTGGGCAGCTGTCAATGCCCGCTCCTCCTTGTCTCTCTTCCTATCTCTTGCCACCTTGCTCGCTCGATGCCTCGCTCGCCCTTTTTAATCAGCAAGATCAAAACAAGTGGGGCAGGAGTGTGATGGCAGCAGAATTGTAAATTTATAGATTTACAATTTCAGTTAAAAGCAACTGTAGACTCAACCATCTCAAAGTCATATAAAACTGTTGATGCGTCTCTCTGGAAAATCCGTCCCTGACTGTACATATGCACCAGGCAGGGGCATAAATCCAGTAAATAAGTGCTTAAATTTCTGGTGATAGTGCTTTTCCCAAAGCCGCCTGTTCACCGTGTTATCTTATCCTCCACAGCACGAACAGCTGTTGAGATACAACCTTATCCAGATTTGTCTATTTGAGCCTTTTGTTTGTGTAGTATCAGGGTTTGTGGTACTGACTGACAAGCAGGGAGTGGAAGTGTTATAGGTTCTCATAAAAGGCTATTTCTACCTTCAGCTTCTGAGTGTTTTCTATATGAGCAGATTTATTTTGTGGCGCTCCACGGATGGATGCCACATGCATCTGCATCACTGTTCAATCACGGCTTGCTGACAGCAACACTATCAACTGTAGGAAGCTGAAGGAAATATTGTGGTCAAGGTGCAAAGATTGGTGCGCAAACTGGAACAGAACCAATGTAATATTGACCAAACACTGCTAGTATCAACCTTGTTGACTGATATCAGTACAACGGCTGACAGGATGACATCTACTGATGTCAGTCAGATATTTATCTGTTTTGTATTGGCTAAATTAGAGCAGGGCGATATGACCAAAATTATTTATCACGATATACATTTGAAAATTTGCGATAACGATATAACTGACGATATAATTGACACTAAACAAGATACTTTACAACTCCACAACTTTATTCGTGCAAAAAAAATAATAAATCTATGTATTTTCACTTAAACAAGCAGCTGTTTTTTATGTGCATTAAAGTTATATAAAACTTTAACAGTGCAAATGCAAATTCCTCGCTGACAGTTTAACCAAAAGGCATTTCCAGTGGAAATTGGCCGACATATCCTCAGCATAACCATGTATAATATCCACAAAGAGGTTATACACACACAATACCGTAATACTATGTTGAAGCACAGTACGTATCACTCCGCGAGGCTCCTGCCTACGATAGCCGTAACGCTCTGACAATCCATCAAGCGGTGCGGCTTCGTAGCTTAGCAAAGTCGTACTAAAACATTTGACAGATTTTCGAGCACCGTGTACATAAAATCGGTTCGAGGTCAGTAAACACAACAAGAATTCATACATAAGGCACATCGAAGGATTGATTTTAAGTGTGTCGTACTTTCCAAAAAACACGGTAATAATGACGGCCCGCTAACATGCTCTACCAAAAATAGTGCTTTGGTGTGTGTCTGACGGACGAAAGCTAAACCAGTTCCACCAGTGAAGTTGCAGCATTTTTACAAACCAATTCTGGTTCATCTGTTTCATTTAACGATCCACTTTCGCTCTTCTCATTCTGCGTTGCCGGCACGCTTTTTCCGCCATGTGCGTATGTAAACAAAGGCACTGCGCATGCGCGTTTTACAAATAGTCTATTGCGATATTTCATTTTCCTATCGTTGCCCGACATTATACCTGCATTACCGTGAACGGTATGATATGGCCCAGCCCTAGGCCAAATATATTTAGCTGTTGAAGAGCTAAAAGGTTTTGAAATACTGAAAGTTGTTCTTTAGAGTTAAATCTGCCCACACAATAAATGTATCGGCATCATCTAACAACTAAATCTTTAATGTAAAGATCAGCGTCAATATCGGTATTGGACTGGAATTGGCTCCAATCGATTTTTGCTGACGACAAATCTCCCCACCTGGTTCATTCCATGAATCAGTCTGATCTTTTTATGAGGCTCTTCGTTTTGCCAGTTTTGGCTGGTTTAAAAGCAAAAAACTTAAACAAGAGATGGGACTTCCTCACCCTCATGCATGTGGCACAAACACACTAACAACTCACCCAAACCTTAGCCATCCAAAAAAGTACTCCAATTGAAGTTTTGATGACAATAGTAAGAGATGTCATTATGAATACACAAATCTTGTTTTTGCAAGACTCAAAGTTCCTTGAAATTACTCATCAGGAAATCACAGAAGTACGTGCAAAACGAGCAGATGTTTAAGCTACGCGGTGTGTTACCTTTTATTTAAATTCCATTAAGATGATGATCGACTTCAAGGTTGTACCAGGTAATAAACATGAGCGTTTTAGGACCCTGGGGGAATCATGGTCCTCCTGTGATCATGTAGGTTTTCCTGACAATTAAACCTCCCTGCAGTTATGGAGAAACACAAATGTTTCAGTTGCCACCAAAGAGGTGGATGCTCTTTCTTGCACGAGTTCATCATAAAAATAATTTCTTCATTACTTCTATTCCACTCATCTGTGGTCAGTTTAAGCTAACAATTTAAAACTCTGCAGGAATTATTCCGAGAGTGGACAGAGCCATTTTCGGCTTTGCGTTTCCAGCCAGCAGAAGCAGACGGGGCTCTAAACAAAGCAATCAGCTAGTTAAACGTTATCAGAGCACCTCGAGAAAATGAGTAGTAATGCCCCCAACATGTCTCTTCTTAGTTCTCTTTCCAGACGATCAAAAAGCCGTCACGCCACATTGCGCCCCGTAATGGTTTTTTTGTCTGGACTCTGTGGTATTTAAATGAACAAAAGGAAACGGGGTGCCAGGCTGTGGGTGTGGGTATTCTCTCTGCATGTGCGTGTGCACTTAATTTGAGATATGCGTGCGCTTAAGAGAGAACGGGAGAAGATTGACTCATTCATATGGAGAGAGACGGGCAGGCAGACGGAGCGTGGAGAGTGGACACAGTGGACAGGGTGACTGATCAGGACACATCAATAATTATCTGTTTACTTGCTGCAGCCTCAGAATTTCACAGGGCCTCTTCAGCCTTCTGATAGCTAACAATTACATTTTTTTAGATACCAGTGTGTTATACTGTGAATGAGAGAAAGAAAGAAATGTCAAGAAAAGGCTATTTTAAGCCTTGTGCAGCCAACAGATGTGTTTTTCTGCACACGCACAGGGCTAGGTTGATGTTTTTGTGTCTGTGTGTCACACGGTTTGTTCCATCAAAGCGGTTCTATAAATAGCAGCAACACCACTCGACTGCTACGCAGCATAATGTGTTATATAACCTCGTCCAAATGCATACTGAGACCACATCAGCATCAACAACTAGGCTGCTACCTGTTATAGTGCTGCAAGGCTCACTCACATGCACCAACATGCAGATTACATGCTCTTCTTCATTATTCATGCAGCATTTCTGCCTTTGCTAGAAAGTATCAAGGACCAGGGGAAGCAAGGACATGTGAAAGTGAAGTCACGCATCCTCCCGTCTCCACAACCACGTTTAGTTACTCATTAAACATTACATAATGGTTACGATTGTTCTGTCAGTCAAAAATCCTTATGCAGGCAATGGTAGCCACAGTTTTCCTGTTCAAATATGCTGCTTTGTCAAAAGTTCCCAATAACAACCAAAAACACGTTGTTGGAACATATTGTATTGCATTTTTACAGCCCACAGCTTTATAAGACCAGTTTAAATGTTTTAAATGACTCTCATTGTGTCACTTTCACACCAGGACTACAGACAAAGTGAGCAAGAGAAACATAGTGGTGATCAGAGATCCAAGGAAAGCTTGAAAAATCTATTTGACTTAAATTTGATGGCTTGGAGCACAATTTGTGATGAAACCTAATGTAATCTACTACGAGCTTTGCATCGTAAGGTTGTTTTTTCCCCCCCTCAGATAAGAACATAAATACCCTTTACCGTTGCTTCTTCCCGGTAAAGCCTACATTACTTTCTCTTCATGCTGTTATTTGAACTATAAATGAATCAGCATTCTTTCCACCACCCACTACACCTTCACAGCTCTGCTAACAAGTTTTCTGGCCTAAACCCTGAACATAAACATAAAAATTCTCATTAAAAAGATTAAAGCACTATGTTGTCATTTAAAATATTTCAAAATTTTATAACACATAAATAAAATTTACCCAGATGTTTTATTTTAGGAACACATGTGAAAACACCTCATCTAGGTTAGCATGAAAGAACGATTTCATCTACTGATCTTTGTTTATTCCTATGAATTTTTAAATTGAGGAATCAAACTGTGTCTGTTCTTTGAATTATTGTGGTTAAATAATGATGCAAATTTATAAAAACTTAGCACATTCATAAATGATTATGAATCTTATTATGAATCTTGCCTTTGTTCACCAAAGTATGTTTTCCTGAGATAATCTTGAAGTATTTGCAGACACTGAAGTTTCCTAACTCTCAACCCGGCAGATACAGGGAGGGGCAGCCATCTGCTGTGACTGGTTGGGGGTGAGGGGACGAAGACAGGACAAAGACACTGTGGAAGAGAGATGGAGATTAAAAATAACTAATGATTAAATCAGAGTGGTGTGTAAATACACAGTGAGTGAAAAGAAAGTTGAGTGAAAAAGAAACACCCCAGCAGATCTAAACCTGTTGCAACATAAATAACGAAGGATGCAGGGTCACCTGGTCCAGCCCTAACTATATGCTTTACCAAAAAGGAAAGTTTTAAGCCTAATCTTAAAAGTAGAGACAGTGTCTGTCTCCCGAATCCAACTGGGAGCTGGTTCCACAGAAGAGGAGGCTGAAAGCTGAAGGCTCTGCCTCCCATTCTACTTTTAAATACTCTGGGAAACCCACAAATGAGCTCAGAGTCTGAGAGCGAACAGCTCTAATGGGGTGATATGGTACTACGAGGTCTTTAAGATAAGATGGGGCCTGATTATTCAATACCTTTTGTGTGACGAGCAGGACTTTAAATTCAGTTCTGGACTTAACAGGAAGCCAATGAAGAGAAGCCAGTATGGGAGAAATCTGCTCTCTCTTTCTAGTCCCTGTCAGCACTCTCGTTACAACATTTTGGATCAACTGAAGTCTTTTCAGGGAGTTTTTAGGACATCCTGATAATAATCAATTACAGTAGTCCAGCCTAGACGTAAAAAATGCATGAACTAGTTTTTCAGCGTCACTCTGAAACAAGATATTTCTAATTTTTGCAGAAAGTAGTCCTACATATTTGTTTAATATGTGCATTAAAGAACAAATCCTGGTCAAAAATGACTTCAAGATTCCTACTTGTACTGGAATAGTGCATCAACATGACTGGCATGCTGGATGAAGACACAGTGCCTCAAAATAAATGAAAATCGACTAAAGCACCCAAAAGACATCATAACTTACTGAGTTTTTAAATGATTTTCAAGCAAGTAGCTTTTTGATGCAAATACACATTCGCTCATACAACAGCATAGACGAGGCTAAACATCTTCCCGTTCCATGACTTTGCTTAACTTGACATAAGGACAGAGACTTAACATTTTGTGAGCTTTTGGTGCTAGATCAAATTAATTATATTCATAAGAGAAATCTATACTGTACAACAACATGCCATCTGTGAAGTGTTACTGCTGCTTACTTTCATCACGTTGGATTCGTACATATGCAAGTGTATACTACGTGTATACATCTGTGAGGCTGAGACACCACAGCTACAATTATCTAGTTCAATTCACAAATCCATTTTATATCTTCTGCAGTAAAACATTTAAAAAACATTTCAGGATTCAGTGAATTTCATTTCATGTTTTCAATGAGCCAAAACACGGAATATGGATCGGCTATCCATAAAACGCTCACATTTAGGACCTCACAGACATGGGGTGTCATACTGCACACATGCACACACACCCCACCCCAATTTTTATCACACCATTGGCTCCTGCATGATTCCCTACTTATTTTTAATCCAACGAGGTGTGTAATGGCTGCAGCGATGGGGGTGTGTGTTTAAAACGACTGCTGCAGTCACGGCTCAGGAGAATATGGCTCATCTGCAGGGGATTCAGGCTTTGGTGACAGCGCCATGCCTCTTATCTCTAACCACTTAGCACTGATCTAAAACATGCTGATAGGGGAAGGCTAATTGGAGCAAATGTCACTACTGAACCGTTCAGCGGCCATAAGGAGGCGAGAGTTTACAGCAAACGACTGTGACCGGCCATCCTGTGGTTCTTCCCGTGTGTCCCCTCCAACAAAAAATACTCATCTTGTTATATTTTTGCAGTGTGTGTGTGCAGGGTGTGTGTGTGTGTGTGTGTCTTTGGTCAGCTGCCCCACCTGCGCTCATACTGTGCGACAAGGCCGGCTGACTCAGATTTAAAGACTGAGGTGAAGAGGGAGGGAAACTGTTAAAGTTGGAGGAGAGCAGGAGGGAAGTGCCTCACATCCTGCGCGAGAAGCAGTTGGATTATTAGAAATGTGTGCGGTCATGCGGGAGAGACACGGCTCGGTAAATGCGAGGACTTGTGTGGGAGAGTTTATGCAAGAGCACTCTTATCTTAATTGAGATTTCCACATCAATTTTGGGTTTATCCAAAAAAGAAATCAAATCACTTAATTATATTTACCGAGGTGCTCATGCGGGTTTCTCTTTCCTTTTTTTGTGTATGACATTTATTGCAAATTACAAACGTACAAAGGAGGAGCTATGACTTAGTTACTCAATTTTGAGCTTTTATTTACTACATGCATCTTTTATCTCATATCCTTGCGTCCCATGATGCCTTGCGTACTACTACCCTATCTGCTGTCCAGCTCTATGTCACCATTTTCATCGTTCTCTCCTCCTCCTTTCGCCTCCTCTTCTCCTTCCCTGTTGTCGTGGTTCAACAGGCCCACAAAGCCAAACCACTGACCGCAATCTCTACGACAGCAGCACCTGGTCAGAGCCAGGCACACCACACACTCAGATACAAACATGTTTCCACAAATTCTGTGGATGTGCCGTTAACGCATTTAAACGTGCTAATCAAATAAAAAGAATGAAGGTAAATCTATCAACTAGTTTCACAGCACTAGAACTGTTACTAAGGTCTGCTGCAGGAATTATAAATGAACACAAACTCATAAATGAAATAAAAAGAAATGGTGTTTTTCATTTAAAATTGTTGCCTCTGCTCCCCTTACAACCGTTGTATCGTTATTAAGTTTCAAGCTGCACAGCATTACACATATAATACAACTTTAGTTTAAACACATTTTAGCTAGAGTAACAATGAGGTCAGGTAAAACGAAGGCTCTAGCCATCACTGCTCTGATCTGCGGTTACCACAATACAAAAACACATCACTGTGATCGCATTATCACAATAACTATAGAAAATTTGAAGAAAAAAATAATTTTCTTTTTTGGCAAATTAATTAAACCCAAAATACAAAAGGTGGAGGTGGCGAGTAGAGTCAGAGTGATGCAGAATTCAGATACAGATATCGGCTGATGTCTTCTTCCCAGACAAACACAAACAGATCTGCTTATTTTTTGTTATTTGTGGTTATTTATTTACATATTTACACTCTCCAGCTTGGCTGTTTGATGTGTTTGAAAAGTTCCGAACACTTGTTGTCAACGGGGATGCTACAGAGCGCCCCCTGGTGAACAAACTATGCGATATCAACACTCATAACATGATTGAAGGGTGTTTTTCTTTTCCATTCTTTAATTTATTTATTTTTATTTCCACTTATTGGCCATTAGAAATGACAAATCAGCAAACAGCTACTATTGGACAATAAATATGAGGGCCCTGACAAATCAATCGGGCTCTAGCGGTGAGAGACAATAACTTTAACTTTACAAAACAACATATTGCTTGAGATACTACCACATGTTCTTTATTTACATTTTATTTATTTTGAAATATCAAGGTCATTGTCAATACGCAGTTGCTGTTACAAAATGACTTTGACTAAATAAGATTTCAATTATTTAGCACGATTGCTCATTAGCTTTACAAATTGTAACTTTTTAACATATTAATAAATTTAACATATCTTTTAAATATTTTTCTTAAATTTTCAAAATAATTCAACTGAATATAAAAACATAAATATGTCTTATTAGCGAAAACACTGCATTAGCATACAATCTAGTCTTTTGTGACATTTTAACGTCTTTATAAATTTTGCTAATGCTGTTAGATTATGTAGCATTTATTCCTTTGACTTTAAAGATGACTTTCATTAATTTTTTTGTCACATTCACAAAGTCACGTGTCATCTGTGGCCTCCACAGTGGGAAGTGTGGGAAACTCACAGGGTGGGGACCTCCACAGGGCCACCTAAGCCGACCTTTTTCCAGCTTAATAAGCTCGATCCTCTAGATGGATCTTAACCACCAAAGGCCTTCGTTCTGTCATCTTGGCTCAAGCTGAACTTACCCTCAAGTGTCAGTTCACTCAATGAAAGACAGACGCTTTTATTTTTTTATTAAAGTCAAAACTAATCGATAAAACTAACTTTTTTTTAAATCTCCACTAACTTACAAAGCTGTAGCATGCACACGGCTCTATTTCAACTACCAGAGGTTGCAACACTGGGTCTTGAAAACACAGATGGTCACAATATTCGATTATCCATTAATACTGACACTCAATCCAGGTAGCCCTCGGTCACAGATTCTGCAACAGGAGAATAGGGAAGTGCAGTAAAAACATGCAGCAGCAGTATGGACGAGATCAATAAAGACATGTGTTTATTAGATTGAGGTGGGCTGTGACAGAGCCTGGCCCGGGAGTGGAACAGTAGCGTGTAATCTTGTACTGTTTTCTCTCTCCCTGCAGAGCGGCAAACTCACTCACTCAGGCCTCGGGCCACAAAGAAGCATGCAATAAACAGCCGTCAATCTAGTTTGGGACTATTGACCGAGGAAGGGGAGACAGTGGAGACTGGATGATTGGAAAAAATTGAGGCCTTCAAAAGGTGCTTATGTTCAGTGGGAGGACTCCAAGTAATGCAATGTTGTTATTGGGAGCGCTGAACCCAGTTTGGGGAAATAGCGGCCCAGTGTCTGTTCAACGTGGACTTTAAATTAACCTTTCAACTGAAGTATCCCCATCTTGAGTAGCAGACAGTTTTAAATAGTACAGCTGCCCAATTAGTGCACTGCTACATTTGTTTCTTGATGTCCATTGGCCATTAGTCTCAATGCCAGTATTGATGCTTGTGATTATTCCTCAGCTAAATGCACCATTGGTCTCTTTAAACACAGCCAAAGGGCTATTTGTAAAAACAGGCTTTGGCACGCGCACGTCTCGCATTTTATTTGTGTAATGAATACGTAGTGTATTATTCATTCGCTATGCTTGGTGACATTCCCAAAAGTAACTGGGCTGGAATGATAATAGAGGAATCAGGTGATTGAGACAAATGGAGCTCCACTGCACAACGTACAGTAACAATACATCAGCCTTAAGCAGCAGGCATGTTGTTCCAAAAAGGATTGATGGAGAAAACAGTGCGAAATTTGTCCTCTCCTTCATTACTACGCTTATTCTACACAGCAATGCGCCAACATGTTTGAGTCAGAGTGAGTGAGGGTTTCAAACAGCTTGGACTGAGGCACAGCTGCACTTAGACAAACCTATAGGAGTTTTTGGAGCTTGTGACATCTGCCGCCTTTCCCCGCCGAGTCTTAAAACAAGGGTACATGTGCAGATACTCAAAGTAAAGGTCACCAAGTTAAACTCAAAAACAAAGGGAAGGATATAACCTTTAGAAAACTGCTATGTGTGCGGGTCTGTGGTCTGATTCTGAACTGGTTAGGTGTATTAAGGTAAAACTGCGGCACAAACTTTTTTCTAAACTGTTTTTTGTGCTGGTCGTCTGTCGACCAACAGCCAACAAAACACGGGACACACTCACCCATTCATATGAATAGATCAGTGTGTGCAAACTTTTGATCTTTCGTAAAAACAAAGCATTTTCAGTCACAGAGAGGCTCTACTAGACACAAAAGGAAGTAAAAAAGTGAAATCAGGGTTAAGCTAATACCTCAAGGCCTTTCTATGAGTGCAAACACATTGCAACTGTGGTACAGACAACTGATATTGGCTTTGTTGGTTGAAATTGGCGTATT
Source organism: Maylandia zebra (assembly GCF_041146795.1). NCBI lineage: Eukaryota > Metazoa > Chordata > Actinopteri > Cichliformes > Cichlidae > Maylandia > Maylandia zebra. The sequence goes on from NC_135169.1 coordinate 45,881,699, forward strand.
GGCAAATAGGATGACATGTACGTGTTCGTGGCCAATGACAACCTGTTGTGGAACATCAATTTTGCACCGGCTACATGTTGAAACACAGCATGATGCACACAAAAAAGGAAAACCACCGGATTCATAGTGGATTCGGGTCACATCTGTTATGAAAATGAAACTGGCATCCTTTTCAAAGGATGAGGCCACCTACCACTACTATGGATTTGTTGTGATTCATTGATGTAGCATTAAATTTGGCATAGTGATTACTGAAATGTAAAACAACAGCATCAGCGTCATTGACTCACTGAGTTTAAGCTTTGATTTATTCAGTAATTTAGAAATTGGATGAAAAGTAAAACTATCAGTAGTTTAACTTTTTTGGCTCTCAGGCTGGACTTATGATTGATCAGGAGACTTTATGATTGTAAGTAGATGATAAGATTCGATACATGCCTCTTGTTTTTCTGAAATTTTAAAAACCTTTTATGTAACAGATGTATATAATTAATGGGGAACATCAAATGCTGATTTTCTTTTCTTTTTAATGTACGGTGTGTATAATAATGTCTAGATATTGTGAAATATTGTCCTATTACGGCAATTTCAAATCTCCAGAGTGTTCTTTTCCTGGTTAAATGAGGTTAAACTGTAAAACATTTACCACAGCAAGTCTTCAGTCTGTGGCCTGGAAGCAATTTGCACATTTATAATGGGTTTGGTACCAAAGTGGCTCCACTCAACCAGTGATCTGTATCCATTCAGTATCTGCTCTGAAGCAGGCTGTACTGTTCCTTGTGACAAAACACAACAAGACCAAAGGAACACAGCTGTATTGTCCTATGCAGAATAATTGGCAGGTACTTCTGAACAGGTCAACTGAGCCTGTGCCTGAGCACCCCCGTGTGCCCTCTGCAGGAGAGTGAGTGGAGATGTGCGTTTGTTCTCTTTTTTTTTAGCATGTTAAACCAATAAAAGTAAGGCCAGTACAAATGATGCCCCCACACAGATACACCTACACACAGTGGCCTCAGAGAGCACAGAGTACTGCTAAACAAGTCCCTCTGACATGAACACCATAGCAACCAAACACCTGTTGCATAATCATTTCGACTTTTTCGTGCTTCTTTTAAACCTTTAAAAGTCGATCAGCACTCCTGAATGGTTCTGGGAGCAGTCACACCAAATCTGACATTAGATTTTAAAACATATTATGAGTGATGCGTGTGTCTGTCTGTGTGTGTGTGTGTGTGTGTGTGTGTGTGTGTGTATGATCTTTATTTTGCTTGGCCTTTTACAGCTGATAGGGCTAACAAAACAGCAGAACACTTATCACCATTGTTAATAATGATCCTAATTTTATTCATTTTTTACAATTAAAATTTGGGCATTTACAAGCTTTGATGCAAAGACACACCCAATGTAACAATTAAGATGGCACTTTTCCACTTCCACTGTGTTCTTTTGCTGCTTGGATGCAAGCATCGTGCGTGCTATAAATCACTATAAATCAGCCGCCTGAGAACAAGCACGAGTGTGCATATCTCTCTTGGCACATGACATGTCCTTCAGCAAAGTTGCCCTTTTGCCTGTTCGCTGCCCAAAATGTCTCATTGAATATTTAATATGTGCACCGATGTAATGATGACAGAAGCGAGCAGGCCAGAGCATGGCTCTGATTATTCAGGCTTCTACTGCTGTGTCAATGAGGCCACCACGGGGGTCATGACTGCTTCCACAAAGCCCTCTCACCTGTGTTTTCCCCCTGCTTATCCTCCCACCTCTGCTCCCTTCAGTAGCTGCCACTGGTGAGTGCATGTCCTCTCCCTACGGTTCAGGTGGGAGGCCTCTGCACTCTGTCTCTTGAAGTGTCCAAATGGCATTAAGTCCATATGCACGTCCATACAGAGTAAATCGGTGCTGTTAGGAAGCAAGCTGTAGATGGTGGAGCTGTATTTAAATTACTGCTGTTACACATCCTGCTGTTAGATGTCGAATGCTGCCACAGCTTTGACATATGTCCATGACTGTGCTGCTACAATGTGTAATTTATGTGCAATTTACACAAAAAGTGTTTGTTGTGTGTCTGTGCAATAGTGTGAAAGGGCCAGTGATGGAAAGCATTTTTCCAAAATGATCCCATTCTCCTAAATCCCTGCGAGATAGCAGCTCATCTATAGAGAGTCCTGCAGAGCTGAAAATAGACATATAGAACTGCACTGAATAAAAGGCAACAGGGCGGCTCAGCTTCGCCCCTGTGAAAGCTGCTCTGAGTACATGTGTATGTTGGCCGAGCTAACAGACTAGCACTTGGCATGTGCAACATGTCCCCATAGCCCTATGCCTTTAAGCCAGGCTTTCCTTTTAGCTCACTTACACACTGTATATGGACAAATACAGTACCCTGTTTAAAAATAGAGAAGGACGTCTGAAAAAGCATCTCTCATCCACATTAGCACGCATGAGTAGATCCCTTTCATCCTCTTTATCTCCAACTGACCAATCAAGCGAAGTGAGCTGGGGAAAAACATAATGACTCGTTCCGATTAAAGCCACCGACATGCCAGTAAATTAAACCGAATGAGAAATCTTCACTTGTTCGCCGTAAATTTCTAATGTTTCTTCCCATCATTTCGGAGATGCTATCAAGTGTTTGTCCTCATATTTGACCACGCTCCAGACTTGAAAAAAGTAGTAGAGGTGACAGCGGCTACTTCCCTTTCAGCTAATCTGTATGCTTTCCAGTAGGGAGGCTTAAATCCCTCAGTCTGCCTGCGTGCCAGGGAAAATAAAACCTTCACCTAATAACGAATCCCAGCCATACTTCACACAACACTTTGATTTTGCTTTTGTTACCCGAGCACGAACTTGCCGGCTGCTCTGGGGATTGAGGGGGGATTGGAGCCGAGGGACAGAAAGAGAATGTGCCCGTTTGTTTATTGAGCGCGAGTTAAGAAGGCAATTATGCCAATATTTGTACGCAGAGGCTTGTGTACGTTTTTTGTCATAGGCCCAAATTTGTGACTGCTTCATTTGAGACTGGCTGACCCCAATTTGACTTCAGTTATATTGCGTAATACCCAGGCTAAATGTGTCTTAATTAAGGTTAAGGTTACAGTAAGTGGAAAACCTCAAGTATCTACTGTGTTTGTGCATCTAACCAGCACAGCCACCAACATCCTTCTAGCACTGGTACATCTGTGTGTCTGCAGCAGTGACCTTTGGCCCAGCATCTATCTGGACAGTCTGTGCCATCACTGTGCCCCTGTGGTCCCCAAAGGTTTCCCCGCTTCCTGACAGAATGCCCAATCAGATTATTTTGCCAGGCGACACAAGCTCTTCAAGCCGGAGTTGTTGACATCATGAGGCTAAGCACTGAAAGCAAAATGCTCACTGACTCACAATACAATGTGTAAAAGGGTGGAAGCCTTTTACTAGCCTGTTATTGTGATGCAGCCTTTATTCTAATGTATAGCCACCTAGCTGCCGTAAAGCTGCACTTGGCAACATGCTGTTCACCATCTTTATGTGTGAGTATGCTAACCTATGCTAACTCGGCTACATTTAAAAGACTGTAGCATTTAGTCAAACAGCAAACCAATACAGAACAAGCTAACTCATGATCTCAGCAATCTCTCCAGCACGTCCGTGACCTACACTGAGGGCTGATCCTGGTAGGACACGCCCCAAACAGTTCATATTTAGATCCCCTTTGCTGTGCCTAAACATTTGTTTTAAAAGCTGACTTGATATTGACTCCAATTTTGGCAGCAGGACATCCTACATTTTGATTCCTCAATTGATTTATGTGCTGAGATCGATTTTGCATCTTTTGTTAAATAAATTTTAAGGCCAATATTTGGAGTTAATGTCACTAATGACGGCTGCGGGTCATTGCATGGTCAGCATTTCTGGTGCTTTATTACCACGTCAGCAATGTTGGATTTTGTTTGTTCGAAAGCAAATAGTTCAACGTGTTTTTCTCAAATTCTGAGCAGCATGCAGACGATTCTACACAGCGAAGACTCTGCTGAGAGTCTGCAAAAGCTACGCTGCTAGTGCAGAGGCCACCATTAATGCTTTCTGCCCTTATCTTCTGTTAGTAGTATCTCCAACTCAGTGGGACTATCACTGGCTTTTTGACTGTGTTTTCTAACAGTCTTATTGTTGCACACAGCTGATACAGTCTTTTGTGCCTAACTGTTTTAATGCAAATGCTGCTGGAAAGGAGGGAATCATTCTCATGCCAAAGTTTGGCATTCGTGTGCATTCTGTGAAATTTATTCCTGCTGTGCACCCAGCACTAGATGAAAGCTTAACAAATCTATTATTATTTATCCTGAGGGGGGAATGCTAAATTTCATCTTGTCACAACATTTCAGTCAAAAATATAAATGTCAACCTTGAGGTGGTTGTCACACAATTACCAGAGACATTAATGAAAAACAAGTGACAACTTTAATATCTGTATAAATTTTAATGACTTCAAATTGTTCTCCGGCTGACATGAGATATTTCAGACTGGATGTGAGCGGCGTACCAACCAACCTGTTCCCTATGCAGCACAGATGTATATAAAACTACATCTACATAAAAGGCCTGGACACATCGGATCCCCAAAATCTGTTTTTAAATGGATCTGTTCACACGGATCGTGTAATTTCATTGGATGAATTTGCGGCATTTATTTTGTGCAACATAGTTTAATTTTTTCAGATTTTTCTGATGCGAATAAACAGATCTGACCAATCAGATCACCCCATTTACCAACAAGTGTGATGACAGATCAAAATGCACACGAGCACTTAATATATAAATTTTAAAATAGTACTGTTTTACCTCACACACAGCTAAACGCTGCTCCGGGTCAATTAGCTCTCTGAAATGATTTCTCCACCAAAATTTTATTAGAAGCAGGTATCAGACGTGAATTATTAATTATACACCTACTAAAACAGTAACAGCAACAATAATACGTTAGTTTTAACAGTTGCTTAACTTTTCCGACTCAAAGCAGTGCATCAAAGTCACCTTTAAACATTTCCCAACCTTCCATATCCACGTGTGACGTCTTCTGTGCCATTGGCCGAAAGACAAAACAAGACATTTTTACAGCAGGCTGCTGTAGATTTTGGAGAGAACTGCTGACCATCAATTCTAAAGCTATTCTACAGCTAGCTTAGCCCCTGTGATTTCACAGCTCTTCTTAAATCCTTTCCTGCACCTCAACCACATCTTGGATCAGTCTGCCCGCCGAACACTGACACCAAACTGATAGATCAACCCTCTTGAGGGAAATGAAATCTAATTAACTCATTCTGTTCTTCTCTGAAAAGAAACGGCTTCCTTTCACAAACAGTACGTGACACTCATTCACTAAGGATGTAACTGCTTTCGACCAAGGACTTAAATAACCTCTCCTGCATTCGAGTCTGTATAAGAAATCTCTGTCATCAATTATTTAGCCAGCAGGATGTTGCTTAACCTTTCAAGACTCATATCAGCAAGTATCTGCCGAATTGTCCTTGAGCAATACACTGTATCCCTGCTAACTGCGGGGTGCTTTTACTGCATCCAGACCGCTTCTGTCACAGTGACCTAAGTGGGCCAACGAGGCAATTTCCCTACAGCAATCGATACAGAATGAGTGTTGTGCAGGATAAGAGTCGTGCAGGTCCAAGCTCGCATAGCAGAAATTCTGAATTTTCACTGAAATTCTTACTGAGTTTTTGTATTAATTACTGTCAAAATGATGTCGTCAGCATGACAAAAAGTATTTGTGAGATCTGAGGTTTCAATTAAATGTGATCTACTTTCCACGCCAAAATGGACAGATGTCAGTTTCTCCCCCTGCCATTACAGCGGCTCTTTGTAACGAGAGAGAAAGCCCCGGTGAGAGAGGGAAAAGAGCGAATGGTGAATCTATTATTCCAGGAGACTTCAAATCTTTCGCTTCAGGCAAATGTGACTTCACAAAAGCCTGTTTTGAGAAAGACTGGCGACTCTGAGCTATTTTTAGCTTCTGCATACCCCCGCCTTCTCTTCCTTTCCTTCGCTCCTCTTCCTCTGTTCTTCACCTCCATCCACCCCTTTGCTGAGAAGGGCTCCTCTCACTGCTGAAACACCCCTGTGCACACAGGTATTACCAGGGCTTCATGGTTCATCTCAAAAGCTTTGTGTGTGTTGAAGTGTCTTTGAATGAGAGCAAAAGAGATGGTATGATTTACCCTGACAGACAGGTTTTGTAATACAGTACTTCAAATTATATTCCCTCTCCACCAACCTGCCCGAGCCACTTACTCATAACTGCGCTTGGTCTAATGGAGGTTACAGCTCGGGTTCATGACTTCAGCTAGTGTCCGAATCATTCAAAAACTGTCTCTGAGCTAAGCAACACTAATGCTGCACATGCAGTACTATAAAATATAAATCACCAGCAGATGCTAGTGCCTCTCTCATAGAGCACATCAGCACAGTGGTGGCTACAGCTAAATGTTACCACCAGCATGTCTCTCACATACAATGGTTACCATACCAACAACTGAGTGTTTTTTCCCTCTGAGGTACAAAGTTTGCTTTGCATGAGTTTTAATTATTTTCTTTGTTTTTTAACTGCCAAGACTTAAAAGCAATAGAAACAAAATTATATTTTGTGTTTGCCTAGGGTTAGAGTTAAGGTTGCCATCAAAGCTCAGACCTCGGAGGTTTAAGGTCTCGCCAGAACATCTGCTATATGCTACTGAATATAATGAACAACAGTGGCTTTTGGTTGAAAAAAATAAGGTATAACAAAATATAGATATATTTAGTTGTTTTCCAAATAGACAAAAATCCTAAAAGACTATTTAGTGCTTATATTCTGTCTTTTTACAGCTGTTTTTATTGGCCCCGTTCACATAAAGCATGCCTTGAAGCTAGGTTTTTTAAAACCTCATGGCGTACACCACAGGTCTCAGGTTTAAGATGTACCACACACCGGTTTTTTAATGCTTCAGAAGTTAAGCACTGTGTGGGCAACTGAGATTTAGATTTAAAGCGTAGGATCATTGCTTTTTGGTAGTAAATAATTCAAATCAGGCAGCAGCATGTGCTGTGGATACGGTCGGGTCAAGCACTCTCTTGAATAAAGTTTTATCTGGTTTCAGTATTCAGTTTATTTTGTAAAATACCACAGGGTCATAAATGTAAAGGAGGATTGTTACGTGTGTGTTGTTGGTTTGTTTGTTTCTTAATGTGTGTATGCAAATTCGCCTGTGCAGGGGCTCGGCTGTGATTGGTGGACCTAAGGAAAGGCCTGATGTAACTGGTTCCTGCTGTGGACGTGAACTATAAAAGGACGACTGAAGAGCTGCGGTGTGGGGTGTGGCAAACTTCCCGTGCACTTGCCTCAGGTCCAGACGGAGCATCCGCAGCGATAGCTACTTAGTTAAAGTCGGGCATGTGTGTGAAGTGCGCAGCGAGTACGGGTGAGCTGCTGATTATTTTGGGAAGCCTTCTTTTCTCCTGTGTTCTTAGACCAGGGAGGTCAGACTGTGTCATTTTTTTGTTTCTTTTCCTTGAACAGGTCAGAGGGGAACCGAAGCCTAGGTTGAGTTTTGTTTGTTGTGTTGGCCTTAGCTCACCCTGAAATCATACACTCCCACTACCGTGAGTGCCATTGTTGTGAATAAATTGTTGTTAAAAGTCCGATGCTGTGGCTGTGTCTGTTTGGGCGTGGGAAGTCACGGGACACCCCGCTCTTGTTACGGTCATTTCGAGCCGGGTCGTAACATGATTTGGGGGCTCGTCCGTTTTGTCTCGTTTTTGTGATCTGTGGTTTGTTCGGTCGGCTTTTCTTTTGTGTGGGGGGAAAGTGAGGGGTGAGTGTTTGGGGATGGAGTTTTCTTTCGATGACTTTGTTACATCGCCTTCCTGGGATAAGATAAGGCGGATTTGCTTATTATAGCGAGTTCTTTTGATATTCAAGTGTCCTATGGTGCCCGCAAAGCAGAGGTGAAGGCCGCTTTGTGTACAGGGTTGGTGGAGCAGGGCTTTCTCCCTTCCCCGTCGGTCGCTGTAAAGCAGCCTGGCAGGGGTGGTATGGAGGTGGCTCTGGAGGCTCAGCCGGAGCCAGATGCCAAAGGACCCGTTAGCGTGTCTCCGGCTGAGGTGGAGCCTGGTGCGGCTGAGGCGGGGTCGGATGCAGACGAGGTGGAGTCTGGGGCGGCTGAGGAGCCTCAGGCAGTAGGGTCCATGGAGGACCTCCGTTTGACCCTCCATATTAGGGAGGTAGAGGTTCGCGCTAAAGAGCTTGAGGTTCAAGCTATGCACCTCCGTGTCAAAGCGTTGGCGTCTCGACACCTGTTTCCGCTGCCTCCACACCTGTCTCGAGTCGCCCTGACACATCCGCAGTTACTTCAACAAGCTTTGACATCACCAAACATGTTACACTAGTACCTCAGTTTCGGGAGGCTCAGGTTGATTCCTATTTCAGCGCTTTTGAGCGTATAGCAGCTGCATTGAGTTGGCCTAGGAGTTTTGGGGGCTGCTACTCCAGTGTAAGTTAATCGGCAAGGCTCAGGAAGTATGTACTAGCCTTTCCGTTAACGACAGCCTCCAATATGATATTGTAAAAAAAATCTATTCTGCACGCATATGAATTAGTTCCTGAGGCTTACCATCAGAAATTTCGTAAAAGTGAAAAGACCGCTGAACAAACGTTTGTGGAGTTTGCCCGTGAGAAACATCGCTTGTTTGAACGCTGGATGCAAGCCAGCAAAGTGAAGGATATTGAGGGATTGAAGGAGTTGGTTCTTTTAGAAGAATTTAAAAAGTGTCTCCCAGATCAGTTAGTAGTTTATTTAAACGAGCAGAAGGTGACGTCCCTGGCAAAAGCAGCAGTTTTAGCGGATGAATTTACCCTCACACATAAAGTCATTTTTTCAACCGGGGCAGCACAAGAAGTGAGTGGAGGGCAGGAAAAGAGACAAAAATCTCCTAAACAGACCCAAAGGGCGAGACAGGAGGAAACTGAAAAGCGGGAATGTTTTTATTGCCGGGAGTCTGGTCACCTGATCGCCAGAGCAGCGCAGAGGGTCTAAGGGACCCGTGGGGCTCATTAAAGTAGTTTCCCCACCTATCTGTCCTGATCAGATGCATGGGTGTGACCCAGAAATGGAGGTAGAGTCACGTTTCAAACCATTCCTTTCCCAAGGCTTCGTTTCGGTGGCAGGAGAAGAGAAGGACAGGGTTCCTATCACCATTCTCCGAGACACCGGGGCACATCAATCTTTTATGTTAGATGATGTGTTGCCACTGTCGGATAAAACCGCCTGCCACACGGATGTGTTAGTGTGGGGAATTGAAATGAGTGTTCTTCGGGCGCCACTCCACAGAGTATATTTACACTCACCTATCACAACTGGACCTGTGAAGGTCGCCATAAGACGACAGTTGCCGTTTAAAGGTGTGTCGTTTATCTTGGGCAACGATTTGGCCGGGGGGAAAGTGTTTCCACCGCCTGAAGTGATGGATACCCCTGTTGCTACCGCCTCAGATGTTACTGACCCAAAAGCGACAGTTTTTCCCATTTGCACTGTTACGCGGGCGCAAGCGCGCAAATTTGCTGATGTCGTTAGTATCGCAGATACATTTGTGGCTAGGGAGCAAAAGCCTTCTGTAGGGGAGAAAGACAGTGTTGGGGATAAATGCAGTGTGCTAAATTTAATACCGGAATTGAGTGGAGATGTGAATAAAGAAGCTTTGGCAAGTGCTCAGGGAAATGACAAGTCTTTGAGTCCCTGTTTTGCAGCCGTTGTCACGGCTGGAGAAAGTATTCTTCCCCGTTTTTTCCTGCAGGATGGCGTGTTAATGAGGTGGTGGTCTTCTGATCAGAGTAGAACATCAAGTGTTACACAGGTGGTGGTACCATCTCAGCATCGTGATCAGGTGCTAAGCTTAGCACATGATGCCGGCATGGCTGGGCACCTCGGAATAAATAAAACTTATTACCGAGTGCTGCGCAATTTCTTTTGGCCTGGCTTAAAAAAAACATGTAGCTGCTTACTGTCGGTCTTGTGCCACCTGCCAGTTGGTGGGCAAACCCAATAAGCCCATTCCACCTGCGCAGTTATCTCCTATTCCAATAATGAGTGAACCTTTTGAAAAGGTAATACTAGACTGTGTGGGACCGTTGCCGAGAACAAAAGCCGGTCATCAGTATATTCTTACTGTAATGTGCTCAGCAACGAGATTTCCGGAAGCCATTCCGCTGCGTACGGTGAAAGCCAAAGCAGTAATTTAAGGTTTGATCAAATTCTTTTCTGTGTTTGGGATAGCGAAAATCATTCAAACGGACCAAGGCACCAACTTCATGTCCAGAGTCTTTGCACAGGTTGTTAAAGAACTACATGCCAAGCATGTTACATCCAGTCCATATCAGAATCAGAATCAGAATACTTTATTCATCCCAAGGGAAATTAGGGTTACAGCAGGCAGCACGCTAATGGCGCATGCGCACTTACAAAGGAACCTTCTGACCAACTTTACACAAACATCACATTGGGCAGACATGTCAGAAAGGTAGGCTGATAGGAAAAAACAACGAAAATACACTACATGAGGTAAGAGGAGGAGAAAAAAAACTCCACTCAGACTGAGCTCCTAGTGGGAGAACAGTTTGATAACAGAAAAAACACCTCAGCACAAAAGCACATGACTATCAATACACCATAGAAACACAAGACAAGCAACAGGGGCGGGTAAAGGGTAAGAGAGAGCCGGTGTAGACAGCGCATCCGGTCCTGCAGCATCTGTGCTGGTCCAGTTGACTGCTATCTTCCCCGGTAGGGCACAAGCATCGAAGGCGTTGGAAAGGAATTCTCTTTTAGGTTTTAGAGAACGAGAGTGGAAGGCTATTCCAGGGAAAGTAATGCACACAAGACAAGACAAGGACATAGAGGCTAAGCAGGGAAGATAAGGGTGAGGAGGAGAGGAGAAAAGTGCGACCGCCTTCGCTGAGAGCTAAAGAAAGAACATCACCCTGAAAGTCAAGGTGCTTTGGAAAGGTTCCACCAAACTCTCAAAGTTATGTTACGTAAGTTCTGTTTGAAGTCTGGTAAAGAGTGGGATGAGGGGTTGCCCCTATTGTTGTTTGCCATTAGAAAGGCTAAACAGGAGTTGCTGGGATTTAACCCCGCAGAGTTGGTTTTCGGACATGTGGTCCGAGGCCCTCTCCAACTTTTGAACGAAAAATGGCTGTCGGAGACCCCGGAGGCTTCACCTAGTGTGGAAAATAGCTGGGGGAAACCTGAAGCAAGTGCAAACTAAAATGAAGGTTCGATTTGACAAAAAAGCTGTGGATAGACGTTTTCAACCAGGGGAGAAGGTGTTGATGTTATTGCCCGTAGTGGGGTCCAGTTTACTAACTCAGTTTGCTGGTCCTTACAGTGTTGAATGTAAACTCGACAATAACCACTATGTAATTCGCACTCCAGATCGGCGGCGAAAAACCAGGGTTTGTCATGTGAATACGTTGAAACTGTTCTATCCCCGTAAACAAAATACAACAGCGCCCCTGGTGTGCGCTGTTGCCATCCTCCCCGCTTACAAACTGTCGGATGACGAATTATCTGGGAAGGATGATGCATTAGGTAGTGGGCTGAAAAATTCTGTAATTTTAAATGATCTTGAATCATTTGTTGTCGATTTACCTGAAACTGCTCAAACTGACATCATTACTCTGATAAAAAATAACTTGTCACTTTTCTCTGATCACCCGCGCCAAACGACTATCTTATGTCATGACTTTAATGTGGAGGGGCATAATTAAACAACATGCGTACCGGGTGAATCCAGTGAAAAGGGAAATAATGCAGAGAGAAGTCAATTATCTCCTAGAGCATGGCTTAGCCGTTCCAAGTGTTAGCGCATGGAGCTCTCCATGTGTCTTAGTGCCCAAGTCTGACAATACTCCTCGATTCTGCACGGATTATCGAAAGGTGAATGCGGCCACTAAAGCAGACTCTTTCCCATTACCTAGGATGGATGACTGTGTTGATCGGGTGGGATACGCTACTTATGTGACCAAATTGGATTTATTAAAGGGATATTGGCAGGTTCCTTTAACTGCAAGAGCGTCTGAGATGTCTGCATTCGTTACCCCCGATCACTTCCTTCAGTATACCGTGATGCCCTTTGGCTTGCGTAATGCACCAGCCTGATGGCTAAGGTTTTGGCCGGGGTCCCTAACTGTGATGCCTACTTAGATGATGTGGTCATTTATTCTGCTTCCTGGAGCAGTCATCTCCAAACCCTCTTAACGGTTTTTAAGCGTTTCGAGGAAGCATCGCTCACTGTAAAGCTGACCAAATATGAGTTTGGAAAAGCCACCATCACCTACCTCGGAAAGCAGGTGGGTCACGGGCGAGTGTGCCTCGTAACCGCGAAGGTGGAGGCTATTACTGAGTTTCCGATTGCACAAACAAGGAGGGCGTTACGCCGCTTCTTGGGAATGTGTGGTTACTACTGCGGTTTCTGTAAAAACCTTGCCTCCGTAGTCGCTCCCCTGACTGACCTAGTCAGCCCGACCAAACCCTTCACATGGACTGCGGCGTGCCAAACTGCTTTTGAGTCAGTGAAAACTTTACTGTGCAGTGCCCCAGTTTTAGCGTCTCCTTTTAAGTTGGAGGTGGATGCCAGCGCAACTGCAGCGGGTGCGGTCCTGCTGCAAGTAGATCAACACGGTGTGGACCGTCCAATCTGCTATTTCTCTAAGAAATTCAATAAACAAAAAAATGAACTATAGCACCATCGAAAAGGAAGCGCTTGCATTGCTGCTAGCCTTGCAACACTTCGAGGTCTACATTGGGTCTAGCTCCATGCCCGTTTAAGTTTTCACAGATCACAACTGACTTGTGTTTCTTTCGCAAATGCAAAACTCCAATCAGCGATTCATGCGCTGGTCCCTCCTTTTACAAGACTTCAACTTACAAATTAGTCATAAAAAGGGCCTCGATAATGTCCTCGCTGATGCCCTATCTAGTGCAGTGTAAACAGATAGGAATTAAACAAGCAAGGGATTGTTTAATTCTTATGGTGGGGGGTGTTACGTGTGTGTGTTGTTGTGTGTGTATGCAAATTCGCCTGTGCAGGGGCTTGGCTGTGATTGGTGGACCTAAGGAACAGCCTGATCTAACTGGTTCCTGCTGTGGACGTGAACTATAAAAGGACGACTGAAGAGCTGCGGTGTGGGGTGTGGCAAACTCCCCGTGCACTTGCCTCAGGTCCAGACGGAGCATCTGCAGCCATAGCTACTTAGTTAAAGTCGGGCATGTGTGTGCAGTGCAGAGCAAGTAGGGGTGAGCTGCTGATTATTTTGGGAAGCCTTCTTTTCTCCTGTGTTCTTAGACCAGGGAGGTCAGACTGTGTCATTTCTTTGTTTTCTTTTCCTTGAACAGGTCAGAGGGGAACCGAAGCCTAGGTTGAGTTTTGTTTGTTGTGTTGGCCTTAGCTCACCCTGAAATCATAAACTCCCATTGCCGTGAGTGCCATTGTTGTGAATAAATTGTTGTTAAAAGTCCGATGCTGTGTCTGTGTCTGTGTCTGTTTGGGCGTGGGAAGTCGCGCGACACCCCGCTCTTGTTACAGTCATTTTGAGCCGGGTTGTAACAAGGATCTTCTTAGTGGGTTAGAGTAGGGGAGATGAAATAGAGAGGGTGGGGGGTTATGAGATACTTGTTGGCCTGCAAGTGAAGACAAGTAAAAGGTGGACTGGGGTGGAGAGCAAGTGTTATTGAGGAGCTGCGTGTGAGGGAGGGCAATTACTGGTTTGGGAGATGTTTTCCAGGGCAAAGAGGTGGAATGTGGAAGGCAGGGTGCAGGTGTGCAGATGTACTGGTCAGGTCCCGCTGCTTCCTAAACCAGGACCCCTGCCATCCACACCACCTGAGCTCAGCAACACCACCACACCATCCCTCCGCCACCTGCTTTATATGCTAATAGCAAATTTTTTTCAGTAGCATGAGATACTACAATGCTTTTCACCCGAGCTCTGTCACACTCCATGATGGCCCGTTAATGAAGGCTCGTTAAAATAAATACTCTGAATATTTTTTATAGTATGCAATTATTGGGGGGGAAAAAACATATCTTGGACCACAAGTGACAATAACAGGATAATGGACAGTGGTAGACAGTGATGTAACAGCAGAAGAGGCTTAGTCACTCAGTACTGTCAGGCAGACACCAATGTGTACCAGGAGTTTGCTAAGATTAGCTAATATTAGTCACTATACCGGTGATACCTCGGGTGGGCGGTATACCAGTGTCACATTCTGCCATGGCATGGATTTAACAGTGCTCTCATTACCGTGGCAAACACACACACACACACACACACACACACACACACACACACACACATTTTGGTTTCAAGTGAACCATGGAGCAATAACAAACTGAAATGAAAGCTAAGAGTGAATCCAAACCAATCTGAAATTGTAAAATACTTGCCTTATTGTGTCTGTGCAGCCAGGTGTATAATCAGCTAATAACAGTCTAATGACCCTACCAGTTAGCTAAAGAGACGGCTTAATATTTATTAAGGGGATAAGAAGTAATAGAAGTAATGAAAACACTACATGTCAGGTGATTAAGCTGGAAAATCTTTCATTTAATATATCTATAATAAAAATAGTTGTTAGTCACAATTATATTTAAAGTGTCTGACATCGCACATGAAGGGAATAAACATCTGCATCAATCAACCCCATTTTCAGGAGATCAAAAGCTGTACAGTCGACTAATTTCACGGTCAGGTGAGATCTGCTGCCCTGGTCAGTCCATGACAAATAAAACATCTGGAGTTCAAGTGTTGAACGTGCATTTGGCAGCTTTTCACTGAACTCTAAAGTAGAGGTCCAAAGGAAAGTCAGTGCATGAGTGCTCAAAACAACAATCTGGTACCTTCTTAAAAATAACAAACACCCTGGCCAGCTTAGCAGCACCAAAACACCTGGAAAACAATGGAAGACAACTGAAGTGCAAATTTTTTCTTTGGTTAAGAGAAACCCCTTTGCAACTTCTACGTAACTCAAGAACACACAGGGAGGTCGATGAATTACTGTCACATGATAGAATAAAGACATGCCTTTATGGACCTTATACTGCAGAACAGGAATTTGCCAACAAAAAAAATTCCCAAAGAGCTTTCACAGTTCTATAAAAACATAAATCCTTGGACAGACGACACCAACTTGTACCAGGATGAGAAAAGTATGGAGAAAGATGTCATAATCTCAGTCATGCCACCTCACTGGTGCAAATCATGGTGGAGGCAACCTTATGGTACGAGCACGCACAAGCCAGCAAAACAGGGTCCGAACTGTTTACTGAGAATGTGATAGCTAACAGAAGTAGCAGGATGAATTCTGGGGTGCAGAGAGCTATACTGTCTGTCTCATATACAGCCAGTCGCTGCAAAACCAATCAGTCATTTCTCGACAGTGCAAATGTGCACTGACACAAAGCATTCTGCAAAAGCAGCCCAACAACTTCTCAAGGCAAATAAATGAGATATTCTTCAGTGGCCAAGTCACTCGACTAATCTCAAGCCAATAGAGCACGCTTTTTAATCACTGAAGACAAAACAGAACCACAAACAAGCAGCAATGGAAGGCAGCTTCAGTAAAGGCCTAGCAGAGCATCTCAAGGGAGGAAACACAGCATTTGGTGATATCCATGGGTTCTAAACCTCAGGCGCTTCAGACACTGCAAAGGATTTCCAACCAAGGATTAAAAACAATCCTTATATTTAAATTACCTTAACTTGTCCAGTGACTTTTGAGCCTCTGGCATTAGGGGACTTTGTATAACGCTTTTGCAAAACTCCTTCAATTAAAGCTGAAAGGCTGCACTTCAATCACACCTTGATTGATTTAAACTCCTCTGTGCTGGTGTACAAAGGAAAAACTACTAAATGTGTCCAAATCCTTGAACCAGACACTATAGAGCAGGGGTCAGCAACCTTTAACAAAGAGCCACTTGGACCCAGTTTCCACGCAAAAGAAAACACTGGGAGCTGCAAATACTTTTTGACATCTAGAATGAAGATAACACTGTATATATTGTCTTTTTTACCTTTATGCTTTGTGTGAACAACTAAAGTAAGTAAAGTTTATTTATTAAGCGCTTCTCACAGACAGGCAGTCACAAAGCGCTGTACACAAATATTAAAATAAACAATACAATCAATAGAAATTATACACAATTTAAAAGATCAAATGTAAATAATGTAAATAATATAAAATATGTAGATCAACAAAAGGCTTGTTTGAACAGAAAAGTTTTAACTGCTTTTTAAAAGAATCCACAGAGCAACTAAGGTTTGTTGCTTATGAAATCCTTGAAGTGCTAATGAGAAAATTACATTTTATTTATGTAATTAACACATTTTGAACTCTTAAAGAAATATAACAAAAGGAAAGACACGCAGCTGAACTAAAATGATCCAGCAAACAAAAACTGTTGTGAGCCGCCACCCTTATATCGCCTTTGGGCTTTTGGAGCCTTGACCTGACTTTTAAAATATAATTGGGAAAAAAAGCTCTATGCTGCTAAAAGATGAAAAGTAGATATTTGCAAAATTCTGCCTAAATATGTATTTTACCTGGTTAATGTGTGTGGCGGGGCGTGGTCTGCAGCGCCGCTGCAGGGGAGGCGGACGCACCTGAGCGGCACCCGCAATCACGCCTCGCTGCCTTAAAGTTTGTGCTATCTATGCTGTTGTGTTGGTGTGTGTCAGGCTGTGAGCTGAAAAGCTACAGCCGGCTGTGTGCGTACAGCAACCGTGTGTGAAGAGTGGTCAAATAAAGAGACGCTGAAAAGCATGTTCATGGAAACATCGTTGGGTCTGCCGTGGTACGAAGTCACTTTCATCTTCACGCAGGACTGTAAGCTGTCATCTGTGAGGTGTGAGCGGTGTTTGTTTTTAACATAGTTCATGGTGGAGAACAGCTGCTGACATAATGTGGATCCGAAGATCCATAATTGGCCTACCTGGGGTTGAAAGTCTCGATAAATGCACGCCGTTTCGGCGGGTACACCGGCTTCTGCGAGTGTGACGCTTATTTTGATCGATGAAAAAATAATAAGATATAATTTTATTTTTATATTTCAAAATCACAATAATCTTCCAATTTAGAACTACAAGTAAAAAAAAAAGAACTAAACACAAATAAAACACACTTCAGCTAAATACTTCTAATTTATTTTCCCAAACCACCTGGAGCCGCACTATAAGGACTAAAGAGCCGCATGCTATAGACCAATAGACAGAGAAGTAAACTCATGAAACAGTCAATACTATTTCATGAGTCGTTCCCCCCGCCCCCTCATCCCCCACCAAAGAAAAAGAAGAAGGAAAATCTTTCTGTTTGCCGTCCTTCGTCTCTCTCTCTGACTCCCTTTCCACTCGTCTCTCTCCTCTTCTCCCTCTTTTTATCTAATCCCTCCCCACATGCACTGCTGCATTGACTCTTGCCTTCTCAGCAGCAGAGCAGAAATTGAAAAACAGAGGGGAGAGCAAGTGGATGGCAAGTGGTGAAGAGAGGAAGCATAAAGAAAAAGATGGAGAACACAAAAAAAAAACGAACCAGGTTAAAACAAAAAGACAGAATGATTGCAGTCGCTCAGAAAAAGGAGCAAGACAAAGCGGGTGGATGAGAGAGGGCGGCTGCGTCACAACTCCGATCAGATATGACCGAGAGAGAGAGAGAGGTGGGGGGAATAGAGGGAGAGGGGGGAGGATTGATAGGTTTAGGAGGCAGAAAGCCATAAAGAGGCAGAGGTCTATTAAAAGTGGAGCGCTGGGACACGGGTGTAGTGGTGATTTAAATTAAACCTGTGTGTATGTGTGGCAGTGCTCTTTATGTTTTTGTGTCAGCTTGGCTTGTGTCGGTGTGCATTTCTGTCTGTTTGCACATCAAAGTCTGTGCGTGCCTGTATTTGATGTGTGCATACGTGTGAGTCAGTCTGCCTATTTATCTTCGTGGCGTGTGCTCAAGTGCGTCTGCTGATGAGTCAATAGTCTTTTTGGAATAATCAGACTCTCCGCTTGAGAATTTTTCAACACACAACCCTCAAAACACAGAGGGAGGGGAGAGAGCAGCGGCTGAGGGGGAGAGGTGATTGAGGACAGGAAGAGATGGAGGGATAGAGTAATGAAGGAACTGCAGAGCAACACTGTGCCACTCACAGTGGCTCCCTGCCAGCTGACCATGGCTCTGAGTCTATTTCATCCTTCAGTGCTGACTTTAGGACGAGTAATGAATCTTTCATGCATACCGTAGTACAGAAACCAGCACTTGCAATGGTCCAATTCTTTTTTTTTGAATGAAGGAATGAATTAATCACAACATAAATACAGATGTTTTGCAGATTTGTCTGCATGCATATTAAAAATACCTGCATTACATACATGTGAAATATTTGTTCCAGAAAACTGGTCTATAAATTCCTTGTTATTTTGTAACACGCTGTTATAATCAGTGACTGTCAATCATAGTTCCCCTCTGCCCAAGGTGACACCATCAAATCAGCTTAGGTAATTCCAATACCTGATAGGTACTGATGGCCCAATTGACCTACAAGACCATCAATACTGTTGACTCGTGCTTTTTACATGTTAAGCTGACTCAGTGCGCAAAGTCAAGCTCAGAAAAGAAGCAAGGGTTTGTACGTGGTTACCTGACAGAAACCTGACAATCTGCAACGATGGCCTCTAAGTAATCATGGCCAAAATGTTTGCAGATGATATATCCTGCTTACATATCCTTCATTGCACTTTGGACTTCACCGTCCTGTTTTTTTTCTTCTTCCATTCAATCTACTAATTTATCGGCCACTTAAATGTAAGAGTAAAAAAAATGTCTGCCACTTTTCAAATGCACAATGTCAGATTAGTTTACTGGAAGTGGCAAACTTTAGTATCCTTACAGCCATCGTTCATCATGTCCCACATAAAAATACTCCTAGACACATCTGATCTGCGGACCTTGCTTGTTTGAAACGTCACATGACAGAGGAAGGGGAGCTGCCATTTTTCCAGGATCCAGGCCCCAGTAGATATGATTACATTAATAGAGTATTATTACTTACTTTAACTGAATAGCACTTGCTGTTTCTGACTAGCAGCTCCCACAAACTTGTACTGGATGCAAACTCAACCAATTTCCAACCAACTCATGCAAATATATCTGTCCGCTTTATTTTTTATTTTTCTCAAATTACATTAAGTGCATTTGTCTAAACCATTAGTATCAGCTTGTCTCCAACTTTAAGAACCACAGAAGCTCACTATCCAGAATCAGACATCCTGTGAAACATCAGTTATCCTCATACGCCACTAAAATGTTTATGCAACAAACCTCTTAGGCTCACCTCGACGAGATTATTGTAAACTTGGCCACTGAGCCACTCTCCCCTCTCACTTCAACTCAATTTTAATTGTAAATCAAGTATAATTACCTTCACAGAGCACCACAAACCTCTGCATGTTTTACCTTAACTATTTTTCTTGTCTGATTATATTTGCATATGCATGATTACAGATATGGATTTTACTTTTGTTTCTTTTTTTTTAAATCGAATTACTCTCGCATCAGTATGGCATGTAATCAATTTCCTCCCCGAGCTTTGTTGGCAGAAGCAGGTCTGGGCTGTCCTCACCAGTGTCTGCCCTTCAGTGCCTACTGATGCCCAGCCAAGCCTCGCAATGCCCCCTCCCTTTGCTAATGGCAAGCCTGGCTAATAACTGCTTGTCCCGCTGCAGCACTGTGCTCTGACACGGGGACTATTGGTAATATCTGGCCGGGAGATGCCAAGTCAGGAAAAATGGAAGCAACGGGGAAGGAGGAGGGCTGGCATCAATGAGAAGTTAAAAGACATGCAACAGTGGTATAGGATGTGTACCTAATGTTGACCCAATGTCAAGTTCATCACTCTAACTTCTGATGTGGAAACTGTTTGGCTTTAAAAAAAAAAAAAAGGTTTATTTTGTTTGGAACTGTAATGAATAAACTAACTAAATTATCTAGAATAGAACTAAATTACTATCCACATCTTTACTGTAATTCAATTATGCTAGATTGAGGAAACAGAGGCCAGCCTATTGTGCAACTGACAGAAGATAGCAACAGAGAATTGCTGCAGATCATGATGACCAAACGTTAACTACCCGTAACAATGTCAGATACACACTTGGAACTTGATGGGTTTACATACGTCCAGCGATGACACTAACCATCGTGACTTCACTAAGACATTATACAACTGTTTTTACAGGCTGAGCAGTACTCTCCATAATGAGTAAACTCAACTAGTGCACAATCAATGGAGTGCCTCCATTACTTTCATTACTTCCCGTCACTGTTGCATGCAAGATTTTAGTACCTGACAACACACATGGAGCGCACGGCAGGCCTGAACGCAATCACAGGCATTAACTTTAATCCATTATGTTTAAACATACACACAGAAATCTCGTCTTCTCTGTCTTTCCCCAAGGCAGCACTTGGACGACCGATAGCTTGTTTAACAACGAGTTTAGCACTGGTATTGCTGAATGCCCTTTAACCCTAAGAGCTAAACCTCCGCCCACCAGCCACTCCAGCTCCTCTCCTCGGGTACTTCAGCCCGTTCATTGTGGCCGAGGGGCTGCTGGAGTTGTCATTATCATCTTTACACAAGGAGGAAAAACGCCTCCTACTTCCTAATCAGCCGGGGCCATCTTGACTCCAAGCCTCTCCAACTCTTTTCTCAGCCACTTGTGGCCTGACAGGTTTTGGTGTGAAGTGCAGGCAGAGTAAGAGGTAAGAGTGAGTGTGTGTGGATGTAAGAGTTTGTTTTGGGAGGTGTAGTATGTGTACTGGTCTCCCATCTCACCATAAACTTGCATCCACTTCCATGCACATTAGGAACATTGGGATACGCAAGGTGTTTTCTTCCTGTTTGCACCCGTGCATGGATGTGTGTGTCTTACATGAACGGGTTCACAAGCCAACCCACTCGCCCAGGGCCTCCCAGCACCTCTCTAAGTGCGTTTCTGGTGCCAGGGATGAGCACCGCACAGCTCTGCTTGAGTTAATGAAGAGACTGGCAAAGCAAGTTCCATTTGGGCCACCATGAGAGTGCTCCAGTCATCACACCGCAATTTGGAGACATCTGTTTAATCTGGCCCACTTTTAATCAGACACCCAAAATGTTTCAGTTAAATGCAAGCAAATGAATTCTGCCAAGATGATACCAAGATAACAATTTTGGCTCCCTTTTTTGTGTTTTTAATTTGTGCATGTTTGTTCTAATTACTGGAGATCTCTCCATTCCCCGGCTCTGTGATCGATTATGAGGTGACTGCTGAGGCAACTAGCATTTTGTCTCCACGGCGCCGCAGTGACGATGACCCTGTGGAGTCGGCTCATCCAGAGCTCATAAACAAAGAACAGTGGCCAATTATCGTGATTACTCTAACTGAGCAGAGACACAGTAGGCTTTGCAACTCTTTCAAACAAAACAAAACAAAAAAAAGGAACAATAAGAGTAATCTGCCCCACTCGATGTAAAAGACCATAATCTAATTCTTTTTTGTGAGTGCCAACTCATGACGTAGCTACCCAGCAATTTATAAAGGTACAAAATCAAAATCAAAGCATACAGCGTTGGTGATATCGAGCAGGGATCAGTGACAACAAGCTGACACTGGCTACGCCCTGATTTAGACTGCTGTGGTGAATCTTTGTAGAGCCTATGACGTAACCTACGCAAGTGACCGAAGTCGTTGGTAGCATTTCTGCTTGTGTGTGTAGCATTATATATGAATTATCTTGTGCTTATGACTCTTTGTTTTATATGCAGTTCCAGCCAATAGAAACAAAATGCTGGGACATTTCTCTTTTCACCTCTTCTTTGTGCGTTTCCTCACATAATTTCTGCTCATTTCAGCAATATCCCTCCAAGAATTTGCAGACAGTGAGTCCTTACACTGATGCTGCAATTATTATTCCTTATAACGAGACGATGATTGTTATTCTCTCACTGATGAATGCTAAAATTGCAGGAACTATACAGGAGAATCAACGGTGCTGAACAGGACAATTACAAAAGTTGTGAGTTGTGTTCACGTGATGTGTAGTTATTTTTAGGGGGTGGATGTTAAGTTGCACTTTAGGATGCGCGGTAGGTCACAGGGTAGTGTTTCAGAGGGGTTTGTGGTTACGACGTAGCTATGGAGTGGATTTCCTGGCAAAACGTAAATCAGTAGCAAATGAAAGACAAGGACACAAGGATGGAGGTAGGTTGCAAAGAGGCTTGCAGATGCAACTGTTGATGAGCTAAAACAGCATCATTATAGTATAGCCACTAGTACCTACTCGGCTCAGCTCAGCATGGCTCAACTCGGTTTTTAGGGTTTTCCATTAGGTGGTTACTGAAAATGTGACGTCAACAGACTGCATGTCACTGATTGGCTGGTCACTCGATGAGTCATGAGAGTGATTCTGTGTCACGGAAATCAAAACCATCATTTTTGAAACCCAGCAACAAGGCCCACATTGCTAAACGTGTACTCAATTGCAATGGAAACCTACTGAAATGGTGTCAAGTCGTGTGGAGCCAAGCAGGTATTAGTGGAAAAGGGCTAGTAGCGTTTGACAGCTAATAAGCTTCGAGGAAGAGCATTGGCTCAGCCATCAGCTGATGTGGGCTGGCACTAGGATAAGCTGACTTCCTAGTATTGGGTCTGACTTCATATCCTATATAGATGCTTCACTTTTAGGTGACAAGTACCACAAGGCAAGTTCAATCTGTTTCCATTATATTACTGAGAAGTAATTTCTATAGTTTGTATGTCCATGAATTGGGGACCTCATACAAATGATGAATAGTGTATCAATAGAAATAAAGGACATTTTTGTAATTTAGGGGTGAACTGTCCATTTAATGTAAGGCCTTCAAGTCTCGCTTTCTTCTTTTACTTGCCCACTTTTTACTGGACATACTGCAGTGTCTCTTATAAGACTGCTCAGCAAAAAGCTATACTGTACTTATGAATAAGTAACGCTATGTTCAACCTGCTGTTTCACCACTTTGATAACAAAATGTTCTTCCGTGCAGCGGTCTTCTCCAACATCAGTGTAATAAGCAGCAGTGCGGTGTTATCAGAAATGCTTTTTACGTTCGATGTTTTACACTTTAGCATGAGGGGGGGAAGTACTCCCTTAATGCATTCAACATGGCCTTCCGCATTACCTACATGCACTCCACTTGATGTCTCCATTTATTTGTTGATAACATTTACATTACCTTCTCACTCTGCAACATTTGCTGCTGCACCGCAATCACTCTGTAGTTTATTTCTCCATTAAATGTGTTGATACAGTTTATGCAAAAAATAAATAAATAAATAAAATAAGCTATTCCAAAAGCAATTTAACTTTCCTATATCACAGTTTCTCTTTCCTTCCCTTACAGTTTTGGGTCTGAAAATGCCTTCGGGGAAATTAGCAGGTTAAATCTACAACCAATAGTTTGGTGAAATTGTGGCTCTGACACAATATTATACAATAAAATTGGACAGAATTGCGTTGTGTTTAAATGGACACATACCTCCTGGTATTTCAGAAATTAGCAGGGAAGTGCTGTGCGTTTACACTGTGTGATACTTATCTATCACTTCATCCCTCTTATTGCTCTCCAGTCAATTTAAACTGGCGCAGATTGATAGTTTTGTGGCCATGCTGGCCCCAGAGACCCCTATGCAATCCCAGATGGCCCAAATTGATCAGCTAATTGGATGCTATGAGAATAATTGCACGAACCCTATTGATACCTCACCACTATCATCATCTCCATATAGACAGGTATGTGGTTATCTTGATCATGTGTGTGTATATAATAACATCTAAAACCTTTAGGCACAAGAAAAACATTGTACCGTTTCATTATTTGACCCAAAGAAAAATGCTAACCATCAGCTCCCAAATTAAAACACTGCTGTCACCACAAGAGCAATCTGCATCACGTAAGCTGTTGTCTCATTACTTAGCCTCAGAACGAAAAGACCAGTACTTTGGGGGCTTTCCAGTGAATCCAGCAGGTATCTGGTCCAAAGGGTCTGGTTCTACCCCTTAGTAATTGCTTGCGAAAGTCTCCATGTACATTAGCCCGCGGTTTAGAGATTGCATTTCAGCAAATGCAGGATTTTTGCCAAATTTCTGTCAAAAATATTTTACATCTTTTTAAAGTGGATCTATATTTACTGAAGCAGAAGTAGGTGCTCGTTTTTGTTAATCAAATAGCAAGAAATAAGAAGAAAATGCACGCGCACCAATCATGAACCCCTCCGTGAAACAGAGCAGAATACATTCTGTCTTTGCTCTCCTTCTTCTAATTACAACCAAAACTTCCTCTAACATGCTTACAGTAGCTAACTGGACTGAGGCTACAAAACAACAACAAACACCACTACTAAAATTCTGGTGCCTACACCCTAGTCCCATTCCCATTCATCTGCACTTATCCATTTAAGCCCCTTTTCAATTAGTACCTACTCGGATTGATTCAGCCTGATTCACCGTGGTTTTCAGGTCACAGTACCTGGTAACAGGTACTAAAATAGTGTCTGCTCAGCTGGGGTTCCAAGCGATCCAAGCAGGTGCTAAAATGTGATGTCGTCAGACTGCATGTCACTGATTGGCTCATCAGTGGTGTCATCTGATGAGTCACGAGAGTGTCTGAACCTCTATTTTTGAAAACCGGCAACAGGAGAAATGGCTACAAAACAACGCCGTGAGCCCCGAGTCTGATGAAAAGCCACAGACCGAGCAGCAAGTATATTCTTGCCTCGACGTCCACCTTTGTTGTAGCATTCATGTCGCATGTTTATTACGTTGCAGGATGTTTGGACGCATTGCTGTAACAACATCCAAGTTAAGTCGTGGCAAGTGGATCCGAGTTGGTGCAAATGGAAATGAGCTTTATGGACGTTACTGGAGAAGAGAAGATGACTAAAAACTGAGTGGAATTTTTGTCATGTTCATAATCCACACAGATGTGTGTCAGTGATATAGCCGTCCAACACGACAACAAATGTGTCATAATTTTCTCTATGTTTTTGGAAAAACGGCAAGTGACATTTAGAAACGTAACTTCTAACAAAAGTAAAGGAAAAACTGTACTTTCCAATTTTCCAAGTGTAATTCTGACTATAATGATAAAATTGCCTTGACTCTAATTATATTTAATCACAGCTTTTTTGATTTTTATAGCCTCCTCTTTAAATACAACATAATCACTTACTGGCATTTGCTATTTGACTTGAATTGTCTCCAATCTCTCAGTGTTCAGCTCACCTAACTCCTACTCATGTTTGGGTGGCAGCTTCTACTACTTTAAATGCCTTCATCTATCATCAGAGCAACTGATCTAATTTCTCCCCTTCTGACTTTGTTACAGCCTTCATTTTTACTGCATTTGCATACTGTTGCTAAAAAGCAAGCGCGAGCTCCACATTGTATCCCGCTGGCTATATGTGATTAAGGCACTGCCCACTCCAGTCCAGTGTGTATTTTTAACTTTTAAGTCATTTTCCAGTCAGAACCAACACATAGTTTGCTAATGCAAAGAGATGTGGCCTCAAGGTGCTTTATAATGTAAGGTAGAGACCCTACAATAAGACAGAAAAAAGCAAGCACTTGGCGACAGTGTGACACTCGTAGACGCTCACACACATAAACACACAGTAATTTCATGCTCTACGCTCCTATTTCCAGCTAACAGAGCTGTATAGTGTCGACCAGGCCACGGCTGAACACTGTGACCCCATAAAACAAATCACTAATCTGATGTTTGTTTCAATATTTGTTTATAGTGCCCTTAAAGTCTTCTGTTAGTCAGCTTTACAAAATAAAAGCCCTGAATTTCATAAATACAATATGGCTGATATAAGGTTGCGTGTTTGCAGTGCTGAGGTCGGGCTCTAAATCAGGTTGTATGTGTGCTTGTGAGTGCTAATGTGCAGGTCACAGGAATCATAAACAACAAAGCCAACACAGGAGCAGACAGGACCCTCATTAAATCAGTGCAGGTTCACCCCCTATGTGTGCATGTGCACCCCAACGCTGGATCATTCCACAGGCGACAGAAAGATTGCCTGTGCTCGGTTGTACCCATATTCTCTGCTTCTCTTCTGCACGTATGCACATAACCTTCTTCATTTCATCTTGCCTTTATTTATCTTCTCCTCCTGTCACAGTGGTCCAGGAATAAAAACTCCCCTCTGTTGCCTCTAATGTCACACACTTCCCCTTCATTCCTTCTTTTCTTCATTTCACTGCCATCCACATTAATCCTACATCTGCCTTTTGTTGCCAGCAGCCTTTCTTTTCCCTTCTTATAAAATTCTCTTTCCGACTGCCACCCCCTACACCCTCCACTCTTCTCCTATAGCCCCAATAACTCAAACAGTCCTTTCTTTGATGCATCATTCATGGTTTTGTTCCCTAATGCACTCTCTATCTCTTTCACAGCCACAATATCAAATCTTCATCATCGGCTTTTATCTGGTATTCTGCCCCCCCAACCCCCACCCCAACACACACACACACACACACACACACACACACACACACACACACACACACACACACACACACACACACACACACTCCTCCACTTGTAAAGTCTTGTCTTCTCTGGCTGCTGCTTCTTGCCCCTTTCTATTTCTATCCATGCAGCAAAGCTCAGCCTCTCATCCCTGCTCTTTCAACCCTTTCTTTTATGCTACCTCTATCCTATCTCCCTCTCATTCCTTTTCCCATCATTTCCACCCCCCACTCCCCCCACCATCTTATATTGCCCCTCCATTTTCTCCCCTTCTCTTCCTTTCTGTCCATCTGCAGTTCCCTGAGGTGAGTGGCTGAGTGCTAATGCCCAGGTCTCAGTAATGGGATAATCCTTTACATCAGCGGCAGCATCAGTCCAGCCACATATCACTCTCTAAAACCCACATTTATCAATAGTAACGGGCTGTAATCTCCGCATCACATGCCATTCATGCACCGAAATGAACACACAGAGTACACATACGCTGACCGGATGCCTCAATGTCGAGGCCTAGCCCCGCTCCAGGTCCCATTTTGTTTCTTATCAGCTGAATGTCACAACAGAGATTGCTTCTGCACCACTTTTACCTGCTGATAAACAAGCAGCCTATAGGATGTTTATCATCCATACACAGCAGTATGTCGTGTGGTATGATGGAGCAAAGTGTATGCTGTAAAGACAGATATCCAGCCTGAGGCTACTAAACTAATGTCACAACAGCATTTAAGTGCAAGACAAATGCACTAGTGATTACATGCTTATAGATGTAATCATGTCATTTACTGCCTCGCATCAGCAGTTTCTCTGCAGACGTCAAGGTGAAGTATGTTTCGCACTGTATGCAAGTATGTGCAAATGCATACACACACGCGCGCGCAGGTTTATTCCTGTCACAGCTGAAACATCTGCGCTCCCGAATGACAGCAACGTCTGGGGAGCTTGGATGTGTTGCTTCCACTGTCCGAGTCCACCTGTGCCCAGAAATAGCCTGAAAAACACAATCTCTCTAAAACACCTGCTCTGGGCCTTACATAACGGCTGGGGGAGAAAAGACAAAAAAGCACGGAGGGTGAAGAGGAGTTTAAGCCGAGGGATGTCTGAAAACACCCAAAAACCTGCAGCACGACTAAAACTAGGGGTTGGGGTCAGTGAGGTCACTGCTGCATCACTGGAATATCTGCAACCGAAAAGTTATGAGCCGTAAAATGCCAGAGTCTTCTACACCCCGAGCCTGAGGGCTCCACCAGTTAGCTGTTTAAACACTTAGCCTAAAGGGGTGCTACACCTGAAAAGTGTTAATATTTTTTTTGAACCTGTACACGGATAGAAATATAATTAAACATTTTTGTCATGCAGTTTAGCCCTGAGACAACTTTTGGGGGGGTCCAGTTATGCACCATGATGCTTAGTTCACTTCAGGAAACAACCTAGACTGCTGGTGGACCGTCCAACAACATGGCCTCTGATCCTACTGAATAAGTTTGTGATAATATTGTCATGAAACACAAAGTAGTGCCTCCTGAGACATATACAAATAAATACCACATAAAAGTATATTTCTGGGAAGAAGAGAGGAGGTAGTATTAAAGGCAAAAACTTGGAAATAACACAAACTCATCATGTTTTGTTATTATATCACCTTAGATCAGGTAGAAGGTCCAACTTCTGTGCTTTGCCCTTTTAGAAGTAAAACTAATATTGTTCTTGACGAATGACGCACCGAGCTGTGATTCCTGTGAACTTGTCACTTTGCCTCACGTCAAATATCCTCAAGCCAGACATCGATGTGACACCTGTGCCACAAAACAACAAATTAATGCAACACTTAAATCTCTTACTTATAAGCAATTATAGCAGGACTGAGCTATGCAGTATACACAAATGTGTAGCTGTATATGTGCGTTTGATATGCAGGTATCCAAGCCTCATGTGTGCATACGTTCACTAACCACCCGTTGAACTGATTATCAAGGGAAATATCTAAGCAGCCAATCACAAGGCAGCAAGTCGAGGAATTTGGACATGCCGACAACCTGTTGAAGTTCAAATTGAATGAGAGTGGCAAAGGACAATGTGAATGTGGCTTGTCTGAGTATTTCAGAAACTGCTGATATCTAGGTTTTCCCACACAGGCATCTGTGAGGTTTAGAAAATATCCAGTGAGCAGCAGTTCTTTGAGTAAAAAACCCTCGTTGATGCCAGAGGTCAAAGGAGAATGGCCGGACAGCTTCGGGCTAATAGGAAGGCAACAGTAATTCAAAGAGCCACTCATTACTACCGAGGTATGCAAAAGAGCATCTCTGAACTCAAAATACATCAAACCTTAGTAGTGGATGGGCTACAATAGCAGAAGACCACACCATGTGTCCCTGCTGTTAGCTCACAAAAGGAAAAAGACTACAATTCGTACAAGCTTACCAAAGTTGGAAAACAGAAGACTGGAAAACATTGCTTAGTCTGATGATTCTTCATTAGTGCTCTGACATTTGGGTAGTAGCATCATGATTTGGCATAAACAACATGAGACCACGGACCTATCCTGCCTTGGTGTGGCTGATATTTGCTCGGCACACTTTGGACCTTGTATTACCAGTGGAGCATCATTTAAACACCACAGCCTACCAGAGCATTGCTGCTGACCCCGTCCATCCCTTTAAGCCCTGACTGTACTAATCTTCTAATGGCCACTTCAAAGAAGGGCTACACTCCTTGTCACCAAGCTCAGATCATCTCAAACTGGCTTCTTGAACACAAAAACTAATTTGAGTTCAGTCCAAAGATCTGAATCCAGTAGATCACCTTTGAGATTTGGCGGAACAAGCGATCATGGACCAAGGAAAATTACGGTAATTCTAAAAGCAAAAAGGGGTCCAACCTAGTGTACTTATAAAGTGGCCAATTAGGGAACAGTCGAGGTGATTCAGTTGTGTATTTACCCCAAATCTATGAATGCTCACAGTGGCGAGATAGTGGAATTACTGGGAACACTTTGGAAATGACTGCAGGCCTATGCACAAAGCAGTTTGTACTTGTAGCTGTAAGCTATGCAGTCTGGGTTTGTGCAGCTGCAAATTCTATTGGTCTTTTTTACCCCTTTCACTTCACATTTATCCACCCAGGATCCTTTCACTTGGTCTCATCATGCATCATTTGAAGATAACGCAGTAGACTGGATGTTAGTTCCCATTTAGTGTTTCTCCGGTTAACAAGGTGCACTGGCAGCAGCGAGGTGGCATCTAAACTACTATTTCGGATAAATGAAGATAAGCTAACAAATGAAATTCACACTAAACAGAACTACAGAAAAGCGGCAAATAGCTATCAAACGCTATAGCGCTTTGAATATTCTCAGATAAGTTGGGAGACTGCAAAGAAAGAAGCCTTTCTGCCTGCGCCGTGCTGGGTACTTGCAGATGGGGCTGTGAGGCTGGCGTCAGCTGAACAGAGCATTATGAAGATGACTGACTGCAAGTCATAATTTACCACCTCTTCACTGCTTCCAGGTTGAGGATAATGATGGGGATTAAGGTACAGTAAGTAGAAGGGGTGGGTTCTAAAGGAATCGGGTGTCAAAAAGTCTTTTCATTTATCACACTCCGCAGGTCACATCTGAAAGGTCTTCCTGGAGATAGACTCTTTCTACCCTCATCTAGCAATCTGACAGAGTTGTGGTTCAATATGCACACGGGGTGCTTTTAAGGTCAAGGATCAGAGCGCTTTCTGTAAAGTTTTCTTCACGAGTTACATTTTCCAGTTGTTCTCAAAGAATATTCTTCCAACTTAATGCTTCAGCAGCAGTTCAGATGAAACATTTGAATGAATTAACCACATTTTTGAAGGGAAAATAATGATTAAACTCTACTCGACGGCATGTCCTGTCCAGTTTTGTTGTTATGCACTAAAGTGTGTAAACCATTCAACGTGTGCATCCCTTTCCACCACTACTACTTTTACAGACTGGCTGGAAGTTTCAAAAAAAGCCTAACCAACACTTGCTGGGTGGATTTCACACTGTTACAACTGTTATAACTTCTCAAAGACCACCAGCTAATCAGTGAACCATTTTTGGCAATCTGTCATTTCTCACGACCAATAACACGACAGCAGGTGGTCCAAGCAGTGTCAGCCACAACATAAAAGAATAAATAAATGATAACCCGTAATAAATGCTAGGAAAATAAGTTCATGTTTTGTGTGTCTGATAGGGCTTCCACGATTAGTCGACTAGTCATGATTACGTCGACTATCAGAATCGTCGACGACTGATTTAATAGTCAACGCGTCGTTTGAAGCTTTGTAAGATCACAAAAGACGCAGGAATAAGTAGTAGGATTTAAGAGTGTAATAACGGACTGAAACAGAAGATGGCAGCACTGCATGTACAAGGATGCCAGCTGCCGTTAAACCCCGAAGAAGAAGAAGAAGGCTGTGTCCCAGAATTCATAGCGCAGCCCAGCTCAGTTTCCAACAATGGCGGCAGCTAGTTAGTTTTAATGTTACTCTTATTATTCTTTCTGGGTCACAAAATAAACGTTTAACATATTTTCAGGCGAGAATGTAGCTGTGCAAACCTCAAATATCTGCTCAGTTTATCAAGACACCACATATTTTCAAAAGCGTCTGTTACCCACCAGCTCGATAGCGAGCCGGGGGCAAGGCTCACTAGAGCCCGTGAGAACACCGGACTCCCGGCAAATCGTTTTCAAACCCACCGCCGTCTTTCGCTACTCAGGTTACACATGATATATAAGTCACTTAGATAACTTAAAAATGTTATTGTTTGGCTTTTTTTTAGTATTTTATTTGTTCCTGAGTAAACCGGTTTGGCTGAGATTAAAGTTATAGTTTTTACACAGCTGAATAAATGTCAGGCAGACAACTGATTATCAGAAGTGTGAGATGCTCGAGAATTTACTCCGGTGTCCCGTTATATTTTAGATAGCAAGGAGTTTATTCAACTTCACTGAAACAATCTGCAAATTTCATTATAATTTAATAAACTATCATCTTGTCTTTATTTTTAGTTAGCACATACCTTAAACACTTAAAGCTGTAAACTAATGATAGTTATATAAGAGCAGATGCTGCTGGTGCAATAAGCTGTACGTTTTAAGTCCAAAGGATGCATGATCTGATTAGTCGACTAATCGCAAAAATAATCGGTGACTAGTCGACTATCAAAATAATCGTTTGTGGCAGCCCTAGTGTCTGACAGAAAAAATATATCAGTGAATATTTGGGATTTTTAAAAACCACCAGTATTAACCAATCAGTATTAATATCAATCTTAGAATTGGTTGGGCTCTATTTCCAATCATCTCTCTTGCATGAATTTTGGCTTCACAGTTGGTCTGATCCCCTGTGGGCAGGCCAGATATGTAAGAAATCTGTTTAAATCAGAAGAACCTAACCCCTAACCCTTCCCCCAGCTCTGAGCTGCATTCCACCGGCAATCTGGTGGATGTTAAGAGATTCCTATACATACACCTAAACTGAGTTAGACTGATGAAACGAATACTGCTGGGGGCACAAACCAAAACAAGTCAAAAGAAACAAAACTAAAAGTCCAGAGATGGTTTGGTGGTTTCTCAGAGAACGGAGCAACTGGAATTTTTATGGTATTGATTTCAGGCTTTCCTGGTATAATCTGAAATCATAACTGTGCCCAAGGCTAGCAGTAACATTTCTTTTGAGAAGCATATATGTGGTGTTATAACTCTAGTAATCACAAGTCTGCAGTGCTGTTTGAAATGTTGCATTTTCATGGGAATCAAGATCACACAGGTGATGGAAACTTTAAATGCAAATACACTCAAACAAATTAAAAATGACCTTGTAAATAATGTCAATAAAATTCCTTATCAAGCTTTACTCAAATGAACACGCAGACTGAGGCGCTGACAGGTATGTCAATCTCTGCAGACTGTCACTTCGGGGATAAATGGGGTGGGGTTTAACATTACGCCCACCCTGCCTCTTTCCTCGAGTCACCCCTATAGTGTAATCGCTGACCTTGATTTGTAAAACCCTGGGGAATCGCTTTTCTGTAACGTGTAAAACCTCACTGTTTAACTTGTTCTCAGCTCAGACTCTAAATCCCTGTCTGTCGTGACTGACCTTGAAGTCTGGCTTTGACAAGAGTAAATGTAATAGCATTATAACTGTTGTACAGAGGAGACTCACGAGCTAGACAGGGCACTTGGCATATCAGATTATTCCCCAAAACATATGTACGCCTGCGCTGTGGTGACAGCTATAGTGGAATATGCTTAGGGCTATGAAACCTGCATGTGTGTATGCGTGTGTGTGTCCTCGCATGTGTGTATGTGCGTGACAGGCTGAGCCACAGGAGTCAGTGGTAATTCAATATACAAGACGATGTCGTCGGACGACAAGGAGAACAACTGTTCTCTGCATTTCCCCATTAACAGCGGGTGATAAAAGCCACTGCTCTGCCTCGTTGTCATAACAATTTCCTGAAACACCCACATGCACACGCACACACACGCACACAAACACACACACATTTTTCTCCTACATCAATAAGACACCACACACAAAGACGGTTAAATGGATAAACGAATGAGCCCATGAGTTTGATCTCCTAAGTTATACATGGCAATAATGTCTTCTGCAGAATCTTTTCCCTCAAGCCTTAGCAACAGCAGGCCACCGCATGAGTAGAAAGAAGACCATTCATCACACCCTTGGGCATGCTCAGCTCCTCTTAGCCCTGGAGGCATTTTGTACCTTTGAATCTTCACTGTCTTTGACTCTTTTTTGTATTTGCAGAAGGGCACAAAAGGATGTACGTTTTCATTATGACTGTAAAAGCCACCCTTTCATAAAGAGGCACCACATGTCAAGGTGGGAAGGAACAACAGCATACAAAATGGTTGTATAACAGATATAAATACAACTATTACAGGAGACTCTTTTCTTATTTTTTTAGTTTGTTTTGCCCAAACATATGAGCATGTGCCACAGGACAAACACTACAAAGTCCCATTCCACTACAGGCAGCCCCTTTTACCACTGCTGCTCTTGTGCAATAAAAGAAATGATTCCTGACTAGGTTCCCCTCCCAAATGGTATCTGCCAAAGCTGCTGATGGATCATCCAGTAGAGCTGCAAGCACCCCAGCCAAGGGGCAAACCCAGCTTACAACGCTGGTGGGTAGGAGTATACATAAAGAATGTTCTAGCCCACGAGAGCTTAATGTGTGACAAAGTTCCTGCCACTACATAGAAAATACTTTTCTTCTATTTGCAATCCCCTCCACAGTTTCCCAAAGCATTCTATATTTAAGTGACTTACACAAGTGCACACATAGCTTTTGGTTCAGTAAAGATTTCCATGCCTGGCTGCTGGCCTAGCAGGACACCTCGGGATATGAATGAATTGTAACAGTGAGCCAGGTCTTTAAATCAAACCATTCACCCACCCTGAATTGGACCGTAGCTAACTCATTTTCCTGGTTCTGATCCATTGGGTGCTCCTAAATACCCCTTAAGGTGAGGCTGAAAACTAGACAAGGGGCAATGGGTGTAATGCACCATGGGTTAAATGACTATAGGCATCAGAGAGGTTAAGGAAATTCATGTGCCCTCGGTACAAGAGCGTGAACATGACACTGCTATCCAACCAGGTCAGAAATGAAGAGCCTTTGTCATTCTGGCCTTACAAGAAGGTGAAGAGGTGGACTTCTTTTCAAAAGAAAAATACAGTAATAATTAACAAATGGAACAAGAAATGATTTGGCAAAGTCAGAGGGCCGTGTAGGAGTGGGTTTCCAATGATCATTTTGGAATCCAGTGCTTCACACATACAAACAGCCTGCACTTGGGCAGGCTGACTAGTATATTAATGACAGGGCAAGAAATCTCCACCATCCATGATCGATTTACGAGGGGACAATCGCCTCCCTCCTTTCTTGAAAGTTCAATTGCTGCTAATCAGCTAGCCCTGGCCCTTCCTGTGTCATGTTTCCTTGAGAATAGCTCAATATCAGGGTTGCAGCAGTCCATGTGATCATTCATTTGCCTCTCTATAGATTTCGTCCCACAGTCAGATGACGTGGACTGCAGCTGGTGACTCTATTGCTTCTTACGCTCTGCTGGCTTCAAACCAGATCCTACAACAGGGAAGAAACGAGCCACGACACTTTGACGTGTTAGAGCAGAACAGCAAATACCACTGGCAGTCCAAGACACTGGGATCCAACAGCACCACAGTATCACTCGACTCATTTGAGAGGGAATCTGTCATATTTCCTTATTAGTAATTTTTCACAAAGAACTTGACGTTTTTAAAGGAGTCCTGTAAAA
The DNA here is from genome assembly GCF_041146795.1 of Maylandia zebra. NCBI lineage: Eukaryota > Metazoa > Chordata > Actinopteri > Cichliformes > Cichlidae > Maylandia > Maylandia zebra. The sequence continues at coordinate 45,916,642 of NC_135169.1, forward strand.
AACTAAGTACATCATTACCGCTTTTATAGGAATTAATAAGCAGCATCCAGGAGCTGCAAAGTGTGAGGACCTCTATAAAACCAGACCTTTTGGCAGTTTTCTAGTCTGTAGCTTTCAGGTGTGAGTTAACTCAATCCTACAATGTTCCCAGAAGTGGACATTCTTACAAATTTACTCCAGATTCAGACCATGCAATGCTCAGAGAAGTTATATCAGCGTGTTGAAGTTGGCTTAGGTTTGCAAAGTTGACTCTGAACAAAGCACAAGACTTCTGGATCAATGTCCTTTGGACAGATAAGCCGAAAGCGGAGATATTTGTCAATAATGCACAGGGTCATGTTTGGTGAAAACCAAACACAGCAACTGTCAAGCACGGTGGTGGAGGGGTAATGTTTTGGGCTTGTTTTACACACAGGACCTGCGCTCCATTACCTGCTCTATAAACCAAAGTATTCTAGAGTCAAATGTGAGGCCATCTGTATGACAGCTAAAACCTGACAGGAACTGGATCGTGAATGAAGGTGTTGCAATGGCCCAGTCAACCTCATTATAACATGACCATCAGAGAGCTTCACATAAACGAATCCCCACAAACCTCAATGAACTAAGGCAACACTGTAAAAAGGAGCGGGAGGTGATTCTGCAAGCTATTGCACAACCACGTTTTATGGTGTGTACTTAAGTTTTTCATCAGACTGGGTGAAAATGGTCTCTCAGATAGATCAGTGTATCTGCACAACACCTTAAACAACAATAAAATAACATTATATTGCATATGCTTGCCTTTCTTTCCTCTGTTTTACAAATGAATACCCCACTTAACAGAAAAGAGGATTTCACTGCAGGGGAAGTGAAGGAAATGTGGATAATGAATGTTAACGGTAATAAAAGGAATGAAGAGGTCATTTCCAAGAAAGACTAAAGGCCGGAACAAGAGGTACAAGAGATGTAAACAGAAAAAAAGAGAAAAAGGATGGAGAGGATGTTGTGGAGGGAGTGGTAGAGAGGCTTCCTTCCAGGCTGACCTCTGAGCACCCCCTAATTGGGCAAATCTTTAAGTAGGTGCCTGGCACCCTGCTCTAGAGAACCGGTTGGACAGAAAGCAAGAGAGACAGAGAGACTTAAGGAAGGGGGAAACATTTACAGACACAAGAGGGGCACCATGGAGAGGTTGAGCTATGTGAGCACAAAGAATAGAGCGGTAAACTCACTAATCTGTACTTGCCTTAACTCCTCATTCCATGCTGCCCTGCCTTCAACCTATGAATAGCTGAATGACTGCTGAAAAAATACATTTGGCTTCCCATGTTGACAAAGCTAGTGCAGAGACCAGGGACTGTTTCTGTAACAGTGCGGCCAATGGAGGTGAAGGGCCATGATAGAAAGAGAAGAGTGCTCTTTGAGGGCCTCTCCAAAGGACTAATTTATGAGCATGCTGATCAATGGGTTAATTAAGTGGAGAGAGGAGAAAATGGGGCAGCCAAGGAGCTGAGTAACCACTGGAAAGGGTGACGGAAGGCCAAATGGGTGGAGGTTAGGCAGGGAACAACAAAGAGGCAAGCAGATTTTCCCAGCTGAATACCCAGAGGATGATGAGCCCACAGTGGGATTTTGATTTCCCTTGTGTACTTAACTCAATCGACTGGGCCCATCCAATAACTCTGATGGAAATGTCTCCATGTTAGCGATGATCGTGAACTATCGGCTCACCTGCTGGAATCAATACAACCCCACCTCTTCAGATTTATCAAAGTCTGGCAAAACAAGATGTCACAACGCAACCTGTGGTTCAGACTTTCACACACATCTGGAAAATCAATTCAGGTATTTATGAACGCAATCTGAATGGGAGAAATGCGCATGCCAGGTACACACATACTTCCATAACGCACACCCTCGTGGCTGTTGTGTCCTCCAGAATGCAAAGCGTGTCCTCTAGTGAGACGAATCCTTGAATTGTTTTTATTCTCCACGAAAGAAGACAGAGGAAGGGACAGTGAAGAAATAGGCCTCGGAAATCCTGCTGACTTGCAACCTTCTGAATCAGCGCCCTCTTCTCCTAAACCCCTTGTAATTTTCAAGTCGCTGGAGTTTAAAGCAGAAAGGAAAGAGACTATTTAATGTCGGCACTCACAGAGACCTTCCCAGGTCTCCATCTTTGCAGCAAAAATGCCATCCTAGTCATTTTAACAGTGTAAAAGGCATACGTCGTAACATCCCTCCAAAACAATCTCACTACTCATTAGGCAGCAGCACCGGTGTGTGATCAAGGTTACACTCCCTTACCCTGCCTAATTAAAATGACAAGACCCTATCTTTTTTCCACTAAGTTGTTACACTCTCTACATGTAGCCTATACATTACTGTACCTATTACCTTTATAGCTCATGCTCCCTATACTTGCTTTTCTAATATTTTATATTCATATTATGATCACTATCAACCTCTTAAATTCGTGAATCTGTTACACCCAAAACCTGAAAAAGAAAGTTCAAAGTTCTTTTATTCAAATTCTAGACAGTCAGAAGGGACACATCAAGGGCACAGCGCAGGGAACATGAGTCATTTTTACCAAGATACTGTAGCCTGAGGGTAGCAGATAAGTGCACTCAATATAGTTCGCTACGAGTCAGAACAGTGACATTTATGTTCCTGGTGCTGCGAGCTGCTACCTGTGAAAATTTGTTCCGAGAAAATCTGCTCACGCGGGGTTGTTTTTGGTCCAAAAGCGAGCCACACAAGACTGGAATTTAGCCTCTTTTTCCTGCTATCATTTGTCAAGAGAGGAACTGCTACAGCCTTGAGAGACAATGCGAAGAGCCACAGATGAATGATTCAAACAACATGCATTGTTTTCCATGAAGGATGGAGGATACACATGCTGCATCCTTAAATATTAGGACAAAACAAAAAGAAAAGTGCCTTTAGTTCAAATAAATCAAAGGAGAAAGGCGTGCAGAGGGCTTTGAGGCATTTGCTTAGCGTGTGCATAAAGGCGAAACCTTTTGTTTCCGTGTGTGTGTCTGTGTTGATGCGTGTGTTTGTGTGTGTGTGTCCCTCTTCATCCTGAGGGTTTTCTTTGCTGATTGTGACGATAACAGTGACGATCATCGCCTGCTCTGCATCACTGAAAGTGTAACGCTGCCATTCTGCCGCTCATTCATCACTGTCGCTCCACTGCTTTCGTTCATAACCAGCAAACTCTCGTAGCGAGAGGCTGTCAAGTAAGAGACATTGTAATTCTTTTCATTAGCATCTGCCATCAGGACAGCTAAGGCCTAGCAGCCTAACAATGCGTCAACTGAAGCTAGACAGCGTGCAGTGTATTGAAGTGAACGCTCGATTTATTCGGAGGAGGAGCGGTGGAGGCTTGGTTTTTAAGGTGAGGTTGTGGCATCCTGTATATGCCCACACACTTCCACGCCTCAATGAGAAATGTTTGATCTGTATAGAAGTTAGTGACTATGGTGTGGTAAACAGTCCATCCACAACTCCTGCAGGCAGCTCTCTAAACAGCAGCGGTAACCTCTGGGAGGAGGACAGCAGAGACCGCTATATCTGCATCCTCAAGTGTTGCCATTAGCTGGCAGCTCTGGCCATGCCTCCAACACAACCACCGCAACCCACCGTCACTTATGTCAGCAGATGGACATCAAATGGGTAACAGTCTACGGAACAGCCACCAGCTATGCCAACTGGCTAGGCTCATTATGTTTGACTGACTGAGATCTGTGCCTTTTTTGTGTGTCTGTGTGTGTGTTTGTTCCAGCTCCAGAGGGAAATATGTGTGTTTTATAACAACCCACATCATTATACAGTACAGCCACAGCGATAACACTTCAGCATGTTGGCCAACACAGCCACAACTGCTGCTGCTGCTGCCTCCTCTGCCAGCATTACCATTCAACTGGTCCTTCTCAAGCTAGTTGTTAGGGCTTCGGCTGACAGCTCATACTAATATATGTGGTGGTGTGTCAGCCAATACTAATGTGACTAGAACAGCAGGGAAGAGGGAGCATATAGCAGATGTTAGAAGTGCAAAATAGAGATGGTGCTGTTGTAATGTTGTGGCATCCCTCTCCCCGCCTTACTCTCCCGGCTCCGCAGTCTGTCCCTTCACAGCCCACTTTCTTGAAAAGCTCTCCTATTTACTCTTTAGCATGTTTCCTCCACTCTTTCAGTTTTTTTTTTTTCCAGAGTGCGACATCTGTGGTCACTTGACTATAGGAGCACACTTCATCCTTCTCTCGCTCTGCATGTGTCTGAGGTAAGAGAGCAGGGACAGCAGCATGCCCGCCTGCCTCCACCTGCACCTTGACCTGGACCTTGTTTGCAATTCTGTGGGTTTACTGTAGAGTACTGGCCAAGACGTGGCCAGCCCTGCCATTGAGATACTGTCAATATTATCTCACTCAAATCTCTCTCTCTCTCTCATATATATATATATATATATATATATATATATATATATATATATATATATATATATATATATATATATATATATATATATTTTAGGGGTGCAACGATACACAAAATTCACGGTTCGGTTCAATTCGATACTTTGGTGTCACGGTTCGATATTTTTTCGATACAAAAAAATGTTCATGCATTTTTAATTTGTCATTTATTAAAATTATAAATATATATTTTAACTCAAAAGTACAGTTTTTAAATTTAACCCTAACCCTTGTGCGTGTTTTTTATTTTGACAGCGAATGCGCACCTGCGGACCACTTATGTGCAGCCCTGGTTATTTAGCTCGTCATATTGCAGCCACAGAAATTATTTTGTCCATGAAACCATAAAGCTGCACTTTCTTTTTGCCTTATAGTCTGATTTGTCATAACTTCTCCGTTTTGTGGTAAGCTTTTCTTTGGCTGTCACTTCTTCACCCTGACCTGTCTTATTTGGCTCAGCAGAACTGAAATGCTTTTACACACGCACTCACATAAGCTCAGCGATTCTCTGCGCGATCAACCTCTCACATGTTTAAGCTTGCTGCGGGAGATTTCACTTGTCATGTTTGCATAGTAAGCTAACGATTAATAAGACGATGTCAGAGGAATTGGTGCGCAAATTATCATCACTCACAGATCAGTGCTGTCGCTCTCTATACACAGTTCGCACGATTGCAAAGTGAAAGCAAAAAAACAAGCGCAAATTCAAACGCGACTTCAATATGTCACATATTGACAGTGGCTCACCCAATGACATAATTACCCAGCTACATTTCTGAAAGAATGCAAAAGCATTGACATATATTTTTCCTACAATAGCCCGACGGGCAGGGCAGAGATAGATTTTGGTAGCCCGACTGAAAAAATCGCTAGCTCCAGGACGTTGGGCTAGCGATATTGCGAGCCCTGTATCTGATTGAGGAATCACTCATCTTTGGAAAAGAGAGTTTATTACAGAGAAATGTCTCTTTCCAAAATAAAAGCTATACTATCCGCTTCTTCTGGGCTATATTCTCAGCAGCATAAGGAGAATCATGTGCTAACAGCTGTCTAAATGACTCGGCTAAAGTTAGTAGCATGCTTGCTTTTTTTTGTCTGCTTCCACTTGTCTTTGCACTAGGATGATGTTGGCGTAAATGTGCAGTCATATTCGTTGTGTTCCCACTAGTGCTTTCAGGTTAATCTCGTTGAAATGACCTTAACGCCACAACACGGCAAATCTCCGTTAACGAGCTACCGCCGATCGCTCCGTGCATGGGGCTAGACGGCCAACACGTTAACGAGCTAACTGCGCTAACACACTAGTTCACACCCATGTAATTGAGCATTGCATGGCACATCCAACATACTGTTTTACTTTAGTCCATGACTCGCTTACCTTCAGGGTCATACGTCACATGAAAACCATAATAATTCCAAACGCCAGAACTGAATGAGGGTGGGGGAGGTGCCCTGCGCTCTTCCTTCTGACGATGCTGTCTGTGTTGAGCGCTCAGTGGATCTGCGCTCGACAGTGCAGCCTAGGCGGAGTAGTCGAACACAGATTCACTGAGCGCTCAACACAGACAGCATCGTCAGAAGGAAAATTGATAAAATAAATTACAAATGTTGTATTGTTCGATACATATGCGTACCAAACCGAAAGCACTGTATCGAACGGTTCAATATCGATACGAATATCGTTGCACCCCTAATATATATATATCTATATATATATATTGTGTATAGAGAGCGACAGCACTGATCTGTGAGTGATGATAATTTGTGCACCAATTCCTCTGACATCGTCTTATTAATTGTTAGCTTACTATGCAAACATGACAAGTGAAATCTCCCGCAGCTTAAACATGTGAGAGGTTGATCGCGCAGAGAATCGCTGAGCTTATGTGAGTGAGTGTGTAAAAGCAGCAGGATGTATATTTGACTACGATGACCTGGATGACTGAGAACCTTCACAGACAGATATATATTTTAGTTCTGCTGAGCCAAATAAGACAGGTCAGGGTGAAGAAGTGACAGCCAAAGAAAAGCTCACCACAAAACGGAGAAGTTATGACAAATCAGACTATAAGGCAAAAAGAAAGTGCAGCTTTATGGTTTCATGGACAAAAGAATTTCTGTGGCTGCAATATGACAAGCTAAATAACCAGGGCTGCACATAAGTGGTCCGCAGGTGCGCATTCGCTGTCAAAATAAAAAACACGCACAAGGGTGAGGGTTAAATTTAAAAACTGTACTTTTGAGTTAAAATATATATTTATAATTTTAATAAATGACAAATTAAAAAGGCATGAACATTTTTTTGTATCGAAATAATATCGAACCGTGACACCAAAGTATCGAACCGAACCGAACCGTGAATTTTGTGTATCGTTGCACCCCTAATATATATATATATATCTCTATCTATATCTATCTCTCTATATCTATATCTCTATCTTACTATCTATCTATCTATCTATCTATCTATCTATATATATATATATATATATATATATATATATATATATATATATATATATATATATATGTGTGTATGTGTGTGTGTGTGTGTGTGTGTGTGTGTGTGTGTGTGTGTGTGTACACACACACAGGCCCCAAGGGCAGGTGTCCTGCAGGTTTTAGATGTGTCCTTGATCCAACGCAGCTGATTTAAATGGCTAAATTATGCACTTAACATGTCTTGAAGTTCTCCAGATGCCTGGTAATGAACTAATCATTTGATTCAGGTGTGTTGACCCAGGGTGAGATCTAAAACCTGCAGGACACCGGCCCTTGAGGCCTGGAGTTGCTCACCCCTGTTGTAAATGATACACGGGTTGGGCAATTCATTTCCTGAAGCACCGACATGAGAAACTGGGAAGCTGTCAAATGCTTTGACTGCTCAGGTAGAACAGAAAAACACTACAACCAGTTCATTGACCAGTGAGTTGAACCCAATTCTGCTCAATATTACTTTGATCTCTTTTTAAGCTTCATGGTGCGATCCTCCACAACAGTTGTAGTTTCTCATGTTGCCCTTTGGAAACATTTATTACCCAGCCTTTACTATAATATGACTAAACTATTTCCTATAAGTTTATTTAAATTACAGAGTCGGTCCCAGACTAGTGGTTCTTTAATCCGAAGGGCAACTGCCAGGAGACTCAACACCTTCGTAGATCATCGTGGCAGTGACAGGGAGAGATACATTGGTCATGTGTCAACAGAAGCAGTGCCAGATATATGATGCATTTAATCCAACCCGTTGCTGACCCCGCTGCTGTTGAGTCCATCAAAACTGTATTATGCTTTCTATTAAGGACTTGATTGTGCAATACAGTTCAACAGAGTTCCAAACCTCTGCATGTTTTCTGTTTAAGAGGAAATGTTGAGCTGGAGCCAGTCTGCTCTGTGAAACCGTCAGTGGGATGTTAGCTATCCCGATAGCTGGCCGATGGGTGTTCTGGGTGGTTTCTCACAGTCTCTGTGTCTTCCTTTGGCTTTTATCTTTCTAAAGAAATAAGAGGAGTAAATGTTCATTGATCTTGGCCGGTGGTCAGCCTGGTTCTAGCAGGGGGTAGGAGGAGCAGTGATGTGAAGGTTGCTGCTGCTGTCGGCAGGAGACTCGGAGAGCAAAGTTTTTGGTTCTCACCCCCCTCCCCTCCATAAAAATGTGTCGGATCATTCGACCTTGATCTAACCTTAATGAGTGCTGAACGCCTCACGTTGATAGACGGCCCGAGGGTTTGAAGACAAGCACAAGGCAGAAAAAAATGAGGAGTGTGCAAGCTTGTGTGAGTGTGAGAGTGAGTGAGAGATTAACAAGTGACAAACAGCAGAAAATGCTGCAATATGAAGAAATAGAGGAAGAGGGAGGAAGAAAAGAAGTAAGACGAATAACAGCTCTAAAACCTTATCTCCATCTTGCACCCCGGCCATCAAAGATCTCTTTCACCAGTTTCAAAGAAGAGAGACGGGCCTCTGTGGTGGCACTGTGGGAGAGCAGCACTCTGTGAGAATAGCAACAAAACAAGACACACTGGCAGGCTGAGCACACAACATGGAGCTACGCACATCACAGAACAGTCTCTAGAATATAAACTCTTACCTTTAAATGCAAAGGCCCCATGTGTGTTAATGTGTGAGGGAAAGAACCTCCTACTTCACTGTATATACCGGAAAAGACGAGACAGGCTGGTGCTTAGGCTTGCAAGTTTCTAATGGAATAAAATATCTGGTCATAATGATTTCATGTCAAGCTTCTGCACAGCACCAGGGAACATTGTTTATTTGGCTTTATCATGGATAAAGAAAAAATGCAGCCTGCAGCATTTTGGGCATTGCAGCAATCAATATGGTGATGTCATTTGTTTATTTTATTTACTTACTTATTTATTTATTTATTATATTTATTACCTATACAAGAATATGTGCTGGTGCATTCTTACAAACAACTGGAACTGAGGGGGAAAAAAAGAAGACCTTCACGTTTGAAATCTTTGAGGGGCTTAGCCTTCCAAAATGATGCTGCCATAGCAACGACACAGAGTCCGTTACAAAAAAAAGAAGAAGAAAACATCCAGACTCCTCTGAAGCAGATGAATGACTGCCACAGATGGATGCCGAAGAAAAATAAATGGATATGTCAATGAGAAATGAGGCATTAAAGGAGTCGTGCAGAGTATATATGATAATACAAAAGCCTACTGTCATTATCAGAGAGCGCAAGCAGTCCAAAACTCATCTTACATCATGTGTAGAGAGCAGTGTCCTATTAGTGCTGGTCTACTGGACAAACACATCGGCAACGAGCGAGAGTCCATTTACACTTGTTTTTTGTCAATAATTACAAGTAAACAATTCACTTCTTTCTAATTGGCGCACACAGTGGTGCCTGCGTCCTCCCTGTCCTTGTACTGTACCTGTGTCAAAGTGGACCGATTCTCATTGTTATCATTATTATTTGTCCTCTGCCATATGTCTACAATCCATTTGATCCAAAAAGCCTTGATTTCAGCCTGGTCAAACACTCAGTTTTAGACAGTTTTTTCTACTAGTGGCTCTGTGTGACCTCACTGAGAGGGGCCCGCCCTCATTTAAACATTCAGCTCACAAACCCCTCACATCTGCAGTTTGCAAAGAACTGCCAATAAGAAGAGCTTTTGCTCGCAGGGAGGGGCGGGGCAGTCGAAGCCTGCTGGACAAGATTATATTGCCAGCATGTTTGAGTACAGTAACAACACACCAGTTTGGATTGTGCTCATGTGTCCAATAAACTAACAAGCGATCCAGAAAACCATGCTAGGTAATCTAGCTGTGCGTCACCCGCTCTTCACAGAAACCAATGCACTTTAGTGTTTGCGCACTCTGACTATTAAACATTTTGTAATGCCCATCTGTTTGTCAATTCAGACGCTGCAAAGCGCCATTTATTCCATTTCTTACTTTGATCCATCAGCTTGCTAATTTTGTCCTTTTTTGTAATCTGCCGCAGCGACGCACCTCCACTAACGTATTAGCAACGACCTGTGTCTGGACTGACAGGAGCCACTCTACCTCAAGAACTAAGAAGAGGCACGTTCCCATTTTAATCAGCCTCTTCCAATTCTTCAAGCTTTTCTGGTTTAAAGAGCGGATCCACTGTTGAGCTAGTCCGTTTCAACAGCGTCACAGTCAATCAGTAAAACAGAGAAAACAGGTTCGGCTTGTGATTAGCAGTAACCCGGATGAGATCACAACGACTGGTCATCAATTTAGAATGTGCTTACAGGCCACGTAGTCCTGTGAAGGCGTAATGAGATTCAGTGATACATCCATTAACTCTATGTTCCACGCTCCTCTGAGTCTTAGATCCTTCATATGTGCAAACAGGCTGCCACAGTTATTTAATATTTCCCTGTTATACATCCAATAATTGTCCAGTTTGTCACAGTGCTTAAAGTTAGCTGGAGAGTGGAAGGCAAATTCACATGTATGCAGATTTTAATTTCTTCCAGTAGTCCTAAAAATGTCTTCATGCGCCTTCAAAGTACCGAGTGACACACATACAAACTTCTTCTAACAGAAGGAAGGTATGAACAACAGCACCTCCCTGAGGACTTCTGTGTACAGCCAGCTTTACTAATTCATTCCAACTTTGCTAGACAAACATTTAATTTCCCCAGCATTCATCAGATGAGTCTCCAGTTCTCCAGACAGCGCATCAACTGTCATAACGCTGAAGATCTCGCAGCCTAAAATTAGCAGCAGCTCCGATTACTCCACAGCGAGAAGGCTTCCTAACCCACTGGGAAACCTGCTGTCACTGATTTGTCAATAGCAAAAAATAAACAGTGAGGGACAAAATCAGACGCAGTAACACTGACAGGTAGGGCTTTTTAAAGCGCTGTGAAAGCGTGTGATCGTGATGACCATTTCATCGCACTCTGTCACAACACCGCCCTGCATCTGTTGACTGCTTAGCGACCCGTGCTAGGAGACATCAATCTACCCGTCGGCATGCTTTGAACACTTCAGCCCCATCTGCCTCTGGCTCTGCTGCATCTTGCCCGGGAGGGCTGGCATTGAGCAATGATTTTATGGGTTCTGCATGCATTTGATAAGGACACACACACACACAGAAACACCAATAAAAAATGTATGATTTCTTGCAAACAAAAGTATATAACAAGTTCCCATAAATGGATGAACAGTATATGGCAGAAACACTCAATCGTATCTTGTGGAGCTGTGGTCAGTCAAAGAAAATCTATTTGTAAAATGATACTGTACAATGCTTCAACCAAAAATCTGCTTAACTGAATCGACAGCAGAGCACTGACTGCATTCTACCTGCTCTCCTGCTTTACCTCAATGAATTATAGATAAACATAAAAACCCAGCATATTAAATCATTTTAACCTAGTTATTTTACACTAAAGCAACACCAATGGACAGCTGACCTTCTGCCCATGTTTGTAAGATTTCCAAAAACAGAACTACGGTAACCGGTGATCCCAACACAAGATGAAGATGGCTAACAGGCCCCATTACATGCTTTTCTGTTTTTAAGGGGAGAGAAGGCTTCACATCCAGCTCGGTCTGGGTCTAGCTGCTGCTACTGGCAAATTCCAGAACTGGAGAAGATGCTAAATGCCAAAGACACTGAAATATGTGCCAACTCTGATATATTTACTCCCAAAGCCTCAGGCCTGAAGCACAAAAGTTGGCCAGCCATTTTCAGAGGATATACTGTTTTGTTTGTTGAAGTGAGATATAGCTGACGCTTGACTCTTTGGCCTTTTTGGGGTTTTTTCCTCAGAAAAAAAATGTTATGCAGACAGTCTTATTTAACATGTCCCTCTTTTCCAATAATCTGTGGTTCTGAGAAACAGCCCATGTATGGACAGGTAAAACAAATGATTTTAACCGGAGAGTATCAAAGGCGGACACAGCTTCCGGGTCTACAAAGGGAAGCCAACACAAAGTGCTTTCAACCTGCATTCTTTCCAATGGCAGGCAAGGTGTGACTTTTCTGGTTGTGTTGAAGTCTACACAACCACAAAACAGTGCTTGGCCCCTTTTGCCTTTGACCTCAGTACACTTCCCTTTGTCCACTTTGCAAAGCTAACAATGAACAGAACTTTCCATTTGATCAATTATGGTCATTCTAAGAGGCAGAAAGAATGATTATTCTGGACATGCTCATTTGCTCAGGATTTGAGATTAACAAGCTTTTATCCAATAAGTTTGTTCAGTTAGGGTGTTTTAAGAGAAAAATCCAAGCAAACAAAAATGCATGACTACAAACCACATGAGAATGAGTCCCCTCATTGGACAGATGGAGTTTGTTTGGAACCATACCGAGACCACCTCCTCCAAAGGATCTTGGTGGATCCACCTTTTGCTCTGTCTCAGACCAGCTTCAGCCACCCCCAAGACCGTATACTGGGTAAATGGTCATGGATCCAACCCAGAGTGCTGCTAATGTAACGTTTCCTTCAGAGGTTATACCTCTGGCTGTCCAACCAATCAGAATATGATCATATGTGACTCAACCCGACCAGCAAACCTCGAGATGACAGCGATAACATCTAGAGGCCGACTAATGCCAATTTTTTAAGGGTAAAAGATTCTGATCTTCATATACATATTTATACTTACATTTATACACTCTGCAATGCCAGGTGCTCAGCTGCAATGAGCACCGAGAGCATTGTAACAATGGAGCTAGGATGTACTAATGTCTTTCCCTCTATTTCATTTTTATCTCTCTCTGTGTGTACGTATTGCTCGCTCACACAAATGTCTGCAATTCCTCAACAGACTGCATTAGCACGCCACCTTTATCCCCCTTAAACATCTCGGCGGGTCTTCAAAGTTTCTAGCTGGTTGCCGGCGAGGTAAATAACAACTCCTCTGTGACAACATCTATTTAGCACAAGGACACATTTCCACATATTTCCCTCTGCCTCCATTTAAATGCTTTCTCCCCACAGAGGAGATGTCCCTATCTGCTATATAGGGCAGGATAGCTGCCTAAACCAAGGAGAGCCTTCCCCTTCTCTGCTGTAGATAAGAACAGAGGTCTTCTTGTCCCTGTTGAATTCTATCATCTAGAAGGCCCTGCTGATCCGAATGCCCCACAACATCAGCCACAGCATATAAATGCACCCCATTCTTCGTGCTGTGTGTCTGTGTGCATTTATCTGTGTGTGTGTGCGTGTTTGTAGGGGAGCATTTAGGGGAATATGTTCTCATGGCCAAGGCGCTTCCTGGGGTCTTTTGAGAATAAAGGTCAGATGAAAACAGGCTCAATTTAAGTTGCTTGCGAGAATTCCCATGGTTTCCTCCTTCATCTCTATCTTCCAGATAATGCCAAAAAAAAAAAGGCACAATGAGCAATTCTCTGCAATCTCAGAGAAGCTCTATTGATTAGAAAATGCTACAAATGCTGCATGTAATCCAGGGGCACAGGAATAAGCTGAGCCTGACCGAATGGCAGCCTCTGTTTCTCTCATCCCACCAGAAGAGCTCTGAGTGCAGGTCCCTCATTAATGACACAGCGGATGCATCTTCTGTGTGATTATGGAGGAGCTCATCTGCACGAAGTGTGGTTCATTCTCAACAGGTCCACAGCAAATATACATACTTTTTTTTTTTTTAAAGCATGCTGGGGGGAAAAGACTGCAAGTAACACAACATATAATTCATTCCAGGCATGTTTTTTTTAGGGGTGGGGGTCAATGCATCCTCTCACTCAGCTGCTGACACACACTTTAGATATGAATCAAATTCGAAGAATTTTCAGTGAGAATAACCTCAATCAGCATCCACCGTGTAAACCTCAGCCTACCTGTTAACGTGGGATCCACGGGTGCTGGTAGGGCGCCAGATTCCCACTGCTGTTCTCTTCAGATTTCGTCCTTCTCCTTAAACCTTCCGCCAGCTCGCGGGAAAAACAAAGATAAAAATGAAAACAAATAAAAAAAAAAAAGAAAATAGCTCAAATACTTTGGGGAGGGAGGAGAGGGGGGAGGTCCCCCTCGGCAGAGCTCTACCTCGTTCAGTCCAACCGGGCCGGCAGGTGGGACTTCATGGCTGGAGACGATGACAGAGTGGAGACTGAATCCCAAAAATAAAGCTGCCTCTACTGCAATACCCACCACAAACAGCTCGGTTTAGTAGGATTCTCCATACGAGCAGCCGAGCTCGGGTTGGTCCCCGCAAGAAATGAATTTCTCTGCTGACAGTCCAGCGTGCCACAGGACCAATGTCTCTTTTTATCGAGGCCTTTAAACTGCAAAATAACCCCGAAATAACCCGGACGTGTCTGCGGGGACTCGGCGGATTTGACAGCCGGAAAGTATCACCTGTGTTGACCAGTGGTCTCAGCTACTCAGGTTTACTCTCTCGGACTGTGTTTTCTTCTTATTTTCCTAGGACGTCGACGATAAATCCAAAATAAATCCCAGTAAAGACAGCCAAGACGCTGCCGAGCTTCCGGCTCGGCTCGCTTTAGCTTGTATCAGAAACGGCGGACGCACAAATCGCGGTGCTCCAGCAGTCTTGAAGAGAAGGATGCTGCCTCTGCCGCTGCTGCTGCTGCGAGGATGCCGTGACCGCTCCGGCTGGCCGTCGCGCGCTCGCGCACGTGCGCACCCTCGTAAGGCACGCACGCAGGCAGGCAGCTACGCTCGTCCCCGGCGTGTGACGCGCGCCGCAGTGTCCTCCCTAGCAAGCCGGTCGCCCTGGCAACGCTTTCCTCTGACCTCAATATGGTCGCTTTTTCTATTAAAGCGTGTGGCGTTCAGCGTGCTTTCGTTGACATATTCACTTGCTAGTGACAATAGGTGTTAATCCGCCCTCTTGTATAAAGGGTGTTCCTTCTTCTCTTCAAGGGGACTAAAAAAATAGTGCTGAGGAGTTTCTTTTTTTTTTGTCGGCATCACTCTCCTCCTTTCCTACGCTCGCACCCAGCCCGGCAGAGCTGCATCATCATGACGTCAGAGGATATTAAAGGGATACTATCCCATTTTTTTTACATCCTCTCCTCCATCACTCTGCATCTTTCTTTCCCTCTATCCCTTCACCATTCTCCTAACCTCCACCATTTCCTCATCCATCCACTTCAGTTCATACTGGCAGACTGGCTAGTGCTTACTGCAGAGACATATTTGAGGCGTGAATATCACATTGCCAGGGCCAAATGAGACAATAAACTAATTTTACAGTGAAATCGCGGGAGATAAAAATGATACTCCCGACTTCACCAGCTTGCATGATTATTTATTTTATATTTTACTTTAAGGGATAATAATCATCAAACATCCAGCACGGCTGGGTCCCTGATCTCATCAGTGCAGATGGTAATGGCAGTGTGGTGGCAGCACCTGCTCCTCTGGATGCAACACAGCCACATGCCTGTCTTATTACCGGGTTCGTAACACAGCCAAACATCTGCCTCCGTCACTATTCCACTGCAGAGCCATGTATCCACAGTTGGTGGCTGATGCCTGCCAGGAATTCCCAGCTCGCTGAATAAAACTTTTCTTTTTTTTTTTTTGCTCCATCGTCACCTTCTGCTGTTTGCAGTCACTTTAGTTAAAGTATAGTCTAACAACGGTAACCCCTAGGTACAGCCAGCTGATGCCTGTGCTCCCAGACAGATTTACAGCTTTACATCCGTTCACTATTCACATCCTCATAAACCACAGAGAAACAGGCTGTCTCTCCACCCATGTGGGGAGCTGATCTGTTGTCAGTCAGCCAAAACATCATGTCCACCCGTCTTGCTTTTTACCTTCAGACACCTCAAAAATGCCTGAGAGGAGGCGGAGAGAGAGAGGAGGAGGAAAGGGGGAGAGCGGACACTGTGGGGCTAAAATTTCCACTACTGAGACAAATGGTCCCTGCCGGTCGATGTTCATTCCCCCTTTTGACATCCCAAGGCCAATCTGAGGAGGCAGAGGGCCTGTAAATGCGTGTCTGCATGTACAGCCGTGATTTTGATGTCCTACACTTGATAGACCCTAGCCAGGCATCAGAGGTAATGGCCCACCAGGGAAACCTGATACCTGAGCCTGCATGGACCATCCATGCCTGCACGCAGCTCATTCCTAAAGCCGTGATGCTATTTTGTTAGAGGTCAGTTTTGCGGTTGTTAAGCCCCGGTGGGAGCTGCTGTCCTGAGCAGAATTCATGTGTTTATGTGTGTGTTCCAACATCATTAAAGCCGGTTGTGCTTGATTACTGCAGCTCTCTGCATAACTGACCAGTCAACCGCCCCTTTGATGTGCCCCTGGGGTCCCTGCAGACACCCACCTCAGATTCTTTTCTTCTATTGTCTGGATTTTCAAAAGAGAGCTACTTTAAAATGAAATAGTTGGTGCCCACAAGGGAAAACAATGCGTTGAGACTTACAGGGAATACATTGTTACACTGATGTGGGAAAAAAATAAGTACATCCAGTGGGGATTTTTTAACTTTTTCATCATATTTTTTCCATCAAAGTATGAATTCTGCATCTTAAATCTCAAAAAGAAGAGAGCACAGTTATAGAATGGCCTGTTCAAAGCCCAGATTTGAATCCAGCTGAAATGTTGGGGGATTTAAAATGAGTTGTATATGCAAGGAAAGCCATAAATCCTGCATATGAAGGGAATTTGAGTGATTCCAATCTTTTGACATCCAACATCTTAGCCACTCATTTATTTTTACTTCCATGTTTAGGATCAGTGTTAAAATTCTCAGCCTCATATTCTGAGCGTTTCACAGTCAGGCTGATCTCACTATCGTTCTTTATGTTGCCTAAAACTCTACCTAAGCTTTCCAGTGTATCGTAGCCGATTCTGTGGTTCAAAAATCAGGTAAGCTATGGATGCATCAGACTTTTGTATTATGCTTTTTTAATTTGTATTTCTTGCACGTGCAAGAAATATATCTGTATCACCTTTATTTCCAGTGGTCTTGATTTTGAATCCAGTTTTCTTTCTATTTTTGCTTTAAAAATCTGCCTTCAAAATCATTTATGCATGCTGTGTATCGACTTTACAACCTGCTTTGCTTGTTTAGAAGCAGAGGCTAAATTAATAACGGATACGACGCTAACTTAAGAGGCCAAAGTGTACATAGTTTTTTTCCACCAATGCTTTTTTACAGCTATTATCTTTAAATACACAAACAAAGGAAAAGCAAGCTTCTGTTCTTCAAGTACACTACTAAAAAGCTTGCAGTTTTTTCCACCAATAATTTTTTACATCCATTGACGTAAATCAGTTGAAGTAATTTTCTTTGTAGTGTTGTTTAGTACCACCGCAAAACTAACAATTTAGCTTGCACTTGCTACAAAATGTTCCTTTTGCACTACAGACAGTAACGCAAGTGTTTGAGTCCAAAGTGTACTTACTTATTTCACTGAATAATTTCACACACAGTAATAAATCTGTTGAATAAATAAGTGAAAAAAGCTAATTATCCTTATGCTACTGTTGAGGTAGACCACCAAGAACCTAAAAATGTCGTTGGAAAGTGTTACACTTTATTCAAAAACAATACGAGGATGTACGTACATGGCACTGTAAGGCACAGTAACACATGTCCACACCCTGTGGATTTAATATTCCATTAACAGGCAGGAACAACTGCTACATTCTTCAATATCACAATCAAATAATTTGTTTGCTCTGAGGTGTTTGCAATAATATGTCACTGCAATCTCATAAAGCCATTAACCTTTCTGTCTCAGGCACCCAGAGTATTTTCTCTCCGCCTAATTTACTTTCCAGCAACCTGACCCAGTAAGTATACCCACAAATCCCTTCTGTGTTTGCAGACTGAGACGTACGACACTGTCACACACTTTAAAACCGACTGTCCAGGAGAAATACGTTATTGGTCCCTAGTAATTAATTCACAACGACTGTAGTATGCACTCACCTATGTACACATAGTCGGAGGGTATTACTCCTCTGTGGGTAGGGAAGGCCTGCAAAAGTCTGTTCAAATAGCTGGCAACAAACTCAGAGCCAAGAGCTTTTAACTCACAAAGCTGTTTAGGGGAAAAGAGACAGAGCTACTACATGGCTGGACCTTAGCTTGGCAGGAGAAGCAGAGGGACTGCATGGTACAGACACTTTAAATGCACTCATTCTCCTCTTCTTCTCGCAACAGTAATTATCCTTCAGTCATACAGCGCAACAATGAAAGCTCAAAATCTTGCCCCTCTTATCCTCCCTCGGTGGCCTTATTCCATTCTCTGTAGCGTCACCATTACATCTTTAAGGCTGTTATATATCACACAGTGTCTGCTCTTTACTGCTAAAATTGTCCCAGATAACCTTTGTTGACTTGTGCATTGCTTCACTTTCCTTCTCTTCAGTCTTTATACCTCCGTGTTGGCTGTGAGGCACCTGCCTCAATCAGCTTCCTGCTCTTTACCTCCTGGTGTCATGCTGTGTTTCACACACTCACATTCTCACTTATTACTATAAAGGTTGTTGTTGTTGTTTTTTTACCAGAGAGTTATTTATTGGAAGTGTTGCTCTGCTGCAGATTGCGATGTATGAGTCAAGTATAGCATAGAAAGATAGCTTAAGTATTAGTTAGATCTGTGGAGCACGGTGTCATTGTCCATTCTCAGTATACACTGGAGATAAAAGATGGAGTAGTCGCTGTGAATGGTCTAGCATTGGCTATGGGTGTCAGCTAACGCTAGCTATTTGGTTGCATTCAGGCATTTTAACATGGAAGCTAACAGGGTTTGAAACACTTATGGAGCCAGCCGTAAGTGTTCACGAGACTCATTAAAAGTCTTTGGCACCCAGAGGTTGTGTACTTATTTTCATGAAGAAAAAGGTATTTCCTCTTTGTCACATTACTGATGTGTTACGATCAAGGGTAATAAACGCTACCTGCTAGCCAAAACTAGCACTAGACTAGCATGGTTTTTATATGGGCTACAGAACTTTAAACTGCATGCTGAGGAAGCTTAATTGCAATAAATGTATATTGATAATTTATCACATTGCACAAACACATCTTGGTTGCACATCTTACAACAGTAATCTTTCCTTTAATACCTGAAGTTGGAAGATTTCTGAGTCATGAAATGAAATGATCATGATGTTTATAAGCTAGGGTTTTTTGTTTTTTTTTAAGCCTTGAAAAAAATATCAAGCTTGGCTGATTATTTAGCTTATAATATTTAGTGTTTATGTTGTGTTTTTTTTTAAATAAATAATGGAGCGGTCAAGTCAAGTCAAGTCAAGTTGGCTTTATTGTCACTTCAACCATATACAGTTTAACAGTACACAGTGAGGCGAAACAACGTTCCTCCAGGAACCAAGGTGCTACATGCAACATAAATTTACAACATAAATTAACAGAAAACACTAAACTAGCTAACTAAGAGGCCTAGTTAGCTGTAAGTCCACATTAATAGATGCATGAAACGTTTCGGTCTCTACGAGTTCCTGATAGTAATAACCTGTTTCTTTAGCCACTGCTGTAGGTAGTGTAGAGCAGCTTGTGTCTGGGAGCTCATCACAATGTCACATACATGCATTGTTATCTCTGTGATAATAAAAGTGTTTACTATAGACTCGGGATGTGTTTGGGAGTTGTTTTTCCATGTTAAGGTTGAGAAAGATGCTGGCCTCCTCCCGAAGCTGCTAAATCAATACATTCAAGGTTAAGTGAGATCTAGAGAGGAAATGAATCCAGTATGTTGTACAAGATGTTGTAATAATTGCTAAGAGCATAACTGTCTCTGCAGAGAAACCAATACTTCTACACCACAAACCTCAGAAGGCTTATGACCTGCTGAGGTTTCTGTTGATTTATTTACCTGCTTTCTGTCTTCCCTCCATTTCCCACCCTCACCCAGAAACCCTCTGCCAGCCTCTCCTCTTACCACTAAGTCTCCTTCCCTCCATCCAGCTATCGTCCCTCCCTCCGACCCTGCTTTCTGATATCTCTGCTCCTCAGCAAGCTTTCACCCCCTTGGGGTCGGGGATCGTATCCCTCTCCTCTGATCTGAAGCAGCAGGGAGCCCAGCAGATTAGTTCTGAAGTAGCAAAGCTTGCATTGGTTCCCATCATATGCCGCACCTTCTCTCGCTCTCTGTAGCAGTATCTCAGTGCCACACGCAAACACATGCACATCCTATTAGCTGGAGAGGCATCTGTTTTTAATTGTACCCATCTGAGCACTGGCATAGTTTCCACATCCATGAATCGGCCAGAGCTAATTGCAGCACCACATGTCCCTTCGATGCAGGCTGTTGCACTGAGATATAAAGAAAGAGAAGGAGAGAAGCCTGCACAGTGTGACTTTGCATTTTTCATTGACTCCTCCGAACTTAAAACTTTATGGCCTAGTGATCACATATGCACGTGTAGTTTTTATTAACATTAATAGGTTCATATGTTGCAACGGTGAGTGAGAGAGGCTTCTGAGAGAGGAAGTCTGGACGCATGCATTATTCATGGTAAGGAGGTAGTAAACTCACATAATGAACAAGCGAACATGTGCTCGATTGATGCAAGTATTGAGCTTCCCAACACTTTATAGTGCAAATGGACAGCAGCATATGTTCAGCTCATACAGATGGCACACATACGGTATACAGAATGGAATACACCCCTGTAATTAAATAAACCACATGATCTCCAAACCGGACAGTAGAATAATATCTGATAAACTCAAAGTAGAGACCTCACTGCAGAACTCATCACACCTTTATTAAAGCCATTTGCTTTTTCTGTACTTCATATGACCACTTTAATTTTTGGTGACAGACTCAGACCTCTTTAGCCTGGAGGATAACCGGTTTTAAAGTGAAGCCAGTGCAGGTCCTTTACTGGTGCAAAAAGAAAAAGCAGTCCCTTCTTTTTAAAATTGGAAAAATGCTTGTAGAAATTCCCAACTTTAACAATCAAAATGTTTACAGCCTGGTACAATAAATATGTTGGTTTATATGAATATGTTCCTTCTTCATAACAGCTGTACATGGATGACTTTTTCTAACTCATCTATTTAGATGCCAATGCATGCAGCTGATCCAAGTATAAGAGGCCTCACTCTGGTAGTTAGAGCTTCGTTGTAAAGTCGACCTCTTGAACGTGTTTGTGCCTTCTTAGGAATTCTTTAATGGATTAATGCATCTCTAGCAATACAATTCAAGGTTTCTTTTTGCTTTTTGTTGTTAAAAACAAAGCTGCAGCATGTTTGTGGCTGTACAGATGACACGTTTTAGAGTTTTACCAATGCCGCCATCTTGGATTATTAAGGCACAGTGAGGACTTCCAATTTTCCCAGTTGAAAGTCCAACTTGAGGAGGTTAGGGTCCTGACTGAACTTGAAAATTCCAGCTTCAAATTTATGCACTGTTAACACTAATTAATAGGTTTTTAGGACATGAACTGGACCCATAAGGTTTGTTTGCTAGCATTAACTGTGCACCCATGTATCCTGGCTCCTGCAGTAGTAAATAGCAGTAGTAAAAACACCAAACAAGAAGAACCAAATGAGGAACAAACATTCAAACATATTCGGAGGGCTTAAGGGCTTCATAATATCACAGACTGTTCAAAAATAAATAAATAAAAAATATGGGTTGCTATGAGGTAGAGCCAGTCCAAGAAGTTTGTGCTTGCTTCTTGCTCTGTTTATATTTCTGCCTTTTTTTTTTCTTTTTTTTTTGGAAACTTGTGTGATTCTGGCAGTGTGCTTTGGGTTGTTACCGGGCAGGAATATTCCTCCACTGCGAGGTTTCTGGAGCCATCCTGTCAGCCTGTGTTTTTGCATATTCACAGGCATTTCTGGTGCCATCTATAAATGTCACATCATACATCACACTCATTCCTCTGAGCTTCATTGTGAGGAAAATGCATTTACTACAGCAGTCTTGGCTAGAAGTCCACTCCAACTAGGCCACGCCACATATTGAATAGTTTAACTGATACGTTTTCAGAGTAAGTTTTATCTTGTAGTTCTGTGCTACAGAGGGAGCAAGAGTTTGTTTTATTAATGTATTTTTTTTAATGTCACGCATATATGTTTAATTATACCATGCTCTATAAAGTCCATGAGCTGTCACAAAATTTAGATTTCAGCTAATAATCCCTGTACCTGCTAGGTTTGAAGCACTTGTCCATCTGTTTTCCACAGCAAGACTATCCAAGTAATGCAGTGCTGTCTGTGGCATTTTCAGAGGACAGCCATTGTGGCGCTAATGACTACAACTTCAGCAAGTTGTATGATTCGCAGATGTTGTGCAGTTGGTTGGTTTTTCTATAGAGAGGGTGTTTCTGAATTTAAGATTTAACCTGCTATTAATGTGTCAACCACAAGAGTTTAGCTTTTACTGCAACACCCACGACACATGCAAAGATCCATGAGCACATGGGAGCACATGCACCCACAGGATATAATAGCTGTAAGATTGATAATCCTGCCTGCACATATCTAGAGTGAACAGAAGACAGGGATTATGTGGTTATTTCAGCCACCGATCGAATAGTCATCCAGCAGTTAAATCATCTCAAGTAATCAGCATTGTGTTTTCCAAATGTAATGTTACAGGAGTTTATGAGCACAGCAGTGAGACTCTATAGGGAATCATAGTTTATGGCTTAATAACTAAAAGGAAAACTTAATAAATGTGCGTTTTGGGCCTCAGGCTGGCACACCTCTCACTATAGTGTTTGTCTCTGTTAAAATGCATTGTGTCATACAATATGTGGATTTTCAGGCCATCCATTATTCCAGCTGTTTTTGCCTGCCTTCTCTCACGTAGTGAAGTTCCTGTCAGGTCCTCTTGTTTCCTCTCCTCATCCCAAACAGTGCATGGTAGATGGCTTCCCCTTACCTCAGCCTGGTTCTGCTGGAGGTTTCCTCCTGTTAAAAGAGTTTTTCCTTCCCACTGTCGCCAAGTGGTTGCTCAAAGAGGGTTGTTTGCTATTTATTATTTTAAGGATCCACCTTACAGTGTATAAAGCACCTTGAGGTGACTCTTGTGATATGGTTGTTGTGAAAGCATCATTAGAATGAACAAGATGTAAAATAATCCTGCTGCCAGTGATTGCACCGATGTCGTCCAATGCAGATTTCACTGGCACTGGATGTCAATGAGTGTTGTCCGGATTGCTGGCCTTTGCAATATACTGGTGTGCCTGTCGAGCAAAACACAGCCTCTTTAGTTCAATACACTGTGCTGTCAGCTTATCTTCCCTTATGTTTTTGAACATTGTGAACTAACAACCCAGAGAAAAACTTGTAGAGCATATTTTCTAAGTATTGTATCAGCTATTACTGTTAGGTGACTTAAACGGGTGGATTTAGTAGCAGAAACACACACGGGCTCGGGATTGCGGTGGATCCGGATTTATTTACAGTACTAGGGGAATATTTACAAGGGATGGGGCTATGTACAGTGACAGGGTAAATGTGCGAGGAGACGGAGCCGAGCGGATGAAACAGAGCTGAGGTATGCGGGAGGATAGGTGGCGCACCGGAGCGACCTTAGGATGAGGGACAAACAGAGTTAGGGGATAGCGTCGAAAGTCAAGATTTAAACTTAGGTGAACGGGGAGAGTTGGAGAGCTTACTTGAAACACAGAAAATACAGGTATGGGCAGTGGTGACAGGCTGGTGCGAGGTAAATCTCTGTCACAGATCCGAGAAGGCCAATACCAAACGAAACAGGCAGGCGAGCAGGCGGCGAGACAGGCTGGTGCAGAGGGAAAGCAGGCAGGAAGACGGATCTTTAAACATATAGCTTAGTAGCGTGGAATCAACAGACTCTTGTGGAAGCGACAATACTCCGACACCAGACGTCCGTCACACAGCTCCATAAATGCTCCCACCAGTAGTGGTTTTTGATATGGGCGACACGGGCGGTTGCCCGGGGCGGCATCGTGGTGGGGGGTGGCATCACGGGCATCGGCAAAAAAAAAAAAAAAAAAAAAAAAATTGCTAGTACTCATGCTGCCGCAACATCATGCCAGCGCATATTGGGAACGGCATAGGCACCGATCAGTTTTCTATCGCCCATTTGCTGGGAGTAAGGGCGCCCTTCGTTTGCAAGGTGCGCCAGAGGGAGTGTTCGCCCAGGGCGCCAAACAGGCTAGGACCGCCACTGGCTCCCACTGATGAAGTCCGATGCGCCGCAGGTGTCCTGCCTACCTGTGCCGAAAAGGGAAACAAAACCCAGGAACAACAACACACATGCCCACCAGATCCTAATAATTACTGCACAAATCTCATTTTATATGTCACAATGGATGTATATAGCCATATATTTGATGGATTACAAGCATTCCTGTGAAGCTCATACAATTGCTCCTGTCCTGTCCTATGATTGTTCATCCTCACGGTGATCTCACTGTGAGAAACGCATGCTTTCCACCACAGCTTTCATGTAATTTCAGTCAAAGCTGAAATTACATGAAAGTAACCAATGAACTGAAAGTAACCAATGCCTTTATCAATCGTTTTTGCTATTTGGAGCCACTTGCCTGTGTTTCCATTTATTTATTTATTTATTTTAAACTCACTCCATGTCTCGACAGCAAAATTTATGTCCCGCAGTTTCATGACGACTCTTCAGGGATGCTGAGGCCATTCGCCAGTTGCTGAAGCCATTATTAGTAAATGCTGGCTCCAAATGAAACCCAAACCCTTGTTTTAATAAATATAAATAAGCAAAGCAAAATGCTAAACCTCTGTGCACACTGTATTCTAGCACATTTATATTGGTCCAACCAACTTTTATTTAAACTTATGTGCTCATTCTCAAATGGTGATGGGGGAGACTTTTGAGGAACCGGTCATCATGGGCCTTCTTGAGGACGAGCACTAATACCATCAGCAATGCTAGCATCCTCAGTGGGTCCCCTTCTTCATATCCATCATCAGGCTTTGCCTTTCCCAGTTTAGATCCCTAATGCTCCTGACATTTTTGTTAATTGTTGTAAAAGTTCACGCTCACTTTTAAGTTTCCATAACTGAACGTTTATTGATGAAAAAACAAACCCTTATGCACGTTGCTAAAGCTAAGTAGGCTAGCTAAAAATCGCACATTAGCTAACAGGAAGTCAGTGGAAGGACGTAAGTTCAAGGCTGCACCTTATGGCTAATCAGATCTTTTTTTCCCTTTAGTCTAAAACTATTTTTTAATAATGTATCTTTGTTTTTATAAATTATAGTATTCACTGTAAACATTAAAATTATAATAGCACACATGTGCCCCTTGAATTCACAGGTGTAACTAGTTTTTCCAATGATCATAGATTTTCTAACTTGTAAGTCATTCTTTCAAATCTGTATTGTCAATGAAGTTTTTCTGAAGTATTTGACCACATTGTCTAACCCCACTAGCCGTTTGTGGCAGCTATATGCTGACATGCAGTTATGCTTTACAGTTAAGTAACCTACAGCCTCGAGTGAAGTCAGAAACCTACAGGAGCTAACATGCAATTAAAATGTTAAAAGGCATTTTGTTAGCTATGCATAAGCCTTGAAGAAGAAAGTGGACGAGTCTTCGACGGTACTCTGATAGGAGCGTTAATTCCATGACTTTTGTTGGTCCTTTCATGTGACACGTTCTTATGTGTAATATCAGAGATTTTTAAATGGGCTGTTTTGAATTGCAGAACAATAAATGCTCGATTGTCTCTTTGCATTAACCCTTTGATTAACTGATGACCTATCTAGGTTAGGGTTTAGGGATAGGGTTTTAGCTTGGCTCCAGCTCCCTGTCACCCTGAGCTGGAGTTAATTGTGACAGATGGAATTATCTTATCAAAGAGTATGAACTAATTTGCTTTCTTGCTCCTTTTAACAAGTTTTTATTGGTCTTGATCTCATTGTACTCATCACATTAACTTTAAAGAGTCTTGGCAACATTGCTGCACTCACGTCCAGTGGGTCAAGAATTATGAGGTGATTAGCATTTGTGAATCCCCACCACCACTACCACCACCGACTTTGCTGAGACTTTGGAGGTAATAAAAGGCTCATTTCCAAGAGTTTCCAAGCAATTAGCAAAATAATGTCATTCATTTTCCACGAGTGACAGGTAATGTATGACTAACTGACTGCTTGATGTTAATTGATTGCCTTACTGACCCCAACCAAAGCAGAATAAAGGATGCCATTTAATAAAGCAGAACAAAGTGTGAAAATCAACATTTTCTATCATGCACGGGTTTCTAATACACACCAGCGTGCTCGCATTTCCATGTGTGACTGTACAGACGCCATTATGAATAATAAGCAGAATGAGACGCAGTTTTACCGGTTATTAGGCAGGCTTATCCTGGCCTGACATTTTGCTGAGTGTAATTGTTTTTGATGTATTTAATTCATCCACTGTCTGCCTTCCTTTTGTTTTCTTTTGCAGCTTGCTGCCTCGTGAGCAAAGCATTCAGAAACGGAGAGGCACCATAAGGAGCACAGCTAAATCAACATAATGAAAGCAGAAAGTGGCTCCTCTGGGAAGAGTATCCAGGTGATAGGCATCTCAACGACTCTATCACGAGCTATATCATTGTTCCAGATGGATGACGTTGAGCTTAAAGCAATAGTTTCCTTGCGATGTGTAAAACACTTAAAGTTTCCAGTGTTATTAGATTAGGTGATTAGATACTTTAATGGTCCCTGTGGGGGAAACTGGCTCTAGATAAGAATTAAACAGAAAGCACTAAAGATAATACTACATGCAATTTGTAAAAACGAGCACCTGAGTGAGTGTCTCACTCATTAGGAAAGGTGTTAATATAAGGAAATAAGGGCTAAGATAAGGGGAAAGAGCTAAAAGGAGCCAAAGTTTAAATCAGTGTATTTTTTATAAAACTGGTCGTGGTGACAAGGCTATGGAGAATTAACGTCCCGCTTTACTGTTTTAATCAATTCTATAATACCTTTTAATCTCTTTCAGTTCATTACTTGTGATTAAAGTCTTGCAATTTTACGGTTTTGTTCACTCCTGTTATTCTACTTTGTTTCCACATAAAGACTCATTTCCAGGAGCACCAGCAAATGAAAACTTTAATAAACCCACTTGTATCAACTGTCTTACACTAAGTGATACACAAGTGTAAGACCCAACACCAGACGCATTTTCTGGAGCTGGAGAAGACCAAATTAGAGTTGATAGAAGAGGCACAACTGGACGTACTGATGTCAGTATCCATGCATCCAGTTCCAGTTGTTAATCAGTTACAGCTACTCTGGCGTTAACGAAATTAACACCAGGTGCACTAGACAGGCAACGATGAAACAATCCCCAAAACGGCTTTACAGATGGAGGCCACTGACATTCCTCCACCCCCATCACCTTTTCTGACTCTAAGTCACAGGGTCAGTGTCACTACTGCTCTAATGAGGCCATATCTGGTCCTTCCATAGGTAGTCCAAATACTCCAGGATGGCACATCAATATGCGCCATTGCCAGAAGGTTTGCTGTGTCTCCCAGCACAGCCTCAAGAGGATGGAGGAGATTCCAGGAAACAGATAGTTATTCTAGGAGAGCTTGACGATGCCATAGAAAGTCCAAAATCCATCAGCAGGACTGGTATCTGCTCCTTTGTGCAGGGAGAGGATGAGCAGTGGAAACACCTACAATAGGACCTCCAGCAGTCCACTGTGTGACTGTCTCTGACCAAACAATCACAAACAGACTTCATGAGGGTGGCCTGAGAACCTGACATCCTCTAGTGGTCTTTGTGCTCAATGCCCGGTTTCATTGGCATTTGTCATAGAATATCAGAATTGGCAGGTCCAGCACTGTTGCCCTGTGCTTTTCACAGATGAGAGCAGGATCAGCCTGAGCACATGTGACCACGTGAAAGGGTCTGGGGAAGCCGTGCAGAACGCTGTGCTGCCTGTAACATCGTTTGGCAAGACCAGTTTGGTGGTGGGTCAGTGGTGGTCTGGGGAGGTGCACCCTTGGAGGGACCTCTACAGGATAAGCAATGGCACCCTGACTTTTATTCCTAACACATTACCCAGTCCATATCAGTATAGAGATCCAGTGTGATTTTTCTTATTGAGTATTTTCAAAATGTTTTTTTTTATTTTTGAGCAATGTATATGTATACAAATCTTTTTGCGTCCGTCTTGGCAAAAGTTAGTTATGACTTGCAATTATAGACAGCAGCAGTAAAAAATATTGTCATTGTGAAAGCTGAATACAGATTAAGTTTACAGTTACGGCTGAATGTTTTTACTGTCGTTAGGGACATGAAAACAAGGAACCAAATGCATTATTTCTCCAGAGTAAAACATGAATGTACGGGGATACTTTTACACGGTGAGACTATATATATATATACATATATATATACACACACATAGCAGAGCAGCATTAAAAGTAAACAGCATAAAGTGGAGTTGGTTCACTCCTACATGAAGCCATTTCATTGCACTAATGTTGCCATGACACTTTCTCTTCGTGAAAGTATGAATCTCTTTGGTTCATCTTCCTGCTCGCCATCTCCTGCGTCTCTCCAGGTACATGACTAATGAGGCCAGGATTTAAAAAGTCGCAAAGCCTTTGCAGAGATTTACTGTTCTATTCCTTGTTGCTCCCTTTTCTTTCAAACATAAAGGGATTGGTTGTAGAAACCCTGCTACTTCTTACATTCTTCACAGCTGATTCTAGCTGTCCACCGGGCACTGGACAGCGAGGCTTAAAATCCGGCTCTAACTCTATCTCCATGTGAGATGCCTCGAAAAAAAAAAGAAGCCAAGACCCTTCTCCTGGTGTTAATTAACTCCTCTGATGGCATTCATGCTGGAGGGGGTTGCTGATTACCACTTTTGCCAACATTTGCCTAGTTAGAATATTTAAAGATTCATAATGTTGAACTTATGCGTGTGGGCATCCGTTCCTCCCCTATTTCACTCTGCTGTGAATTTAGCTCCTGGCAAATATGCGTCCATCAGAGCCGTGGCACGGAAATTCTAATGGTGTTGCAGAAAAACAAGCATTCAGAAGGGGACTCATTAGAAGTGCGAAAACAGACTGATGGAGCCAGAAGATGGGAGGAATAAGCAAGGTAAGGTGAATGAGATGGATGGCCTGAGTCACAACGGCACCGAGGGCGATGTTGCCATTTAAACCCCGCTCACATGCACACAGGTAATTCAGCAAGGAATGGTAATGATAAGGAGAGTGGCAACAGTCAACAGCGGGACATGCTATCTTTTCATGTGCCAACTCTTGTAAATCAGCGCAGTTCCAGCAAAAAGGGTGGAAAAAAATGAGAAAAGGAAAAATGCCAGGCAAACTAGCACCACGGCACAGTGCAGAGGATAAGAAAGAGTCAGCTTTAGGATTTAAGGCACAAACATTTAGCTTTATTAGAGTCATAGGTGATCATACTTAGTCTAGAGATCTGAGTGATAAGTTATCAGGTAGCACTAAGCTTCATTAACAAGCTGCATCCATAAACTACAAGAAACACAGAGATATACATGTGACTGATTAGTAAAATAATAGAATTTCACTCACAAAAACTGAAACACAGTGAGACTGGGAATTTTAACACGAGTTTGGGGTCCATAGAGACCAAGTAAAGCGCTATACAAATACAGGCCATTCACCATTTTACCATTTGTGGGGATCAGCTAACTTTTGTTGGCTTAATTTTTCAGCCCCAGAGTTAGAAGTCTGACTGAGACACATCTGGAAACAAACCAGACACTGATGTGGCTGTGTCTTTGGGTGAGGATCTGGACGACCTACAGCAGGAGTAAGTGAAGAACGCTTCAGTGGGTTTGGAGGAACAATTTCACGAGGACAGGAAGACTTTTCCACAAGGAACTAGAGGAGTGGGGCATGTTCTCTTGTAGGCTCTCTGGAGAAGGAGGTTCTGTGTGAACTGTCATCATTATTGCATCTGGAGACCAATATGGTGCTCTACATGGATGTTGGGCTGGAAATACTGTAACGGAGGAATTTTAGACACAAGAGTCCATGCGTCAGGACTGTGATGCCAAGATGAATAGTGTGTGTGTGTGTGTGTGCCTTCCCGAGTGGCTGGATTGCCACTGATGACTGAATCAGATGATCTGTATCCTTGCTCAAACATGATTTGGTTTGAAAGTAATAATCATTTTGTTCATAATTACTCGTTGTATACAAAGTCGGTAGTTTTGACATTGTAATGTTTTAGAAAAAAACCATTCAGCAGCGGTGCTGCTGGGAAAGTGAAGACAAAGTCATTAAAACACAGACGATAAAGTGCTCAAAGCAGCAGATTGTATTTTCACTGTGGCTCAAAGGGAAGACAGTGCTTGTCTAATGAACAGGCTACCACTTGGTTCCAGACTAAAACATATTAGTAAAAAAGGCTAAAGCACAGCAACTTTTGTGAAATCTCTTACTCTTGTTTGAAATCTCGACACGTCCCATAAAACACAAAAGAAACACTAAAAAAGGAAAATATTTCATTCCCAGCTCCATATTTTTAATTCATGGACTTACTGACATAGCTTTGCATGAATGACAGCTGAAAATAAACCTTATATAACTGATACTGGGCCTTGGTGCAGACCTTACTGTAAGGTCACTCTCCTTTCAAAGCAAATATCTTCTGATTGGATTTATTATGGATATTCCCTCTCAGTGACAGATGATGCAAAAGGAGGAAAACTGTTTGAAACAGAGATTATTTGCACAACTCATTATCTAAAACATGCAGAGCATTCACCAGCAAAATACCATATATAATATGACAGCAAAGAAAAGTATAATAGGTCTCCTTTAGTTTAAGTAAAGGAATGACCTGCTGCACAAATATCATAAAGTTTAACAGTGAAATATAAGAAGCAAGGGTTGTTTTATAGTCCTATTCTACTTTATATATTAATGTGCTGGTACTATGCCATTACAATGCCACATATTAATACACACCAGTTAATTAGGTACTGCGAGGACTTGGTTGGACCCCCTTTGCCTCCAGAACTGCCTTAATTCTTCATGGCATGGATTTAATAACGTGCTGGAAAAACATTAGTGTCCAAAGTGTGAAAATATCTCTCACACCATTACACAACCACCATCACGAACCGCTGACATGTGCTGTTTTTGCAGCAGAAAGACTCAACAGACCCACCAATTATTTTCCTGTCTTTTATTTTCCAATTTTTGAGAAAAGTTTTCCAGTTCTCACAGGAGTGGCATTGGTGTGGTCTTCTGCTGCTGTAGCCCATCTGCAAGATTTGACATGTTGTGCATTTGGACATGCTTTTCTGCAAACCGTTGGTGTAACAAAAAGTTATTTGAATTACTCTTGCTTTCCTATCAGCTTGGTCTGGCCATTCAAGGCAGTTTGGTCCAGAGAACTGCTGCTCACTGGATTTTTCCCTCATACCATCACACCACCAGCAGTTTGAACCACTGACACAAAATAGAATGGATGTTTTTATGCTGTCTGCGCCAATTTCTGACACTTCCATCTGAATATCACAGCGGTAATCATGACTTAATAGACCAGGAAACATTTCTCCAATCTCCTATTGTCCAAATTTGATGAGCCCATGTGAACCGTAGCCTCAGTTTCCTGTTCTTAGCTGAAAGGAGTAGCACCCGGTGTGGTCCTCTGCTGGTGAAGCCCATCTCCTTGAAGATCTAGTGTATTGTGCATCACGAGTTCTGATACAATCATTGTAACAAGTGGTTACTTGAGTTACTGTTGCCTTCCTATCCATGACCATTTTCCTTTGATCATCAAGGTACTTGAGACCTGCCAATCACTGGATACTTTCTCTTTTCTGGACTATTCTCTATAAACCCCAGAGATGGCTGTGTGGGGAAATCCCAGTAGATCAGGAGTTTTTGAAATACTCAGGCCAAACCATCTTGATCGTGTCTACAGGACTAAATGTTACTGCCACATGACTAAGTCAACAAATGAAGTTCGCAGTAAATAACAGGCCACCGAGTGCACTGTGTGGGTCACGTAAGTGTTTCTAATAGTTTTTTGACAACAAAATGGGAATAAGATAGATGAGTGTATGGCAGCGAAGCCGAGACCTGTTAGCAGAATGAATCGGTGATGGTGTTGCATTTTCCTAATGAAACTCTGTTCTCCCTTAGAGCCCAGGATTATGTGATAACCAGGAGGGCTGGTGCCGAACGTGATTAAACACAACTTGATTTGACAAGAGAGTAAATGAAAGTATTCAGTTTGGATTCTATTATGCGCTCATTGCAGGGGCAGAAAACGCATTTATTCCCCACAATGAAACCAATTTTGCCTCGCTGGAACCAAGTTTCTCCAGCTAGGATATGTTTTTGGCCTAATTGCTGCCAGTGGCTAAGTCCTATCCATTTGCATCGATCTCCTTTGAAGAGAGATGCAGATGAGCTTAACGAGTGTGCTAATTATACTGGCTCAGTGTGGGGAGCCTGCTGTAACCGCATCTTTGTGTGTGGATATGAGCGTGCACGTGTGTGTGCTTATATTTCAGATTTTATGGTTGTGCATGCCTGCATGTTTTTGTATGTACAATTGTGTGGATACCTGCAGGGGACAAACAACCTGACATTAAGCACAGAGTGACTTAATATCACAGCAGCGTGAATGTGCTTTGATTGCATTGTTTCGAGCGGCATATAGTTGTCGGTTGTACGATCAACTACAGACCGAAAATGGAACTATTTTGTTTAAAACACCCACAACAACAATTATTTTCAGTGCTGATATGAAGATAGAGACAAATATCGTGCACGTTTGTGCGTGTACCTGAGGCTATTTTGATCCAGGGTATGTGCGTGTGTCACTCTGCCAGCCAGTGTAACAGCAACGACTGGTGTTGTCTCCCCTAGCAAACAATAGCCTGGACACACAGACAAAATGTCATTCGACAGGCCCGACTCTTCTCCCTCCCTCTCTCTTCTATCCTTCGCCTCTCTTTCTTTCTCTCTCCCACCATCTTTCCCCTTCGCTAAAAGCTATGTAATGACATGGATGAGCGACAGAGCTGGAGCATGAAAAGCTGTGACACCGGGGCACAATACGCACATTTGTGACTAAACATCTCAAAGACATGAAAGCACCCCAACGGATAGATAATTGGACGTGGTTGTGGCTTCTCAAAGCAAGCTGAAGACAGTGATGGGCTGTAGCCGTCAAAACACATCAAGGTTAATGGAGAATTTCAAAAATCTTTGGTTCTTTTTGAAAATCTGGAGGAAAAAGAGAGAGAGGGAGAGAACACCGCCCAACAGGCAAAGCTTTTGGCACAAGAATGAGGACAAGGACCAGCCGTGCTGTTTTTGATTTCTTCATGTGAGGCTCCATTTGTGTGAAAATGAAGTGTACATGCTTGCTGTCTATGCTGATTGAACACACCGCAAAACACATGTCTGGTTTGTTGAACAGGATTTCAGTTTTACACAGCTATTCTGACAGATAGATTATTCATGTTTTACTGGATAAAACATTTGTTTTTGCTCATGCAGTCCTGCTTCTGGCCTTTTTTCAAGCTTCCTCCCATTTGACTGTATTCTTCAGTTTTGTCCTAATATCTTATTTTTCCTGGTTTTGTCCAGAAATAAATACTTGTAATGTTTTGGAGCTTGGCTTACATCGCTATGAAACTCTGTGAATAGTACTACTACATCTTAGAGAGTAAATAGCAAGCGTTTGCAGACAGGTCAGCATCTTCTAATAGACAATGGCAATCCTTTAGCAACCAAAACAATCACAAGGAAGTTTTTCAACTTGCACCTGCCAACAACTTCCAGTAACCATTGTACACCCAGTTGTAGAATGCACATTTGAACTTTGTGACTGATGGTTACCAGGAAGTCTGGTCATGACTAGGCTCATGGCCTGCGTGAATAGGGATGGGTATTGTTTAGGTTTTATCCGATACCGGTGCCAAACCGGTACTTTTGAAACGGTGCGGTGCTTAAAGAATGGAGAACACAAACTTTGTCCAAAAACCTCTCATGTTTAGCTGGTTTTTTTTTTTTTGTAAAAAGATAACAATGCTAGCCTTTTCTGCAGCTATAGGGCATATATGGTATCATTCTTGGCTGGAAGCAGTACTTAAACAATGGAAAAAACACAAACTTTGTCCAAAAACCTCTCATCCGGCCATGTTGACCCAATGTGGATAGCGAGCGGGTAAATGGTAAAATGGCCTGTATTGGTATAGCGCTTTACACATCCACTGGCGCCACCGGGCCCTCTGACTACCACCAGTAGGCAACGGGTGAAGCGCCTCGCCCAAGGACACAACGACCGAGACTGTCCAAGCCAGGGGTTGAACCGGCAACCCTCCGATTACAAGGCAAACTCCCAACTCTTGAGCCACGACCCACATGGAACTTTATATTTTAATGTTTTCCCATATTACTTTTGCTTTTGCTATGAGAAAAAATCAGAGTGCAAAAGTGAGTAAATTGATAACACTTCCAACAGTGTAACAAAGCAAAGTCTTCATTTCTGAAAGCGTCACTCAGAGTGTAGCTTATATCTTGAAATAATGGCGTCTTTGGGGTCTTGCTGAGGCACTTCCATCTGTCTTGTTACCTGCAGAAGAAAAACAAAGTGGAATCCTTATTTGTTTGTTGATGAGACAGCCTGTTCCCACTTTGTTTGTCTTACACTTAAATTCTTTTGAGAACAAAGATGCATCACCAACAGACGTACCTAACTATACAGCTAACAAGGAAATTGGATTTACAAAACAACCCAAGGCAGTGCTTTAAGTTGGAGGGAAAATGAAATTTCTGCTGTATATACACTGTTTTTTCTTTCCAAACGAGCTCCATGTAACCCCAGAAAAACTTTGTTAATATAATTCTTATTGTTATCTGTTGTTTGTGTTTTGTTTTACTTGCAAACATCGTCCAAAAGAGTAATGAGACAAACATAAGACTGTCCAGTACCAGTACATATACAGGCATATGTGCATGCTTCAGCTAGTTGGCTAAATGCTCCCATTTGGCTTCCACTATATAAAAAAGCAATTGTTAGACTCATGTTAGCTGGCAATTTAGCAAACTAGCCAATTAACATTTTGAAAAGATGACTTTGGTTCTGATAAAATTAGCAAGTGAGATATAGTTAGCCAATTTAATTGATTTCAGTTTGATTCATACATTGCTACATCAACAGTCACCTGAAGGTGATATTGTAAGGTAAAAGCCTACAGTGCTAAAAAGAAAACCCCAATAATCAGACAGTCTCGTAATGGTAAATGGATGAGTTTTTATGGAGCGCTTTCCTACTCTACTTGAGCATTCAAAGCACTTTATACAAGATGTTTTCTATCTAACATTCACACTCTGACGGATGCATCGCAGAACAACTCAGGGTTCAGTATTTTGCCCAAGAATACTCTGGCATGCAGACTGGAGCAGCATCAAACCACCAGCCTTCAGATTAGTAGATGACCTGCTCTAACTCCTGAGCTACAGCCGCCAAGTACTAATCAAGCCAGACCCTGTTGAGAGTGGGCACGCTCAGGGTGGTATGATTGTCAGCCACAGCACTTGGTGACAGTGGGAAGAAAGAACTGTCTTTTAACAAGCAGAGTCTGAACAAACGTATCTCAAGCAGGGACAGCTACACTATACTGCCAAATGTATTTGCTTATTTTCCTTCACATGCTTATGGTGTTGAGTGACATCCCACTCTTAGTCAACAGGGTTCAAAATGACGTTGGCCCACTCTTTGCAGCTATAACAACGTCGCCTCTTCTGAGAAGGCTTTCCACAAGGTTTAGGAGTATGTTTTGGGGACTTCCTGACCATTCTTCCAGAAGCGCTTTGGTAAGATCAGACACTGGTGGACTAAACGGCCTGCCGCAGTCGCCACTCTAATTCATCCCAAGTGTGTTCTATCAGGTTGAGGTCAGGACTCTGTGCATGCCAATCAAGTTCTTGCACACCAAACTCACTCATCCATGTCTTCACGGACCTGGTGTGCAGTCATGTTGGAAGAGGAAAGGGCCATTCCCAAACTATTCCCACAAAGTTTGGAGCATGGAATTGTCCAAAATGTTTTGGTATGCTGAAGCAACAAGAGTTCTGTAGCGACTGACTCCAAAGAAGTCAGTTGCTACAAATGGTGACCAAATGGTGATCATTTGGTGACCCTGCTCTGTGATTTGGCTGGGTTGTTGTCATTTGCAGTCACGTCCACACCTGTTACACAGGTGACATCCTATAGTTCATTTGCAAACGTTTGTAGAAGTAGGCTGTATCCCATTTCAGGGTCTGCAGCCTTAAAGTACGCAGCCTTAACGGTCCACACGGGCCGCGTACTCAAAGACCGCTAAGGCCGGAAGTGCGAGGCTTGTGAAATGGGACGGTCTAGCCTCCGTCGTGCTGCCCAGGTTGCCTAGCAACCATGACACTAACAGCTGGAAACGTTTCATACAGCTTTGTTTGACAGGAATGAAGGAGAAAATCTTTTGTTCATTTGTTTGTTTGTTTCTACATTAGCTTTGATTTGACAAGTATCTGAGGCTGAGACCACAGGACTGTGAAATCATGATTATTGGGCTTCATTTCTGTACTGAACAGTCATTTAAGATTAGCTAGTAAATAACAATTAGCTAATGTTGTTCATGAGACTAAGGTCATCTCACTTTGGTAATGTAAATATAATATGGCCAATATTAAAGTTATAATTTCAATCATTATTAGTTATTACAGCAGTGAATGAACTCTGTTTCAAATAATGAGCTTCAGTAAAGATTCAAGCTGCATTTATTTATATTATTTATATTTCCTGTCACCTTAAATCTTCACTCAAAGACAGTGTTATGGATAGGCGTAGCTTTGGGTCACGTGGTGTCTGTAATAGTGATTGCTATATCACCTGTTCACGGCCCGAGGGAAATTTTGTGAATGAGTGGGTGATGGGGGAAGTCGACTTTTGCTGACCGCTCAAGCTTGGAATGTTTTTGATCACTGTTTTTCTACGGATTTTAAGGATTTGATAACAAATAAAGGAGTTTTAACTTGGAACTTTGACTAACGTTTTAAACAGCGGGCGCGTCAACATTATTCCCCTATTCAGCTGCTCGGCGACTCAAAGGCTTGAAAGTCGCCAATATTTGTCAGCAAAAAGTGCGACGGCAATGGACCGTCCCACAATCAGCGCTGAATAAACGCCGATGCGAGCCCACACACCGCCGCCACTACACCCAAGCGGCTAGACCGACAGATAAGGAGAAGACGACGGTGGTATGTAAACTGTGTTTTTGTGCTGCGTATTGTTTGTTTGAACGCAGTTTGGATTCTGACCATACGAAGATGTTTTTGTGACACGCCCACCGCTACGTTTGCTGTTGGATTTGGTGTGTGTGAGTTGTGGCTCTGCAGGCGTTCAACTGAGTTTGAAGGAATTGCTGTTGCCTTTGTTTTGGATTTTGGCATGCTGCTTATGTTGAATGCTTAAAATGAGTGGATCACAGGCTGCATCTGTTGTTGGAAAAACTGAAAAGGATAAAAGAATAACTTCCCTCACTGAGAAAGCTCTTGCAAACAAAATTGAAACCATCCAAACAGATCGGAAAAGGCATGTAAACAAAATGAAAAGTGTTATTATGTCTCTTAAAGAGCTAATGAAAGATGATAAAAATCATTCACAAGTCAAAAAACAGTTTGATGAGTTAACACACCTGTTTAAGGATGCCAGTGCATTGCATGAATCTTTACTTTCTCTAATCTCATTTGATGAGAAAGATAAACAAAATACATGGTTCTCAAGCATCTCTAAATACAATAAAGGGTTTATGGAGGATGTTAACATATGGCTTTCTGAAACTGATAAACATTCAGGGAGGCCATCATCTGACAAGGCACAGTCACAGGAAACTTCCCTGGGAGGAGAAGTGGAGGTTCGAGAGCACACTGGAAAAGAACCACAATTATCTCTTAATCCTCAGAATGATGTTAATGATGACGTGTTGCCATCCGACAGTGTGTCAAATCAAGGCAGTAGGTCAAGCTCAAGAGTATCATCTACTTCATCTGCATGTCTCAGGGCAGAAGCTGAAATGGCCGCCTTGCTCGCACGTCAACATATGCTGAAAGAAAAACACTCTCTTGAAGAACAAGAGGAACAATGGACTACTTGCACTAACACTTCCGCGTTCTATGTAGTCCTGCTCCAGTGCTTCCGGTGCGGTTAAACCATGGCGACGTTCTACACTCGATGCCTACAAGAGCTCCCAAAATTGAACATCACCGATGTTCATCGGATTTGCAGAGTGACGACTACCCCCGCCAGCAAATTAGATAAAGGATTTAAGTTATATGCTGCATCATATATACACAACTACGAAGGTAAGAAAACGTAAATTAACCGACAAAGAAACGCTAGCTAACGTCAAATGCAAACACTACGTTACTCCGCTATGTCCTTCATTTAATGTCAGTTCTCTACATTACATGTTTTCTTAAACGGTGTTTTATGTCGTCCTAAACTATAGTTGAGGTTTTCTTAACTAATGTCACTTTTGTTGTTAGACACTGTTATATTAGCGTTAGGTAGTTGGCTAACTATGGAGGTAGTTAACTACCTAATGCTACTCTTGCTAAGTGTAAAATATATATGTTTAAGACATGCTGAAATGAGTAATACAGAAATAATGCTAATGGTACTTGTATCTTTATTCAGTGTCCAATAAAGACAGGTTGTCAGGGGAGGTCGGTGTGAGAGCCCTGTGCTACAGGTCGATGAGGAAGAGTGAGGCACCACACAGACTAAGTGTAGGCAGGAAGCTGTGTAAAGTTGTTAATCCCCGTTCAGTGGGGTTCAGTTCATTTAAGCATTAGTTAAGTTCATTCCTAAAGGCCCATCAACTTGAATGTTTTCCTTGTCTCCCTGCTTTATCACTCCTAATTTGACTAGTCAGATAGTTAAATCAACGTGTGTTTGGGTGATCAGAAACATTTGACAACAAGTTAATACTGCAAATATACACAATCTAAGTTATTACAGTTATCAAGCATGGTTAAGTTGTTTTAATAGGGAGAGAAGGAAACACTAAGCATTCAGGAGGGTGCGTAACCATAACACTGAACTATGTTCCTGTTCGGCTCTTCCATGAAGATGTTACATTTTTAATTTTCGTTCTTTCTTCTTAGATTAAGCTTCTGGATTCATCGCCGGTGATACTGACACATAGCCAGTGCTCCTGTGTGGCAGGCGCTGTTATGTGCAATCACACAGTGGCACTGCTCTTCCAAACAGCACACTACTCACAACTCAGAGTGCCGGTTGTCCCCCCTGTGCATAGCTGCACGGAATCTGAACAGCAATGGCACAAGCCACGGACAGTGGTAATTTAAATGAGGTTAAAGTTTGTGAATTAGTCCATGTTTACATATGAACAGCAACACCATCCATAGTAAATGTGTCTTCTGTTAGGGTGTGAAGCCAGGACCCATCAACTCCATGATCTTCACTAAGCCAGTACCAAATAGGATGGCCCAGACTGGAGTACGGTAATTACATTTGTAAAATTTGGTTTCATGTGTTACAAATGTATGTTGCTATTTTTTTCATACATACATGTGTCAGAATAGGTATTAATTTACATACAACATTACACTTTCTGAAGACGGCTAACGCAGTCATGTACATATACATCCCAGTCTCTAACTTATGCACCACTGTTTTACACCTTTTAGTTTTTAGTTTAGTTGTTGTTCAGTATAATAACCTTCTCCCTTACATTATTGTCATTGATGTTTTCTTTAGGAGTGGCTTCTACAGAGGCATGGTGGGTCCGTTACCAGATCCCTGCTTGTTCAGAATAACGGAGGCATATGCAAAATTTAATATTGAGGACAGGCCACTTGTGACCACAATGAACATGAGACCTGACAAGCCCCTTGTGGAAAGTGCCTTTGGGCTGGTGCAGGAGGGCAGTGTTCTGTCATATCAGCAGCCGGTTTTGACAACCCGGTACATCACACTACACCGCGATGCACCACCAACACCGCACTTGCCTCTGGAGGGGTATGACATCTTGCCATCAGATTGTGTGTTTGTGTGCTCAGAAGAAGAGCTTCTGCATCTGAAAAGCTTGTCTGTAACTCTGGAAATGGCTCACAAAATAGAGGAAGCTACACGTGAGCAAAGCTCTTCGTCTGAGTGGCATCAGCTCCGCAGGCCCAGAGTGACTGCCTCTAGGTTTCGGGAGGTGTATCACGTCAGAGGCCAGAGCTCGGCCGAGTCACTAGCAGAGCGTATATTGAAGGGAACAAGGCAGACAGCAGACATGAGGAGAGGAACTGAGATGGAGCCTGCAATAGCAGCAGAGTATAGTAGGCTAATGAATGTTAACTACTCACCCTGGCTTGCTGCATCTCCTGATGGTGTTGTTTTTGACCCCAATGAATACCCCCAGTTTGGCTTCGTCGAATTCAAATGTCCCAATGTACAAAACTTTATTGACTGCAAATATGTGCAGATGGAATGTGGTACCCCTAAACTAAAAAAGAGCCACGCATATTACTGGCAAGTGCAAGGACAACTGCTCATCAGTGGGATGCAGTGGTGTGACTTTGTTGTGTGGGCACAAGAGGACTACCTAGTGCAAAGAATATACATGGATACAGATGTGCACAATGCAATCAGAGAAAAGGCAGACTATTTCTTTTTTTTACATATATATGCCAAGATACCTGTGTTTGGAAAAAATGAACAGTGAAAACGGCAAAAAGAAAAACAGATCCTTCAGGCTGGCTGGAACAAAATAACTGATGTTTTATTTTCAATATATTTCATGAATTCTTTTGTTGTTACATGTTACCTTTATGTGACATCAATAAACTGTTATTTAAGCAATGGCATCAATTTAATTTTTAAAAACACACATTAAAACATTGAATTTGTGCAGAACTTATTTACATGGTAAGTATTTAAAACTCCATGCCTAGCATACTGATATACATTTAGACAATAACACAACTGAACTGTAGAAAATAACAAATGGTATTTTTGATGTTACAAAAGTTCAATGTCACTTATGGTTTTAAAACGATTTAGTGATTTACTTTATAATTTTGATAAATAGTTTTGTTGAATCTGAATAGTAATAATAGTAATATAATTAAACAGTATTATTAACATTAAACATTTGCAATGAATTTGAATTATCAATAACTGAAACTCAACTATCGGCACTCAAGTACCAGTTCTGTAATCAAGTATTGTCAGCTGAGAAGGAAGAAATTCAACTGTAGTGGCCTCAGCTGCAGGTCATTTTCCATAAGTTACTTGTACTGGCACTGGTGTCTTGGGAAAAATCCATCTTGTCTCACTTAACCCATTTTTTTAACTAATGCTGTGTTCTGGTAATTTGACAGCATACATGCCACTGCAAACAGTTGGTTGATATTATAAACATGTGACATGGTAATGATGCTATCAAAAAGTTTGTTCTGTTTGATCCTCCTAATGACTCGCTCCACATGTACCCTGAGTCTGGCTATGGCCTGCGTCTCCTTAACCTGGTATGCTGGCATCTGCTTCTGCTTAGATAGAAAAGGTGGGCAGTACACTTCGCATTTACAACAATCAGTGATTAGGAAGCCCTTATCTACCATCACTGCCATGTCTTCAGTCAACTTCTCAGCAATGCCTGATTGTTTGAATAGTTCCTTGTCACTAACCGAACCAGCATACAGATTAGAGATGAATGTCACTGGACCATGTGGAGCTATGCCAACCAGGGCTTTCATCGTACAGTGAGATTTGTACGAAGAGTACATTTCACTTTGGAGAAGTGGTGAGGATGGTGTCTGACACCTCAGCTCTGTACAGTCAAGGATCATCTGGGTGTCTGAGAAATCTTTGAATTCCTCAGGGAGGTAAGCTTGCACTTCTTCACGTGTAAGCCAGATGCACTGAGACCCCAGTGCAGTGGCAAGAAAATTTGTCCATGTTGCAATAATGCGGCTCACTGTGGACTGGTGTATGTTAAATCGGTGTGCCAGGTCCCTCTCCTTCAAACCAACTGACAGGAAAACCAGGAAAAGAAAAAACTCGTCAATTGGCTGTAGCAGCTGCCTCTGGAAGGTGAAAACAAAAGGGAAAATGTTACTCCTTAAGCTATGAACTAGTAAAATTATTCTTTTCTTGGCTAAATGTTTTGTAATGGTTAGGCATATCATACTGTACCATGGGGTAAACAATGAGGTGCTGTAGTGCACAGGTGTATGTATGTAAAGGATACTGAGTCTAGCATACATACACCTGTGTATGTATGCTACTGTACATAATGTAATGTTATTGTACATAAATACAATAACATTACACCTCTAGTTCTAACTACCAACAAACCCATAACCTACTGTTGATGTGCGTGCAGGTGTCAACACTTCTTCGTTCCGATTGGCAGCTGACTTGGCTCTTGAAACCCGGATCATTTTATAGATGCAAGGCTCAATCAAAACCCAGAATGCCATCAAATGATCATAGCTTGGAAATCTATTCACGAGAGAGACATACATCATGTCAATCATTAATTAACATTACACACTGACATAAAAATAATGTGATCTGTGACAAATATGCTAATGGAATGCTGTATAAAATAGTCTGATTAAGAGTATTTGGTGTTGTATTTTACCTGTAGCATTAGGATATCGTTTAAATACTAAAGCATCTACATAAAACATACAATCAGCAGAGAAAAAGTAAATTTCTATTTTGTTTTCATTAAGACTGGAAAAACTTTCGAAATTTAACTGATGGTGACCTTGGTATATTTTAAACAGTTAGCTTGAATAGAACTTAGATGTACCTGGTATAGAATCGGATGTCAGTGTCGGAGCCAGCAAAACGCTGTAACCCAAATTCTCGCTGGACACGTAACTCCTGTATTTCCTTCCTCAGAGTCTCCACGTCTTCGGACAGGTCTTCTGCAGCTGATGCAGATATGTCCAATGCAGATGGCTCAGGGACTGAGCAGTAGTCATGATCTCTTGTAAGACTGTGCTCTTCTTGATCGTCAGGAGGAACTAGTTCAGGGCGTCGCTCCGTTCTCTCCCAAACACTACGCCGCGGTGGTTCAACTTTATAGCCATTCCACTCAAAAAGTGTTGGTACAGCACCTTTAATAAGCCGCCTTCGACCATCGAGGGTTGTTGGCTCTATGAGTTGATCACTGGCAAAGTGTCTGCAGCAGACCCTGGTGTGAGAGGTAATCGTGAAATGATCCCGGCGTATATTTACCAGCCATTGTCTTCTCAAGTCGGAATGGGTCGGAAAGGCATGAAAACTTAGTATGCCGTTAAATTTGGCTGAAGCTGAACAAAGTGGGACACAGCAATGCTCGGAGTATTTCTTCTCCTGTTTTTGAAAATGTTCTGTTTTAAATACTTTTTATACTCATTCTGAAGCGACATTAGCATAGCTACCGATAGATAAGCAAACGTACCGGAAACGCACAAGCGGTACTATTTGGAAACGGAAATACGTCACATGCCCTAGTGCAAGTAGTCTATTGAGGAGAAAGAAAGAACAACTTCAGCTTGAAGCAGATATAGCTGCAACTGTTGCAAAGGTGAACGTGCTGAGAACTGGATCCGCTATGCGGAGCGTCGCTTCACGGAAATCTAATGGAATGGAATCATATTTTAAAACAAAGGGAAACAGCCTTGAAATTCTTAATGCGGATGCAGAGACTTTTGTTCCTCAGACGCTTACAAAAGGAAATGCAATCACTGGGAATGCAGAGCTTCAAGTAAAAACAGTGCAACAGAATATCAAAAGGGAAAGGCCTGCACCAGCTTTTATGGGGCCTTCTGATGCTTTTGGATCAATTCCACCTTTGCCTAAGCTACAAGCTGCTCTTCCAGTAGCCAATGAAAATCTGTTGTCCATTATGGAAAAACAAAATGAATTAACTTGTATGTTGGTCCATCAGCAAAGTCTTTCTTCACTGCCCAAAAGGGAGATTCAAACCTTTGATGGTGACCCTTTACATTTTCAGGCCTTTATGCGCTCGTTTGAACAGGTCATAGAAGCAAAGACTGGCGATGCTGGTGACTGCCTGCATTATCTTGCACAGTACACCAAGGGGCAGCCCAATGAACTTGTTAAAAGCTGCCAACATATGTCTGGAAGTG
This sequence comes from Maylandia zebra, assembly GCF_041146795.1. Lineage (NCBI taxonomy): Eukaryota > Metazoa > Chordata > Actinopteri > Cichliformes > Cichlidae > Maylandia > Maylandia zebra. The sequence continues at coordinate 45,960,686 of NC_135169.1, forward strand.
CTGGATATGTAAAGGCAAAGACTCTGTTGTATGAGCACTTTGGGAATGGACATGTGATTGCATCTGCCTATTTGAACAAAGTTCACTCATGGCCACTGATTAGATCGGAAGATGGAAAAGCTCTTCAGGCATATTGTTTGTTCTTACGTGGATGCTGCAATGCAATGGAAGAGATTAATGATCTCTCTGAATTAAATACACCTGCCAATATGCTTGCTGTGATTAGAAGACTGCCATATAAGTTAAAAGACAAATGGCGAACAGTAGCATATGACATTCAGGAGAGGCAACATCGCAGAGCCGCATTCATTGACATTGTTTCCTTCCTTGAGCGTCAAGTTAAAATTGTAACAGATCCCATCTTTGGAAATCTATGTGACGTTCCAGCAACACATCTAGCAGCCAAGGGCAGCAATGGAGGGAAATGTTCTCCACATCTAAAAGCTAAAGGAAGTAGCTTCGCCACAACAGTCTCTGACGTCGAGAGACAGAATCAGATAGAGGCTCAAGATCGTCACAGCACTGTGAAGGCTTGTTTTTTCTGCAAAGGCGGACACACACTGGAGTCATGTGCTCTGCTTGATAAGAAACCTCATGATGAGAAGATTTCTTTTCTTAAAAAGAACCGCATTTGTTTTGGCTGTTTGTGTACTGGGCACATAAGCAAAGAATGCAGAAAACGCCTTTCATGTAAAATCTGTGGCCTCCGACATGCAAGTATACTCCATATCCACGACAAAGAGAAGAATGAAGTCAAACCTAATAATGAGGCAGATAACATTCCTGTTACGATCCAGACTAGTGGTCTTACTGGGGCCGGTGAACAGGACTGTAAGCTTGCCATTGTGCCAGTTAAAGTAAAATCAAAGAGAGGTCAAAGAATAGTGGAAACGTATGCCTTTCTGGACCATGGGAGTTCAGCATCCTTTTGTACAGTGGGTCTTATGGACAAGCTGAATATTGCTGGGAGGAAGACAAAGATTCTCCTGCACACCATGGGACAGGAGAAAGTGGTGGACAGTTTCATTGTACCTGAACTTGAAGTTGCTGGATTGGACAGTGACATGTACTGTGATATGCCTAACCTCTTCACTCAGCATAAAATGCCTGTAGATACTGGTAACATCCCAAATCAACAAGACCTGGATGACTGGCCACATTTGAAGCACGTTCATTTGCCAGAAATTAAGGCCAATGTTGAGCTTTTGATTGGCATGAATATGCCCAGAGCTCTAGAACCTTTGGAGGTCATCCGGAGTGTAGGTGATGGACCCTTTGCCATTAGGACTGTGCTCGGCTGGACTGTGAATGGGCCACTTAATCGAGAATGCTGTGGAAGGCCAGGATGTTTGGCAACAGTTACCGCCAACAGAGTTTCTGCTGTCATACTGGACAAGCTATGGAAACAGCAGTTCAAGATGGATTTTCCTGAGAGCAGCAATGATGAACAGATGGGGCTGTCAAAGGAAGACTTGAAGTTCCTGGAATTGCCCAGCAAGACGGTGACTTTGGGGGATTGGCACTACAGCATTGCCCTGCCACTAAAAGACCGAGACATAAGAATGCCTGACAACCGTGCAATTGAGCAACGAGCCTTAGGTTTGAAGAAAAGGTTCATCAGAGATAAAGACTTTCACAAAGACTACACTGCCTTCATGACAGATCTTATATCTAGAGGATATGCAAAGAGAGTCCCAGTCACAGAATTAGAGCGCCAGAAATGGGGAAGGATTAAACGCAACTTCGTTCCCGGAGATGTGGTCCTTATAGTGGATGATTCTGCACCTCGTGGTTCCTGGATCATTGGGAGAGTCACCGGAGCTGCACCAGATGAAAAGGGGCTTGTGCGTCAGGTCTGGATTAAGACCCCAACCAGCCATGTGTGCAGACCCATCACAAAGATATGCCTTCTTCAGGAGACTTCTGACCCATGATTATGACATTTTGACACAGTGTGACATAACTAACTTTGAATTGACTTTAATGTTATGAGATGTACATTACAGACTGACTATATTTAGGCTAAGTGCTGGTAACCTCTGGCCTATGACTGACTGACCATGTGCAGACAGAAGAGAAGACATGAGAAAATAACTTTGGTGGACTTTTTGAGTATGTTATGTTGTCTCACTGGGTGTCTGTGATATGATGAAGTGTGTGTTGTGAGTTGTGGTGTTGGATGTGTAATTATTACTGTAAAAATGTAATAATTAGGGGCCGGAATGTTATGGATAGGCGTAGCTTTGGGTCACGTGGTGTCTGTAATAGTGATTGCTATATCACCTGTTCACGGCCCGAGGGAAATTTTGTGAATGAGTGGGTGATGGGGGAAGTCGACTTTTGCTGACCGCTCAAGCTTGGAATGTTTTTGATCACTGTTTTTCTACGGATTTTAAGGCTTTGATAACAAATAAAGGAGTTTTAACTTGGAACTTTGACTAACGTTTTAAACAGCGGGCGCGTCAACATTATTCCCCTATTCAGCTGCTCGGCGACTCAAAGGCTTGAAAGTCGCCAATAGACAGGTTTCTTTGACACTGTATATATAACTGTGTTATATAGATGAGAGACAAATATTGTTCTTTTAATATGTTGGCATTACTAAATTTGTCTCAGTGCTTACTTTAAATATCCATAAAATCATCACATTCTCTGTAAGATTAACGTCAACTATTGAACGGCGTATATTTTAAAGTAAAGGCTTTAAAACCAAGTTAGTACTAACATCGCTAATGTCACATAACTTTGCCGACATGTGGCCAACAGTAATGTTTTAATGTTCTTTGTTATTAAACACTCGCACATAAATAAGTGACATAATATTCAGTACTTACTTTTAAAGGTTTACTCTTCGGGCGCCCCTCTTTCGCTGTTTTTTTTTTTTTTTTTTTTTTTTTTTTTTTTTTTTTTTTTTTTTTACCGGCAAAATTATCCACACCCACCGCTGCGCTATGCATTCTGGGATATGTTGGGCCATGAAGTCTACACTGCCACACCCTTAAAATTCAGTGAAATAAAGGACGCATTTGAGGGCCGCATTTCGAGCAGCCTTTGAATTGGGACAGCCTTCGTCGTGTCGCTGTGACATAATTGGCCTTAAAATGCGGCCTTTAAGGCTGCAGACCCTGAATTGGGATACAGCCGTAGTCTGCATGCCTAGGTGCTTGATTTTATACACCTTTGGCAATGGAAGTGATTGGAACACCTGAATTCAATGATCTGAATGTGTGAGTGAATACTTTTGGCAATATAGTCTATGTTCTGCAACCATTTGGGGGATGAGGGTAAAAAGAATATAGAAAAGCAGTGCATAGAGGCAAGGACAAAAGTATTAAACTATGGGAGAGAGTAGGAAAAAGGTAATGACAGCAGAAGTGTTCAGTTAAATTCAAAATTGGATATCACAGGGTGCCAATGAATAGAAGCCAGTATGGGAAAAATGTGATCTCTCTTTCTAGTCCTTTTCTCACTGTAACATTTTGGATCAACTGAAGGCTTTTTAGGGATTTTCACCAACACAGCAACAGTAAAAGCACTCCACTCAAGGCTTCATAATGGGAATTCAAAAACCAGTGTGCTACAGCCATATTTTATAATGTCGTGTGCATGTGTGGGTTGCAAGACGGCCTCCCGGTCTCCATTCTCACTTCATTACTACATTTAAAGAAAGTAATATTCTCCTCCCCTTCCAAGAGCCGCTTGTTTTCCTGGAGGGGAGCTTGATCACAATAAGACAGGCCAGGGGCAAGCAATCTGAAGAGATCAGACGCAAACATGCACACACTTTGACTCAAACACACACTGAGGATTGGCGAGGAGCAAAGCAGTCACTGGAGAGCAGAGAAGAAGACAGGCAGGCAGGCTGAAGTGAGATGGATGTTGGCTCTTGGAGGAACCTCACAGCACACTGCTGCTGGGACTTAGAGATAATTTGCTGCTTGTCTGTGAAAACAAGATGTAAAGCCACAATTTATTGTTGTCCTTGCTATCCCATCTGCCGTGGGCCAGAATGAAAATGACCTGTGTTTGCAGGGTAAGCACAACATTCCTCTGCATACAACCCTATATGCAGGCAGCGCTAGAAATCATGCCAAAAGACGGGAAAAAGTTCACAGGCAGATGATGGTGACAGACTTAGATTAAAACCCACAGAGGACACACACAAACACACCCACACTGGGTTCAGTTCACAGTTGATGATGAATGCTTGCGACTCATAAAGCTTATTTTTAATTAGCGACATGGTCATTAAAATGTGTTAATTGTATGCATTGTGTTAATGCTGTGTCAAAGTCAGCTAAGGACGAGGCTCGACGAAAAGTGTGGTTTAGCGACTCCAGTAATGCAGTGTGACCCTGTGTAATTTCAGAATGGTAATTGGACAAAGTCCCCCTGCCCGTCCGTGTGCACAGACACACACCCACACGCGCTACCTATCCACAAATTTTGGCAGATGAGAAAGCAATACAGCTCCCCCTTTTGGCAGGATCTACCAGGATCAGTGCATCTTCATCAAAGACATGGCATCAACCTTGGTCTCCAACTCCTCTGCTGGCAAGAAAATACATCAAACATTAGGAATAGCTCACTAAAGACAACTTCACCGCTTCTTCCCAAAGTTGCAGTGACAGACAAATTGAAAAGTGGCACACACTAATGTGCCCTCCGCCTCCCCGAGCCCATCATTCAGTGGAATGTGTTGTTTCGGTGATGCTGAGGAAAATGGCAAAATAAGCCACTCTTAAAATCAATTATTCATAAAATCCTGAACAATACTAAAATTTTTATTGAATAATAAAACAGAGGTGATGACTTAAACAAATCGGGGCAAAACATAAACTGAATCTGATTCTGCATTCCACTTTAACAAGGGAGGTCGGTCAGGTCAACTTCAAGCTTCAGTTAATGCATCAATATATTACAAGCAGTATGTGATTCCCTGCACTTAAATTCACATGCAATACCTAAAGGCGCTGAAACGACTGCTCAAATGCCATGTCAGTGTCAGATCAGCTTGGTAGAGTAATGAAATTTGCCCAGTGGCTTGAAACTGTAGCACGGCAGCGGCCATTTTGGTTCAAGTCCACCAACTGATAACAGACGTGCCTGGAAGCCCAGAGCCCTGGAACGAACGCCCCCACTGCTGCTTTCAATGACCCCTGATGCTGGAATTCAGAGAACAAATTGCTGATTAAATAAACACACATCAGCATATCAGAGACTTAACTCCGAAGTCACGTGTCATATTAGTTGGAATAACTGCAGGTTCGCACAATATATTTTCCGTTTTAGACTACTTATCTTGCATGTATGTTATAGTTATTTTAGAACACAAATCTGTTTCAACACACTTTTCCGTTTACATGTAGCTGCAACACTGTGGTTACACTACATCATAATGCAATTAAAAAACATTTCTTCTCTTAATGTCTGATCGTTTGTTGTTTGCCCCATGAGCGGGAAACCCACAGTCCGTCATTTAACTACGTATGTCCGCAATCACGTAGTTGAGAAGGCTGAACGTACATAATGACAGTGAACGCAGCACCGCCGTCACTTCTTCCGCCCGCGTGACACCTGCAGTTACAGTCCAAACATGAGCGCTTCTGCTGTGGTTCGGAGGTTAGCAGCTCTGTCAGGAGCCTCGGCAGTGGGAGCTGGGGCTTACGGGGCTCACGGTATGCAACTGTCCTATTGTCTGTAGCTCTCGCTCAGCTGAACAGTCGTGAAAGGCTGTCATGTTGAGGTTTACGGCGCCAGCCTTGATATCAAAACACGCAGATTTAAAGTTTGCGTACTCACCACACGCCCGAGTAACTGTAAAGCAACAACACATACATGCTGCTAATGTTAAACATGCTAACGATTAATTCGGCTTTCAGTAAGCCGTCGAAGCTTCACGTTGTTTCTGTAAGAATAACCAGTGTCGTAATCAAGGTGACCCGCCTCCAGGGTGGAAGAAGGCTTTTTGTGGGTCAGCCACTGTCCACGGTAGGGATAGCTGAGTGGTTGGATAACTTTTAAAATGTGATAAGAGAGTGGTTGGTCTCACCACCGTATCACAACACGAGTATTAAGGAACATGACTTGAGGGTGTGGGTTACTGATTAACCAAATAAAGTGTGGTCTGTTGTGTCTGTGATCATGATATTCATGGTGTGATAATAAGTAACAGTTGTGTTTTTCTTGTTTTAGGTTTCAAGAACAGCGATCCTGATGACTACCGAATAGTGGTATGTTCATAATACTGCTACTTATGTTTTTTTTGAGCATTTTGTGTGCCTAATATCAGTTTTCATTCATTCGTGTTAGCAGAGGTAAAGGTCAGAGCATATGGATTCAAGACTGATTTAATTTGGGATGCACTAAAACGGTGGATAAATATGGCTTCATGGTGACTTTGTCATTGATGTAGGCACGTGAAGTGACATCTGAAATACCTCTTACCGAGCTTAGGTTGTTGTGGAGGGGGCTGCTGGGGCCTGTCTTAGCTGAACAACTATTCTAGAACCAGATAAAAATGTCTTTGGAAAGTGGAAGAAAGCTGGAGTACCTCAAAATACCCGTAAAGGCACTATACACAAAAAGTAGTGAGTAGTAACAAATTCAAATAAGAAAGAAAGATGGGTTAAAAAAATGCAGCATCTACTGTTGGCCAAATTTGTATTTTAAGCATCAGTGTATCTGCCCAATTGGTGCAACTCCAGTTATAGTTTAGTGGACTGTATGAGTGTTATTTGTTTTACTCTCAGAAAACTAAAAGATGTCTGTGAAACATTTTCACACTGTGCTGTTAATCTGGAGGAAACTTCTGTAATGCAAAAAGACAGGAAATTGATTTTTTTTTTTAATGATGAGATACTTTCCTGGCCAAACTTGGGCTGATTGATGAGAATGGTGTAAATGGTGCTTGATAGCGGCTCACTAAATATCCACTTCTAAACTTAATAATAAAAGGCCTTTCCAGAAAATGTTTGATTCACTGAACTTGATGAGTGGCTGGGAAAGGCAGAGTTTTTTCTGAAAGCTCTGTGTGTGTGTGTGTGCCTCTTCAGCTTTTTGAAACCGCCAACAAGTACCATTTCTACCACAGCCTGGCCTTGCTGGGTGCTGCCCACTGTGGGAAACCTGCTGTGGTAAGTACAGAAGCCTAAGACCCTCACTCTTGGCTGGATGCACTTAGCTCAATCCTTTAAAGTGGATATAGTGCCACAGTCGTATTTGCTGTTACCTGTCCATCCTCACTCAGAGATATTATGTTACAGAGACTGCTGTTTTATTACATTATAAATGATAAAAGTGACAGCATAAGTATAAATTTGTTGTGGATTGACGGTGAAAGAACACATTATCCCAACAAATGGAACCAGGAAAGAAAAAATGGTAGCCAAAGAATCTCCTCACTTAAATGTCACCACCCCATCATCTGTACTTTTAAGCATTCATGCATGTCCCTCTGCGTCTCATGTCTGATAATGTTGTTATTATGAGTTGACAATAAATTGGTAAAAACTGTGGAGTTATTAATTTGGATTAAATAAAATCTATGAACCAGCTTTGGAGTCAGTCCGATACAGTGAGTTTTTATTGTTTACACCTGTTTAAGGTGTCCATCTATAAAGTTACTAAACCTGCTCACTCGAGTTGTGTTGTGTGTCAAAATGGGCATAAATATTAAGCTAATGAGATAAAATGACTCATTAATCATAAGTAATGATACTCAATAACATGCGTTATTCTGCTGATAAGATACTTTAATGTGTGTAATGTGATAGTAAGCTAATAAGCCACATTAGCTAACTGAATGATGGGCTAATAAATTATGTTAGGAAATGACGTACTGTAGTAGACTAATGTTTGCTAATAATATGAATCAATAGGATAATAAGGTACATTGTTGAATTTAATGGCAGGCTATTGAGATAAATTAGCAAACTTACAATCAAGCTAACAAGATGTGCTGGCTAATCCGGTCGTAAAGTCTGACGTCACTAGCCGTGTCTGGGCCTAAACTCCGCTGCAGGTTCATATGTCAAACGATCACTATGGCATTACTGAGAGTTGAAAAACTGTCTAAAGTCTTTCATCTTTAATAAAATGATCAGCGTTCTGCTCTACCAGGTGTAACAATTGAGTTTAACATCCAGGCATCCATGAAAACGGAATTTATGACATTTAACGGAGTTAGAAGTTAGCAGGAAGTTAGCTCGCTAGCTTCTATCTAAATACAATATAGCATGTCCTGACTGCGGGGTTTTGGAAACAAATTAAAACGTACAGCTCTGTTATCACTTCCAACATAAATGAAGACAGAAAGCTAAACAGCAGTGACGTTTGTAGGGTTACTGAAGTTGGGCTAGCTGGTATATAATGATGTGCTACGTGACCGCTAGCGACACAGCTATGTTAGCATAATATAAACAAGCTAACTTTTTTTCCACTCGATAAAAGTTGACGTGAGTGTTCTCGGTGGTCAGGAACAAATGTAATCGCATGGCAGGATGCTGTAAAAGGACCAAACTTCAGCCAGGAGAACAACTGAGATAATCCATCCACAATACGAGGTTAGTCATTCATATACTGCTGCATGGGCTGGGCTGTAGTTGCATCCTGATCTTAAATAAATGATTAGCGGTAATAAAAGCCGAGGGAGGTCAACAGTGATCACTGAGTGTTTTAGGAGCTTTTTGAGATTAAATAGAAGAAAATACAAAACATTAAACATGTTAACAACACAAAAGCCATATTAAAGCAGACTACTTTAGGCCCGGAAGTAGGATTCGTCACGTCATCACTTAACGACCGGATATGTTTTCTTATGATAAGAAGCATGCTAATATTATAAATTAGCTGATGTAACATAAACTATTAAATTATGTTAGCCAATAGCATATTTGTGGGATAATAGCATGCACTGGCTAACTGAATAGTGGGCTAATAATAGCATACTCTATTATACTAATAAGATAATTAGCTATATTAGCTAACAATGCAAGGCTAATAAGATGCATCAATTTTTAAGTAAGCTGATATTATTTAATTATATTATAGGATGATATTATAATAGAAGTATAATTTAAGAAGGCTGACTCTAAATAATGGTTTGCTTTTAATGCTTTTAACTTTTCTTGCAAAACAAACAAACAAAAAACTCCTTTTTGCTGGTCCCTGTGGGGTAACATCTCAAGCAAGGGCGAGTCTCAAGCAAGAGAGGTTGGAGAGTACATGGCAGCCCTACTACAATGTGTTTGCAAACTTACAGATTTAAACTGACTGAGACCAAAATGTTTCTTTTTCACAGGCTGGTAGCCTTCTGATTGCGGGCATGGGGATGTTCTGTGGCTCTTTATACCACCAGGCTCTGACAGGGGACCCCGGACTGCGCAAAGCGGCTCCCGTGGGGGGCGTAGCTATGATTGTTGGATGGCTGGCCATGATTCTCTGAACTGTGACAGCTTACATCTTCTCCAGAGAGCCACACTGTGACACTAAACTGTCAGACTGCTAATAAATGAACTGGAGAACTTGTAAGAGTTGGCTGAGGGCTAGTGCTGAGTTATAATGTCACCCATCCAACCACCGCCTGCCCTGGGTTGTGGATGTCAGCAGGAGATAAGGTCACCGCAGGATGATCACTTTTCTGCCACTGCTGTCTGTTTGTGGCTGCTGCCCTTTGACTATAATGTTAAACTGGATAAGAAATTTAACACAAAATGAATGGAATGAACTGTATCATCCAATTTGTTATGGAACATTTTAACTTTTGGTGATTTGAGTTAAAATGCATCAATAAGACAGTGTTTGTTGTGAAAATAAAGAATCCCTCATGATAGATTAACAACGAAATCGTTTCCTAAACTCTGAAATCCTTTTTTCCACAAGGATTGTTTATTTACCTTTAAACAGTCATTTACCAGCATGAATAAATCTCAACAATGAATATTCAATCTGCTGTATACCAAAGGTCCGTGTCAAGTCTTTGCTTTTTTCCATTTCTCACAGACATCACTTTCAGATACTGATCATCTGCTGTAGATGGGTTTTTAGGTTATCTTCTTCCTCTTTTCTCCTCCGCTTGTTCAGTTTTGTCTTTTTTTAAGGACACACTGCACACCATGCTGAGATTTGTCAAGTTTGCAGCTAATATCTCTTTGGGAATTCCCTTTTGGTGCAAAAATAAAGTTTTATGCCTGTCTTGTTATCCTTGAGATTTTTCATGGATTTAACTATACGAATGGGAACAAATTGTTATTTTGGAGAGAAAATCTGAGAAAAAGCAGCCACATGTCCACTTAAAAACTTAAGCAAACTTTCTGAAAGCCTGGAGAACTACTGCTCAACAAAGTCGTACAAAATTACAGCGAAGTCTGGCTGCTTGGAAGCAAAATATAAAGAAATGAGGCAAGACTGTAAGATGTGACATTACCCTCTGATTTCTGTAAACCCATTTTGAAGACTCAAGTGTTTCAGTCTTCACTGTCTTGGTATCTTGAACTCAAACAAGCTTTCAGAAGTGTTTTCATTTGACTGCATAGTCAAATATTGTTTTGTTGAAAGACGATAAGCAAGTGTTGACACACAGAACTTTATGCTAGAACACTAGGTCAAAGTTTTTAGTATTACTTTTTTTTAACCTCCCAATGTTTGTGTAATAGTAAATAGCATTCAGTTGCATACTTACATTGTGTGCTAAAAAGAACAAATGCGTGTTAATATCTGGTCTTTAAGTGATGACGTATGAACCCTGCTTCCGGGACCAAACTACTCTGTGTTTATTAAGGCTGTTGTGTTTTACATGTTTTAATGCTTTGTATCTTGTTCTATTTAATCTGAACACCCCCTAACAAAGAGCAGTGATCACTGTCGGCCTCTCGGTTTTTGGTACCACTATTCATTTTAAAGCTCAGTTTTTAAAACCTTACGGTCTAACTACAGCCCAGCCCATGCAGCAGTATATCAATGACTAACCTCTATTGTGGATGGATTATCTCAGTTGTTCTCCTGATTGAAGTTTGCTCCGTTTACAGCATCCTGGCATGCGATTGCATTTGTCCTTAACCATCGGGAACCCTCACATTAGCTTTTATCAAGTGGGAAATAGTTAGCGTTCATCCTCCTGTGTTTATATTATGCTAACCATAGCTGTGTCGCTAGCCACCATGTAGCACATCATTATATACCAGCTAGCCCAACTTCAGTAACCCTACAAAAGTCACTGCTGTTTAGTTTCCTGTCTTCGTTTATGTTAGAAGTGATAGCAGAGCTGTACGTTTTAATTTCTTCAGAAATCCCTCAGTCAGAACATGGTATATCATCTTTAGATGGAAACTAGCGGGCTAACTCCCCGCTAACTGCTAACTCCGTTAAATTGAATACATTCTGTTTTCATGGATGCCTGGATGTTAAACTTAACTGTTACACCTGGCAGGGCAGCCACACCGATCTTTTCATTAAAGATAAAAGAATTTAGACAGTTTTTAACTCTCAGTGATGCAGCATCACTGATGCTGCAGTAATCGTTTGACTTTGGGACCTGAAGTGGAGTTTGGACCCGGAAACGGCTAATGACGTCAGACTTCAGTTCAAAAGAGTGCTTTATTTTTCACTGCAACATTAAAAGCTGTTGTCACACATGCTGTGACTCTGAACATTTCTAGATATTATCTAGCTATTATCTGGTAAATGAGAATCCAATGTTCAAAACCATCACATTGGACTGGCTAAAGTAGTAGCTAATAGCTAAGTGTAATAGTCTGGTGAAGTCATGTCTATCGAGTGGTCTTCTACACTATTAGACAGCACCCAGGTCTCAAACAAAAGTATTATTTTAAGTATTCCAATACACAAGCACATATAGATTGTGTGCTACATGTGGACAGTATAGCAGTTGACATGTTAAAGCAGCTTTAATAGCAAATTTTATTATTGTTATCATACCTGGACAGTAGAAACTTCTGTCCTAGAGGTTTGTTGTGTGCACATTCATCTGAAAGGAAAAAGGAAGCTGACTAATGGTAGTGCTAGTTTAAAGGGCATCCTCAATGTGTTGGTTTCACTAAAGGCTAGATAAACCCACAGGATTCACAACCTATGGCAGTAGAAATGGTGTCTCTTGTGGTGAATGTATTCACAGCCCCGAGGGTTTGAGCCTCTGAGTAGCAGAACACAAAAGAGTTCTTTAGCAATAGCCTCCCGTTAGCCGGGACCATGTTCCAACCACTCGGCATTCAAATTGAAAGTGAAATCCATTGAAACACTAATTCCCCTTCCTGACTGTGGGCCCATGAATGGAGACCTTTAGAAAATAGCTGTATAAATCTCTGGGTCAATTTGCTGGGGCCGGTACATAAGCCGAGGCTGTGCTCAAAAGAGAAGGCACTATTGACTGAATGCGTTGCCAGTGAGCTCTTGATCACGAGTCATAAAACCCTCATTAGAATTAAGTAGCTGCTGAGGAGAATTCTGTTCTTCCAGGACCAAGCAATCACACAAGAAAAAGCTCTGACACCCGGTCACACATCTATGACTCACAGCTTTCAAGCATATGGGAGACACCTGACTGAAAGTTACAGGCTGTTCCGCTCTGTCGGATGCATATTTGAAGTGCTATCATCAAATTTTCAGCCACTTGTTAAATATTTAAAGCGAAACCATGTGATTTTTTTTTCTTGACAAGATGTGAGCTACAAGTTCAGAACAGTTTCACACACTAGTCTTATTTTAGGGTATTTATTTCTCTCGTCTGTAGCTGACGTTCACATGGGTGGATCCTGTTGCTGTCAGCAGCACACCACAGTGTTAAAATCCATTAACTGGATCACAGAGTTCTGGTCTGCCAACACACATTTGATGTGTGAGCACACGAGGGGGGGTGAAATGGAAAGTGAGATAAAGGGAGACCCTTATCTCAGAACCATAATCTCACGAGTTAATTCAGACGACGCGTCAGCTTTTCAGTGTATCTATGAGGAGTGCTTGTTGAGCACTCGGTGTACGGTGCCTTCAAAGATTATTTTTTAAAGAGAAAATGGTTTTCTAATATATTTCATTACAAATATAAAATACAGTTTGCTTAAGTGAAAGAACATCTACACTTTTGATGTATTTATTTTACCATCTACCATGGACTGAGCTACAGTTCATCGGGGCAAACGTTTGCAGTTAATCCAAATCCTACATTTAATTTAGGAACTTGAACCATAGTAGTGCAACATAAACTAAGTTCATTTATATTTTGACCATGGAAATGTTTAAAAAACTCAAAATGGATTAATTTCAGAGGTCCAATCTCCCGCTATCAATGCAGCTCACAATTTCTCTTTGTTCCTTCTACTTCCAAGACTCTTGGTTCACTTTCCAGCAAATCAATTTCTAGCTATAACTACTGCAGCCAGGCTCTGTGATGTTTGTTTCTAATTACTGTAATGTTTAAAATAAAAGAACCTACTTTTGACATGCCCTTCCTATAACAACCAAGTTATCAGATGTGGCTGCAAGCTTGGTTAATGGGCTGAATCTATAAAACAAAATTCAGTGTCCAAAACTAAAGCAGAACCGTCTCGTAATATCTGTCCTAAACTGCAACACATATTTAAAATTTGTCAGGTATTCTTTTTAAAAAAATGTTTTAAAAGGTATCAACACCACAAACATAGTTCAACAGGTCTAAATTTAAGCCTGACCTTTATCTATATATGTGAGTTTTTAAAACAATTACCCACTGAACAGTAATAATGTACATTTTATTAATCCCGTAGGGGGATTAGTCCTCTGCATTTAACCCATTCACTCAGTTAACCAGTGGGCAGCCACCAATCCAGCGCCCGGGGAGCAGTGTGTAGGGACGGTACCTTACTCAGGGGTCCCTCAGGGTAGCTGTTCGGTGGATTTGAAACCTGACCACAGGGGTGTTGTCAGCATTCACTCAGCTTTAACATCACTCTGGATTCTCCACTAGCTCTTGTTAGCATGCTAACTGTGCAGATGCTAAGAAAGAGCTAAACTTTTGTTATCAGTATAATGTTAAGTGTTTCATTCCTGGACCCAGTTTTCCCTGGACTATCATCCTCTGGTGGTTTTGTGCAATAAAAATTAAAGTAGCACGTTACTTTGGAATGTGTTACACTCTGCAATTTATGGTACAATTTACAATAGCCACATGACAACCAGTTAGCAAAGAATTATTTGCTGTTTTCCAAGTCATTCAGTCTTGATGCTAGCTGCAGGCAGTAGCTTCATATCTTACAGACAGTTACAACAGAAGTGTCAATCTCTTCATTTCATTTGTTCCTTTGTGGACTGATTCAACCATACTCCTTGCTGTGAGAAAAGACAATCTCTCACTAATAGCTAATAGCAGTGTCTTTTGGCAGAACGATCCAAATATCTAAAGTATCATTACCAATGCTGGTATTGCTGTCAGATCGATATCATCATTGATACTTTGTTGCTATCCTCTAAGTTCAGTATGTAGCCCACTGCACTGTGTAAAATAAAATGTTCTTTGGGAAATCAATAAACCTCAAATATGTACCATGAAAAATGTCTGATCATTTTTGTGTTGACATCACATCTACTTTATTTATAGCCTATAGCACATTTACAAAGCAGTGTCAATGGTTGAAAGGTGTGCTTTGTTGTGTTTACTAGAAGATAAGATAAGATAACCTTAGTCCCACACGTGGGAAATTTGTTTTGTCACAGCAGGAATTGGACAGTGCAAAAGTTATGAAGCAAAAATTAGAATACAATAAGAATAAATACAATACACAACTGTACAGAATATAATAAAATAAAATACTATATACAGTAGAATAAAATAGAATAAAATATACAATAGGATAAAAGTAGAATACAAATGCTGTATACAACTGAGTAAAAATACAACGATGCCAGAAAAGAGTATTGCACTTAGTGTTATTGCACATATGTGGATGTGTGTGTTTGATTAGTTAAAGTCTTTGTTGTGGAGTCTGACAGCAGTGGGGAGGAAAGACCTGCGAAATCTCTCCGTCCCACACCGTGGGTGCCGCAGCCACTGAAGGAGCTGCTCAGTGCTGTCAGAGTCTCCTGCATGGGGTGGGAGATGTTGTCCATCAGGGATGACAGCTTAGCCATCATTCCCCTGTCACTTAGCACCTCCACTGGGTCCAGAGGGCATCCTAGAACAGAGCTGGCCCTGCGGATCAGCCTGTTCAGTCTCTTTCTGTCCCCGGCAGAGATGTTGCCACCCCAGCAGACCACACTGCAAAAAATGGCTTAGGCCACCACAGAGTCATAGAAGGTCTTCAGGAGTGGGCCCTTCACTCCAAAAGACCTGAGTCTCCACAGCAGGTACAGCCTGCTCTGCCCTTTCCTGATGAGGGCGTCTGAATTATGAGTCCAGTCCAGTTTGTTGTTCAGATGAACACCAAGGTACCTGTAGCTGTCCACAGCCTCAATGTCCGTACCTTGGATGTTCAGTGGTTGCAGTGGAGGATGTTTGTGCCTGCGGAAGTCTACCACCAGCTCCTTGGTTTTACTGGTGTTGATCTGGAGGTAGTTCAGCTGGCACCAGTCCACAAAGTCTTGGGTCAGTCCTCTGTACTCCCTGTCGTCCCCATCAGTGATGAGGCCGACTATTGCAGAGTCATCAGAGAACTTCTGCAGGAAGCACTGGGTGGAGTTGTGGGAGAAGTCTGCAGTGTAGATGGTGAAGAGGAACTGAGTCAGAACCGTTCCCTGTGGGGCCCCAGTACTGCAGACGACCCGGTCCGACACACAGCCCTGAGTTTTCACATACTGTGGTCGGTCGGTGAGGTAGTCCAGTATTCATGTTGTGAGGTGATGGTCCACTCCTGAATTCTCCAGCTTGTCCTTCAGGACCGTCGGAAGAACGGTGTTAGAGGCACTGGAGAAATCAAAGAACATGATTCTCACAGTGCTCCCAGCAGTCTCCAGGTGAGAGAGGGAACAATGTAGGAGGTGAATGACGGCATCATCCGCTCCAATGCCAGGCTGGTAAGTAAACTGAAGTGGGTCCAATGATGAGCTCACCAGGTGCCGAAGCTGAGCCAGGACCAGCCGCTCCAGGGTCTTCATCAGGTGGGAGGTCAGAGCCACCGGTCTGTAGCTGTTGAGGTCCTTGGGGCGTGAAGTCTTTGGCACTGGTACAACACAGGAGGTTTTCCAGAGCTGTGGGACTCTTCCCAGCCTCAGGCTCAAGTTGAAGAAGTGCTCCATCACCCCACACAGTTGGTCCGCGCAGGACCTGACGACCCTTGAGCTGATGCCATCTGGGCCCGCTGCCTTCTTGGCTTTAATCCTCCTCAGTTCCCTCCTAACCTGGGTGGTTGAGAGAGACAGGCTGGAGCCTTGAGTTGAGTGTGTGTTGGATGCTGTTGTTGGGGTTGGGGAGGAGTGAGCAGGGTGAGTAGAGGAGGTGTGAAGTGTCTGAGGTGTCAGAGGTGGAACGGCAGCAGTGGGGGTGGGTGAGTCTGCAGCCGATGTTGAAGACTGCCTCATGGATGAATGAAATCTGTTGAAGAAATGACTCAGTTCATTTGCGAAGTTAAGTAGTGATTCATCTCGTCAGTCATGAAAGGCTGCTGTCCCCTACATATGCTGCTTGTATAGGTTAAAAATATTGGAATCAGTATTGGTATTGGCAATACTTACCCTGTATTTATTTGGTATTGCAATCAACACCAAGATTTGCAGTATTGCGCTAGCGTATTGCACAGTATAACACTAGTGTGTACAAGGATAGGATCCTGAAACTGAAATGACAATAGCAGCTTGTCCGACTGAGACGTATTAAAGTGTCCTTTGTGAAAAAGGCCCTCTGGGTGCACCTGTTATGATTTACACATGTCCTTTTACATGGGCGAGTGATAAGTGTTAGAAAGTACACTAAATGCCCTTTGATTGAATGTGGTTTTAATGTGTTGTGTGTTGCTGTTTAATCCATAAAGCTGAATAGATTACAGAGGCAAACCCATGGGCTGTCTGCCTTTGCCTCTGACTCAGTCTGTAGTGTTGCAAGCTTGGGAGAAAGCAGAGGCAAAGATACCAACGGTAGATATTGTTAATTATGCCTCCAGGGACTTCCTCTGCACTTCACAAGCGTTCCTATCTTTTTATTCCCCCTCAACTCAAGAATATATTATTTAGTCAAAAATGTTCGCCATTTTTTCCCTCTGTTTTGGCCTTTTTCTCATCTTACCCTGCAGACAGATTTAATTACATCAGCATCTTCTGTGAGGGGATTGTGTGTGTGTGTGTGTGTGTCTCAGTTTATTTTGGTCAAAAAATAAAGAAAGTGGTTCTGTGAGCGTTATCAGTCATGAATGAGTAAGGTGACAGTGAGCTTATAGGAATTGAGACCCTGGCTATGGATTGATGTGCACTCACCAGATCCTCAATCTGAAGACCTGAATGAAACTCTCTGGCTAGGCCGTCTTTGGCGAGGCCACTTGATTGCCCAGAGCTTCCTCCCTCTCATTCACATGAACCAGGGGACACACAAATACCTACTCACAGACACACACGGGCAATAAATTAAAGTGCATGCTGTATAATACCACCACAGCAGCGCCAAATCCCCTCTCAAAGGCATCAATCAGGACGCAGCGTCTCGCATTGCGGAGCGGAATGACTCTAACGGCCGTCCCGAGCGCTCCCACATCCCGGTCTCCCCCTCTGACCTTTTCAAGACACTTAAATGATATCACACCCTCAGATAGATTATACCCTCACTTCAATGGACATCGAGGCCCCATCACTTCAGCCCCCTTTTCACGGCTTTATACCCAATCTTTTCGCTTCACTCTGCAGCACAGTCATGATGGCAATGCATCAGAGGAGCTAAAGGGATGACACCGGAGGGAGCTGCTATTGTTACCACTGTCATCAGCAGCCGTCTCACAGAGTAATGTGGTGTCTGGAAATTGTTATTAGACAGCTGGGATGGTAAAGATAATGGCGAACAGTGGTTGGGATTATGTTGCATAAATGATATTACATAAACTCGCTATGATCTGCGGTTCAACAAAGCACTTTACAATGAATTTCTCGCTTTTGTAAATATTCAAAGAAAATGCTTTTGTATAACTATAATCAATTTGATGTATACTTTAAACCTGTTGCTGAGAATTACTGTGCTATAGTTCTAGCTAGAGATTTACATACTTCCATTGTGGACACTATAGTTTTGTCCCCACTGGCTTTTTAGTAATTTCTTTGAGCTAGGGTGACATACAGCTTTAAGAGTAACTAGAATTTTAATTATATAGCACAAAGTAAAAAAAAAAAAAAGGCTTTAAGGCTAATCTTAAAAGTAGAGAGGGTGTCTGTCTCCTGTGTATTTATTTTGTTGTTTTCTGAAATAAACACAGGGTCAAAATTATATATACACTATACTGCCAGTAGTATTTGCTCGTCTGCTAGTGACATCGCTTTCTTAATCCACAGAGTTTAATATGATGTTGGCTCACCTTTTGCAGCTATAACAGCTTCAGCTCTTCTGGGAAGTCTTTCCACGGGGTTTGGGGATTTTTGACCATTCTTCCAGAAGCACATTTGGGAGGTCAGACATTGATGTTGAACCAGAAGGCCAAAGGTGTTCTGTCAGGTTGAGGTCAGGGATCTGTGTAGGCCAGTCAAGTTCTTCCACACCAAACTCACTCATCCATGTCTTAATGTGTCTTGCTTTGTGCCCTGGTGCCCAGTCATGTTGGAACAGGAGAGGGCCATCCCCAAACTGTTCCCACAAAGTTGAGAGCATGAAATTGTCTTGGTGTCTTGAAGCATTAAGAGTTCCTTTCACTGGAACTAAGGAGCTGAAATCAACTCCTGAAAAACAACCCCTACCAAGCTTTATACTTGGTATAATGAAGTGAAACGAGTACCGTTCTCCTGGCAACCACCAAACCAGACACCTGACTCTGTGGGATTTCCAGATGGAGAAGTCTGATTCATCAATCTGGAGAACACTGCTCCACTGCTCTATAGTCCAGTGGTGGCGTGTTTTTCTCAATAAATGCTTTGCCTTGCACCCTCGGCTATTTAAAGCTTGGATGCAGTTGCTCGGCCATGGAAACCCATTACACGAAGCTCTCTACACACAGTTCTTGAGCTAACCGGCCACATGAAGTTTGGAGCTCTGTAGCGACTGACTCTGTAGAAAGAATCTGTGCACATCAGCATCTGCTGACCCAGATCTGCAATTTACATGCCCTAAAACTTCATGGCTGAGTTGCTGTCTTTTCCAGTTGTTTGTAGTTTGTTATAATGCTACTAACAGTTTACTGTGTAATATTTAATAGTGAGGAAATTTCACGACTGTACATCTGTTTGAAAGCCCCCACCTGAATTGTTTTCTGTTCTCTCTACATGTCATGCTTTTGGCTTTTATGCTCTCTAAGCCATTGGTGGAGTTCTGAGGAGGTTTCTTTGTCTTCAGTTGTGCTTCTCAAATCTTTTCCTCTGTAACTCATTCACCTGTGGATATTTAAGGCCTGATTGTGCAGCAGTTATTTGAACAATATTACTTAGCATTATGAACATTATGCACTCTGGCTTCTCACCCTGTGTGAATATTTCTTCAGCTAACTATATGAGTTTTTTGGTTTGTTTTCTGCTTTTTAGTTCTCAGTCCATAACCTGTTAAAGAAACTTTGTTCCCACTCTGTCTTCTCTGGAAACACTGGTGCACACCACCAGCCGCTCACCTCTGGAAAGAATCCTGCAAAGAGACGGACTTACCTGCAACTCACCTGCCTGCCCACAGTCTACTGTCTAGGAATAGGCCCTCCTCATCTCAGATCCCTCCAGAGCTTATTTTCTGTAATCCCTCAAGTAATAAAATCTGCTCACAATAGATTAGAGGTCTTTCAGTAAACTATGTTCAATTTTAAACTCGGCGAGAGTGCCAGTAAAATGATAAATAGGTTAGTTCTTAGATTGTGTTTTTCTACTCTACCTAAGCACTCAAAGTGCTTTATACAACATTCACCCAAACCCTTTTTTTGTACACTTAAATGTTTTTTTTTACCTAACATTTATACATTTATGCTGAATGTATAAGAGAGCAACTTGGTGTTCAGCATCTTGCCCAAGGATACTTTGGCATACAGACTGGAGAGCCAGGGATTGAACCACCGACCTTCCACTTATAAGGCTACCTACACCTGAGCTACAACTACTCTAGCAAAACATGACACCACCAGCTAGCTTGCTGACCAGCTTTCTGCATGTGCTTCATTTCATGCAATCACCTCAAGGTACATATACAGTGATTTCTACCAAGTTGCGTTAAGAAAATAAATGAACCTGTACAACAAAGCTTGATTTTTGTTTTACTCTAAAAGATGCATGTTGTACAATCTTCAGTTCTAGAAATGATTAAAACTATTACATGTTGTTTTGACATTCATGTGCATGAGGAATGAATCTGATTTGCATCTCTATATTCAGCAGCATTAAAAATGTTCTTGAGCCAACATTAGGCCCGTGCACAGACTCAGCTGAGACAAAATCAAAGTAAGAAAGGAGATTTCATAAAAAAGAAAAGAGAACATTAAAAAATAAGGCTAAAATATATGATATTTTATCACCCACTGACATAGAGCTGACCAACAGGTTTGGACTGCATGCCTGAAGTTCAACGCTTCATCAGCATTAACTGCGTAATGTTATATATAGTCATGAATCAGTCACAGCGATTTTCCTTGGCTACATTTTAGCTGAAAATACTGTTGGTTTTACTGCAGTAGAATGAATGTTACCTTCAGGACTTGTGCTTCTAATGGACTATTAATCCACTCTTGCTAAATTCAATATGGTTGACATATCTTAATTTCAAGCTGATTTCCTCTGTTTACTGTAACTGTTTTCCAGTCTGACCCCAAGTTCAAACCCCCAAATATTAATTTTACTGTCACAGAGACACTTTTTGCTGACAAACTAGTTATTAACCCTCAGAGTTTTACCAGTCGATCTATGTCCCTGCCCTAACCTATGATCGTGAGCTTTGGGTAGGGTCTGAACGAATGAGATATAAGCGGTGGAAATGAGCTTTCTCCAAAAGATGGCTGGCCTCTCCCTTAGCAATACGGTGAGGAGTTCAGTCATTTGAGAGGGACTCGAATGATTAAGAAGACCAGCTACTCCTCCACATTGAAAGGAGCCAGTTGAGGGGGTTTAGGCATCAGACTAGTCTGCCTCCTGGGTGAACTGTTCTGGAGAGATTATATCTCTTTCAGCTGGCTGAGAATGCATCAGTGCTCCTCCAGATATGCTGGAGGAGGTGACTGAGGAGAGGAAGGTCTAGGCTTTTTTGCAATCCAGTCCCAAAAATGGAAGTCTGAGTGGGTGTTTTTAAAGAATAGGTTACCAATATTGGAAAGACAAATATTTTTTGCCAGACTTTTTCTTTGCTGTTTTAAAATGCTCACATTTTCCAGTTGTGACAAATGTTCTTTTGTTTATCCATAAAACAAAACATTTTCCCCCAAATACATGTTCACAGGCTCCTGCAGTTTCCACTTGATTTGACTTGCCAGGAGGAATATTTTTAAGGCAGCCCTTAATTCTAGACCTGGGTGATACAGTGGTGTGAAAGGGTGTTTACCCCATTCCTGATTTGCATATTTGTCACATTTACATCAGGTAATGTTCAAATGTTGGTTCATGGTTTTCTTCCATTTTTGATCTACTGCAGAATATTTTTAAGGCAGTTATCTGCTATAAAAAGCCAGGACAGGAAAATCTCCTCAGTTACTTTGACACAAATGCATCTGCTGTGATGCTTAAACCTCTGATGAAGTCTCACAAGTGTCAGCTTTGTTTTTATAACCAACATAGATATAGAAATATGGATATATACTGATAAATGATCATTATTATAATATTTCTGGCTGTATGAGTCAAAATTTAATCGAATCAAATCGGGACGTTGTGAATCTCAATCGAATCGATTATAGAAATCAGTGACGATATCCAGCCCTAAACATCCTGCCAACAGCGGTGGTGGTAGTGTGATGGTCTGGGGCTGTTAAGCTGCCTATGGACCTGGACGACATGCTGTGATAAACTAAACCATGAATTCTGGTATCTACTAAAACATCCCGAAGAAGAACGTCTGGCCACCTGTTCATGACCTCAAACTGAAGCTTGATGAAGACTCTGGAGTGGCCTAGTCAAAGTCCTGACCCGAATCCTATCCGGTTGTTCAGTCTGACGTCACTAGCCGTGTCTGGACCTAAACTCCGCTGCAGGTCCATATATCAAACGATCACTATGGCATTACTGAGAGTTGAAAAACTGTCTAAAGTCTTTCATCTTTAATAAAATGATCAGCGTTCTGCTCTACCAGGTGTAAGAATTGAGTTTAACATCCAGGCATCCATGAAAACGGAATTTATGACATTTAACGGAGTTAGAAGTTAGCAGGGAGTTAGCTCGCTAGCTTCTATCTAAATACAATATAGCATGTCCTGACTGCGGGGTTTTGGAAACAAATTAAAACGTACAGCTCTATTATCACTTCCAGCATAAATGAAGACAGAAAACTAAACAGCAGTGACGTTTGTAGGGTTACTGAAGTTGGGCTAGCTGGTATATAATGATGTGCTACGTGACCTCTAGCGACACAGCTATGTTAGCATAATATAAACAAGCTAACTTTTTTTCCACTCGATAAAAGTTTACGTGAGTGTTGTCGGTGGTCAGGAACAAATGTAATTGCATGGCAGGATGCTGTAAAAGGACCAAACTTCAGCCAGGAGAACATCTGAGATAATCCATCCACAATACGAGGTTAGTCATTCATATACTGCTGCATGGGCTGGGCTGTAGTTACATCCTAAGGTTTTAAAAACTGAGCTTAAATAAATGATTAGCGGTAATAAAAGCCGAGGGAGGTCAACAGTGATCACTGAGTGTTTTAGGAGCTTTTTGAGATTAAATAGAAGAAAATACATAACATTAAACATGTTAACAACACAAAAGCCATATTAAACGCAGACTACTTTAGACCCGGAAGTAGGATTCGTCACGTCATCACTTAACAATCGGATTGAAATGCCGTGGCATGACCTTTAAAAAGCGGATAATGCTCGAAAACCCTCTAATGTGGCTGAATTACAACAATTCTGCAGAGATGAGTGAGCCAAAATTCCTCCAGAGCGCTGTAAAAGACTCATAGCCAGTTATTCCAAACGCTTGATTGTAGTTGTTGCTGCTAAGGGTGGCCACACAAGTTATTAGGTTTAGGGGGCAATCACTTTTTTACACAGGGCCATATAGGTTTGGATTTTTTTCCCCTTAACAGTAAACACCTTCATTTAGAAACTGCATTTTCTTTGTATTTGTGTTATCTTTGTCTAATATTTGAATTTGGATAATGATCTGAAACATTTAAGTGTGACAAACATGCAAAAAATAGAAAATCACTTTTTCACACCACTGTATGAAGTGATGTTTCGCATATCGTTTCCTCTCCCAGTAAAAGGAAGTAAAAACTAAAGAGTTTAAGAGACATCACACTCCTCTTTTGAAGCATCTCACTCTGTCTGCTGAAGGCTATGGTTATCTCTTACTTCTCATTTGGCAGACAGCTAGTGTCGCTCCCTCAGCTTGCTTATTAAGTGCAGTGTGGTACAGCATTATCTTGATAAATGTTCCTCTTATGGCACGGGATAGGCTGATGAATCAGACAGCGTTGGGCTGTATATGGCCAGTTCTTCTCACTGTCACAGTGTGATAGCAGACTGTGAGGTGGTAATGATCCACTGACAAGCTGAGGGGGAGGTCTGACAGGTTATTCCAGGCGCTATCAATCCACTGAAATGTAGCAGCGATGCAGAATATGAATAACTTGGGAATGTGCACACGAGGTTTACCCTCAGATATTAAACAGTAAGTGGTTCACCTACCAGTATTGAACAACTGCTGGGGGATCCCAGGGAGACATTATTGCTTCATTTTATTTAACACATCTTATTTTTGGGAGTTTAATTCTATCTTCCCTGTGTGAAATTTTCTAAGTCAAATATCATTTGGGAATATAAAAAAGGAAGTTACTCCTTAAAGAGCCAAAAGTTTTGCAGCTGAACTTCAGTGTCACGAGAAGTTCAATTTAACCCGACTCTGAAATGTCACCTGAAGAGATCTTTAAGGGTAAAAAAAATAGAATAAAAACCACAAGGATGTCATCACGATCATCTCAAATCTGACCTGAGATGACACGATCTGGATAGAGGATTGGAGTTTGTTGGATGAGGATGCTAAAGATTTTTGACTGTATCTCCTTGTGAGGTTACACAATATTTCACAAGAAAGATGACAAACTTAAAGAAACTTTATTACAGGGTCTTGCAGCACAGCTGAGACTGTCTACCTAGGTCTCAGCTTTGCAGCTGAAAGTTGGTACCATTAAGAGTTACGCATAACATGCTAAGCTTTTTGTTCTTAACCGACACATTAACCACAAAGCCTCCTACTGCTCAGGACTCATCAGGCTCATTCTGGGCAGCTTGCTTATGACCTCCTTCCCCAGGCCTTGCTCCCTTCCTTTTTTCCTACTTTGGGACAGGACTAACAGAACATCTCGGATCCAAGGAGCAAAAATAAGCTTGCTCCAAATGTTGTCTTCTGGGGTCATGTTTAGAGATAACGGGTGGGCTCGGAGTAGAGCCGCTGCACTAAATATAGTCTGTTGTGGAGGTTTGGGTAACCGACTAGGATGACTCCTCAGAGACGAGGTGCGTTGAGGGTGTCCGATTGGTCGGCAGAGTCTAGGACACACGGGAGATTATGTCTCTCAGCTCTGCATTTCTGTGAAAGAGCTGGAGTCAATTGCTGGAAGAAGGGGGGTCTGGGTGTTTTTGCTTAGAGTGCTGCCCATGCAAACTGGAACTATAGAAGAGGCAGAAAATGCATCCAACCACAGCTTCCTCCCACAGCCTAATAGCATGCATGTTAGGTTAACTGGTGACTCCAAATTGGCCATAGGTGTTTGAATGGTTGTCTCTCTGTGTTAGCGCTGTCCTGAGTGTAACTGCTGCTGACTCTTTGACAGCAGGGATTGGCTCAATCTCCACCACAACCCTAGATGTCTTTCAGGTTTTCATCACACTGTTTTTGGAGCATTTAACCAGCACAAAAATGGATATGATACAACAGATAAATACAGGGAATATATTAATAATATCCAGTATATTTGTGTCTGATCCCCATCATCTTTAAATCAGCCAATGAGTGACATTGCTAATGCCATGAGGATCCAGTTTACATAACCTACCTCAAAATTAAAGGTGACATTTTTATCATACAGGATGAATATTTCTTATTTCTTTCCAGCATCCAGCAGATAGCTGGATCACTGTGCACCACTGCTCTGATGGACTTGGAGCCTTCCAAAACACCAGCTGTGCAATCCTCCTATCAAACCTTCAGCTCTTGCCTTTATCTTCTTTGCGAGGCACATTTTTTAATCATAAACCTGACCTCACAAATCCGTTTGTAGTGTTGTAACGCGGGGCGTGCTCTCCACATACACCGCGAATCCCTGGATCCTCTGAGTAGGACCATGATTTCCTGGACGGTGTTGCCAGGGGAAAGGTGGTGCCCAGGACCTGTTGGAAATGACAGCTGAGGAAAGCGGATTGAAGCGAAGGCATCACAATAACATTAAAGATAGAAGATAGCGAAGAGTCCCTCGCGTCAGCGTGTAACGGGTGTGTGTCCGTTTGGGATATTTGGCAGCTTTAGCCTGACAGCTAATCATTTCACTGTGAACCGCGACTCGTAAGCTAACGACACCCACTCTCGCTGAGTGTGTGTGCATGTGGGTGCATGCATCTGTATGGGTTATGTGTGTGTGTGTATACATTTCAGTGTGGATGTGTGTGTGTGTATGACGCTGCGCTTGGATTCACTGTCCCCATCTGTCACGTTAGCTAGCATGCTAATTTGATGAGCTAATATTGGCTAATAAAAGAAATTAGCCGACTCTGGGCGAGGCACCGCACCGACATTATCACTGCGAGTCAGACCCTGAGCTAATACGATAGTACACACTGATTGCAATCTCTTCTAAGCAGAACAGCGTTATTTGCTGCCTTTAAAGAATCGCTTAAGAAGCCTGCGTTGACTTTTAGACAGCAGTGTAGCTAATTTTCTCGGCTATTAGCTTTGCAGCTAGAAGTGGGGGGGCTGGCTCGCTAATTGACCCAGTTTGGTGGGGCAAGGGCCAAGATATCATTCCGCTCGACTGAGCTTTGTTTACATTACAACTTTTAGGCTTCTTACTTTCAGAGCACGTTATTTAATGCAATTATTCAAGCCTATTAAAGGACAGCAGTATTTTTAACAGCACATCATTGACGTAATGCATTCCCAAATACGCTAAACCCTTTAAAAACTCCTGTCCCGCAATTAGTCCGGCCACCTGAGGCACCATGTAGTACATTTAACTTCACAGACTCATTCCTTTGCTCATGGTCGTGTCTACAACCAAATTACAAGTCTGTAATGTCATTAAAAAAGTAATAGCTCAGGTTTTATTAAACGGTATGTATGTTTTTGAGTTTTACTTGCTGTAGATACATTGACTCTCCTTTAAGGAAGTGAACACTTGTACTCTGGGGGTGTTTCTACAGTGTCTCCAAGAGGTCAGGGTTATCATATTTAACCAAAACTAACGTGAAAAACACGTTTTAGTTAAAGAAAATAAAAACAAAAACTAGACTTTTGTTAAAACTAACTGAAATGATTTTGGGAACCTACGAAAGATACGAAAAAAATATGTAGAGGTGATATCGTTAGTTTTAGTACTTTTAGTAAATGTGTTATTGTATCTTTCTTCATGAGGCTTTGGTTGGTCATGTTTATTGCAACTTTGGATGGCTACAAGACTGCAAGTCTACTGCTTTCAAAAGGTTGCGTGTTCATAATGTAACACCGGCTCTGATTTTCCTAAATCTTGTCTCTAGCAAAAATTCTTGCAACCGTGTCAATGGCTGAAAATGCTAAAAAATAATAGCTATGTAAATAGCTAAATGTAATGGTCACTGAAACCTTGAATGCTAAGTTTACCAACTTGCCGAAAGAGCTTGTTGTTAATTGTATTAAAGTAATTTCATGACATTTAAAGTGAATGAAGCTGGATTGAAACATGATAGGTGTTGGTAAAAAAGAATTATTGGTGCTCATATGATTAAAAAAAGGCTGGAATTTCCACTTTTAGCAGTTTTGGTCAAAACATCAGTGTCACCTTTTCAGCTGTTATGATGCATTGGCGGTTGTTCCTTAATGTCATATGTTTCTCTGTGAAAGTGCCTCTCAGAGTCTCATGATTCACACAAGGCTGGTGAAAACAAGGCGGATATTATATGGGTGAAAACATGACTGCAACACTAAAACTGTCTGAGCACAGGCTCTGGTGTCAGGCACATCCTGTAAACAGATAGCCCTGTGGTTTGTTCTAGTGTGCTAAATGGTAAAGTTTAAAACAAATAGTTATTACTGGCACTGTGAGTGTATAATTCGTCCCTCAGGGGAGCTGTTTCCACTGCTTTAGTCATCACAGTAGGGTTATTGTGGTTTTCCAACATTTGAGCACAGAGGTTAAAAATAATGACAACAGTTTCACTTTCTCTGTCCTCATTTAACAGGGTTGTAGAGATGGAGTCCCTGATGAGCGCGGTGACTCCACGCTCCCCAGCACCCGCCAAGAAACTTTCTGAGGTGGACTTCCGCTCAGGGGCAACCCTGGAGCAGCTGTCGGCACAGGTATCTGAACTGGTACTGCTGGAGCAGGGGGAGTTTGGAGACCAGACCGCCTTAGAGGTCCACACTGCCAAGGACTTCATCTTCAACATGCTAGGTAGAGAGGTTCATTTCTAATACACACTTCCTTTCCGATTCCCTTCCTGTCGTGACTGTTACAGGAACCTTGCAGAGATATGACACAAATGCACATATCTAATTAGCCAATAGCACGGCAGCAAGTCAATGCATTTTGACTTAAGACACTATCAAGATGACCTGCTTGAGTTTGGCCTCCTTTAGCATTAATCTAGTGCACAGCTGGTACAATCTCATCCTACCTGAGTATTGTTCCTGACCATGTCCATCTGCACCCATGTTCTAATGGCTCCTTCCAGTAGGAAAACATAACATGTCACAAAGCTCTAATCAGTTCAAACTGGTTTCTTAAAGACCATTTATGTGCACCACATATTTCTAACAGCATAACTTTTTGGATGGTAATCATTCATTTCCTGTAGCTGCAATCAATTGGGACTGGGTGGAAAAGGTTTCCCACAGATTTATATTGTATGTGCATGCAAATGTATGCGTGTGTATGATTTCTATTTCTGTAGCGATCATCTTTGCCGAGTAACTCTATTTAAAAACAAATAACAGAGCAGTGTCATTAGGTGTATCTTCAGTGAGTCTCACATCCTGTGTTGGGCTCCAGCTCCGCTTCTTGTTCATTAGTAGCCGTTAATTATCCACAAAAGGAGAAAACTTGGAACAGTGGGGCACCTTTCCCAGGAGTGGCTGACCTACCAAAAGTAGTTCAAGAACGCACTGACTGATTCGCTGCCAGTTATCACAAATGCTTAATTGCAGTTCTTGCTGCCAAATGTGGCAGGAAGGGGGCAAATACGCTTTCTTCTAAGGTTTCAGCCTCACCTCGGTCGGCACACCACTCTCACGAAGCCTGCTTACAGTGCACGTCTTTTCATGTAATGCCCACTGTTTTTGTTAAATGCACCTTTATGGTCAAGCAAGCATGCATGCATTTATTTACCCAGGGCTGTGCGACCTATGTGAGCAATGAGGAGTCTTTTTTAGCAACGCCCTGCTGTCGTCACCTGGACTCTGCCCAGCACAATCACACCATGCTGTGCTGGCTTAACATGCAGTGATCTGTGCTGGCATGCTTAATGTGAAATAATGATTCGAGTCATCAGCTTCATCCTGCTGTGCATGTGCTGATTTGCCTGTCCCTGTAGATTTAGTGCATCACAAGGCTCTTCAAGTACAATGAAAAAGTGACGAGTGAAAAGCGGTTTGGATTTGTGTCGAACTACTCGTCAGACTTTAGTACAGCGAGGTCATTTCTTTTTGACAGTTTTTGTTCGTAGTGAAATATAATTGAGGCAAAAAGAGTTCCCATTTAAGTGTGAGAGGATTCTCTTTCGTTTCGTGGCTCATGTTGGGAGCCAGCATGCAGGAAAATAATGAACAGCGTAGACCAGGTACAGTATGTTTAATTTAATCCTTCCGTATGCACTGAAGCTCCAGTGGGTCATTAAGAAGTCTGAAATTAAAATCAAGAAAAGTACATTCCCCAGAAATCTGTTGCGGTGTGTTTAAGACTGCGGGAATAAAATCAAATCTTTTTTAAACAATAAAGCAGCCTCTCACGTGTGTAAAGGTATTTCTTGTTGCTTAGTTTTCATCTGAAGATTGAAAACGAGCACTAAAGTTTGGTTTTCTCTATAGAAGCTGGTCAGAACAGCAAGTTGGCGGCGGCAGAGCCGATCTCACAGACCCAGATCCAGCATTTGTAAACACGTGCTGGTCGTAGCACTTAGCACAAACATTCGCTATGTCGATGTTTGTTTCTTGACATGGAAGTGAAAACGAGAGACACGGCAGAGAGTTTCTCTCTCTCTCTCTCTCTCTCTCTCTCTCAGCATGTAATGAAAGCAAAGCACTGTGGATGAGCTAGAACGCAGCGAATCAGGGTCGACCTCGTTCATGTTCACTTGTGAATGAGTTAGCCTTTATCACAAGGAGACAGATAATGTCACGCAGTCGCATTCATGTAGCATTTTTCCCATCCTACTGACCGGTCAAAGCTCTTTAGACTCTAAATCACATTTTAACCACGTGTTTATAAACTGCTTTATGCTCTGCAGTTCAAACATTCAAACATCTGCCTCATTGATGGCTGATTTAGAATCACCAGTAAACCTAACAAGCACGTCTTTGGACTGTGGGAGGAAGCCCGAGTACCCAAACCCACACAGGCACAGGGACAATGTGCAGACTCCACATGCTATCATAGTTCTCCTCAACCTGTCAGGTTGTTTTATTATGTGTAAACAGTCAAGAGTAGGTCTGCACAATAAATCGAAAACTTATTGTCATCGCAATATCAGCCTGCGCGATGGGCCCATCGCAAAAGACGACGTAAACTGCGATAATTGGGTACCTTAAAATGTTTACACACGTGCTTTAAAGAATTTACCAATCAAAGAAACCCCTTTACACATTTGACCAGTCGAATAGAGCCCTTCAAGGCATTAACCAATCAAATGGATTAGAGGCCCGCCTCCTACGCAGGTGGGGAGCGAACAACGCTGCAGCAACGAGTCAGAGTTGTAAAGGCTGAGAGCGAGACGTGTGACAAGAACGCTACTGAACTCGTGCCTAAAAAAAAAAATAGTACCTCACTTATTTGGAGGTACTTTGGATTTGATAAAGACGACGTTCTCCAAACACAGGTGCTCTGCAAAACTTGCCGAACACTCGTGGCAACCACCAGAGGAAACACGACTAATCTCCACCATCATCTTCAAATACAACCACAGAGAACTGTTTGAAGAGTTCCAGAAAGACAGGGCTAGCCAAACAAAGGTTGCTAATGTTAAGACAAAGAGCGCAGCAGTCCAACAGCCGTCTCTGTATCAGAGTTTTTCAAGTGGAACAACTTATGAGAAAACGTCGAAGCGGTACAAAGAAATAACAGAGGCCATTACACATTTTTTGACAAAGACATGATGCCTATAAATACAGTTAGCAGAGAGGGCTTCACCAGTCTGATACATAAAGTGGACCAGAGATACCGCATCCCCTCACGAAACTACTTTTCCCATGTCGCCATTCCACAAATGTACGAAACATGCCGCAGGACCGTCACGTTTGAACTGAGCCAAGCTGAAAACTACGCAAGCACTACAGTGAAGTTTCCTCTCCAGTTTTGACTTACATCATAACTGCTTGGTGAGTGGTAAAATGATGAACAACTGCACTGAGATAATTTGCAGTATAATCTAAGTTATGTTTATTTAAAACTAATTCTAGAGACCGGGAAGGATGTCTTTCAGAATTTTCTTATGTGGGCAATGTTTCAATGTTAAAGTGCACTTTGTTGTTACACTGCTAATACAGCAGCTTTCATTAAATAAAACTGTGCAGTAAAACGGAAATTATGTATTTGTTTTTTTTTTTTTTTGCTATTTATTTTATCGCAAGTCATATCGTTATCGCAGTATTGATCACAGTTATCGCACATCACAGGTTTTCCTAATATCGTGCAGCCCTAGTCAAGAGTAACAATAGGTGTAGAAGCCACACTTAGAATTGCACAGGGTAAGCTGGGAGCCGGCACATGTTCCTTACTTAATCCAGATAACTCACCCCAAAGTCCTCTTGTAGAAAACAATGCGAGGTTTATTAATCCACTTTCTTCTTTACAAAACAAATCCAGTGCTCAGACTTACTCAGAAGTTTGCATAAAGTCCAAACTGATCAGGAAACCATAATGCTTCACTCTCCAGCTCACACACAAAGTGTTCGGTGCTGCTGTGTGTTGCAGTAGCCCTGCAAGGGCACACGTGTAATTCTACATGTATTCCAAATACTGTACATGAAGCTGACATCGCACAGGAGACCATAACAGAATGTAGTATGGCATCAGTGTGACGCTACAAAGTCAGTTATCCAGAGAGTCACAAATCAAAGTGACCTCTTTGAATTCTTTCTTGCGTGTGACCAACGACACAGTGTTAACTGAGATGATTGTATCTGCTTAGTTTTTCTGGAAACGCTCGAGTAAGAATTATCGTTGGTCTTATTAATTAATTAATTAGTGATTAGAGTTAATTGGATTTAAAAATATTTAGTGCGTAGTTTGATCGCACACATGGCGGGCTGGCTTTGTTAAGACTTGATGCTCAGATTGTGTTTATTAGTAACAAGCGGAGTGTGTTTGTTTGTCCAATAGGTGGCACTCTCCTCCCTCCCTGCTGTCTCCTGTCAGCCAGCCCCTCTTTCTTGAAATGAGGCGTGTTTGGCCAGAAAGTTTCAGGTCGTTTTTTTTAATATATACACACTTCTTTCTCCCGTGTGTATTTTTATTACCAAGTTTTACATTGCTGTAGATCCTCTTGTCAGTGCACAGAGATGCCTGGATCACCCAGAATTGCTATTCCTGTCAAATCAGTACTGTAGCATTGCTTGACAGACAGCTTCTCTAAGTTTCAAGGCTTCTCCTCCTCTAAGCTGAAATAGCTTCATCAAACGGGCTGCTTCCCCCGGGGAGAAATCACACAAATCAAGATGGAACTTGGCTTTTTTTTTTTTATCGTATCATTGTGTCACCAAGTGCAGCAGATATTCCTGTTTCTGTGTAAAAGTTGTTATTTTTTTCTTTCTAGCCTTTTCTTTTGCTCACTTCTCATTTTTCATGACTGTGTTGCAAAGCCCTCTGCTTTCCTCTTTGCTCTATCTTGGTTGAGAAGCTCTCTCTCTAACGCTCTTATTTTTTTCTTGGTTTTTGAGGCATCTTTTGCCTGCATAATCACCAATGGTTTGCTAGCATTTTCATAGCCTGTGCCTCACCACCTGCTGTGACAGCTCCAACTGCGTATGGAAAGGGGAAAGGAAAAAAACAGAAAAAGTTTGGCACTTTCCACTGAGGAAGACAGTTTGCGTTCTAGGAATATAAAGTTAAGTATGCGGCGGTAGCCACGTTAGCAGCTTCTGTGCCTCTCGAGGCGCTGCGGAGGAGGAGAAGCAGCAGCGAAAAGCAAATATCTTGATGGAGGGGCCTTGTTAAAGCATGCCGGCCTGCTGTTGGAGGGGCTGCAAAGGTGCTGGCGTGTCGATGCCGTACACTAGTGGCTTCGCTTCAGCTTTTTTTTGCCAGCCTTTTCTAAAGTTTGAGCTGCAAAGGGATCCCTGCTGGGATTTGCACACTGTCAGAGAAAAGGAAGGAGAAAAGAGATTAAACTCTTATGCACGCGCACGCACCCGGTGTACCCAGCGATTTCCCCTCACAGCGTGACAGATTCAAGAAGAGGCCCTTATTTACCCAGCATCTGAGTAAACACTGTGGTTTTGCCTTCAGGCTGCAGT
Organism: Maylandia zebra; assembly: GCF_041146795.1. Taxonomy (NCBI): domain Eukaryota; kingdom Metazoa; phylum Chordata; class Actinopteri; order Cichliformes; family Cichlidae; genus Maylandia; species Maylandia zebra. The sequence goes on from NC_135169.1 coordinate 45,993,827, forward strand.
GGCGGGGGGGCTACTGTGGATGTCTTTTGAAAAACAAAAGTGTGATGAGGGCAGAAATAGATCCACGCTGCCGGCGGAGCAGACGATCCGGTGTGGGCCCAGACGTACCCTTAACCTAGCATCACAGATCTTAAAGTTTGTTAGCGAGTTTAGTTCAGAGTTCATCTTCCCCCTCCTGATGTCGGGGAGAAGGAATTACTTTTGATCCAAGTTAAAAAAGTCACGAGTGTTCTTCAGCATCGGCCCAGATTCTGACATTTTTATCTGAAAAGTTCTCAGTTGTAGGTTGAAATGTTGAAGAATTACACTGTGTATGAATGTTTGAAGAAAAAACAGTTTTAACAAACTGTATATATTAAAAAACAAAAGTCAAATGAGAACTTTTCTTCCTCGTACTTGACATTAGTGGTGAGTCGATCACTGGGAGGGATATTCGGCATTTTTCAGATTTGGACAGAGGAGTTTTTGTAGCACCTGGGTTGGTGTTTGGTGCTGGCATGAGCTGTTTGTTTGGTGGAAATGTGTCAAGCAGCATCTGTACAAATTATTCTGGATAGAAGCATATGTTAAAATGTATGTTTATTGACTCAGTCATTGTGGTTTGTTGCAGTTATGCATGTCATTCTCTTGGTCATAACTGGATTCGGTATCAGTTCTAAAAACGTAGCAGTAAATTCTGAGTATACATCAGATCTCCGCCTTTCCTTAGTTACAGTGACCTCCGTTCTCGCCTATGTCAGCTGCTTTGCTGCTATTTTTCACACTTAGACCTCTTGACTGTGTGCCCATTTGAGTGATAAGTGGGGGTGGTTAGACTGAGAAGTGCCATCAGCACCTTAGTTGCTTTTGTCCAAGTCAGAAGAAGGATGAGTGAAAAGGTCACCTTGAGCTGTGAACTTATTAGTGAACATCTGAGTGATTTTTACCAGCGATATCACTATAATCTCATTTCATGAAGTTATCGTGGTTCTGTGAATGTTGCAGGCGCTGGCCTTTAGCACTGAAACATACAGTCTATAAATATATTTGCCCCTATTTTATTTTTAGGTGTTTTGGTGATTGTCTATTGTAATATCCCAAAGCTCTTGAAGGCACATTTATATAACTTGTTTTGTTGTGCCAACAGTCCAAAAACTCAAATATATTCCATTAATTATTAACTGAACCGTCTGTTCATATTTGAGAAGCTGGAACGAGTGACATTTTCAGTGTTTCAGCTGGAAAACATGGACTGTAAATGAAAGATGGATGTGGCCCCTGTGACGTCTCCCAGTTTGTGTTTTTGGCCTCAGAGTTAGTCTTTTAGGTGTGGCCGTGCTGGTTTTCAGGAGCAGGAAGTTACCATATTTAGACGAGAGGTTAAAGTTAGCAGCTAATGCTAGCAAATGTGATTAGCAAGATTCATCCATAATTTTAATTGGTGCACTGCAAAGACAGATGTACTCACATTACTCAGAGTATGATTGTGATAGTCCTGACTATACCGTAAAATATTATTTATTGCACCCTTAACGATGCATGTGGACGATTTGATGAGCGGTTCCTCTAACGAGGGAAATCATCCTTCTACACCAAAGATGTAAACATGTTAAGTTCACGGGGGCTGACTGTTTTGGATCCAACCTCATGTGGCCACTAGAGGAACTTAAGTTTTGGCTGACTGCTGTTTTCTTTTTTAGCCCTGGAGGTTGTTGCTTGTTTAGAAAATAAAATAAATGGATTAATTTTCCATCAGTTGACTAATCTTTTTTTATTATTATTCAATAATATGTAATGTAAGTTTGAAAACGGTGCTCGAACACTGTCATTCATTACATTTGTATGAAGATCTTAAAGCAGCTTGAAGCAGCCTTGCTCTTTAATATCCAAACATGGCCTCGTGCATTCAGCTAGTGAAGCTGTAGTAACACAGGAATGAAATGAATCAAACATAATCTTTGCTATTTGTGAAGAGCACATAGCAAATTGGCAAAGCCATTTAATTATGCAAGGATTGTGCACAAAATGCAGAGACTTGCATATTTTCTTAGCTTGTATAGCTTATTTTCCACAGTTGGGCAGCAGCAGTATCCAAACACTGAGAAGCCAGTCAGAGCAGAACATGTTATTCTCCTTCAACGCTTTAATATAGTGCATTTATCCAGCACTGAATTTGTCCCCTCAACCTTTGCAGCAGTTTCATACACACTCACATGTTGCGACGCATATTTCATTTTTGTGAGGGGCGGGAGGAAAAAAATCCCTTTTGGTTTAATTTGAACCGTCAAAACAGCAGCGGCATCCCTGTGGGAAAGCAGCTCGCTGTGGTCCAAGCCGTGTCTGGCCGGTCTCCCGCTCTCGCCCGTGAACGCTGGTGGGCTTCTGCGTGACTGATTCGCAGCTGGGTGCTGTGACTTCTCTGCCTCAGATGCTCCGGGTCCAGCTGTAGTTTTTATCGCTGGCTTGGGCTGGTGGCTCCACGTGGTCTCCTCTCTCTGATCAATTCTCAGTTAATGCCATTTTGTATTTAAGAGCCCATCTTCATTCGTTCTTGGCAGGTACGCAAGAATCACGGCGCTGCAGACAGAAAAGATGAATGAAATATTTGTGCTGGATTAGTTAGGCTTGGTTTCTGTTCACTTTCCGTCAGCTCAGGCTCACCAGTGCCAGGCAGCACAGATGAACAGCATCTTGCCTGCCATAAGCGATAGTCATTGTTGACACCTTTTTTTGGCACCTTGTAGCTTCAAATCTAAACGATCAGAAAGCTGGCGTGTCAGTGAAAATGACTGCGAAACACTAAATTGTTGCAACCGTCTGCATCCTGTGACTGAACATAGCCACAGACGTCATTCATTGTAATTGAACTTGTTGTATTTATCATGTTAAATAAGAAATATTCTGACACTGGGTGACAGTATCTGCTCATTTTAATAACTGTGGTTGACACTCTCATTTTTGCTCCTTCATAATCACACTCGGAAGTATTCCCGAGGGTAAGAAAAGGGAATAATTTGGGCAGTAGCTGTCAACCGATAACAGTCAAAGGAGGAGGGTGCAGCTACGTGAGGCGCTGGATTCACAGCTCACTCGCAGGCTCTCCAAAGTTTTTCACGAGAAAATCACCTCTTCGTTACAAACAATTAAACCCTCACCATTCATATTTTCTCCTAATTTGACTAATTTAATTTCTGCCTTCATTAAGTGTCTCAAACGAGCTCCCGTCTATACTTCAAAAGAAGACATTTGAACATTTCCAAACACAGAGCGTCGCGATGGACGGAGTGACTGAGCCTTCATATAAAATTCAGCAAGTGTGACATTAACTGATACACTGAACTCGTTCATGTGTAACTGCTCAAAACCCGAGCGAGGACCGAAGGAGACCTGGGGGGAAAAAGACCTGAATATATTATTGTGGGACTGATGTTGAATATAATCCAAGGAGGCAGTGGAGCTTGTGCTGGGTTTGTTTTGCGTGTTAATAGGCTCTAGAGTTTGTCACTGATGCCGAGGTGTGCAGTTATTGGATGTGTCAGTTTATGGAGCTCTTTTGCTCCCTGACTGCTTACATTTCTGAATATAGGATGCAAATGTAGTTGGATTGGGTTATTATTATTATTAGCATAGGTAAACATGCTCTGTGTGCACTGTTTATATCCAGCACCTGAGCACATTGTGATGTAAATTGTGCAATTTGTGAACGTAATCCGACCTCAATCCATACCAGGTGTACGTTGGAAGTTTGAGCTAAGGAGCATCCCGGAGCCACGTACACGTATTACAGTCGTCCCTCGTTTATCGCGGGAGTTCTAAAAATAACCCGCGATTGGTGAAATCCACGAAGTAGCCAGCTTTATTTTTTACAGTTATAAGTGTTTTAAGGCTATAAAACCCCTCACTACACACGTTATACACTTTTCTCAGGCAGGCATCAACATTTTCACACTTTTTTCTCTTTTTTAAACACTCAAATAAGTTCAAACCTTCATAGAAAAATAAGTCCAGTATAGAATAAAACCAAAGATCAAACCGTGTTTTAGGTCCAGAACATGGGAATAGAGCAGCTGCCAGAGAATTCCACATTAATGAATCAAGGGTACGGAAGTAGAGGAAGCAAGAAGAGATGAGTTGAGTAAAGTTTGACTTATCTGACTGTTTTTTTTTTTTTGCTTAATGCACCTTATAATCCAAAAAATACAGTAACTTCTACCTTCCTTTAGCACGTCCAGAAGTCCAACTTTTTGTGTGATGGTTAGCATCTTCCTCTGCCTTTTGGGTGCTACTGCAGGTGCCTTTGACAGCGCAAAACATTTCGTCGACGTTGTTGTGTTTGTTGGAGAGAAAACTTACAAACATACAGTACAGCACTTCAGAGTCAGACTGCTAGTGATCGAAGATTTATGTAAATTTGACAAGCTGAATGCAATCTGTACTGTACAGGAGACGGGACGGAGGAGATTGTTGGAAATTGGTCTACAGCCAACCAAAAGCATGCAAAATTGCGCAAAAAAAGCTGCAAAACAGCAAAGCTGCGCAAGGTGAACGCCCTCATGGCAAGGGACCACTGTATTAGAATCCGACAAGACACTATAGATGTGTAAATGTCTGTACAGGCTAGCAGCTAGCTGAGAAATTAATGTAAAGTCTGCATGTTCTCCATGCCTCAGACATGTCTGTGGTTTGTAGTGATGCATTTTGGTTCACTTGGTGTTCATTTGGATTTTTCTCTGTTCAAAGAAACCAAATCATGGAGAAAAGCTACAAGACTTAGCTAATGCTAACCTACCTCCCATTGCTGTTAATATTATAAAAGCTGCCGTGTAAACAGGAGAGAGGTTGTAGCTGGCTTCATGTTCAGTGCAGCTATACTCGGCGCAGTGAAGAAGCTACAAAAAGGTTGCGTAAAGCGGCACACTTCCACCTGCTGGCATACAATGTTAAATAATGCCCCACAACAAAAATCATAGCATGGAAGTTTACACCTGTTATGGGTTATAATATTCTCCATTCCATTGTTTAAGCTGTCTGTGGCTAACACACATGGATTGGCAAATTCATCCAGACTCTCAGAACTGATTTGGTAACTTAGCTGATTATTTTAGTTATTTTATTGGCTCATTTTATAAACTAACCACTGCCAGACTTGTTCAGGGTACCTAACGTACAAGTAGGTAACATTATCTCAATGGTAGTTGCTGCTAACAAATTCATTTTTTTATTTAACAGTCACTCGTGTAACGACTGACTTGTCTAAAACAGCAATAATCAACATGCGGGCAGTTAGCCAGTTAGCTGTAATTTAGCTAGAACCCTATATCTGATACATGATAGCGCACTGTCTTCTGCATAGAGCTCAGCCCTGATCTGTGAGGTGCTGAATGCTGATTACAGTTCGCTTAACTGCCGTGGGTATCATTAATTAGTAACAATGGCTCTCTGGATGTTACACAGGGCTCCTTTGTGACACTGAATTGATGACCGAGGAGAATTTGAGCCACCTCTTTTGGCCCGTTTTATTGAAATACATCATCTTTATGTGGCTTCTCAAACAAATGAGCCTCACTGCTTCTCTAAAATGTAAAAGTAAAACTGCAGCCTGGCTTTTTCCCCCTCGGCGATAATTGCCTGTCATTTAGTGGGACATCATATCACAAAGTAACTGGCATCAAAGCAGCAATGTGGAGCTGGAACACACTGACAGCTTCTTGCATCCCCTCTCTCTGCAGGTGGTTTCAGACACACCATGTCTGCCGTCACTCTCAGCCCTGTTTCTTGCTCCTATTAATCACATTTTATGTCTCTCTCTCTCTCACACTCACACACACACACACACACACACACACACACACACACACACACACACACACACACTAAACACCTGGCTCAGTGATGTGAGACATCCCCTCCAATCAGATTAAATTGGAACTTCTCAATTCCTCTCCTTCTGAAAGCCCTATTTTGGAGCTAATCTCCTGACTCGATATGAATTCATAAACAGCGCGGCGTCAGAATGGCTCACCTTTCAGCGGCGGGGTTGTCTCGGATTAATCCGGCTATTAGCGTGCGAGGTGAGGCTGCGAGAAGCAGCAGTTGAAAAGCACAGATAACATCCAGGTTGAGACTATATTAGTCAGGAGTCATTTGTAACGGACTGAATTGCTCCTTGCGGGATGTGGCTGCTTTTAAAATGATTTTCATGGCGCGCTCTGCAGCAGTATTAGAATTTTATTGTCTGGAATAACAGAGAGGTCACGCAGAGGTGGATTCTCAGAAAAAAAACATCACTTTCTGAGACAAATGACATCCCCTCCCACTACTGCACAAAGATGGCCTGAAATAAGAACTTGGATGTACCTCATTAGTTAATCTCCCAGAAGCATTCACAGTTGAAATTGGCTGGTTTGATGTGAATACAGTGATTAAAAAAGCTAATGGTGTAATTACATGTTTATGTCATGGTTTAACGTACTAGCAATCAGTAATGGTTTAAGTGTCAGCGTTCCTTAGGGCTGTATCCACGTGTACAATAGTGCTGGAAACAGGAAGTCCTTAAATGAGGAATGTCACAAATGAAATGTTCTTGCAGATAAATAAGTGTTAAAAATAAATGTGTGAGGATGGTATTATTAGCATTACCTACATCTCAGTTGTTAGTGCAGTCAGGTTCATGTAGGAATCCTCGGTTTATTTAGAGGAATCACATTTTCCAGAGAGATTTGCAGAGCTATGGGTGGGTGTATGAATCTGCAGAGGTGTGTGGCAGAGTATTTGCGCTCTGCTATGAGAGAGGATGTCGTTCCCATGTTGCCTGCGCTCTGCTTCAGGGAGGCTCTCTCAGCAGCGTCTCTTTGTACTGTAGCTTTGTTCTGACACCTGAATGCACCATTGTGTAATGCAGAGAAGAGTATTTCTCTTAAAGACGTGTCTGAATGTGTCTTCACTCTCTAACGCTGTACACTTTGAAAACTTTGGCTTGAACTTTGCTTCATTTCAAATCAAGATATCTCATATTTTAATTGGTCTGTTTAGCATGTAAGTCCACAGTGCACTGATGCAATTCGATCAATTTGCACTCGTATTACGTGCTGATGTGTTCAGTTGTTGACAAAGACAGATGACAATGACAGAATGGAGTCGTAGTATAAATAAATGGCTATTGATTTTGAAATCCTAGTAAATTAGTTTGTGTGTTTAAAAAAGAATAAAATGAAATAGTCGTGATATTTATTCTACTTTTTAGGCAGGAACCTGATTGAAAGTGGTACCCTGCCCTGCTGAATGTATTGTTAAAGTAAGCACATCTGTATGTAAATGCATTTGAATCTCCAAGTTTAAGTCATGTTTCACCTAAGCCTCTTTTATCATGATCAAAAGTGGACCTCTGCTTTTTCACGCTAGTTTTATTTTCTTTCATTCAGTTTCGTTTGGGCCCACGTCCCTCTAGAACAGGGGCGGGGAACTCTAGGCCTCAAGGGCCGGTGTCCTGCAGGTTTTAGAGATCACCCTGGGTGATTAGTTAATTACCAGGCCTCTGGAGAACTTCAAGACATGTCGAGGAGGTAATTTAGCCATATAAATCAGCTGTGTTGGATCAAGGACGCATCTAAAACATGCAGGACACCGGCCCTTGAGGCCTGGAGTTCCCCACCCCTTGTCTAGAAGCTGCCACTTGGCAGCCATCCTGAAATGCCTCCAGACACTCCTTTGGGCTTATTTTGAAGTATTCTTTTAAATGTAACTTTAGTGCTCACAAAAGCAAATACTATAATTGTATGTAGTAACACTGGTCAAATGTAAAACCCTCTAAAAGTGTGCTAATGGAAACACTGGGGAAAACAGTGGTTGGAGACTGAGGTTGAAGTGGTTGCTTCTAAGATGGGGACCTGTCTGCAACCACTCACAGCACACTTCAAAAGGGGCTTTGGTGCATGAGATGACCATAAGAGGGAGCCAGTCTGCAATCAGTGCTCAGTTAGATGGGGGCAAGTTGACAGTTACATGCTAATAACATCAGTCAGACAGGTTGGACATGTGGGGAAGCTAACTGCTATCAAATAGTCATTTCACAGACCTAGAATTGAGTCTAGAGTAGAAATAGCTCTTAACGGAAAAATTTTCCTTTAATAGAAATCTGCATTCAAAGACATTTCTTACAGGATTAGGGTTAATCCGACGCTGTGAAACCAGCCGAGACTGTCTCCATTTCAGTTCTGTTCTCAACCGTGTGTGCTCGCCTATAGACTCACACATCACAGTGTGTTGTGCGAGTCACGTGTGCCCGCATGTTTACTGGCAGATGCCCAGCGAAGCAGCGTGCGACTGTCGATTTGAGAGTTTGGTATTAAAAAGTCGACTGTGTTCTTTGGAACAACCTCAAACTCCCCACATCCAGCGTGGAGACTGAAGAGTCCTCACTAATTGATGCAGTTTCTCCTCTGTGCTCTGGTCTCTAAGCGAAGCTGGAGAGATAAGATGCTTTTTATTCTTTTTTTTTTCATCACTCTTTTCCTCCTCCTCGCCTATTTGACCCATTTTATCAGTGGCAGATAAAACCAAACAAATCAGAGGAGCTGGAGCTTCAAACTTTTTGCCCTTTGGCTGGCGTCTCTGACACTGTCTTTTCTATTTCTTCTTCACTTTGATCTGCCCATTTACCATTTCTACCCTTTCCCCCTGTCTCTTTCTGTCTTTTCAGGTTTGAAGTTCTGATAATCAGTTGGTCACACTGTGCCCACTGTTATAACTGCCTGGCTAATATTGTGTCAGCCCCTCTTTTGATGCCAAAACATCCCCGACCCGTTAAGGCAAGGGTGGGGGAACTCCAGGACTCAAGGGCCAATGCCCTGCAGGTTTCAGAGATCACCCTGGGTCAATACACCTGAATCGAGTGATTAGGCCTCAGACCTCTGGAGAACTTCAAGACATGTTGAGGAGGTAATTTAGCCGTTTAAATTAGCCCTATTGGATCAAGGACACATGTAAAACCTGCAGGACACCGACCCTTGAGGACGTTCCCCCACCCCTACGTTAAGGCATGGGCTCCACTAGACCCCTGAAGGTTTGCTGTCCTACCTGACACCAAGATGTTAGCAACAGATCCTTTAAGTCCTGTCTAAGTCTTGAGGTGGGACCTCTTTGGATCAGACAGGTTTTTCCAGCTCATCCCACACATGCTCAATTGGATTGAGATCTGGGGAATTTGGAGGCCAAATCAACACCTCAAAATAATTGTTGTGCTTCTTAAAGCACTCTTAAACCGTTTTTGCTTTATGGTAGAGCACATTATCATATTAAAAGAGGTCACAGCCATCATTGAATACCGTTGCCATGAAAAGGTTACATGGTCTTCAACCATGTACGTACGTGATGTGTGTCAAAGTAGCATCCACACGGATGGCAGGACCCAAAGTTTCAGAGTTCTCACTAATGTTACGCCTGATCGGTGCATGTCAGTTGATGATGTGTTTTGCACTGTAGCGAGCACCATGGACCAATGCTTGACCCCTGTATGGTATCATCAGTTGGCTACAACAATATGAGGTTTCTGTTAGCAGGATGTTTGCTGAAAATCCACTGTTACAGGTTAAGTGCTGGAAAACTCCTCTGTCAAGATGGCTGATAAACAGACTAGATTACTGAATTACCTGTTTAAAACTAGTAACACTATCACCTTTAGGAAGGCTGAGGGCGGCTGGAGATGCAGAGGACTTTGAGTGTTTTACATAAAGTCCAACAGGAGCATCTGTCTTAGGAGTGAGCGGCACTTGTCTAGTCGGAGAACGAATGGAGCTCGTAGAGTTAGATGGGCCGATTCTGCTGAGAAATGTGAAGGTCTAAAGACGAGCTGTCACGTACTTCCTGCTTTCCTTCTTCTCATCGACAGCTCACCCTGTGGTGCTTTCTTTTTTCCCCCTCCTACTTCTCAAAGCAAATCACCAGAGAGATCCTCATCAGCAGTTTTGACTTTGACTCACACGCTAGTCCCATGTTCATTTTTCCTCCAGTTTCCAGCCAGTTTTGTTAATACTTTATAGTTAATCTAACTCTTTGGCCTTTTTCATGTAAAGTAGCACACAGCATGTGGTGGTGATGCTGCTGCTGCATTGGTTCTCATCAGCTGTTCCTGCTGTTTCTATATTTATTATTTATATGACACGATTCTTTAATTTTTACTAGGAAACCAGCCAGATAAACCACATTAAATTTAACAGGTTACATCACTGGAAGACCTAAGAAAGGCTTTCTTTATACCACTTTGTGTTAGCGAATTATTAGCTTCATCGTTTGGCTGATACGGTGGCCGTGAGACGTCAAACAGATAGTTTTGTTTTTTTTTTTAAAGCAAAAACCACAACGGAGGTCGCGTAAAACACAATCACAAAAAAAGCTAAAACAATGGAAGTGCTTCTGGGGACACGATAATGTAGTAAGTATTTTTGTAGTCTTTTATTCAACTTCTAATGTGCTTTTTTTTGTGCTTTTTTTCTCATTGCTGCTGTTTTTTTTTCCAGTCCATTTGACCTCTCGGGGGCACCGTAGGCTTATCTCTAGGGCTCCACCATATCATGGCGCCTGTGATAATAATACATTTTTATGTATGCATTTGCATTCACTTGTCCACACAACAACTAGACGAGCCCAGGCATGTCTTAAACTGAGAGCTGCGTGGCAGTCTCCAATAATTTGGTAAAAAGGGCACTATTTCAACAACCTCTACCAAAGCGCTGCACTTCATAAAATATGCAGGAAAACTGTTTCTGCTTAGGGTGGAAATAACACACTTAGGCAGAAATGCATCATATATAATAGCAGATCATGATGTGTGTAAACAAATTACTCCACCAAGCGTCGCTGGAGTACTCACTCGTTATGATGGGAAGATCAAACTGTAGATGGAAATTCCTGGTGCGGTTACGTGGTCGAAAAGCCAGGTTTTAAGTAGCTGCTCAAAAAGCTAAGTATACAAGATCCACAATAGAAAATATTTTTAAATTTCAGAATATGTTGTAGGTGCGTTGGAAGAAAAATTCCCCAAAAGGCAATTAAGTGAAACTCCCACAAACTGTCTTGCTTCCTGGTAATAAATTTAGGCCATTATATTCTAATCAGGTACCTGATGAAGGTAAAAAGGACAGAAGTGTTGTAATTTTTTAATAAATGTATTAGCGACAGTGTGTGGGAGTTTCATTTAATTGTTTTGGGGGAGTTTTATTATGTGACAATATTGTGTAGATGGTACAAAAGTTACATTGTTAAGTTACTTTCACTATTGTTGTTAAAGTGTTGCTGATTCTATTCTCACATTAGACTCCTGTTCTGTCTGTCTGTGGATGAAGCTGATTGGAAAATGAGTCGATGTTTTTGCTTTATCAGTTTGAAATACTTTATGGATTAAGCACAATTTCTCTTTGTGTATAAATTATATTCTATAATTGTCCAATGATATTGTAGTTTTCAGAGGGAAAGCTGGTAAACTTAGCAGACTGTCACTGGCTAATATTGTAACTGCAGCTGTCCAACTTTTCTGATATGACATCTGTCCTGTGTCTTTGGGTCTCTGCTTGTACCAGCACCGGTCATATACCTGTGATAATGCGTAGAGTAATCTAGATATTTGCCTTGCACACAGGTACACGCACATGCGCACACATGGCTCTACGTGAAAACATCACATACCACTGAGGTTTTGTACCCATGTAACAGGATGAGAGGATCACATTAGGAGCTTTGCGCCCCCACCCATGGCCTGCTGGCTTGGTCTGATGCCCCCGTTGCAGCTATCTCCAGCTGCTTTACTGCCCTGTGGGGATAAACACTCTCAGGTTCAACCTCTAACAATCTCTTCCCTGCAAAGTGTTTTTGAAATATTTGTGCTTTACCTTTGACCTATAGTAGCTAGCAGGGAGCTTCACACCAGTGCAGTTTTGGCTGTATGATCAAGGCTTTCTCAGTTGCACTTTACAGCTGGCAAAACATAATTTAGTTGACTCCAGCACTGCAGCTCCCAGGGGCCTGGAGCCTGTAACATATACAGCACAGCTAAGTAGCCATAAAGGGATTTGAGGGCTCGAGTTTCTCTCGTATAAACTGTCCAAATAACAGTGAGGAATTCTTTTTATCACTCCTGATGCAGCCAGGACTAAAATACAATGAGGATATAATGAGATGATCATCTGATTACTGATATTTATCACCCCACCTTCATCTTATATATGCACTTAGCTAACAAAACTATAAAACATTTATCCTTTTTTCTTTAGCTCGTTACCTGGAGATGTGTAAAAGGATCTTTGTTTGTGTCTGTTTATTCTTCATGTTTGTGTAGCATATGTGGGGCTGGGATTGAGATTTTTCAGTCCTACATGTAAGAACTGAATTGTTCATTAGGGTCTAGTGCAGTGCTCATGCAGGACTCTTTGACAAACTCACACATCTGTGAGCATCTACAAGTGTAATGAAATCTGACAGAGAACAAGGAAAAGAAGAGCAGGACCTATTTAATTAGCTTCTCTTCCTCTTGCTCAATAATTCTAGGCTTAGTTCAGAAAGTGGACCAGCGCCTCCCGGTGGCCAACGAGTACCTGCTGCTCTCTGGCGGGGCCCGTGAGGGCGTCTTGGACCTCAACCCCGAGGATCTTGGGGACTATGCCAAAGGGGCCGACTTTGACCTGGACTTCACCCTGTTGGTGCCCGCCCTTAAGCTTCACGACCGCAACCAGCCAGTCACTCTGGACATGAGACACTCCCCGCCCTGCCACTCGTGGCTCAGCCTTCGCCTCTGTGACTCCAGCATCCTGTCCCGCTGGAGCATCTGCTGCCAGGAGGAGAATGGGCATCCCACTGAGGAAGAGGAGGAGGAGGAGGAGGAGGAGGAAATGGGTGAGTTGCAAAAAAAAAAGGATAATCAGAGATGAAACTGGGATGGAGAATTTCCTAGACGGAGAGGAGGACTGTGTGTGAGCTGACTGAATCGAAGTCGTGTCTCTCATAACTTGATGCACGGTGTTGTGATACAATTTTAAATAAACTGAGCGACGTTTACGAGTGTAACACCTTTTTTACTCACGTCTCAGCCTCTCTCATCCTTTAGGTCACGGTTTACACTGTATAGCACAGAGGAAATAAAGGGGAAACACGTAAACAGTGGAAGATCAATTAAATCTATTTAATGAAGTTTACAGCCTTGAGGCCTGCTCCCAATGATGTTGCGACTTATGTACGTCCTGCGGGAGCAGTTTCAGCGGCTGCAGTAGTTTTTAATTTGCCCGCGATTTTTATGTGACAAATGACGCGTTCAGTGGGAACGGGCCATTAGCGTGCCCGGAGTATTTGTCTGAAATTGGCTTCCGTCGGGACCCTGAAACTTTGGCGCCGTAAATATGTGATGTATTGAGTGTCCTACTTTTTTAGTGTGTATAAACAGCCCCACAAGATTACTGTAGCAGGCTGCAGCGTCTCGAGTAAAGTGAACAAGAAGTACAGAAAACGATAACAACGGTCTTCCAGGTCTTGTGGGGTTCTGGCTAAGCACCTGAAGTGATGAATGTGAGATCTTCGGGCTCTGTGACTGCACGCTGTGAGATAAATGTATAGAAGCAGTGACTCATCCTGCCTCACTCCATCCCTTCCCCGCTCAGGTAAAGGCTCCATCCCCTCCCTGGGCTCCCCTCAGTCTCTGGATGGATGCTACTTCTCTCCCGCCCTGGTGACGGACTGGTTCTGGGGGGTCGTGAGCGAGGCTGTAGAGGAGCTGAGGCGCAGCCCCCAAAGAGGCATCCCCACCCCAGACCGCCTGGAGAGAAACGGACCCCTCACTACTATTATCCTGCAGGTACAGCTTCGGCTCTTCTTTCGGTGATAAACTGAAGCCCTCTTTACGCCTCAGTCGATAAAGAACATCAGGGCTGTTTAACTTTGCAGCTGTGAGAAAATTGCTCCTATTCATGGGACGTTTATGTGGAGTGAAATCATTATTGCAGAGGATTGTAGTCAAATGTTAAAATCATTTTTTTTCGCGCCCTGTTTGTAATTCAGCACCGAGTGTGTGACATTTAATATTCCTCCACACTCTCCTTCCTGCAGGCAGGCTCGAGCCGGGTGCTGTACGACCTTCTGCCGGTGGTGTCGTTTCGAGGCTGGCCCGCTGTGGCCCAAGGCTGGCTGACTGCCAACCACTTCTGGGATGGTAAAATCACAGAGGAGGAGGCCATATCTGGCTTCTATCTGCTGCCCTGCTGCTCCCCGCTGGGTGGTCGGCCCGACAGGGAGTGGAGACTGGCGTTCTCACGCAGCGAGGTGAGGGAGATTGTTACCGTAGTAACAATTTTCTTTGTTTCCAATGTTCTTTTTCATTTATGCTCCATTTTTATTTCACTCTTATTTGCAAAATTGGGTATCATTTTATTGATACTCTTATTGATAATACTCTTCATAATCTTTGTGTGTAACACAAGGATAAAGAAAATGTAGCATTTTTAGCACTTAGAGGTATTTTTACTTTTGAAGAATGAGAATTATTTTGCATCCTTTCTGCTCGCTGATTCAGTGCTGGTGATTTTAAGGCAGCTCTTCCACACATGACGACAGGCGAGGCAAAGATGATGTGTTACTTAACCCTGACTTGTTTTGGAGACAGAAAATTGATGCCTCAAAGTAAGTTTCAGAAATGAAAATATGCTGACTCTTTTTAGAGTCAGCATATTACATTATATGTAATCATAAAGCAGCCTGTGACAATATCTGACAGAGAGTCACTGCAAGTCTGTCTATGTAAGTCGCTCTATTGCGGTGTGGACAGGTCAGCGTCTCTCTCTGTGGCTTCAGAGACGTAAACACTCTGTGGGAAACTTTTGTTGCCAGCTGACGCGTTGAGATCAACTCGAGTAAGGCTGTGTTGCCTTCTGCTAGTTCTCTGTGTGCTCTACTCCATCTCTCACCACGTCTCTAAAACACACACAGCCATATGTGGACATCTGGTACCAGAAAGAAACTATTGAAAGAAGCTAGCACGACCAAACTAGACTGTAGAGGCGATAAATTAGAGAGAAACAAGTGCACATAAATGAGGAATCTAAGTAAAAATCAACAGCAGCTCCCTGCACTCTTTCCTACTAACTGGTCACTCATTGGCTTTTGTTTCTTCTGTTACAGGTTCAGCTGAAGAAGTGCATCCCCTTCCCCATGGCCCAGGCGTTCCAAGCAGCCAAGGCCGTCCTATCTCGTATCCTGGCCCGTCCACGAACAGGCCTCAGCCTCTACCACCTGCGCACCCTTCTCTTCTGGGCCTGTGACCGGCTTCCTGCTGCCTACCTGTCCTGCCCGGACACCGACACACCCGGCCGCCTCCTCCTGGGACTCCTGGATGATCTGGCTCATTGCATCCTGGGTAAAAACTGTCCAAATTACTTCCTGCCCCAATGCAACATGTTGGAGCATCTGACAGACGGCCAGGCACTCCTTGTCGCCAGGAAATTGGCCCACGTGCGCTCGGATCCCAGCGAGCACCTGCGGGCGGCTCTGGACCAAGCCCAGCAGGCGGGCCAGCTGAAGAAGGAGCTGACAGCAAGCACTAACGGCCACAACTCCCCCGGGCATCACTCGGCCAACGGCATCATCTCACCTTCAGAGGACAAGCTGGCGCAGCGGCTCCAGCAGCTGGTCACAGAGAACCCTGGGAAATCCATATCCGTCTTCCTCAACCCCGATGATGTCACCAGGCCACACTTCCGCATCGATGACAAGTTCTACTGACGCAGACACGCTGCAGGGAAGACGTATGGAATTAAGTGTGTTTAGCTAACAAACACACTGAAGAACGCTGTGCACACGCTCCTGTTTGACCATCCTACGGCGATGAAGCCGTGCTGCTCGACTGACTCTTTAAACCAAAAACACTCATTTCTCACTACTGAAAAAAACGAAACAAAAAACGTCCAGTTTACACGACGTTGCATAATGGACATGATGTCACCAAGCTGTTGCCACGGAGATGGCCCTCTCCTAACGAGCTGGCCTTAACAAGACTTATCAGCTGGTGCTGAAGACAAGGGCCGGGCTTTAGTCACGAAAAATAAGTCCAGTGGAGATGAACACAAAGTGTGTGTGTGTGCGTGCGTGTACATGTTCGCCCAAGAGTTTTCATCCATTACTTACACTTCTGAAGTCAGCGGGAGAAAAGCTCCATGTTTGGTGCATTTCTCCCTTTTTTATTCCAGATCAGAGTGGGCGATAGCTGAATTAGAAAGGAAAAACAAGGTGGGACTGATGTAACTGAATGTAATGTTGTAAGGAGAACTGCCGAGTCTTTATAGTCTCTTTTCTCTTTAAGCTATATTTTAGCCCTTTTTTTTTTTGACCCCCATGCCTCAATTTATGACTTTTTTTTCCTCCTCACTTTAAAAAAAATCTTTCTCAGGTATGCACAACCCTGTTTTTGTAGGTCTATGATTATAATGTTTCATGTCAAATACATTTCATGGGGTGATGGAATGTACCAAAGAGCTACGTTTGAGCAGAACAAACACGTTTTAACATGTGTCGACATCGTACTCCACACGGTCAGAATGTTTGTTTGCCTTTTATCCTTTGAAAGTCTCACACCGGCATGTAAAATGGTAAAAGTGACCCTAAAATTATAGTTAAAATGTGTGTAAAAAGTGGATCAAATACAAAGTGCAAAACTTGCAGCAGAACAAGATTATCGGAGCACGGTGACAGTTTGAGAAAGTAATGGTTTCAAAATATGAAATTATAAGTTTGAGTCTAAAATGTTTATGATTTAAAACTCATAAAGCTATATATAATTAGAAGAAACTAGGAGTAGGGAAAAGGGAGCAGGGCCTTTAAAATAAATGTAATAAATGAATGAAAAACATTTAAGTTCTGGTAGGTAATCGGCAAAGAAAGGCAATTTAATTTTTTCCAATACCAATATAAAAGTAAAGCTGACGACTGTCAGTTTTCATGCAGTGATATTACCATGAAACTCCTATAAGTCATATTAGTGCAATGATAATGTTTCAAGTTGATTTAGGGGAGCTATGCAGCTCTTTAGTTGTTTTGCACCTCTAATTTTATTCCTCTGTCACAGTGAAAACTGTTCATGCAAACGATAATGAGAAAGGAGTCAATAGCTAAAGTGTGCCAGACGTTTTATCTCATTAGCGCTCGATTTCTTGCTTACTGACTGACTGTTAGCAAGTTGTTAGAAGCCATTTTTTCCCTCCGCTTTAGTAGAACTGAAGCGCATCAAATGATATCCCACAAAGAAAAACAACACAGTGAGAAGAAAGGAGAAAGAACCTGGGTGAGCTATTGTAACTGACTAGTGCTAGCATGCCTTGGGTGCTTGCTTTTAGCTGTTAGCGTGCTGGCTACAGTAGTACACTGCCTCTTCCAGAGCCACAACAGTTACTTCACTATGGTACTGAAACCAGTATGTACATTATGAACTACTGTTTGATTATAAAAAAGGAAGCTTTTTTTTCTTAAAAACTAAAAGCATCTGTTAACTGTTAATTTAAGACAGCTGGCACCCAGCTAGCATCTGTAGCATTACCTTTCTCAAGTCAAAAAGAGTAAAATAATGTAAAAAGAATGAGAGGGAGACTGTCAGTCAGCTAAGCTATTGTCAAAGATGTGGCTCAGCTTTGCCATTTCACTTGCTGGTGTGAGAATAAACTAAAATTCAAGCAGTTCAAGAATTTAAGAAATTGCTGGTACTGCTAAGTTATCACTGTAAGTTCTAGATAAATCCATAAAACTTTAAGCTTTTCAGTTTTGACTTTTGAGTGCTATGGTAGGCACTTTAAAAGGGGATTAGGAAAACTGAGAATACAAAAGGTAACTATAAAGCAGCAACTATACTCTGCTTGTTGTGTGATGACATATGGACCCTGTTTCCAGGTCCATTTAGTCAGTTTTGTGCATGACGGCACTCGTCTCGCTGCTGTACTTCTCCATAAAGTACCCCTCTGTACTTTATGGATAAAAAGTACTCACCCCAAAGCATATCTAATTCATTGCCTTTGCTGCTGTGTTGATATTCGCATAACAACACTTTTGTAGTCAGCCAGCCTGACTTCACTAACACTCCTTTTTGTTTAAAGTTATAGCTTTTGTATACTTTATGAACACTTCATCAAGTAGCTAGCTAGCTAGCTAACTTCACTAAACTTTGGACGTCATCTTTTTAATGACCGCCTGGATGCTACACATGATTGTACACAGTTAATTGGAGTTGAATGAATTTGGGCCGTTTTAACCCTCAAAGCTGCCTAAAAGCTGTTTACTTTTGGGAACCGAAGGAGAATTTGGACGCAGAAATAGATAATTCTTTTTTGGCGCTATTGTGTACTACAGCCACCACTAAGTCTACATACTCCAGTACATCTCTTCGTTTTAAACATTGTGTAAGCACATCCATTCACGTACTGTAGGGGAAACACACAGTTTAGTGTCTTTTTTGGAGGCTATTTTTGACTTGACTGCTTCTGGTAATTGTCGCGTCTCCTCCGCTTGACTAGTCTTTTTTTTAATGAGCTTCATGTGCTTGTATATGCGCCGACGTTTGTGTTCACTGAGAGACGAACCTTACAGCAGGGTGCAGACAGACACCCAAATGGTGACTGTGTAATTTCCCCCCTCCGTGGGTGCAGGTGATTTGAAGTTGGCCTTTTAACTTCATCCCACTTCTTCTGGCAACTTGCTGGTCCAAACACACACACACACACACAAAGCTCTTTATACTTGGTATCACTCCAGCACACTGTTTACTCTGTTAGCAGACGCTCTCCTGCAGCGCCACTTCGCTGATTTGATTACAAGCCGCTGCAGCAGAAGCGAGAAGCAAATCCAGATCACTTCCACTTACATGGATTTAGAGAGAGTTTGTTTTGCTTAAGTGAATTTGAGAGTGCATGGCTAAATTTTGATTCAATTAGTTGACCCGACACTGCAATGCTGCTTTCAGTGTTGGGTACAAAACACAACAAGCACACGAGTGGGTACAAGTCTCCTTAAAAATCAGGGTGGTGGTTGATTTTAAACTACTGGTTAGAATGTTTCAGGTGTCCTGTGTTACACTGTCAGCTATTGTGTACTTACTACTGAATGATTTTTAAAAGTAAATAATAGGTGTGTGTGCGTGTGTGTGTGTGTGAGCCTGAGGAAAACCAAAGTGTGTTGTCGAGGCTGTACAGAATGTCTCAGCATGGTGTGTATTCAGCTGTTAAGGTGGACTGGGTGTTTTCAGCACTTTCTCCAAGATGGGCCGGATTATGGCTGCCCAGACAAGATTTGATCACAGCGTTTATTTATTGGAGTGTAGAGATGTGTTAACGGTACGTTCGACGTCCAACTGAGAGTGTTGGAAGTTTAAAACGTGTCACACCTTAACAGGCCTAGTTAGAGATTACTAGACACTGGAAACAATCAATGTTTTTACCTGAATTGTTGAATTGTACACATAAAATCTTTGGGGTATTAGTATTGATTCATAGATATGCAAACAACACCCCCGAATCAAACGGCCTGTGTGTAGATTTATTGTCGATGTAAAAAAACGAGGGATTGAGTCACTATCTGCTCTCCAGGAATGAAACACCTGAACACATCACTATCTTCTCTTTGCTATTCTCTTAATTAAAAGAAAAACTTTTGGTTATTAAAACTTTTGAATGTATCTTCCATATCTTTCTAATTTGTTCCCTACTTGAGATCAGTCACCCTTCACTGTTATCTAAGCAGATGTAGTGTGCTCTATGCTCAGGCACTGAGATAAGCATCTGCAGCGAGTCAGTCCGCAGTTTGAGAAATTGAATTTCATATCTCTTATTACTTGAGTTCTTTCTCTATTTTTTTCTTTCTCTCTTTAAAAAGAAAAAGCAAGTTTTCATTTCTCTCTATGCTGACTGATTTGCTTTATTTATTACCGTTTATGTTCTCGGGGTTTATATTGATTGATCTTAAAGCTTTAGCATGAAATAAAACATTACTTTTAAAATGCTACCACGTGCTGTTCTTTGATTATGTGTGCATCATTTTTATAAGGATAAAACAGTGCTTGTGTTTCCCTGTGACTAGTCTGCAGTCTAACAGAGCACGGCAGGCTTTAACATCAGCTGCAACACGCGTTTAATCCAACAGAGGGCACCACAGGACAGCGTTTACAGCCAGGCCGCTACAGACCCGCCCCACTGCTGCTCTGATAAGAAGCTGATGTTGGATTCTGTCAGCGTCGGTACGCTCTCGTGATGAATGTCAGATTAAAACTGGTGCTAACCTTGCAGCCACATCTCAGTCAAGTTCTTTATCCAAGTCACAGCAACAAAGTCAGTTCTGTTTTCTGGATGTGGAAAGGTCAGAGGTCAACCTCGAAGCCTAAGCAACACAGATTCTTGCTGATCTATTGGTAAAAGACGTTTGACAACATGTAAGAGATGAATGAAGAGAAATAAATACACATATTTTAGGACCCCTTTATTATAAACCCTCCACACATTTTTTTTTTATGTGATATCTTCAACTTGTGCACACAACACTGCTAACAACCAAACAAATGGAGCAGATTACATACAGCCTCGCTTTGAGGAGAGAAAAAGTTACTGCTTGGAGTTTCATACACCAGCTTTACTTCATCATTATTGTTATGGCAGTATTAACCTAAACGAACTTTGAACTGGGTTTATTCTAGGTTTACTTCAGAAAACTAGTACTAATCTAAATCTACAAACTTCTTCCATTTACCAAAAGACCACCGAACAGCACGAGGCTGATGAAATTGAATAGTTCACCTTCATGTCTGTTAATGTCAGCTTGTTCTTAATGTGGAGCTTTCTCTATTTTCTAGCTTGAATATTTCCCTGCTCTCTTACTTTTGCTTTCTTGTCTTTCCCGGTTGCTTTCCCTTTCTTTTTCTCACTTACTTTCTCTTTTGCTTTCGTGCTTTTCCATAATGTTAAGCGATCAGACACACTGACTATTATTTATATTGTAAAATACTCGGTTAACACATTTGCACTATTTTAACTTCTTTAAGTTTCTTCATGTAATCTCTCTTGAACTTTCTCAACAGAGGTTTGTGTAATTCTTCATCTGTGGTTGGTTATTTCCTGGGGTGCAGATCCCGGGTGGGTAATTTGACAAAAATAATTATGAGTAATTTGGTTTTGTCCCCAGGTGACATTTGAGAATGTTATCCATAGCCTGTCATTAGTTATGTGATGATGGCACAGATGCTTTTGGTACAAACACACACATCATATCGTTTTCCATTAATGCCCGAGACCTCATGCTGATAGCAGCAATCTGTTAATGTCTTTTAAGCAGATTATGAAGCGAGGAAATCGCTGGATTGTTTGATTTACAGATGCGACTCTGTCACGCTCTGACCTCACGAGTCACTGGGACCAGTGACCAGCACAGTGGATTTTAAACCAAACAGTCATGATGTGAGTCTGTGCAGACTTTCAGCTTTAATTCAAGAGGTTTGATAATCGCAACCTTTGGAGTTTCCAACTAACTATGCAATCTGGTCAAAATCGTCTGCAAGAGCAACATGAGCCTCTAAGAATAATGAGCTGGGAGAGTTCTGTACCAGCAAAGACTACAAGTGGGTCTTTTCCAAAGGAGAAGGGTTAATCCTATGATTCTCTATATATATTTTAAAATATACCAATAACCTCTTATGACTCCATCCATTCGCTTCCGCTTATCTTTTTCAGGGTCACGGGACCTGTCCCAGCAGTTTTAGGGCAACAGGCAGGATACACCCTAGACAGCTCGCCACTCTGTCGCAGAGCAAACACATATACACAGACAACCATTCACATTCACTCCCACGGGCAATTTAGAGTTTCTAATTAACCTAAACCCAATAAGTGCATGTCATTGGGAGGATCCAGGTAGAACCCACACAAACACAGGGCGAACATGCACACTCCACACAGGCTGATGGTAGAATTGAATGCAGAACCTTCTTACTGTGAGGCAACAGTGCTAACCACCGTGCAACCATGCTGCCCAGATACCATTCTCGGGCGTGCTAAGGGTCGTATGGCCATAAGCTAAAAATGAGGAGCGCTTCACAAATTTGCGTGTCATCCTCGCGTAGGCGCCATGCTAATCTTCTCTGTATTGTTCCAATTTTAGTATATGTGCTACCGAAGTAACACATATACTACTGTATATACTGTTGTGGGACATGATCATGCAAAAAGTTGTTGAATTACTGCATCATGTGTAGTGATGGCTAAAAGAGTGGTTTTTTGAGCTTACATTAGTATTATTTTTATAAACGTGGAGATCTTGAAGGCCTTAAACCGCAGCTGTTCACAATTCTCATTCACCCCGTCAAATCTAAATGAGGATGCGTTCCCAGGTAGTGAAATGAAGGTTGAAATTTCCCACTCCTTGCGAGTGCGATCGATTACACAGGTCTGGAAAAAAAAAAGTTTTTTTCAGCCGCATGGGATATTTTTGTTAAATTTCATGTTTTTTAGGGTGCTGAATTCAATTTTCCTCCATCATGTACAGTCTTTTTTTGCAAAAAAGGACAACAGCGATGAAAAAAATCTATATTTTGTTACAATTAACTATGTATCATTTTTCTTATAATTAAAGAAAGAAACAAAAAACTATTCCTTCACAATATATTTACCACTTTTTGTCTGTGAAACCTTTTCTTCTTCTCTTTGTAGCTCCTCCAAACACGCTTTCGCTTTATTTCTCTTG
The DNA here is from genome assembly GCF_041146795.1 of Maylandia zebra. Lineage (NCBI taxonomy): Eukaryota > Metazoa > Chordata > Actinopteri > Cichliformes > Cichlidae > Maylandia > Maylandia zebra. The sequence goes on from NC_135169.1 coordinate 46,016,540, forward strand.
ATTCTCACTCTTAGAAATATTACATTAATATAAGAAATTATTACTAGATATGGTTTTTTGACTCTAGTATAGGATACCAGATTAAAAAGGGAAATTATACGCTTAAGTAAACTAAAAGCATGAAAACCTGACTTGATGGAATTTAAAAAATATTTTTCCAGGTTTCAGTGATTATAAATCTATAAGGTGCAGTCAAAAAATCCTATGCAGTTTTTTGGTTGCAGACATGTGTTATTGAATTCAATAACAGAAAAAAAGTCAGATGTTTCTGCGGGTATGTGGTCACACTCCCTGATTGTGACTGTGTTCACTGGTCCCCCCTCACATTCACATGTCCACATCCTTCACTGTAGGGTTTAACATGTCCTCACCGGTGCCTCTCTCGTAAATAGGCCAGTGTAACCTCGGCCCTCAGGCAGCCTGTTTCGGTGTGTTTGCAGTTTGGAAGTTGTGAATGAGGCCAGGCTGTAGCTACCACCGAGCTGAGCAACTGGGGCTGAACGGGGACATGTGTTCACCTGATGCACACAGTCGTAACTGTGCCATTGGGCCTTTACCCATCCTCTCATCCGAGTTACCTGCCTAAATGCAAAAGGTGTGAATATGTAAGTGTTCATGTAACAAAAACCCACCATAACCCGCTATCATCCATCCGTGGATTTGACAGAAGAGCTGGATCTCGAAGCGTCCTTACTCACCTGTAGTTGTGTGTGAAACCACGTGACACATCACTAAATCAGTTCCACAGTGGACATCACTTCACACATTGATGATTTATATTCAAACTCTGTCTGCCTTTTTCTCACCATCATGCCCTGTGTGCGTGTTTCTGTGAAACTTGTCCCCGTGCCAGCGTGCATTAATCTCCATTATTGAATCACGTGTATTAAGAGTTTGCAGGGGGGGAAAGAAAAGGGAGGACAAATGGGGGAGAGCTCTGCTTTGTTTTCATGCCGCGCACACGTCGTGGGTGCCTACCCCAACCTTTTGCCCTTGTGCTGTACAGTTTCAGCCGCTCCTTTCGGGCCTCATAATGGCCGCTGTCATAGCTGATTGTGAATCACACGTCATTAAGCTGATAGTTTTCTGCTATGATTGAGTGGCGCACGTGAAGGTAGATGTAAAATTCAAGAGAAATGCACACTGTCGCCTTTCTAAACGTATGTGTAGTTAATCTTTTATGGGGTAATGCATTCTCCATGTGCAACTGTATAGCATGTTTCATTTGGGATCTCTTATTCCGACCTTTAGCCGACTCTTTAGCATAGCCTTCCTCTGGACTAGGATTGGTTAGATCAATTGGCCCACCTCTAGCTCCAATAAAAAATGGTGTGGATACTTGGGGTTAAGGCTACGTCCACACGTACCCGGGTATTTTTGAAAACGCAGTTTTTTCTATGCGTTTGCTCCTTTCGTCCACATGTAAACAGCGTTTTCGGTCACTGAAAACTGAGATTTTTAAAAACTCCTGCCACGGTGGAGATTTTCCAAAACTCAGCTTTTGCATTTACATGTGGACGAGAAAAACGGAGAAAACGCAGCGTCAAAGGTGTGCGCCTTTTTTGACGTCAGACTGTGCGCCACATTATTGTTTCGGTAAAATGGATTTCTACAATGGCGGACTTAGACAAAATACTGTTATTGTTAACTTTAATCTCTGCAGTGTTTACATGCTTACATATACAACACAGTTTCTGTCCCTCCACACATAGGACTCAGTTCTGCTTCTATGTGCTATCTTTGTTTACTCTTTCCCGCCCAGGTTTCTAGACTTCTGATTGGCCAACATTTCTAAACGGTTAGGAATATATCGCCACCTGTTGCTTTAGCATGTTCCTAGCAGCGTTTTCCTTTGTTTTTGCGTTTACGCGTGGACGGGATTTAAAAAAAAAAAAAAACGAAAACAGAAAATCTCCGTTTTCAAAAATACCCGTGTACGTGTGGACGTAGCCTAAGTTTTTAATTTTTTTGCTGTTTTGTTTTATCAGTTGTTCTTAACTTATTTACTGTATAGCACATTGGTCCTGTGTTGGCTGTTTTAAAGTGCTTTATAAATAAAGTTGGATTGGAACTTTCTACCATAAGCTTTTTGCTGTCTATTTTTGGGGAAATTCTAGTTTTATTTTGGCATACCCATGTCTACAACAAAAGCTGTCACAGTGCCATATAAGCTATGCTGTAGCATTATGCGCACCTTCTTTGAACCTACATATTGTAACGATGGTTAAGTGTTACTGGACAGTGACATGTTGGTTTTTCTCTGCACACTGTTGTTGTTCCTTTAAGATTCATGTTTGGTTGGGCTGCAGGAAGTAGTGAGGGTGGTGTACAGGAAGGGGTGGGGGGACCTGGTTGTTCTGTGTGTGTGCCAGGCTGAAGAGAGGTGTAGTTCGAGAGCGCTTCCCCCTGAGTTAACAACCCGCTGGCTTATGTGCCGAATAAACGGACAAACTGAGACCCCAACCGTCTGGTTCTTGTGAACGTTACATTGGTGTCAGAAGTGAAGAAAGAAAAAAGAACCCCAGAACGCCCGAGACCCTGTTGCCGGCGACGCTTGCCGTTACGTGACGAGGATGTTGCCGGGCAGGATTAAGAAGGAGACGGAGGAGAGGGAGGTTCGTCCGCGCTCGCCCGCCCATGGAGTGAGGGAAACGGCGCTGCGGCTGTCTGCCGAGGCTGGATTTTCTGGGCTCGGGAACTGTTCGCACAGCGGCCGCGATTCCGGCGGGAAGGAGTCGACCTCGCTTGGCGCGCCGTCACGTGATGTAAACAAACATGGCGGCGCCCAGCAAGCTGCAGCGAATATAAAAACGCCTAAGTTCAGCGGCAAGACGCCATGGGAAGTGTTTATCGCACAGTTCGAGCTGTTAGCTGTTGCAGCTGGCTGGTCTGAGGAACATAAAGCTCTCCAATTGGCTTTGTGCCTGTGTGAGGATGCAGCTGCATGCCTGCTGCTGCTGACCGAGGAGCAGAGGGGAGATTATAATGCTCTGGTCGGAGCACTTCAGAGGCGCTTCGGGCAGTATAACCAACCAGTGCTGCTGAGGTCGGAGTTCCACAACAGACGCAGATTGCCAGGTGAGCCCCTCCGCATTTTGGCCCATGAAGTCGAGTGCCTTTGCCGGAGGGCGTATGACAGCATGCCACCATCAGTGCAGGCGGAGTTAGCTCGGGACCAGTTCCTGCAGGCCCTGAGCCCTAAAGAGCTCCGCATGCAAACTCAGCTTGCTCGGCCGGCCACACTCAGTGCAGCCCTGGAGCTAGCGTTGGAGAGGGAGATGCTTGCAGGATCCTCTGGGGGCGCTGACGACGCACACGTGGTGAGGGCTGTGTCAGCACCTGTGGAACAGATGGAGACGCCAGCGGGCCTGTGCAGTTTGGTGCAGACAGCTTCGCTGCAGTCGCCTTCCCCTCGGGCTGGCCCACACCGCCGACCTCAGAGCTGCTGGGGATGTGGACAAGTCGGACACCTCATCAGGCAGTGCCCCAAGCTTGCAGCGGTTCAGGGAAACGCCCACGGGCCCGTGTAGGCGGGAGTACACGGGCCTGGGAGAACGACATCCCCACACCACCGCCACCTCCACCCGGTGCGGCCATCACTGTGGGCTGGACCCAGGTTGGCGGCTTTTGCCATGTTCCTGTGACGATTGCGGGGGTGTCCTGTACGGCCCTGCTGGACAAGGGATCCAATGCAACGCTGGTCCGACCCGATATTGTCCCAACCGGAGCTGCTGTACAACTGACTAACGTGCAACTTAAGACTGTGACCGGTGATCTGGCCCCAATGAGAGGGAAGGGAGTGTTCCAGTTCAAGGTGGGGGACCTCGGTGTGTCTTATGCTGCCTGGGTGGCTGACGTGCAGGACGCCTGCATCCTTGGGCTGGATTTTTTACGAGCCATTGGTGGTGTACTGGACTTAGGCAAAGGCCTCCTCATACTCCCTGATGGGAAGAAGGTGCCGCTTATTCCTCCCCCGGTCTGCACAGCATCTGCCGCGGCGTCCACCTCCACCGCAGAGACCCCTGCAGACCCGCCAGCAGAACAGCGAGCGGAGGAGGAGGAGGAGGAGAGGCTCTCAGCAGTGAGGAGTATCTGGTCAAAGAACTGTGAGGGGCTGACTCCACAGCAGCAAGAGAGTCTATGGCAGGTACTAAAAGAGTTTAGTGACATTTTTGCCCTGAAAGAAAGTGATGTTGGCTTGACACACTTGGTAGAGCACGTCATTGAGACCGGGGATGCCCAGCCTATTAAAGTGCGCCCCCGCCGCCTGCCCCTGGCTCATCAGGAGGCTGCAGACAGGGAGCTGTGTGAAATGATGAAGGCGGGCATCATAGAACCATCTGATAGCCCGTGGGCCTCCGCGGTGGTGATGGTGCCTAAGAAAAAAAGTCCTAGGATGCGTTTCTGTGTGGACTACAGACCACTCAACAAAGTGACGAAGAAAGACTCTTACCCCCTTCCCAGGATTGATGAGTCCCTCGACTTAGTAGCCGGGTCCTCCTGGTTTTCCACCCTGGACCTGCGGAGTGGCTACTGGCAGGTGCCACTGTCCCCGGAATCCAGACCGAAGACAGCCTTCTGCACTAACAGGGGACTATGGCAGTTCAAAGTCCTGAGTTTTGGCCTTTGCAACGCTCCTGCGACCTTCGAGAGGCTCATGGACAGTGTGCTGGCTGGCGTCCCACGGCAACGGTGTCTGGTTTACCTGGATGATCTTCTAGTGCACGGGAGCTCCTTTGATGCTGCCCTGGATGCCCTGAGACAAGTGTTGGAGAGGGTGGCGGCTGCAGGCCTGAAGCTGCATCCCGACAAGTGCCACTTCATGAGGAGGGAGGTGGAGTTTCTGGGCCACAAGCTGGGTCGTGAGGGCATCAGCACTTTGGAGGAAAAAATTCACACCATTACCGAGTGGCCCACACCAGCAGACCAGAAACAGCTCAAAAGCTTCCTAGGACTGGCGTCTTATTACAGGAGGTTTGTGAAGGGCTTTTCCTCCATAGCCGCACCACTCTTCCACCTGCTGCAGAAGGACCGTGACTTCATCTGGACCCAGGACTGTCAGCAGGCGTTCGACACCCTCCGCAGATCGCTGACAGAGTCCCCAGTCCTTGCCCCCCCTGACACCGCCCTGCCTTTTGTCCTGGACACTGACGCAAGTAATGTGGGGCTGGGAGCGGTGTTGTCGCAGGTTGGACCGGAAGGGGAGAAGGTGGTGGCGTACTTCAGCCGGGTCCTGAACAGGAGCGAGCGGCGCTACTGTGTCACACGACGAGAGCTGTTGGCTGTGGTGGCGGGGGTGAGACACTTTAAATACTACCTGTGCGGCACAGCATTTGTTGTCAGAACTGATCATGCTGCCCTTCAGTGGCTGATGTCTTTCAGGGAGCCAGAGGGACAGGTGGCTCGCTGGCTGGAGGAGCTCCAAGCCTTCAATTTCACCGTGGAGCACAGAGCAGGGACGCACCATTCTAACGCAGACGCCCTCTCTCGCCGCCCATGTGCTGCAGCTGGCTGCCGTTACTGTGAGAAGCGAGAGGAAATAGAGCGGGAACTCACGACAATAGACGGAGCAGCACAGCTCGCCTGCAGGGTTCTTCTGGTGGTGGATGCAGCGGAGTGGAGGGCACGGCAGGAACAAGACACAGACCTGCTGCCGGTCCTGCAGTGGCTGGAGAAGGGGGAGCAACCCCTTTGGGATGAGGTCACTGGGTTTTCCATCTGTACCAGGGGGCTGTGGGCCAAGTTTGCAGCTCTCAGGCTGAAGGAGGGGGTGTTGGAGCGTGCCTGGAAGGATCCTGCCACGGGGGAGGAGAGGTGGCAGGTTGTGGTGCCAAGGTCGCTGAGGTCAGCTGTGCTGGGAGCCTGCCATGGGAGCACTGGCTCTGGCCACTTTGGGGTCTCCAAGACTCTTCGCCGCCTCCGCCAGGGCTATTACTGGGGTCAACAGCGGAGGGATGTGGAGGACTTTTGCCGCAGCTGTGATGCATGTTCCTCACACAAAGGGCCACAAGACCAGTCCCGGGCTCAGCTTCAGCAGCAACCAGCAGGAGCTCCAATGGAGCGAGTAGCTGTGGACGTCATGGGCCCATTTCCTCGCACAGACAGAGGAAACCGCTATGTTCTTGTGGCCATGGACTATTTTACCAAGTGGCCGGAAGCATACGCCATCCCAGATCAGGAGGCTGAGACTGTCACTGATGTATTAGTGGAGGGGATGTTCAGCCGCTTTGGGACAGCAGAGACCCTCCACAGTGACCAGGGGCGTAACTTTGAGTCCAAGGTATTTGCTGCCATGTGTGAACGCCTTGGGATTAAGAAGACCCGCACCACCCCACTTCACCCCCAAAGCGATGGGCTGGTGGAAAGGTTTAACAGGACGCTGGCCCAGCAGCTAGCCATCCTTACCTCAGAACACCAACGGGACTGGGATTACCATCTTCCCCTTACCCTCATGGCCTACAGGTCGGCAGTGCAGGACTCCACCCAATGTACGCCTGCCCTGCTCATGTTAGGGAGAGAGCTGAGAACTCCTGCAGAGTTGGCTTTTGGGAAACCCCCGGACGCGCCAGAGGCACCACCGGGCCGGGACTACGCAAGGAAGCTGCAGGACCGGCTGGATTCTGCACATTCCTACGCCCGAGAGCAGCTGGCGAAGGCAGGCCTGCGCCAAAAGAGGAATTACGACATCACCACTAAAGGGAGGCACTTCTGTGCTGGGGAGCTGGTGTGGGTCTACAGCCCAAAGAGGAAGAAGGGACGGTGTCCTAAACTGGATAGCAGCTGGGTGGGGCCTTGCAGCGTCCTAGAGCGAGTGGGGGAGGTTGTTTACAGGGTGCAGTTGCCTCCTAGGGGGAGGATAGTAGCGCTGCACAGAGACCGGATGGCCCCCTACAGAGGACAGTCCCTCCCCTCCTTTCCAGAGGGACGTGTACAGAGCGTCCATGACCCTGCTCAGAGGGGCCCCCGACCGGGGCTGCGTTCCCCCCCCTCGGACTCTTCACCCCAAAGCCCCGAAGCTCCGTGTCCTCCTCAGGGGCTCAGGAGGTCAAGGAGGGAACATAGGCTACCGCCCCGCCTCAGAGACTGTGTCGTTCCCTCGGGGACGAGGAACTTATTGCTGGGGGGGCAGTGTAACGATGGTTAAGTGTTACTGGACAGTGACATGTTGGTTTTTCTCTGCACACTGTTGTTGTTCCTTTAAGATTCATGTTTGGTTGGGCTGCAGGAAGTAGTGAGGGTGGTGTACAGGAAGGGGTGGGGGGACCTGGTTGTTCTGTGTGTGTGCCAGGCTGAAGAGAGGTGTAGTTCGAGAGCGCTTCCCCCTGAGTTAACAACCCGCTGGCTTATGTGCCGAATAAACGGACAAACTGAGACCCCAACCGTCTGGTTCTTGTGAACGTTACAATATAATAGCGACAAACAGCAGCTGTGACAGGTCTATATTCTTGTAGTATGCTGTTTAAAAACCATATGCTCACATGACATTAGTATGAGGTGAGTACCTCTATGAAACAAAATGTAAAAGACTAAACTTTTATCTAGCTTGCTAGCTTGCGCTATGCTAATTTCTACACTGATAGAACAGCTAGCTTTTTGGCAGCGCTGTTTTTCTCATTGTGAACTGGCTCCTCCTGTAATTCGGTCAAAGGAACTGCCAGTTTGATATATTGGAGACCTTACCCATTTAAGATCTTGACGTAAGCTTTACGAACACGTAAAATCTATGCAAATACTTCAAGTTTTGTTTTGTAGAAACAAGCTAGATTTTGCTGACCTGTATAAACAGATTTGACCAATCTGACCACTGCTTTGAATGGGTCTCTGAAATGATTTCTTTGCCTCCTTAGATGTGGTGCCAACTCTGCCGACAAGAGCTCAAACTGCCATGCTGACCTCCTGAAATGTACAAAAGCAGCTGCGATACAGCTTCAACTTCCTGCTGTTGCCTCCTTGTGACATTTAAATGAACCAGAATTTCCGTTTCTTCCTTTTCTTGTCAAGAAACATCAGGACCAGCGCTGATGTCAACTTTATTGTTTTCACAATGTGTTTTTGTATGTATGTACTGTATGTTTGGTGTGTGCATATACATTACACAACAACTTCAGACCCAAATAATTTTGAATTTTGTGTCATGTTTTTGCAGCATGCTCGGTGAGTAATGACCTTTAGCCACAGACCAACCTTTATCTCGGGTCAGGTCTGCTAGTTTTCTCAGCAACTACTGTTACACATCTCAGCTGCAGCTCTGATTTAATGATGTGAAATACCAGCAGGTCACATTTTTCACCAGCGTACGTGTGTGTGTGTTAAGCCAATCTCCATCAAATATAGGGTGAGAATGCCTTATACAAATGAGGCCCTGTAAGTTTGGCTCCGAGCAGAAGCAGAGATGCCAAAATGATTTTTGCGCCCATCGATTTTTGACAGGGTAGTCGATGCTGTTGACTTTGTGGCTTGGCCAGAGAATGTAAAACCTCCTGCCTCAAGTTTTCTTATCTACAGGCTCAGGAGAGAGGAAGCGGAAGAAGGAGCGGGGGTAAAAACCAGCGTGTCTTTCTCATGCAGAGTGTTTGCCCTGCTGTTCATGACTTAAGCACTTTTTCTGTTTAGTTTGTCATCAAGTTCACTTGCAGAATTAATCTCTCACATAGCAGTTCCTTCATCTTATTATATAAGCATCCTCCTCAGTTGTCTCTGTCTGTAGACTGCTCCACGACTCTTGCAGGAGGCACTTGATGACATCACTGTTGATTGTAATGCTGCCAGTGATGCCCATCATTGGACACAATTACTTTTATCGATCATCTCTACCTTCTCTCCTCTCCTTTGCTCGCCTCCTTTCAACTTTGCAGACACTGCTGTTGGCGTCAGATCCATGTGTGTGTGAGTGTGTGTGTGTGCACAGCAGGAAATGTCTAACTCATATCCAGAGAAATCTTCTTTAAAACTTGGATAACATCTTTAGCAGCAGACCAGCTTTGACTTAATCTCCAGCGAGCTTTACACATCAGATATAATTGTTGTCCTCTTTTACTTGCAGCTACATGACTAACAAATGTGCTGCTAACAGATGGGACATTGTGTATGGCACAGACGTGGGAGTTTTATCAATGTCCCATAAGAGGCGATTTGTTCGGCTGAGAACAGGAAACAGACAAAAGACCTGGAGGTGAGGGAGAAAAGTTTCACCAGTCAGTCATAACCAACTGTAAAATAATATTGATTTTATACAGCCACGTGTTTCAGATTTGCACCATGACAAACAAGAAGAAAGAAATAATTTTTTGTTTCGTTTTTACTATTTAGACAATTTGCGATGTCTGTTGCCAAGCTTTAGATAGAATGTATCACAAATTACATCATTATCTCAGAGTTCTGACTAAATCTTACAAAATCTGAACTTTTTAAAAATCTCCTTTTGATTGATAGCTGTGACAATTTGCAAGTAACAGAGTCACAGATTCGGTTTCCATTTGCACTCCCGCGGGCGGCAGTCACTTTCTGGCATACAATAACTTTTTGGCACAACACCTGTAGCTAAGGGGGCAAAACAGTCGCATGAATGCTGCTGTTTGACTGAGGAAGAATAAAGTAGTCGTGGTAAGCCAATCACACGAACACTTCAACATGACAAAGCAACAAGGTGATATATACCAGTTTTGAAATTGTGTCGATAGGCCACGTAAAACCAGAGTCATGATAAACAATATACACGCGTGTTTTTTCCTGAATAGTTTCGTCATGTTTACTGTCTAAGGACAGCGCTAGCAAGCACTCTCTGCTTATGAGCAAATCCCCCCCCCAAACAAAACAAAACCTGCCCTTTCGTGTTGGTGGAAAAATGCACCACGTCGACCAATCAGAAAATGATATGGCAACATGACATTTGGTTGTTTAGGAAGAGGGGAAAGTTTTAGGAGTGATGGTGAGAGAGAGAGAAAGTTTTGAAATGTGAGAGATTTGTGACGTTTAGCGGGTTTGGAGTGTGTAGTTAATGTGTTGTCTTGTGTAGTTAGTGTGTAGTGTTGTGGATAGTTTTGTGTTGTGTGTCAGAATGAGGCGACTGCTGACTACGGGTAGAAAACAGGAGGAGTGATACACATGCTGCTGTCAGACCTGCAGGTATCAGGCTGTGATGTTCTCCTTTATAGTGGACAGAAATTTTTGGAGTGGCACAAATAATTTGTGTTGCATCTTATTGAATGCAGAACAGCTGACTGTTATGTAAATAGTTTGAAATGGTTATTTAAAAAAGGGTAAAAGGTAAATGGCTGCAAATATCTTTGTTGTTTGCAAAACTTGTGCATAGGATTTTAAAATTGACCATTTAAATTTGCATTTAAAGTCATGAAACATGATTAAATAAACATGTTTGTGGTTGTTACAGTAAAAATATAACTTTTTCTACTCAGATTTCATTTTTTTTGTCTGATTTTAGATCAATTGTGTTAATACAGTATGTCAAAATGAAAACATAACTGTAAATTCAGACACGTGAGGTTGTGCTGAAAAGGATGACACCAAACAAGGCAAAGTAAATAGTTTTTAAAGGTGAAATGTGGAGGGAAAATCAAAAGTAGTTAAAAATGGCCAATTATACCCTGGACCCCAGAGAGTTAAACGTTTTTTTTTTTAAAGTAACGCAATAAATTAATTACTTTTAGAATCTCGTAACTCAGTTACTAACTCAGTTACTTTTTTTGAAGAAGTAACTAGTAACTATAATTAATTACTTTTTCAAAGTAACTTGCCCAACACTGGTTAGTCTGTTGTGCGGTGTAGTGCGGTACTTAGACGGCCATCCGTACTCTCATTAAGATGTCACTGAGGTATTGCAACTCATTTGGCTGCTATCTGCCCATTGAATTCTTATCAGCTGTTATCAGTCCCATACGTATCACTGTGGGTGATACGCCCGCGTAGCAGGCTCAAAAGGTACTTTTCATTAATTCAAGGGGGTTGCCCCTCCACCCCACCTCTGCTAATGTGGACTTGAGCTTCTGTTTTAAACTAAGCAGACGTCACCCATTACCTCTGTTCATGACATGGTAACTAGCCACTTGAAGGAGCAGGAGGATGCCTGCTTGTGATGTGGGACTGATAGCAGGCGATAAAAGCCATGAAGTGGGTGACTATTCAAATAGGTGGGGGAGGTTTTAATTGACTTATACCTGCTGCTTTTTGTCTGCTAAAATGTAACAAGTTCTAACTAACTACACAAATCAGGAGTTTGTTATTTTTGCAGTATGGCCTCACCTGATAGGCAGACCACCTGCAACCAGCCCCGTCAACCTGCTTTCTCTTCTTCCCCTCTACATCCCTCATTAGCCTTTCGTCAGTACAGAATTATGCTGTCGTTTTATTATCCTCCTGAGGCGCCTGGTGCTGACGCAGCACTAAGGAGTTGTCTTGTGCCGTCTGCGTTTTTTCTTTTCCAACCCCTTTTTGCTTCCGCAGCCCAGGAGAAAAGGAAACGAGGGAGGAAGGAGCAGGAGGAGAGGGAGGTGATAGGATGGCTACCATCCTAGATGGCGGCATGGAGAAAGAGCAACGGCAAGGCTAGCAAAGACACGTGTGATGGAGAGGCAAACCATACACATTAAACTTTACAGCAAGAAAATGACGAGACAGATGAGAGACTGACATGTTACGCATCTACCAGAGATTACTGGTCCCAGCTCCGGCTCACAATTTGGGATCTAAAATAACTCGTTCTGCCTTGGCTCACTAATCTCTCCCTCTCTTTCTTCTCTTTTCCTTTTCCATCTTTTCCTCCGTCTACTATGAACGTACAGTTCAAAGACCCCTCCTGCTCCTCCCTTCCCGTTCCCACATTAATTAAATCTGTATGTAATTACTATCGTCAAGAAGGGAATCTGAGACGAGCAAAGAAAATTGGTCACGGCCTCGGTATCTTTGAAGTGAAATTACTTGAGCAAAATTTACTACCCGAACATAAAGATGCTTCATCGGGATCGACACGCAGAGGAAGGTGGAGGCTTAAAATCTTAATGTCCAAAATGTGACGCTGGGAACGAGCTTTCACTTGTTGCAACCTCAATGTGACATCTGACCCCACTATGAGGATACAGGAGGGGGAACAGGGAGACTGAGAGGGGTGAGAGGACAGAGCCTTCAATAAAGATTGTGCAATGATTTGTTGCTGTATCTCGCCTGCTTGTCCTCATTTCCTGACCTCAGAGCAAATGTTTCCCCGTAGCATCTTTAATAGTTTATTTATGAAAAGAGACTAATTATTCATAGCTGCTACAGGCGCTGGAAGACAACTATGTGAAGCTGTGACTTTGTAGGAGAGCGACGAGTTAAACCAATAGTACAGATTACATGTTGAGTTTGTGGTGTGACACGCTGAAAGCAAATTAGAAATACTGAAAGCGGTTTTCATGTGTACCTTCTCAGCTGAATATAGACAGTAATAAACAGGGCAGTCTGTAGACGCTCATGTTAAAATCCCCAACTTTACAGGAGAAATAGATACACTCAGCTGGGCCATCAACAGTTTGAGTATCTGTAGCTAATTTCCTGTGTTTGGAACAACTGGTGGTGAATTTTGAAAGTCTGAGGCCTTAGACCAGGGGTGTCGAACTCCAGGCCTTGATCTCACCCTGGATCAACACACCTGAATCAAATGATTAGTTCATTACCAGGCCTGTTGAGAACTTCAGGACATGTTGAGGAGGTAATTTAGACATTTAAATCAGCTGTGTTGGATCAAGGACACATCTAAAACCTGCAGGACACTGGCCCTCGAGGCCTGGAGTTCAACACCTGTGCCTTAGACTAACAGGTCCAGATCGCCTTGATCGATGATCCCCTGGCAACCACAAGGATAAAAGGTATATTCTCTCAACCGGTTGGCAAATGGCTCGTAGCTGTCGCTAGGTGAAATCAATTCCAAAGATTGCTTTGGTTGCTAGCAGATTGCTGCAGTTGTCCGTAATTTTACTGGTAAGATGCTGACTTGTCTGTAAACATATGCTAACTAATCACAGTCCCTAGCACAGTCAGCTTCACTTAGTTGTGCAGGTAACCTCTTTCAACCACTCAAGGAATTCACATTTTTCCCAAAAGGTGGGTGGTTTTCAGGGGGTCAGTGATGGTGAACACACTTAGAAATCTACCTGTTACCAGTGCTAATTTCTTATCTGTTGTTTAAAATAGATTACGCAGAGTGGGATTGCCATACTGACGGTAAAATCGATGTATTTTGGTAGCCTTGTAAAAACAATGTTTTTTTTTAAATGACAGAGATTGCATTTGCATTGCTTAAACAATTTTTTGTCCCAAAGGGTTTTTAATCATATTTACAGATAAATGGTAAATGGCCTGTATTTGTATAGCGCTTTACTTAGTCCCTAAGGACCCCAGAGTGCTTTACACTACATTCAGTCATTCACACACTGGTGATGGCAAGCTACATTATAGCCACAGCTGCCCTGGGGCGCACTGACAGAGGCAAGGCTGCTGGACACTCTGACCACCACCAGTAGGCAACGGGTGAAGTGTCTTGCCCAAGGACACAACGACCGAGACTGTCGGAGCCAGGGCTCGAACCGGCAACCTTCCAATTACAAGATGAACTGCCAACTCTTGAGGCACGATCAGCTAGGACACTCGCTCAGAAAAAAAAAAAGACCTACAGTATAATAAAAATATAGCACCCAGCAACTTTGTGACCCGAGGCAAGCTAGGTAGCCAGTGCTAATTACACAAAGCAAACGTTTTCCAGCTCTACCCTCATGTTCACATATTGTCACATCCTTTATTGCAGCGGTCCCCAACCTTTTTTGTGCTGCAGACCAATTTATGTCCGACAATATTTTCACGGACAGGCCTTTAAGGTGTCGTGGATAAATACAACTAAATAAAACCAGTACCAAAAAAAAAGTCGCTCGCCAGTCTCGAGTTCACAAAAGTGCTTCAACCTTATTCCAGACTAATAACATGTGAGATGTCAATCATCCTCTTTCCCTCCAGGCTAACCTGCTGCCATCATCGACTCTTCATTCTGTGATTATTCACCATCCCTCCTACATGAACTGCTCAGGCCAGGGGACGGCAGAATACATGAATAATTCTAGCAGAGCTGTATTTATTCTTGCATTTAGTTTAATAGGACTGAGACTAATATGAGTGTGTTTGTGCATGTGAGCCTCTCTTTCACCCATCAATTTGTCCTCCGTCAATTGTACTCTCTACACAGAGATGGAAGCTTGTTGGCATGAATAGAAATGTACCTCTCATCGTGAATACCCATGGTCCATGATGCAACATTGTGTATGTGTTGTTCCAGCTTTTATTGACACTGATGACAGGGAAAATAAGTAATGAACAGAAGAAGAAACCTCTGTATGTGTGTCTGCACGCACGCATGTGTGTGTGTCTATGTGTTAGCCTTTAAATGTGTGCTTTTACAAAACTGTACTTTTCCCTAAAATCTACATGTGTACTGTATTTCTGTGAGTGTATGTGCATATATTTACATACACTAAGCACACAGATTTATACACACACACACATATATATGTATACATATATATGCAGAGCTTATGATTGGGCTCAAAGGTGCTATTTCAGATATGACTTAAAAAGGCAGGTAATCCATTTTTGCACACACTTTTTCCTCTGGGTGTGTGTTTGGGGAAACGATAGGAGGCTGTAGTGACGGGAAAAAAGAGGTGAAAACAGGCTGATTGGAAGAACGGTGGAATACTCCAGGGAGAGATAATGGAAACAGATGAAAGGAGCAGAAAAATATGGAGATATGATATAGAGTAATAATCTCAGCCTTATATTACCTTTCATGTACGGGCAGTGGTGCGAACTTACATTATACAAACAGCACAAGAGGAGCAGCCAGAGAGCTGGTGCATGTGTGTACGTGTATTCATACTATGTGTGTGCATGTTTTTGTGGGTAATTCATCATTTGCTCTACTTACAATACAAAGCAATTTTACAAGTAAACATACAGAGAGATTACAGCCCACAAAAGCACCACAACAGAACTGTTGTAGTAACTCACTCTGTGGCTTGCACACACACACACACACACACACACACACACACACACACACACACACACACACACACACACACACACACACATTGTTACGGCAGACCTCCGGCACCCAAAGTGCAGAATGCTGTTTACACTCACTGCTGTGTATGTTGTTGGGATTTAATACTGACAAGAAACATGCGACAGCTACAAAAAACAAAACAAAAACATATCAGATTGTTTTGTAGAATGTGTAGGAAGGCAGAGCTGTAGTGTTCAAAAAGTGGGTTTTATTTTAAACCCTAAAATATGACAAAATTATTACCTAAAAGCGATGATAATAAAAGAGATCAACTAAAAGACTGCCACATGAAAATACTGCTTAATTCATTTCATTTTTATAACAGTTGCCCCAGGGCGCTTTACATTGTAAGGCAAAGACCCTACAATGTTACAGTCAGACGACCCCCTACAAGCCAGCACTTGGCGAGAGTAGGAAGGAAAAACTCCCTTTTAACAGGAAGAAGCTGTATGCTAGTGGAGCAAACCATTATAAACACAAAAGGGTGTTTATATGGAGTTAAACCTCTGCAAAAATAAACATCAACGTTGCTCCCGGCTGGAAAAATGAAGCCCATGAGGAGGTGCCTAAAAATGCATTCTACGTGAAAGCCACATGATGATGATAGCTGCGTTTGTTAAAAGATTTCTGCTTCTACAAAAGTCTGTTTTACACATTTAATAAAAATACTGTTAATTTTCACGTAGTTTCAACAGAATTTTGTCTGCCACCCATTGTTTCTGGACTTTAGTAATCAAAATTAATGTTAGCAAAATGGCCACCACCATCTTGGAGCCAAAAAATATCATGTTATTGATTTATTGGGTAACAACTTTGATTAGCAGCCGACATTAATAAATTATACAGGCACAAAAAATGACACACGATACCTGCTAATTCCTGCTAAGTAACACACTAATCAAACACTACAATTTCGCTTACCAAAGCTGGAGCACATTGTTCTTAGATGGACTGTACCTCACAGAAAACCAAATTTTTTGTTAGATATTTCCATTGAAATGCTATAAAATGAACCAACAGCACAACCTTGATCGAGAGGTTGAGTTCAGCAGCTTGACATGGCAGAGTAAACATGCTTTTTAATGTAAAGTTGGGCAATTTTAAGAAGTCTGACCCAGTTCAAGTCTTGCCTTTTGTGCATCGGTGGTATGCTAGCTTTATTTTCCAGCCCTGGGTGCTACGTTGCATGCTAGCTGTTATCTATTGGCTAGCCTTGGAACCAAACACAGTTAAGACAAACCTCTATGCTATGTCGGGAATTTAGGACGGTCGGGATATAATGTAACTACGGTTACACCTTTCTGCATTTTCTTGTAACTTTAAAGCATTTTCTCAGATTTCCTTGTAGCATAAGGACAACATTTGTTAGGTCTGATTCACTAGTTTGAAATAATCTTTGTGCACAGAGATGATTAATCTGAGGAAAGAAGCTAAACTGATTTAAATCCTCTTGAAATTTGGAAATTTTCTGCATACAGCTAGCATGCTAATACGTAGCTTCCCATGTGATTAATGGCTACATATTCCTGATCCCCGTTGGCAACACATTTGTAAAATGATATCATAGGCACACATGTATTCTATGACTCAGTTTTTTAATATTTTTTTTCCACAGTAAAATTTGAGCACACATGTACCGTGAGAGCAACGGGACTCTGGCTCATGTCGAGTCTCTGGTGCTGAGTATCTAGTGATGTGTACAGTAACAGCCAGCAGCAGCAGCAGCGAGGTGACATGAGGTGGCTGTCATTCAGCTCTATCTGCATATATAACATGTGCTCCTTTGTCTCAGCCACTTACTCCTCTTGTCCATCAACGTCTACATGTGACAGAGCCGAGCTACGGCTCAGTGCTTCATAGACGGAGACAGAAGGGGGGGGGGGGGGTGCAGGAGCGAGAGAGACCACAGGAAGGACAGTGAGGGAGACGAGAAGAGAAGCAAGTGCTGCGCTGAACACAGACAGCAATTCACGTCTTTCACACTGTAGGATGAGTCATCGCACTCGGCACTGCGCTGTGAACGAAACAGAATGGGGAGAGACACCTGCAGAGAGGGGCTGTAGAGTGTGACAGAGGGCTAGAAAGCATCATACAGTCACATAGAGGAAAAAACAAACAAGCAAACAAGCAAAAAAAAAAAAACAACAACCCTAGTGTCTGCCGAATCTCCTGCTGCAAATAGGAGGAAAAAGGATGAGTGACAGACAGGAGGGGGGACAGAGTGTTTGAATAGAAACCGCACTGAGTTATAGAGAGAAATTGAATGATGATGCATTTGTGCAAAGTAAAATATAATATATAAAACAAAAAAATATATCAAAGTGATTGCTATTAAGTGAAAGGTTCCAAAGTTGTACGTATGAGATGTGGAATGTTTGTAATGTTGAAGAAAAACTACACAGAACTGGTGAAATGGCTCCTGTTTTTATGGATAAGTCATCATCTTAGAAAGATGCTCTGGATCCTGAAGAACGCAGCTCACTCTCTGGGCAGTATTTACTTGTTATATTTTGTGTATGTTCTTCAAATGTACTTTAAGAATTTTCTATGGTTGTTTGCAGAGGTGTGATCTCTGGTTCTGCTGCAGGACAGGAGTCATGCAGCGAGCTCCAGGGACAGTACCGGACATGCTGGCAGAGCATGCAGACTGGAGGAGCCAGGGATTGAACCACTAACCTTCTGATCAGTAGGTGACCTGCGCTACCTCCTGAGCTACAGCCACACCTGTAGCCTGCTGTAGTCCATCCCAGTGTTACAGCAGCAATAAAAATTTGCTTACGAGAGCGTTCCATCTGCGAGTGGTGACTGGAGTTTACAGCTGTCATCGAAGTGCGTTTTTCAAACATTATATTCATTTTAAAACGCTTTACGTTGAACCCTAAATGTAGTCTATACATGTATTAGTGCTACACAATGAGGTTGCCCATTGGTTTCTCATTTTTAGCATTGTGTCAGTCGACATTTTAAAGGGAGAAATTAATTCTAGAGGCCAGAGATCAACATGCTTTTTGAGCCTCCCTCAATTGGCCATTCAAAGAACTGCACTTCCATTGCAATCGCAATTTATCAGCCTCAGGTCGATAAAGTAGATGCACCTGGTGATCCGGGTTACCCTTCACAACTATAAATACTTTGTATCATTCCTTAAGCAGTTGTAGGTGCAAAACATTTCTTCTGCTTTCTTCTCATTGATTGCCCAGTGATAAATCGGCCCTGGTAAACAGTCCATTTGAGCAGACACTCTGGGATGGAAGATCTAGCAGAGGACACTATGTTGTTAGGAGCAGAGCGTTATGGATCCCTGCCTCGTGTTTTTCTCGCAAACCTTCCCCCTTTGATTTGAGTTGACAAAACCTTTTCCAGCCAGCTGGGAACAAAAAGATCTTCAATTACAGGCTTTCAAAAGCAAGGTTGATAGCAGAGGACACGCTTGGGTGTGGAGGAAGAGTTGATCCACGTCATTATTCAACAGTACACTCAAATGTATTCAGTAGGTGTATGGGAACAAATCAAGGGGCCAGGGTGGAGGGTATGGCAGGAGCTGGGTTAGTGTCGCTAAACAAGGTCAAAGGAGAAGCTGAGCTGGAGGAAGATGCAGAAGTGAGAACACATGAGTCATCTTCAGACTCATCTATCTGAAGGATTCTCGCACTGTCCTCTCACAAAGTTATGCAGTTCAGTTCATTATGGAGGAACGAGATTAAAGCTGACTTCTGGGATGGCAGTTGTGTTGTGTCCATGGCATCACTTCTGACCTACAATTTTTGTGCTGGAGAAAAAGAAAGAAAAACAGGTTAAAAACATTTTAATCTTTGGTAACCATTGTTTTATGACAGGAACCAAAAGGTAGCTGTAGGAAACAAAGCCGTAAGTATGTTGATGTCACAACAGCCTCCTTTGTTGGCACTGTTGTTCAATTATAGCACCTTGACGAAAGTTTAACTTGATAGTTGTGCACTTCCTGTTGCCAGTGGTTATTTCCTGTCATCAGCACATGCAGTCACTGAATGCCACTGACTTTTTTCATCTCAGCTAGTTAATTTCTATGAAGATTAGTCTGGATTAAAAAGTCTTTTATCAAGACTTGTCATAGAGAACTGCTGCATCTCTCTAAATGGCTGAATAGGATATTCCTACAGCATGCATGCGATTGTGGATACTCATACATTCAAGTCTTTAGTTGGTATTGATTAAAGTATATGCTGTTGTTTTCCTTATCTTGAGGCATTTAAATGTAGGACATGAACCAATTTTAATTACAGGGCAATAAGTTGGTCAATCAAATCAATTATTTGAACCAATCGCCTGTATTGTCATTTGTCACGGTTCACTAGCTCCAAGGCATATTCTTTTAACACCATGCTCTAAATGTTAGATTTCAGATTTCTACAGCTTGCAGTGATCCCAAAAGGAGTCACAGCTTTTTACTCATATTTGCATTCAGAAGTCAAATATAATCAAACTTTAATAAATGATAAGGTAGCATTAAGGTCAAATACTCCAGGAGCCTGGAGCCAATAAATGCGCTCAACATACATTTAATTTTGATTAAGCCCCTTTAATGAGAAGTAATTACAGCAGTCACTATACACAAGGTCTATGGCTTATGGGCAGCTTGACCTGCTAGTCCTTTTAATAATGTATTTAAGTGTAATGGGGTGAAAAACATTAGATGATGACACAACAACTGTGTAGTCTGAACAAATTGCTTTTGGTATGACAATCAGCCAATGAAGATATAAGGTGTCATTGAAAAGTTCTGACACAGCTCAGTCTGGCCCTGTGGTCCAGTTCCTCTGTGGAGTTTGCATGTTGTGACTGTGGCTGCTTGGGTTCTCTCTGAATACTAACTCACAATTCTGAGTCAGGTGTGAATGTGAATGTCATGTTGTGTGTCTCTCTGTGTAAGCTCTGTGTTATGCTGGCGACCTGCCCAGGGTGTACCCTGCTTCTCGACCAGTGGCAGCTGGGATAGATTCCAGTTCTCATCACCGGAAGTGATCATGGATGCAAAATGTGGATCAGTCTGAAGCAGAACTTTGATGATTGATCTTTGTGCAAGTTTGAGCTCAAACTGGTGAGAACAAACAAAGAGCAGTCTGGAGCTATACAAGGCATGCCCAAGAAGACCTTGAAGGTGGGATCGGACAAATTGGAATGAGAAAAGGTTTTTGATTTTTTTTTAACACACCACACATGACACATATTGTAACTAGCAGTTCTTTTGGCTCCCAAACCAAGCAAGTCCTCATAGACTTCCATGTTAGAAAGTATTACTTACATTTATTTAGGCTGTAGAAACAATATAAACGAAAGGCCGAAGTGAACAAAGATGAAGTTAACCACAAACAAAACTGGGAAAAAAATAACCTAAACAATGAGCACTGAACACTGAAACACTGAAACCTGGACATGGAAAGACCTGGAACATGAAACACAAGGAATAGACGATCTGACGGGGAACAAAGGGAAACTCACACAATATAAAAAGCACAAAGGTGATTAGGGAGTAAACTCATGTGAACCCAGAGGAGGCAAATAGACTAAACGACACTCAGGGGAAGCAAAACTAAATTCAATTCAATTTCAATTCAATTTTATTTATATAGCGCCAAATCACAACAACAGTCGCCTCAAGGGGCTTTATATTGTAAGGCAGATCCTACAATAATACATACAGAGAAAACCCAACAATCTTATGACCCCCTATGAGCAAGCACTTTGGCGACAGTGGGAAGGAAAAACTCCCTTTTAACAGGAAGAAACCTCCAGGCACAGGGAGGGGTGGCGATCTGCCACAACCGGTTGGGGTGAGAGAAGGAAGACAAGATAGAAGACATGCTGTGGAAGAGAGACAGAGGTTAATGACAACACACTGAACATTGGATGAGAGACTGTCAAATAAAACAGGAAACACACTAAGGCACACACTAAAACTCCCTTGACGCGGGGACAAGAGGAAAGAAACAGACATGGGGAAGAGATGGACTGAGGAGGCAGAGAGATGAACCACAAGGAGAGGAACAAGGACATGACTAGGACACACAGAGGGCAAGGGAGACGTAAACACAGATGACACAACAGGCTCACACAAGTGACACAGGGGTGAGACGAAGACACAAGAGGAATCTCGCAGCCAATAAACCATAAACTGGAAACACAAGAAAAGTCAAAAACACAGAAAAAACTAAACCCAAGGCTAAACTGTAAAACTTAAACTCAAAATGCAGGGTCAAAAGACCCAGCGCCCTGACAATGTGTTTGTGCTGGTGGTAACTTTTTGGCATTTTATTAGAAGCAGCTGAGTTTCAGTATGGCCCGCTGTGAGGTACAGCCCGTCCTAGAAGTTTGTGGTTTAGTTTTAGTGTGTAAATTCCTAGTATTTTATTAGTCGCTGATGTAGCAGTGTTAGTGTGTGTCTGTGCATTCCACCTGTATGGTTTAAGGATGCAGCTTGCAAAGTGCAAAGTTAAATAATAATTCCCCGTGTGCTCATAATAGCTACCATTTTCACATTACATACAAATATTCTGATGTTAATATAAAAATCTAGATTGATGTGGCTTCAAAGTTACATTGGTAAAAACTGAAATGAAAACTTTATGCTGCAAGCCAGCTGCTGATTTATGCATGACAAATGTTAGAGGCCTATATTTGGGGAATTGGTTATGGCATTTCAAAGATTAAAATTCAAAACTGAACAGCTATATGTTCAGGAATAATGCATTGTGTTACTGACTGACCCTGTGTGTGTGCGTGTGCATCATTTGCAGAGGATGCTTGCTTTGTGGATGTGCATGTTCCTGGTTTGTTATATCACACTGGGGTTAATCACAACGTGCTGTCCTGATTGGTTTGAAGCTAATCCCCCCTGGAACATTAGCACTAACGGACATCCTCACACAGATGAATGCACACACACACACGCGCACACACAGCCTTTGCCAGACACACTTGTATAGAGCCATTCATCAGTGAGTTTTTTCTCTGCTCCGATCCTCAGGCGAGCTGGTACTGCTGATGAAGATTTAGGACCTCCGCTATGAGGTGTGTGTCTCCCTGTTAACACTACGTCTGTCCCCTTCCCCACACAGTCGCCCATGTGAATCCTGACATGTATGTAAGCTGCCCACACAGGCACTCTCATGATGTGTGTGAAGTGGGATACTGTTTAAATGAATGATGACACTTCTTAGGTTTATTTTCCAGCTTGTTTTCACGTCTTTGTGCATTGCCAACAGACAGAAAATGCTCTGTTAATCTCTGTGTGTCTCTGTGGTATTCCACAAGACCTATAAGAAGGATTGTGTAAGAATTACATCAGAGAAACACTCTGCTCTGATTGGTTGGTTTTGGAGGTTCAGAGGCGGGGTGCAGTGCATTTTGTTTATCAGTCCATTACCCTTGTAGGAAGATAAGGATTGCCCACTAGATGTTGGGGATGCATTTGGGTAACGGTGTGCAACTGCCACACACATGAACAACTCAGATCTGCGTACAAAGTGTCGCCTTGTGTTTTCCAAGCTGGACAAGGTCACAGGAGGCATCTAGAGTATTCCTCCACGCAAGCAGTCAGTCATAGCAGAGCTGCTGATCCACTCACCTCTGTAGAGGTCATATTTGCCATCCCCAAAGCCCAGAGGCCTTTGAGGGAACATCAATCATTACAGACCTTGGATACATGAACACACACGTATACTTTAACACTATAGAACTATAATGTGCCATAGGAACAGCCATGGCTATCCCTTTCACCGAGGGATTTCTGTTCCTTAACACCCAGGTTGTATTTCCAAAGGGCATGCATAGAAGAATTTTAACTGTTGTTGAAATGAGAGCTTTTGATGTGAGGTAAAATATGTTCTTTACAGGCTCCTGCTGGGTTGACTTTGGTAAGTACAAAATGTCAAAGCATCTCAAACACAGATCAAGGTTGTTTCTGTTGCCGTCATCAGTCACTGTAGCCTCTGCAACAATTTCTCACCCTTTGCAACATAGTAAAAGCACAAGGACATGAAGGCTTCTCTTTCTTACAATTTCCATTAGCACTAGCTCAAAAATAGAGCGATTCATTTTCGTTCGTGCACTACATTCTGAATACTACTGAATATTGGAAAAGAATGGTAAATGTAGGACTGATGGTTATCTGCTTGAATCAGAAGAAGGTGCTCTTGTGTCTGTGCATCTTATTATAGGACGCAAACACAAGGTGTTACAATCTTTTGTTGCCAGACAGAGACATCCACGCGACACTATTGTATGCCCAACTTTTTCCCAAGTGGACTGTGAGAATAACAGCTTTAGTGCAATGTTTGCAGTTATCTGGATGTGAGTTTGCAAACGTGCATAATCCGGGTCTTGAGCTAGCCAGATGTAGCTCTGTACCAAATGCACAGGCAAAATAGTTTTTGATTGGTGAACAGGTTCGTCTGACCTACGCTGGACAACTTTATATTAACTCACTTTGCTTTGTGACAATAAAAAAGTTAAACCAAGCTCAAGTTGTGAATTAAAAAGTTACATACCTGTAAAAATCTTAGAAGATATTTTTCAGACATTTCATGAAAAACAAAAAATACTGGTATAAAGAGCAGGCCAGGACTTTATAAACCAGACAAAATAATTTAAAACTAGAGGACTAATGTACAGAAGAGGCTACCACAGGGCCCTGTGAAGTTTACAATGTCACGTAGTAACGAGGACTGCAAACCAAACAGAGATAAGTGCTCTGGCCTAGATTGTACGAGTTCTCGCCTGCCTTCCAGCACAGTATCAGCACTACTGTTACTTATGCATGCATAGCTGGTCAGGGCTGCACAGATGAAGTTGGCTCGGCTTAGCAGAAGCAAAAGCCATCTTCTTCAGATAACAGCAAATACTCTTACGGTAATTTATATTTTAATTTTTGTCTTAAAATATTCAATCCCCCTACCCTTACACGCACACAAACAGTGTCTTAAGAATTCAAACCTTCTGGCAATCCAAGCTGTTTGAACTACAGACGTATTTAGCTGACTAATATACAGAGCTAAAATGTATTCAAAATATGGAGATATTAAACATGAATACATTTACTGTCCAGTACAGTCAGCTGGAAATTCTACTTTGTACAGATTGTGAGCAGAATATTATTTTAAAGGATGTGTAGCATAGCAATGCATGACAGTGCCACCTGATTATAGCCCTTCAACCTTCCTCTGAAGAATTCTTGAAAGAGTAGTTGTCAAACAGCTGGCTGATCATTTGCATCCACATCGCCAGTCGGATTCCATCACAGTACAGAAACAGCATTAGTGATGGTTACTAATGATCTTCTTATGGCTTCTGACAGTAGACTCGTCTGTGCTTGTCCTGTGAGACACGAGTGCAGCCTTCAATACCACTGAGTACAATATTTACTGCAAAGATTAGTGCATGCTGTAGCTACTGCACCGCAGTGGTTTGAATTGTATCAATCTAATGGACTCTAATGTGTACATGTAGTTATGGAGCTCCACAGGGTTCCTTGCTAGGACCAATTATTTTTTTCATTATACATGCTTCCCTTAGGCAATATTACTTAAAGCTAGATCTAGATGATGCCCATCTTTATCTATCCATGAAGCCAGATAACACACAACAACTACTTACACTTAATGGGGCAATTGTGGCTCAAGAGTTGGGGTTTCGCCTTGTAATCGGAAGGTTGCCGGTTCGAGCCCCGGCTTGGACAGTCTCGGTCGTTGTGTCCTTGGGCAAGACACTTCACCCGTTGCCTACTGGTGGTGGTCAGAGGCCCGGTGGTGCCAGTGTCCGGCAGCCTCGCCTCTGTCAGTGCGCCCCAGGGTGGCTGTGGCTACAATGTAGCTTGCAATCACCAGTGTGTGAATGGGTGGATGACTGGATGTGTAAAGTGCTTTGGAGTCCTTAGGGACTAGTAAAGCGCTATACAAATACAGGCCATTTACTATTTAAAGAATTTCCTGCTTCTAAATTCAGGTAAAACTGAGGTTATTGTACTCCGCTCTAAAAATCTTAGAAACAGAGTATCTACCTTGGCCTCCGGTAACACTATGAGGAATCTTGGAGTCTTTTTTTTTTTTTTTTAACAGAATACGTCCTTCAATGCGCATATTACACAAATATGTAGGACTGCCTTCTACCATTTGTATAATATCTCTAAAATTATAAAAATCCTGTCTCAGAGTGACACTAAAAAAACTAGTTCATGCATTTATTACTTCGAGATGTTACTATTGTAATTTATTATTATCAGGATGTCCTAAAAACTCCATGAAAGCCTCCAATTAATCCAAAAATGCTGCAGCAAGAGTACTGACAGGGGCTAGAAAGAGAGAGCAGATTTCTCCTATAATGACTTCTCTTCATTTGGCTGCTTGTAAATCCAAAATCAAATTTAAAGTCCTTCTTAAAGACCTCACAGTACCCTATCACCCCATTAGAGCACTTCACTCTCAAACTGCTGGTTTTGAGAAAGCATATAGTTAGAGCTAGATCAGGTGACTCTGAAGACTCTTATTTTTTAAGTTTGATGCCTTCATAAAGCAAAACTATAATATCTTAAATATTATAGTCATAGTTAAATTCTCTACCTTTGTTTAAAAAGAGATTTATAAACTAAATGTATTAGTATCCAAATATTTCACTCTCTCCTGTGGTGTCCCCAGGGCTCATTTCTGGGACACTGTTTATTCATTTTATCTCTGCTGTACTTGGAACAGATTACTAAGCATTTCAACATGAACTATTACTTAATTACTTATGCCATTCAGCTTAACATGTGACTGAAATGATAAGGTTTACAGATTATCCAGGTTAATGGACAGTCTAAATACTATCAAATACACTGATGATAAGGCAGAATCTTTAATTGTTGCACCAGAAAATGCTGCCTACATTATAATCTCGAGCCTATATCCTCTGTTCACGTCAGTGTGTGTAGTCTAAGATTTGTGTAAAACAGCTCTGTTGCTGCTAGGCTACATCCTGGAACAAACAGATGGTTCCACATCACTCCCTCACAAACTGTTTCCTCTCCACTGGCTCTGTATCGACTCCGTTTAAAATTTTCACGGCACAGAGACTTGCATTGTCAGTTGAAACACGGTCGAGCTGCTTCAAGCTCTCTCCCATATAAGTCAACCGGTCTGAAATGACTGTTTTTAAAAATTAATTCAAAAATATTGTTAATAAACAGTCTCTTCCTGTCACGGCTGGCGGAGTGAGCCGTGTGGTGTGGAGGAAAGGGGGGACCCAAAATGCAGCAGTGACTGATGATACGAGTGATGTTTATTTACAAAGTGACAATGGCAGAAACAGGCAGTGAGGCATGACAAAACAACTGAAGAAACCTAAACTGGGAGAACTAAATGACAAACCTGAGACCATACAAAAGGGGTGCGGGGCAGAGAGACGCAGAGACAGGAACACCATAGAACGCAGACGAGCCGACAATGAACACAGACCGACACCCACTAAATATACACACACAAGGTAATCAGGTAATCACACACAGGAGGGAAGAACAGCTGAACCTAATACACATGAGGACCGGAGGACACAAGCTGAACACAATGACAACAGACACAGACCTTCAAAATAGAATAGGAAATCCAGAACATGAGCCTTCAAAGTAAAGCAGGAACACACAGACTGATTTACAACACAACACGGGGACATGAACAGAGCACCAAGGACAGACACAGGTAGGGCTGAATACACACACACACCAAACTACAGGTTCAACCCTAAACCAATACAAAATCAGAATAAACACAAAGCACAAAAATGAACTTCAAGGAAACACAAAATGCTGGGCCAAAATGACCCAGGACCATGACACTTCCCCACAGGTTCCTCTTTCAGCACATCTGAGATACTGAGCTGAAGGTGGTTTGTAAAGGTGGCCCGTTACTTTTCACATGGAAATCATGTAAACACTTTGAGGAGGGGGAAATGGCATTTCTGTAAATTCACTTCTCACTGTATTAATTTGATCCTCTTATAATAGAAAATAAACTGTTAACTACATTTATTTATTTTGCTTCACAACAAACTGTTGCTGACTTCAAGAGAGATCCGATCCCAACCTGTGATCCTCTGGCGCCCGCAGAAACATTAACTCTCTTCATGTAAAACAGATGTTCCTCATTCCTCAGCGCCGGTTACAGCTGCTGCTCTCCACTCGAACAACACAAAATAGATAAGCTCTCCAGGATATTTATCATTAAGTAATTGCGCACGGATCCAAGTGAGAGTCATTATGCTGAAAGTAGAAAATAATCTGGGGTGATTTGGCTCCCCACCCATCAGCCTTCCTCTGCGTTCTCTCCCATTGCCAGCCATTTCCCCTCCTGGTCTTGCCATCCTTCTCCACTTAATCCACCTTGTTGTGCCCTCCCCCCCTTTGCCAATCTCCTCCCTACTTCCCCCCCTCTCCCTATTCTCCTCTCCCCCCAAAAGTGACCAGATGCTGGCAATTTCATGACTGTTGACTTATTTACATTTTTGCAATCATGGGAGCGCATGAATATTTATGCCGCTGGTCTCTCGCTGCGGGGCATCTGCCTATACAGCCTGCTTATTTGATGTGTGTTTGAGCGCATCATTTCCATGACACCGTGTGTGTATTCACAGTTGCATTCTGTGTGTTCCTCAGCCATACATTTCAAGTGTGTACTTTTGTCAGCAAGCAGTGAACAGCTGGTGTGTGTGACTGTGTGTAAAGCAGTACTGTACTTCGTTCCTCCTTTCTGTGAAGGAGCGTGAGGACGCAGATGAAGAAAGCCAATCACTATTTTATGAGGACTAAACCCTCATGGCACACACATTCTGTCTTTTCTCTCCCTGAATGCTGTTTATAAATGGATTATTTTCAGAGCGCTGGAGGATGTTCAAGGAATGAACTACCCTGACTTTGAGGCTATAAGTACATCTATGCTTGGCTGATACAGTACAAGTTTTTTAACATAGCAGTTCTCATAACATAAAACTATTTCATACTTTAATCATCGTGCATTTTGGCTCAGTATATTTTTTTATTGAGCATATTTCAGGCATGTAAAATAGGTTTGCAAAAGTTGCTACTTTCCTCACTTTGAAGCAGCTGGAACAAAGTGAATTGGCATGCTGTGTTGTTTTGTTATCCTTTTATTCCTTGCCTAAGGGGCTGCTGCAAGGTGTAGTGGTTAGCACTGTTAGCTCACACCAAAATGGCCCTGGTTTCGAGTCAACTGGGCCCCACTGGGACCTTCCAGCATGGAGCGTTCGTCCTGTTTCTTTGTGGGTTCTAACCAGGTAAATACCCACAAATTAAATAAATTAGGCCTAAACTGGCCTATGGCATGAATGTGAAGGTGTGGTTGTCCATCTCTTTGCGTTACCGCTATGGTAATTGGCAGTCTGTTGATGGTGCACACTGCCTGTCACCCAGTCACCTCAGGCAGGTACCAGCCTCCTGTGATCCAGACTTGGGAAATTGGTTAAAAAAATGGATGGATGATTATACAATCTTCCAGTCCTTTTAAATAAATATCAAAATCTGTAATGGCATATATCATTTAAAAAGTTCCTTACAGAACCATTCTGTGATCGTCGCCTTTATGATTATGGTTTAATTCAATTCAAGCACAAAACACTCAACTATGATGGCTTGAGCGAACACAAATACACTGCGACTTAAAAATATCAGGAAATAGAAACATGTCCCAAAAGCACACAAAACATCTTATGAGGCAGATAAAGATGTAAGGTAATCTATTTTAATCGCATGATTTATGTAATATTGTAGATTCATGTTTGCTGTTAGCCGTTCACTGTTAGCTTGAAGGGAGGGTTACTGACTTTGCGGTCCAAAGGCAACAATTAACAGGATTATTGTTATCTTCATGGCAAACTCAGCCATATGCTGTTTTACACTCATGTATTGAGGGCTGATGTACGGGGATTGCAAATCCGCCAAGACTCAAGCTGGTACATCAAAGTAAATAAGATCAAACACTGAATTTCATTTGTCAGCAGGTAATATAATCCACCTAAATGATCATCGCTGCTTTTCACAAACAAAGGCATCTTTATATTGAGACTAAAACGGGGCAAAGCATTTAGAAACACGATTAGATTTTTCATGTGGTTTGTAGTTTTAAAGGATGGTTTTGTTGGAACACCCTAATTCACAAAAGAGGAAGTGGTTTTGAACTCTATCATAGGAAAAAAAGAGTTTTTCTTAATTTTTCATTGATTATGCCCCATATTTACTGCTTTCTATGTCTTCTAAAAACAGCAGAACTGGATGTGGCTCACGTGTCACAAGTTAATGTAGCAGATGATGGATTCTACCTTTTCCTTTAATGCACTTTTAAATTGGTTCTCACCAACTTTCTGCCACACTGCACATACCACACAAATGTAATTAAGTGAATTTCCCGCTTTACTGTGATGGAGAAATTAAAACGTAAAACTAAACTAAAAGTCAGATCCCTTTGATTATTTGTAGAGTTTAGTTTTGTGTGTCTTTTTTAAATTCCATGTTGACTTGTAATGATTTTTGATGTGTGGTTTGTTGCAGTGACTCATCTTTTTCATGCAGTTAAACCTCCCAATGAAGGTTAAAGACTCTTTGTACATGTGTTTTTAGATTGTGCACCGAGGGAGAGAGCTGAGTGTGCAAACAAAGGTGACATGCACAAGGAAAAACATTAGCGCTATTTATGCCACTGGCCGAGGGAGCGACTGCGTGCACACACATACACGCTGCAGCATGACAAGCGAGGGCTGTATGATTTAAGACTCTGGTCATGTTCTCCTCCATTTCCTCTTTAGCATAGCCACGATAGCTTTCTCTCTCTCTCTCTCTCTCTCTCACACACACTCACATACACACAAACATGTAAAATGATATAGAGAACCTAAAGCTCTGTTGCATGATAACAAAGGATACATTTGTGCAGACGCAGCCGTGTGCACTCCACAGTAAACAATTCAGGGTTTGCTGAGGTTATGAAAGGTTAACTGAGTGATTTCACCCAGTAATCATTTCTATCTACGAAGCAGAAGATAAACAATCACTTGCATCTTCCACTCTTCATTACCCGCTTCAACCTGTCCCACTAACCAAGCACAACACTGCACATAATGCATGGTGTTCGCTCTGTTTTCAGTAAGCCACCTAATACCTTGAAGACCTTTTAATGTGGTCTGGAAATGATCTCCTATCAAAAGCTTCTTCATCAAGCTGCACAGGCTCAGCAAAATGTGAAATATTTATGTTGGTTCACAGTAAACCTTGTTGTGGGGCTTCTTCTTTAAACAGAATTCATCAGCACACACATCAACACGTACCCAATTTATTTATTTAAATGTATTAATTTATTCTTTAGGCACTTTATAACTGGCAGCCTGTCACAAAAAACACATCACTTGCTCCTGATTCTTTAGTAAATTCTATCAAAAATGCCAAAGATAACACAGTTTGACAGACATTTTTGCACCAAAAAGTGATTCCCAAAGAAATATGAGGCAAACGTTTGGTATGTTTCAGGATGATGTGCAGTGTGTCCTTAAAAAAACAAAGAACGAAGGAAACTGGACAAGTGGAGGATAAAAGAAGAAGTTCCAATCCTAAAAAGAAAAATATCTGCAAAAGATTAACAGTAAAAAGTCGGAAATAATCCAGCAAAGACCTGACACCTGAGAGTCCTTCACTCTCCATCGAATGTTCGCTGAAGCCTCATCAGAAACATCTCAGCTTAAGCGAAACAGAGAAAATGCTGAGGTAAATTACACAAGAACTGGATGCAAAATGAGTGGCAACAGGTCTTGTAGAGTGGAAATGTCAACATTATTGAAGCAGTGTGGGATCATCTCGACAGAGAACGGAACAAAAGGCAGCCAAGATCCAAAGAAGAGCTTTGAATGTGCTTCAAAGAAGCGTGGAGCACTCTTCCTGAAGACAAGAGCTGAAGTATTTGCAAGAACCAACGACAATTCAGGTTGTGTTGACGAATGAAGGTGGTCATACCAAACAAAGTCTGTACAAACTCTGTTTATGCCTTATTTACTGAATTTCCATATACTTTTTCACATGTTAATAATTTGCTGTACTAATTTCCCATTTCCTCAAATTCCTTCCTAGTGTTACAGATCACTGTAGGTATGCTTAATCATTTTTCCTGGCACAAAATCAACTAATTCTCTCTACAGAATGTTTTACTTTGAAAGGTTTTTAAACTGAAGACTTGACAAAGAGTACCCAGAACAAAAAAGGAAAAAAAAGAAGCAGCACATGAAATGCTGAAAAGTGTGTTTTGTTGTGTTAACTAATTATTGTGGAAAGTTAAATCACATTAATTTAGTGATCATTAAATGTGTTCAGAATTTGCAAATTAATGATGATTCATGTCATAAACCACTGATCTCCCCTACATACACTGTTTTTATGGGTCAGAAGTATTGGTATCGACAACACTCGCCCTGTAGTGTTTTCCTTGAGAAGAAGTCTACTTGAGAGAGCAGATTTCTCCTGTTTTGGCTTCCCTTCATTGGCTCCCTGTTAAATCCAGAATTCAAAATCCTGCTCCTCACATACAAGGTCTTAAATAATCAGGCCCAGTTTGGATTCGGGAGACAGACACTATCTGTACTTTCAAGATTAGACTTAAAACTTTCCTTTTTGCTAAAGCATATAGTTAGGGCTGGACCAGGTGACCCTGAATCCTCCCTTAGTTATGCTGCAATACACGCATGCTGCCGGGGATTCCCATGATGCATTGAGTTTTTCCTTTCCAGTCACCTTTCTCACTCACTATGTATTAATAGACCTCTCTGCATTGAATCATATCTGTTATTAACCTCTGTCTCTCTTCCACAGCATGTCTTTATCCTGTTTTCCTTCTCTCACCCCAACCGGTCGCAGCAGATGGCTCCGCCCCTCCCTGAGCCTGGTTCTGCCGGAGGTTTCTTCCTGTTAAAAGGGAGTTTTTCCTTCCCACTGTCACCAAAGTGCTTGCTCATAGGGGGTCATATGATTGTTGGGTTTTTCTCTGCATGTATTATTGTAGGGGCCTTACAAAGCGCCTTGAGGAGACTGTTGTCATGATTTGGCGCTATATAAATCAAACTGAAATTGAAATTGAATTTAAACTTGTAGTATCAGATTGATACTAAACTTTGCAGTATGGACAATCAATACTTTGAATACACTCTTGCAGTATAATATGTGCTTAGCTCACAGAAAGTAACACTTTATTCCATTTCTCATGGTTTTTATCCTGTTCATGGTCAGAGTGTAATGCACTCACAAGACACGGATTGTTCTGTGTAATACAAGCACAAGATAATCAATCCTTACTTTGTTCATAATTCCTTTCAGCTTGACTCGAAACAGAAATAATCAGTAAACATAATTTCTTACACATGTGATCATCATTACTGCAGTGTAAATTCAGCATTTTTGGAATTTCACTTTTGGCAGTAAGTTTAATTTTAGCAGCCATGAACTTCCATATCTGATAATATCTTTTACATTTTTTAAAATGTCGTTTTTATCTCCTTTGCTGCCTCCAAACAACCCTGAAAGCGCACCTAAATCTAACAAATACAGCATCCAGTATCTATTTTTACTTTCATCAGTGCCATCTTTCAGCGCACTTCTTCCCCTCAGGAGCTTGACTGCCTATGAGCCTTTCATCATCTCACCCTCATAAAGTCAGCTCCACCATCAATGGTTTATTAATAACATTATGGGCTTCTAATCAGATTATCTTCTTGAACTTCATCTCTGGAGAACTCTCATTATCCAAACAAATGCTAAACAAGCTTCTGATCCGGGACTCAATTTGATCTCCAAGTAGCCAGCCAATCAGCTGCTTCTTGAACTTTTTCCAAGCCTCAGGACACCCCTCACTCAGTGCGTGGGCCTCATCCATGGTGACCGATCAGCTGTTGACCAGGCTGTATGGATGACTGTCCCCTGGCTACTGCTGTCAGATTCGAAAAGCTCAGCAATAATGGCTAATCCAATTTAGCAAATCCCCGCTGTGAAAAACTCAACATACAGCACCCAATACAGTGGGGAACAGATCTGTAGAATACACATAAGACCTCATGCTGTGCCATGTTTCATCATGATTCATCGTGGAGAAAAACTCTCTAAGCTAGTAACATCAAAGACCGGTCTCTGGGCTGTCTTCATGTGCCAGGCAGACTCCAACAGGACAGAACAGTGAGTACAGAAGAAGAAGAAGAAGAGCTTCCACACGAGGAGATGTCATAATTGTTGGGATCAGAAAATAAAGATGAAAGACTGAAAGACTAATTTACCCAGAGGGTTGACTGCCTTCTCAAGGTAACACAGGGGTGAGATTACAAAGACACAGAGCCTGAGGCGAAACCTCAGGAAGACAAAGGATGGAACATAAAGTGATGAGAACATACTGGGGAAAAATTCTGCATGTGTGCTGAAGTGATACAGTGGCTGTCATCCAATCATTAAATATAGCAAAGCTGGGATGCAACCAAAGTGCAATTGTGTTATTAGGAAATATGGAAGAAAAAGGAAGAAAGAACTTGTCTTCCTCTCTACTTTAGAGCATGCTCCTAGCATCGCATGAAAGCAGCTCTACAGCTCTATCTCCACTTCCCTCTCCATCCTTCGCTTCCTCTTCCATCCCTCTTTTCTCCTGTGTGGATCATGGCAGACTAATCTCAATCTGTTTCGCTGAGATATCACACAACAGCTCTGTAGCTGCAGCGGCGCCAGCCCATTGGGCTCGCCGGTCTGCCAGCCGGCACCGGCTCGCGGCAGCTCTGGCGCTCGCCTAACTTTAGTGTTGGGGGGGTTTCCATCAGCCGTGCACAAACACTCAGCTCAGCTGCTCCAACAGCGTCTCTCTGCCATTGTGCCGATTGTTCCGTCCCCTGCTTCACACACTGAGACGTTCACGCTCCGCTTTCCAACGACACTGAGACTAATTAAGACTGCAAGTAAAATGCTCAGGCTTTTAAGCAATCCTATAATTTTTTCTTAACTGAAATTAGGAGTTTTTAATGAACACATGGGAAGCAATTGCTTCGCTTTGATGGGGTTTCACATAAAGTTGCTGAATTTTCCCAAAATCCCAACAGTTTTTAATGACAGTTTCACTTTTAGTGGCTCCGGTTGATGTGTCTCCACTGAACCAGCCCTTGATGGGAGCTCCTCTGTGAACAATTGCTTAAACGTGTTTAATTAGATGCTACACTGTGTGTCTCTGCGTGTCTGCGTGTCTATGCTGTTACACAAAGTGAGAGTACAGTCTGTAAAACTGTGCCTCTGCTGAATTTCCCAAGTGTGCACACCTTCATTTCTGTCACTTTTACCGTCGCTACAGACTTTTAATCACAGATTACAGCTTCTTAATGCCAATTAGACCGAGATCACATCATTATTATAAGTTCATTAGATTTAAGAGACCTCGTCATATTTCTGAAACTCTGAATGCAATACTTCACCGCACTTTTTATTTGAAACTTTTGTTCTTCTTGAGGCATTCCCAGTCTATTTGGCTTATGACCTTGGCACCAGCAGCATTTTTCTAGGAGTGGAGGTAAATCAAAGTAAATCAAAGACTCATAATGTGCTACTTGAATACTTCATAGCAGGGATGTCAAACTCATTTTGGATTGCAGGCCACATACACACTTAGATCTTGAATCAGTGTTAAGAAGTGTAGCATTTCCAATGTATGTCAGGCTTTCTACGTGATAAAGAAATGTTGCTGTAGATGAAAGACATCTGTCAGCATAACTCTTTGGGCTTTCTAAGAACTGTCCTATAGTTATAAAATAGAAAGTTTTATTGAATTCATAGAAAAGTGGCATTAAAAAAAATGCATATCCATTGTAAATAAAGAAATTTTTCCATTAAATCGTCTTTCATTGTTTATTTATTGCTTTATTTCTTTGTTGTAGTATGAATGGCCAATTGGGAAGTCTTTATTAGGCGAAAACGTTGTAAAACTTAAAATATAGTTAAAAGTCCAAATTTTATGACCTTCTTCACATTTTCTAAAGCAGCACAGTGGTTCAGATTTGAGTCTTTGCTGGTCCTTGAGCCTTATGTTTGACACCCCAGCTTTATACAGACCTGAACCTTAGAAAAGATTACAAATAATTCTGGATAATTTTGTTTCTTGATCTCCTGCTGCCCCAGATTTACTATGACACATGGGTCCAAATCCAGAATGGCACCCTAACAACCAGTCAGTTGCCTAAACTAAGACCAGTCTGCCTCAGTTTGGCAGTCGGTGCTGCCCGAAGGCTCACCATTGCTGTTTTTTTTTAAAGCTACTATGGCATCAGCAAAGTCGCTTCAAAACACGACTCCCCGACTGAACCTATACATCCATCTATTGCCTGCAGTCTTTGCCGAAAGGCGAAGACTGCAGGCAAAGATGGCACTGACCACCAGACACAACTAATGATTCCAGGGACACAAAGAGCTGCGGTTATCTCAGGCAGAAAGCTTTGGGGGAAGTATTTCAGTCTGGCAATAAATTCCTATAAGGCATCAGTTTCTGAGGTAAACACAGTTCTTGGTCTGCCCACGTTTTACAAGACCCAGGATCCAGTACCTCAGCTACTATTCTGCTCATCCTCAAACTACTCCTTTATAATTTGAAATGGTCAAGATTGTAGGAGTTAATTAAGTTTGTGCTTTTAAGTTAAACAAATCTAAAGAGTAATTGTACTTTTGATTATTAGTAACTGGGTAAAAATTCAGTTGTTTTACCAGTTTGAAACAGTCTGTTTTTTACAGCATAAGAAAACACAGTAAGCGTTTGCCATGTAGTCTCTCAGCTTATCCTTCCCTGGATATATTATTCAAACCGAAATATCTGCAGGTAGATGTTGGGGCGGTGGAGGGGTTGAAACAGCGGACAGGGATGCAGTTCCACTGACATGTCAGAAGGATATTAGTGACGCCTGCCTGAACTTAGTTGCAGTTCCATTAGTTTCCCACTGCTTTTGTTTTTTGAATGTTTTCACAGCAGTTTCACCGACGTCCCCAGATACGAACACTGCTACTTAGATGAATGCAGGACAACCAGGTTTGTGAAGATATACCAATAACTGGACAAAGCTGTGGATTTATCCGTCTTTTCCACAGCGTAACCCACCCTCACTTTGACCATGAAGCTGTTTTCATTTTCCACTCCACTTAATCTGTACTGCATTCATCTCCTTAGCTGTTTGTCAATAACCCCCCCCCCCACGTATCACTCTGCATATTGATAGCATCGCCACGACCTCCTAAACACCCAGAAGTCATCAACGGCTTTAATTAAAACTTCAGGAATAGAGCTCATTTACGTGGAAGCAGACATGCAGCAAGCAAACGGTGTGATGGGGTTGAAAGTTGAAGTTGAAAGTTTTACAGTTGTATCGTGCTCGCCCCACTTCTTCCACAACTCTCAAAGGGAGTAAAGAAAGTTGTATTGAACAAAATGAAGGAGCTGCTGGAGGCCTCTGAGCTGCGCCCAGCGCTGCGGAGAGATTGTCCGCTCTGCTCGACTGGGTGTTCGTATCTGCTCGAGACAACGGGTCAGTTCTCTTCCTCCTGTCTCTGTGTTGCTCAGTCCGCTGTGGCTCTGTAAGTATTCAGAGCTGCTAGCCTTCTCTTCTGCTCCTCTAACTCTGTCTTTTTAAGTGGCTCTAATACTCCCTTGTCAGCTTCCCCTATTCTCCTTCCTTTTTTCCCCCATCTCCTCTTTCCATTTCCTTTCATGTCTTCTTTCCCTCATCAGCATATTTCTGTCCGCAGACATAATGTCAGTGTCCCCTCGTGTCTCCCGGCTTCTCTGTCCCTTTTTCTTTCTCTTAAAATGTCATATCTGTGTTGCATTTTGTTGCCCTGTCACGTCCTGTCCTGCTCTGTCTCCTCAAATAAAGCGTCAGTGAACCTACCTGCTCTGGACCTCTGCTTATGAGTCTAGCCTTACAGTCTGTGTTTGTGCCCACACATGAATATTCATGATCTTGCCTGCAAAGGAGACACATACAAAGAGGCAGTGTGTGTGTGTGTGTGTGGAAGAGAGTGACTGGTTCGCAGATGGAGCTTCTACTCTTCGTCTCATACTGTATACTCAGCAGCAGGAGCGCACACACACAGCACTGTAGATGAGAGGAGAGGGCTGTTCCTTGATCCGTGTATTGTTTTGGAGATTGCCAGAGAGCCTTCTGAACTGAGTCACTTTCATTTTGCTGAAAAGAGAAGTTTGTTGTAGCAGCAGCTGCTGGGATCCTGCCTTAATTGCCTTGATTCCTTTGGTATCTCCGCCCCTTTGTTCTTAACTGTGTGTTTTTATAAGAGAGCAGATCCACAGAGGCACCCGCGATGTACAGTGCTGTAGTTGGACCATTTCTACAGGGAACCCTTCAAAGTTGAAGAGCAATACCGACTGAAACATTAAGTGAGCTTCCGTCCACCTAAATTTAAAGGGACCTATATACAATATATTCTGCCAAAACAATTCACTCCGCCATCCAAATCATTGTGCTCAGGTGTCCCAATCACTTCCATTCAAGATTCAAGATTCTTTATTTGTCACGTGCATGGTCATACAAGTACAACACGCAGTGAAATGTGACCTGATACGATTCACAACTGTGCAAAAAGGACACATACAGTGAGTGAATATATACAAAGAGACATTATGTGCAGCAAGTGGGTGAGTTATATACATCATATAAATAAAATAAAGCCGGTGATTCTCTGGAAAAGCTGATAGAAAAAGTTCTTGTACAACATTGTTGTATATTAATAAAGCTCCCAGTAACCATAGATGGATTCAACTTTTAGTTATTGAGTCATTTATAAATTATGAGTAATTTTCATTACATGGCATCTGTGTCCCGTGTCTCTGTGTCCTTTCTCATTCTATTGTGTCTGCTGCTGAATGGGATAATCACATAGAAAAACAGTTCGTTCCAGCATTTTGTACTTTGAGAAATAGTCTTAAATCATCTATGATCTCATCATCATCACCTGTCTTTTCACAATCCTGATTGGTTTGTTGGGTAACCACTTGCTCCGAGCAGGAAAAACAACCTTGACCGGAAGTCATTACACCTTCATCCCTCAATAAATACACAGTGTCACAGAAACAGTCCAAGGTCTGGCTTTGCTAAAATAAATGGCAACAGAAGGTAGTGTAATATTTATGACAAGACAATAACAAGTCCAGCCAAACCTCAAATCTAATGGAGCTCTTAGCAGCGCACAATGTTGACCCGAGGCAAAAAGCTGTGCTGTGCTTTTATGCAAATGCAGGCATTTTTGTTTGAAGCTGATATCTAGCACTAATATCAAGCTTTGCTGCCTTGAATGTTTAGAAGAGTTTCATATTTTTATCTGCTAACATAGAGCACGAGTTTGTATTTTCAAAACAAAAGAAGAAAAAACAGGCAAGAAGGTTAATGCCACTTTGTTTGGTGAAGACTAAATAGCAGAAGATTGCGTCCAGTAAGAATTAAGCACATATATTCTACTCATATAGCATATCAAGACTCACACTTTTCTCTTTAGCTGAAACTAACAGCGCCTGTACTCATTAATTGTCATTTTGGTTCCAGACTTTGGCCCCAGGCTGTTTGCAATGTTTTTTTTTCTTTTTCTTTTTCTTTTTAATTGAATTCTTAATGAATTTCTGTGAGCTGCTTCCTTGTTACTTGTCTTGTCCTGCAGACACAGAATTGAAGGGAGGGCTGCTTTGCTGCACCCACATAATCACTTTTTGTGAGGAAAACAGGGGTTTAGTTCTTTCTGCATGCTCAAATTAGAGATGAAAAAGTTGGTGGGTTGCACAAAGGATGCAGAAATTGTGGCTAACTAGATGGGTAACTTGCGAAGCAGCAAGCAGTACGCATTTTTGTGTGACTACTGCTGTGCAGCTTAGAGTAATGTGGTTGAGCGCTGAGAGACTGGCCAGCTTTGTCACGGGTACAGCATGGATTACAGCTGGCCATGCTGTTTCTGGCTGTAACTGGTTAGATCGTATGGTGTTGAAGAGCGAGTACTTTCACTGTGTGTATAGCTTCTGCCTGACTGCTTGAACAGCTGTGTCAAGTCTAATATCTAGGGGCATCCCTGTATACTAAACTGTTTGGACATTTGGTACATTGATAAGAATGAACCCAAAGTCGTCTTTAGTCATAACTCTATGATATCAGAATTAGTTTCAACATTTTCTCCCCAGTCTTGGCAAACAGAGGACAAAATAATGCAAGTAAGGTTGAAAGTTTCCACATACTCATCATGAACTTAGGTGTCATCATAATTTTGGGCTTTTAATCATTTCTTTAAACTGTTCTTTTCCAGAGTGGAATAATTGTATAGCATAAATGTGACTTCAATAATGACTTTAAAAGGAAGATTTGGGTTCAGAAGTTGGAAATTGAGTTTTCTGTATTCCAAACAGGCTCAAAAGTAAACATATAACTTACCTAATATTTGGTTTAATGTCTCCTAGCAAGTCGCACAAGTACTAAATGCTTTTAGAAGCCATTGACAAACTTCTGGCTGAATATTTGTTCACTCTTCCTGGCAGAATTAGTAGAGATCATTTAAATTGGCACGAACCAGACTTTTAGTCATCTGCCATAAATTTTCAATGGATTGAGGTCTTGGATTTGGGAAGGCCATCCCAGCAGTTAAATGTTAGCTTGCTTTATCCATTCCAAAAGCAACCTTGATGTGTTGTTTAGTTGGAACATGCCTCTTTATATAGTTCTCCTTCTTCATTATTCTAACCACTGGTACCATGGTAAATGGACTGATCTAGCATTCACACACATACATACTCCAAATTGCAATTCGGGGTTAGTATCTTGCCCAAGGATAGGGCTGTAATGGTCCAGGTGAGCTCCAGTGTTTTCCTATACCTTCCTGCGTTCTCTGGTAT
Source organism: Maylandia zebra (assembly GCF_041146795.1). Classification (NCBI taxonomy): domain Eukaryota; kingdom Metazoa; phylum Chordata; class Actinopteri; order Cichliformes; family Cichlidae; genus Maylandia; species Maylandia zebra. The sequence continues at coordinate 46,056,584 of NC_135169.1, forward strand.
CCACCCTGAATGAAGAACTTGTCATGCCTTGAGGCGACTTTTGTTGTGATTTGGCGCTATATAAATAAAATTGAATTGAATTGAATTGAATGCCACCTGCTCAGCTCACCTGTTCCTGATCCGCAAGCTATCGGCAGCGTCCTCATCTTTCCTTTGCCAGTTCGTCAGCTAAAACCTCAAGTTGGTAGCAGGCCCTCACTTCATGTTCCCTGTGAAAGACTCGTACTTACCATATCTTCTCTGCGCTTCTAGTTGCCACGTTTCTCCATCATTCTACTGCCCGCAGCTCAGGATCTTCTGGACGCTGATCTCCATGACAAGGCTTCGTTTTATCGCTGCACACTTCACCGCTCAGGTTAGACTCCTTTCCAATACTCCTCACTTCTCCTGTCTAGTTTCCCCTGCAGTCCTCTCTAACCACACTCTCTCTCTGCCCAGTTCAGACCTGCTCTCCTCTGTGTTGACATTAATTCCGGTGCTCAATTAAAATTAACTAGTGGAAACCTTACCATTGCCTTCTGTACTTGAATCTGCTTTTGGCTTCCCGCACTAGCCTCCGGGCTCTCCTGACAGTAGAAGCAGGGATTGAACCACCAACCTTCCAATCTGCTCTACCTCCAAAGTGGGGACACATCTGAACAACTTGTTCTTGCCTGCAATTGTTTGAACTAATGATTTTTGTGTCATGGTCCTGGGTCGTTGACCCAGCGTTTTGTGTTTTGTGATTATTTCCCTCTGTTCTAGTTATTCTGTGTCCTCCCCCCTTGTGTCCGGTTCGGGTTCTAGATTTCCTGTTTTGTTCTGAAAGTCTGTGTCTGTTGTCATTGTGTTCAGCTTGTGTCCTCCAGTCATCATGTGTATTCAGATCAGCTGTTCTTCCCTCCTGTGTGCGATTACCCGATTACCTTGTGTGTGTGTGTATATATAGTGGGTGTCGGTCTGTGTTCGTTGTCGGCTCGTCTGTGTTTCTTGGTATCCTGGTCCTTGGTCTGCGTCTCTCTGCTCCGCTCTCCGTTTTGTAAGATTTCAGGTTTGCTCTTTAGTTTCTCCCAGTTTAGGTTTGTCATTACTCATGCTTCATTGCCTGTTTTTGCCACTGCCACCGTGTAAATAAACTTCACTCGTATCATCAGTTTGCTGCATTTTGGGTCCTCCTTTTCCTCCACTCCACACGGCTCACTCCGCCAGCCGTGACAGTACGAGCCGACCAAACATGGACCCAGCAGCATCCGCACCTCCCGAGGAGCTTCGGGAGGAACTAATTGACTCTGTTTCCAGGTTGGTTAACCTATGGCTTGAGCATGAGGGGGAAGAGTGTCTCCGCGCTGTAGAAGCCAGGCTACAGCAGCTCATCTCTGCTCACTCCTGGCTGCTGGACTCTCTTCACCCGCTCGCACAGGACTTCATACTCAACGAACTGCACCTTCACCCACCAGCCGCTACCGCTTCCCAACTCAGCCCGGCGGCGAAGATTTTGCCCGGCCCGCCGGAGGTTTTGCCCGGCCCGCCGGAGGTTTTGCCCGGCCCGCCGGAGGTTTTGCCCGGGAGGAAGCGACGATCGCGCCATCGGCGCATCACCCCACAGCCGAAGACTAGGACTTTGGAACTGCCAGCTGTGGTGAGTGAAAAGGACCCTTTTTCTGTCTTGGACTGTGTGACTGTTTATTCCGGGGCTGTGTTTTTTGAGTCGGCTGCCCTGCCGGTAGCTCAGTTAGCTGCCCAGCAGCCACTAGCTCAGTTAGCCACTCAACCGTCACCCCCATTACAGTCACAGCCAGACCTATTAGACACTTGGTTACAATCCATAGCTCAGTCAATAGCTCAGTTGACAAGAGACTCATCAGCCTTATTATCACCTATTCAGCCATCGTTGTCACCAACTCCTCCTGCACAACAAGTTAAGTCCATCCAACCCGGAAAGAACTATTTTTCACCTGTTCATGTCAAGCAGAGAGACACACCACATAATATTGTAATCAGTCCTCAAAAGCTGGCCAGCCCAGAGACTGTGACACACTCCAGGGCCTCCCCAGAGGCTGGGTCCCAGCCCCCGGCCGACTCTGGACCCCTGGAGATTAAGAAGCCAGCTGAGGACTGTATCCGGCTGTCGCTGCCCGAGCTGGGTCAATGCTCTGTGCAGCTGCAGTCTGCCTTGTGTTTGCCAGAGGCCCGTGTGCCTGCTGGTTCTGACCCGTACCTGCCAGAGGCCCGTGTGCCTGCTGGTTCTGACCCGTACCTGCCAGAGGCCCGTGCGCCTGCTGGTTCTGAACTGTGCCTGCCAGAGGCCCGTGCGCCTGCTGGTTCTGACCCGTACCTGCCAGAGGCCCGTGCGCCTGCTGGTTCTGAACTGTGCCTGCCAGAGGCCCGTGCGCCTACTGGTTCTGACCTGTGTGTTCCAGGGGCCCCGGTGCCCACTGGTCCAGAGACTGTTTTCGCTGGGGGGCCCGAGGAGCCCGTCCAGCCTCCTGCCTCGTCAGCTGGGGGACCCGAGGAGCCCGCCCAGCTTCCTGTCTCGCCAGCTGGATGGCCCGAGGAGCCCGTCCAGCCTCAAGACTCATCGGCTGGAGGTTCAGGAGAACCTAGCCAGCCTCCTGTCTCGTCAGCTGGGGGGCCCGAGGAGCCCGTCCAGCCTCAAGACTCGTCAGCTGGGGGGCCCGAGGAGCCCGTCCAGCCTCAAGACTCGTCAGCTGGGGGGCCCGAGGAGCCCGTCCAGCCTCAAGACTCGTCAGCTGGGGGGCCCGAGGAGCCCGTCCAGCTGCCAACTGCAGCCTCATCATCCTCGCCAGCTGCAGCTTCATCCACGCCACGGGCAGCAGCAGCTTCTTCCACGCCTGCAGCGCTACAGTCTCCGGCTTCCACGCCGTCGCCTGCTGCAGCCTCATCATCCTCGCCAGCTGCAGCCTCCGAGCCTTCATCCTCGCCCGGTGCAGCATCATCATCTGCCTCGTCTGGTCCGGCCTCTGCTTCAGCCTCGTCTGGTCCGGCCTCTGCTTCAGCCTCGTCTGGTCCGGCCTCCGCTTCAGCTTCAGCCGCGCCTGGTCCGGCCTCCGCTTCAGCTTCAGCCGCGCCTGGACCAGCCGCTGCTTCGGTCTCGTCTGGTGCTGCTACGGCCACGCCACCTTCGGGTCCCGAACTGCCGCCTCGACATCGGCGGTCATCTACCAGGCCGCTGGTGGAGCGTCATCGTTAATATGGACGACCTCCTAGACGCCGCCGCTGCCTTCCGCACGGTCGGCCGCCTGAACGGTTTCCTCGTCGCCGCCGTTGCTGTCCGCACGGTCGGCCGCCTGAACGGTTTCCCCGTCGCCGCCGCTGCCGTGTGCACGGTCGGCCCCCTGAACTGCCTCCACTCCGCCACCGCTGCCTTCCGCTCGGTCGGCTTATGGATCTACGTCGCCGACGTGGCCGGCCTCAGAAGATGAACTGTCCTGGACTTCTGAGTTGTCAGCCTCCGGGCCGGCCTCCTGAACTGTGTTTTGTTCTCGTGCTCCAGCATGTGTGTTTTTGTTTTGGACAATTCTCTCGGTTCGCTGGAGCTTGTGTTTGCTCTTTAGTTTCTCCCAGTTTAGGTTTGTCATTACTCATGCTTCATTGCCTGTTTTTGCCACTGCCACCGTGTAAATAAACTTCACTCGTATCATCAGTTTGCTGCATTTTGGGTCCTCCTTTTCCTCCACTCCACACAGCTCACTCCGCCAGCCGTGACATTTTGAATCTGCAGTTGTTTAGAAAGGGCCCATTAAGCTTTTAGAGTTGACTTCCCAAAGCCATGACCTCAAACCTATTGAAAATTTGTAGACTGTACTTAAAAAAGCCTGGTTTGTGCCAACAAACCAGCTAATTTAAATGAACTCTACCAATTCTGCCAACCAAATATGGTTGCTGGTGAATGGAGCTGCGTGAACCAGCTCTTCATTTGTTCTCCCAGTTGCACTACTAAACTTTGCCCACCAGTAACCTCCAATACAACGAAGAAGGACAAACAGGGGATAACACAGAGCATGCATGTTGCCTTGTGCCTCGTTTCTTGCACGACGCAAGTTAAACACAGATTAGCATCCTGGTCCAGTCTCACTTGCCACCACTGAGAGATTTATTTGCAGCACCTAGGGAGGCCAAAGCGGTGGATACCTTCATTATGTGTTCATTAAAGCCCCCCCACAGAAATACCCTCCACATCAATCCCAATTTGGGGCTCATTTCTCTCAGGCCTGTACGAGTTAAACGGCACTGACTGACACAAAGGAACGGTGCATTATTGGATTATTTGAGACAGCGTAGAGCCGCTGGGGTGTAATTTACCAGCATCTAATCCACAGCTGTACCTGGAGATTTAGAGGTTAGAAGGGGTAGAACAACACCAGCAATCACACATAACGAGGAAGCGGAACTCGTACACCATTTATAAAACACACAAATGATAAACACGCACTTTTTCCAGCCTTCAGATCGGCTTTGACACGGCTCCGTTTATGGTTTTATAAATGCGTTGTATGTATTTTCTATCTTTATTGGGTATATTTATCTGTGACACCAAAGTCCCAGCATGACGTAGGTTGAAATATGGCGCCATAATGCATTAGCGCCCTCAGCTACCTCCGTGCAATTGCTGATGTCGAGATGACAAATCCTGAGCTATATGTTGCACAGCTCATATTTTTTTCTGTACACAGTATAGATGCTTGAATGCAATAAAAAGCATGCAGTCCTTCATTGTTGCACGCTTCAACACACATCCCAAAATTCCTTCCTTTGAATTCGTCTGCAGCATGAGACTTTATGAATTAGCCTGAGGCTTCCTGCTGTCACATGCAGTATATACTGTGTATATATGCTAACCTATATAAGACAAGGCTGCAGCCCTCTGCACTGCTTTCTTCTGCTACACTTCTTTACACACACATCCACTCCTGCTGGCTCCCAGCAGGGGGAGAAAGGGTGGGTGACAGATAACCGTGCATGAATACTGTACAGCAAATGAGGCATGAACCGGTTAGCATGAACCATTACTTTTATTTTTTGAAGTGGTGTTTTTCACTTTGACTTTCCGCTGGTGAGTCACACACCATCACAAATAAATGGCCGTGTTGTTTGGGGAGGTTAAAAAAACACAACAAGGAGCTTAGCTGTCTGTAAATGTGCAGCCTATGAATTTTCTTCCAACATATGTTGCAAACAGTAGTTCACAACCTTCAATCAAAGATTCCTCAAAGCCACAACTTGTATATTTTGTCCAGCACCAAGAAGTGTGTGCCAGTCAGTACCCAGTTTTATTCGCATTCAGTTGAGCAGTTTTTACCTTTTCCATTCCCTGCTGCTTTTTGTGGCATTTTATAGCCTTCGCTGAATCCCTGAAATCTGAATATCATTGAGCCGCCCACAGCGAAACACTCACTGTGTCATCATTTTTTTAACTGAATGCCTCCCATCTGTTTCAGGGAAAACAAAACAAAACCATGTAAGTGATGCATGATATTCACTCCTCACTGTTAGAAAAAACAGAAAGATGATGAAGAAATGGATGGTGAAGAGAAGTTTTGCAGGTTGTTGATTGCTGACACTCGCTAAAAACAATGAAGAGCTTTACATTAAACACACTTGCTTTCTTGTCATTACAGTTTAATGTAAACCTTGAGTCACAAACAGGTTTTTTTTATAATGGGAACTCCCCCTTTGTACCTTTTCTTGAGGGTTGCAAACAGAGTTTGTGAATCACTTCTTACTCTAAATTAACTGTCATGTTTTGAGCTAGCCTGAGAATAAATTAGCATTTAGTTTTCATATGTATCAATCAATATGACGACTAATATCCTGGCATGCAGGGAACAAAAACTAATGTAACATATTGTGTGAAAATAGTTATTTAATATTCCCACTTGATCCCAGTTCTTTTGATAGATTTGTGAAAGAAAAAACCCCGTATGCTAACAGTCTTGCTAGGTGTGAAAGCTAGCAGTCCTGTGAGGTTGGAAAGTCCATTGCTAACAGCATAATACATTTTTAATGCTTCCGAAATATTTATCTGTACAAAGTTTCAAGTACTATGACTTGGACTTCAAAATGGATTTCCGCTCTCCTCATTTATATCCTGAAAAGGCGAATCATCATAATCTGGTTAAATTATAACCTTGGAACAAAGTCAAAAAAACTTGTATGTGTGTTTGTAACCTGTGTAATTTCTCCCAGACTTCTTACGTGATTTGGTGCGTCCACTTGCAGCCACAGTCTTTGCAGTCTGTGGTTTTTGTGTCTAACTAAAGAGTGATGAGTAAGAGGAAGCTTATGGGAAAGTGTAAACTGTCAGTTGGGTGGCTAGATCCGTGTCATCAAATTCACTTGTCTCACACACACAGACCCACAAATGAAAATGTGCACATCTTGCCCTCTTTGACCTTCTTGGTTTTATTGTCTCTTTCTCTCTCTCTGTATTTATGTCCCTGTGTCTTGGCCAGCGTTTGTGCTCGTCTCCTTGGCAGTTCTGCTCTCCCTACTGGTACTATCTGTACTGTGTCTTGACACATGGGTGCCAAGTAATGTCTTGTGCCTCTCCACAATCTCCTAAACCAAAAATCTTGATGCACCAGTTGTTGTTGGGACTGGACCCTCTAAGCTGCCAGGCTTAAAAGGTGCCAGAGTTGGCACAAGGCATGATTTAAAAGATATGGCAGAGGCCGATCGTGGTAGGATGACTTCTGATGTGGGTTGGTGTAATTCTGTAGAGAGTTATGGGATGGCCTGGGGGTGGGATGTTTGGGAAAGACACCCATACTGCTGTAAGAGGAGAGTGCACTGACAGAAAGAAAGGTAACTACTATTTTAACAACTTGGGAAACTGCAATACAAGGGTGTTATGTGCATATATATGCGGGGCTAAGTGGGTATTTGCTGGGGGTGGGGAGGATCCTGCAGTCCAGCAGAAACAGCGAGGAAGAGAGACCAGTGACAGGTTTGCCTACAAATCACAGAATCATCTTACATTTGCCTTCTCAGGAAAAAGCTGGCCGCTCCGGGGGCTGACACACTCTTGTTTTCCTGCCATTACAGTTTCATAAAAATCTTGAATCACAAACAGGAGAGGATCTGGGCTCCATTTTTCTTTTTAGCTTATGTTATGAGTTTTATCATGGGAACTCCCCCTGTAATATTTCCTGATGGTTGCCAGTAGAATTTGTAAATCACTCCTTACTGTAAATTGACTGTCTAGGTAAATTAGTATTTAGTTTCTCTTCACTATTCAGGCTGAAATCCTGTCCATGTTTTGTGGGCTGCTACATTCATATCAGGCTCGGGCTAATCAGGAGTGTAGCAGTGGTCTCACCAATCCCAGGGTACGTAAACAGTGATTCAGCGGCAGTTGCTAGGAGTTCTTAAATTAGCCCTGGGGACGTTCTCGTAAAGAAACAAACACTGTGGCTAAGTTTAAGTGCTGCGAAGCAGGTGCCATATTTCTTCAGTGGTCCCTTTTTATGGACGTTGCAACACCGAATCTATTTTGGCTCTGTGCATAAATGATGCTCTGAGTGTCGTGTCCATCACCATTTCAGCTGTTCAAAAGTACATAGTGCCAATGTGCTTGGGAAACATATTAGTCATACCAAATGGGAATGGGAACGCGATTGCTTTTCTACTCTTACACTAGAAGTACACTGGGTATTGGGCACCGCTGAATTTGTAAGTGTGCTCAAAACAATAAACACTCTCTAATTTTATGGTAGTTTCATTTTAACGAAGAGAGACAGCGTATCAACCAACAATCAAGAAAAACATGTTACATAAAAGTCATAAATAGATTTGAATGTCATTGAGTAAAATAAGTATTTGATCCCCAACAAGCAGCCAGAATTCTGGCTCCCACAGACTGGCACTGTGGCCATGCGGCACACAGATCACAACTAACCAACCAACCAACCAACCAACCAACCAACCAACCAATCAATCACAGATACTCCTGATCTCTACTTGTATTTTGTATAAGGCATAATTGTCAACAGCCGTTAAAGGTCAGGGACAAGACTGTCGATCTGCACATGGGTTGAATGGGCTACAAGAGCATAAACTGTTGGTGCCATTATTTGGAAATGTAAGAAATATAAACCATCAATCACCATCGGTTGGGAGCTCGATGTAGTTTTGTGCTGTTTCACCACCTTGGCAGTTGGGCCAATTGTGGTCATGGGGTTAATGACCAGTCAAAGCTCTTCATCAGTCCCTTGACTACAAGTCACATTTAACCCTTAAATTCACATACTCAATGTACTTGAAGTACTTTATGTACCTCAAATCTATAGTTAACTAACCAAACATGCATGTGTTTGAAAGTAGTTGGAACACCCACAGAAAAAGCCACACAGGCGCAGGTAGAATATACTCCATATTCAAGACCAGGATCCTCTCCTTATCAAGCACCAACCTGTTCCCCACTCATACAGTACCAGCTTGTCATTCACACAGTAAGCCTGTGCTGAAATCAATCCATCAAAAAAAAAACACCATGTACCCTATATTATATAGGATATATATGCAGAGATGGGCAGTAACGCGCTACTTGTAACGCGTTACTGTAATCTGATTACTTTAAAAAAAATAACGAGTAAAGTAAGGGATTACTATCGCAAAACAGTAATTAGATTACCGTTACTTTCCCGTAGGAACGCTGCGTTACTGCGTTACTAAAACCGTGATTTTTTTTTGCGAGAATGTCTCATGACATTGACGTAAGCGAGTGCGACATTCGTGACAACAGCTGTGTACAGATCAACAATGGATAATATATTGAGTGCAGGAGAGAGTATGAGCGTGCAGCGTTTAAAGCGTGGAGGTACTGACCTTACTTTCAGTTTGATTCCATAAAAAGTGACAAAAACATTAGCGTCCATCGTGCGTGGGAAGAAAACTTCTTTTTACAGCGAAAAAACCCCCTAAACTTCCAAGCAAGCACCGAGTGCGCAACGACGTAATGGGAAACTCACAGAGAAACTCGCGGATTCTTCCACTGACCGCTGCGGCACACCTGCACCAGGGTAAACATCCGCCTACCCAACTCCTGCTTTACAGGTGAAAATAGAGCAACAGGACCGTTAGTCTTTGATTTTATTTATTTTCTGCTGTGTTTTACTTGATTCTATTTGAAAGACTGAGTGTAAACATAAAAAATATTTTATTTTATGTGCTGGAATGTGCAGAAAATAAGTTTAAATATTAAACTAAGTTCTTCAAGTCAGAGAATGGTGCATATAATTTAATATTTATTTGATGCATAAAGTTAAAAGATTAAAACTGATAAAACAAGTTAAAAAAAGAGACTTTTCCATTTGATTACATTTTGTATGATGGATTATGCAGAAAAAGTAGAATTGGGCTGAAAGATCTATCGCTTTATCACCTCTTCAGGTTGTAAATCGTGTTTTTAAGAAGTAACTAAGTAACTAAGTAACTCAGCAATTAATTACTTAAATAAGTAATCAGTAAAGTAACGGGATTACTTTTTTGGGGAAGTAATCAGTAATTAGTTACTGATTACTTTTTTCAAGTAACTTGACCAACACTGTATATATGCTATATTATAACATTATAGCGTATATTATAGACTTATACAGCTGAACTTCTTGTTGGAAATCATCAGAGAAATCACCCACTGCTGGCCATTAAAAAAAAGAGAGGTTTAAGACACTTCCATAAAGATTTTTGCTTGATATAAAAAGTAACATTTGGTGGTATACTGGTGAAAATATGTGTTAAAAGTAGTGATTGGGCATTCCAAGAAAAAGTGCAGGTTTACTGGGAATTCTTTTAATGAATTTTTTGGTTCTTTCTATATCATGCCCACCCCAAAATGGTGTCAGATGTGAGTGCATAGTTTAAGAGAGTCCTAACTGCAGAGCACCACACATGCTTTACTGGTCTGATGCATGCAGTCAGGAATGTGTTCCTCTATTTTTGTCGCTTAATGGGACTCAGCAAACAACTTCTAGGTGCATTGATGGGAAAATATTGGCAATGAAAAACACATTTTAGACAAAAAAAAAACAGCTGCAAAAACTCTTTTTTGTTAACATTTTTTAGTATTTGAAAATTTGAAAAAAAACCATCATACAGCTCTTTTTTTATTTATTGATGAATGTTGAAGAATATAAATGCAGAAGTGTTTGTGCTTCTGAATCTCTTCACCATCAGTCGATTATCTCTCGGGGTCTTTTACATATAGTCAAGTGGATTTCATTACCCTTTTTTTCTTTGAAATTACTTACAAAAGCTTGTACAGTCACATGCCTTGCTTGATTTGAATAAGAATTGTGTGGTAATTTCATTGTTGCTACTTAACTCGATTCTTATTGGTCCAATAATCACTGAATAGGTGAACAGACTGATAAATGACAGATAGAGAGGTACGATGTGATTAATTGCCATAATTTACCATATTGCTACATCCTTGGCAACTGAGTGATGTCCTGCTGCCAGCTTACCACCTGTGTCATTCAGTCTGGGCATTCATAAATTTGCCCTCCAGCATCAAAATTTGAACATGGGCCAAAAGAACAGAAATATGTATGGAGATGTCAGCTGAAGTTAGAGGCAACTGCCAGTTCTCTCACAAGATTAAATGCACTCTAAATCTGTAGCTACTCCTGCCTTTCACAATCACCTGCTCAAACTCCCAAAGTGCTAAACTTGTTTTTCTTTCTTTCTTTCTTTCTTTCTTTCTTTCTTTCTTTCTTTCTTTCTTTCTTTCTTTCTTTCTTTCTTTCTTTCTTTCTTTCTTTTATTTTTTAATAGGCCTTAATCAGTGTAGTCTTTAGAGATTAAAACAGTTTTTATCTGACAGTGTAAGAGCCTTGGTGGAAGTGGTAATTACAGGATGTTAGCTGAGCAAGCAGTCAGCACAAGTATGTTTATTTTTTTTTAAAAAGAATGACTTACTTGGATTATTGGTGGGTCCAGAAAATTTTAGGCATCATTGATGGAACATCAGAAGTGTCACCCAAAAAATACTACTCAAGGTCATAATGCTCAAAGACTTTATTTGACCATTTTCACATCTACCATGTATGCTAGACAGAAGCTGGACATAACAGCATTTCCAACAAAGTGGCTGCCGAGCCCAAACTAATAGGCAGATAGCGCACATACAGTGAACTTGTGTTTATTGGTGTGGCCAAAGTTTTTTCAAGTATGTAGGCCAGTACCACAGAATACTTATAATAGACCTCAGTCTTTATATGCAGAATAATGACAAAAAACCAACAAACAAAAAACCAACAAACCCAAAAACAAACTCTGAGGACACACCTGATCAAGCTCCTGAGATGATGTGCCAGTTCTGGTTTAGGAGGTTGAGCAGATCATCTGATAATTGAAAGGCTGGTTTTTCGATCCCTAACCCGAAGTTGCTCTCCGATGAATCCTTCAGAGTGTGAATGTTAGAGAGAAAGTACTTATTTAGAAAAAGCATTGAGGGCAGGGAAAGTGTGGTAGTTTAAATACAGCAAGTTGTACAAAGTGCTTCGAGCACTCAGGTAGAGTGTACCAACGTCTTTGTACTCAGCTACATCGCTCAACAAAGTCAACAGGACCACATCATCCACAAAGCATAGATATCATCCTGACACCACCAAACCTGATACCTTCTAGGCCCTGGCTGTGTCCAGAAATCCTGTCTGTGAAGGTTTTGCAAGAAATAACAGTTGGACACTGACACCCAACGGGTCTAACAGCACCAAAACATGCTCCCGAACCAACTTTCCAACTGATTTGGTTGAATTCCTTCTCCAAGGCCACAAAGTAGGCCGACTGGACAAACTACCACACACCCTCAAGTATCCTTGAAAGGTTAGCAAGCTGGTCCATTGTTCCATGAATACATAATTTCAAGGCAATTCATCAAATATATTAATATTTTATTTTTTACATTTTTTTTGTCTTTGTTCAGGTTAACCGCACACGTCTGGGAATGTGCATTAGTTCAATATGGTCAGATTGGTAAGAAACCAGGACACTATGGGTCAATAATTAATTCTTATTGGAAGAACGAACAAATGCTATCAGAAATGCTACGCGTGGAGCTTTTGAGTGTTGTGCTTGAGCTGGAGGAAACTGAGCTCCAGCTTGAATTACAGAAAATGGAAACTAAGAAGAACAGACAGCGTCTTGTTAGCCACGGCATTAAAAGTGAGTATCTGCCTGTTCTAAGTTGAGAAAAGTGAGTTCTGGGTAAATTTACATGATGTTTAATGTACTTTACTAGAGCGTTTAATGAGCTAGCTGTCTAGCCTGTCTTCCATACTGGTGTCTGTACAAAACCTTACAGTGCAATTTAGGCCCATTAACCAAAGTCTGGGTGTAAACACTCTCGTTTCATTCTGCGTGATATGACCCCATAACTATGTGATGTTGTGTTTGTGTGCAGATAACATGACGGCAGAGATAGGAGGTCCTGACTGAATCAGGCTATGTGTCACAGCATCTGTATGTCCTCATCACGGCGGAGAATGCAGCACCGACAACCTTGCTTAGTTGGACTCTTTAAGGTAACATCACTTTAGATGTTGTGGAGTGGAGGTGGCTTGGTCTGAACTGGTATAACATATGAGAGGTGATAGATGGGAGATAGGGGAGGAGGCGACGGTGAATCTCAGACGTAGAAGGAGAGATCTGAATGACAGAGGGGGAGGAGAAAAGGGAGGGAAGAAGAGGAGCAAAGGGGAGGGTTTAGGGAAATAGATTTGAGAAAGAGTGAGGGAGGGAGTGTCTGTGTGTGTGTGTGTGTGTGTGTGTGTGTGTGTGTGAGAGAGAGCGAGAGACAGACAGAGCGAGAGGAGGGAGGGATTGAGCGTGTGAAGCACGCTGCCAGCACACGCTCGGTGAATGCACTGTGAACGGGAACATGCCGGAAAGCGAGTCACACATGCACACTCACACTTACACGACATGCTGGTCATCTGTGTCACACACCCTCGCACCCGTACACCTTCACAGTGTATACACATGCACACACACCCATCTCCCATATTCACTCCCTTGCACGTGTGCAATCGGGCTGAGAGAAGCCTTATACCGGAGACACAGACTTTCCTCTCACACGGACGCGGACTGTGCAGGTGGACTCGGCAGAACCACACCACACTGCTGTCACCCACCAGTAGACACTTTTGCATGCGCACCGGCAACACAGCACCCACCGTAAGGCAGAGCTACCTGCTTGCACACCCCCCCTTCCTCTGTCACTCCCTTCTCCTCATCACCTCTCCCTCCCACCGTCTCTCTCTGTCTCCCTCTATTCATTCATCTCTCTTCCCCCCCGCTGTGAAGTGGCATGAGTTTCTGAAGGACACAGCGCTCCGCTCTGCTGTGGTGTAGTGCACTGCTGTTAGAGTTGGAGAGCCTGATCCGACAGGAGGGATAGATAGACTCACTGCACTCCCTCCCTCTCTTTCTTTCCCTCCCTCTCTCTCTCTCTCTCCCCCCCTCTGTGTCGCTGTCTGTCTCTCTGTCCCCGCGCTCTCTCGTTCATGAATGTCACCTCTATCTCTGGGAAATGCTGGATTTGTCAAGTCTCCGTCTTTTTCCCTGTCTTCTCTCAGGGCGCGGGTGAACGTGACGGGGATTCCAGGGGAGCCTGAAAGATGCTGAGGAAACAAGCCGCGCTCCGTTCAGCAGAAGCCGCATCCCTTCATCAGCTTGCAGAGCTGATACCTCAGGTCGGACAGTCACTACTTCTTCCTCTACTTCTCTTGCTCTGACTGTGTTCGAGGTGGAGAATTTTTACAGGTGAAGGCAAAGAAAGGACGGGAGTCACAGGCTGTCCCAACAGTGATACTCCTGTCATTTTGGAGAGTTAATGTGTGGACCCCTTTTTTGTCCCAGTGAACAGCATCAGGCTTCTTATTTTTGGGACTGAGCAGGTGAAGAGGACTAAATTTCATTGTTTTTTTAATGGTTCTGGTTTTATAATGCGACGAGTCCCGTTTTGAGACAAACTTCATTTGTGCTTGGAGTACTCTTAGACTGGGACAGAGGTGTCAGAGGGATAGCGGCTACACTGCACTGGAATTTGGGTGGATAACAACATGACTCGTCCTGGCAGAGGTAGAGTGACATGTGAAAGCTTTACTTGAATCGGTCTCCCAACCACAACACACAAATCCCAGAAGGACATATAAAGGCAAACGACCACTCATCCAAACCTCCGTGAGCAGTGGTTGTCAGACTTGGGAGGGCTTTTAAAGGATCCACCCTTCTCTTTCCTCCACCTCCAACTCTTCCTCCCTTCCTCTCCTTCTTTTTCTGTTCCCTCCCAGTTGATTCGTCCTAGGAAGCCCCCTCCTCCGCTCTGCACCCCTCCCTCAGTGGTGCTCCGTCGCCCTGGGTGAGTGGGCAGGGGGGTGGCCCACGGTACCCCCCGACACCTGGGTGCCACCGAGCCGCCAGAGGCTGGTGAGGGGGCAGCTGGGTCAGCACTGGGAAGATGGCCGCTCTTGCCAGTTCCCTCATCCGCCAGCGCAGGGAGGTCAAGGACCCCCAGGCAAACCGGCAGATCGCCAGCAAGCGAAAGCCCTGCCCGAAGAGCAACAAGTCACTTTGCCAGAAGCAAATCCTCATATTAATATCAAAAGTTCGATTATGTGGCAGTCGAGGGAGAAAAATGGAGAAAAGACCAGGTGAGTTTGTAAAGGCCTTCCTCATTCAAATCCCCTTTTCCAGTTTGGCACTTCCCCTCTGTAACCCCCACCCAATCCCCTCTTTTTCTTTGCTCTGTTTGCTGGATAACTGAATTTTAGTTGACTTGCCAGACGACAGATTAATCCTCAGCTGTAAAGCCTGTAATTTCACAGTTCAGGACTTAATCTGAATCTGGGAAACATTCCAGCCCATCTTCCTGGTAGCTGTACCCAACATGTCCTGTGTTTATTGTAACAGGGCTCGTACAGGAAATGGACAGAGTAAATTCCAGCTAATACACTCAGCTCTGTAACACTCACCACAGGCATCAGCCAACCTGTGCTGTGACTTTAGTGATGACTTTGTCAGGGTGCATGTGGACACATTCACACTCATACACTGACACAGACACGCACACACACTCTGGTAATCTGCAAGCCTACGGTAAATGTGGCCCATGCATGCAGTGATTTACTGGGAAGTAAAAATGTCAAGAGGTCTCTCATTTGTAATTCTGACAGCCATTACTCTCCCTGTGCTTCCTTCAAAACAGGCTATACACACTTTGGACTAACATGTCTTGTTTGCAAGTTTTTTTTTTCACACTGAACTAAACAGTTGATTTGTTTGATTAGGGTGACCTTGCTGCACAAGTTGCACAAGAGGGTTTGTGCCCCTGATATAAACCTTTGGGGTCTGTTAGAAAATACTTTTCTAAATTTAGATAAAGAGAGGCAGGACTTGGTCGTGAAACACAGGCACACATACAAGTGGAGTGGACTTGGTCACTGGCAGTGTTGCCAACTCCTCAGTAAGGAAAATCGCTATTGGCTGTCCTAAAAGTCGCTAGAAGTCACTAAATGACGTCATCACCTAATTTGCATAATTGGTCATGCTAATGTAATTGTAACCTACGTTGTTGGAGACAGAAATGACATCGTGGAAGAGACATAAAGTGAGTAAAAAATGTCCTAAATGCACTTAGAATTTATTTAGAACTACAAATAAAATTTCTTTTAGCAGTTATTGTTTTTTTAATGTCACAATTCCAACCCTGCTCCTTTATCCGGGCTTGGACTGGCAGAAGTGACCCGAAATAGGCACTCTGGTAGAGTTACTTTGTGTGTGTTTATAAGTAGTTTTAAACCTTGTGATCCACATAACAGCAAAAGAAGAACTGACTGTGTTACAGTCAGTGCGCGATTCATTTGCAGTTTGGATGCATTGGTGTGAACATCTCCTGCCCTGATAGCGCTTTGGCACAGGCAAGGTGCCCACGGCAGTACCCGCCGCTTGTTGACTGTAAGAGTGATACGCGCTTTCACATCAAAAAGTCGTCATAAATAAGTCTCCAATAACACCAGAAAAAGTCGCCAGATTTGTTGCTAGTCACTTTTTAGAAAAAAAGTCGCTAAGGTGGCAACACTGGTCAACTGGTCGACTGACTTACTTGAGCCTTGAGCCTCACTGAATTAACAAAGGATTAGGAATAGGTGTAACTCTGAGGTTAGAGCTAGCCATATATGCTTTAGAGACAGGGGAAAAAACCAAAATAGATGAAGCACATCATTTTTCAGGTATGTCATTTTATTATATTTGTGCCTTGATTTTTTTTTTTCAGATTTAACCCTACCATCAGATTAGTATGGAATTAAAAACGTATCGATAACTCGAATTTCGAGTTATCTTTCTCGAAATTTTGACTTATTAACTCAAAATTTCAAGTTACTTTTCATTTTGAGAAAAGTAACTTGAAAATTTGAGTTAGCTCTGCCAGTCAGTAATCTACATGGAATGCCCCCTCAAAACCGGATCACAACAAATTGGTGCTTTCGAGAGTATGTTTGCTGATAGTAACGCCATTTAATTCAGCTAATAACACAAGGATTTCATCACTTGTGAAGCCACGCTGAAGATAATCAGCAATTTGTGCTTTCATGACTGGCTCTAATACTGATAGCTTAGCTGTAGTATTTGCAGCTGAGGGCTTCAGCTTCCGGGTAATAAGGAAATGACATCATTCACGTAATTACTGATTGGCAGTGCTAACTCAAAATTTTGAGTTATTAACTCGAAATTTTGAGAAAAGTAAGTCAAAATTTCAAGAAAATAACTTGAAATTTTGAGTTATAAATACTTTTTTTTTTAGTGGCAGAAATGGGCTTCCATAGATTAGGGATTTGGGGATCATAAAACTTAATTGTATATTTAATTATTTGTCTTTCTTATATTTTTTAAGCATCTAATTGAACTCAGATGATTGGGAACTACATTGAGGAATATCAACATTCTGCTGTCATTACTATGTTTCACATTATTAATAAAAGTTTTGACAATCTGAACAGGTGTGTGACCGGATGTGATAGTCGACTGACCAGTTTGGACATTGCCTTTTCCCGTCTACTTGCCCTCCGCTGTCCTTTATTGCTACTCTGTGCAAAGTATGCATGTTCCTGTGCACCTGTGTGATATTTATTAGCGGTATGCCGAGTTCTTTGTGATAATTACGTAGGGAAACCTCTGGCGTGTGAAGCAGCATCTGCCATAGAGGCAGCTGCTCTCTATATTATAATTATGGTTGTAAAATATGTTGGACAGGCCGTGGCAGTGCCAGCTCCTTGGGAAAAGGCCACGTGCGCTACCATTCCCATTGTTTAAAGCCATTTACATCCTGCTGGCTTCACTGCTTCTCACACTCCTGTGGATTTATTATCGTAATCACGGGCACGTATGGAGGCTGTGGTTTGAGACACATTACCAGCTTCTCCATTTCAAGTTATGATCTACAGAAGGCAGGTAGAGAAACACTGATCAACCCCAGAGCACCATTAACTCACTCAAGTTACACGTTAGTCCACAACTCACCAGAAAGCAGCAGTGAATCTTTAACTCCGAGCCAACGTTGTAACATCAGACCACTTGCAATGTGATCTGTGCTGCTTTTTCTCCTTGTTTTTTCCATTGTTCATTAAAAATCGGTCTCTGTCATCCTTACTTGTTTCCATCTGAAGTAACTGGACCTTTTTAGTCGCAGGAAGTCTAAAATGTTTGATGGGTCTTGTTGTGTGTTTAAAAATAAAGCCAATATTACTAGTCTGCTGGTTATTGAAGAGATTGCAGGGTTAAAGTGCTTCTACATTGACTTTACCTTTAAGAACCTGGAAGTTAATCTATCTTTGCTTCCTACTCTATAGCGAATGTTACACAGCTTGAGTTATTGTTGAATGTTCTGATACAACCTATTGGAGAAAAATGTGGAAAGGTTGGTAGTTTTGATACCACTTATGATGTGCTGCAGGTCTTTTCCAGGGAACCCCAAAGGAGATTACACAGCTTGGTGCAAATTTAGGTGGGGATTCAATCCTTTGACGAAGCACACAAAATGCCATATCCTATAAGTAAGCAGAAAGCATTAGTGAAATGATTTATTCAGCCTACCAGAGCTCATTTAATTATGTAATCTTGTAGTGCCATTTTGAATACATTAACCGATGGAAAACTTCAAATCTAGAGAGTTGTGTGGCATGAGTCAGCACAGATGAGCTGCTGTGTGCCAGTTTAACAATCTGCCCACCGTATTTACAGACCAGTGTGTCAGGGACTCTCCACAGACACCTCAAACGTGCACCTCAGTCTTTCCGTATGCCTGTAAGCGTGCGTGTTTACGCTATCGTGTGTCAACCGCTCTCTGCTAGTACGTCACTACATTGTGACTGGATACTTCAGGTTCCCTTTGTTGAAGACCATTTGAGGCTATTGCAGGAGAGGAGGAGGTGTACTCTGAAACAATTGTGTGTGCGTGCGCACGTATGTGTCCTCAAACATTCGCTTTGTACCTGTGCTGTAGTGACGGCCGGAGTGACGTGTGTTTGTGTGTCCTGGCCCGACCCACATACATCTCCCCCTTACCTTCCCTCTTCTACTGTCACCACATTTCTCCCGCTATCTCACTCCTGCACCTCCACACACACACACACACACACACCCTCTAACCCTCACCTAAACCATACTAATGATGCCCCAGCACTACAGCCCACTCAGCTTATAACAAGGTCATCTTGCCCCACACAAACACACACACTTACACACACACAAACCACCCTGAGCAGAGACACAATTTCAAGTACAAACATACAAACCCACACACTCATACAGGGACAAACACAAACAAATGATGAGATTTTATGATAATTTAGGTAGAGTGTGTAGGAGAGAGATAATTTCACCCCGGCTTTGTGCTTGTGTGTGTAAGCAGGGTTGATATGATCTAATGAGGATGTTAAGCCGCCTATTGGATATCAAAGCGAAACCAGTATAGCTTGTCTTGTCCTCTGACTGCCGGCTGGAGCTGCTGTGGAAACCTTCCTCTCTTCTGTTAACAGGATAGAATAACACTCGGAGTTGTTTCTGCAGCACGGGGGCCAAGTGTTCATCCAGCAACGGCAAATTGGTGTGTGTGTGTGTGTGCAGCACAGAGAGAAAATCTGCGTGCATTTGTATCAGAGACAAAAGAGGAATGACAGTGTGACAATAGTGGGCATGCACACTTCAGCCTGACTCTGTGTGTGTGCGTGTGAGTGTGTCCGAGGCTCATTGTTGTGTCGTGATACATCAGGGCACATCAGCTCCTCTCATTAACACACACTGATTTATCAATAACGTGCGGCAGCGTTTGGAGAGCACACATTGAACCGGGGCGATTTACTGCCTCGTAGACCGGACACTCTGGACAGGCCACACGAGGGAGGACTATATTTCTTTCTCTGCCTCTCTGTTTGTCTCTCTCTTTATCAGCGTTCTCCCTCTCTCCTCCTGCTGGTCAATCCATCAGCTTTCTCCTTCTCTCTCTATCTCACCTCTCTTTTTTTCTCTTTTCGCCCATAGCTTTGATCACCCCGATCTTCCTCCACACACACATACACTTATCTTTTCAAGGACATCTTGCTTTCTTATAACTGTCCGTCTCTCAGTGTCTTCCTGTGTCTAATCATCTTTTCTTTGGTCCTTTCTTTGTTTATTCACTGGACACTAGAGAGACTCTTGTTATTGTGAATCCATGTGATGTAACATGTGGTTGAGTTGTTAACTGATCACCAGTGGGTGTGATGCATGCCCTATACCAGCTTTATCTTCTAAAATTATACCGGTGTACTAATTTTCAGCAGATGATACATTCTAGGAAAAGTTCAACCCACCATAGACTGTATGGATGTGATAGACCTTGCCACTGTGACATCACTCATTGGTGCGCCACCGCAAGGTTGCATTTATCACTATCAGAAAACAAACTTATTATCCACAAAGACCAAAAATGTTGTTTTTACAAGGTTGTAAACTGGATTTTAACTGCAATGTTATTGGGCATTACAGATAAAGTGACTGGAAAGACAACATGTCTATTTAATTAACCCTTTAATGCATCAATTATGACAACAACAATCAGAATTTCATGCATGAAAGGGTTAAATAACAATAATTACAATGAAACACGTCATACATCTATAGTAACATTAAACGACCAGTGGGTGGCAGGATATGGAGTGACAGATCATTGCCCAATGTAATGGTTTATGTGCAAGTGCACCATCAACACTGACACAAATAGGAGAAAACAGCCTTTGAATAGCTGTCCACTGTAGTGACAACAATGCGTGAAAGGGTTAAAACCACAGTCCTTACCCAACATTAGAAAATGGCCCATGTTTATTAAAATGCAACTATAGACAGGAGTTTAAAAGACAACACTTCAAATATTTGTAGCTCTTTCAAGGGTCCCAAAAACACACTCTGATATCACTTGAATTAATTGCATGTTAAAGAAAAATGGATGGATGGATTTAATGGAGACATTGTTACCAGAAAAATCTCTGATTCAGCTTTTCATGTGGTGCGAGTTCACAGGAGCCATCGTAAAGCACTTTTTGTGTACCACATTTTTATTTTCAGTTTCTCTGTTACTGACAGTTAGTTAGAGATAACCAGCCTTCAATCTGCTGTCAGCCAAACTACTACTACCACATGCTTCATGCAGTGCATTAGTAGCTGATTACTAACCGGTTCTGCTCTCCGTCTTTGCCAGTGCGGCAGATGTTGTGTATGAAATGGGGCCCAGAATAAATGATTCAGAGATGCTAACATTTGCCCTGTGTGATGATCAATGTGGGCTTTCAGTCCCGCCCCTCCCAAACAATTGATTTATGGAGACAACCGGCGTTTGTTTTTGCTGCAGAGTTTTTTTGGATCAGCATCAATCATCATTATCAAACAAAATCGAATATTTCTGGTGGAAGTGCCCGTATCTGGGTGTGTGTGTGTTGTATTTTATCTGGCATCTGTCTGAACTGTGGGTGAGCGCTGATTGGAACACGTTTGGTTTATGAAGTCTAGTAGTTCCTACCCTAGTAGGAATAAAGCGAGCTGCTTGTATGGCATTTTGTTGGCACGACACGGCACAGCGAGGCACTGAGTGCGTCAAAGTGTAATTAGAGCAGGGCAACGAGTGCCACGATGAGTTTCAGATCTGAAGACGTTGCTCTTCAAATGACCTCCAGTTGAGATCGTATCACACACAACTGAAACTCAGTGTTTGTGTGTGCATGGGAAGACGTTTGAGTTCATCAATCCTAATACTCAACATCCTGCTTTGGCATCAGACACTGTGATTTACCATCTTGAGAGCCCGAGTAACAAATAACAAATAACGTCAAGCCAACGCTACCACCATCACCACCAACCCAACATCGCCTTTCTCAATGTCACAAACCCCTACAGGAAGACTGTCCCTTTAATCAATGCTTGTAGTTTAACCCATTATATTAACATGCTGAGGGCAGCGAAGCCATCATTTGCATTTGATATGCAATCAATTTGCCGCATGGTCTCTGTGCGGAGCCGGGCGAAACGTGCATCACATGGCGATGACAGTTTAGGGGTACAGGGAACACAGACAGACGTACGACTGCAGCAACAATCAAGCGGCACGAGACCCTTCTGTCTAACATGATGACACACAGCAGTGCAGGGAGATCCACATAAGCACACAACACACACGCACGTACATGTCGTGGTCACGCGTTCGGAGTCTGATCTCTCTTTCAGCTCCACCACACAGTGTCCCTGACCGAAGTGAGGCTCTCCAAAAGAAAACTCATGAAATCAGATGCCATTTTTATCTCCCTTTCTTACTCTCTCTGTGTGTGTTTGTGTGTATAAACCTCTCATTCTAACACATACGCACCACATCAAAAGTGCTGTCGAGTGATGTGCAAAGATAAGCTGGCCTTATGGGAAAAGTCTCTGTGTGCATGCTTTTCTGCTTGCGTCTGTATCTGATTACGTGTTAATGTACTCTGATCACAGGGTGGTGGTGTAGGATTTACTAACAGGTGCTCTGGCCCGTGGCAGATCAGCACACAGCACACACGAGCAACCCTTTTCTTTATAGCTTCTTTATATAATTCTTTTAAAATGTTGCTAACATGGGGTTAGACTTGTTATGTTTTCTTCTATAACTGGTCATAAGAAGTAGATCTCCAGGCTTTCTGAAGGTCTTTTAGAGTTTTTCTTTGGACATTTCTTTTCACTTATATCAGTCCAGTCCTTGCACATGATCATTTTCAGAGGAATAACTAAAAGGACGAACCAGTGTTGTGTTGCACTGACAACAAATAATTTTAAATTATTTTTTTGGGCACTTTGTTACTAATAACCTGTCATAAAAATATAATTTGTTCGATTTTCCTTTAATTGAATCAACAACAAAAAAATACCACTACCAACAAGATGATTCTTAAAGAGCTCTTAGCAGATTAGCAAAACATGCTAATCTGCTAGTAGTTTAGCATGTTTTGCTAATTGGCTAATGTCCCTACAAAATTTGAGAAACTGGTTAAGTGAAGGACAAAAGAAGAAGTGGCAGGCCTAAGAACTATCTGCGGCACATGAACAGCATAGAAAGTCGTGTCTTTAAGAAATAGGACAAAAGATCCAGCAAAGACCTGACACAGGGCTTGAATAGCTTCATTTATTAGCATGACAATCCCAAACACGCTGCCAGTTAAAGCATACCTGAAGAGGAAAACATACCATTGATCACTGAGAGCCTGGACATCAACATTAATAAAGCAGTGTGGGATTATCTTGACAAAGAATGAAAGAAAAGAAGAGCTTTGAATACCCTTTAAGAAGCCTGGAGAACTATTATTGAACACCACTTAAAAAAATTACAAGAAAACCTGTCTAGAAGAGTTCAAGCTGTGTTGTTCAGGTTTTTTTTTTAGTTTTTTTAGTTTTTTTTTTTACCTTTTTTATTATAGGTTAGCATGTTTTTCAACAAATCCCTGCACCTACCTCCTGTTTTCCTAGAAAAATATAAAGAGTGTGGTTCAAGACTTTTGCAATCTACTATATACCAACCAAAGTGTGATCTAGTTTCCAGTCCATAAACTTCAGCTTGCACAAGTCATTCAAAGTAAATTTATAACAGAAAACCTGCCCAATGAGCTGGGTTTGGACTTTAACAGCCAGGGGCTTCTAAGACTGCTATGAATGATATTAACCTAAATTACAAGATCCAGAGCTTCTGGCATATGATCCATCCAAAGAACTCAGTGTGGCAAGTGGACTACTGCTGCTTTCATTCCAATTTTAACTAAATTCCTCATGGAAGTGTAATACTGAATCAAGTGTCCCTTTTATTGATGTCTGAGCAAGAGCGGCTATATGGCAGCATACTGTATGATAAACAGGGCTGCTTCCAATATATTTGTATTTTGCAGTGAAGAGAAACGTATTCAGCCACAAACACAGGGAGACACAAGCACACGCAGGACCAAATCCCAGGACCCCCACAGATATTTACCACTTGTCCTGTACTGTATTTACAGTGCTGTTTCCAAGTCACTGCACGAATAATCCTGCATTACGCCTCTTACGAGTGTCTATAGAGAGGAAGCAGAGGCAAATGTCTTCCTTATATAATCATAATTGATTGTGTTAGTGTACAGACATTGAACAGGTACAGCTTTTCAGACAACTCTCCAACGGATACGCACACAATGTGTGCACAGTAACACAAACACTACTGTACTTGTTTTGGAAAGAAATGTGGCAAATTGCATAGACAGACTTGCAGTTTACATTTGCAGTACACACACACACACACACACACACACATACACACAGGTGATAAAAGAGCTGCAGTCTACACTGTATCACCCTCTTTAGGCAGGTCTGTAGTTTTAATACTGTGTAAATCTTAAACTGGAACCTACAGCACACACGTTTCTTATGTAAAGGATTTTCTGTTAATTTCTTTTATATGTCACACACATAATTCATATGTATATGCATGTGTTTGTGTGTGTGTGAGTCATCTTGCTGATTGCAGCATCCTGTCTACCTGTGTGTTGTTCCCCAGCGGTACACAAGCACAGGTGCATAACGTGCCCTTCACTTTAATGTGCCATCAATCTGGAAAGCTGGAGGCAAGCCAAAGTGCAACCTTCCCAAGCCACTGCACACATCACGTATGGACACACGCAGCCATACGTGTGTGTGCGGTTAATGTATGGTGGAAATGCTTGCCTTAACATGAGAGTTTGCATAGAATCGAGAGGAGAATTTCTTCTAATCCCGGGGCTTTCCCTGTGCCATTAAATTATCCATCATGCAATTAGGTTGTCATTCATCAGAAATGGGCAGAGACGGATCGAGAGTGATAGAAGGTCCTCTTCACCATTTATTAAGTCTGCACTGAGCATTAAAATCTTATAAGTCAAATGAAAAATTTCAATTTGTAGATCTTTGATCAGCCTACTCTGTTATTGTCCTTAAACCAAGCAGAAATATCACAAAAATGTCATCTCTCAATTTTTAGCAAAGATGAATTGGCATAATAATCTGCAACCAAATTTTTTAAGGTGTAAATTGGACACGAATAAATGCTACACTATATGGTTGAATTTTTGTGTGTATAAGCTGCAATAATTAGCACTCTTACACCAACTATGTTCTTAAGCATCTAAATCAGTGGTCACCGAATGGTGCACCGAAGCCAAGTGATTATATCATAATTATTATTATAAGTCATGGTCCTTGAGATTTGTTCTGAAGTGGTGTAATTGAAATCAAACTGAAACTGGTTCTTTGCTAATTAGCATACAAGATGCTTGCAGCTACAATAACATCAAATGTTTGTTTGGAAAAACCCGTTTTGAAACTGTGAAATGCCAAAATCCAAATACATGTATGCAATGTACGTTTATATGTAGTCTAATAATTTGCCTCAGCTGCTTTAGCCTACTTCCTTTTCACAAAATAAAAGGAAATACTTAGCTTATCCTTTACATCTTACAGGGCAAAGCTAGCACAGTGGGCTACTTCTATTTACTATTTCTCTTACTTCATCATGCAGCACATCTTGGCGAGCACAAGCTCTCTACAGGAGTGCAGGTGTGTTGCTTGAGTGGAACAGCTCGGTTATTAGTTCTTAATTTGCATACTTAACATTAAGACAAATGCATCAGTGGCAGCTGTCGTCGCGGGCCGCCTAACGGGTATTAGCGGTGTAGAAACTATTGGCGTTGCAACTGCTGTGTTTACACAACTCTGCTAGCCAGCAAGACAGCGGCTGGTCTAGCTGTACACTAACTGCACCTTGGGCCTGTTCTTCGTACCGCGCTAAGTGAGTTAGCTGGATGAGATTGTTGACGATTTCGCGTGATCCTGGATCGTTCGGTTCCCCGAAGCCCATCCGGGACTTGCTGTCATAGCAACAGAGCCGTAAGCGTAAACCTGCTGGGGAGCAGGTTTACTTTATGTAAACAGGATTAGATCGCGGCCACGCAGGTATGTCCGCGTCATTCATACGAAAGCAACAGCGATATTCCACCACTGTTTCACCATAAATAAATAACATCAATGTAACTAAAGATAATGCAGCACTTGATCCTTTTATTGATTTCACACAGATACATACAGGTCATTCCCTAAAAAAGGGAAATGTACTATTAACATTCTATTACATGTATGTGATTATTACAGATGTAATTCATATTTCAGAGTAGTAATTGTAAATTACTTCGTGTAATCAAGATGAGAGACCACGGCTATAAAAGCGAAGGTGGATTTGGGAAGTCTGTCGCAGTCATATCCTGTCCGTTTACGCGAGCAACCCATTGCGGAAGGTGCAAGATTGATAAGGAGAGTCCTCAGAATTCAGCGTATATTGCGGGACAGACAGGATCCTTTAGCTCAGCGCGACAGTGTGCTCATAGAGAGATATCGATTTTCCCGTGAGGGTATTAGTCACTTAACCAACTTGTTGACGAGGGGGTGCAGGACCACCACCTGTCTTCTTCTGCTCTGCCCTTTTCTTGGTTGCTGTTATGAACAAACAAACAGAGTATTCCAGGGTCTCTTTCCAAGAGACGACAAGCAATATAAGTGATAAATATTACCATTCTGTAGAATATTCTTATATTTCACTTTTACTTGTTCCCATGTTCTAGTGGGTCCTGTTGTGGCTCTAATGTGAAAGGGGATATAATATAACATATTATAATATAATATAATGTAATATAATATTGGATAATATGGTGTGATATGATAAATCTACCCTACCGCCTACTGGTGTTGGCCAGAGGGGCCGATGGCGCAATATGGCAGCCTGGCTTCTGTCAGTCTGCCCCAGGGCAGCTGTGGCTACAACCGTAGCTGCCTCCACCAGTGTGTGAATGTGAGAGTGAATGAATAGTGGCATTGTAAAGCGCTTTGGGTGCCTTGAAAAGCGCTATATCAATCCACTCCATTATTATTGTTATTATTGAATTACTTACGAGTTTGATTTGTCAGCAACTTTCTGCCAGCCCTCTCTCCTTGCTTTTGCAGCCTTTGCAGTGTTCCCTTGCGTTTTAATTAAACTCTGAAACTCCTGAAATCCCTCACTCAAGAGTTCTTGCTCTGCTGCCAAAAAATACCGAGCGCGCTCCTTCGACATTTTCGCCGACCAATCAAAGGGTTGCCGATCAATGTTTCTACTATCGATGCGTAGCCCCTGTTGGGCCACCCAGTGATCTCACATTACTTCATCCAGCTATACTAATCGTCAACAACAGGTGTGTTCGGGGAACCGGAATAGCGAGCTCAGAGTTAGCGCGATGATTTGGTCTTGGATGTTTCATTTAATCTTGGATGTAGTAAGCGACGTACGAAGCACAGGGCCCTTATCCGGTCTTTAAGTCTGACATCATTAGCCTTGTCTGGGCTCAAACTCCGCTGCAGGTCCATAAGTCAAACAATCACTGCGGCATCACTGAGAGTTGAAAACTGTCTAAATTCTTTCATCTGTGATAAAATGATCAGTGTGGCTGCTTTACCAGGTGTAACAATTACGTTTAACATCCAGGCATCCATGAAAACGGAATTTATGACATTTAACGGAGTTAGAAATTAGCAGGAAGTTAGCTCGCTACCTTCCATCATACATAAATACAATATAGCATGTCCTGACTGAGGGATTTTGGAAACAAATTAAAACGTACAGCTCTGCTATCACTTCCGACATAAATGAAGACAGAAAACTAAACAGCAGTGACGTTTGTAGGGTTACTGAAGTTTGGCTAGCTGGTATATAATGATGTGCTACGTGACCGCTAGTGACACAGCTATGTTAGCACGCAAACTTTTTTCCACTCAATAGTTAACATGAGGATTCTCAATGGTCAGCGACAAATGTAATCGCATGGCAGGATGCTGTAAACAGACCAAACTTCAGCCAGGAGAACAACTGAGAGAATCCATCCACAATATGAGGTTAGTCATTCATATAGTGCTGCATGAGCTGTAGTTACATCCAGAGATGGGCAGTAACGCGTTACTTGTAATCTGATTACTTTTTTCAGGTAACGAGTAAAGTAAGGAAATACTATTGCAAAAATGGTAATTAGATTACCATTACTTTCCTGCAGGAACGCTGCGTTACTGCGTTACGAAAACCGTGATTTTTTTGCGAGAATGTCTCATGACAGTGACGTAAGCGAGTGCGACGTTCGTGACAACAGCTGTGTGCAGATCAACAATGGATCATATATCGAGTGCGGGAGAGAGTATGAGCGTGCAGCGTTTAAACCGTGGAAGTACTGACTTTATTTTGAGTTTGATTCCATAAAAAGTGACAAAACATTAGCGTCCGTTGTGCGTGGGAAGAAAACTTCTTTTTACAGCGAAAAAAACCCCCTAAACTTCCAAGCAAGCACCGAGTGCGCAACGGCGTAATGGGAAACTCACAGAGAAACTCGCGGATTCTTCAACTGACCGCGGCACACCTGCACCAGGGTAAACATCCGCCTAACCCACTCCTGCTTTACAGGTGAAAATAGAGCAACAGGATCGCTAGTCTTTGATGTTATTTATTTTCAGCTGTGTTTTACTTGCATCTATTTGAAAGACTGAGTGTAAACACAAAAAAATATTTTATTTTATGTGCTGGAATGTGCAGAAAATAGGTTTAAATGTTAAACAAATTTCTTCCAGTCAGAGAATGGCGCATATAATTAAATTTTTGCTTGATGCATAAAGTTAAAAGGTTAAAACTAATAAAACAATTTTTAAAAAGTGTCACGGCTGGCGGAGTGAGCCGTGTGGAGTGGAGGAAAAGGAGGACCCAAAATGCAGCAACTGATGATACGAGTGAAGTTTATTTACACGGTGGCAGTGGCAAAAACAGGCAATGAAGCATGAGTAATGACAAACCTAAACTGGGAGAAACTAAAGAGCAAACCTGAAATCTACAAAACTGAGAGCGGAGCAGAGAGACGCAGACTAAGGAACAAGATACCAAGAAACACAGACGAGCCGACAACGAACAAAGACCGACACACACACACACACACACACACACACACACACACACACACACACACACACACAAGGTAATCGGGTAATCGCACACAGGAGGGAAGAACAGCTGATCTGAATACACATGATGACTGGAGGACACAAGCTGAACACAATGACAACAGACACAGACCTTCAGAATAGAACAGGAAATCTAGGGCACGAGCCTTCAAAGTAAAGCAGGGAACACAGACTGATTTACAACACGACACGGGGACATGAACAGAGCACCAAGGACAGACACAGGTAGGGCTGAATACACACCAAACTTCAGGTTCAACCCTAAACTAATACAAAATCAGAATAAACACGAGGCACAAAAATGACTTCAAAGAAACACAAAACTCTGGGTCAAAATGACCCAGGACCATGACAGTACCCCCCCACCAAGGGCTGGCTCCAGACAGCCCAAAACAAAAACAGATGACCAACCCAGGGCGGGCGGCGGGGGTCCAGGACGGAGGGACCACCACCGAACAAAAACAAGCTCCAGCGAACCAAGTGACTCGTCCAAAACAAACACACATGCTGGAGCACAAGAACAACAACACAGTTCAGGAGGCCGGCCCAGAGGCTGACAGCTCAGAAGTCCAGGACAGTTCATCTTCTGAGGCCGGCCACGTCGGCGACACAGCTCCGAAAGCCGACCGAGCGGAAGGCAGCGGTGGCGGAGCGGAGGCAGTTCAGGCGGCTGACCGTGCGGACAGCAACGGCGGCGATGACACAAGTCTGGAGGCCGACCGCGCGGAAGGCAGCGGCGGCGTCTAGGAGGTCGTCCATATTGACGATGACGCTCCACCAGCGGCCTGGCAGATGACCGCCGATGTCGAGGCGGCAGTTCGGAACTCGAAGGTGGCGTGGCCGTCGCAGCACCAGACGAGACCGAAGCAGAGGCTGGACCAGACGAGGCCGAAGCAGAGGCTGGGCCAGACGAGGCTGAAGCAGAAGCCGGACCAGGCGAAGCTGAAGCCGATGAGGAGACTGGACCAGACGAGACCGAAGCTGAAGCAGAGGCTGGACCAGACGAGGCTGAAGCAGAGGCTGGACCAGATGAGGCTGAAGCGGAGGCCGGACCAGGCGAAGCTGAAGCCGATGAGGAGACTGGACCAGGCGAGGCAGATGATGATGCTGAAGCCGGGCCAGGCGAGGCAGATGATGATGCTGCAGCAGGGGGCTGGACGGGCTCCTCGGGCCCCCCAGCGAAAACAGTCTCTGGACCAGTGGGCACCGGGGCCCCTGGAACACACAGGTCAGAACCAGTAGGCGCACGGGCCTCTGGCAGGCACAGTTCAGAACCAGCAGGCGCACGGGCCTCTGGCAAACACAAGGCAGACTGCAGCTGCACGGAGCATTGACTCAGCTCAGGCAGCGACAGCCGAATGCAGTCCTCAGCTGGCTTCTTAACCTCCAGGGGTCCAGAGTTGGCTGGGGGCTGGAACCCAGCCTCTGGGGAGGCCCTGGAGTGCGTCACAGTCTCTGTACTGGCCAGCTGTTGCGGACTGACTACTGCATTATGTGGTGTGTCTCTCTGCTTGACATGAACAGGTGAAAAATAGTTCTTTCTGGGTTGGATGGACTTAACTTGTTGTGCAGGAGGAGTTGGTGAAGATGATGGCTGAATAGGTGATAATAAGGCTGATGAGTCTCTTGCCAACTGAGCTATTGACTGAGCCATGGATTGTAACCAAGTGTCTAATAGGTCTGGCTGTGACTGTAATGGAGGTGACGGTTGAGTGGCTAACTGAGGTAGCGGCTGCAGGGCAGCTAACCGAGCTACCGGCTGGGCAGCTGGCTCAACAAACACAGCCCCGGAATAAACAGTCACACGAGCTGCCAAAACAGACGGAGTGTCTTTTTCACTCACCACAGCCGGCAGTTCCGAAGTCCTAATCTCCGGCTGTGGGGCGACGTGCCGACGGCGCGATCATCGCTTCCTCCCGGGCAAAACCTCCGGCGGGCCGGGCAAAACCTCCGGCGGGCCGGGAAAAACCTCCGGCGGGCCGGGCAAAATCTTCACCGCCGGGCTGGGTTGGGAAGCGGTAGCGGCTGGAGGGCGAAGGTGCAGCTCATGAAGGAGGAAGTCCTGTGCCAGCGGGTGAAGCGAGTCTAGCAGCCAGGAGTGTGCAGAGAGTAGCTGCTGTAGCCTGGCTTCTACAGCGCGGTGGAACTCTTCTCCCTCCTGCTCGAGCCACAGGTTTACCAACCTTGCGACCGTGTCGGTTACCTCCTCCCGAAACTCCTGGGTAGGTGCGAATGCTGCTGGGTCCATGTTTGGTCGGCTCGTACTGTCACGGCTGGCGGAGTGAGCCGTGTGGAGTGGAGGAAAAGGAGGACCCAAAATGCAGCAACTGATGATACGAGTGAAGTTTATTTACACGGTGGCAGTGGCAAAAACAGGCAATGAAGCATGAGTAATGACAAACCTAAACTGGGAGAAACTAAAGAGCAAACCTGAAATCTACAAAACTGAGAGCGGAGCAGAGAGACGTAGACTAAGGAACAAGATACCAAGAAACACAGACGAGCCGACAACGAACAAAGACCGACACCCACTATATATATACACACACACACACACACACACACACACACACACACACACACACACACACACACACACACACACACACACACAAGGTAATCGGGTAATCGCACACAGGAGGGAAGAACAGCTGATCTGAATACACATGATGACTGGAGGACACAAGCTGAACACAATGACAACAGACACAGACCTTCAGAATAGAACAGGAAATCTAGGGCACGAGCCTTCAAAGTAAAGCAGGGAACACAGACTGATTTACAACACGACACGGGGACATGAACAGAGCACCAAGGACAGACACAGGTAGGGCTGAATACACACCAAACTTCAGGTTCAACCCTAAACTAATACAAAATCAGAATAAACACGAGGCACAAAAATGACTTCAAAGAAACACAAAACGCTGGGTCAAAATGACCCAGGACCATGACAAAAAGAGACTTTTCCATTTGATTACATTTTGTATGATGAATTATGCAGAAAAAGTAGAATTGGGCTGAAAGATCTATTGCTTTATCACCTATTCAGGTTGTAAATCGTATTTTTAAAAAGTAACTAAGTAACTAAGTAATTAATTACTTTTGAAAATAAGTAATCAGTAAACTAACGGGATTACTTTTTTGGGGAAGTAATCGGTAATTAGTTACTGATTACTTTTTTCAAGTAACTTGACCAACACTGGTTACATCGTACAGTTTTAAAAACTGAGCTTTAAAATGATTAGCAGTAATAAAAGTTTTTAGGGGCTTTTTGAGAATAAATAGAAGAAAATACAAAACATTAAACATGTTAAAAACAGTAAAGCCATATTAAACGAGACTACTTTGGGCCCGGAAGCAGGATTTGTCACGTCATCACTTAAAGACCGGATACTGACAGACGATGTGCTTTGCTTTCATAGCTAGGGATTCCATGCCTTTTACCGTCTCAGTAAACTACGACCCATAGTGGTCAAGCAATACTAACTTAATTCTACTAATCTGAGTTTGACATACTTGCCTTGCAGCACTGAGTGGATGATCTTTCACCAACCTCTCTCTTCCACCGCGCTTTCCAAAAGCCATACCCGCAACCTTGTGGTTGTTAGTTCAAATTCATTGGCCAATGTTTAGCGTCATTTCGTTATGTGTCCCAACATCCAATGGCATGTCACATTGTTTTCATGACCGTGCCCTCGCCCCAGGTGCAGAGGCCTATTTCTGTTCAGGAATGTTGCAGTTCCTACCTCTACATTTATTTTTTAAAATATATAATTAGCACAGCGTGGCCGTGCAATGTTTAATGTTTTTTTTTTTAAGTTTTTATTCATATTAATTATATTTTCACTTATTACCTCTGAATTATTGAAACAGACCAAGATGACATAAAATTTTCAGCAAAATTATCATTCAAATACTCCTTTAATTATTAATTGTTCTCATTAATTTTTGATCATTTTATATATTTTTCCATAGTATTACATTTGAATTTAACAGTTCACAGTTAACAATGTAACTATGCATATGTATAAAAATATATTTAAAAAATAAGAAAATATGTTTTATTACATTTACAGTGATTTTATGTTATTTTACATTTGACATGTAAAATCAGTTTATTTATGTAAATTTAATGATATTCTAGAAAAACAGTAAAAAAAACTGTGAACTACACAGTAAAATAGAGAAGGTCTCTCCTTCCCTTCCCCCCCAACCAGTCACTACAGATGCCTGCCCCTTCCTGAAGCTGGTTCTGGTGTAGGTTACTTCCTGTTAAAAGGGAGTTTGCCTTTCCCCACTGTCACCAAGTGCTTGCTGTTAGGGGGTTGTTTGATTGTTGGGGTTTTCTCTGTGTTATTGTAGGGTCTTTACCTTGCAATATAAAGCTTGAACAGGTGACTATTGTTGTGATCTGGTGGTATTTAAATAAAACTTAGTTGAAGAAGCAGAAGAAAATGGATGGATTGACTTGATGTTTTATTCTGTATGACCAAAAGCAAGTGAATGGGCCCAAAACTCATCAGCAAAGTATTTACTGAGGTCAGGACCCTTTTTCCCCATTAGACTTCTATAGGACCAGAAGTGTTTGTGCAGTCACAGTTCAAGTCAGGTTTGACTTATTTAGGAGTTACTTAAAGAATCTTTACGCAAAAAAGCTAACGCAGTCTGCTTTAGTCTGATTCCGTCATTGATATGGTTAAAATATTTACCTGTTCTAAATTTGTATACAGATATAGAAATGAAAATTATACCCAGCTCAATGAGCTGCTACTGTTATGTGTGGTTATGTGTTTATGAAAGGCAGCCAGGGTACCTAGCTGTTTTTAATCCTTAACCTCCTAAGACCCGAACTCTTCCATGGCATGCATTTTTAATTTCTCTTTGATATTTGGGCATATTGAATGTAAAAACAAAGAATTACAGATTTGTTTTTTTTTTTTTACCTAATTTTTGTTTCCAAGAAAAACGAGAGCTACATATGAGGATATTTGTTTAAAATTTTGATAGAACAGTAGCAGTATAATGTCCTCATAAGTGGATATCAGGTGCTTGTAGAGCAAAATTGAGAATTTTGGTCTAAAAACCCAAAATGTGATGTCCACATATGTGGACGCCATATGCTGTAAGCCACCCAAGGCCTTTGCGCCATGAAGACAGCCATTCAAAGATATTTATCATCATTATTTTTAAACCATTTGAGTTTCATTAGACATGCTGAAGTGGTAAATGATGGGAGTGTCGGGTGCTGACATTCAGTAAGGTCACAATGCAGATTTAGACTCATGACGTTTTCTTCCATAATGACTCAAATCTCTAGAACATCAATCACGTCTTTAATAACTAATAAGTTAACCCATGTTTTCATGCAGGCATAGGTGGTGAAGCATTGAATACTTACATAACTTATAACTTATTTAACCCCTTTTTCATCACAAATTTATGTCCGTCTTCTCTTAAATGTAACCTCATCATTTCAACACACCTTATTGCAGATCTGCAATCAGTTGTAGGTTCATTGCACATTCATACAGGCTGAGGTATTTCACATATGTAGGCTTGTATGTTTATGACAGACTAACAAGCTAATGCCTAGTGCCTAATGCAGAGCTGAGGAAATTCCAGTGTTGTGTACCAACTCTACCCATTCACATAAGGCTATGCCAGCGTCTTATATGCTTTCTCTTGAGTGCAAGGACGTTTCTTGGTTGATTCTAATTGAAAAAACAAAACTGAAAAAAGACCTTGTGATTAGGGTTGGAAGACCTCTCAAACGATCAATTCTCAAAAAAGTGCTCCAGCTTACTACACATAAGTTCTTGTACAACTATAATCCAAGTGAAAATGAACTTTATTTGACTTTTTAAAATTGTATTTGTATAGCTCTCTGCCACACCTTTCAGATGCCGGTAGGTGCTGTTGTTACTTTGCTGTGTTTGGCTAAGTTTTGTACTTCTTCTAACAAAATGCAGAGAGCGTAGCTGAGCGGTGTATCGTGTGTCCGAAAGGTTTTCTTTGTGATACCTGGTTCAACAAAACCTAAGATCTCAAACAAAGATAATGGCTATCATGGCAGAAAAAAACCCTTTTCCGTTAAGCTACGATTTCTGCTTCAGGCTCAGTGCACAGAGCCTTAAACATGTCTGACACTAGGACTGACACTTGACTCTTCTTTTACACAAAACAAACCTATCAGGAAGAAACCAGAGATAAAACTTATTCTTGCATTATCTAAATTCCTGAAACAGAATTCATGTAAATTCCTTTGTGCTTACAGTTTGTGCTTCTTTAATGCGACTGCATGGGGCCATCTGGGTGTATCAGCCCCACAGGTTTCATGTATAATGTGTTCTGTGATCTTTTAGTGTCACTTTGGTGCTTTTTATAAAAGATTTTTTCCATGACTCTGAACACAACCTGGTCCACAGCTTGTTATATGTTCAGCATAAGTTACCACGGCAATTCTAGTGCCAGAGTTAGATGCCCCTCCCACTGTCATGGAGGAGATCTTTGCCTAATCTGGCAGATGATTGGCTGACAGATGTAAGGAAGCTCACAGGGGCGTACAAAACTACAGAACGTTTCTCAGATGTTCTCTGGTCGCTCCTTCCTTTCACCTTACGTCAACCTTCTTTGATCTTTATGTTAGTTCATGTTTAATAAATTATATTTTCTTAGAGTAGTTCTCTTGTGTTGGCTCCTTCTCTGTCATTTACCTCGAGCCATTTCCTGACAAATGGGGGTTCTCGTCATCTTGGGTGCAAGAGATCCAAGGCGGTGATGCTGGATGATTCTCCTATTTGACACAAATTTGCATGAGGACATAGACAAGTGAGAAGAAGTGATTGGACACAAGACAATTTCTTAAATAAAAATAAATAACCATAAACATAGAATGTGGGTTAATCCCCAGCGATACAGTTTCCTAATAGCTTGGAAAAATGTATTCTCCAGGGTCACATGCTTGCTTGTATGTGATTTGTTAGCACAGCTCCTTTCTCCAGTTGGAGAAATGATTGACCAGTTTACTATGGAGCCAGAATTTTAAACAGGGGAAACTACCCATCTGTATTCATTAGAAACTGCAACAGGGTAATGACCACAAAGATTGCATGTAGCAGATGGACAAAGCTGTCTGCCGGTTTATTGCATGCACTGGCAACACAGAGAAAACAATTTAAATTCAGAATATGTGTAAATAACATGAACAGCTGAAATCAGCAAACATGAACACAATGTTGGGCTGAATGAAGGAAGGGAAACACCAGGGCCCGACTGCACACAGGGCTGTCTCACAGAAGGCTGTGTCTCTGTCCATATATGCTACCATAAAATAAGTGTGATCCATGCGAATTACACTATCAGTACAGCTTCCTCAGAGTTCCTGGCAGGCGCATCGACACAAACATTTGCTGTTTTTCTAAGTGTGAAATGAGGAAGCCGCTGATTTTACTATAAAACTGTGCAAATGCTGTTTTTAAAAAAACAGGAATGTGGGCTATGAAGTGAAGCATCCGCTGCTTCCTCTTGCTCTCTCTTAGACTAAAATTGAGATGGGAGATGGTGTGATTAGAGCAGACGAGGACAGACTGAAGTTTGACCTCTAGCTGAGGATATGGAGAGAGTGGATGAGGAGGAGGAGGAGGAAGGAGAGATAAAGAGAGATGTAAGTGGGATCCCACAGGTCAGAGGTCCAGCCGAAAGAGAAACGATGATAGTTGTGTTTTTAATGTGATCAGAATTCAGATGGAGGGATTTTTCTTGTGCTGTGCTTTTCTGAGTATTGCTTCGTTGAGCATGAATTGGACAGAAAGGTCTATTTTAGTAGCTGCTTGTCATGTCTGGGTGCAGTAGGTGCGATTATTCTTACAAAGGTGGAGGCTGATGGAGGGTATTGACTTTTTGTCAGCTCTCGTTGAACTAGAGACTTTTTGGAGGGCTTTAACTTTGAAGAGCTGCGAAATGAAGACATTTCTGTTTGGACCTGGAGATAAAATAAAAAAAACCACCCTGACAAAGAGGGAGTGTTTGTTCACGCCAAATCTACTTGAATCTTTGAGCACACACACACACACAGGTCCTTTTTCATATACTGCTGCTTAACCTACACACTGTGCTGGCTGCTCTGCCATCAGAGGTAGAAGTAGAAAAAGAAAGTCTTAATCCAAGAAATTCAGCTTCATACGGACCATTACTCATTCCTGTGTTAATGGGCTAATAACTGAAAGCTTTAAGTTAAGACAGAATGATCCAAAACATGGCACCTCTACAGGTTTAGTAAGCTAGTTAAAACAATTTGATTTCTCTTGAACCCCAACACTGCTGTGACTGAGGGCAGGAGTGGGAACATTTGGTTTTCCAGGCTCTGACGCCTGTGCGTTAGCCCCAGAAATGACAAGATCTCAGCTAAAAGCTCATACAAACCATTTCTACGACCAACAAACGCAGCTAAACAGCAAACTATTAAGAGCGCAGGTAGGCACATTTTGCGAAATGATGCAAACACAAAGCTCCAAACACCCATTCACTCGACAGCACATAACGCAAATTAACTGGACCAGCCACAAAGACCAAAGTCACGCTTCTTGTTTGAAAAACAGTAGCATGAATTGAGCTTTCATTCCAAAACTTAAAAATTTGCGGTTATGTCTCATTCCCTGAATAACTCCATTTCCCACAATGCCTCAGAGCTGTTTCTCATCAAAACACAACACCAGTTTTCTGCCCAGTTACAGCGATTTAATTGGATGACAGCGAGTGTCTCGAATTTTGCGTCACATGGAATTCTCGCCTTGCAATCGGTGATTTATGGGATTGATATAAACGCAGGGATCTTACTGTAATTCTATTGGCTCATTTAATCAAGATCACGATTGGCTCAATCATGCTAATAGAAGCCAAAGTTACTGCCCCTCAGAATTTAAAGTCCCGGAAATTATTTTCACTGTGCAAATTACATTCATGCAAGCCACATTACGAACATGTGTGGGCAATTCTTTACAAAATATTCAAAGACAAGCATGTTTCAAGCAGGTAAATAAAGTAAAATAATTTCTGCTGTTCAATAACTACAACATTTCAGCTCTCACAGACTGAGCCAAATGTGCCAAACTGCAAAATGACTGGCTATGTCTTCACTAAAACCTCTGTAACTTCAGCCTCAGCCTTTGCATAGATAATTTCCACACATTGATTCATGATTTTCTGGAGTTTGTTGTCTACTACAGCATATTTTCAAAGGGGTTATATGCTATGAAATAAAATAAATAAATAAGCAAGCAAATCTTATTTTTCTGTGATCCATCCTCAGTTACCTTTATGTCTGTGAAGGTTCTCAGTCATCCAGGTCATCGTAGTCAAAGGAGCTTGCAAAGAAAAGCGTCTGGACTTCTTTAAGTTGCTTGAAGACGTTTCACCTCTCATCCGAGAAGCTTCTTCAGTTCTTAGGGTCAAATGGTGGAGAGTCCCAGATTTAAACCCAGTGGGAGTTTCCCCCCAAAGAGGGACAAAGGACCCCCTGATGATCCTCGACCTAATCACATGAGCCAAGGTGTGAAAATGGGTGTGGGTCACAGTCAGCCAGGGTTTCGGGTGAGCTCATTGTGAAACCTAGCCCCACCCTACACAGCCAAATCTCCAGTGTTAAATTAACACTAGAGAGTGTCTATATGGGTCCACACCTCTGAGTGTTAAATACAACACTGTTGAGTGTTAAATTAACACTTTTGACAGTGTTATATGTTTAAAAGTAACCTAGTCAGTTTTGAAGATTAACAATGGCTAACACTGAGCAGTGGTGATTTTCTAACACTGGAAAATAACTCAAAATGTTAGAAATATTCCAGTGTTAGAAAATCAGCAGTGGCTGTGGAAGTGGCTGTTTGGTCTCTCCAATGTAGAGGTCTGAGCATTCCTCGCTGCACTGTACAGCATACACCACATTGTTAAGTCTGTGTTTTGGAGTTATGTCTTTCGGGTGAACCAGTTTTTGTCTGAGCGTGTTGCTGGGTCTGAAGTACACTGGGATGTCGTGCTTGGAGAAAACTCTCCTGAGTTTTTCTGATACACCGGCTACATAGGGGATGACAATGTTGTTGCGTCTGTCCTTCTTATCCTCCCTCGCTGGTGTCTGATCTTCTTTTCTGTGCCTCTTTGCTGACTTATGAACGCCCAATTAGGATAACTGCATGTTTTGAGTGCTTCCTTTACATGTGTGTGTTCCTTCTTTTTCCCTTCAGGCTTAGAGGGAACATGTTCTGCCCGGTGGTGTAGGGTCCTAATTACTCCAAGTTTAAATTCCACTGGGTTTAAATCTGGGACTCTCCGCCATTTGACCTTAGAACTGAAGAAGCTTCTCGGATGAGAGGTGAAAGGTCTTCAAGCAACTTAAAGAAGTCCAGACGCTTTTCTTTGCAAGCTCTTTTGACCAGCTACCTTTACAAAATACCATCTTCTGTAATATTTACACCTCTGATGAAGTCTCACAAGCATTAGCTTTATTTTGATACCAAGATTGTTTATACAGAGTTTGTAATTGCAGACAAGTTGAGCAGGAACTTAAGAAAAAAAAAACCCTTGGGGTTTAAGAGGTTTAAAGAAAAGGGGTGAAAAAAAGCTTCAAGGACTTAAATTTTTCAGGAGCTAAGGAGATAATAAGGGTATAGGAGGAAAGGAAGCAGGAGGCAAAAGCCATATATCTTGGAAAGCCAGAGAGATACAAAGATAGGGAAGAGGAAGTAAGAACTAAAAGCACTCTAAAACAGTGAGGAGGAGATAGTGAGATAAGGATAAAGAAGGACAGAGATAGGCAGGTGGAAGCAAGGAGGGAGGTAAGAAGAGGAGGGGATGTAGGGATAGGAGGAGGTTTAAGGATGGAGAGGAGGAGAGAAGAAGGGAGGAAAATTGGGAAGGTGTAAGAAGGAGGAAAAGGTTCGAAAACTGTGGATTGAGAGAAGAAGGCAAGGCTGGGAATAGTGGTGGTGGTTAAAGGTAAACAAATTAGGCTGGAGTCAGTACATGACGCTCTGAGGAACTTTTATCAGATAGATTATCTGAAAAATACCCGTGTGTGTGCGTTTGTGTGTATTAATGAAGGTTTCAGCAGTGAGCAGGAGAGACCTACATGGATAAGAAACAGAACATGTGAGAAAGACTGGATGTAAATATGAACATGCCGTGTGTGTGCGAGCGCTGTCGTGTAGCTGAGATTAGAGTCCGGGGGCAGGGTCCTTTCTTTAGGAGAAGATAAGCAGACATAATTAAGAGGCCATCAATAAACTTGCTAATAAGCACTCCACGTAACAGACAGACGGAGTGAGCGAGGATCATGTGTCATCGTGCATGTGTGTAACGCAGGGAGGGAGGGAGCCGTGCTCACTTTGCGAGCGTCTTTCATTTTTCCTATCAGGCGTATCTGCTGGCTTAGATAACTTATCATTATGAGATATATCCTGCCTGTGACACATACACACTGTCGTCTCCACTCCATTTGCATAAAGAGGGCTTTTAGCGATGCCCTTGTACCCTCAATGACAGTATCTCTGCATTAGTCAGTGTTCACACACAGATATCCTCACGCAGAAGCATTGCGTATTAATTGCTTAACATTCTGCCACATTTCAGTGAAAGGATGCTAACGAGCGAAGCGTAATGTTTACCATGAAACGCAGAATTATTCAGCGGGACAACAGCTTCACAGACGGCCTCTCAGTGAGGTCCAGAAAGCCCAAAGAAGCTGAGGGCAGATAAAGAGAGTGGATATTTGGTAATGAGCCTTTTTAAGTTTTTTTTTTTAGCAAAGAAATAACATCAGTGGACGTTTGGTGCTTTGCACTGAAAATGAAAGTCAACAGAAGTATGACTGATTTATGTGGATGATAAAGAACAACCGTCGGTGGCATTTGTGAAACTTTAGATTTCAGTTTAGAGCGACAGGTTTAATAAAATGCATACAGACAGAAGAGTTTCTCTAAATACTGAATGAGAGTTACGTACCATTATTCAGCAGGATATACTGGATTTAATTCACACTAACTGAATCCTCTTCCTTCTTCTACATGTGAGCTCTCGAGCATCAGCGGCAAATATTCTAACCCCCTCCCACACACTCACCTCGTGGAGCGTGTTTTGCTACGTGTGACTTTCAGCAGAAGTCTAGATGTTAAGATTAATGTCAGTCAGGGAGCTGGGGAGTGCTTGTGTCGGAGAAGTAAACAACATGTTGAAGTGCATGTGTGTGCACGAATCACGGTTTACATTTGATCGTGTGTGAAGTTCAGGTTGCGTGCGGGGAACCATCCTGGGAAACACTGACTGGGCTGCAAAAAACGAAAACAGGAGGAGCATTGATTCTTCCTCCGCAGAGATCCGATCTGATACCGAGCTTGTGCCACGTGCACCGCTGAGCTGGAACTCTCAATGCATTTCATTCTTTTAGTTCTTTTAGTTTGAAAATCCAAAAAATGTCTGTCTATTAAAAGGCTCAGCCTGACATGCGAGTCAAAACCCTGCTGTGGAAATGCAGCTAATGCTCACATTACTGTATATTTTATTCTGTGAATGCAATTTCCAAAAGATTGGCATTCAATTTAAGAATGTGCACACGTTATACTTACACACTTGGACACTTGGGCAACTGCTTTATTGAAGCCTGACGTTGCAGCGCTCAGACTGTAATGTGTAGTGTCAGCATGATGTACAGCCTAGAGGTTGTCCACTGACAGTGATTTTGTGGACTTCCATGTGTTTCTGAATTTATAAAATCAAACTGGCTGTAATATTGTAATCAGTCCAAAAGGAAAAGCACTACTGAGAGCTCCTGTCCAGTGTCTGGTAGAGCTGAATGATTAAACATAAGCTGATAATGCTAAATGCAGCTTGGCAAAGTCCCAGCCCTAAAAGTCCCTTATGAATCCAGTATATTACGTACATTCATCTATTCATTTGTCACAGTTGTTTTTATAGGGTGTAATTATAGGAAAAACAAAATTAGCTGATTTGTGCGGTGCCCAGCAAATAAAGACTTCTGTCTACTTGCTGTGTAGTAATAAAGCTTTATGGTGACTGAGCACTATTTATTCAAAACAGACGGTGGGATAAGAACGTGGTTAAAGGAAAATTGAAGTTTATATATGTCAATTATTATAAAACTGCACTTAACAAAGGTATTTGCTGACGTTGCCAAACTCTGTCACTGCCCTTAACCTGCCAGGCAACCAGATTGTTTTTATGCATACATGAATGAATGTGCAGTGTTACTTACAAATTTCACAATATATATGTATTTGTTTCTCTGAAGACATATCCACATTTCTGTATATATTTTTTTAAATCCACAATTTTTTTTATAAAGATTCGTCTTCTTTAGAAATGTATGAAAATACATAATGACAATATATATTAATAAAATAGAGTGAATTTTAAAAATGTTGCCAACATTATAATACACTGACAATTTAAGTCAACTAATTTAAGTTTTTTCTACTTTACACAGCAAAATAGGAATATATTTTTATTTGATGATCGAAAATATAATTGTCTACCTACTAACTAGTAAAAGCAAAAGATTAGAAAGAGTAGAACACCAGGGTGAAAACAACATCCAGATAAAGGGGAAAAATGAATGTGATAGCAATAATATAATATTCTATCAATCATTTTTAAAATACTATTTTTAATAGTGTTGAACAAGCTATTCATTAGCTCACTGCTAACAAATGATTAGCTAAATGTCCATTTGAAACATGATGTCTGTGAAGTAAGATTTTGTTGCAAAGTTCTATTTTACATAATGGTTACACAGTTTATTTACAACGAAATCTGAATAGCACATTGATAGCTGTGGTCAGGGGTGGGCAACTCCAGGCATCAAGGGCCGGTGTCCTGCAGGTTTTAGAGATCACCCTGGGTCAGCACACCCGAATCAAATGATTAGTTCATTTTAAGGTATGTTGAGGAGGTAATTTAGCCATTTAAATCAGCTGTGTTGAGGCCTGGAGTTCCCCCAACCCCTGGCTTAGGTAAAGCTCAGATCAACACTGATAGTTCTGATAACCTCTTTACACAGCTGGTTTCTCATCACGCCCATATTACTGGTGAATTTAGCTAGTGAGA
Organism: Maylandia zebra; assembly: GCF_041146795.1. Taxonomy (NCBI): domain Eukaryota; kingdom Metazoa; phylum Chordata; class Actinopteri; order Cichliformes; family Cichlidae; genus Maylandia; species Maylandia zebra. Next base: position 46,099,268 of record NC_135169.1, read on the forward strand.
TGTCATGTCTGACATTAAATGGCTGCTATTTTAGCCAGTTTACATTAATGTTCTGGTTGTAGTAATATAACTGTTTTACTCAAGGAACATAATTATTAGTTTAAATTAGTGCTGTCAGCGTTAATCTCGTTAAAATGACGTTAACGCCATAACTGCATTAACGCAGCAAATCTCCGTTAGCGCGTTAGCGTGGATCGCCCCTTGCGTGGGGCTGGATGGCACTAAGGCGTTAACAAGCTAACCGCGCTAACATGTTGATGCTGTGCAGCCCCACGCACAGGGCGATCCGCACTAACTCGCTAACGGAGATTTGCCGCGTTATTGCGGTTATGGCGTTAACGTCATTTTAACGACATTAATGCTGACAGCACGAATTTAAATTATTATTAGTATTAGCACTAATCAGTGTTGGGTAAGTTACTTTAAAAAAGTAATTAATTACTAATTACTTAATCAATATTGTATTTAAAATACTTATCTAATTACTGTGTCAGAAAAGTAACTTAATTACTCAATAAGTAATTTAACTAAATACTTCTCAAAATCCCTATAAACCTTGAGTGGACAAACAATAGAAATTAAACTCTTTAAATAATAAATATATTTTTTTAAAGACGGAGACTCTACAGTACGCAGTGGTAGCATCTCTTCCACAATGTAGCCTGCAATCATTTTTTAAGCTCACCTTTTTAAGCACCTTCCGTGCTGCTGAAGTAAAATCAAGTTTTGCCTGCTTAGCAGGAGTTGCCGCGGTGTTATCCATGGATGATGAACAAGGATCACTCAGAAGTGTTCGTCCATGCTCTCGTGTCAGGCGCTTCAGTAATTACTCGTGCTATTAACAGCGGCCGATAGTTTTTTTCTCCCCAGGACATAGCTTACATACAGTATTACTGTAATATTCTTGTCTGCTTGTTTCAGAAAAGTGAAGAGACGGGAATATGTCCATTTCATAAAACAGCCACTCGCTTCAGCCGAGTCCGACATACCTAAAAATGAACAGTAATCAGTTACTCTACTTTTTCAGTGGAAAAGTAATTTAATTACAGTAGTAACGTGTTACACCCAACACTGGCACTAATAACAGTACTACTCATGTTAGATTCTTGTTTTTTGCTCATAATTGTAAAACCAACATGTCACATCTTTAAAATAACAAACAAAAAAACTTTCTACACCTCAGCATCTTTTACTGACAATGCAAAAAGTGTCTCAAATCACAGTTTACTAGAACTGCTTTGTAAACAAGAGGTGAACAAGAGAGTGGTTTCAGATAAAACATATGCTTTCATACGTCCATGGATTGACAGTGTTTGCCGTGATGTTTGACTTTACTGCAAAGCTTGTGTTCCTCTTTAAGCGAAAGCATTTTGCTCTCCTCCCCCATTTCCACCTTTCCCAGCCTCTCCGCTCTCAGTCCTCCTGGCTTTTGGCTTAAATGTAATTACAAAACTCTACTCCCACACCTGCAGCAATTAGACCGACAAAATGGCTGAGGATCTGCTGCCTCCCACTCCCCACGCCTTACCAACAATTAAACTACAGAGACAGAGAGAGGAAAAATGAGTAAAGCAACACGGGAAAGTTGATCATGTTATTGAAAACCCGCCTCTCGCCTCTTTACTTCTCCATGAGCCATCATTTATGCACAAATTATTCCTGTTTTTCTGTGCTGTTGCATGACAGTAATGACTGGGCTAATGATAGCAAATATGGCTTTACATGTTGTGCCACTGTACAAACTTGCTGCCGGATCCTTTGCATTTTCATCCTTGGCCTTAAAAAGATATTATAATATTCATTGTCAATAGTTATAATGGCCTTTTGCATTCCTGATCCTGCAGTCCTCAAATACTCTGCGAATAATGTATGAATTTGACACAGCTTTAAACATTATTTAAAATTTCTCTCCACACTTAAAAACAGATTGTCATAATTGTCATTCTGTTATTATCAGTTCTATGCAGTGGCCCTGAAACACAACAAAAATAGAAATAAGTACTGTAAAAGCTTGTAAAGAAAACACAATCAGGGTACTTTCTGGTGAGACAACGGACCAACTGCAGAAATGACAAGCTAACAGTAAAGCTAAAAGCGAGCATGTATCTGCATTTTATATGAATAATGTGAATAAAAAACACATTACTTTAAGCTTTTTTTTACCTCACAACATCGATGAATCTTCCACTTCTTTTAAATTCTCGGTTTATTCAGCTGTTTTTTGTCTATTCACGTTGTGTTTTATTCAACATCCAATGTGGTTCTTGTGTTTCTGCAGCATTTTATTACTGGCTGGTATTTTCTTATGTCATAGAAAATTTGACCTCACAGGGCCACCATAGTTCTAACGTTTTACTTTCTCAGAGGCAGAATAAGTGCCTCTCTGCACTTATCATGCATAAGCAATTATCATGCATAAGCACTGTTACTACAGTAGCTGTAAGGGTGCTAAATTCCTAATATTTTGTCCAGCCAATGCACCTTTATTACTTCATGCATATAGTGCTGATTTTAAATTTCTTTTGTCAAAACTAGTTGAAAGTAATGAAAACATTTTGGCAAAAAGGCTTTAAAAATATCATAAAAGGTAGAATGTGCAGTGTCCATCGACTGTGTACATTAAAACCAACTTTTAATACTGTATAAGGTCGTGCTTCTGATTCTTGTCAAATGTGCGCACTGGCCTGTGTCCAACTGCCTCAGCCAACGGGCTCAGACATTATTTAGAGCACCGCTGATGGTGACTCAGGTTGATCGTCAGACTTTAACATAGACGCAATGAAGTGTGAGCAAGCCTGAGTGGGTTTTCTGTTTTCCTCGTGTGTGTGGGATATTTAATTTCATATTCACATGTGTCAGAAGACAAGTGTTATTTTCAGCACAATATGAAAAGTGGACAGAATTTAATTTAGACTCTGGCTTAATCTTGTAGTGCACCTGAACGCCTCATTAACTCACCCGCAGAAATACAGTCAGCCCTTCTGCGCAAGTACTTGGTTACTGCTGGATAACGCAGAGGACTAAAGCCAATATAAGCTGCGAGCTCTGAGGTGTATCACATGGATCTGTGGCCCCGTGGGCAGCCCTGCTCTGCTGCAGCCTTGTAGAGACACACGATTGCATGAAACGAATCACTAGCGGTGAGCCAGACAGACTGACCTACCAGCAAAAAGGAGGAAGAGATGTACTGAGGGGACGACTGGGAGAAGATAAGCGACAGATGAACAGGCGAACAGATGTAGGAGGACATCACCGGCTGGACATGATGGGGTTGCCCGGTTGGGTTTTAAAGGGGAGGCCTGCCTCCTTACGCACAGAGGGAATTATCCACGTCCAGTACAATAAAGTATGGTGTATAATTACAGTGCAGTTTAGTAGCTGGAAGGAAATTGAATCCTTCAGAACCGGGACGAGAGCAGCGAGGGAAAGAGAGGGAGGTAGATAAGCAGGTGAACAAAGGGGAAAAGTCTAAAGAGAGGAAGCCTACTGTAGCTTCACTTTTTCTATTATCTTGGAGGAGCAAATTAGACTCCGAGGCACCGGAGCTACTGTACAAACTGTGCCTGTGTGCTCTCTCTAGTTTCCTGTGATTAGCTGTGGCCACTTTAAAAAAATAAGAACGCTGGTGCGCTGTGAGGATATCCCCATCTAGCTGCTTTCATTTTAGCTGACAAATGAACAGCAGCCTGTGACAATTTCCCCTGCTCCACCCACCCCGAGGTGTCACTCCAGGACACTTTGGGTGGCTGTTTGTTGTTGAGTCATCGCTGTTTGGCGTCACCAATCAAAGCGCGGTTGTACTGGATGGGAAACAGCTGCTTTGATGAGATCAGGAAATAATTAGGAGTAACATTTTGCGAACTGCGTGGCATTTCGGTTGATTGCAGAACTGCCAACGAGAACATAGTGGAACGAGCGTAAGTGTGCATGTGCTTTGGTATGAGGGCACGAATGAATTGAGGACAGACCAGAGGAGAGAGTCTCTGCAAATCAGTTTAATTAAAGAGTACCGATGCATGAGATTAGATTGGGAGCCTATGGTGTAAAAGATATGATTACACAGTGAGAGAGACACAGAATAGGAGATGGAGGGAGAGGGAGAGAGAGAAAGGACAGAGTTAAAGAGAGAGAGAGTGATGGTGAGAGCTTGGGAACAAACACAGCGGCACACTCCTGTGGTAGTTGTCGCCTGTGGTGATGCACAGCATGCCGGTCCCACGGTGCTCCTTAGGTTACCACAGCACCCGGGGTGTTTCCTGTCTTGACGATTTGGTACCTCCCGAGTCAGGAGGGGTGTGCGTGTGTGTGGCTGAAACTTCTCTGGCTGTGCGGACTGTCTGTCGCTGAGAGCCTAATTAGTAGTGTCGTTCAGAATCTGGTGACAAGATTCAGCACAAGTGCTGCAGGATGCACAGTCACCCACACACACATGCAATGTCCTTGTTCGTGAGAGAAGTGAATCCCACGTGCACTTTCTTGGATGAAATCCTCAGACCTAAGGCGACTCTTTTAATGTCATTAAATAGAGAGCTTTAGTCAGAAGTCATGTTTCAGCTACCGTTTTCTACAGTCTTTGTTACAAATTGTTACAATCATTGATGATTGCATAACCTGAAATTCAGGTCTGAGTAATACACTGGTGAGGTGTATGACCACTGACATGTGGAGTGAGTAACATAGTAGAGTAAAATTATGTCTTCATCACGGCACCTGTTGGTGGGTGGGATATGTTGGGGAGGAAGTGAACATTTTGTGTTTCGAGTTGATGTTTTAGAAGCAGGAAAAATGGGCAAGTGGAAGGATTTGAGGGAGTTTGCAAGGGCCAAAGTGTGATGGCTAGATGACTGGGTCAGAGCATCTCCAAAACACCAGTGACAGGGTCATGAGTGGCCAAGTGTCAATGAGTTTCAGTTTCAAGTTTCAAGTTTGATTGTCATGTACAGATAAACAGTGTAGCCACACATTTATCCAATGAAATTCTTTGGCTCGTGCTCCTTAGCTTTACATGAGCATGTAGAGAGTGTGCAGTTATATTAAGAAGAAAATAACAGAAATTAAAAGTAGTAATACAAATGGTGATGCACGTAATGTGGTCCGGTCCAACAGACGAGCTACTGTAGCTTAAATTGCTGCAAAAGATGAGGCTGGCTTTAATGGAAAGGTGTCAGAATATACATTGCATTGCAGTTTGCTGCCTATGGAGCTGCCTATCTTCAGTCTGGTCAGGGTGCTGATGCTGACCCCTATCCACTACCGGATGTGCCAACAATGGGCACATCTGTATCAGAACTGGACCATGGCAGCATGATGTGGATGACTGGGTAAAGTGTGCATCACTTACCTGGGGAATACCTGGCATCAGGATGCACTATGGGGATATGGCAAGCCGGCAGAGGCAGTGTGATGCTTTGGGCAATGTTCTGCTGGGAAACCTTGGTTCCATTGGTCTGATATGTTGACTTGGTCTCCAAATTAAATTAAATTAAATAAACCTATATAGCATTGATCATATAACACTGATCATATTCAGAACAAAGGTTCCCTCAAGGTGCTTTGTATTATAAAGCAAAGATGCTACAATAAAACAGAGAAAATAGAAAAAATCTGCAACTTTCATATGACCCCTAATGAGCAAGCACTTGGGAAGGAAAAACTCTCTTCTAAACAGGAAGAAACCTCCAATAAAAAAGGCTCAGGGAACGGCAGCCATCTGTCTGGGGGTTTTCTGAAACAAATGCATGTGTTTCTGTTGACAGTAAAACTGTTAAAACCTAGCATCTGCTTTCTTGCTACTCCTCTATGACATACATTAGCAGCTAGTTTTTCTGTTTTCTTCTTATTATTGATCTTCTTACCCACTTTAGATCATGGTGCAGTGCCTTTAAAAAACAATGACTATGGATAATAAAGCATACCCTGCACTAGGCCAAGTCAGTTTGGACCTTGGCCATTAGCTGTGAACTAGCCAATTCCAGAACCAACAGTATCAAGTAAACTCATAAAGCCTCTAAAAACAGACATGATAATTTAAATAATTTGTAGAATACATTTCACATTACTATTGACATTGACCACATGATCTCTGCCACACATTACACTCAAAAAGATTCATAAACACGAAGCTAGCAGTACCTAGCTTTGTGCTAGCAGTAGCTAGCTTCATGTTTATGAGCTTTCTGTCTCGCTAGCTACTGATAGTGAAGTGGGAAATGAACTTTTTCTACATACAAGCGACAGTATCTCCACATTGTTAGTTGAATAGCTTTGCCAGGCTACAGCACACCTGGTTGACATCACATCACAAGTCATCATTATCACATTTATTTACTTATTTATAAAAGGCGCTGACCATAACTCCTAGTTAGCTGACAGCACCTGTTGAATTGTAATATTTGTGTTCTTGAAATTAAAAAAATAGGTAACTGCATGTATGTCATATGTTAAGAAAAATGTTGTTATGCATTTATTACTTTTAAATTTGACAAGTGTAGGATGCAGCGTCTCCACGAAAGACAAGATTTTATTGGCATTTAATGGCCGATATCAGCCTGATTTAGCACCACTGTTGTTCTGCTTGGAGTTAGAAATATCACAGCCAGCATGACAGATGGCTGTGAAGGATTACGGGTATAACCTGAGGAAAAAAAAGGTATTATAGTGGTATTATGGTTACATGAGTGCCGATGGCCTCATTTGGGACCTGATAAAGGGATAAGCAAGACAGGGGGAGGAAAAGTGAGGCCGCTACACTGCGAGGCAAAGTTTGTTTCCCTTTTATGACTTCAGTCACTTGTTAAAAGGAGTTTTTCTAGCTTGTAGGAGTAGAGAGAAAGTGAGAGGGAGTGTATGAGGGGCTGATTAGCATTGTGCCCCATGTTCCACTGCTGCGGCTTGGAGAGAGAGAGGGAGAGAGCATGAGGAAGACTGAAAGAGAGAGAAGTGCTGGCTCAGCACCGTACCAAAGGAAGAAGGAGAAGACGAGAGGAGGAGAAGGAGAGGAGAAAGGAGATGAGAGGTGTTAGTTCCATATGTTTAAAGATGACTGAGAGCAGAAAACAGTGTGGGGCAAAAAGGAGAAGCAATTAACTGAGATAAGGTGCTCCCTCTCTCTCATTCTCCGTGCACTTCGTGGTTCTGGGCTGTCCCAGATGGAAGCCCGACAAACGTGGAGACTAACCCTTGTTCGAGCCAAGGGAGAACAAAGGCAACAAAGGCCGTCTATTTCAAAACTTGAAGACGCAATTATCACATCGAGATTGTTGCCACGATCGACATCGACAAAACAGCCAGTCACAATGCAGCGCAGCCACACCGTCTGCTAATAAGGTTAACTTCACAGGCATGTGCAGAACGATTGTGTGAGCTGGAGGCATGTCTGCAAGATTGCAGACCACAGTTGTTAGCTTGCGCTAAAATTCATTCTGCATGTTACAGCGTTTGCGATGTAACTACCGTACATGTGGAACACCTTTACCAGACATGCTCATCATAACAGAATCACCGCAAACACATGCAAGATCTACTCTGAGCTGAAACCTCATTTAGCAGCACGTCAGACTGATATCCAATATAGTTCAGTTTATGAAATCTATATTGCCTGTATGATTCTGAGTAGTAGAAGTGAGTCCGCTCTTAGCATGTGGGGCTTTCTCTCGCTGTGAATTGTCTTCCAGATGTTGGCAAATAATCTGCAAAGAAATACAAATGTGATGATATATTTTAGTGTACTGATTATTCTGTCTACAGATAGAGTGCTAAACCATAGGTGGTTAATGGTGATAATTAACAAATGCATAATAGGATAATAATAGAATGTAATATGTTACCGTAGGCACACTTTGTTTTACTTCAGATTCGTTTTTTTCTCACTGACACTCACACTGTCTGTCACTTAATTTTCAGCTGTCAGCCTGAGTTTCCTTTCTCCTGGTTTTTAAATGCTGCCTCTCGCGTTACATCGTGCCATCTATACTGTGTGTAAGACACCCTTTATCATTATATTAACAAGATGTGATGATAAAAAGCACAAATGTCATATTTATATGTCATGGTCCTTTCGATTATGTGACTCATTATGTTTGAGATTACATGATGATGATCACTGCGCTCTAAAAAGCTTGTTCAAAAATGCTCATAATCTAGTTTTTCCTTCCCCGTAAACTAGACATAGGAGAGCCTTCAGCTCAAACACTTTTGTGATTTGTCTTTGAGTTTATTTCATTTATTAGGGTTTGCTTGTTTCATCTTACTTTTTTATTCTTCAAAAAAAAAAAAAAAAAGTTTAAGCATAGTTTTATTGTTAGCTACAGTATTAATATTGTTGTATTTTTATTATTTCAATGTGGATTTATTAGCTTAAAAATCTAATGAGCTAATCGATGACATTTTTTTTAGGACAGTGGAGTCATGATTATGGCTCAGTGGTTGTGGCCCCATGCCCCCCTTTAGACTCACCCCTGCTTTTCACAGAGCTGCGCTAACAATGAACAGCTACAAAGTTTGGTTTGCTTCATGTTGGCCTTTGTTGAACAGGTGGTTTGATTCAGCATTCCCACAAACTTTTAATGGGGATAAAACTAACAAGTGCTACAAATTTCTTTCACTTACTGTTAGGCTCACAGTCTCAGTAAAGGCTCCACCTCTTTAGTCTTCGTCGGACTCCGCCCCTATGTTAAACTACGTAGAAAGTGACCGCCTAGTGCTACAGAGTCGAGGATTAAATAAAGCAATGAAACAAAAAAATTTGCATCAAGACTTTTTTAAAATTGAGTTATTTGATGCATCGCTGGAACCCTAAGCTATAATAATCGTGTAGAGAGCCACATAATCACACCAGGTGATATTTCACCAAGTTCTCGTTACCACACAGGTTTGTACTGTAATAACTCAATCCCACACCTCCCTGACATTGTTATTAGTGGATTTATTCTCAATCTGCTACTTAAAATATTCCCCAACAAATCATTATGTCCTTCTGTTTGAATAATATTTGCATAATCCTGCACAGCCCGTCTGTGTTTTATGTTTCAAGCCTTAAAATATGAGTAAAATAGCCACACATCTATGAAAGGATCATTTTAGTTTCTCTGACTGCAATCCTTTGACATCTATTCTTCACCTTTTTTTAGTGATAGTGTCGTGATCTTCTGAAACATTGAGTAAGCTGGTCTTTACATTGAGACAGTGCAGTTAATTTCTCCCTGATTTCCTGCTTTCGAGGACCAGCACATACCGAGCTGTCAAGTCTCTCATAACAATGTGAGCGCAAATTGATTTGTCCTCTTTCTCTCAGCGTCTCTGCATGAGATCCAAGTGAAGGACTGAGCAAAGAATCCTTCTGGGTTGTTTAAATTCGTCAAGTCATTGTCGATTCACCCTTTCCCGCAGCCCATTATCCGTCTGCTCCTACGCACTCACACTGCTGCTACTTGAGGATGAAAAACCCACCTGAGTGTGTGTGTGTGCATGCGCGTGTGTCGGAAGGCAGGAAATGGTCATTAACTAATGCACGGTGGGGAAGCATGTCCACCGTTGCTGGCCTAGCTGAGGCCGGAGGTCACTGACGCAAAAGCACACCAATCCCTTGCAGGGCTGACTCTGTCTCATCCATCTCTGTCAGAGTCTCAGCCAAGAACACACACACAGACACAGCCACACACACACACACACACGCACACACCAATGCACAGAGACACATATGTAGGTTATCCTCAAGTCCATGTGTGAACACGCGGGCTCGCATGTCAGACGTGCGCACAAACACGAGCGAGTAAACATACATGGCCTGCGATCTCACACACACAGTGAGCGCACAGAAACAGATGGAGCATCCGCAAAGCATCTGGCATCACTTCCACGTGCGATTTCGTTGCGCTCTCATGGGAAACGATTGTGAAGCAGAATGACAGCAGCAAGTGTCATGACCCATTTCTATTTATTTCTTAGTGTAACGGGATCTTCAGCTGTACACATTCATGAACCCAAAGATACTTGATGAACGTTCATGACGCACCATGAAGATATTGAGCTGGCTCTCAGGAACACGGAGGCCTGCGCTTACTCTGGAGCATGATAGCATTGCAGAGATCTTCGCTTAATGCCTTTATTAGCGTCATTTAAAGCTTTTTTGCTGTCTACTCTGACTCTTTTGTTGGGGACATATAGCAAAGCAGTGCACAAAACAAATGTAAAGAGTCCAAGGTGCTCTCATATTACGTGAACTCATCCTTGACCTTTTCTTTGTGCGTCTACTAAGGTGCCCTAGTTTATCGGCACAAAGACAGGCGACATTAAAGGAGCAAAGTACAAATTCAGTGTTCTATAGATTTCAGTGCTTCAGCTAAAACTACCATGACCTGGTCTCACAGCGGAGACAGTGTGAAAACACAAGTATTATTAACATGTGTGCACAGAAATACTTCAGAATTCTGCCTTATTGTGCCAAAACATGTAAGATGGTAAAGTAAGAAGATATTGTGTAAGAGCAAAGAGGGTGGCATTTTTAAACCGTTTTATCACACATTACTGGTGATTCTACAATCGTTTTTTTTTTATAAACCAGTAACAACTGAGGTGTTACTAAGGCGACTAACGAGGGTAGTCTTTTTTTTTCCAGATTTACAAAGTTTGACTTACAGCTACAAACTCAAATTATATGTCAGCATCAACATAATTTGCAGCTGTAGTGTACTGGCGTAGCTCAGGAGGTAGCTCAGGGAATTACTGATCGGATGGTTGGTGGTTCGATCCCTGGCTTGAACCACCAACTTAGGGTTAATATCCTTGGGCAAGGTATTAAGCACTTAAAAGCATAGAAGATGTTGTATGAAGTGCTTTGAGTGCTCCAGGAGACTAGAGTCCAATCAGTCCATTTACCGAAACAAAGAATTTGATTGGCTGGGGCACAATTTTGTTAACCAACCAACACAGGATGCTAAAGCACAATAGTATTAGCAAACTCTTAATATCACGTGTGACATGAAGAGATGCAAATGAAAAGTGAAAACAGGCCAAATAAAACCTTTTATTGCTGATGATTGATTAAAATGTGTGCTTTGCTTGGCATGAACCTTTCCTGTTTCTGAAGTTGGACGTGCAAACATAATTCATATCGAATCAGATAATTTAGGGATGACCCCACGCTTGCCCTCGTTTGGGTTTCTGATGTTTCTCTGCATTTGTTAGTGTGTTATTTCCATCAGGTTTGGTATTGATGTGACTGTAAGATAAATTTCGGTATGATGTGGGAATTAATTTTTCATTGCTGTGAACAGATGATGCAGATTAATCTCACAGTGTCTACAACAAAGATTTATACAAACAAGGAAAAGATTTTGTAATGCAGAAATGCACCAATATAACTGTCATCCTCTTCCAGGTGCTTTTCGGACTCGAAGAGCCCCAGCTTTACACTTTCATCGGTGGGAGTTATAAACTTCAGAAATTTGGCCAATTTGTGTCTTTAGGGCTGTTTCTCGCACATTTTCATGCGTGATATTTATTTCTTCCACTTGCGCGTTACTCTGAGTTATTGCATAATGTGGTTTAAGTGTCATCCAGAGAGCTCCTATAGACAGGAAATTGGCTCGGATTTACCTCTAATGGGTCCAAAGGGAATATTCCTATTTATCTCCGTGTAGGTCAGCACTTACCAGGAAAGAGCAGAAATATAGCGTGGTGTTAAAAGGCTGAGAGATGTAAGGTGTTGTTAAAGGGAGCGAGGAGGAAGAAAGCAATAAAGTGAGGAGGACAGAAACACGTTGAGAAGGTTTTCCAGAGAAGAAATAGAGAGATGCTGGCGACGAAGAGAGAAAAAGTGTGTGGGTGGAAAGTTTGGTTCCCGGCCATTGACTCTTTTCAGTGTTACAACACCAGGGCCACTGGTGATTGATCTCTCCACTCGCCTCCCACCCTGCTCTCTCCCTCTGTGATGGCCCTCTGCTCCTTTTTCTCTTGCTGATTCACTTCTCTCGCTTTCATCCCCTCCTTCTGCAGATGTTTTCACATAGTTTATCTCTATCCGTCGCCCTCTTTTTCTCCCTTGCTGTTTACCCTGATTCCTCATTCTTCACTGTCCTTCCTTCCTCCTCTGTTGTTCCACTTTGTATCATTAATTCTATTGTTCTCTCATTACTTGTCCCTCCTCTCCTCTTCTTCCTTTTCATGTTGCACTTCCTCGTGGTGCTCTTCCCTTCTTTTCTTTCTCCTCCTCATCGTTTTCCCCCCATTGATTCTTCTTGTGCTTTCAAACTGCTCTGCCTTCTCATTTTCCTTCTCATTTTCCTTCCCAAGTCCATTGCACACGTTTGCAGTGTTTCTCCACAATAGTCCGCCCATCAGTCATTGTCACCCTCTTCTCTCGCTCCTTTCCCACTTCTCTCCTTCCTAACTGCTTAATTTTCTCCCCCTTGTTTCCTTCCTTGTCGATTGCCTCCTTTTCTTCCTCGCCCTTGTCTCTTTGTCCTTTCTCCTTCCCCCTCAGGTGATATTGGGTCCTGGCCTGGGTGGGCACAGTCTTCCTCCTGATCGTTACTCTAATTAACATCAGTAAAGAAGGGTCCTGGGATACTGAAAACCTCTGCACTGGCTGACTCACATTGCTCTCTATCTCTGTGTTGTCTTCGATCAGGCCTCTAGCGCAGGCATTTACAATAAAGACATAGTATTGGGAGACTGACTCATTTTAATCTTGCCGTTTTTATTTGATTTTATTCAAGAAATGCTGGTTTCCCTATAAATAGCAAAAGTCCTCAGTGTTGTGCAAGTTTCTGTAGCTCTAGTTTGGTTCATTAGTAGGTCTGGAGAAGAAAAAATGACGTTTTTCAGGAAATCCTCCAACACAACCAATCATCCAACATCTAAACTCAGCCATTCAGTAAAATCCTCAGTTTTACAATATTTAAGCACAGCAACCATTTTCTTAAAAGAGACCAGTTATGCTCATCTGAGGCTATTATTTGTTATTCTTGGACTCTAGAGCAGCTTGGCCTGGTTAATAGTTCAAACAATCCGGATTTATCTTGGACTACAGTTTGCATAAGATGATCATTCCGACATCATCTTATGTTGGAAGCAGGCTATTTTAGCTCTCTTTCTCTTTGCAGGATTTTCCAAATCAATGTTGTGTGCTTGAAATGAACACATTAGAGATATCTGCTGTCGTAGAGCGCCAAGAGTAGAAAAAACCCTGTCTAACGTTGAGTGTTTGCAGCAGTCATATGTCTGAGCTTTTGGGTCACATAGGTTACGTGCCCATTATGAACACCAACCCAGAACAGAACAGGATATTAGGATGTGTTAAAAGCCCATACACTACTCCACCACCAGCATTATTTCTATCTACTTAGCATTAGGCACAATTCCGGCTGTTGAACTGGACAGCACGTTGCTCCTGGTGTCCATGCTGGGATACAAGCACCAAATTAGTTAAATGAAATATTGAAAACCAGAGTCAACAATGAAGGAACCAATCATAAAATACCTTAAATGACCTGCAACTGCCTACTGAAAACCCAAGCTGTTGGGGCTCATTTACACCTCGTGAATATGGGACAGAACAGAAATAGCAGTGGCACTAAAACTCGATTTTCACACTTTAGTTTTAGAACCTGTAAACAGGACCTTGAGATCAGGTAATAAAACCGGAACCACCGTTTTAGTAGTTGGAGTGCTTTAATGTCCACTGCCAAGTTTTCACTTACTAATTAGAAACAATTTAAGTGCAGAACTTTTGAGCTTCTTGACTTTTGATTCGTGGGGTTATTGCCTGCTTTGCACACATGCTAATTAGCATTACCTAGCGTTTACTATCTATAGCTATATTTATTCATTCACATTTGTCGGTGGCACATTTTCATAATTTTGCCTCTGCATTGCACTGCAGTGGATTTAAGATGAATCAGTGGGACATGCAGCTGTTTGTCTTTAATCCAAAAGGGATTAACAAACATGTTATATCTACAGCCAACATATTTTACTCATTTTCGGAGGCCATCTACTGAGGATTTCTCAGTAGCAGATAATGGCCATTTAATCAACATTTTGAGTTTCAGATTCACCAAACATTGATCGCAGAATTGATCAGTCAGGATTTTCAACTCATTCTTGTTGTGTTTCACTGCCAGCCATTTGAAAATGGCTGGCAGTGAAACACAACAAGAATTGCACGACATTTTTGTCTCACTGCGCAATCCCTTACGTGCGCAAACCCTGCACCTCCTTGCAGGTCTACTTTTACTGCTGGTGGGCTTCAGTTCAACTTACGTTGACTGCCATTGACGTCAATGGCAGTCAACGTAAGTTTTTCAATTGACGTCTATAGACGTCAATGGCAGTGAATGAGTTAAGACACTGACAATTGACACATGAATTTTACTCAGTGGAAGAGGCTTCCTGGCAATATAATCAATGGTGATTTCAAATGTCTACGCATGTAAAGCAGTGTGATGTAGCGGTTTAGTTTGAATTCAGTTCCATTTTCTTTATAAAGCTCCAAATCATAAGAACAGTCACCTCAAAGTGCTTTATATTGTAAAGTGAAGACTCTACAATAATACAGAGAACGCACCAGCAATCAGACGACCCGCTAATGGCTCCAAAGGGACCCAGCAAGTACTTGACGACAGTGGGAAGGAAAAACTCAGTGTTAACAGGAAGACAGCTCCGGCAGAATCAGGCTTAGGGACGGGAACTGCTGGGACTGGTTAGGGGTAAGGGGAGACAAAAGACACATTATGGAAAAGAACCAGAGATGAATAATAACAAATAAATGTAAAGTATCATATAAACACTTACTAAGACTTACTGGTAATGTTGTATGTTTCAGTGCTGGGTATTTGGTAGCTTTATTTCTCTTTTCACTTCCGACGGTTTTCCTCTCTGCACCCACCTGGGCCCCTAACTTCTCTTTAACTTTTATGTTTGCCTTTCTTGTACTCCCCACATCTTTGTGCATATTTTGCAAACGCACAGACAGTGCCCTCCCCCTTCCTCCTCCTTCATCTTTGCTCTTTTCTTGATTTATGCCCACCGTCTTTGTCCCACTCTTTCTCCTTTTCATCCCATTTTCTACCTTGTTCTTTATCCCCTTTCCTTATCTTCCTCTCCATATACTCTGCCTCACTCATTTTCTGAGACAGCTGCTTTTGTTTCTGTCTCGTCTCGTCTCTCTCTCTCTCTCTCTCTGACTTAATCATTAGGCCATTCATTTAAGCTTTAAATCATTAAGCTTTGGAGTGCAGACTGAAAAAGTTCACCCATTGCTTTTCTAATTAATCCACAATGTCTCGCTCTCTCTGCCCTATAAATGTGTGTATTGTGTCGCTCTCTGTTCAAGTAGTTCCTAGTTCCTGGTCACCGTTTTTCTTGTTGTGTGCGTTGGATCAATTTGTGCTTGTCCAGGTGTGGTTGCTTTGTCAATGTAGTGAATCATTTTTGTAATTACTGTAGAACACAGCCAGCATTCATAGCCATTATATTCATATTGGAAAATCCTGGAGGGCACAATTTATTCGCTGTCCCAGTGTTCAGTGTAACATATTTTCTCAAAATGATTCTTGCATACTAATAATTTGTTCAGAAGTACAAAAGCAAATGACTTTTTCTAAGGGTAGAGAGAGGTTTTAGTTCATAGTAAATATTGCAACATCTAAAATATTCTGTCCAGTGTGTCAGTTGTGTTTTTATAATCTAATATGACCCCAGAAGCAGCAGTTATTTCTTATTAGGACATATAGGAAAACAACTTAATTAAACCATTTTACAGAATTGCATGCTATCATGTTTTGCTCATTATGTTTTGATTTGGCAAATAAGTAGATACAAGCCACCACAGGCCACCACTCATGCTCAGCCACAATACCAACGGCTCATCTGACGTTAATGCCAGCTCGCGTCAGCTGCTTGCTCAACCGACACCTACCGACACCTTCTATGCATCAGAATGTTAAATCTCATATAGGGTACACTGTTTAAGCTGCTGTAGATTGCATAAAGTTGGATCTGCAAGCTGCTTTGCAACCCACCGATACCAAGTGCATCTTTTCATGCTGTGACTGCCTGATGCCCGTTCTGTACTGTGCTGGAGTCTTGCTGATGCTCTCCCTGCATTACATTTTCCACAGATAGGGTTAACAGACTTCTTTTGGCTGTACTGGTCCTGAGCAATGTTGGTCAAGTTACTTGAAAATAGTAATTAGTTACTAATTACTGATTACTTCTCCAAGAAAGTAATCCCGATACTTTACTGATGACTTATTTTCAAAAGTAATGAGTCTCTTTATTGCTTAGTTACTTTTTAAAAACATGATACACAACCTGAATATGTAATAAAGCAACAGACCTTTCAGCTCAATTCTATTTATTCTGCATAATCCGTCATATAAAATTGAATCAAATGAAAAAAGTGTTAGCATGCAGAGTGCACAGCGGACGCTAATGTTTTTGTCACTTTTTACAGAATCAAACTCAAAGTAATGTCAGTACTTCCAAGCTTTCAACACTGCATGGTCGTACTCTCTCCCGCTCTCCATATTATCCATTGTTGACCTACATGTTGCTGCCTCGGACATCAGACGTTCGTACGTCATCGTCATGAGACACTCCCACAAACAAAATCATGGTTTAGTAATGCAGTGGGCTTACTTTAATTTTTTTGCAACAGTAATCCCTTACTTTACTTGTTACTTGAAAAAAGTAATCAGATTACAGTAACGCAGAACTTTTAACGCGTTACTGCCCATCTCTGGTTCTGAATAAAATGTGATTTATAGGACACAGTTTTGCAGATTGTCTGTGAGGAGAGTAGTGTGATCTTTCTGAAGCCAGCGTGAGGAGTAGGAAAACTAGCATATACACGAGGGTACGCATCGGTCTAAACTGGTCATCCACCTCTGCTCATGTCAGAAGAGAAAACACGTTCTTACACCGTTTATAAATAGTGTGAAGTATTCCCCATAGCTTTTAGTATATTCTTCTAAAGCAGCTTCTCATGCTGTGTTTGCTCGATTTGACTGTTGACTTGTTTTGTGTCCGAAATGTAATGAGAAGACTATCTCACACACGAAAAAGTAAAATTCATGGCTTAATTGTAGCTTCACTCTCACTCCAAAAAGTCCACGCATTACAGTTTCACACGCTAACTGTCTATCTTCATATCACAGCTTCCAAAAGACACACACTTAAGGTATAATAACTGGCTCAATAATGAGCTAATAATGATGATAGCGGCCAGCTTTTCGAGCCAGCTGACATTCTGTTCTCCTCAGCTCTTTCTGCTGCTGTTTGTGTGGGGGCATTGATCTCTCCTCTGCAATACAGAGTCTGACACATCAGAATCAGATTTTCACACACACGTTAATTTAATCTTGCCTTCCTGAGCAGTTACTTTCCCTGCAGATTTACTGGGTACCCACTTCTTCTCCATTTCTCAGCTAGCCACTGTGCTTTCTTGGTTTTCTTTTCTTTTTTTTCTACTTCCTTTTAAATGGTGTTATTTTTGTAATTTTAATTACAACCAACAGCATGTCTTAAGTGCGGGCCTGGTAAACTTTAAGCAGGATCGCAATTCATCGGTTTTGTCAGTATTGATTTTCCTAAAAGCTGAAGTTGGACCGCAGTGGGAGAGAGAGAGAAAGAGAGAGAGATTGAAGGGGAAAGAGGGAGAAACAGTTTGCTTTGAAGGCATCCCGCCCCTTTCTCGCTCTCCATCCTATGAGGGATGAGGCGTCTGGCGGTTTGGAGATGATTGATGCTCCTTGTAAATATGGCCATTACCATATAGGCTCTCCCCACCTCTATCCCCATTATTCACTGTCAGCTGGGGCCACCGTGAACCCCCTAATTTTATGCAATTTAGCAACACTCTTAATGTGAATATGAAAACACAGGAACTCGTGTGGCACTTTCTCATCTGAATGTTTTTCAGCTTTCTGGAGGAGCATTAAAAAAAAGAAATAAAAAGGCTTTTATTGTGATTTGAAAAATCATACTCCACTTGTTCCTATTTCAATACAGGATGTGTTATTGCTTTTGCGGCTGCTGCCGAGCGTTTACCAATGGCTGCAATAAATGCTGGGAGATGAAATACTAGCAGTTGTAAAATCCATATGTCCATGGATTAATAGCATCAGGCTTTCATGCTAGTGGTGAGGAAGACAATATTAGAGTCAGTGGGGAGTTACAAGCTTATTATCTGAGGAGAAGCCGAGGAGTGTTTCGGGGACCAGTGTGCAGAAGCATGACGTGTTAAGTAGCGGTGACCAAGGACTGAATTACAGTACCCACAGAGCTGTACATGATGGAAGAGAGATAGGAGGAAGTGATCCTTGCACACTGGATGGGATAAACAGAGAAACTGATTTATGGCATGAAAGAACCGAACAAACCAAGTTTGCTGATGAAGATGTGAGATGCAGGGCCCTGGCTGCAAGAGGAGTTTGGTTCACTTGTCTTGGCGAGAAATTACAGGCGTGAAATGGAACTAGATAAGATATTATGTATGTGTCTCTTACTCCTTTACAAAGGTGCACTTAAAACAAAGGATGTGTGAGACATTGTTTTCTCCTAATGCATGATTACGGAGGCAGGAAGTCTGTCCACAAACAACTCGTCAAATTTCTAACTTCATTTTTGTGTCTTGGCCTCACTGCCCTATTTACAAAATCCCTGGAAAAGCCCCTGGTACTCTTGCCACTGCATGACACAATGGCAAGAGCAAGCGTGGACGGTAAAGACGACACTCTTTCACATGAACAGCATGCAGCTGTAAATTACTGCTGCACTGCTGCTCAGCCTCGAGGAGTAATTACCTGTTTTTTGTTTCCACCTGTCACGCGGCACAAAGAACAATCTGTCAGCCAGCTCACTGAGTTACAGTAGGTGTTTCAGAGGCAATGCGACTTTACAGTTGCACTTGGAGGCTATGGATAGAAACAGCCCCGACTTTTAATGCAGTTCATTTCCCCCACTAAACTTTTAGTCACATCTTAATAAAAAGATGCAACTAAATTAAAAATATAAAGCTTTAAATGACTGGTAGTAAGTGGAAAAGATTCACACACTTCCTGTCAGGATTTCTGTACGGAGCCCCGCAGGGGACATGGGAGAAAAAAAATAATTAAGATGGACTTTTGCGAGATCTTGCAAAACAAACTCGGGATCTCGCAAAAGTTTTGCGAGATCTCGCAAAAGTTTTAGCCGCATTCTTCGGAGGCCGCCAGCTCGAAGCTCGGGAGGTCGAGGCACGATGTGCCGGGAAAGCGGTGTTCCTCCCGGCTGTAGTAGGTCTCAACCTCCCGTTAGCTTCGAGCTAGTGGGTGTCAGATTTCCGAAAACGTCGGACCACTTTTGCAAATATGTGATGTCTTGTAAACCGAGCAGGTATCTGACGTTTACACAACTACATTCACTCCTCAAAATATCTTAAAAGTGTATTTTGTGACCCAGAAAGAGTAATATTACAACTAAGTAGCTGCCGCCATTGTTGGAATTCAACTTTTGCGAGATCTCGCAAAACAAACTCGGGATCTCGCAAAAGTCTGTCTTAATTTTTTTTCTCCCATGTCCCCTGCAGGGCTCCGTATTTCTGGTATTAGTGTTCAACTAGAACTGCTATTTTTCTGTTGCTCGTACATACCACCGCTTGTCCAGGTTTAGCTTGACAGGTGAAAAAATGACTCTAGGTTATTTGTACAAGCAACTAATTATGAACCTTTAAGTTTTATTCACTTAACAATAAAACTTAAAAGTTCATAATTTGTGCAAGACAGTAAAAAGATACAAAGGCATGTTATTAACGAAAGACAGGGATAATTTAATATTTTTTTCTATTCAGTTCATCTAATAGAATGAAGGTTTTATATTCCGCAGGGTAAATGAATCCACTGTTGCATTCATAACATAACATGACATAATGCAATGCAACAACACATATTAACAAACTTCATCCTTAAATTAAAGCCTTGTGCAACATTAAGACGTAGGTTCATCATAGATGGTTTTTGAGTGTGTCTTTTTGAATGTGATGTATAAAGCTGCGGATTTTCTCCCAGGGAAGGTTTTTCTTTTAATTGTTCCAAGAGTTAATGAACTACAATGACCATATTTCATAAGTGATGTTGCACATCTGTGCTCCCTGGAGTTTGACTGTGCCGCTGCTGACAGAGACGGAACAGAGAACGCGTAAGAAGACGACTCAACAAACAGATGGAAGTATAATCATCAGCTCTCGCCGCAGTGCCATCAGCTTCAAGAGCTTTGGCAGTCTTTAATGTGCCTAAAGGAAAAGAAAAGAGTTACAGTGGAAGGATAAATGAAACATCAGTATCTTTAATGTTTCCCAGTGAACTTACTACCTGTGGGGAACACATGAAAACACATTATGGTCCAATCATAGATATCTTTCTCGCTCTTTCTTCTTCGCCATGTCTGCCTTGCTACATCTAACTCCTCTTCCTGCCCGCTCCTCTTCCTCTGAGTGACAGTCTGTCATTCAGCACTCTCTGCTGCCGATAAAGTGCTGTCCCCCCTTTTCCTCACTGCTTCACTATTTAAAAACAGCAAAAGTAAGGATTTCCCTGCAGGCTAGGCATGCAGTTTTTGGGGATGAGATGAGTGAAGATAGAGAAAAGCAAAGATGCAGGAAAAAAAGGAGCGCTCAAAGAAGAGAGAAGAAA
Organism: Maylandia zebra; assembly: GCF_041146795.1. NCBI lineage: Eukaryota > Metazoa > Chordata > Actinopteri > Cichliformes > Cichlidae > Maylandia > Maylandia zebra. The sequence goes on from NC_135169.1 coordinate 46,119,940, forward strand.
AAGAGGGGAAAGTTAGAAAGAAATCTTTGAATTGACCAATGTAGATTGCTGTGAGGACACTTAAGATGGGAAAGACAGTCAAGGAGAGAGAAATATTTCTACTGTGTGTGTCTGGTGTGTGTTTGATGACTGAAAGACAGACACGATCCTTGGCAGACCATCTCTGCTTCTTCAGCAAAGTCCATTCTGTTGGAGCTGTCAAAACACACACACACACACACACACACACACACACACACACACACACACACACACACACACACACACACACACACACACACACACACACAAACTTTAAGAATTGCAGTGTGTAATGGCCGTGAAAATAACACTAGCTATTGCCCAGTTGTCATCTGACTCGAGGCATCGGGCAGCTGGAGGGTTCAGGGTGACTTTGATGGTTGAAATTCTTAATAAGTGAAATTAATCCCGCTCTTTATTAAGGTCACTCCATAATTGGCGTTGAATGTCTGTGGGATTACGAGCACAAATCCTCGTCTGTATAAACACACGCACAGCCACATGCTCTTGCGTTGCAGGATATGATTCGCAAACTCTGTTATCTGTCGACTAATGCTGCGATTTTCCCGGGGATACATTCTGATGGGACAGAGTGACTGCTGTCCGCACAAGCGCGAATTTGTTTTAGCTGTAAGAGGCTTTTCCACACTGCCAATAGAAATCCAAGGGAAACTCAGCAGAGTTGTAATTAAAACAAAAACAAAAACAAGTAGATGTCAGTAGGAGCTTTAAAAATGTCTCCTTCAGTTAAACCCAAGCTTGATTCAGTCTTTGCCCTCAACTCACCAGGAGTCCTGGACAAGTGGTACCACTTACCGTAAGCAGGATTTGCCAAAGTGTTTGCTTGCAGTCCTACAAAACCCAAGTAGTAGCTTAACAGGGATGTTCTTAGGTTGAATGCTGATTGGTTAAAAAACTGGCCTGAACGGGAAAGGAACTGACATTGGAGTTCAACACAAAGAGGCAAAAGGGTGAAAAGACAACAATGGCTGCTGTGGATGATTTTTATTGATTTGAACACACTTCGCTCTTTATAGGTTATAACTTTTCTCTGTAACTGGAGGAAGGACAAACAATGGCTCACGCAAGAAGAGCCCACACCACTTGTTTTCATATTTCTGTGACCTGCGTGAAACATCTGCAATCAGCTGTGTATAGGCTCTGTGAAGATGTCCTGGGGGACAAAAAAATTCAAAAAGATAGTCTGCATTACAAAGGAAATGAATAAAGGGACTAGAAGATGCTATAAAGTGTGCGTTTTTAGAGCTTTGCAGATGACTAAAAGCATTTTCACACCTGACTGGTTTGTTTGGACAGGTGAGATAGCTACCAATTGGAACCTGGTGAGAAACAACTGGACTGAGACTATATTTCCAAATGTCATTTTGTTTACTGTGGTGCAGTCTAAAAGCAAAAAGAAAACCACGATGTTATGTGATAGCAGATGTGTGATTTTAGCATGAGTGGAAAGCACAGGAAGAGCAGCGTGATCCGCTGTGAGTCATGAGGGTCCTGATGAGGCATCGAGGATGAAGGATTACATCAAGAAAGCTGCATTACTTAATAACTTTGTTTATAAAACATCAGTGGGAATATGATTCATATCTTTATATCTTTCCTTTGGTCTGGGTTAAATGAAGCACACTGCACCAATGAGGACATGAAAGTTGTGATGCAAGCTTGTTTTTTTGTCCTAGCTTGATGGGAGCTCTGCTGAGAGACAGGAAATGAGGGAGAAAGCTGAGGACTGACATGAAAATGTTCTCATAAACAGACAAAAAGAAACTTTTTTAATAAGAAAACTAAACTCTTTATAATCATAGCTCCAGGATTATTCATTTTTCTCTTTTGACGTCAGAGGATTATTTCAGAGAACTGAAGTTACGTCTTTATTAGCTGACTTGTCTGTCTCATTTACTGTGCTCATTTCCGTTTCTATGTTTTCTTCTTGTGGGCCTTTGTGCAGGCCCTCAGTTCACTCATTGTCTGAACCAACTTCATATGATCTTCTCTGCTGGCTGAACTGTAGGTTGTGGGGCTGCGGTGGAAATGACCACGTTAGAGACAACCACCCCTTCTCGCTGATGTCACACAGATCCAAAAGTAGAAAAAACTTTCTGAAGCATGAGCTTTTGAATCATTGAGAGTACTTGTACATAGACTGACCTCATTATTTGAAGCTATCTTTAATATGAGCATGCAGAGCTATAGCAGTATATTTATGACAGAAACTAGGTCCCCTTTAATAACTTTACAGCCACTTGCTGATTAATCAGCTGCTTGGCTATCAGCTGAGTGTAATCTTTAAATACCCTCAGGCATGCAGTGCAGCCATTATAAGTGCGTGATACATTCCTCCTTCGACTCTTAACTCGATCCAAGACGAAGTGTTTCAAAAACTAAATGTGTGATTGCATAAACGGTTTCTTCAGTATCAGGGTGAATCTTTGAACTGCAAACAAATGCAGCTTCAGTGACTTCAATTTTATTTTAAAGAGAAAATGCAAACCCTAATTTCTAAATATTATAAAAAACGTGTCTGTATTTAGTTTGACTTTGTTGGTAATGTTCGCCTTTTTCTGCAGCATCACTCTGGATCTGTTTCTAAGTGTGTGTGTGTGTGTTTGTGTGTATTTAAACTCTCGGTTTAACTAACATCCTGCCTGAGGTATGACTCAAGGCAATTTCTCCTCATTTTAGCTCAAGCGATGCTCTACGTGTGTGTAAATACAATATCTCTGCTCTGCACATGCATCAGCAGTCTCCTTGTGTCCAAGCAGCACTTCCTATGTTTTGAAACACAGCATCATCACCAAATATCCACACGGAGGCAGAGTCACGCAAAAGGTCAGCGTCAGCATCCCACCTCGTGCCCGTTTGTCACCGGGCTCTGCCCTTCCTTGTAGCAGATGTGTTAAGCAGCACATGGCCTGGTGTGTGGGCTGAAGCTTAATTTGGGATTAACACTCAGGATATTATAGATTACCTCACTCTGCGTTTGACCTTCTGTGTTTAGTCAGCCAGCGTTGGATGGATGAGCTCTTATCTTTTAGTAGTTACAGCGACTCAATCTCGCCGCTGAGGCCGGAGCCTCTAATGAAAAGCTCCCAAACATGTTGTGTCACGCTGTCAGCATGAAAGCAAGGATTACACATCACAAGTCTTTTGACTAATTCACAGATATAGTGGGGGTTGAACATTTAAGAAGTAATCAGCTTCAATTCATAGATTTCCGGAAAGATGTTCGAGTCACAAAGCAAACAAATAATTTCAGTCGCACACGGCATCGGTTTTGATCGCAGATGTACTACAAGTGTCAAAATGCTCCAAGCGTTAGAGGATGTATCTAAGTCAGTTGTGTCAATATGACGCTTTCCTGTTTTTTTTAGGAATCCATTAGTGTTGGACCAAAAAGATTGTGCCTCTTTTCTTTATTCAGCTCTTACTTCAAAACGCTTTAGTGCTCTGTAACTGCAAACAGTAGTTATGACAGGCTGAAATATCTACTGAAATATAAAAAAACGACTTTTTTTGATTAGCGAGGTTTGTTTGTGTTACATCATTGTTTCCCATGTGCTTAAACACACACACACACACACACACACACACACACACACACACACACACACACACACACACACACACACACACACACACATACCCCTGCTGTCAACTGAGGACCAACTGCCAGCTGCCCCCATACTTCTCTGTCCTCATCTATATTTGATGCACCTCATTAAAAGTTGATTGTGGAAACACTTCAGCATTCCCGACATTCCTTTTGATCCACTATTTAGTCTCCCTCAGCACTTCGGACCGAAAAAGTCCCCTCAGTCATGCGTGAGTCAGTTAAAGGCAGGAAACAGAGCGCGTGAGGAGAGCTGAAGACATGCCAACTTATCTGTAGTGCGACAGCTGGTCCAATACAGCTCATAGTTGAGAGCAGGCTAAACAAATGTAGGGAGATTGTTCCTTGCCGACTGTCAGTCATGTTGCAAAAACCAGTGAATTTAAATTTCCAAAGCAATAAACGTTCAGAGGACGGAGAGGGAAAAACAGATATGGAATTTTTGGATGGATCTAGTAACTTGTGTTAGTATTTAGCCGTCTAATCCTACCCTGCACTTTGGGAGATCAGCACCAACCACTGCTAGCAAACAGTGCTTTCCAATATCAAACTAAAACAAATACCTTTGAGAGTTAAAGTAAATTTAATGGTAAGGTAAGTAAAGTGCACACATATCCACCGATTAATCAACAGACCAACAGCATACCAGGTGACATTTAACTTAATATGTGGGTCTGTGGGGATTAACTTGCTAGGAAGCAGTTTTGAGTGGCCACCCAAGGAGCTACAGCTTCTAGTCTACAACAAGATTAGTGTTTCGGGCTGATATACCACTAAGGCTTTACCTCAGTGAAATTTACTACACGTCTAAAACAAATCTTTTGACAAAAATACTAATAAAAAAATTAATAATCCTGCTCTCATAGATATGTTTTCCTTTAGTATTCCTCAAACAGCTGACCTTGAAGTTCTAACACTTTTCTACGCGTGTTAGAAGTGGTCACCTTTTGAAGTGACGTGCTGCTGCGAGGCCTCTCGTGCACGAATGCAAACACGCACACGGAATAAAGCATCTTAAACAGCTTGCCTCCCTCGCTTGAGCCTCTCTGTGAAAGATGCATGTTTTAACCCAACGCCGAGGTCCCATCAATCGTGTTGAAGGCCACAGTCACACACGCATATACGAGTACACACACTTCACTGTTTGACTGTTTCGCTGGGTAAATATTAAGACCTGCCTCTTAGGTAGCCGTGTGCATTAATATATGTCACCTGATGAGAGTGTATGTGTGTTCTCGGACGTTAGCGTGTTTAACATTGTGTTTGCTCTGCAGAGCCTCAGCTGAAGGGCATTGTCACGCGGCTCTACTGCAGACACGGCTTCTACCTCCAGATGCTGCCGGATGGCACCATGGAAGGCACAAAGGACGAAAGCAGCTCCTTCTGTAAGTAAAGGAGGACAGACTCTTAGATATTGTTGCTGTACAAGGGTTCTATTTCATGCCTGAGTCAGTACATGCACCTCTAGGAGTTTCCCCTGCTTCCATGTCAAAGTGTGTTTAAATGGGATCTTCCTGGTAAGACAGATTAACATCCTGAGAGCACGCAGAGGCACGACAACCCTGCCATGCTTTCTGGTTTGATTTGCACCAGGATCGATCAGGCTGAAAATGCATGCACACTTGGCGAGGTGGACTAGGGGAACGGCAGCCAAATGGGATTCATTCTCATTGCATAATATATCACAGAAGATCTCTGGCACTGATTAAGCTCTTCAAAGACATGCTTTTAATTGTTTTGCTTACAATCATTCTGACCTTCAGGTTGTAAGCCTTATGTGCCTATGAATAACTCATCTGTGAGTATACACACTGCACTGTAAGTGTGCATGTTGTGCTCTCAGTTTCAGGCACAACACCCTGAATTATTTAGGCATATGTCAGAGTGCAAGTTTCCAACAGAGTTCAATGAAACATTAAAGGGTCTTTAACCTGCTGGGTCCATGTGCTGTTGGAAGAATCCGTAGCAGCTAATATTCTGGTGTATTTATCACTAGTAAGTAGATGTCATGTGATGTCTCCTAAATGTTCTATCCAGGCAGTTCAATCACCACACAGACTTGATGTTACAGTGGTCACAGCTGTTCATTGGAACAACGTGTCAATGCTGCCGCCATATCGCTCAAGGGGAGACAGGCTGTCTAATGCATGCACGTCTGCAGAGGCTGATGTCTTTACACAATTAAAAATCCTCATTAATCACTGATTTTTCAAGTAGCTTTCAAGACAATTTTTTTGTTGTAAAAATGGTTTTTTAGCAACAACTCTTAAACCATTGGAAGTCATGTTTATTTCCTATTAAATGGTGACACTTGTGAGGAAAATACATTTGTTAGTTGAGCAGCAGAGTTGTTGGTTGAAAGATGTGGGTTGCACCTATTAAAAACTTCCCAAATCTTCTCTGCCAATGCCAAACAGCTTAATCTGCTACTCCCTCTTCTTTGGCGTCGTTCAGTTGATTGGATGGTTGAAGTATGAAGAAACAAGACATTTTGAAAATTTTGCAATAATTTTACAATATATTCCTTTAAAAAATTGGGGCCCTCTGTAGCATGTGGAAGAACTTCTGGTGATTTTCGTTGGTAAGTTAGCCATTGTTTGTTTCTGTCTATCTGCTGGTCTGACTTTTCTCAGCTTCAATCATGGTTTTTAAGAGAAACTTAACACCCTTTAAGGCACAAATACTGTAACTGAATTATCCTGTTAAATTAACACGCTCGATCTATGGAAAGGATATTTCCTACCTAACTCTAATGTTATAGTTTTATTGTTAGCAATAGCTGCTAACCGCTACCCAATGATAACTTAATAGATGGCTAATGTGGCTACTGGATAACTGCTAACAGTCTTTACTGGCTGGGTTAATGATTATGATAACTGTTTAATGCTTCAGTGTTGTTGAAATGGGAGATTCTCTGACCTCTCGAAATTCCTCATGAAACAGCGTTCAGTGTTGTGAACACTGACTATTGTTCATGTGTTCAGCTGCTAGCGATTCAATTTCTAACTATAGTATTTCAAAACTACTTAATGGTATCAAATAACCACTCTGAAGATTTTATTGAAGACCTACAGTTCTTAACAGTCACACAAAAACCTGCTGTCCTTCTTTGGTTGCTGAGTTTGTGATTGTGCACACACACCTAACCCTGCGAGGGGCATCGCCTAGAACAGGGGTGGCCAACCAGTCAGAGACCAAGAGCCACTTTTTTTTTACTGTGTTACCGCAAAGAGCCACATCCTACACATGGGCACACATGGTCTCTGCATTAAATGGGTCGACGAGGAACGTAATCTGTGGCCTTTTCAATTGTAGATCATGGAACCCGGTCACAAAGCTTTCGTGCAAGTTTTCAATCAGCGTTGCATATCTGGCTCTTTGCTTACTCAGGGCAGCGCTGGTGACTTGCCCGCTTGGCTTTTAGCAGAGTGGGAAAATGCGTTAAATCTCCCTTTTGAATATGTGTCTTGAACAGCTTCAGTTTGTTGACAAACGCAAACACACTTTGCACCAGGTCAGGCAGCATTTTTAACTTACCCTGCAGGGTCAGGTTATGTCTGTCCAAGTGACACAGCATGTCGACCAAAAAGGCCAGATCCATAATCCACTTGAGGTCCGAGAGCACGGGATAGTCCTTGTCCTTCTCTTCCATAAACGGTTTCATGGCATCCAAAAGCTCAAAGAAGTGAGAGAGTACCTGGCCTTTTGACAGCCACCTCGCAGTGCAGCGGCAGGTCACCTGGAAGCCCTTGGTCCAGCTCAGCAATGAGATTCTTGAATTGACTGTGGTTAAGCACATGTGTGCGGATATAGTTGACGATTTCCATCACAGGCTTCATGACGTTATCTAAATTCAATGATTTAGACACGAGTTGCTCCATGTGGATGATGCAGTGGAAATTCCAAAAGTCAGGAATAGTTCGGTCAGCTTTGCACAGCCCCACAAGCCTGTTCACAGATCCCATCATGGCTGGTGCTCCATCCGTGGCTATTGCAGTTCATTTCGTTATGGGCAGATTTGCTTTTTCTAATGCAGCCATCATGGTTTCTTTCACATCTGTGCCACGGGTTCTGTCTTTTAATGGCACAATATCCAGGAGTTCTTTGATCACACAATCGTTTGACACAGACTGTGCAAATATTGCCAACTGAGGCTTGTCTTGTATATCACAACTCTCATCCAATGCGACACTAAAATACTCACATGCTTGAAGGTCAGAGTGCAACTGTGTTTCAATAGCCGTGTTAATGTCCGATATTCTGTGTTCAACAGTGTGGTGGGACAGTTGGACGTCTGATACCATGCGTTTTAATTTGTCGTTTTCAGGAGACAAGATTTCAACAACGTCACTGAGGCATTTTTTAACGAACTCCCCTTCATCGTATGGCTTTTTAGCCCGTGCAATGTTCCAAGCCAGCTGATAGGATGCGAGTGTTAAGGTCTCTGACCGCTTCGTAAATTTTTGGAAAAACTGTATGTGCTGACTTTTCAAAGTGGCCAACTCGTGCTTGCGAAGTTCAGTCCCTTTTGGGTCGATGGTTCTGGTCGATATTAGCATGGAGTGAGCTGAAGTGGCGCTGAAGATTTGAAGCTTTGAAATGCGCTAATGACGTCTGACATATAAGGCAGAATGGCTTGCCATTGCGTTCAACAAAAAAATATAAACTCTCCCACTCTGTTAAAAACATCCTGTGTTCATCTTCATATTTTCTTTTTGCTGTGTATTTTTTCCTTGCCATTTTAAGGGCAAACTTGCTCCTACTGGGAAACTTTGCGGTATTTTCATCTCACACACATGGCCATTTAATGAAAATACCGTATTGAACTCAAGCGAAGCGAACGTGCACATTTTAAAACAACAACACAAAAAAACCCCAAAACACAAACTTTGATATGAACGTAAGAGCCGCATGAAACCAGGCAAAGAGCCGCATGCGGCTCGAGAGCCGCGGGTTGGCCACCCCTGGCCTAGAACATTAATGACTCAAAACATCCTATCCCATGATTCCCTAGAGTCTCTGGATGGACTCCAACCTTTCCAAAGAGATCAATATTATATTACAGGGAATCCCTGATGTGGCAACACGGCAGCTTTTTTCTGTCAAAACACCAGTTTGGGTGGGAAATATGAGCTTAGCACAATTTTGGATTTACACTCTACACAGGGAGGGGAGAAAATCACACGTTGACACTCAGCTGTGGTTCCCCTGTACAAGATTATATTTCAGCATTCTATTAAGACGTCAGAATCCTTGTGGCTGCAGGATTGTTACTGGGTTGGAATAACCTGGATCTAACCTTGAGGTGTTCGTTGTGAGGTTTTCCCCTGGCATTTGTCCTGGAGACTAGCTTATGTAACTTGGCAGGATGATATTTGCTGATGGGAAACATAGCAGCGCATAAAGTGTTTATTTAGTGAAATAAACAATGAGTGAAATATTTCAAGACAACTCTCCAGAAGACTGATTCTCCAGATTCTCACATAACAATCCCCGGGACTGTTATCCCTGAAAGCTGGTTTGGCACCGAGGTTATGAATCCTCTAGCCCAAGGAGGTTGGTTAAACACCTCCATAAAGTGATTAGATCTGCACTCACCTCTCCCTCTTATGTAACTGCACACCTACGCTGAGGCAAATGTCGGCTGAACATTCTGTCTGAAGTGATCACATAATACCGCTGGGCACATCTGAAGGCGAACAGGGCTCATGCCCAGACAGATGTAAAGACGAGCATTGTGTAACAGCACCCCTAGCGTGCAGTGGCAATAAACTTCAGTCGGCGGAGGTCAGACCGCAACTTGTTTGCAGGGGTTAATTTTTATAACAACACTAATTCCATCAATGCCAGTATCTGGTGCATGGCTTCCCTGAGCTGTTACATTTTCAAAGGCGGCATGTGATAAACTCTGCAAAACCCAAACTGTGCACTTACAGATTATTTATTAATTCAAGCAAACAGTCTTCTAGAGATTGACATCAGTGAAATAGAGTATCAATCAGAGACACAATCATCCACCTGGCTGCACAGAACATTGAATGAGCAGAAATTGCTGTGTGAGCATCAACTCTTATAAACTGTATGAGTGTGTGTGCATGAGAATGTGTGGAAATTCAGACCATAAAATGCAATGTGACCGACAAACAGACACCTTTTGCTTTAACTCAGTTTCACTCTTGCATATAGAATTCACCTGTTTTTTTTTTTTGCTTTCTTTTTTTTTTGGTGATACATTGGGCTGATCTGACCATCCAATGCAGAATCACGATACAGCCAGAGAGAATACTCTTGAAGTCACGTTGATAGAATCTCCTCAAACCTCCTCAGCAGCCGCAGAAGGAAGAGTTATTGTCTCACTGCTTTTGTGACCAGCTCAGATCCTCACTGACGTTGAGCCCCGGAAACTTATTCTCTCCTCCTGTGGAGAGAGTAACCCAGCAGTGTAACCTGCTTGGTTACACACTGAGCCCAAAAGCCATTCGATTCTACCAACTCTGTTCAGTCTGTCCGTTGTTACTTTCTCTCTTGGTGCTGCTAAAAATGAATTAGCTGTGACACTGGGACTTTCTGTGTGCTTGGCCTTCTCAGATCCTGTTCTCACTCCCGAGGTATCAAATGCTATAGATGGTAGAAGCTGCCAGAATCACAGAGATACACAGAAGGCATCCTTTAGTGTCAGTTCCATGAACCACTGGCTGTGGCAAGAGTAAGATAAATCTCAGCGTCCCAACTTGACACATACATTTTAAAAACAGCTGATATTTTTTTTTGTTTAGGAAAATTCCCAGTAGCTAACTGAAAACTAGGAAAGCATATGAGGAACTAACTTTCAGAATAAAACATGAAGTAAACACAAAGGACAATCCCCCCGTAGCAGGAGGAGGAAGAGGACAGAAACAGGTATTATTCCCAGTCTTTTTACTTTACATCTATCAACAGATACCCCTTATCCCAAACTCTACACAGGTTACAGGTGATCTATCTTAAGAAGTAAATGTATTTGGACTTTGGAAATAGACTAATCACTGCCTAACATTTAAAGAAAAAAAAATCCTTATTGATCATGGGGACAAAAGCAAACCTTAACCCAGGTTTAGGGGCAAGATTAGGGTGAATTGTTGGAAGTTAAAGTATTTGTAATTTTTTTCTTATATCTGAAACAGATCAACCCTTATATGTAACAATAGCCACCTTCTACCACTCATCAGCCTCAGTTTCAGCAGTGATTGTGCACCCCACTGAAGTGTATAACACAAAAGTGTGTAACACCAAAAAAGGCCAAATCAGCATCAAATGGGATAAATAATTAAGGGAGGAACAGGGAAGTTCATATCTGAGGCGCTGGCCCATGCAGCCAGCTGTGATACTCATCGGCTGATCTCCAGGATGAAACTTTCGCCTGTGACCTGCTGCAGTGAACGACCTCCAAGGGGCAGGAGGGAGCCCGGTCCATTGGCTCCCTCTTGTCACCTCTCTACCTGGGGTACCAGGCTTTACAGCAGCTACCTTAACCTCCTGTTTCTCCTGGACCCAAATGTGTCAGGAAGGCAGGACACTGAAAGGAAAGCCAAATGGAGGGAAAGAAAAAGCTGGGAAGAGGTACAGAAGCCCTGAGGGGATGTAATAGAACAAAAAGTGACAAGAGTGGCTTTTGTATGGCCTTGGAATACTTTTATCACTTTTTTAAAGCAAGCGGCTTCAGGGATTTCGTAACTAGGTGACAGAGGAAGCTGTCACCAAAGCACACTATATTTTTGCAAGTGAGAGATTGGTGGAAACAAAGAGGATCACAGAGGAGTGGAGAATGGGAAGACGGGCCAGAGCAAACTGAGCCAGTGAGACAAGATGGGCTGGCAGAGAAAGAGAGTAAGTGAGACGGAAGGAGGGGGGGGAGACGTGAGGATGACGGTGAAAAAGGCAGAGGGACAGGAGGGAGTGATGGGGAGCACGAGGAGCAGCTGGCATACAGCTGATGGCTCCTCAATCACTGTGTCTCCCCCCTTTGGTGGGAGGTCAGAGGAGCTGCCCCCCTCTGCTCCTCCTCTCCTCTCTCCTTGCCTGTTCTTGGCTCTTCCAGGCTGTTATATAATAAAGCTGGGAGAGGAAAGAGGGGAGGGAAGAGGAGCAACTTTAAGATTTACTTATCTTTTCAATGGAAATGAAGTTGCTGTACTGTGTGTTGCTCTGACATGTTTTAGCCACTTTAATAGAAATCAATTACACTTCATAGTTGGTTGAACATTTGTTTAAGTGCAACGCAGATTCTTGGGTTTTTAAACTTTCCATTCATTTGAAAAGTTCATGGAGACTCTGAATTTAGTTGAGATGACCATTAAAAAAAGTTTAATTATTTCTGTAATGATTAGAATTTTCTTCTAAGTTGTAAAGATATGGGAAATAATTCTACGTCTAGTAGGGCTGCCACAATTAGTTGAGTAGTCACGATTATGCCGACGATTTTGTCGACGACTTAATTAATAACCCTGTTACCGTCGTTTGAAGCTCTGTAAGATCCTGAAAGACACAGGAATAAGTAGTAAGATTTAAGAGTGTAATAATGGACTGAAACAGAAGATGGCAGCAATGCATCTACAAGGATGCCAGCTGCCATTAAACGCCAAAGAAGAAGAAGCATTCCCCGGTATCATAGCTATCCCAGAATTCATAGCGCGAATCAGCCAGTTCCAGTTTCAAACAATTGCGGCAGCTACTTATTTTTAATTTGACTCTTTCTGGGTCTCTTAAGTTATTTTCAGGTGAGAATGTAGCTGTGTAAACTTCAAATATCTGCTTGATTTATCAAAACATCACATATTTGTAAAAGTGCTCTGGCATTTTTGGAGAAGTCTGTTAAGATAGCTGACCGGGAGGTCAATGTTCACCAGAGCCAGCAAGAACACCGAACCCCGGGCACATAGTTTTCAGGCCCCCTGCAGTCTTTCGCTACTCAGTTTAAACATGATATATAATTCACTTAGATAACTTAAAAATGTTATTGTTTGGCTTTTTCCAGTGTTTTATTTGTTCCTGACCAACTGAAAGTACCACCAAAGGAGCAAAGAATGCTGGTAACCGACATGTGTCTGTGCTGGAAATGTCAGATGATTACCAATTTGTCCAAAGATGCTAAGGACTAAATCCAAATCAAGGGGTGATGACCAAATTGCTTTCTACGTAAACAGTGTTTAAGTTATGGATAAAATTGTAACTTGAATAATGTGCCTCTTCAGGAATTTGAGTGGTTTGACTGTACTGCTGCCAAACAACTGTGGCTACATTTAAGTTACATTGTGTTTTTATAAATGGCCTCGGGCCATTTCGAAAGTGTTTCAAAAGGTCACATGTACCTGATGTCAGTACTGGTAAAAAAAAATCTGAGACAGGTGACAGAGCAAAGGAAGATTTAAAATACCTTAAAAGAAAGAAGGGAGAGAATAAATTCTGTGGATAGGTCATGAGGGATTGATCTTGATTTCCTTCGGGGGACGAAGAAAGCAAAAATCCCAGAAGGAGACAGATTGATGGACACAGAGAAAATGGAAGAAAAATGGACACAAGAGAAAGATAGATGAAAGCTATTGACTCTCAGCGTGTACATCGGGAAGCCATGAGGAGGAACTTGATTCCCAGGCTTTTATCCACTGTAATTACCATCTCCCACAGTTGGAAGGAAATTTTACTTATCTCGCTTTGCACTCTGGAACAAGTCTGTTCTTTTTTTCTTTAACTTTCCCCCAGTGCTCGATAACGCTCCTGCGCAGAGGGCAGGGAGGCAAAAAGCTTGAAAGGCAGATGAGGGTAGCTCAGCTCTGTGTGAGAGCTGAAGCATCCAAGGAGGAAAAGATGTGAAATTTGAAAGCCAAAGCTCCATCTGACAGATGAGGAGAAAGGTGGAAAGAGTAGCAGAGCGGGCTCACAAGGATGAGAAGAAGAGCATGAAGAATACCAAACAAGAAGAAGTGAGGATACGAGGCAGAGAGAAGAAGAGAGAGCGATGAAGAGCCAGACAGATGAGGCTGCAGGGTAAAATAGGACAAAGATGAATGGGAGAGCATTGGTTTCACAGGATGGGGAGAATGACAAGAGGCAACAGGGGAACTGAAAGGGAACAAATAAGGAAGAAAAATGGAGAGATGTGTAAAAAAAACAATAAGATAAGAAAAAGGGACGTTAATTCATGACAAAGAGGGCTGAAAAGACAAAAAAAACACCAGGGAAAGAGAGGAGAGAGATGGATGGAAGTGAAAGGAAGACAGATAAAGGCACAGAGAAATCAGTTATGGAGAGGAAGGTCTAGAGGGAAGAGGTGGAAGTTAAATAACAGGACTGTGAAAGTAGTTGTCTTGTCATCAGAGCCATCGACCACTGGGGAAATCAGGCGTGAAGCTCAGCTGCAACTCATTTAATCTGCTCTTGAGCCATTAAAGCTCATTTCTTTCCAACACAAATGACAACGTGCGAAGAGGCTATTTCATTTGTTGCCAATGCAAATCCACTTTTCTGTAGCTTTATTAGTTCAAGTGTCACATTAATGATCCCAGTGCAGTGGGCTGTCGGGAAAAGACTCCATTTCATATTCTTGCGACTATGTTGGGATTTTGATTATTTAAGTACAATGTTATTAAACAATGTTGTAAATTAAATAAGATCATGACTATCATCCAGTAGCTTTCAGTGCAGCTTAACTTTTGATCATTCCAGATAATAAGGAATTATTCACGAATACGTTAGAGTTCACAGCTTGACGTTAACGCTGAGCAAAAATACACGTTATTTAAAGTCATGTTAACATATCCAGTTGTAATGTGGTAGGTTACCACTGCTAGATATCGTTACCTTTAAAACTTGTTACGTTAAAGGATTACGGTCAATAATAAAATTAAAATGAAATTTCTGGTTCAAATCCACGTCAGTAGGTACGGAGGAATTCAGCGTCTAGAGCCACCGCCACTGTAAAGCACAGTGGAGGCTGTGTCATGGTTTCAGGCTGCATCTCAGCCAGTGGTGTTGGAGATCTTGTTAAAACTGACAGAATTATAAACAGAAAAGCACTGAAATTCTTGGTCAGCAATGCTTTACCATCTGACGAGCTTCTAATTGTCAGCGGCCTGGACCTCAACTTTATCAGAGGACTGGGGATGATCTTAAGAGAAAAAAAAAAGAGACTTTAGGGATGATTCATCCCTAAAATAAGAGCCTTTGGGAACTGACTCGATTGTGTAACCAACCAAGAACTCCAGACTTGTCATGTAACCATTGGCTTCATCTTTCAGCTGAGGAGGTTACTACTTGGATTAAACCATCATGGGTCCTTTTTATGTCGAGTTTGCATGTTCCCCCTGTGCTCAGTGTGGGTTCTTAGCTGTCAATGTAAACACAAGTGGTTATGTAGCTCTGTGCTGTACCTCTCGGTTTTAACAAGATAGAACCTGGATTAATATTCCAGGCTATATTCCGGTTCTCACTTGTTGTGAGTGGGGAGAACCTTCAGCTCCTCTGTGACTCCTCCTCACGACCACACTGGTACTGGGAATTCCACCGTGCTTGTCCTTTTGCTTGTCCTTTAATAAACACACTCTCCACCGGCCTTACAAGGCCCGTTTGAACGGCTGCTGGCTTATCATACATGAAGCGAGCAGTATTCATACAACCTGTAACATTACTTTGAGTTAGGGAGTTAAAAATATGAGGTCCATGCGTCCATGTGCAAGAACGTTTCTCTCACACTCCACAGTTAGCAGTGGTGCACACCTGCGACATCACCAAACACTAAACTAGTTTTCCCAAGGAGACACCACACAATTCCGACTATTACAATAGGTAGCATAGCAAATGGACAAAAGCTATAGGCAGGCAGCAGTGTGTCTCTGTGATCCTCTTGCTCTACAGTGGTAACACTGTAAAGAAAAGAAGCTACAATAATCTAAAATCAGAGTAAAACTGAGTATTTTGTTTAGAAAATATTGTATAGCCAAGATAATTGGGTTAATTTAGTTACTTATCTGCGCTTATCTCTTATAGCACTGGTAAATTGAATGATTCTACTTAAAACCTCCTTCAGTTTAAAATGCCTGCCCTCTGGAAAATCTAGCACCATATGCAAAAGCTATTCATGTGAAAACTTCTAACTGCTGAACTTTAGATGTCACCTACATCACCGAAAAGTTGCATCTGAGCGTATGTATACCACATTACACCAATCCAAATCATATACTGAGCCGTGACTGGCTTCTCAACCAGTGGTGATGTCACAAAATCAATATCTATAGACACAGAGAAGGTCAAACATCTATGTGTGGCACATTTTTAAGAAGCAGGGAACTTTAAATAACTGCAAATAGTAAAGACAGATGTGAGGTGAAAAGGGGAATGTTAGAAAGCAACAGATGGGTGAAAATATTGAGAATTACTTACTGCTGAAGACAAATCATTTAATCTAGTTTTATCTTGCATGCTAACAGCAAGTTCATTTATATGTTTGCTTGAATGAGCCTATAGGATTTTAGCCTAGTTATGGAACAGTCTGGACGACTTACAGTATTTGAGATGCATGAATGATTTGAGCTCACATTGTGTGTCATCACTGACGAAAACTTATACTGTATCTGTAATTCCCTCGATTTACTCAGTGACCATCGACATAACTCATAACTGAAGGGTATGAGTGGAACATGTGCAGGAACATTATAATCTTAATAGTGTAGGAAACTCAAATGCAAGAACATAACTCGTTCACAGTAGCTCAG
The DNA here is from genome assembly GCF_041146795.1 of Maylandia zebra. Taxonomy (NCBI): domain Eukaryota; kingdom Metazoa; phylum Chordata; class Actinopteri; order Cichliformes; family Cichlidae; genus Maylandia; species Maylandia zebra. Next base: position 46,136,335 of record NC_135169.1, read on the forward strand.
CTTCTCTGTAAGCCCTGTTACCGTTTATGCATTCTTTAGTCTGTTCAACATAAGTAAGAAATAGTTTAGACATAACCTTGGAATGAGTCAGTTTTAGATGCATCAGCATCTCGTGACAGTGCTCTTATCCAACCAGCTTCACTGAGACTGGAAACTAAATGAAGCGCAGCTGTCCATAAGTTAAACTCTGTGTGACTTCTCAAAGATGACTGTAATCCTCTTCTCATTCCTGTAGAGACCAACTGTGCTGCACAATGCAACACTGCAGAGCAGCAGCGCAGAGTGCAGGCCTGCAGAGGCCCTCCTTACAGCTTAACTCTATGACCTGCTTCCCAGTGCTGAGCCGCCCCTCCCTTTCCTCTTCCCATCTCTACTTTCTCCTTGTTTATTTATTGTGTAGATGATCTCAAGCCTCAAATTGACTGTGGGATTGATTTGGCAACGGCCTCCCCTTCATTTCCCTTCCCCTCTTCTTCTTTCCCCTCCCCCAAAAGACTTTTGATTAATCTAGCAGTGTCCTCTGTTCTACTAGAAGCGACTCAAATGTAACGACGGAGAGGAAGAGGGATGAAATGGGATGCCTCCGCTATCCATGCAAACAGTTATGTTATACATGCGATTAGCAAAGCTCTTTTTGATGGAGGATAAGAAGGAAATAAACAATCTGAAGTGTGAAAGCAGGAAAAAAGAGAGTGAGAGAAGGAATGAAGCAAAAGCTAAAGCCTGATTGTTTTGACCTTCTACTGGTGTTGTCCAAATACAGCTTATAATGATATCAGGGACATGCACACACAAATGTCTTTGTTATTTTGTTGAGGGCAGAATATTATTTTTAATGGCTACTATCAATTTTGAGCCTGTCTTATTCCCAGGATGTCAAAGTATTAAAAGAATCAGCAAAAACAAGGCAAGTGCAAACCAGCCGCTGGACTGCTACCAAAGAATATCTCGTGTTTCATAGAGGCAGCTTTTGAAGTAACAGGAAGTAATGTCTGACTTTTTAGATTCATAATTCTGGGAGTGAGCAGAAATTGCAATCTCATATATCGATTTTATCACTTATAAAATATTCTAAATATTTTTGTCTTTTAAATTTTTTCCCACCTGACTACCATTAAAACATAGATCATGAATGTTACTCAAAGAACACTTAATAATTATACACATGATATCTTGCTAGAGAAAGATACAAGCTTCATGCTAACAGCATCTTTGTTCCTGTTCTGCATGTAGAACAAAAAATATTGTCAGCAATGTGAACTGACACTTCTATCACACTTTTGCTGCTTAGCTACATGACGTTAATCTCCAAATCCAACAAAACAGGCTAATGTTAGCCAAAAACTCTTATGCTGTAGCTGTTGACATAGACTGATGACTTTTATATTGTCACAGCTATAACCCTTCAAAATATCCTGTATTTTTACAGAACATCTAGTTATTTCTGTAGGTTGTGTGCTAGCTACAAATGCTAACTATAAACGTTTTGTATCTTTATGTTTGTAAAATGTAATACTGTCATGCAGGGACTACGGCTCATTTCTGTCTTTATTATCTTGGACAGTGTAGTCCACCTGCATGTGTTGTGGTGGTTTTCTTCCTGTGTGTATAGATAACATGCAGTTATCGCCACAACAGTGCACCTAGCACTGTTAGGAAGTGAGAAGCAGGAGTAGGAGGGTGACAAGAAGGTGGGAGGCAATGTGTGTGCATGTGCCCAGCTCTATTTGTCATCCCAGCCATGCTCATTGGTGACACCTTGTTCATTTGCGAAACCAACTCTTTGAAATGCAGGAATCGATTGAGCAAATAGAAGCAACATGCTGAAGATGGAGAAAGGAAAGAGAGAGAGAGAGAGAGAGAAAGAGTAGGGTGGGCTGTCTTTATATTCAGTGCAGGTGGTAAAAACTGTACGTTACAGTGACTGTTCTGTGGAAAGTTGGAATATAATCTAAGTTTTTAAGTTTTCCTCAACAAAAAGTTAAAGAGCATAAATGCTGCTCGAAAAAGAAGGAATGTGTTTTGTTTTCCAAGTTGCCGTACTAGAAAGAAAATCTTAACTCTTAAGAGGTCAGAGCTTAATCTTCATCAGAAATAATACTGACAAGTTGTTAGTTTTTAATCACGGCCAGCATTGACTTTCTGACACCATCTGATAACTTAACTTCCATCCATTATGTTGGCAGAACTTTTGATTTGAAATTGATTTGTCTATTAGTGGCTAATGGCTTCATGAATCTAAAACATGCTCCTTAGACTTCATTTTTCATCCGTGTAAGAAATCTGTCACTTTGACAACTGGGCTCTGACTTTATAATGCACTCTTGCAATTTGCCAAAAGAAGACGAAATCACTCACACATACTGCATCCCAATTATGCTTCAGTTTTTTTATTCTCGACCAGAGTTTAAACGAAAAGCTTAGCAGTGTTGTCTGCTTTGGCCTTTAGGACTAATGGCAGTATGGGAATTTTGCCAAAGTCAAAATCAACTTGATTGTAACAGACATTGTGTAAAGAAATGAGTAGTTGCTGGTAACTATGTGATGGTGGAATGCTTCACAAGACAACAGCAAGTAGAAGCTGATACTCTAAAACACAAAATATGAGCACCTCTCCTTAGCGTAAGAACTAGAAAAGTGAGACACAATACGCTGGTAGGTGCATGAGTCCAGTCTCTAAAACCCAGTTATTAAAATGTTCTGTACTATTTCTCCAATCTTTATACAACGTCTGAGGTCGTGTTTGTTGTGTGCGGCAGGCAGAACTCGACTCAAAATTCAGCTTTATTGCTGGACTCCAAAAGAACAAACAAAAACTGGGATACACATGAACTAAGCAGGCAGGCAGGCAGAACAACAGCAGGGAATGAGGGAGAAAGTGACACTGGACAGACGGAAACAGGGGGCTTAAATACAAGAGGAATGACGAGGGAACAGGAAACACATGCATGAGGCAAATTAGACACAACGAGACAGCAGAAGCAAAACTAAACACACCGAACATGGAACGCAAGACTGTCAGAATAAAACAGGAAACACTAAGACGTAGACTAACTCACAACATGACATTTTTTGCTGAGAGGAAAGAACAGTCAGGGAAGCTAGATGGATTAAGGAGGCAACGGGAGGAGATAACGAAGGGGACGCAGGAACAGTTAACGGAGACAACACATAGGGAGAGAGCGAGGGAGAGAGCGAGAGAGCAATGATTCGAGACAGCACGAGAGAGCGAGAGGAGAGGCATGATATGACGGAAACATGGGATAAACATGACAGGCAGGGGAGGCATGGAATTAAACATAAGGAGGAGAACATGGAAACAGAAAAAGGAAAGAAGACACAAGGACACTCACATAAACAGACACACACAGAGAGTTCACAATTAGCATAATTTCTGACAGATTTCAAAGGGAGCCTTCAGAAGTTGTTGCTTCCAGACAGTAATCCCAGCCTAAACACTCTTACGGCCAAATGGGCTTTAACTGAGTGAGCAGTAATTGATGCAGACAGGAGATGTTAATATGTATACAACCTGTATCCATTTGGTAGATTATACCAACAAAACCTTTGGTTTCCTGTCGGTGGGTGATGGTAATATTACTAGCTGTTCTATTAAAATGTCATTTTTACTGTGGCGTAATTTCTTTTTCTAGCAAAACTCAGAAATGAAGCAGAGTAGTCGTATCTGACATTGTTGACTAAAAAACATTGTTGAATTTCAATAACTGAAAGACATTGTTGTCCAGCAGTGTGAACACAGACGTGACATTTCTATCCACACTCAAACAAGACACACATTACACATTACTGTGACATGACTTCAGACTGTCAAGGAAGAGAGACTCCTTGTAAGCCATACCACCCATATATATATATATATATATATATATATATATATATATATATATATATATATATATATATATATATATATATATATATATATATATATATATATATATATATAAAAATGCCATCAGGTCACTACTGACCTATCCAGAGTTAGGGTTATTGTAGAAGGTTAGTTTTATTTTAGAAACCTGATAAATCAGACATATTAGAAAGTAGAAGTTGCTACATTTTGAATGAAGTCTCATATAGTTTATCTACAGAAGCATTTGGGTGTAACGTTCTCCTAATCCTAGATGGGTCACCACTTATCTGGTAGATTTTATGAGCTTAAGTGTTTTTCATAGTTATATTGTTTTGTTTGATCTTTCAAAACTCATGTGTATTTTTTTTGGCTCAATCCATGTGATTCAGGGGCTTTAATCATCTCAGTAGCATTTGGTCATCATGACACTGTGACCACAGAGCAGCTGGCAGCCACAGGCTGCTTTGTCAGTACCGTTCAGCTTACCATGCCACATCATATAAGAAACTTTTTTAGACACTCAGACACGATCTACATTCATACCAGAAAAGCTTGTGCATCTACAGGAACAAAAATGAGAAGGAAACAGTGACTGTTGTTCTGGTGTCCAGGCTGAAGTTAGCTCTTATGCAGAGCTATGCATGTAGGAGATCCAAGGTTTCACAGGAGGACATTCAGCAAACTACATTACAAAGTGCTGTTTAGTGTGTCGGGATGCAGAAAATGAATTCACTTTCTAATGCACGCTATTCTTAAAACTCTCTGCTGAGCTACCTTCTCTCTCTCCTTCTCGCTGTGTCTCTATCTCTCTGTGGCATGAATCTAGATTTTAGGGAGAATCCAAAGGCCTGCCCGGCGACCACCACCACACTTAACCTCTTCACTAAAAGACTATAAATGTCAAACTATGGAAAATTCTTTATGCCCTTAATGAGTTTTTGGGGGATTGCATTCCTCGCATTTTTAGCCTAAGCTATGACCTGCATTACTTAATAATCCGGTTCACTTTCAAGCTATATACAGCCTTTAAAATGTGTGGCACACCTTGGGATGCAAGATTACAGAGCTTTGATTAAAATGAGCTAATGCTGATTTTTCTAATAAAATGTTCAGGGTTCATGCACACGTTCTCTGTGAAAATATCATTATGACTGTCAGAAATCCCATTGATTAAAAAAAAAATTCACAGCTGCATGTTTTTTCTTTTCTGAATTTACTTCATTGTAACTGCCACGTTCAATAATAGATTCGTGTATTGCAAATGAAAGTATTCCTATGGCATGTAGGGCAATGTTCTGTTTTTCTGATGTACACCTGGTGTATTCAAGAACAGATAAAAGAAAGCAAAGGAATTTGCCAGGTCTCTGTCCTAAACAAGGCACTCAAATGTATCTCGATATCAAGCATTAAACGTATTGAACTCTTACTCTCACCCCAAGAAAGGTAAACACAAAATTTCTGTCTCCAAATCCTTTCCGCCCTCTCTCTTTGCCTTTTTCACAAACTTGCTTTTCTCACCTTTGACAGATAAACTGTACAACAGGGAGTGTGAAACAGGAGACAGCTGGAAAGCAATTGTCTTTTTGTGCCACGAGAAAGCACTGTGAACGTTTAAGAGACAGAATGATTGCTCTAACATCACTCCTCCCTCTCTGTGTCTTGCAGTGCAGTTCAACTTGATTCCTGTGGGGCTCAGGATAGTGGCCATCCAGAGCACCAAGACAGGGCTCTACGTTGCCATGAACAGCGAGGGCTACCTCTACACTTCGGTATGAATAGCAAACACACTGTCATTCCATGTTTGTTTGCTCCGATAGAGCTAATACAGATATATGCCCAAAGTTTACAGGCTTATCAAGGTCATCTGTAATTGCAATCGCTTTTCTTAAATTGCTGAGTGACATGTGATAGCTTAGGCCTCAGTCACACAGGAGTACAGAGTGGTTGGAGACTGCTTTAGGGAAAAATCTCCATTTGCAAGTGGTCGCTGGCAGTCACCGGGTAAAATTGGTCTTCCAGCAACCACTTGCCAACTACTTGGGGAATACATATTTTCTTTAGCGTCTGCAGATTGCCAGATGTGAATGTGGTGACTACTCTTTAAGGCATAATTAACACAGTTCTGCTGATCTATGTGCCAGTTTCCATTATAGTGGACTGATAGCAGTGTATTACTTCAGTGAAACATGAATCTCCCTCCATACACACAACTTTTCTAAATAACCAGCTTTGCTCACAGTCAGTGAGGCAGAGGTGGAGACGTCTGAATCTGCGCAGCGCTTGTAAAGATCTGTACATTAAACAGTTTCCTGCTCTCGGTCACAGCAGCACTTGTATGCCACCATTTTTTGAAAAAGCACAAACGACGCTCCCGCTGAGGTTTCGTATTGATGTGAAGACAGAAGCAGCAGAGCCACAGATTTGGAATAACAGGTGATCCGAGTGCACTCTATCAGGATGCAGAGAAAAGCTTTTCTTTTTTTTTCCAGCTGTTTTTTCGTCCTCTTGGCAAAATGGCAAAGTGTGTGAGATCTTGTTTGAAGTGCATCGGTGCGCTCACTTCAAAGTCCATCCAACGCTGCCTGCGCACATACTGCCAGAAATGAGGAGGGGAGGTAAAGGGTTTCTGTCAGGAGCAACAATGCAAAAACAAGCCTGGAAAGAGCGCACACACAGAAATCATCCCCCTGTGCTGCCACACATACAGTATGTGAACAGCAGTTTGTCCTTAATTCTAGCAGCTTCTCACTTTGTCAAACACAAGCTGCACTGAGCATAAGACACTTCTTTCTTTACAGTCATCCTGGCCTAGAAATTACATAATATTAAGTAAAGTTAGTTAATAGGTTTGTTACCTCATGTTTGCATGTATAGATAAGTTGAATGTAGCCTCATTGATACTATCTATTGATCGCTGGACTCATTTTGAAGCTTCAACATTAGCATGTTGTCTTTTTGGTGTCAGGAGTGACAATATGTGGATGAGAACTTGTCCACAACCACAAGCAAACTTGGTAAGTGAGCCATGTCCACAGACAGTATGGGTGCAATGCGCAGATGGATGCCTGCTAATTAGTAACAGCTCAATAAATACTAGAAGAAAAAAAAATAGGACCACAAAATTATTGGATGAGCTGTAACATGCAGCAGGTGATATTCATTGCCAGATATCTCTTGTCAAACACCACAAATATGGTGAAGAGGTCCAGTTCACTTACTTTAACTTAGTTTATTTTAGGTTTAGCACTTTAATATTAAAACAAAAACAACTACAAACATATTATATCGTTGGCTGAATTTGGACATTTTAATATGGAAATTGAACGCTTTGGAGACTACCTCAAGTGTCAGAGGAACTGGCACATTAGCATTTACTTAAAGCTAAACCAAGCTAGCTGTTTTGCTAGGTGACTTTGCAAGCTAATGCTACATTAATATCATTATTCATAATAATAGAGACCAGCTGAAAGATGCAATTATAAGTAACTGTAAGTTACTTATAATTATAAGTAACTGTAATAACATTTGTTTACAGACTACTTATAATCAGGTGGTTTGATCACTTGTAGTCAGTTGTCAAACAGACTTTGGTTGCTAGCAGTGTGGGGGACACATGAGGGGTTTGTCTAAATGAATCAGTTTATCTGATAATTGACTTCATTATTTCTTTATTAATTTTGTTTTATTATTATTTTTAGAATTTACCTGAATTAACCTGTTTGATAAACAATAACCAGCAAATGGACCAAAAAAAATAAAAGACTGGATATCTTCATGCTACACTGGAAGTCCCTGAAGAAATATACCTTCCCCCCAATGAGACCCAGAAAATGGTCCTTGCATGACTTTTCCAGGGCTTGGAACCATTTCTCGATCATAAAAAACCTTGAATACACACACACACACACCTCCAAACACACAGATGCAGAGGTTATACTTACCCAAGCATTCTCCTGACAAAAAGAAAGGTGACCCATTTTCACTAAGGGAAATAACCACAGGGAAAGAGAGTGTTGAAAAAAAATGTTTAAGAAAATCCCTCTGAGATGGGAACAGACGGAGGACAAAGGAGTGGTGTTGGATTTTTTTTTTATTTTTTTGCTCTCCCTCACCTTAACTAGCTGCTCTGCTATTGTTCTGCACAAGTGAGCCCCAAAGACAGAGATGGGGAAGAAGACCCAAGGCAGGTTTTGTGCTCACCGGCCTCGGGGTCTGGAGAGAGGGAGAGTGGAGTCTTGACATCCTGTTATGCAACCATTAGTGTTTTAGGAGCCTGCATAATTTCTTGAAAGATAGGGGAATTTTAGGAAGTGGTCTCAGAGAGAGAGTTTAATATGAACATCTAGTGGAAACTGCTGTGCGACGTGGGAGAAGGAGAAATACTCAGTTGTTGTTTAATTTATCTGCATCCTTTAAAGTTTCATTGTTTTTGGAGGTAATGCCTGTTGGTGGTTGGTTTGTTTTACATTTGCCTTGGAGCTGAAGTTGGAGTTATCTGATAACTGGGTATGAAACATTGGTGTCTCAGTTAAAAGACAATAAGTTCAATGAAAAATGAGCCAATGTTATTTTAACTGGCTGTGTCTAATAGTTAATGAATAGTTAAGAAAAGGCAATATAGAAAACATAATGTAGTAAGTTGATAGTAAGTAGTATAGAAGCTCTGCTTAACATAAGGCAACTGACAGCCATACAGCAATTAGACAGTAACTCTGCTATCAGTGTGCAATTCAATGAGGTCAAGTTTGCAATCACATGCTATCAGTCAGTGATAAATGTGGGATCTGTTGCTATCAGCTGCAAGCGTTGACATCTACATACACAGAAATTCACGATAACTACTTACATTTGGAGTCCAGCCAGAACGGATCCATACCATGTTTTTAATATGTGCATTTAACCCCAAACCACAATATGCACATGTGAACCTCAACAAAGCAGTTTCTGTGCCTAAACCCACTTGCTTTGGTTCCTGTATCTTATCAAACACAGAGACACGGATTAAAAATGAATATAAACTGTGTCTGAAAGGAAAACCTACAAACTGAAAACTGTAGCTAAAACACATTAACTGAATATAAAAACAAAAAACTAGAGTTCAGAAACGACTGAGTGAGAGCACGGTTGCTACGTCCATCTTTTATGTACTGTTTGTGGTTACAACAACATCTGCTGTGAGTTCTGCTTACACCAATTTGTATCGTCCAGAATGAGTTTCTGGCTAAAAGCAAAAAGGATCAGTTGATGGAAGCACTACATTAATGTGAAGAATCAGTTGAAAAATAGCAACTGCACAACTAGGCAACCAAGATGCTTTACAGAAGTGTATACAATATATTTATACTTTGGTTATATTAGTGTTGACTGAAGTATTCTCCAGCGGGATTGTAACCAAGGGGTGTAAAGTTGTTCCCGTCCTTCTCCCTTTTGTAAAATAAGAAAAGCTCACATACACGACATCACTGCAGTGGCTACTCAGCATTAATCTTTCATTGGCCTCTGTGGTAGATGTCATGTGCTCTGCAACATGCACGGTAAATAATTCCAACAGTTGTTTGAAAGACATGAAAATGAAGCACGTTCTGGGTTTTTTAGGCAACGGCTCAGAGAAATGAGAAAAGTAGTTTTCTGTTTTCTGCCTTGGTCTTCCCCCAGAACTGTAATTTATCTTTATTCATCAGTTGCATCCTTCCCATTTGTTGCTCCTTTGTTGTAATTTTCCTCAGTATTCTCCATCTGATCTGTTCTCATTTTTAAACTCAGCACTCCTCTGCTGCCACAGCTCATTTTCCCCACGAGGATCACCGGGATTTAATATAATCACCTAATCTAATTTAATGATGACACCATTTAAATACTTCAAATATTTGTGATGACCTCAGTTTATCTTGCAAGCTGTGTAAACAGCCTCAAACAAAGATTTTGTTTAAGTCAGTGTACTTAATCATATATTTTGCATTTAATTTGTTGTTTTATCTTGCACGCCAAAAGAGAAAGGAGCCAGTGACAGAAAGGAAGCAAGGAAATAAGTAGATACAAAACGACTGAGTCTCTTAAGCAAATTTTTCTCTTTTCCACAAACAGAAAGGTCAAAGCTTCAGAGCTATCCTTCTCTGCTCTGTAACGCAACGTGGCTTGGAACCAGTATTAGAACCACACTTTTTTTGAAGTAGAACAAATGCAGCAGTCGACCAAGTTTGTTGATTTCTGCGAATAACTCGTTAAGGAGCAGCATCATAGATGAACTAACCAATCAAGGGGACAGTAAATGAAAAGCTTGAAGTGGAGCTAGTGGAGCGCATGGCTTTGCCTTCTTCCTGTCTGATGGCAAAGTGTTGAAAATGCTCTGACTCTAGCAGGCACTTAAACCAGTATTTCTCAGGTGGCTAAAATCTGTTTTGCTGCTGTTCATAGCAGCACATGGCTTCACTTTCTAAATCGCTCAATTTTCTGTCTGCTTGGGGGGGAAGTTGCCTAAAGACATCTATTACTGCTAACGCACTCACTGTGGAACAGACAGCACTTCAAAGAAAGTGAACTGAGTGAAGTATCCCAGCTGAGTGGACAGTTTATCCTGTGAAATGGGTATTATTTTAAAAATCAAAAAGAAATATGACTCATTTCATGGAAATCAGTCAGGGCCTCCCACCTGAGCCCCTCCAAATCTGCTTTGTTTTGTACAATAGCTGTAGAACATCTAATGAAGCCATGCAGAGTTTTGCTTTCATATTATGAAAATATCCCAGTTACAGGCCCTGAAAGTGCACAAGGGTGCACTGAAATGTGGCGCTTTTAAGTTACTTTCAGCCCTCATCACTTCCTAAGCACAGGAGCTAGCCAGCAATGACTCAAATACCAATATTTGCCATTAGAAAACAGTAAACGTCTATATACAGTACATGAGGTTGATTGCTTTAGATGGCACTGTGCTGTGACACACACACACACACACACACACACACACACACACACACACACACACACACACACACACACACACACACACACACACACACACACACACACACATCATGAATAATACATATTTTTCATTATACAATGAACACCCAATTCCACAGCTTGTTTTGTTTAAACAGTATAGACATTCTCTGACAACCACACACAGCATTAATGAAAGAACCTTCAAAGGAAAAATAAATAGAAATGATTGAAGAAGTATTTTTCTCTCTCGAGTGTTGACTTACCTGCCTCAGCAAGAATAGGCGGCCTTGAGAGATATTTAAAGACCACCAAACAACTTTGCCTTGCTTCTTGTAGCAGTTAGCGAGGCAGAAAAGGCTGGGACGTGTGCACGTTGCTGCAAAGTAATCTGTTGTAAAAAAAAAAAAATAACACGCTTGTAATACCTTAAAGCATAGGTCAGGAAGTTGTTGTGCACGAGATAAACAAGGCAGTGTGGGAGCGACAGGCTAAATGATGGAGCGAATGTCCTTTTGTCCCTACATGAGCCTCTTGTTTCGGGAGGATAAAGTGAGATGATAATAGAGGTGAGAAGGAGAGAAGAGGAGTGAGTCACTACAAAGTATTGTATTTTTTTTTTTTTTTGCATTTACATAAAAATATGCAGAAAGGAAATGGGCTTTGTTTAAAAATGAGATCCTGACTTAGAAATAAGCTTAGAGATTGAATTGAAAGATGAATTAAAAGCTGATACAGATGTAACATTTTCAGGATTTTCTTCCATGCTAGGTGGTTTTCATGAAAATCAGTATTCAAGGCGAGGGCCCCTTAAACTCCTTAAGAATAGAGTGGCCGGTGGGGCAGTTTGATTGACTGGAATGGCTGAATCTTAGCACCAGTAATAACAAACTGGGCTGACTGTTGAAAGGAAGGAAGACGAAAAGATCGGACGATGCTGGGGAGAGAGAAAGGGAGAAGGATGGCCTGACAGCCCCAGACTTGGACCGAACATAACGTCCCCTCTGGGAGCAACAACCACGGCCATGCTCATCTTTCTTCCCCCACCCTCCTCCTTCCTTAACCCCACCCCCCCATCTCACTTGTATAGCTTTTACTTGCCTGTCAGTCTGTCTTACTCTCCGTCTGAACATTTGTGTCTGTTGGCGTCTCTTGTGGTTTGTCCTTTTCCTGTTCCCTCCTTGCTTTTTGTCACTAGCATATCACTGTCTTGATGTGTCCCTTATCTGCAGTCCTCGTCCTTGCTGTGTCCTCTTTGTCCTCGTCTCTCCCTTTGTCCCATTCCACCTCATCCTGAAACCTTTCCTTTCTGCTGTCAACCCTCCCTTCTTATACTTTTATCCCCTCCAAAAAATGCTTTTTATGCTTTGCTGCAGACAAATGAGATTTATTTGTATTTATTCTAGCATACAAATGTTGATGTTGAAAATCACGCAAACATTAGATACCATCTACACACAAATGCAGCATCTTCACTCTTACAGTCACTAGACTGACTACTGTGTAGGTTTAATTGTTGATTAATTGAATGTGCCAGAATACTGTTCCTGATAGTCCCTGCCCACTTTAACCCACGGCCCTATGAAACCTACATTGATGCTTTATCTCAGTGATAGCTAAAGCTTGACTCCGTGATCATAACATGCACAAACATAAACTTCGTTCCTTCAAGAGACAGATAGTCCAGCTGTATGAGGAAAGAGGCCAGATGGTCTGTGTGTATCCATCTGTCTTTACACATCCCCAGCAATACACAATTCCTCTTTATCATCCTCCTGTCGCCTTCACCTCTGCAGTACCTTTATTCATCTGGCCACCATACATCTCTCTTTATTTCCCCATCTAGCACTTCTCTTTCAGTCTCGTCTGACTGCCTACAAATTTTAAATCATGCATACTGAGAAAGCACTTAAGAGCAAATGAGCATGTTGCAGTTATCTGCCCTTCATCCATTCTGATACCAAGTAGTTAGCAAAGGAATGTTTGTTTTAAGTTATTAATATTAATTCTGGGACAGAGAGCAGGCTTGTGCAGGTTTGTGGAGTTCTGTGCAGTGGCTGGGCACTGCTCTTGGAGAACTGGGGCATGTGGTTCAGCTCAGCAGAGGTTAATGGCGAGGGGAAACTCCTTGTCATGGTTCTATTGTCTGAGGCGGCTGGGACCCGCTTACCTGTGGGCACCTCCTGAAAATTGCTTTCTGATAAAAATAGTGCTCAGCCGTGGACCTGGCCCACTTTATTAGTCGTATGCTCTGGAAAAGCCTCCGGGGTAGAGAGATGGCAGCGGAGAGGGATGGAGGAGTGATGTGTGAAAGGGGTGCGGGTGGTGTTTTGAGATGCAGTCTCACACACAAAGCAACAAAATGAACCTGTACACCACACACCCACACTCCCTTGTGCAATTTAGCCACCCTCCACATCCCCACAAACACACATGTGCAACCAGGTATAAACAATCTGACAGAGGCAGGCAGACATAATTGGGCCGAACGCCGATACCCGGGACCGGCTCTGGCCAAGCTTTCCGCAGTTAACAGGGGAAAGTTGGACAAAGTAAAACTTTGCTCGAATGACATTGCGAATATACACCCTGAGGATAAACGAGCAGAGCCCCACTTCTGTCTTCTTTCACATGCGAAACATATTGTACTATCTGAATAAGCTGTTATTGCAGGATCACGATTACACATAAGGAAGTTAAAGACATTTTCCAACACAGAGGTTTTGAATTTCACATTTCACAGCTTAAATTTAAGCTTTAAATACTGTAGAAGAACTATATAAAAAACACTTGTAGTTATGGTTTGGGCTAATATGACCTTCTAAAGTAAAAAGACTATATTGAGAACCTCTGCTAGCATAGTCTAGTTGATAAAGGATAATGGATGGAAGCAGCTGCATAGACGATAAAACAGTAGGTGTTTAGCTAAGCTGTGGATCCACACTGACCTTCTTCTTGCTCAGACCTTGTAAAAGCAACATCTCGGGATTTCCTTCTTTCCTCCTGCTAATTGTTACAAATGCTAAAGGACTTAATCACATGGTATTAGTCTGAGGTTATTCTTGGTACCCTTAAAATAATACAAATACAGAAAACAAAGAATGCAGCATACAAACTGTTTGTATGTTGTAAATTGTGTTTGTATGTAAAAGTTTGTGGATTGCTGGGAGAAAGGAGTCATAGCAGTGAAAATGTTTGTCCTCTTAGCAGTCAAGCTAAGCTAAGCTAAGCTAACTGCCCAACATGCTGAAGATTTGCATTAGTTAGACTAGTTTACCAGCTAGCCTGCTAACTAGCCACTTCTACATGTGTTTTTTACACTATGAGTTGACTGTCCCTAGCTTTTTAGTTGGCTGCACTGTTATTATCACCAATTATTTTTGAGAGTAGTTACAGAAATGCAGTTTATTTCTCTCATGTTCTTGTTCCTTTGTTCCTTCGTTCGTGTTCTCTGCACTGTTTGTGACCTCCTCTAAGCTCTCCACTGGGAACTTCTTTTGAAATGCATTGAGGTACAGGTCACTAAATTGCCTTTGGTCACAAGACCAACCCGGGAGAGGAGGTAACGAGACGTGAATTAGAAAAAGGAGAGAGGGGTGGTGACGAATGCCTGCAGGTAGGCATGTGGAAGAAATGAGAAAGGGATGGCACAGGAAAACAGTAAAGGAAGATTTCATATCCGCTTTATAATGCTGCAGCTACAGCCAGAGCAGGCACAATGGCCTTGCTATGATTTGACAAGAGTTACGGCCGTCCCAGTGAGCTGAGAGGGTAAATCCAAGTTCTGCATTCTGATCAGTACCAGCAACTAGTAAACACGCGCACACACAAAGGGGGTAACATGCACACAAGCAGACAGCTATATTTGTAGACACATTTTATACAGTAATTTATAGGATACAAAACATAATTTAGAAAAGGTTCAAGTAGCAAAGCCTTTTACTGTAAATTAATTCCTGTAAGAGGGCTTTCCTTTATAAATCTCATGCTGTGGCATTTTGCTGTCATGTCTCACAAAACCAGTTAATTGGGATGGATGGTCTTTGGTGATATAGAAAGTTACCACATCCATCATTGCATTGTGTTCTATAAGAGCAAGCAGCTCCTTTCTCTGTAGAGACTGGCTACGAGGCAGCGTGTGTGTGTGTGTGTGTGTGTGTGTGTGTGTGTGTGTGTGTGTGTGTGTGTGTGTGTGTGTGTGTGTGTGTGTGTGTGTGTGTTTCCCCCCCAAGATATTTAGTTCACTTTGTTTTCCTGCAGAGATGTTGTGAAGACTTCTGTGCGGGGATAACAACACCAATAACTTCTATGTAGCTCATGAATGAAAAGATTATGTTTAATTCATATTATCAATTTAGCAGTGTGACAAAGTGGGTGAGAAGACCATTTGTCTACATTCTTAGTTAACATTCTTGTTTTGATTTAACCATATTTCACATGTAATCTGCAATAGGCAAACATCTACTATCCTGGGTTTGTTTATGTTTTGCACTTTTACAGATTATATAATATAACATCTTGGTTTAAATCAAATCATGCAAGTTTGTTAAGTTAACATGTTATTTATTTCAACTGTTAATTTGTATTGTTTGAACTTACCTTTACCTACCTGTCTTCCAGAAGCAAAAGGAGGAAATGTAGTTCTACTTCCTGCTTTATACCTTCTGGGTTCATCTGAGGTCACAGGAAGAGACCAAGGGCAGGAGGGGAAGAATTCTTATAATTTAATAAAGTTGATTTTAAAGGGTTTATAAAGAAATAGATTTAATGTTGTGATATGTATTGATTACACCAGAGTTTATGTTGCCAGTCAAGAGGAGTAGTAGAGGATGAATATAATCATGTTCATCTCACCTACCTACTGAATGGAATAGTCCAGAGGAGAAAGTGTTTGATTAAGGGGACTATTTAAGCAGACGAACTCAGGTGTTTCAGAAGAAGGGTTCAGGTCAGTGTAGCTGTGTGCAGTTTGACCTTAATTGCCGTTGATTTAAGTTCAGTTATGTTTATTTGAATTGAGTTTATTATAGAGTTGAGTTTCTTATTTGTTTCTTTGTAAATATTCTTGGGCCACAGAATGGTGAATAAATCACTTGCTACACTGGACAGCATCAGTCTCCTGCACTTCTTTGACCGCTTAAGTCGAGTCCTACCACATTTGGTGGCAGCAGCAGTGGGATTCCAGGCCAATTAAGGAGTGGAGAAGATGTCTACCCGAGCAAAGAGAGGGCATGTTCCAGAATGTGAAGCAGATGATTTACAAGATGGCAGCGACCAACAAGGGGCAATAAGTGGCCATATTTCTGGACAAGAGAATGTGGCTGAATTGTCCAAACTTTTGCAAACTCTGATGCAACAGCAGGCTGAACGCGATGCTAAACTGGAGCAAGAGCACAAGCGCCAGGATGATAGATGGAGGCAAATCCGGCATCAGTTTGCCCAGCTTCAACAGCAGATGCAGCATGGCAATCTAGAGCATCAGTTACTTGAAGTACAAGCGTCTACATCGGCTTCTTCGAGAGCACCTACTCCAGAACCATCTGCCAGCACACAAGAATCAAATAGGCTTGACTTGGAGCCGGCACATCAACGCAGTGAGGCACAGCTTTCAACACTGGTGAGACATTCAGGCTGGAAGGGGCCAAAAATGCAACCTTACAATGAAGGTGAGGACATTGAACATTATTTAATCACCTTTGAAAGAATTGCTCATGCTTGCCAGTGGCCGCGAGATGAGTGGGCTCTTCACCTAGCACCACTGCTAGCTGGTAAAGCACGTTCCGCTTATGTAGCCATGGATATTGATGACACTATGGACTATGCAAAAGTAAAGTGTGCTGTCTTGCAGAAATATGAAATAAGTGACACCTATCGAATGAGGTTTCGTTCTAGTACCTTTGGAGCAGAGGAAACACCAAGGGAGCTGCAGGTCCGCCTAAAGGAGTTGTACATCAAGTGGATGAATCCTGAAACAAAGACAAAGGATCAAATCGGAGACGCCATCATCATGGAACAGTTTCTCAAGGTTTTGAATCCTGATCTTCGGACGTGGGTTAAGGAACGTAACCCAAAGACTTCCAAGGAAGCAGCAGAACTGGCTGAAGCTTTCTTAGCAGCTCGTCGACCATCAAAAGACTTCACACCAGTTAAGTCAAATTCCAACGTGCCATTCAACAAGTTAGGTGGTGGCCCTGACTTGAAAGTTAAGCACACAAGACAGAACTGGTATAACTCAGATCCTGCCAGATCTGAGACAAAAAATAAAACCAATAAAGCATGTCATTTGTGTGGTCAGATAGGTCATCTTAAAGCTCAGTGTACAAAGATGTCTGTTAGTAAAAATTACATGTGTTCTGCTAGACAAACTGAAGTCAGTGAGAATCACAAAAATGAAATTGAATGTCAGCAACGTGAGCCATCAATTGGGGTATTTGTTGAAGACAAACCCTGTGTAGCTCTGTTAGATTCAGGAAGTAATCGCTCTCTGGTTAGACAAGACAGTCTTCCCAGGGATGTGATCTTTTCAGGAGCAACAGTGGATGTGTGCTGTATTCATGGTGATAAGGTATCATACCCAGTTGCTGAAGTTGCAATTGAAGTAGAAGGCCAGTGTTACTTTCAGTGGGAGTGCTGCAAACGCTGCCTTATCAAGTGGTGTTGGGCCGTGATCTCCCAATACTCACAGAGCTAATAGCCAAGCATCCCTGTCAGACTGAAACCGTTTGTTAGCGGTCACAAGGTCAAAAGCTAAGGAGCTACAGGTTAATGCTTTGGGTTGGGATGAATTACCTTTTGCAAATGAGGATGCCCCATTGGACGAGTCTAGCACTCGTTCTAAACCAAAAAAGAGCAAGAGACAGAGAAGACATGAAAAGGTGAAGGGAACAAGAGTAGCTGAACACATTTTAGATCCTTTAAAGACTGAGTCTCTCCCCAGTGCTAGTCAGGTTGCTAGGCTTCAGAAAGAGGATCTAACACTTAAACCATTGTTCTCTAAATGTGTTCCAGAGTCAACTACAGTTGAGGGAAGGCAGGAAGTGTTTGTGGTTAAGGGAGATTTGTTGCATCGCCGTAGCAAGATTGGTGACCAGTTGGTGATCCCCCAGAGTTTGAGATCTACCATTTTGAAAATGAGTCATTCCATTCCCTGGGCAGGACATTTGGGACAATCTAAAACATTTTCTAGAATGATTCCCAGATTTTACTGGCCCCAACAGTTCAGTGATACGGTACAATACTGTAAAGCTTGCCCACAGTGCCAGTTAACAGCTCCAGGCAGGAAAGCAGATAGAGCTCCGCTTATCAGTATGCCCATCATTGATACACCCTTTTCACGCATTGCCATGGACATTGTTGGCCCACTAGAACAGAGTAAAGCAGGTCATAAGTACATACTTGTAGTTTGTGACTATGCCACAAAATATCCTGAAGCCTTCCCCCTGAAGAAAATAAAGGCTCGTCAGATTGTTAACTGCCTGATTCAGTTGTTTTCCAGAGTAGGTATCCCAAAAGAAATCATCACAGATCAGGGGACCAATTTCACTTCTAAGATGCTTAAAGAAGTATATAGTTTGTTAGGGATCCAGGGTGTCAAGACCAGTCCCTATCACCCACAAACTGATGGCCTTGTGGAGCGATTTAACAAGACCTTAAAATCAATGCTCAGGAAATTTGTGAATGAAACAGGGTCAGATTGGGACCAATGGCTCCCATTTTTGTTATTTGCCTACCGAGAAGTTCCACAAAGTTCTACTGGGTTTTCACCATTCCAGCTACTTTATGGGCATCCTGTCAGAGGTCCAATGGATGTTCTGAAAGAAGCTTGGGAGGGTTCGATGTCAGAGCAGAGGTTTAGTGAACTCTCACATGTCCTCAAAATGAGAGACAAGCTAGAACATTTCCAAGAACTTGCTAATAACAATCTGGCCCATGCGCAACAGCGGCAAAAACAAAGATATGATAAAGTGTCAAGAAGAAGAGTCTTCCGTGAGGGACAGAAAGTTCTTCTACTTTTGCCAACTTCTGAGAGCAGTCTTCTTGCAAAGTGGCAGGGGCCATATGAAATCACAAAGAAGACAGGCCCAGTCACATATGAGCTTCATTTACCAAACCGTCGAAAGAATCATCAAGTGTTCCACGTCAATCTTTTGAAAGAGTGGACTGACCAGCCACAGGACTCAACATCCATGTGGGCACGTACAGTTGTGGATGAGGAAGAGCCTCAGGAGCAGTACTTCCCTTCTTCAGCTGTCAAAACTGTGTTTCCAGATTTAAACCATTTGCCTTTGGAAAGACGTCAGGAGGTGCAATCACTTATGACCAAAGAACTCTTCAGTCTAAAGCCAGGTCGTACACACCTCATTGAACACAAAATCACTTTGCATTCTCCAGACCAACGGCCAATTAGAGATACCACTTGCCGTATCCCAGCTAAGCTATTGCCTGAGTTGAAAAGTGAGCTGGAGGAGATGCTGGCTGCAGGAATCATTGAGCCATCGCACAGTGAGTGGTGTAGCCCTGTTGTGCTTGTACCAAAGAAAGATGATCCTAAGCTTAGATTTTGTGTAAACTTTTCTAAGTTAAATTCTGTGTCTGCTTTTGATCCTTATCCAATGCCGAGGGTTGATGAACTAATTGATCGTTTGGGAAATGCTAAATTTCTGACTACCCTTGACCTCTGTAAAGGTTATTGGCAGGTTCCCTTGACAGACTCATCTAAGGACTTAACAACATTCAGAGTGCCGAGTGGACTGTTTAGATTCACAGTGATGCCCTTTGGTTTGCATGGAGCACCAGCTACATTCCAAAGGTTGGTGGATCGAGTGTTGAAGGGTGCAGAACAATATGCAGCTGCCTACATTGATGATATTGTTGTTTATAGTGGTACATGGGAAGATCATCTGAAACATCTTGCTGATGTGTTTCGACGTATCGCAAATGCTGGACTTGTCATAAATGCCAAGAAATGTCACATCGCCAAGCCCGAGGTGCAGTACCTGGGTTATGTAATAGGGGGTGGAGGCATTCGCCCTCAGGTTGGAAAAGTGGATGCAGTTGCTGCAGCACTCTTGCCAAACACAAAGAAAAGGTTGAGATCATTTTTGGGATTAGTAGGTTGGTATCGTCGACTAATTCCAAATTTTTCCTCAAGAGCAGCTTTATTGACTGACATGACAAGATCTAGTCCTACAAGGATCAGGTGGACGAAAGATGCTGAGGATGCATTTAATGATTTGAAAGACTGTTTGTGTCAGAAACCTGTTTTGCAGTGTCCAGATTTTAACCTTCCATTCACAGTACAAACAGATGCCTCTGAGGTGGGTCTGGGAGCTGTTTTACTGCAAGGAGAGGAAGGGCAGCAGTTGCCTGTCCAGTACATCAGTCGAAAACTTTTTCCAAGGGAAATGAGGTATTCGACCATTGAAAAGGAGGCATTGGCGATTAAATGGGCTCTAGACACCTTGCGATATTATCTTGTTGGGAAAGAGTTTGTTCTTGAGACTGATCATCGTGCTTTGCAATGGATTCATAATATGAAAGACACTAATGCCAGGATAACAAGATGGTATTTATCTCTCCAGCCTTTTCGTTTCCAGGTCCAGTATAGACCTGGACATAAGAATGTCATTGCTGATTTCCTGTCCCGTGACTCAGAGGAGTAACGGTCTTAAGGGGGGGGGGAGTGTGACAAAGTGGGTGAGAAGACCATTTGTCTACATTCTTAGTTAACATTCTTGTTTTGATTTAACCATATTTCACATGTAATCTGCAATAGGCAAACATCTACTATCCCGGGTTTGTTTATGTTCTGCACTTTTACAAATTATATAATATAACATCTTGGTTTAAATCAATTCATGCAAGTTTGTTAAGTTAACATGTTATTTCTTTCAACTGTTAATTTGTATTGTTTGAACTTACCTTTACCTACCTGTCTTCCAGAAGCAAAAGGAGGAAATGTAGTTCTACTTCCTGCTTTATACCTTCTGGGTTCATCTGAGGTCACAGGAAGAGACCAAGGGCAGGAGGGGAAGAATTCTTATAATTTAATAAAGTTGATTTTAAAGGGTTTATAAAGAAATAGATTTAATGTTGTGATATGTATTGATTACACCAGAGTTTATGTTGCCAGTCAAGAGGAGTAGTAGAGGATGAATATAATCATGTTCATCTCACCTACCTACTGAATGGAATAGTCCAGAAGAGAAAGTGTTTGATTAAGGGGACTATTTAAGCAGACGAACTCAGGTGTTTCAGAAGAAGGGTTCAGGTCAGTGTAGCTGTGTGCAGTTTGACCTTAATTGCCGTTGATTTAAGTTCAGTTATGTTTATTTGAATTGAGTTTATTATAGAGTTGAGTTTCTTATTTGTTTCTTTGTAAATATTCTTGGGCCACAGAATGGTGAATAAATCACTTGCTACACTGGACAGCATCAGTCTCCTGCACTTCTTTGACCGCTTAAGTTGAGTCCTACCACAAGCAGTTAAATACTGTAGTTTCTATTTGTGACCCACATATTTATCCAGGAAACATCAATAAAATATTTTGTTATTTGGTTTGTTTGTTCCACCACCTTTATAAAGTTACATTTGTATTCGTGTGAGTGTGAAATTCATTGTCTTTTACCTCTGCTTTGCTCCTACCAATAGCTGTGGGAAATGTTTGGTTAACCAGCTGCTCTATACTCTGTTTATGAGCTCTGATACATTCGTCTGTATTGTATGAAATTAAAACAGTGAGCAGAAAGAGACTACAACATACTCATTCTGAACAGCATTTAGTGTATACAAGTCAGACATCAGGTTAAAGTTAGGCAGCAAAAAACACCCAGGATCAGGCTAAGATACCTCCCGCTTATTTCTGGCAACAGATTCAGCATCTTCTTGCTTGTGGCACTGTGTCCTGACAATTATAACTAAACATCTTCAATTTTTTTTTTTGTCAGAAGAAAGATTATTTTGTCATAGCAAAACTTCCATGTTATCATATGTTTATTTGACCTCTAACAAATACGCTGGCTTTTGTTCAGCTATTTTTCTTTATTTCCCTGCCCGTGTTGCACGTTCACATTTTTTTAAACTTACAGAGCGTTATTGCCATTTTCATGAGTGTTGCAGGGCTTGAATGCATTAAAGACTTTCATTTCCAAAGAGGACTTTCTATTGTATTAGTCATGCACTGTTACATCAAAATATCATCAAGCCAGGAATGTTTGACTTGAATAAAGTAGCTACAGTCTTTTATCCATCCATCCATCCTCTAGACACGGGGAGACTCCACATAAAAAGGACCCCATCAGGTGGAGTCAAACTCAGGATTTACCTTCAAACTGTAACGTAAAATTAGTGCGCAATGTTAAAGGTCTACTGCACTTGTTGTGAGAATGACCTATTAAAGATTGAAAGCAAGTTACATCTCATTGTTTTTGAGATGTAACTTAAACCTACACAGTAGTAAAAACTGAAAAAATATAACAACCCACCACCACCACCCACACGCACACACACACACACACACACACACACACACACACAAAAACCCACTACAGGCTGAGAGGACAGACAGTTAGCAATAACCTGTTAAATACCTTTGTATTTCTCCCAGGTTGCAGCAAAGAAACCCTACATATCTCCAACAGCTGTTTAGCAATATACACCTGTCTCCAAGAAAAGACCAAATGTCTGTGAAGGGAGGCTGGAGCTGATTAATGAATGAACACAGGGCTTTCATATGAGTAATTTATGCCACAAAACTGCATAGTTAGACTTAGGAAGCATGACACTTAAGGATATTTCACAGAATTAGCCATGTTGTAGAAAATCATCTCAGAAAATCTTTCTGTCGATCTGTGCATCAGTGGAAACAGTATCTCATATACCATGCTGTATACACCAGGTTCTAAATAGCTTCAAAGCTGCAGCTTGGGGACAAATGTAAGCTTGCTTGTTGGTAAAGTACTGCTAAACCTCATTAGGATGCCCAATATGTATGTAGCATGTAAAATCATCCGCCAGCTTCTCCTCAGCCCATACTAATACATGTCTATGTGCCCTGTCACGCACAAACTGATGCTCCTGACAGGTGGCAAACTGGCAATTAGTCAGTTCTCTCAAAAAAGTCTACTTAGAGTATGACCTGAAAGCTGCCTGCCCACACACACACAAACACACACAAAAACTCACACACACTCCCAGCTCCTGTCCTCTGACCTTCCTCACCCACCCATCGAATCAGAAAATGCTTATGTCTTTTTCTTTGAGTCAGCACTCTTTTTTACCTTTCCACCTTTCTCTCTTTCTTTCTCTCTTTCCCCTGGTCTTTTGCATTTTGACCCCCACCCCACAGCCCAAACTAAGTCTCATCTGGCAGCTAAGATGTGCAGACACGTGACAAAGAAGGAATGGGGTGAAATGTGAAACAAGGCAGGAATGATACTGAGATAAAGAGAGGATAACAGGATGGTCGGGGGGTAGAAGCCTAATATAAAAGGAGAGATGAAAAAGATATAAAAGGCAGTGTACAGGTAAAGACGGGTTATCTTTGGTTGCCTTTGGAAAATCCCCAAATGCACAGCGAGGGTCTGGCACTCAAGGTGAGAAGCAGAGGACATCCCTCCCTCCGTATCCCTCTGCTTCTTCCCCCTCCTACACCCGCCTGCACCCTCTCCAGCTGTTCTCATCACATTCGGCTTTTTTGTGTGCGCGGGGTTTTTTTCTGCTTATTACGAGTCTGCTTTCTGCTTCATGTGCACTTGTTTATTCATCTTTTGTGCAGACAAATATCATGAACATGTGTTTACAGACATTCATGCTGAATATATTTTGTTCCGGTATCTATGTGTGATGCCACAAATGTCTGTCTGGATATCATGACCATTCATGCCTGATCGAGCTCCTTATGCCGTCCCCTGTAAAAACCAAAATATTATCAACAAAAAGACATTGCCAAAAAAATGTTTCTACTCTCCGTAGGATGGCAACCCAGATGCACGAGAGGGTTCAGCGAGAGGCCAAAAGGTGGAAAACAGAGAAAAGACAGAGGACAGACTTTTAGAAAAAGCAGCTGGGTTGTTATTATCCTGTCAGATAACAAAAAATTCACTGTTCCTTAAAGAGAAATAAGCTCGTTGTATCTGAGAGCAATCTGGATCATGACTTGGATATCCAAATCTGTGGCAGCTGGTGTTCCCCGGTGTCATGTTATTTTATTTATGTTGTCAGATCTCAGTACTTTCCCATGGTTGAGAAAAGTTAACTTTAAACTCAGTGAAGCAATAGACAAGTTTTCTTAAAAATAATCACTGTGGGCTGTAGAGGGAAATGATCCTTAGTTTACTGTGTGGTCAGAAGCCTGTCAGCATCCAGTTGCTGTATTAATGGCTTGGATGAACTTGTGGCTCAGGAGGAACAGCAGGGCATCTACTAACTGGAAGGTTTGTGGTTTGATTCTCCAGTCTGCATGACAATGTATTCTGATTCCCAATACTTTTGTGTGAGTATGTAAATGTTAGGTAGGAAGAAGTGCTTGTGTGAATAATGTTGTATAAAGTCCTTTGAGTGTTCAAGTAGGGCAGAAAAGCGCTATATAAGAATCAGTCTATTTACAAGAACTACAGTTATTAATTTAGGCAATGTCTCAATGCCAATTGATAATTATGAATATTTCTTTAAGTTGCTGCTTTTGTGCTGTTCAATTCAATTCAATTTAATTTATACAGCGCCAACTGACAACAACAGTCGCCTCAAGGTGCTTTATATTGTAAGGTAGACCCTATAATAATACATAGGGTCAGAAGAACCCAACATAAAGAGAAAAACAACAATCTTATGACCCCCTATGAGCAATCAGTTTGGCGACAGTGGGAAGGAAATACTCCCTTTTAACAGGGAGAAACCTCCGGCAGAACCAGGCTCAGGGAGGGCTGGCTATCTGCCGTGACCATAACATACAACCATCTACAAAAGCATTGGACCACACTTCTTAATGTTTGCATTCACATGTCTTCAGTCTCATTGCAACAAATCTATATAGTCAAGTATGCAAACTGCCTTTAAAAACATCTGTGAAAGAATAGCTCATTCCAGGACCACGATACTGTAATGGGACGCCACTGTTACAACAGGTTAGATCAGGAAACGTCTTCCCTCCTACATGAACTGTAAGTGGTTTTACTGCAGAGTGGAAGCGTTCAGGAGCCACGGCAACTCAGCCACTTTAGGAGTTGTAAGTGAAAAGACAGCTTGGATGGACAGTTATTGACCTAAAAATGCATAAATAAAATTAAAAACTGTCACTCTTTATTAATACTTTGAGTTCCCTCTGTCTGTCTTAATAATTACAATAGATGCAGCCTCCTCAGCATCAGCCTCCTCTGATCCAAATGCACCTGAGAATGTTACTGAGAGGCTGTTCAGAAGCAGCTTACACAGTCTTTTGTGAATCCTGTTATTTTTTTGTAGCATACTGTCCTACAGCAATAGAGCATACTTACACAGCTACAATGAGGATGACACATCCTTTTTTCAGAGTGAAGCATCTTTTCGCCTCTGAAAAAAAGGTCCTAACAGCCCCGAGTACAGTGGCAGTCCAAGTCAAGCAGAAAAATGCTGCTTTTAAAACTCAAGCAAACAGGCTCTTTTCTGGTTTGACAAAATTGCTTTGAATGTCAGAGCTTGTTTTTCATTTAATAGCTGTGGATGTTGATGCTTTTTAGCACTCGAGCTGACTAGTTTATCCGCTAGAGAGTACAGCGCTCACTTGGAGATGGAACTTTCCTTACCTAAAAGCTGAGCAGCTGCTTAAATGCACAGTTTGAAAGAATGGCGCTGATGATAGTGCGAAAGAGCAAAGCAGCAGGGCTGTATGTTGTCCATAAACGATATAATA
Organism: Maylandia zebra; assembly: GCF_041146795.1. Classification (NCBI taxonomy): domain Eukaryota; kingdom Metazoa; phylum Chordata; class Actinopteri; order Cichliformes; family Cichlidae; genus Maylandia; species Maylandia zebra. The sequence continues at coordinate 46,162,035 of NC_135169.1, forward strand.
AATGATAATTATGCCTATCTTTAGAGAATTGTTTTTTCCAAGCTCCTGTGATGCTTCCTCAGCTGTTTGTCCTCAATTAAAGTTGTTTTTCTACTCATTTGCTCAGAGAATAATCGGCTTTTCTCTAAACAAGCATTTGTGAGGCTAACCTTGCTCTGTGTGCAGATTGTTATCCTCCTGACAAGAGTTGCATCTGTAGGTAAATATTCAACATGCACTTTACAGAGACACAGTCATTGTTGTTTTATTCCTCTGTCACGTATGTCCTCTGCCAAAATGCTGCACTTCCATGGCTTTATTTTGTTAATAAATATTTGAGATTTGAGGTTTTATTAATCAGTCATCTTCATTCATCTTCAGAATAACAACTAAAGTAGAAATATGCACAGAACCAAGAGCCTTTCAGGTGAAAGAAAACAATTCCTGTTCAATTCAGAATATTTTACAACCCAGCTATCTTTTTAAACTTTTGTGCCCTGCAGGATATTTTTATGACACTTCTTTTTTTTTTTTATTCGATTGTGAAGTGAAAAGACAAGATAGATGTGACAGAGAAACGAGGGCTGATAATTTCAGCTGACAGTCGTCTGATGGACTTAAAGTTGTGAAGCCAAATTTGGCCTGTAGACCTTTGTGATGACACGATGCACTCGTCTACATGAAACACAAAGGAGATTAAAATAACTCGGTGTCACTTTGACGCTGATGAAAATGTGCACAGTACAAAAGTTTTGACCAAATACGTTAATGTGCACTCATCTTATAGTAGTCACATCTACTAAATGTAATGTGAATGGAGACGAACCCACAAAGAATTATCAGCAGATTTCTGTAGAGTAGCATCTGTTTACCAAACGCTTGCATGACTGTCCCGCCCTTTTAATGAAATGATTGTGTGAATGTTGTGTTTACAGTTTTTTTCTGCTTGCCCCAAGTGGCTACAGACATTGGTAATCCGATTTTTTTTTAATTAAGTTTTCTCTTGTGTGTGTTACGAATACTTGAATGTGATCAACTTAGCAACTGTGACTTCACACTTTAGTTTCTGGACTCTGGATTTTGAAACCTCATGATTACCATTTTGGTCAACACCATGTTAGCTGCATAATTCCAGTCAATGCAATTCCGTTTATTTATGTTTTACATTGTAAAGTAAAGATTCTACAATGATATAGTGAAAACTCCAATAACCAAACGACCCCCTAAGGGCAAGCACTTGGAGACACTGGGAAGGAAAAACTCCCTTTTAACAGGAAGAAACTTCCAGAACCTCATGGTGGGGCAGCCATCTGCTGCAACTGGTTGGATGTGAGGGGAGGGACACAGGACAAACGACACTGTGGAATAGAACCAGCGTGTAACTAAGGGTCACCTAATCCAGCCCCAACTATCCGGTTGTTCAGTCTGACGTCACTAGCCGTGTCTGGGCCTAAACTCCGCTGCAGGTCCATATATCAAACAATCACTATGGCATTACTGAGAGTTGAAAAACTGTCTAAAGTCTTTCATCTTTAATAAAATGATCAGCGTTCTGCTCTACCAGGTGTAACAATTGAGTTTAACATCCAGGCATCCATGAAAACAGAATTTATGACATTTAACGGAGTTAGAAGTCAGAAGCTAGCGAGCTAACTTCCTGCTATCTAAATACAATATAGCATGTCCTGACTGCGGGGTTTTGGAAACAAATTAAAACGTACAGCTCTGTTATCACTTCCAACATAAATGAAGACAGAAAACTAAACAGCAGTGACGTTTGTAGGGTTACTGAAGTTGGGCTAGCTGGTATATAATGATGAGCTACGTGACCGCTAGCGCCACAGCTATGTTAGCATAATATAAACAAGATAACTTTTTTCCCCCTCGATAAAAGTTAACGTGATTGTTCTCGGTGGTCAGGAACAATTGTAATCGCATGGCAGGATGCTGTAAAAGGACCAAACTTCAGCCAGGAGAACAACTGAGATAATCCATCCACAATACGAGGTTAGTCATTCATATACTGCTGCATGGGCTGGGCTGTAGTTACATCCTAAGGTTTTAAAAACTGAGCTTAAATAAATGATTAGTGGTAATAAAAGCCGAGGGAGGTCAACAGTGATCACTGACTGTTTTAGGAGCTTTTTGAGATCAAATATAAGAAAATACAAAACATTAAACATGTTAACAACACAAAAGCCATATTAAACACAGACTACTTTAGGCCCGGAAGTAGGATTCGTCACATCATCACTTAACGACTGGATAAGATAGATGCTAGAAGTTATGCTAATGCTAATACGCTTGGTTAGCAAGCTGCACTGTTAAGCTGTACAGCCTAAAATGTACATACTAATTAGTGTAAAACCAAAGCACAAACTGTAATACACATCAGACCACATTATTTATCAGATAATTCAATTCAAATGCTCCCAAAGGTGCCAACACCACAACCAAAGTTCAGTTCAGTGATTTCAATGACCAGAGATAAGGCATAGAGCAGGGGTCCACGAGGGCCGGTGTCCCTGCAGGTTTTAGGTTTAGTGTCCTTGATCCATCACAGCTGATTTAAATGGATAAATTACCTTCTCAACATGTCTTGAAGTCCTCCAGAGGCCTAGCAATGAACTAATCATGTGATTCAGGTGTGTTGACCCAGGGTGAGATCTAAAACCTGCAGGGACACCGGCCCTCGTGGACTGCGATTGGGGACCCCTGGCATAGAGCCAAACCTTTTTATATTTTTAGGAATATTTATTTATATACATATAACATATGTTCAGAAATTGTCCAAAGCTAAAATAAAAAAACAACTCCCTTCAAGTAGAGGAGGAGATGGTCTGGGCAAGCTTCGCACATTTCACATAACTTACTGTACGGGCGCATGAGGCGTCCTGTACTGTAGCTCTTTCCTTAACAGTCGCTGCAATGTTCAAATGAGGTCGCATTAATGTAAAAGTCACCCATATGTGAATGGCAAAGCCATCACTTTAACTGCCTAATGAAGCCGGCAATGTTACATAGTTGATGTCTTAAAAGGACTTTACTGGGTCACAGGAATTAAACACCTCAGCACCTCATCTGATTGGTTTCACTCCACCAAAGCTGTTTTTTTGTTTGCATTTTGAAACTAAGCCAAATTTTTGCAAAACTTTGTAGAGGGATGGTTAACGAGCAGTGAAAGTATCCATTACATTTTTATGCAGTTTATTGTGCCTTTAAAAAAAACAAAACAAAAAAAAACGGAAACTGGATATGATCTGGATCTGCTGCTGGATTTAAATGTAACAATATTTTTTTTAAAGAGATACTAATTCTCATGACAAAGGTTGTAACAAAATATAAGATATAGATAGGAAGAGCACATAATGAGTTGTGTAAGGCAGTCAAACTGTTTGCCCTTGACTCCACAGCCGTGACTTACTCCTGTTGTTATCCAAATGAAGGCTCATTATTTTAGCCCATATTCAGATTATCACAATTTTTCCTTTTAATATGTTAAATAAAACATGTAACACGTATCTCCGACCAGCAGCATCCCCAGGACACAATCCCTAAGTGTCTGTGGCTTTGATTGAGGGCCACTGATTAACCTGCAGTGTCAGCTCAGCTTACAAATTGTTTTAAGTTATTCACGCTTGGTTGTGTTGCCCTGCCGTGTCACATGTCGTATATGGAACCCTAATCCAGGTTGTTGTCTTTTTTCTGCACCAGAGCTTGTTGTCTTTTTGCAAAGGTCTCACATAAAGTCCCCCATCTAAGTGAACGTGAGGTTCATTGTTTAATAGCAGCTGTGTTGCTGAGAACAGGGCTGAATGATGTTTTTGATGATAGTAAGAGAGTATTCCTAAAATACTTTCTCAGTTTCTCCTTCCTCAGCTGTCATGTTAATCCCCTCGTTTCCTTTATCCTCATTTGCTTTTTTAAAATTTATTTATTTTATTTTTTTTACCACACCTCCTCCCCCTGTCCCCCCCCTCCCATCACTCGCCCAGTGATCTGTCCATCCGTCACTATCGATGTCAGTGTGGTGTGTGTATTTGTGTGTGTCTATATGCATGTCATCTGGCACTGGGTGGCCTCCCACTGATGTAAGAGGGATCTGTCATGTCTCTCTGTCACAACAGCAGACACGCATGAGTAGATGTACACACACACACACACACACACACAAACACACACACACACCTAAATGCGCATGGTGGACTTGTCTCTACTCAGTCTGTTCTTAGTGAATGCATGAGCAATTTTTCCTCTTTTCCTTCCATCCTAACCCCTGAGATTTACTAGACATTTATATTTTTCTGCTAAAACAACCTTCAAGGCTGCCAGTAGGTTGTGGAGTTGTAGAAGTTATTATTTGTTAGGGTTATATCCACTTCTGCATCCAGAGGTATGAAATACAACATAATGGGACATTTCAACTAAACTCTCCTTAAAATGTGGTTTGTTAAAAAGCTGCAGAGAAAGAATCCCTGGGTGGATTCGTGGCTGTTCTCCAGCTCGAGTGGTTTTTAGCAGGCTAAACGAAGCCCTTCAGGGGGTTACAGAGTGACAAGTGGACACCGGTTAATTTTGTAGCATCAGGAGCTACAGCAGCAGCAGAAGCCCCGGCTGTGTGTTTGGAGCAGCACCTGCTGAACACAAGAGGAACTGCACTGGAGATGCTTTAATGTAGTTTGTCTCTTGGATGAGGGGAATGAGGGGTTATTGGGCTCAGGTGACAGATCGTATTCTCTGTTATTAGACTGAGGCTTGTTGGTGTCCTCGGTGAAGAGATACGAGGATGGCTGCCTTTCCTCAGCATTGATGAAGGGGAAATGATCAGTTAGAAAATCAGCCTGAAGTCCACTGAGAGCAAATCATGAAGACAGATGCTCATCTGTCCCCTGTGTGTATGCTGCTTGAATAATGTGTGTTAGTGTTTAATTTTGAAAAGTCTAAACTCTATAAAACAGCATTGCTGATCTCTCCCTGAGTGCATGCTTTTAACTACGTGCACAAAGCTTTCTTCTGCGTACAATTATATGATTTATTTGATATGTTCGATACAGTAGAAGTCATTTTAATCTTTTTTTAGTCACTAATGTGAGATGGAGAAAAATATCTGTTAATTAACTATTTAATAGGGCTGTGATAGACTGGCGACCTGTTGAGTGTGTACCCAGTCTCTTGCCTTAGTACAGCGAGGATAGGGTCCAGTCAACTTGAGACCCTGAACAGGACAATGAACTGAGAAAATGAATGGAATATATTGTAAATATCTAGACCACTGGTGTCACACATACTATGACCTTGGCCTTGATTTGGAAAGTGTGAAATTTGCAGTGAAGTCATGAATTACTCATTAAAAAGCATTTCTAGCATTTCTAGGCATTTCTAATAAAATATGTGGAAAGTTATCCGTATTTTAAGTCTGTATTTTAAATCATTTAACAGGAAATAAAACCCTCTGCTCTCTGTTTTTTAAAGGAGGGGCTGACAGGTATCACTTTGGTTAGTCTTGGATTGTCAGCTTTTTCTTTCTTGTTTCCTTTGTTAGGTTTAAATCTTGGCTGTTTGGCAGGTGAACATTGTCAGGATGTACTTTTTTACACTTGAAGTAACTTGTAATATTTTTTTAACCTGTTATTCAAGATTTTTACTGCTCTGACTGAGTTTAAATCATATACAGGCATGATTCAGACAATCCATCTAACTGAAAAAAGAGTCTTATATGTGCTCATGCATGCAGATATTCACTTTAGTGCCCCACTCCAGATAGTGTGTTAGTTTGAAGGCTTAGTACACTTTTGTGTAGTAATACTGTATATACCGATTGTGTGGTACTGTAGTTACACTTTGACAGCACAGTAAGTGACTCAAATCAAGCTGTTCTCTTTAAACCTGACATTCTTCTTACGCTTTGGGAATGGACTGGCTTTTATATAAGCCAGTTTTCTAGTTGGACTACACTTACTATACACTTTAAGCACTTTATCTACCTCCCATCTACAGCCAGTTTGAAATAAGTTGATCTAACATGCATGAAACCCATACAGGCACAGGTAGAACATGCTGACTCATCACACAGAGGCACCAGCTTTCAAACCAGAAGTCTTCTTGCTACTTGTTATACGTTTAATTCTTATTCGTTTTCAGTGTTACTTTAATATTTTATATTTCTGTATTATTTTTATTGTAGTCTCTGGATTTTGTTTTGTCTCTAAGTTGGGATAGCTATCATTAAGGAGCAGACTGTAGTAAGCCCAGAGTGCCTAAATTGCCAGTGTAAAATGTGGGCTGGCAGATGCAACAACAACTTGATTGTCTTAAAACCATACTTGACTGTGTACTGAATGGAGATCTTTTTCCTTAACTAAGATTTTTGAAACCCATGTTTAAGATGTCAACACTTATTTTAGAAGGAATTCAAAGCACTGGCTAACCATATATTTGGTCTTACCCACGTCGAACTCTTAGTTTGTTTTTATTTTCTGTCAGCATAGACACTGAGTCAAGATGACAGATGAGGGAGCAGCCTGCCCTTTAACATCAGTCTGCACCTCAGCTTTGAGTGGACTTGGCATTTTGTTGAGGCTGAGATGTTAAGAAGACACCAGACACTCACAAGCACATTTTGCACATCTAGCAAAAACACAGTAACTGTTATAAGAAATGGCCCAAGAAATTTAAAATGTGGGGGAAAGTAGCCCTGATATCTGGTTTGCTGCTGACATGACACATGCTTAACAGAAAAGTCACAATGATCTCACACACATAACTGCACCATTAAGTTACAGTGAAGGTTTACCTCAAAGCAAACTTAAAATAGTTCGAGTAAAGGTCAAAATTTGAAACAGCTAAAATATCCACAAACCACCAAAACAATCTCTTTTCATATACAATTAAAACGCTTATATTCTCTGGTGTGGTTATACTGTAGTGTATGGTTTCAACAGAGTTCAACACACTGAACAGGAATATGTCATGAGTCACTCTTGTATGCTTTTCATACAAGTTTCACACGAGACAGATACAAACTTCATAAGATTTATATATATCTTTTCCATATGGGTAGCAGCGGTCCCCAACCCCCGGGGCCGGTCCGTGAGTCGTTTGGTACCAGGCCACGAGAGTAGAGCCTCGGGTGTGAAATTTATAGTTTTTTCTCGTGTTGCAGTTGTGTCTTATTTTGAAAGAAATAATTACGTGTTACTATAGCGACCAGAGATTAATTAAGGGGCAGAGAGGAGGATGTTACTCTCAATGTTGTTGGCAGATTTCAGGAGGACGCTGCTAATAAAGTTACACAATTACACAGCGAATTTGCGTTTATTATTATATAATAAATACCACAGTTTTTGTCTTGGGCGTATCATTTTATTGTGTTGTATTTATCTGCAACACCTTAAAGGCCGGTCCATGAAAATATTGTCTTACATTTAACTGGTCCGTGGTGCTTAAAAGTTTGGGGACCGCTGAACTATAGTGATGCCGTGAGAATAAAGGCATGTTAATTGTACGTGAAGAGTGAGGGCCTTGGAGCTGTTTTATGTTTTACCTGATATAAAATGCACCACCAATCCAAGTGCTCCTTTTAAAACAGTTTAAAAATGACGTTTGTTAGAAAGCTGTAGGGAGCACTGCGTCAACACACTGGTCGCTCAAAATGATTTAGAACTTTTTGGAAGTGGAAAGACTGTCGGAGAGGCAATGAGTGAGGATTGCTTTGATGCACCTGAAGTCATCATATATGTCATCATATATCTTCAAATGTAGATGTGCCTGCACATGATGGCACTCTGGAGCAGTTCAAGTCATTTCCATCAAACGTTCTCCCCTGAGGAAACTGAGGACTTCACAGTAGGACCCTGTGTTGAAAACATGGTCCTTGTTGGAAACTGTGATGTGGGCCAGTTCCACTTTTCAAAAAATGTAATAAATGGGGTGTCCCAAGAAAATGAAAAAGTAAAGCAGAAGAGTTTCCATGTGAAAATTATACCAGGAAATTACATTGACAGGAGTGCAAGAACACTGGGTATTAGAATACAGTCAGTTTATACATCTGTGTTCACAACCCTGCAATAAAGTCTTTAAAGATCCTGCACAGAAAAAATGTCAAAACAGCAGAGCTGATGAAACATCCACTGAAAACTATAACAAGTTAAAATAAGCCAGGGTTATCTTTAAAATCCTTAAAGCACACAATTTAATGCAATGTGATCACTTTGTGTTACTTCTCCTAATCATGTGACCTTTTGTAGCCTGCAAAATAACAGAGCCTATCACAGAAAAGATGCTGCATCTTACCACACTTGCTTACTTTTGAGGATCTCCTAAATTTGCTTATCTGTTTCAGGTTCAGTTTAATTCACATAATTAATCAATTAATGGTCTTGAGCATGCATGTCTGATGATGGTGGTGGTGGGGTGGTAATGAGCTGCTGATCAGCTTTAAAGTTACCTTACAATCCTTTAAAGTTCCTACACACACACTGCACAGAGAAGATGAGACACATCACACTGCAGCGAAACGCAGTTAATGATAGCAATCTGATTACACCTTCAGAGACACTGCAGACCTTTGGATTTCACTCTGTGCTAATAGAGCTAAGGTAATGGGTGGGCAAGGGAATGAATGGCTGTCTAAGTGAATGGATGTGTAATTAAAGAATGGGCGATACAGTCGATGTAATTAGCTTGTTTATGTGTGGTACAATGGATATGGGCAGGCGTGAGGATCTGGGCCTGGAATGGCAGACGGAGAGAGGGAGACGAGATAGGAGACGGCGAGGAGGGGCGAGAGTGGGAAGGAGAGAAAGAGAGGGAGCAAACTCCTTATTCAGGCCTTTTCTGCTCACCCGTCACATCAAGGCTCGAAATCAATCCTGCAAATTGGTTTGTTCCTGGACAAGGTTACCAAATGACGGAGGGATGGAGAGAATGAAGTGGAGGAGACACGGAATATGAGATAGAGAAGGAATATGTGAGAGCTGTAACCAGAGATTGTGGGGAGGACGATGAAGGGGAGGAGGGTGGGGATGTCCCGCTGTTGACGTATTGCCTAATGCGGGGGCTCTGTGTGTGTATGTGTGTCTGAGTGTGTGTGTGAGCTGAAGGCCAACAGCGACGTCATTAAACTATGAAGGAGGTGAAGGATCCAGTTGATTGTTGTTTGTTACAGGTAAACCGTAGAGACTGAGTTATGACCTGCTGGCTCACAAAACACTTTGTCCGTGTGGCAAAGAGGCATGTACATGTTGGGACTGAGTTTGTCTGTGTGTGTGTGTTTGTGTGTCTGTGTGCATGCCACAGATGTTCCTGTAAACCTGTCACAATGAAATGTGGAACCCATTTCCTCCCATTCCCAGCTGAGCCAGTGGAACCGGAGAGTAAATATATAAATAATAGAACAGATAAAAAATGATGCAATCTCCAAATGTGTTATTCTTCTCCATTGACCTGACGTGTCTTTTTGTGTGTGTGTGTGTTGCTTACAGGAACACTTTACACCTGAGTGTAAGTTTAAGGAGTGTGTGTTTGAGAACTACTACGTCACCTACTCGTCCATCCTGTACAGACAGACCCAGTCAGGGCGGGCTTGGTACATCGGCATCAACCGGGACGGCCAAGTCATGAAGGGGAACCGCGTCAAGAAGACGAAGGGAGCTGCTCACTTCCTGCCCAAACTTATTGAAGGTAAGCTTGTACGGTATGTACATGTAAAGCATGTTGCTCTCTATCATAAAACAATAAAAATTTCAATTTCAACAAGGGGGCAAAGAAAAAGATCTAAAATAAAAAGACAAAAGGTCATACAGAAGGAAAACCAAGGATAACACAAAAAATAGCAACTGTAACAAAGGAAGCAAGAAATTTCATCAGTCCAGAAAACTTTTTACTTTCCTTAACCTTCATGCAGGATATGAAAATAATAAAGATACAGGATAAGTTATAGAGATTAAAAGTTACATTAAAATGATCAACGTGATCACTTCACGTTGATCATTTTTCAAACCCCCATGAATAAAGTAACACTCATAATCTACTCATGACCTCAATCCATTGTTGAAAAGTTTGAACACATCAGCATGTCAGGAAATTACTATATCATCATAATCTGAGTCACAAATGTGAATCATGTCTTTTCTGTAAATGAGTTTTAGTGCAGAACATTAGATGCATGTATTGAGATCATATCATCAATTATTAGAGAACATACCGCTGAAACTTGTTATCATCCTTTTCTTCTCTTTTATGCTTTATGAGTAGAATTTATAACAGCAACAATAAAAACCTACAACGTTTTTCAAAAGCCATTTAATAGTGCATGATATTTCCTCGTTGCCCGGCACAGAACAGGTGCTGCACCTGCAGATAGTGAGCATGGACCAGTGCACACTCAGCGATGGTGGGGTTTATAACCCATGCCCACTAAGGCTTTATTTGATGATTTTCAGTGTTTATTTACTCCTGATTTTCTAACTGTTGTGTGTAGTCTATATTTTGTATAACCTGTACAGCACTGTGGTCAGCTGAGATTGTTTTGAATGTGTTATGCTGTAGAAATAAACTTTGACTTGATTTGACCTAAGACAGTGCAACCTACAAGGAAAAACACCAGCAGAAGTGGCAAAAATGAATAATAGAGGATCTATTGCTGCTTTTCTATTATGTTATAATGTCCACTCCCTAAGCCAGGATCTGGTTTCTTCCTGTTAGAAGGGAGGTTTTCCTTCCCACTGTCGCCAAATGTTTGATCTTAAGCTAAATTTAGACTTCTGCAGGAAACCTACGTCCTAGCTGGTAACCAGAAACTGCTTTAATCCCTACACCACAACCTTCCATGCCTTTAGACTTGTTGTGGTATACGTCATCCCAGCGTGTAGTTACATTTCTCAGAAGAAGCACTCAAGGTTACGTAGAAGGTTGCAGCGTAGGGTTAAAATAGGGTTCTGGTTATGGCGTCAGTTACTCTATGCCGCATTAGTATTAGTATAATTCACGTGTTATGGGGTCATCTGATTGTGTGTTTATTCTCTGTATTATTGTAGGGTCTTATCGTAGGGTCTTTACTTCACACTATAAAGGACTTTGAGGCGACTCTTACTCGACTCGATTTTCTTATTGTGATTGTATAAATAAAATTAAATTGAATTAAAAGTAATCCATATTAGCCAGTATACTGTATATATTCAGTTCAATTTTATTTGTACAGCCCCAAATCACAACAACAGTCACCCCTAGGCTCTTTATATTGTACACTGTAAAAAAAAAAAGTAATATAAAAGTATTTTACTGTGTATTTTACAGTTTTGTACTGTTCTTCTAGATTATCATTAAATTTACATAAATAGACTGTGATTTTACATTTCAAATGTAAATTAACGTAAAATTACTGTAAATGTCATAAAACATAATTTTCTTGTTTTTTAAATGTATCTGTCTGTACATGTGCATATTTAGATTGTTAAAATACTTTCACAAATGTATCATAATTTCACAAATATGTGTAAGTTATTTGAAAGATTGAACTGTTAAATTCAAATGTAATGCTATGGAAAAATATATAAAATAATTCCTATAAACTTTTTTTTTACATCAAATAATTATTATTATTGTTGCGATTTAGGGTGATCGTGGCTCAAGAGTTGGCAATTCGCCTTGACACTCTCGGTCGTTGTGTCCTTGGGCAAGACACTTTACCTACCGCCTACTGGTGATGGCCAGAGGGGAATTGTAAAGCGCTATATCAATGCAATCCATTATTATTTAAACCAACTGTTAACTGTATATTTCTGTACATTTAAGTATTATTATTCATATTGCCACATTCATTGACCTTGTTTATGGGTAATTTCATTGTTTAATCACGTTAAAATGTTCCTAATTTAATGTTTAAAAGCACTTGAAAAAGGCAAAATCCCATGTAAAATTAGGGCAACAAACTGTATTGTCATTACTGAAAATAACCGTATTTTTATGGGAAAGTTATTTTCTGTTATTTTCTGGTATTATTTTGGCGCCCCAGCTGCTGGAATATTACTGATTTTTTAGGATTTTTTTTTACGTTGTAAGGTAGACCCTACAATAATACATACAGAGAAAAACCCAACAATCACATAACCCCCTATGAGCAAGCACTTGACAGTGGGAAGGAAAAAGTCCCTTTTAACAGGAAGAAACCTCCAGCTGAACCAGGCTCAGGGAGGGGCGGGGCCACCTGCCATTACCAGTTGGGGTGAGAGAAGGAAGACAAGATAAAAGACATGCTGTGGAAGAGAGCCAGAGACTGATATAATATACTGTATGCATTTATGTGTCCAATCTTTCTAATTTTTCTTTCTCCCTCCCCAAAATAAACTTGCCTTGCCCAGTGGCTATGTACAGGGAGCCCTCTCTACATGACGTTGGTGAACAGAGTCCGCCCAGAAAAACGCCCAAGACCTCCAGTGATTCGCCTGTGCTCCAGAACGGCAAGAAAGATCCTCAATCCAAAACCAAAACCTCCTCCTCCTAGCGCTCAGAGACACAGGAGAGAGGAGTGGTAGACAACACGTGGACAATGGGCACCAGCGGACACCTGAACAAGTTTGTTAGGGCTACCCTCCCCCCCACATGCTGCCTGTAATACTGATCCCATAATGCACTGGTGACAAACTGGGTAAAAAGCAGAAGCAAGTCCAGGCAGAGTGGAGTTGGCCAGTGGGAGGCCCCTTTTACCTTTACAGAAGCCCATTCACACCAGCCCACCATGTTCTTATTTAATGACCTTTATGATTAGCAGAGCCTGGGATCTAAAAGCAATAACTCCGCAAAGAGGTGAAAAGTGGCCTAACATTGTACAGCATGTCACCACAGCGTGTTCAACCAGCTGGAAGGGAAAACCCCCCACACCCTCTAGACATCATCATTGAGATCCTTCCAGTCAACCAAATATCCAAACAAAGTCTTCCTGGGTTTAACACAAAGAGTGCACTGGGTAAATCTGTCCCTCTGCTGCACATGCTCCACAATTGGGTTACGTCTTTATTCCCTTATGGGGTTTAATGCTAAGGTTAGCTTGACAAAGAGTCATGCTAATGTGAGGCTGTCACACAGACCCTTTGGTTCTAAAGCCATCTGCTCACTCCACATCTTCAGCGTGTGCGTCAGCAACTTTGTGAGATAGCCTGAATATGAGTCAGTCCTATATGCGTGTGTGTGTGTGTGTTCCCTTCTTCCATTCACCTTTGCTACGATTTTATTAGTTCGTGACATGGACTCAATTTTCCACTCTGCGGCACAAGAAAGCCCCTCCCTCCTCTGCGGCTCCGTTAATGGAGTCTGGGACTGATCAGAATCTTTCGACCCTTAAACGAGGGGTCAAAAGCTCCCCCGGCACATTGCGTAACCGCATAACCCACACTCATTTATACACTTACATCTACACATGCATGTTTGTGGTTTGTGCAGCACGTGCACACACTTTAGAGCCCAGATGTCCATGAGCATCGGCCGCTGAAAACCATCTCACACCTTAACACACTTAGCAAAGTGACACGCACGCTCGTGACTGCGCCCACTAACATGACACAGTGGTGAGTGTGTGTACGGGTTCTGGGAGATGATGAGGATATCATCAGCGAAATGGGTTGGTAATGGAGCCTGGCTGTGCGGTTTGTGATTGTGCTGCAATAGCTGTTTTCACTGTGGCCGGCCATGCATTGCACAAACCCTCAAGGGCCACACACTATCTGTGCAAATCATCTTTTGTTTCACTGCACACACACAAATACACACACACATATATATAGAAATGCCAATTTTGTATTTTTTCATCATACTCTGCCATCATGTTCAGGGGGTCTGACTTGAGATTTTGACCTAATTTTGTGTGAAATAGTCAATATTCACACATACACTGATATTCCAGTGAAAGGCTAAAACTAACAGAACAACCTTTCATTGGATATAAATCACAATCAGTAATCCTTTTAATTGGATTTAATGTCAAGTGGCTGTCTTGAAACTAAAGATAAATAATATATGACAGCTGGCTACGCAGCGCTGTGAGTAAAGTAGTCTGAAAGTGTCTGCATTTTCTGAGTTTTAAGCTGTTTCACTAATTTGTCATACACTAAGAGTTATCTTGCATCCGTATGAGAATTACACTTCCCCAAATTTTCGCGCTGCATAGCATTGTTCAAATAAACCGTGTTTATTCCTTAAAGATAAAGATAAAGTTAGAAGACATTATGGAAAGCAGCTCTGGTGGAAAAAGCTCAGTTCCCCCTGAGCAATGAGGCAGCAATACTCAAAAAATAAAAAAATGCCCAAAATGCTGACTTTAAGTAATTTGATTTAATGTAAGTTTCCATCTATTATTTATTTATTTTATCATGTAAGTACAATGTAAAAGGTTCACTTTAATGGTCAAATGAAATTTAGTTGATTGATATACCTTCGGTTTATACCAAGGTGATCCTTATTTGAATAAAAACCTTTGATTTTAGAAAGATTTAAAAATTTTAATTTTAATTTTTAAACTTGTAGTTTTCAGGTATAAGTTTGGGAGTTTCAAAAGTTACATTTTCAGAGACTTTATTTGCATGTATTCCCAGATATCAGTTTGGGAAGCAGATTGTACTTTGAAAGAGTACAATTAAATGAACTATGCCACCAAATTGCATTATGGGAAATGTAGTAACTAATGATCTGTTTTGCTGGAACCAAAGTCAGGATTTCTTCAGCTTCTTCTGCACTGATTTTTCATATAAAGTTCCCATACTTCATACATAAATTAGTGTAGGGTACTCAGTTAAATTACTGTAACATTAACTAAAGAAACTAATGCCGGGGAATCATTTGTTAATGTAATTTTTAACATTTTTAGAAATGAACTCTGCAGTTTTTTGGGGGTTTGGTTTTATAGTAAATCTCTCCCAGAGAGTTTGATTTTGATGCAAAGAGGAATTCAAGCCTTCTTTACTTGTCACGTCCTTACAGTTATTATTTAGAGCTTATATACTGTGATCCCATGATATGACTGAGGCAAAAATAATTAAAGTTGTATGAGCATAGATGATGGTACAAGAATGATGGCTCTGAAAAAAGGAAACTTAAGCGTCTCACATCTTTTTGCCAGTGTTTATTTGTTAGCCTGTCCTGGTAAAGAAAATCACTAGCATATTTAATATTTCACTCCTTTCTTTCCGGAGACCTTGTTTGGTGCATTTCCATTTGTTGTTTCCATTGAACACAAAAAGCAATCATTTTTCATATCAAACTTGCTACAATATGCCAGGCAGGGTAATTGTTTCTGCCTTATGTTTATGTACTGTGGGAAGCGAGGGAGTCCTTTGTGTTCGGGAGGTAAAGGCGAGGCGAGATTGATGATCAGGGCAGAGGGAGAGAGAGAGAGAAACAAAAGAAATGAGCGAGAGAAGAAGAGAAAATTTTAGGGAGGATAATTATGATGATGAGCACAACAAAAAGAGATTTAAAAGGGAATTATGCTAAGGTGGACACTCTTGCCTGAAGACACACATTTACTAGCGCTTCTCCTTATGCGCGTAATCCTCTGCCCCCATGCAACCTGTGGTTGTAAATAATAATAGCTGATAACCCAATCAGGATGGAGGCGAGGGTGCTGAGCAATGTAATCTTCTACCTGAGAATTGAAGCAAATTGTACCTCTGCTTTCCTGAAGGAAGAAAGGAAGGAAGGAAAGAGCAATCCAGTGAATACTTAAAGGAAAGGAAGTGGTCTGAGAGAGAGGAAATAAATAAAAGAGGGGGTGAAGGATATAAAGGAAGGTGATTCAATACATATATGATTTAAAATAATATATATTTTTTAATTTATTGTACTTAAGCTACTGTTAAAACCTCACTTTCACACTGAAGACCTTAATTAAACTGTTAAATAGACATTCAGGTTGATGTGTTTGACCAGACACCCTCCCTGGATCACACGATCCAGAACACAGTGTTTGACTATTATTTGCAGAGTAATTAGTGTTTAATTAAAAGAGGCTCCCTCCTCCCAGAACTGAAGCAAGTCTGTCTGAGACTGGATTCTCTTAGATGGAGAGAGGAGTAACTCAACAAACAGAGCTTTTGTAACATCTATATTATGTATTTTAAGGGCTGGGAAATCTATGTTCCAATATTTTTTTATGTATGTCTCATGACTGTTGTTTTTGGGTTTTAAATAGGGGTTAAGGGCTAAAGTTTTAGTTTAAATAATCTTTGTGGAAGAGTTTAAGGAGCACGGATTTCGCACAGATTATTTTTACCATATAGATAAACAAACGTTTGAAAGTGTGTTCAGACAGAGCACCACCAAAGGCATTGGTGTTACGATGATAAATGACAAACTTGGCTCGTGTGTGCAAAGTTAAGCCGCTGTAGGAGTGCTTTAATCCTGCATTCTCTCTAATGGCCAGCAGGGGGCGACTTATCTGGTTGCACGAAAACGTCAGATTCTATAAAAGCCTTTGGGACAATGACCCAAAACCTCACTCCATGACGGTCTCGTTTGCTAGTTCCAAGATTTAATCCCATGTAGAGAGAAAAAATGCTAAAGCTCAAATCAGTGGATAAGAAAAATGAAATAATCTTTTCTCAAGCATTTTACAAAACTAACTATAAAGCACTATTCTACAAACAAGTAAAAAGCATATACCAGTTAAGGGCAAGCCAGTGCATCTCTTTATGTTTATGTGAGAGCTCAGCCATTAGCTCATCTTGCCAGGAACTATGCGGTCACCCTCTATTCTAGAATACTGTTGATATTGCTACATTCATAAAGGTAATTATAAAAGTGGCTTTTTTTTTTTTTTTAGCCCACAGCTGTTTTCATTTGCTAAACCAGTCCTCATCTCATCAAAAAGGTGCCCCGTGTCCTGTCTGAACACACCTCTGAGGGTAAAGTGACTGTGATGAAGTCTTGATCCACATTTTTAGGTTTGTGGTCTTTTGACAGAAAACCTTCGATACAAAGCTAAAAAGAACGTAAGAAGCAATGAAAGTGGAGAGGTGTCAATATGGGAAATGTGGGGTCCTGCTAGTTTGGATCTTGTCTCGTGAGAGTGAGAATATCTTTTTTAGTCCCTTTGTAATCCTTTCCTGACTCTTAAATACAGAAAATCACTGGAGGGGCCCTTTAACTTTCAAAATAAAAGCTGCATGAGAGCAAATAAGGAAAAAAATATTAAATTTTTATGGAGTAAGTGTAGGGCTGTGAACATTTTGTGTCATGCCTCATGTCATGTCATACAGTGACTTTAAAGCCAAACTTTTGTTAAACCAGTCCATCTTTGTCACTTCACTGACCCCACGTCAGTCAACACTGACATCTAGTGAATGATGGATTCAAAGCTAACTAAACTTCGGTGTGTTTTGCATGTGTGTGTGTGTCGATTCAGCAATTAAATGCAATCCATTAGAAATGATCCATCAGCCACTTAAAGCTGGATCAGACATCTGAGTGTCCCACTGTAAAATATGTAGACACGTTTGATTTTTATCCGACTGTTATTTAAATACTAGGTGCAGCCTGATTACTGATGTTAGTACCCATATTTTTTAAGTAACAACTCAGATTTCCAGTTAATAATATCATCGTCATTATTGTGATTTTTTAAGCTCAACTGAGAAGTAATCAGATTAATCCTGGAAGGTTTTATCTGTTATTTTTAGTCTATTTCAAGCTATGGTGGTGATCTTAAAGAGGATGTTGCTTTGTTTGCAGTCTTATTGATTTTACTTTTGCGGTGGCAGAAAAGTAGAATTACTAAATCATTTATAGCGGGTGGAAGGTTTGTGTGGCCACACGTGTTTGCACCGGTTTGTGTGTGTGTGTTTTATGCTGTGTTCGTACACACCTTCTTTTCCCTCCGTCTCTGTCCTGCGAGTCTTTTGTGAAGCCTGAAATCAGCCCGTCCGCTCTCAGCCTTCAGGCTTCACTTCAAACGACTCTGCGTAAATTACAGGATGTAAAGTTTGCCATTTCTCTCGGCGGCCGTCTCTCTGAGCACATGTTTGATTAGTGGACACCCCACTCCCCTCTCGTGGCTGAATTTACTGCTTTTAACTGGCTGATGAATGTCTCCGGATTCAGCTCTAAGCGTTAAATATTGGCCCTTTGGTGAGCTCGGCGTCACTGCTTCTTTATATATGAAAGGGATGGGGAAGGTGTGCCAGCTTGCGCCTAGATATCGAAGGGAGCTAAATGATGTCTATCTGATGCAGCTGCACCCTTCACACACACACACACACACACATACGCACACACATACGCACACACCTCTCCCCCCAGGGACTCCCTTCCCTCCCATTTCTCCCGAGTCAGGGCCCTCCCTGCTTACTGAGCGAATTACAACTGCAGTGAGAGTGAGAGGGTCATCTGGGGTTGTGAAGGACTCAGAGAGAAAGAGAGAGGCATGTGTCACATACTGTAGAGTGGCTACCTCGCGCCTCAAAGCCTCTCTTTGAAGTTCCATTTCCTCTCGGTGAGCCTTTTTTGCATACAGCTAATATGACTTCCCTTTGACCTGGAGGCAGCGCGTTTGTGTGTGTGTGTGTGTGCAGATATCCCACCTGCCAATTCTGGTAATCGTATGTAATGTTTGTGTAGCTGTTACTGAATATTTCTGTGTGTCCTTTATGTGTATCCAAGCAGAGAGAGAATAAAGTACAGAGAGCGAGAGAGAATAAATCAAGAGGCCAAATCAATAAGCATGAGTCCTTGGGCAGAAAGCAATAAACTCTTATTAACAAGGTGCAGCCACATTATCTGGGAGGGTGTGGAAAAAAGGGGAGAAATATTGATATAGAGAAAACAACTGCGTGTTTTATTAGAGCTTTTATTTTTCTAACACTTTGCCCTCTTTTGTGTGTGTGTGTGTGTGTGTGTGTGTGTGTGTGTGTGTGTGTGTGTGTGTGTGTGTGTGTGAGCTAGCAGAGCTGTTTAAGCGTGCGTGCGTGCATTACTTCGAGGTGGAGTCCCCTCACATCTGCAATGCAGCAGAAAACACAAAAAAAAAGAGAAAGGGAGGAAGAGAGAGACTCACGTGCTCTGACAAAAGAGTGACGCCTTCCTCGGGTGGTTTTTTTTAATGAAAAAAAAAAAAGCTTTTAAATTTGAGAGCTGGAGTATTCAATGTCACACCCTGAGAAGCATTAATGAAACTTCAGCTATAAAAGTTTTGCATTTTTGTTGTTGCTTTTTTTTCTTTTTTTTTAAAGGCACACCCCACGATCTCTGAACACATCTGCATTGCACACACACACACACACACACACACACACACACACACACACACACACACACACACACACACACACACACGCACACACACACAACCCCCTGCATAGCCAGCGCAGATGTGGCTAAATCGGGTGACCTTTACAAGCAGATCATGGAAGGACTTCACCTCTTACAAGCTAATGCACCATCCACGCTTTAGTGGTGACTTTACTCTGTAGTGTTTCTTTACCTGTTTTCTAAAGTGTCATTTGTCAATCTAAGTACTTTGGGTGACTCTCGTGGAATTACTGTGATTTATAATGATATGATGTGAGGTCACATGTGATCCACGTAACTCCTGGTTAGTCACATTCACGTGTGTTTGCTGATTTGATGTGGTTTTGTTGCTGTTTAAATACATATCTGTGTCTTTTACTCTCATGTTGTGGAACTAAAAAGCTAGATCTGTAAAGAATGAGAATTGTGGGGTTTCAAACCCTCTCCTTCCGATCCCCCAGAATCCACCTGTCTGTCACGTACCGCCTGACTGACCAACCTCTGACCTTCACTGTCATCTGTCCTTCAAACATGCACACGGACACATTTCACATGTGTGTGTGTGCTTGTGTCTGTGTGTTATTCTCTGATCAATCTGTCACTCGTTTTTTTTCCGTTCTGTTGGTTTTTATGGACGATCCAACTTATTGTGAGTCTTCCAGAAAGAATTTTAAGGAAATCATCTTAACATTATTTTAATGTTAGACATATTCTTGTCTTCCAAATGCAAAAAGAGTGCTTCAGTCTTCCAGCTATCAAAGCCACAATGACACTATTTTTGTATTCAAAATGGGGCAAAAAATATATCTATATATCTCTCTATATAAATATATACACGCAAATGTGGTTGGGGTGCAGTAACTCCCCCTGTTGCTGGCAAGGTGGAACAACACAACATTGAAACACCATCCAAACCCATGGATCGCTTGGAGGAAGGAGCTGAAAAGGACTACAGAGAGCCCTGGGAGTTCGGAGACTCAGACTTGTGGGCTGAGATGGAGGATCACAGATGGGCTTGACTACAAGCATGCATGCGCCAATCATTTACTGGACACCTTCAAAGAAACAATCCTTCCCCAATATTTACTCTTTGACACCCTTTAACCCCTTGACCCTCCCCCTCTTCAACACTTCTACTATCCCAAACTCTTCTCTCTGCATTTGCTATATGATCTGTATTTATTTCTATAATAACTTACCCAAAGTCAAAGGAGACATATTATTGGATATAATTGAATAAAACAAACTAATATATTTGTATGATTGTAACACTGGTCTCTGGAGTTTTTTTCTCTTTTTAATCAGGTCTTCTGTATCATTACATCTGCTTATTAGCTCTATGTTTGATTTATTAAAAAAACATCTAAATATCTACATACATATACATTCAATACATGCAAACCAAGTCAATTTAATGTCCATTTAATGAGCAAGAAGATACTTTTGGATGTGCCCTTATTTCCCAAAGTGAGACTGCAGCAGATGGCTCCACTACAGTTTACAATATGATATAGTATGGAAGATGGATGTAAATGCCCCTTGGTTATGTAATCCACACGTTAAAACCTCAACATTAGCCATTTTTGGGAGCTAAATGTTACCATATTTGATGGAAGAGTAGAGTGTGAATTTATCAGCTTGGTTAGGAAGCTGTCTTCATAAACTCTAACACTCACAGTCACAGCCAGTTGAAGTAATAGACTAATAAAACACAAGAAGAACTCGGAAAGCACAAACCTCTGCCAAGGTAATACTTACTTTTATGGGAACAACATTTTATTTATGTAAATTTATTTTGTTGCTTTTAAAAATACTTTAAAATTTCAGTGCTGTAAAAATCAGATAAAAGGAGCATGACAAACTGTTACTTTGATTCCACAGACATTCTGTAGGAGTAGTAATGGATAACATGAATAACTTGCGCTTATTAAATATTATTCTAAAATATATTTCTAACTAACTGGGCACTCTTTCTTTTGACAATACTTTCTTTAAAGATATAAAGCATTTTGGGTTCAGCTTGAAAGAAAGCCAGATTTAAAACGCACAAGTGAGATCAAATGTGATATGATTTTTTGAATCTTTATGCAGCATATGTTGATAATACACACTACAGTTATTAAGACGCTAGCTATAGGTTATAAGGCTTTTTGTCTGTTTTTGACCAATACATCATTGCTTTGGATGACCTTAGTGGATGTAAGCCAAATTTTAATGGACTGTTAACATGACCCTACTCTAGACCCCTAAAAAGTTTCATCATAATTTATTCAACACTTTTCAGGCTATGGTATTTACAAACAGAATAATGAGACACATCAAATGCTACCAAAGAACATGACCTCCTTGGCAGAGGTAACTAGAATTTCACTCGAGCACAGAAAGTAAGTAGCAAAAAGATCTGCATTGGCTTCATTTTTCTTCTTCAAAGGTTGCAGCTTAGCTTCAACATGCCAAGAAAATCACATCGTGTACTTTGTTTGCACTGTAAAAAATTTCCAATGTTTTTACAGTGCACTTTTAGTTGACCTCGGTTGGCAGTTGGCAGACTTTTATTTTGAAACTCTAAGAAAATGCAAAAATTGAAAGGATAAAACAAGATAAAAAGAAAATGATTAAATTGATGCTTTTTAATATACATACAGATGAACAAAAAGGAGGAAAGTTGACACTTTCAGTGAATAAACTATAATGACTTCCCCAAACATTTAGAATAAAGTTACACAACACAGGTTAACACATAATCTCTTTTTACTCATATTTGTAGATAAACAATCAATGTAATTTAGCTTAACTACTTCAGAATTAAATAATCATCTCTCATGAAGTCCTAGTTTGAGTTACTGCCAAAAAAAGCTTTATGCACTCTCCCCTGACCGGTGACGTGATGTGTGACTTGACACCGGGCGCTAGCTGTTAATAGTTAGCTTCTATGGTAATTAAATTGGCAGCAGGCCAAATGGCAGTGACAGTGTGTCATAAATTATGGTGGCGTGGATGGTCGACGAATGTGTGCAAGAGCAGTTTGGCATGAAGAGATGAGAGGAGGGACATAAAGACGGGGATGTAGATGTTTTACTGCAGGGGCAAATCAGAAAATACAGCAGTGTCTGGAGTGTTTCATCAACTTGACTTTATACTGAGAGAATAACAGCTGCTAACGTCTGGTCTGTTGGTTCTGCATGTGTCCTGTAGAACCAAAACATACATCAGAACTGAATGCACAAAAAGTTGAAATATAGTTTAAATAGGATCATTTAACCCCTCAGTTGGGCAAATAGGTTAAGCAATTAAAGGAAGTGATCGCAGCATGTGGGTGTAGGCAAGAGGAAGCTGGGGAAGAAGACTCAGCTGGAGGTAATGTCTCAGTGACATATTACAAAATAGGATTTTAGGTCAAAGGGTCATGAGATTAGAAAAAGAAAAGAGAAAGTCATTAAATAGATCAAATGAGCTGATAGTGAAAACTCTTGAGAACAAGAAGTTATTATTATTAAGATGGCAGCTGCCAGCGTGTTTTTGCATTCAAGAGTTTTGGAGCTGAGGAGAGCACTTACTGAAACAGCTTTCAAATCCAAACGTTTTCCAATTAATGTCTGATATACTCCAGGATTTTAGCATCTCAAGAGTTTTGGGCCTAATATTTTAATTTCATAAAGCACGACATGTTTTTGTTAGGTGACAGGTCTGGTCAGCAGGCAGCTTAGTTTAGCACCTATTTCATCTTTATATAATAATACATGCAGAATGCGGTTTGACATTGTGTTTCATCGTGTCACCTTTGGACTGGATGTTGCTCTAAAACCTGTAAATATTGTTTAATATGAACTTTACAGGTACAAACGTTATCCATGCCATTTGGACTGATAATAACCTGATTGTTCCCTTTCCAAAAAAAATAATTTTAAATTATTATCCAATAGTCAGATTATTTCAGATTATTTGAGGCCCATGCAATTTTGGACCTTGTTTATGTATGTTTTTTGTTCCTCTGAATTATAGAGTTTTATCTTATAATGTGGCTACAGAACTGGCTTCATGGTTTTCTGAAGCAGAAAGCCAAAACAGCTGAACTGTCATTCTGTCAACTATCATTTCATAGGTTTTCTTTTTTCCCCCCAAAATTCTCAGAATCTCTTTTAGCTTCACAGTTACATAAACAGCAATCTAACTTTTTGGGGAGGGTTTTGGAAGAGGAAATATACCAGAAAAAATTACACAATTTTTTTGCATATAAAACCTCACAAGAATTTCTGCCAGTTTGATGCTTGTGTGTATCCCCAACCCCTTCACCAAAGCCCCACCCCTTCCTGGAGGTAATTGGAGTACACAGCAGCTGGCATGGCTGCCTGACTGACAGACAACAACAGTACAAACTGAGTACTGACCAAGTCAAAGTTTAGCTGTAGAGTTCCAGTGAGCTGAACTGGTAAAGAAAGCTAAGCAGGGAAGAAGTTTGATTCACTCATTCAAGATCTATTTCCGGGGAGGACAAGAGTTTGGTTTTGGGCCTCATCATGAAAAGCCTGGATCTGTTCCTGCTGGCATGTTGCTTATACAGCCTGAGCACATTGGGAGGTAAGTACAGGCTGACACAGTATACTCATGTAACAAAGCGTTAGTTGTCATGCAAGGCCAACATGAATACTCGTGTAGTATCTAATGTAGAATAAGATCATAGAATGGAAAGTACCAGAAAAGAACAAATTCATAATAGAAAACTTTACAGTAATACTTGAGAATATGATTTCTCTGACACGATGTCAGTTCCTATTGGAATACTGTACAATAAAAATGTTTTATTAGCACGTTTCGACGTAGGCTAGACATTAATACAGGCCCAGCAGTTTATGTGTTTTCTTCTGCTCATGTTTCTTTAGCTTATCAATCTGGTTTGAGTGTTTAATGTCTTTTCCCATTCGTATTCTATTTTTATCTTATTGTATATTTTTATTCTATTTTATTCTACTGTATATAGTATATTATTTTATTCTATTCTGTACAGCTGTGTACTGTATTTATTCTTATTGTATTCTAATTTTTGCGTCATAACTTTTGCACTGTCCACTTCCTGCTGTGACAAAACAAATTTCCCACGTGTGGGACTAATAAAGGTTATCTTATCTTATCTTATCTAATTTAGAAAATGGCAGAAATCACAGTGAGTCATTTATCAAGAGAGACATGTAGCATATCGTGCTGGTGTAACTGTGTAAAGAGCACAGAAAGAGCACAGAAACATGGTCATTAAACATAAAAATGAGAACCTTCAGTGGCTCTGTGAGGCTGTACCTCTTTGATCTGTTAACATTAGCATGCTAGCATTTGAAAAGCAGACAATATAAAAGATGGATGTGGCTATTGTGATGTCGCTCACTGGTTTCTGAAGTCCCAATTTGAAACATTGAGCTAAACATTACTTCCCTCTTGGTTGCAATAAATGTTAAAAGATGTAAGAGTTTATTTCCAGATTGACAACAGGAGGAGGCTAGTCTTTGGTTGATTGGTGAGGGAAGAAAACTGTGAGAAGTGTTGTGGAGCAGCATGTAATGGAATGTACTCAGATAGCAACAAACGTTTGCAAACCTCTTTGGGCCACAACAAGTCGTGAATGACGGCATTGGCTCATCGGGTAAGTCTGACTGCCTTTAGTCACAGGGTTACCTTTGGTGGGTCACATGCAGGTACTGTTGCAGGTATGTTGTAGCTTTTGGGCCACATTACACTTCTTGTAGCCCATGTTAGGTCCCTTCAAGAACTTTGGCTCATACGAGTTTACCATTACTGTACAGTAATCGTGCTGTGCGTTCTGGAAGTAGCCCTAATTAGGCCAAGACGTGTCTGCTATTGAGACAAGTGACAAACTTATTTCATTAGCAGACAGGAGCTGATGTACAGCTAAAGTTGATGAGTTTAGAGGATCGAGGTGCGGCATCCACACGAGCTCCAGAGTGACAAACGTGGCATACAGGGACAGTTAAGCACAGGGATTATATCACGTAGGGAGCCATGACAGATTTATGATATGTACCTCTCATTCAAATTGCATCTCATAGCATCAACAAACTAATAAAACTCACTAATGAATTTATGCCGAAGACATTTTTGAAAGATAACAAGAAATGATGAAATAGCGAAACAAAATACCTGTAACACAATGGCAGATTTCATCTTTAAGGACTTGTGTTCACAGCAGTTATAAACTAAAGAAAATACGATCAGAGACACGACAGTCGCAGAGAATCACAGCCAGTTAAGTTGAACACATTTCTTCAGAGAAATCAATAACTTCATTTTTTCATACAACTTATTTGGTAAGTTGCCCGGTGGTTACTGGACAGTGCGCTCAAACCACTCTGAGAAGGATGTAGTGTATACTGAACTTTATTGCAGTCAGTTTCAATTTTAAACCATGTTTATCACTGCTGAGCCACTACTCACTCGGTGAGTTTATGAGAAAAAAGCTGAATAACTGGGTCTTTTCAAGCAGATACTCACATATTCTCTCCATAAAAGAAAAATATAGTACAAAATCTTTTTAATTTTAACTGGTTATACAACCATCCAGTATTTTAGTTTTAGCTAATTCTTTAGTCAGTCTTGTTATTTACCAAGTGATCTCAGCTGGGTAGTGAGATAAAAAATGCTAAATTCTGGCCTTCGATAGTCACCTCCCGTTCCATCAGCAGCCATGCTTCCTTGTGCCTAGCTAATGGGGTGCCTTGCTGGGTGATCGTCATCATTTATTCCTGTCAGGTCAGATCCTGCTGGGGCCACAGCAATGCCAGACGTGATGAATGCTGCGTCACAAGAGCTGCTGATTATAAATGCTTCTAACCTTCCAACACCAAGGAGGAAAATGTTGCAAGTAAATCAGGGATTACGCATGAAAATGCAATGGAATGCAAGTGTTTGAGTAGGTTTGCGATTATGCAGACCTGAAGCGAAACATTTAGCATTGATATAAAAACAGGACCTTAGAACCTCAGGAACTTATTTGAAATACATGTCTTTTACTTGTTTTAATTAGAGAAAATAATGTGGGAATGCACTACTACTACTTCACATGGTAAGCCAATCCATCTGTCAATCCTGAATTCCACTTAAAGCAGTCTATCCACATCCAATAGCAGTACAGCTTTTCTGACTGAAAGGTCTGACTGATTGATTCTGGACTTGAAGGTGGTAATTGTCATCTAGTCACTTTTTTGGGGGGGTCATTGGTCAGTGAAGTCAACAGCATAGCATAATTTGCAAAAAGCAGAAAGACATAGAGCTGACCTTTCACCCCTTGGCTGGACCTAGGAAATTGGTCTGTAAAAGCAGTTAACAGAATTTTTGGTATTAAACAATCAGGAACTTTACATTGAAACATTATAGTAATCATCAAAATGAATAATCAATAAATTTTTTATCAAACATCCACTTGTTGCACACTATTGACTTCGGTATTGAGACAGTCGTCGATTGATTATATTTTGATGCACAGCACAGCTTGCTCGGCGACACAGTGTCACCAGTGTGTATCTAGTGAGTGAACTCCTTTATTAATTCAGTGCATCAATGCAGTCAGCAGCTGCTGAGGCTTTTGGAGGGACATATCTAGCTAAATCTGAGTGAATGACTAGCAATTATTAAAGGACTTCAGTTTGAAGCCTGCCATCACAACTGACCTCTGTCAATGTGTATTACAGGTGCAACTGAATCAGAGAATACTCTGATGAAGAGCCTCTTTTCCAAATACAACCTTAAGGTCCGACCAGCTCGTACCCCTGAAGAGAGGGTGGTGGTTCGCGTGGGCATGATCCTCACATCCTTCGTCGGACTGGTGAGGCCCAAAACCCCAACACAAAAGTACACACAGTAAACAGCAGGTCACTGCAGATTTAAAAAAAATCTAAATTCTAGCATAGTAGAATAAATTTAAACAAGGGCTGATTCTAATGGATTATAAGCCAGGTCTCCATCGACCCCTTTCGAGAACCCAGGACTGACTGTAACCCAGCATGATGTAACAGAAGTTTTGACCAGTTTAATGCTGATTCCCATCACCAAAATGTTTGCCATTAGCTGACAATTCACAAGAACAGTCGCCTTAAGGTGCTTTATGTTGTAAGGTAAAGACCCTACAGCATTTGGGAGAAAACCTCAACAAACTATGACTGCCTATGAACATCTGCTTTGTGACAGTGGTCAGAAAAAACTCCCTTTTAACAGGAAGAAACCACTCCCAACCACCTGTCCTTTAAGTAAGACTGCAGTCTGAACAAAATGAAGAGAGCAAAGCACTCCGTTGGCTAATACGTTATGAGGTCATGAAGATACAATGGAGCTTAATTATTTAAGGAACTATATATGAGAAGGATTTTACTTCTAGTCTGGATTTAGCAGAAATCCAGTGAAGAGAAGTTAATACTACTAGACGCTGTTACTGCTCTTTATGCAGTGTTCTGAATCGACTGACGGCTTTTCAGAGAGCTTGTAGAACAGCCTAATCATAAAGAACTGAAACTGTCTAGCCTAGAAGCTACATTCCTTTAATATCTTTTCCAAGATCTGAAAAGATGAATCTGTCATAATCGGACACATCAAAGTCTGTGACCATGCTACAGTAACTTCATGCTGGAACTCTTAGCCAGAGAGACGATGGTTTTTCTGTGGCTTTGCCTCTGAAATGTAAATGTAAAGCTTATCTTCCATATTCTCCACCATGAATGAATCCCAGTGCCATCTGAATTTAAATTCACAACCAGATGGCAAAAATGAGTACTACTACTGAGGTGTAGTGAAGTACTGTAGTTTTATTCATTCATGCTGGGAAATAGTGTTTAGTGGCATGCACTGATTGGGCTGCTGCCTGTGTGACTGCATTAAAGGATAAGCCGTACACACACACACACTCACACACGGTCACTTTATGAGCTTTTTATTTTCCCCTTTACTCTCTTCTCCTAGGCAATCAAAAACCAACACACATAGTGCATCCACACACCCACACTCCTTACACCTCCACTCAAGGTCACGCTCTCTCTTCCTCTCTCGTCACGTGGATCATCTTAAGCTGTGGAGTTGACCTGTCCTGAAAACTAACCCACTTGGATTCTTAGTTTGACAAGTAACTAGTCCAGCTGGGTAACTGCAGAGTTATTATTAACACTGGGCCTGATGGGTATTGATATGCAGGCAATGACATGTGTGAGGTAGCAAGATGTGTTTGCATGAGGAAGACATCCAACGTTTGCTGCCCCCACTCATGCTTTGGTCCCAGCTGTCCCAGTTGGGGTTTTAAATAGCAGGCCGAGGAGCAGAGAAGCTTAGCCAGAATTCATGACTTGACCTTCACATCATGGGTACAACAGTCCCACAATGCAATATGTCACATTTTGTACATGCAAAAATGCCACTCATGCAGCAAATCCCCTCATGTCTCTGCCTCTTAGTCCTTTTGTAAAAGAGTTGTTTAGAGACTACATGTGTCCCCTGCTTGTTAAGCTAAACTAATATCCCAGTGGTTCCAAAAATTCCCAAAACATTAAAAATTCCTCTGCAATAATGTTAACTAGTCCAATAAAAGAAAATTCCAATAAAGTCTTGCAAAAAAAAAAAAAAAAATCTGAGTAATATTGCGATTTAGTTAATAAGTCATTTAGACACCTTTGTAACAACAAGAGGTCGCGCCTAAACACAAACATAAACTACTCATTCAACCAATAGATTCAACTCCAAACCCTTCTTTCAATAAAGTGGTATTGCCTATCGCTGCAACATCATGTCCCCTGGCCTCAGGGCTGGACTGGGACAAAAAATCGGCCCAGGCATTTTGACTAGAGACGGGCCAACCAGGTATTACAGGAAAAGGCATAAAGCCTTTGAATGAAAACAGACGCTGTGATGTACACCCTCTTGTTGGTATATGTATGATTTCTATACATTTTACATCAGATAAAAACTTTGGTTGTAAGATTCAGATAATTATTTTTTAAAAGCGAGACATTTTAAATGAGAATAAGAAAGAAAAGTATTTCTTTGTGCCCCCCTTTCCCTGTTAATGCCCTACCTGGCCCCCTGGCAACACTTTGCTAGACCCACCCCTGCACAGTTACCAACTGTCAGCTACTTAGAAAAGGATCCTGGTGTTATTTGTCTCTCATAAACAGTTCATAACTTCCCTTCAACTCATTCATGTCACCTAAAAGGTAAACCTGTTTCTCCATCACCTGTTCAGCTCTGATGATTCAGTAAGGACATCTCCTGGTTTCATCTTCATGTTTCCCTCTCACCAGATAACCAAACCATATCATGACCAGCAGCTTTTACAGCTGTGGCTCCAGCAAACATCAGCTGATACTAGAAATTAATATTAAATAAATTCTAACAACAGCTGATCAAGCTTAAACGTGCTGCTGTTGTTTACCGCGACATCCGCTGGTTTCCTGTTTCTGGCGCAAAGTGAGCGATAAACAAACAAGACAGAAAAGCTGATCAGCTGATCATTGATCAGTTTCATGATTGAAGTAGCTGTGCAGCATAAACACACAGAATAAATCCAGCTTTGTGTGTTTTTCCATTATAGCTAAACTACGGGACAAACTGTGTTCCTTCTCAGCTCAATACGAAACGCATAATGTTTTCTCTGAATGAGGGACCATTCCATTTTTTAAAGGAGCGGTTGGCAACTCTACTAACTAACCTTATGAATAAAATAAAGTTCACTATCAGTAACATCAAAGCACCCACCCAGCTGTATAGAAACTCCGTCATGCTAGCTAGCACGCAGTACGAGTTATTGTAACTGACTGTAAAAAGTCAGCACAATGAAAATAAACTGCACCTAAACTTGGTTTATATCTGACCCAGATAGACTGCAGGTCATAACTTCTTACCTGAAGTTCAGTTCACCTGACACTCGGACCGGCGGCCGCCTCGGGTCTCTGCTCCTCCTGCCTCTCCTTCCCTCATCCACCTGTTGCCTCTGTGGAAGCTCTGCCACAGCCACCACCAAACAACTGAGTTATTTTTACACATCAGCCAGCATCTGGCCAATCCATCACCTCTCATTGTTCATGCCGTTACAAAAACAAAACAAAACAAAACAAAAAAAACATCGGCCCATAAAAACGAAAAATCAAACGCAAATGATGCCCGATGGCCAGTCCAGCTATGCCTGGCCTGTTGGAACAAATGGTTTTAACTATATAAAGGCGCTTACTACAAAGTTCACCACTGAGTGTATGTCATGGCTGTCTGATCACAGTGATGTAACAAACACATTTCCAGAGGCAAAAAATGACACAGGTATTAACATTAACAGTATGAACTACTAAAACTTAACTTTTAACCTGGTTTTAACTTTGAACTGTATGTATTATTTAGATATCTTTTAGACATCACACTGTACTTGCTGTCCTTCCATCAAAAGGTTAAGGCTGAAAGACGAACAAATAAAAAATTTTGAATCACATTGAGGTTCGATTAACCTCAGTAGAATGTATCCTGACTGTGGGGGGAAGTCCATGCAGTATGCACACTCCACACAGAAAGCCCTCAGCTGGCAGCATAGTCTAAACCAGGGGTGGGGGAAGTCCAGGCCTCAAGGGCCGGTGTCCTGCAGGTTTTAGATATCACCCTGTGTTAACACACCTAACTCAAATGATTAGTACATTACCAGGCCACTGGAGAACTTCAAGACATGTTGAGGAGGTCATTTTGCCATTTAAATAATCTTTGTTGGATCAAGGACGTATCTAAAAACTGCAGGACCCTTGAGGTCTGGAGATCCCCCACCCCTGGTCTAAACCAAAAACCTTCTTATTATGAGGCAACAGTGGTAACCAATTCTTGCAATTAAATGCTTGCAACAACCTAAAAACCTAACTTTTCATGCAAATGGAAGGCTTTTCATAGACTGATGATTGACTAACCGGATTTATTCCATTAAACTGATGGATGGTGTTTGGTGGGAATGGTACTTACAGCACTTTTCTGCTTTTGCTGAGCACTCAAAGTGCTTTCTTATTATAAGCCCCATTCACAAACCTATTTCTACACCTAAGAGCTGTTTTAAAACCTGTCTTTCACATTTCATTGAATGCTTTGCAGGCAAATTAGGATTCAGTATCTTAACCACAGATACGTTGACATGCACCTTAGAGAAACTGAGGATTGAACCACTGACCTTCTGATTAGTAGACAACCTGCTCTGCCTCCTGTACCACAGCTGCCCTGAATACCATTTTTCAAACTCTCACCACCACAAAACCTGTAATGCCATTAGGGTGTTCTTTGTGCATAACTCTGTATCTGTATCCCTACAAAATGAAAAACGATCTGAAGCAAACAGTTATGAAGTACATACTGAAATGCATATTTTCGCATTTTTATAACAGAATATGAAAAATGAAGAAATGAGCACCACTGTTGTCATGAATCTGGTGAGTCTATTTGCATGCCTGCTCGTCATACTTGCAAATTGAAGTAAATCTTAAGCCGATAGAATGAATTATCCAACAGCTTTCTGAGTGTACTCTAACTGAAAAACTCTTTCACATCACACTGAGCAGCTCATCCGTGACTCCTACTCCAGTGGCAGTATGTTTATTAACACAGGGCCTCGTCTTTCGAGTACAGCTCAGTGCCAATGCACACTGTGCATATAATCAGTAGAACAGTTGGAGTAGTCATAATAGCAGGCAAAATGAAAAAATATGCAAATTGTGTTTTGTTATGCAAGGACAAATGCACAGGGAAGCCATCCCTGTGGAATCTAATTACAGAAGTGGAGAAATGAAAGATAAAGTGATACAATGACAAATTGGTTGCATTTGTTAAAGCAAAGTTTCTGCTTGCTGTCATTTTCTGCTTTAATCCCAACTCTTTTCATGGACTTGTGGATAATAACATCCCTACGTATTAAAAAAAAAAAAAAAAACTTTTATAAAAATGTTCAAACAGGAATGGACAGATTATCGGTTGTCATGGAAACCGAAGGAGCACAATGGGATTCAGGTGCTACGCATCCCCTCTGGGAAGGTTTGGCTTCCTGACATCGTCCTCATCAATAAGTAAGTATCAGCATTGCAACTCGCATTAGCATTAGCATTAACGTTAACATTAACAAAGACTTGAAAGGAGAACGTTTTTGATCTCTTTGTTCCATTTTCGTATTTGTATGCAGTGTTTGCAACCTTTTGTACTTACTAATTTACCCCTACCTGAGTGAAATAAACAAGTGTTGCCATATAGTAAATATTTTCATATCAAATCCGTATCCATCGTACTATATTGTTTTGAAATTGGACAAATTGCATACCCCTGTAGCTTGTAGCTGCAGGCCACTGGAGACTAGGTGATGGGCCAGGTAAATTATAGTAGTGCTCATGTGTATTGGAAAAACTATATAACACAGCATTAAATTAAAGATTTAGATACTCAGAACAGCAAGTTTAGTCTTTTCCCCATATTGGCTCACGCAGACACGCTCCCATTAACACCACTGTAAATATCCCCACTGCTCCATTCATCAACACTTTATAGGCAATTAAGCAGCATGGCTCCCTAATAACTGAGCTGATAGCACCGCTCAGCTACTTCAGCTTGTGAGGCGTTCATTTGGAACCGCACGGATACACACAAATATGCACGTCCACACAAATGCAAATTTGCGCGTGCTTCTCTTGGGTTGTTCAATGCCGGCCATTTTAGCAGCAGCACTTTCACAGGGACAGATTTTTAGGAGGGCCCGGGGTAAAGACACAAGCTTCTCATTGTTCAATTATCAGAGACATAAAACTCAAACACTGTACACTGACAGAAGGCTAAATCTGTGTCTAATTGACTTGATGTCTTTGTTGTGCATTGTGTTATGAGCCCGACAGCTTAGTATAGGAACAACATTAGCGCTGCACTTACAGTCAAAGTGCTCCATAAAAAGTGTGCAAAGAATCTCCATTTAATGCCAATTACAATGTTTAGATGTGGGAGTGGAGCTAAATGTTCATATTCTACACAGCCGTGACTTTGCCTTGTCTGTCTCTTTCTAAGCTTTGTCAGAGGAACTGAGATGATAACAAAACAAAGACTACAACTGAGATGCAAACTTTGATTGCTGCTATTTTGCAACTTTATAACTTAAGTCAGCAGCATAGAGAGTTGTTATTGCTTCAGTACTCTAATAATGCCTTGGTGGTGCAGCTGCGGAACAGAGACACCTCACTGTTTGTCACATTTTAGTTTATGCTGCCTGGATTTCCTCACCAAGCCCTCTCAGCTATCTTTGTAAAAGCAAAGTCACAATAAACCATCCATCTCCAGCACAAAATAGATTACTTCCCATAGTACGGAGGGAGGGGGGGTGTCTCTGACCTTTACAGAAAAGTGAAACCAAAAAGTCATTTCTTGTTACAGTTTTACTCAATTGCTCTGTCACATTTTTGAAGTTTTCTTAAAAACACATTTTCCAAAGCAGATCATACATGGAGCAAAACACTGTATAAATACAGACCTCTGATAAAGAAAAGAAAAAGTTTTCACAGAACTTTGTGGAGTATGTTCTTAGTGCATCTATAGAAATTAAGACAGTAAATAGCAGCCAGATGTCACCAGCCTAATGCAATTGAGGAACTGATCATCAGCAAGTGTCACCGTGTCTCTAAAAAGTAGAAGTTTTGGCAGTTTGCAGGTCTGGAGCATTCAGCTGTGTGTTAACACAATGCCAAGGAGGTAAAACATCAGCAACGATCTTAGAGAAGCAATTGTTGCAACACATATAAGTGAAACTAATGACAAATGCAGGGACTTTTCGTCTAAGAAGAGTCTTATTTAACTGTTAGACAACAGAACAAATGCAATTCATTTGACACAATACAATTTGTGCTATGTTTCAAGATATGTTATGGAATTCTGTGATATGTCACCATCCATAACATACTACAGATTACCTCAACATATAACATGTGATATAGTTTGATTTATTAACCAAAACTGGCTAATTTGTATTTCATGTTTTGTTTTCAGTAATGATGGACAGTTTGATGTGGCCCTGCATGTCCATGTTCAGGTTTACAGTAATGGCAGGGTAACCTGGACTCCCCCTGCTCTGTACTGCAGTTCCTGTGGAGTCAAGGTAATTTACACAGATCTACTATGTATTTATCTTCCATCCAGTTTCGTCTAAGCTTGGACGTTGTTTCCAACTCGTTTAAATGCCAGTTTTTTGTGTCTAGGTAACATATTTCCCATTCGACTGGCAGAACTGCACCATGCAGTTTCGCTCTTACACATATGACTCAACAGAAATCGACCTGCAGTATGCCCTGAATTCAAAAGGCAAGGAGATTCGGGAGATCCAGCTGGACGAGTCTTTCAGTGGTGAGCACTCATGACGTGATACATATATTCTTAAGTAGAAGTACTTCAGATGTATTTTCATGTTACTGTATATTCAAAGCATCGCATTTTTGCATAACCCCTTCTTGTGGTTTGCAAATGTGTTGCTAGTGTAATACGATTACTAAATGCGCTAAAATTAATAGAAATCTAAGCTGTGGATGTTTCTCTAGAGAGTGGTGAGTGGTACGTAAGACACAAGCCAAGCAGGAAGAACACATTTGATGACGAATATGAGGAAATGACTTTTTACCTGATCATCGAGAGGAAGCCTCTGTACTACATCATCAACATCATCATCCCTTGCATCCTGATTACTATCATCGCCATCTTCAACTTCTATCTGCCTCCCGATGCAGGTAAACACTTTACAGAAATTGCTTTCAGATCACTTGATGACTATGAATTAAAGCTCTCTTTATGTGATCGTTATCGTTATGTTATCGTAAACAAGCTCCACCTTGATGTAAAACTGCTAATACCATTTCCCAATTGAGTTTGTGTGGTCGGTTTAAAATGGGCAATCAGGCATTTAGCTAATTATAAACGGATCCAATTTCAGATTAGATAGGTGCTTCGTGGAACACAGTTGAATTGATAACCTTTAAAATGAAGGAGGTAGAAAAACAGCTTAGAGCAATCGGCTTGACTCTGTCCTTTCCCTTATACGCTTACCTTTATGTTTGGACAAGCCTGCTCATTGGGTACATTGATTGATTAGGACACACATATGCAAAATACAACCTGAGATATTAAAGTTTGACTTAGTACAAAACCCACAGATGTGCAAATATGCATGAACCTCAATAAGGTACACAGATCGGAACATAACATACTGCATTCCTGCATAGCTGCATTAATATTCATTGACATGATACTGTCATTATGCATTGATGTAGGCATGTATTTTAGTATATAAATATATTAAACATTGATAAAGTTATTATTTTCTTGAACAATGATGTAGGCCTATTTTTAGGAGTTTAAAATAGCTATAAAAAGTCATTTTAACACTCTGTAATATTTTTATTTAAATTTTTTGGAACGTGTGGGAAAAAAGTATTGCAGAAAATGTCTGATTAGGATAACTGCTAAACGTATCATAGTTTACTGACCAGTGTGTGCCATCTGCTTTGTTCACTGAAAAAAGCAACCAGGCAAGTGACCTTTAAAAACAACCACTTAGAGTCTTATTGGGATGATCAAGCAAAAGCTTCTTTTTGCTGCTCCCGTATTCACAAGTGGTCGCCACCAGAGATGTATCTGCATATTTGATTGGCGGAACTTTCTGCTGAATCGCCTTCCTGATGCAACCCTCACAGGGATTTGTGTCTCCTACTAGTCTTGAACCAGGGTCATATGAAATGACTGATTTGAACACGCAGTAAAGGGACACATAAACAGCACAGGGAATCGTAGGGTTTGTTTTTTAATCTCCTCCAGTTTTACATTAATTTTCCAGTGATGCAGAAAGAGATGCTTTGCTTCTCAGTGAGAGGCCACAAACTGCTCTCTTAACCTACCAGCTCAACCCTTCTGGGCCCTGTACTATGAAGCAAGTTCAGCATACCCAGGATGCCTTTCTGTTATCTGGATTCATTTACCCCAACGCTGACAGTCAGGATAAGCCGTCACACGGAGTTGGTTAGCAACTTGCTAAATTAACCCTGGGTCTTGGTGTAAATCGTTTGCAGCCAACAGAAAGAAATCCATGCATCCATCCACTCGCTTCCGCTTGTCCTTTTCAGGGTCGCGGGGGGCGCTGGAGCCTATCCCAGCTGTCATAGGGTGAGAGGCGGGGTACACCCTGGACAGGTCGCCAGTCTGTCGCAGGGCCAACACACAGAAACGGAAATACATTAAATTTAAATAAAAAAGTTGTCTCTAAGAAACCAAGAGACATTAGATGCTACTGGAAAACCTTAAATCTTCCTATTGCATGTGCACAGAGGTCTGAGGGATCCACCAGGACTGGTAACGCAATTCTATTGGAGAACTAAGTTGATCTCTAATTTTGCAGGAGATTAGATAAGCATAAAGCATAAATTATCATGTGATGCACCCAGGTAAGACGTGAACCACTTTTGCAGTAGATAAAACTGCAGGTTAACCCCGAAGTTACCTTGGTGATGAAATCTGGCCTCGTAGTACAGGCCTGTGGTCATTTACAAACACAGTTCGTACACAGTTTGTACGTGACCACGGAATGAACTAAAGAGCCAATGCTGTGTCACCCAATCAGCCTCACTTAGAATGGGAGATGAATTTTTCATTAGCATCATTGCTAGTAAATTACATTCACCAGATGCTCCTCGAATCTCAGTGAGTTGAAAATGGAACAAACCTTGGCCCGGTAAAGCTTAATGAGTCGTAACACAGGAACAAGAAATGCGCTGTTTCTGACTTTCCTAAATAATTGTGTTTTTTTTTCTTTGCAAGGTGAGAAGATGGGTTTGTCAATCAATGTGCTGCTCACCCTCACCGTGTTCCTGCTGCTGCTGGCTGATAAGATCCCCGAGACCTCGCTGGGTGTTCCCATCATCGTCAACTAC
The DNA here is from genome assembly GCF_041146795.1 of Maylandia zebra. Taxonomy (NCBI): domain Eukaryota; kingdom Metazoa; phylum Chordata; class Actinopteri; order Cichliformes; family Cichlidae; genus Maylandia; species Maylandia zebra. The sequence continues at coordinate 46,199,222 of NC_135169.1, forward strand.
ATCATGTTTACCATGGTCCTGGTCACATTCTCTGTCATCCTCAGCGTAGTTGTCCTCAACCTCCACCATCGCTCTCCCAACACCCACATGATGCCAATGTGGGTCCGCAAGGTGAGCGTACATTTCAGGGTCACACAAGCTTAATTTTTGCCTGCTTGGCACATCATCATACAAGACTTCTGAAAGGAAATAATATCTGTGTCTCTTAAGAAATAGTTTTTGTCTTTCTAGCATGTGTTGTTACAGTGTCTTGCATATATACTGTAGGTTGTTCATTTGTGCCAGAACAGCCCAGAAGCACAAGCAATCTTTCTTTCTGTTGTCAGAGGTTTTGTCAGAATACCACCTTTCATTTGCATTGTGAAAATACGTTAAGGCAAGTCATTAAGTGGCCAGCATGTCTGTGAGGAGAGCTGGAAAGGACAGGGGGATATTGGGAGGCTATGTGATAAATGAAAAAAACTTCTAAACATTGAATTATCTGTCAGCAAGGAAGTAGAGCAAGCGGTAGGTTAGGACCATCAACTCTAATTAGTGTGACCCAAGAGACCATCTATCTATCTATGCAACTCCAAGGTGAGTTGCATTTCCAACTTCAACAAGACTTCAATATGTTATATGTTTTGTTTAAATTACAGTTAAAAAACACCAGATAATTGCAACAAGACATTGCACGAATGCTAAAGAGACTTTAATGTAATGTCCATATTTTTAGACACACATTTTTCCATATTAGAAATTGGTTGAATGTAGTGAATCATATATACAACCAAGCTACACCTACCAACTTCCTTCAAGCATGACTACTCCTGATAGTCACAGGCCAAGCAATGATCTTTTTAGGACACTTTTATTACAAATCTTAGAAAGTAGATTCAGTCCATTTGCAGGTTGCGTCCAGATCAACAGAATTAACTTTCTGTGAATTAACTTTATTTTGTACTCAGTCAGATGGTCATGGAATATATGTCACGACTGGGGCAGCAGCCATGTGATGTGTGGAAGGAGGACTCAAATGCAGCACTTATTCAGATGTGAGGGTGATTTATTAAGAATACCGAACATAAAGTGGGGATGGCAAAACAGAACTAAGGATGACCTAAACTGGGAGAAACTGAACCAAAGAGCAACAAACCTGAACATGAAGGGAGGACAGCAGGGAGAGCACGCAGGGGATTCACAGAGTAATGCAGAGGCAAACACACACTATAAATACACAGAGGGACACTGGGAAATCACACACACAGGTGGGAGACACAGCTGGACCTGATTAACCTGACGAGACAGGGGAACACTAACACCAGGGACCAACAGGGGGAGCACAAACCCAGAAACCCACTATCTAAAACACAAAACACAAACCATTCAAAAACAGCCCACAAACAATAATGAAAATAATAACAATAAATACACCAAACACAAAATCACTGAGTCACGGACTCAGGATCATGACAATATAAAAGGCAGAATCTCCAGACTGATCAACAGCTTCCTCATACAAGCTGTTAAAATGTTGAACTCCTGATTAGGATATGTACAGTAAATGCACTACAAGTCAAAAGTTTGGACACATCTTCTCAGTTAATGGTTTTTCTTTATTTTTAACACTTTCTACATTGTAGATACAAACTGAATACATGAAAGATATGAAGCAAGATATATGGAATTATCTAACAAAGAAAAAAGTGATAAATAACAAAATGTGTTTTATAGTTTAGATTCCTGAAAGCAGCCACTCTTTGCTTTGTTGACAGCGCTGCAAACCCTTGGCCTCGTCTCAGTGAGCTTGATGATGAAGCTGAAATGGTTTTCGGGGTTCATTTGTGGAATTTGTTGGCTTCTTAATGTGTGACCTAAACCCAATGGAGATGGTTTGGGGTGAGATGGACCCCAGAGTGAAGGCAAAAGGACCAACAAGTGCTCAGCATCTCTGGGAACTCCTTCAAGACTGACGACCTCATGAAGCTCATTGAGAGAATGCCAAGAGTGTGCAAAGCAAAGGGTGGCTACAGGGTCAGGCTGAGTTCAGACACTAGATTGTACATGAAAAGACCAATCATGAGATGTGGCTCACAGAAAAAGTACTACCTCTACTCCATAGTACCTCTACTTCCCCTTTAGTAAATTAATTGGGGAAAAAAATTTACTAATTTGATACAAAGAAGCTTATGAGTAACCTGAGGGTTAGGAAGTATATTTCTACATTGTGAACATGCATGAAAACTAAAATCAAGACTCCACCTCAAAAAATTATATTTTACCAGCAGTTGTTAGCATCTTGAAAATGGTCACTGTCTTGTATATTCAAATGGCTAATGGGTCATCATGTTAAAGACTGTGCACCTGAAATACATGAATTAAACTTTGGCATTAATTTGGCTTTGAAAGCTGTGTTAGCGTGGGTCGAGGCAGACTACTCAATTAGGTCCACATAGTTCTCGACACTTTAAACGTCATGTTATACCATTAACCTCCATCAGTTGCTGTTGCCCCCAGTGTACATTGTGTGAAGCTAATTACAGGCGTAAGTAGCAGCTCTGTGCTTTGGTCCAAGTTCTGTCATGGTTTCAGGGTACATTCACCACAGAAAGGCTCCCACACACTGGGCAGATTGAACTGCTTGGCGCCGGATTGATGAGGAAAAGGAGGAGCATAGATTCTGTTTCACTCCTACTCGTGGGTAATTAAAGAAACAATAAAATGTGAAAGGAAGACATTTTTGGACGCAAAACATTAGAAAGAAACGAATGATTAATTTTGTATTTATTGTTTCTGTGTTTCAAAAGCCTAATTTAAGGCTGGTCAATCAGCCACTAAAAGAACAAATATTTAAGTTTAAGGAAAAAAACTTCCTGTAATGGCCACCAGTCCTAAAGTGAGTGTGTCTCAGAGAAAATGACCAAATTTATGTAGTAGGCTGTCTAGAGCCTGTTAAATGGTGTTTGTTTCCATATCTGATTTCAATATTAATCCCTATTAATGACTAGTATGAAATGTACTGGGGTAATTTTTTTATGGCCTAAAGTTATGTTTCTCCTTCAGCGTTTGCTTGTATTCAGACACAAAGCAGCTGGCTCTTCAGATTTCTGCTACGTATGCTTTTTGTTTAATCCCATTATTGCTTGCTAAAATTTGTTGCACATTTAATATCACAGTTAATTACTGATGCACCTGGTGACACAGCTAACAGTGACACTCCAAATATGGTCATATCCTATTTCAGCATTTCAGCCCATCTCTAGGTAGACATTAACTGTGCTGCTCTTTATTCCACCCCCATCTTGGTGGCTGAATTCAGTGTTTCGTTTTCTTTCTCCAGACAGTCACTACAGACGACTAGGACACCTCCTCCTTCTGTTCCATCACCAGGTGATGCTTTAGATGCTCTCGAGTGCAGAGCTTACGTCTCTCTGTGGTGTCTGCCCGAGCACCACACACACTCAACAGCAATACTATCAGAGTTTTAGCAGCCATTGTTGAGGAATACGGTCTTTGTAGATGAAGTGCTGCTCTCCGAGGTGCTGTTTCCTCTCTTATTTTCACTGCTCATTGTCAGCCAAGCTGTGGGAAATCAGACAGATGTCACACAGTATCAGTAAGGAAGACAGTTGAGAGACAATTGGGGATTTTCTGACATTTCTCTGCTTGATCTATGATAATTACTAACAATATTTTGAATGTCTAATTGATAGTGCCATTGTATCATTTCTATGGAAAATGTTCATAAATGTCCCAGTCAGTCCGTCTGTTTCTTTCGGCATTTCTGACTTGAAATCTCACACATTCCACTTCCACTCTGGCCTGAACAAACTCCTGAGAGAAAGATTTTCCTATAAATGCTCCATTTTCTTCACCAACGACTGTCTGTGACCATCTACTCTTTACTGCTGCTGTGGGAGTGAACAAAAATAGTAAAGTTTATTAAATTTTATTTAAATTACATTAAAAAAGGACCCTCCATCATGTCTCAGAGCTCTCAGTCAAGTCTATCAGGCTCCAGCGAGTGACTCACTGATGTGCTGCCTCGGACTGAGAGCTAGGAAACATGGCAGAAACAGCAGGTGAAACTGACGCATACTGGAAGTTGTATAAAGGCGTGGACGTTTGGTTGTAAATGAACTCAAAATCACTGTTAAATTCGCTATTGAGTTTTTGCCAGTTTATGTTCCTCGCCAGGGGGCTATTATTGACATCCATCTGTCAATACTGGTGAGCCAGGAGTTCTTTCACAAAAAGAATATGAAAGCACTTCAAAGCGCAGATAGAGCAGCCATTTACAGCATTTATGATATTGATCAAGGCTAAAGTTCAACCCTGACGTGCTGTTTTATCATTGACTCCCTTGATATTGATATCAAAGGAGCTCCAAGTCCGACAGCTTCTGATGAAGACTCAACGCACTTAATTTTTATCATGTCCTATCAAACTGTTTTTTCTGTTTTAATTACACTCCCTTGTGCCCAGGACAGCCTGAATCCTTTACTGAAGTGCTTCACTGAAGCACACAGACTTATGTACTGTGTTCGAAGAAAACCTCGAAAGGAGACTTTGAAGAACTGGAAAGCATTACCCATTTAGTTTCTCCACCCACATCATTCAGCAGCAACTGCTTTCAAAGGTTATCTTACTGCAAAATTCAATATTTAGAACTATTTGTCATCTCTAATAGGCAAATACAGGGCAAGTGCACTCCAGCTGTCCCCTTAATCATGAAACAAGAATCCTAACAAATGGACTTTTAATGCCAGCAAAGATGATGGATCCATGAGGTGTGAGTGCTAACAAGCTATTGACTGAAAATATACAGCAAATAACCTTCTGTGGTCTTTTTTCAGCAAAAGAAATGCACATCTACACATTCATAAATGAATGCTATGAAATGTGTTTTTTAACATCTCGAAACTGCTAAATTCTGAAGATGAGCATAGAGTTTGCTCAGACAGGCCACAAAGAAAAGCCTAGCAACAATTCCAGCAAATGAACCAATCTCAGAGCCAGTCCACAGCATCTGAAGGCTAAGCTGATCTTATATAGGGTGCACTATTTAATCTAGAGAGGGCAGGAATCACCAGACATGCCACAATATGATATTAACACAATATTTCATTCATGATTCGATATTAATGTGACTTTTACTGTGTATTGAAATAACATATATTGCAAGTTATCAACTTTTTCTAGTCCAACTTATGCCCTTAAATTTAAACTAATCAATTAGCCAATCAGACAAAAGTTATCTTACTGAGATGAGATTTTTAAGCATACCAACCAAAAACCTGCCAGAAATGTTGCATGTTGGCAATTGCATGCAGTCTTTTTCTGATAATACAGCAATTCACTGTGATAAATTGTAGAAAATCAAATACATGTTAATGTCTACATAGTCAGAAATTCAAATTTAAGTAACTTCATAGGAATAGGAAATCCCAGTATCACATTTGCAAGCTGCTTTGCCACCGCCTCCACCCCAGCTCCTGCTTCTACATTTATCACTTTATACTTTGCATGTATGTGTGGAAGAGCAGGAAAACCCTAGAACAGAGCCATGCTGACAAATATGATAAATGGTAAATGGACTGATTCTTATATAGTGCTTTTCTACTCTCCCGGAGTACTCAAAGCGCTGTATACAACATGCCTATATATAAATGACTGCGCATGGAAACATGGTGTTTCGGCAACCCTGATGAAGGCCACAAGCCGAAAGTGTTGGTCTGCAAATAAAGCTGTTCCCTTGTGTTTTAAATGTTGCTGGAGTCTTCACCTCACCAGATCATTGTCCCCCTCCACGCAGTCTTGGAAGTAGGTGAGGTTGTTCCTAAAACCTGGGGATCTCTCCACATGGAAACAGTCTTCTGGCCGAACTGTCTTTAATGGGAATTGTAAAAGTATCTCTGTTCTTCTTTGCCTTTACTCTCCACCTAGATCTTCATCCACATGCTCCCTCCTTACCTGGGCATGCTGCGGCCAAAGGTGGAGACCCCCCTGTCTCTGGAGACCGTACCCCGCCGGGAAAAAAAAGTCACTGCAATTAGCATAGCTTCTGACGAATACTTCATCCGGAAACCTGACTCTTCCATTTTATTTCCCAAACCCAACAGGTAAAGCCAGGCTTATACGTGCACATGCTTGCTCTCGTGGTTGTGAGTGTGCCTGGATTTGGTTTAGCCTGCATGTTTGAAGAAAAAGCAAATGAACCCAGAAACAGCATGTGTGAAGTGGAGCAGGTGAACAGTTGTTGATTCAGGCAAAACCCGGACAGATGGATATGAAGAGATTCCATTCATCATTAGTAGGATGAGAAGCGACTGCTCTTGTCTCTGTTATGTCTTATGGGATTCTTGAAGTGAATCACATACTGGTATATAAGTTTAATTCCATTATATATATATATATCATTAGATGCGTTTTCCAAATATTACTTTAGAAACAATACTTGTGCAGTAAAATAAGATCAAATACATTAAGAATAAACAAATTTGATTTGATGTCATGTCGAAATGGATTCAAATATATATCACTTTAGTGTCTACACAACCTTGCACTCATAGAAGTTCAGGTTTCCTCCTTAGCGCTTACCACCTCAACTTAAGACGAATTAAAATTCTGTTATATTTTAGGTGCTTTTTTCACTTTGAATTAAATTCAACAGTGTTTAAAAGCACAGAGCCTCTTGAACAGACATATTTAAAGATACCAAATGCTACCATAATAGCAGCAGCTGCAGCACAAGAAGTAATTCCTCTCCTCTTCTGTCACCTATACGTGCACACATTTATTACATTGTGCTGCATAATATATTCTCTCAGTGAGGCCAACGAAATCTATCCAATGTTTTTTGGCTCACAATAAGGAAAAAGAAGAAGAAGAAGAAGAAGAAGAAAGAAGATCCCTGTTCATTAGCTATAAGGGCTTTTCTACACTACCTGAGAACATTTATTCAGAATATGAGAACCATCTCCACATTCTCACATATTTAGAGTCATGTGAAAACGAAGGTACACCCCGTTTCAATTCTAAGGTTCTATATATCAGGACATAATTATAAATGGTTCTAGAAATATTTAAATACAAGCTCAGATGACAAAAATACAACATATTACACAGTGTCATTATTTATTTAACAAAATCAAAACCAAAATATGTGTAAAGGAAAGTTATGGATGCACTTTAGCCCACTCATTTTTTTACAAAAATACTTAATTTTTTTGTGGCAGTTTTCCTGATGAGAGAATTGAAAAGACAACGTATATAAACACATGTGAAACGCCTGTATCATCCCATAATCCAATACAAGGTTTAACTAACTAAAAAAAGAATTGGGTCCAAAAACTATTTTCAGGTTTCTCTATTCCACACGGTCAGAAGTCTGCATACAGACTCAAATTAAACACTTAAATTGTTTAATAAACGGAGATGGAGGTTCCACATTGTCTTTTAACTTAACAAGGCTCGACTAAAATTTGCAGCTGTTCACTTGGACAAGCCGAGCCAGAAAGGTTTTATGGTCCAATGAGACAAACACTGAGCTATTTGGTACAATGACAGGAGGCATGTTTAGAATAAAGGTGAGGATTTAAAGGTAACACTGTACCAGCTGTGAGGCATGGTGGTGGTAGCATCATGCTCTGGGGCTGGTTTGCTGCCAGTGTTACTGGTTGATTCCACATTAAATGCATTAATTAAGGCTCAAGTTCATATAGTAGGTTATGTCTGAAGCCCTGGTTTCCCCAGCCTCCATCTGTCATTGCTCTTAATAAACGTTTATCACATCACATCTGTTCCTTCTCCTCCTGCATCTCCATTTTCATCTACACTGAGAGATCCAGGCAGTTTGTGTGTGTTTGTATTTAAATGCACTTTACTTCATCCACTATACTTTATGTACTTTTGCTATGCCAAAATATTTTACTAAATGCACTAAAATATCTTCTTTGAAGTCTCATATTGTCACATATTGTATCGATGCCCTTTCTACTGAAGCTTAAACTGTCAAATCATCATTTATGGAGCTGTTGCAAAGAAGGAACAGATTGGCTGTTTAAGATCTCCTTCTGTGAGGTCTTTCTGACCTTTGTTTTATTCAGTGACAGATGTCTGAGTGTCAGTAATGACTACTGCCAAGGTCTTATCTTTATTTAAAGTACTCTGAGATGTTACAATATATATATATATATAGCTTTATAAACCCAAACACCTCCACTGAAACGCAGTTTGCAGGTTTACATCAAAAGTTCCACAGAGGGCTGCCGATGATGTTGAGTAAAGAGCTGGATGCAGGCCAGTGTTGCACAATTTGGCAACAAATTGAATTACAGTAACCCCAGTCTCGATCCTTTGTGCATGAAAATTCTTTGACCTTCCTTAAGTAGTTACATAGGGTGGGGACCTGTATGTCTTCCCAATCAGCCATACGACACTGTCAACTAACGTGCATTCCTGCTGCTCTCACAATACACCATGAAGTTTGCTTCACAGTGTAGCTGTCCCTCAATCTCTACTCCTGGGAGAAATTAGATATGTCTAGAGGGAAAGAATCTTTGCTAAAACAATAATGACCCACCCAAATGGACTCTGACACATTAGAGTCACTGTCTAGGTGAATGAACAGTGAGGGGGGAGGGGCTCTGTTAGAGGAATTTGATGAGACAGCAGTATCTCTCTTGGGTCCACACGTACATTCGCGCGCCTCTCTTAATTGGGTTTAGTGCATGTCTTGGCACCAGACGCAGCCAGTTTTAGTTGAATTAGTCTCCTGAATACTCATTTACTTCTCGCTGATGAAGTGCTGCTTTGAGCCGTACAGGAGGGAAAAGGGAGGAGGGGGTTAAGAGGCCACACTGTGTCTCCCCCTCCCTTTTTCCTTTCTCTCTCAACCTGTTAGGACTTCATCCTTCTTAGGTCACAGATTCTTCACCTGCCACACTCGCAGGATGAGCAGCGGTGGCAGCGCTGCGTTGCAAACCTCTAATTTCATGCAAAGAATACCAAGCAGCTGTCTCCTCTGTCCTGCCTGAGAGGTTACCACTTTTAACGTTGTGCTACACTGCCCTCTGGTGGATACCTGCCTATCTTGTCAATCTTTTTTGGTTTTTTTTGGTTTTTTGCAATGTTTTTTAAAGGAGGTGTTTAATATTTGAGGTGTTTCATAAGAAAAGCAGCTGCTCTGCCTTTGTAGAGGTTATTGAATGTCAGGTGAAAATCCACAAAGTTTTAGGCTGGAACTTAAGCAATGCTACTCAGAAAAGCACTTCAGCTGTGATGTGCTTGCATGCTGTATGACTTCGTAAGTTCATAGAAGTATAGGAGGTCTTAGTGTGTCTTTCTGCTGAAGGCAACAAGGACATAATTAATGTGCCATTGTTGAAGGACATGCTGCATGATTCCGTGCAATAATTATTACCGAAAAATTATAGAATGAGTTATGTAATGTAAATGATCAACTGTGTGAAGCAAGACTATATCAGTGTTCAACAAGAAGTCTGAATTCCATCCTCCTGATGATAACAAGTTGAATTCATAAGAAACGGTCTGATCTGAACAGAGGTTTGTGAAATAGCCACGAAAAAGTAAAATGTTTTTATGTTCATGACAATGAATTGTTAAGTTATGTTTTTTTTTTCATGGTATTGAGCACATATTTGAAAGTAATACATTCCAGGAGCATACATTTTTGGGGGGTAGAAAAAGAAGGAAAGTGTAAGACTTGTTGTGTTGCTAGTGCGAGAGTGTGCTGACTAACTTAGAAACACGGTCTTTCTCTTGCTTTTAAATCCAGACACATGAGAGCAGACTGATAGAAATAATGCCACAATGCCCATTTTAGTACAATTAACATTTTTGATACTAGACTGACACACTTGCTGTTGTTTGACCAGATGTTAAAGCTGGCTAACATTCATAATTATAGTGCTAGTAGTAACAGGGCATTCACATGTGTACGTTACTTCTTGGCTGGATGGCGGGAGCTCTTGATTTTTAGTTGAGCACATTTACTTCCAGATTGTCATAGCAACGGTAACTCATCAATGACAAGGCAGGCTTCAGTTAGCAGTTAGCATGATCTAATCTAACTATATATTACAAATTTTGGTCATATTTAACGACTTGTTTGATCATATTGTTATGGTGCTGATGACGAATTAACTTCTAATAACAGGCTTGTCTGAGGTTATTGGTGAGAGTCATAAAATTTCATGCATTATTTATTCAAAACAATGTTAAATACCCTTTAACAATAAATTACTCACATCATAAATACATGTATTTAAATATGTAAACTACATATGTATTAATTTGTATAAATATAAAATGTTTTGTAATTGTAAACAATTGTAAAAAAGCATTTTGGATATTTTGTTTTAACTAGTCTGAAAGCAGACATGATAATAATAAAATAAAATAAAATAATAATTGCAAATTATAAAGTTCAATAATAGTGCCTTCGAAGATTGTCTTTTTGCGATGTAACTAACTGACGTAACACATTTTTTACTTTCTATGTTTTGAAAATAAAGAAATGAAAAATAACTTGACCTCTAAAGTTAGAACTGTCACGTTAATACAGTATTTATAACTGACAGCAGAGTCACACAGGTACACACAACACCTTTCTACTAGCTTCTCCCAATAACTCCTGGCACCCAGTAGCAGCTGACAGTTGGTAACTAAGGGCAACAACTAAACACAGAAACATGCACACACGCACACACACACACACACACACACACACACACACACACACACACACACACACACACACACAGAGCAGCTTGGTCAGCATGTGAAGGGCAGCGCCTTGTACAAACTCGCAGAGGGGGACCCGGGGAGCTCCTCTGACCTTCTCATTATTCCTCTGTGGTTGACAGTAAAGTGCAAAGGAGACGCGCAGCCCAGCTCATAAAAGCTGAGCTATTTTACAGCTTTTAATTAGCGTGGGCTGACACCTGCTCACACATCGCTACATTCTGCACGCTCGTGTGCATTTGTTGTCTTTGGGTGTTGACACTCTGTCTTTTTCCTGAATCCGTCCAGACATATATATTTACCATCACAATATTTTGTTTATTATTGATACTTTTCTGTAACATTATTATAATTGTGCTGTCATGAAGGTACCAGCCGGATGGCATATGCACAGACCTGAGGAAGTTCATTGATGGCCCCAGTAGCTACCTTGCACTACCTGATGAGCTCAAGTCAGCCATAGAGGCCATCACATACATAGCCGAGGCTCTGCAGGCTGAAAAAGACTATGAAGCGGTAAGTTTGAATGTTTGAGCACGTTTAACCTTCTAAGATCCACAAGGTCACATCTGGAGTGAAGGGCAGGGTTTGATCATTTCGAGCATTCAACAGATAAAGCTTAATCACTGAATATCTAAGTTGTCTTTAGTGATGACCCCTAACCCTAAACATAAACCAAGCAAACGTGTTTTTGTAATGCATATCACTTAGAATGACAGTTTTCTTTGTCCCCTAATTGTCAAGATTTGAGATGACATTTTTGAGGAGAACCAACATATTATCACAGGGTTAGGGTTAGAGCTATCATTTACTTAAACCTTAGAGCATTAATATGTTTATTGTCCTTCCATTTTTTCTTCCTCTCTACTTTTTATCTGAACAACATGGCTTTATTTCTGACGTTTGTACTGTTGTCTTTTTGTCTCTTGTGTCTGTCTGTCTTTTGCCATTTTCCCACTGTTTTCCTTTCCTTATATTCATTTTCTTTCTATCGTACCCATTCTTTCTCTTTTTAATCTCTTGTCTTTCGCTGGCCTCTTTTAGCTGAAAGAAGATTGGCAATATGTGGCAATGGTGGTGGACCGGATGTTCCTGTGGATTTTCGTCGTTTTCACCACTGTGGGCACGCTGGCCATCTTCGCCGATGCTAGCTTCAACCATACCCCTACGGACCCCTTCAAGCCCTTCTGAAGCACAGGGGTGTCTGATTTTCATGAACCATGTTGCTGGAAGTTACGAATCCCTTGATGTACATGTAGAGGAAGACAATTGTAACTGTTAAAATAAGTACAGTTTCCAATACATTGCCTCATCACAAAACACACAATGCCTTTTTAAATTATAGCTGTACTAGTACTTAAAGGGCCAGTAACTGACAAACCATATGGATTTTATGGTGTTCTTTTTAGATTTGTAGAATTTTAAACTTTTACTGTGTTTGTTAGATTTGGGAGAAACGCTTTCAAAACCCCAAATTCATATAATGTACTTTGCAAGCCTACGATTAGGGTTATAAGTTAGGACTAAATAAGGTCTATGGTCTAGATAACCCCAACCCTAGCTCCATTCATAGGCAATTACAATATGCAATTTTTGTGTTTATATAATTGCTTTCCAAGTTTTCTCATTATAGAAACAAAGACAATAATCGGACACACAGAAATCAAAAACAGCTGAAAAAAAAACCCCAAACAGTTTTGGCTTCAACCAAAATAAATGGCTAGGTTTCCACTGTAAGGACTTGGATACCAGAATGTTAACAGGGTTACACTCTGTTGCAGACATGGACACACCCATCATCCTATGGTGAAATTTAGTTAATTTGGGGCGATAATTTTCATCGATGCTGACTCTACCTGACTCAACCAGAATTTGTAAAAGAAAACAAAGAAAATAACAATTCTGATGTACATCACATGAAAAACTACTTACATTTCACAAGTCTCCAAACTATTTAGTCAGGGTAGGTTTACCTCAGAAGATTAATCTGGCCCAAAACCTTCTCCTAATTCCAGATGTGTTGCCAGTGACAGTTTGTATGTTAAAATTTTAAAATAATTAAAATAACAAAAAATAATAAATGCATTGATGAAATTGCATGAAATGTAACTACTAAACCAATGTTAGCATACCATACATGCGTATAAATGCTACAATATAAACTACCAGCGTGGGATTTTTTTATTTTGTTATTAGCTGTAGTAGGGTTTGAAGTGTGGCTCCAGGACTGGGTGTTCATATGTGGTGTTAACACATAAACACCAAGACAAACCAGGCCCTATAATGAGCGTGCTGCAAGCCCATGTCAGAATGTGCTGGAGAGTGGCACATGCTTTGCGGTATATTTCTGCAGACACAGTAATCCTCTGCATTTCAGGCATTGGTGTATGTAACGGAGCAGCACACCAACCCCATTCATCTGCTGCACCAACAGCCAATGGAATTCCCAATAATAGAGAAGACTCGTGCCTCTCGGTGCCTCGTTTTGTCTGGACACACGCATGCTGCATGTCCCTTTTACCACACCTGTCCTCTTGGTCTTGTGCTTTCATTTTGCTTTTGTCTTTTAAATAGAGATCTGAGGGGAGAATATCAAAGGCTCCATCTGTTCTCAGAATGCTATCACCTGCCCACCCTGCTATTAATATCCCCACATGTTGGCACTGGTCACCGGACACTACTGCATGGGCTTCCCTGTTATTTCTCTGTGTAAATACACTCTCTCACTGAGATCTATTAGCGCAAGTATTTGGGGGCTGAAATTCTGCCAGTCCACGGCAGCCCACCTTGGCGACAGCACTGATAGCCCCTCAGTATTATAGACCACCATATGTGACGTTATCGCTACACTAGTGGTTGAATTGCACTTGTTCCCTTTCCCGTCTAACACATAACCTTCTATGAAAGAGTAGCTTTGAGAAGCCAGGCTGCACAAAAACAAACACAGAGGTCATTCTGAATGATGTATTCACGCTGAGAATGGCAGCTCAGAGGAGGTCAAGTCAGAGGCATTTTCCCCTCACTTAAGTTTCAATCTGCTGTTGATTTATAGTTTTATGTTTTCACACTGGAAAGGCTCACCAGCATGAGGGAGAGAGGATGGAATGACCCAACTGAGAGGAGAGAAATTTAAAGGCAGAGACAGAGAGTAGGGGATGGAGGAAAGATGAACTTTATGAGGCTTGAAATATAGACATCAGCTTCGTAAAAAGCAACACGAAGGATCAGAGATAGAGCAGATTCCGGAGTTCACTCGGGGGCCTTTGCTTCATCGATCATTACGCTTGTAGTCCTCGCAGCCCTCTATGGCAAAAAACATCCATCTCCATTTTTATACTTTCATCCACATCTTTTCTTGCCTCGAGCTCACATCAAACTCAGAATCAGCAATGCTGAGGTGCTTTTTACTAAGACCTCTCCATCAGTATTGGCATCACCTCCCTGCTCCTGCCAAGAAGTTTGGTAATTCTAGATTTCATCACGCCACAGTATCTGTGAAGCAGAGCCTTTCATTTTCAGCTCCTTAAATCACAGTGTGACTAAAGCCATAGTTTTTATAGGAATTTGTACCTAAAGAACAGACAAACCCCATCACTTGTGCTGTTTAGAAAGATTCTCAAAACAAGTTTATTTCATAATTTAATCAATTTAGGTTTTTTTTTACCAGAACATCAACATTGTTTTAAACAGTAAAAAAAAATATATTTCACTATTTCTATGAACATAAATATAAATAAGCATAGCATTAACTGATGGAGGTCACAAAGTCAAACCCAGTCTACAATCCCTGCAGATCAGCTGATACTGTTCTACGCACCCAACTTTGCAAATCTCATATATTGTAGGGATTAAACTTTAGCCTGTCTATGGTTGCTGTGACACTGCAAGTTGCTTTGCAGCCCCCCTCCACTCCTGCTCTTCCTCTTCATGTTGTAGCTGACTTAATCAGTGTCAAATCTGTGAATGCCTGCTTTTGTCTGTATCTCTGTGCCACTTCCTTCCTTCTGTGTGGAGATGACCTTTCTAAATGTTGATGGGTTTGTACGCCATGTCACGCAAAAAACGTTGACGCACATGGAAATAACAATCGTCTTTGACAGGCACGGCCTTGAAATATTGTTTTGGTTTAAAATCATTTTTTATTTTTAAATTGCATAATCGATTTTGCTACTTTTGATTTGTAGGAAAATTAGACAATAAATTCAGTGTTTGTGGTGGTTCGTCGCTGTCTCTCTCTTTATATTCAGGATTACTCAAAAAATGGTGGATCTGCGTAAAAGATGAGCTTGGAAGGATTCTATATCAATGCAAGGACACAGACAATATTAAGCTGAAATTAAAAACACTGACCTTCTGGATCCTGGGGCTCAGTTCCTGCATGATATGGATGAAGTTTTGAGTCTTGGTGGATATAAACTGCTCTTATTGGTGTCACACCACTAGGGGGCAGCAGCTGGGAAGTCAAAATTCCACACATAGTGCCTTTAAATTACTGCATTTTCCCCCCAGGATACTTTTGCACACCTGTTTAAAGGACATAAAATAAAACTTTGATGACAAGCTATTCCTGTAAAACTAATGAGCTTAATAATTTTTTCATTGTCCACCTTTTCAGAAAACTGCTTAATATTTGAAAACCAATTTAACTCAGGGATATAACAGCCAGATGATACCACACACAGCACAGTGCAATGGGTATGACTGCAACAACCCCTAAGGTGGGAGGCTGAAAATGAATATTTAAAGCCTGAAGGAGGTAGAGAAGATTTGATTTACCAGGGAAGATGAATAGCTGAAGGGATCAAGCAGGCATTAAAAGTTAAGAGAGCCAGAGAAGCCACCTACAGCATGACCCACGTCAGCTTTACAGCACCACCAATCATCCTTCGCCTACCGACAACCCCCCAATCAACTTCCCAAAAATATCTCCATTGTCATAACCCACAGCACATAGCCATACCACCCCCTCCACTTCCTCTTACTCCCACACACAATCCCCGCAGTGCTAACCTCAGATTGGTGAGCACCAACAGGTGCCTGCCCCTCAGAGTTCCTAGTACAAGCGCACCCCCCCAGCACATCCATCCAATCAGGTCATGGTTTCACCCAGAGAGTCATGGCCACAAAAGAGACGAAAGGACAGGAGACAGGGTCGTTAGCTGAAGAGCGTGTGCCGTTCGGGGTGTTAACTAGCTGTAACCCAGCTGGAGCAGGGCACTGATTTTCCTGAGCTTTTAGGGGGTGACCATTCATCTTGTATCCAGGTGAAGGTGGGACGTGACTGGCTGTGGCTGCTAGAAGAGCCTTTGGTTGGCTAACAAGAGTCCAGAAGATGATATGATTGCCATTATTGGACAAATGAAGATGTACCTGAGCACTAGCATGAGGATGAATACCTTTCTCTTCGTGTGTGGCTGCTTTTGCCTTACTTTCACTGGTAAGGACGTTTTTAGGAATGCCAGTGTGTGACACTAGTTTTCATGGTTTGAGGATGTTTAAAAATAGATTTTAAGATGAATCATGCTAAGATGATTAAATGTCGCATAATCTGGCCACATAAATCTGGCTAATGAGCATTCCTGGAACTAATAGCAGCATGTTTACTAATAAGTATTTTCAGAAGAGAGACATGATGTTTCTCTTCCATCTAAATCAAAACCTACATAGTGAAATGTTCATTATACTAAAAAACAAACAAAGGAACAACATAAAAAAATGGAAAACTGCCGTTAACTTTTAACTTCAACTAAAAACAAACAACCATGGTTGCTGGTGACCTGCGGTGCAGTGTTCCTATTCGTCTATGTGTCCTAACTGCTAACTATTTCCTGGTGGGATCGAAGGGAATCTGTTTTCATGTGGAGGAATCGAGGCATAATTTGAATCAGACAGCTCCAGTCAAATCAGATAACACACAAGTATCTCACATCCACAACTTCACCCTGTCACTCCAGTTAAATTGCTATTGATTCCATCTCCTGTTTTTTTTCTTGATGTTCTTTTTTTTAATTCCCCCATTTTTGAGTGGGAAAGGCTAGGCGTTAAAATCATGATTAAAATTGATTTAACCAGGTTCAGCTCAAGGTCAGTTTCATTTATATAGTGCCAATTCACAGCAGCAGTTCCCTCAAGGCGCTTCCTATAGTAAGGTAAAGACCCTACAATAACCTTGACCTCCTGACACCATAATGTGAGTGAAAAGCAAAAGAAATAAATGAATGACAAAAAAAAAAAAAAAGCTGCACAGGTGAATTCCACCATGATTGTGGCCATTTCTTGACCTTTTGTCACACAGCCAGTGAGAATTTACAGGTATGTTTCATCAGCGATAAAACTGCAGTCCCAGGGGAACAAAGCCTGTATTTTATGTCCTTCCACAGATGTTGTCCACTTGAAAACAAGAGTGGCCTCCTTCTTCTCCTCTGGAACATATAATGAATCACATTAACACATCATTGTTTGTTAATCAGAATCTAATTTTGTCCCCGATGGAGCTGGTATCTCAGCCATCCCTTTGATCCTATTCCCTTACTACATATCAATTACATTAGCTCAGTCACCTTTGCTACCCATCGTACACCACCAGCACCTGCCCTGCCTCTCCTGCGTGTCCCGTCTGTCCTCTGTCTTTGCCACATGCTGTTTAATCGCATATTTGGAAAGAAAGAGTCCCTAATGCTGAGCTTTCTGTGATACATGACTTCTAAGACATTGTCTTTTTAAAACATTATAACTTGACAGAGATTAAATGACAATAATAATAATAATAATAATAATGTCTAAGTACAATTCTACTGATGCAGTTAATTTACAGTACTGCGCAAACGTTTTGAGCCGCCCCTAATTTCTTTATATTTTTGTTTTCAAGAACCAAACCTATGAAAACTTTATTTTTTACATATCTTCTCCTTTCTAGTGGAAAGTTTAACATGGCTTTATCTGTGTTTCTTTTGGTTTGGTTTGTTTTTTCCCTCAGAACAATTCTTTTGGCATTTAAGAAACTGATGTTGATTAATATTTCTTCATGTTTATCATAATTGTCTCCTCACGGACACAAACTAAGAACAAAACAGCTTTGGGTTGAGCGAAATCTCCTTTATGTGTGTTAATCTGACACATGCATTCATGTCCTGGTTTGAGCTCCAGCATAGGCTGATTTCCAGTTTTCAAATATCCTTTCTTTTCAACAGATGTTGGATACAGTATAACAGTATGACAGTAAATAAATTAAGTTGATTACAAATTTTAATTTATGCCTCGGTTCATTAAGTATACAGTATTTGTAAAACTTGTGTAATGTGTTTGTATGATGACATTATAGATTTCATTACTAATTTAGGTGCCTGGGCACAAGTATACAAGAAGTACACACCATGACATGCATATACAAATCAAGATCCTACATCTTCAGCTTAGATTTGCGTTGACAGTTTTAGACACTTTCTGCAAACTTTACCTGGAGATCTGTGACGGCACAAGTAGAAGGATGGATTTCCTAAAAAGCATAGTTAAAAATATGATTGTCATGGTCCTGGGTCTCTGACCTAGCGTTTGTGCTGCCTACCTGTGGAGTCTATCATGTCTTGTTATGTATGTTCAGTTCTGTCCCTCGCTCTCTTGCCGTCACTCTGTGTCTCCATGTCTTGTCTTGCTCCCTCGTTCCCCAGTTCCCTGTAGTTAGTCAGTCTGAATCTCAGTGTGTGTTTCTCATGCTTCCTGTTTTATTTTGACAGTGTGCTTCATCCTCATGAAGTAAAACTGATGGTTCATGGTTTGCTTCACTCGCCTGTTAGATTATTATCCAGCTGTGTTTCCCAGGTGTTTCCACTCTGCCTTGATTCCCTGTGTTTATCCTGTCTGCATTTCCTTGTGTGTTTTGTCGTGCTCTCCCTCATTCCCTGGCTGTGTGTTCTGCCTGTGTGTTAGTTTGACTCCTAGCATATTCCCGGTTTAAGTTTGTATTCTGTAATTCCAGCAATAAAGTTGTGTTTTGGGGCCTATCCTGCCTTATCTCACACTGCTGTTATGTCTTTTGCCCCTTTATAATCATAAACTTTAGATCTATCACTTTTATTTGCTCATGTAAATCGACCATATCTCACAAATGCAGTATTGATATTCAGAATAATTGTAAATTCTAACTAATAATAATAAGTAGCCTGCTGATACGTGTTTGAGTATGAACAACATAACAGCGCAGCGGTCTGTCCACAATATAGATTAGATGATATTTTTAGCGTAGCTAATCTCAGTGGGAACTGAACCTCAAACCACTGCAGGCCTGACTCAGTGATTCCTGAAGAGCAAACATGCTGTGGTTTGGTGTCAGTGACTCAAATCCACAAATCAACATGTGACTTGCTTGTGTTGAACTTTATCTCACTCACATACACTAAGAATTGTTCAAGCCTTTCGCTTTTTTTTTAGTCAATTAAACCTTACTTCTATAGCACCTTTGAACATGCCAAAAGTATGCAAGTGACTGACAATCTAACAAACGTAAAACTTTTAAGTGGTAATAGATCTAAGGTCAATGTTTTATTTTAATTTGTAATAAAATAGGCTATACAACATTTACATGCATTTATAGACATTATACTAATTCCCAGCTCTGCTGTTTTGTAAGATTCACAGTTGAAACTAGTGGATGAGAGACAGAGCTGTTGGCACACAGAGATCACTTAAACACACACTGACATCATTATTTGAGACTTGTCCAGGTTTGATATGAGGATCTATCACTGTAGTTATGTGACAGAACAGAATGATAACTTTAGAACATAGATGAAAAAGTCCGGTCATCTTCTTCTAATGTAAAGTAAAGAGCTCAGATTTCTGCATCTTCTGCTTGCTAATACTAGAGTAAAACACAAATCTGGAAGACGCAAAAACATGGATGAGGCATTTCTAATTTTCTACAACTATGTAACTGTAGTAGCCTGCACAGTTACTACAGTTGCATAGTTAAATATGAAACAACAGGCCTGATGACGGACTCTTTAAGGGCATTGGTGAGATAACTGCCATCTATGCCACTGCAGAATTTTCATTTGTGACTCCAGTGCCATTTCTTTTTTTGTGATTTCATGTATAAAATGCAAAATTTCACATTGAAAGATCTATTTGTTTTATAGGATCTCTAAGGCCTTGCTGTCTCTCTTTATTTTACCACTTCTTCCCTTCACCAGATTTTCATCCTTCCTTTTTCTTTGTTGCATTTTTGTTCTTAATATCACTGCTGTTCCTTTTGCAGATGTTTTTTTTTTTTTTTATCATTTTCTCTTCATTATACTATGTGTCTGCATTCATGCCTTCTTGCAGGAGCCTCTGAAACAGAGAGAAGGCTTCATCAGAAGCTATTTGAAAACTACAACATGAAAGTGAGACCAGCTCGTTACTGGGAGGATAAGGTGACGGTGCGGGTGGGGATGACCCTCTCTCAGCTTGTCAGCTTGGTAAATGAACAACATAAACATAAATATTCCCTCAGACATGCAAACAAAATATTCTACATCCTACCAGTTAAGGATTCCGGATAGGGCTGGCTTTATATGTACCAGTTTAAACTAAATTTTTAGCTATTTCAAATCCAAAAATATTACAGCACAATAAATGAAATGCCAAATCCCTTTCTTAATCTGTAACAAGACTATCCAAACTTACTTGGCCCTACGTGATCTCTCAAATGAAGAAATCACTTAAATGGAAACTCTGACAAAATGAAGTAAGCTAAAAGATCTCAAACAGCAGCACAACATGCCAGGATCTAATGAAACCATTGACATACAAAGTCGTTGACATCAAAGCCATTTCTAACTGGTTGACCTAACAAAATTACTCCAAGACCATACTGACAACTCATCAAAGAGATCACAAAAGAACCCAGAACAGTATCTGAAGACCTGCAGGCCTTACTTGTCATATTTAAGTTTAGTGTTCATGTTTCAACAATAGGAAAGTGAATGAGCAAAAATTGGCATCCAGGGAGAGTTCTGAGGAGACAACAACCACTGCTGACCAAAAACAACAACAACAACGACACCACAGGCTCATCTCACATTGTCCTTGAAACATATTTTCTGTAGACTGACGAGACAAAAATGGAACTTTCTGGAAGGTCTGAGTCTAGTTACATCTGTTGTAAGATTAACAGAATTCATGAAAATAATCGTACCAATAGTCAAACATGGTAGGGGTAAAGTGATGGTCCAGGGCTGCTTCAGGGCTTGGATGACTTGCTGTAATTGGTGGAACAATGTCCAATGCTGAAGCATATTTGAGGATAATGATCCAGAATACATCCAAGTCCAACTCTGACTGGCTCAAAGAAAGCAGTCTGAACTTATTTCCAATTAAGATGCTTTTGAAAGACTTTAAACTTGCCATGCATTGTTTGAAAACCCTCTACTGTGGCCAAGTCAAAACAATTCTGCAAAGAAGAGTGGTTTAAATTTCTACACAGTGTTGCGAAAGACTCTTTGCCAGTTATCACAAACGCTTGATTGCTGTTCATGCTGCTGAGGAGGGCATAACCAGTAATTAGATTTAAGGGGCAATTACTTTTCTTTACATAGCACCGGGTAAAACTACAATTTGTATTTATTTTCTTTATCTAATAATATAATTATTTTAATGATTGGAAATATGTAACTGTGAAAAAAAATATGCTAAAGAAAGGAAGGAAACAATTACTTCATAGCATTGTATGCTTCTACACCATGTCTAAAATACATTCGCACTCTATCTTTTACCTAAAATGTAATTTGATTGCTGAGTTTGAATAGAACCAGGATCACACTCATCTGTCTCGATTAGTTTCAATAGAGGAGGTCTGAAAGTAATGGTACTGTCATACACAACAAGATATAGTGGCATCACTAATGTACATACGTCCACCCCTCTCCCTGTTATTATCCCACTGCAGAATGAGAAGAACGGCGAGATGACGACTAACGTGTTCATGAATCTGGTATGAGCATGAAAACATTCATCTTCATTAGTGAGCCTTGCTCTGATGCCTCTCTCCTGTGCTCCTTCGCTCTGCCCTCAAACGGACTTGTCACTTTTCATAACTACAAATTATTTCATGTTTTATCTCTCTTTTTCTCTGACTCACTGTCTCAGTTCACTCCCTCGCCCTCGCTGATTAGATTTCAGGATGGCTGCTCTGTTTGTGACAGTATGTGTGCTTGATTGTGAATGTTTATGTCAGTGGGATTAAATGACTTGCCAAATGCTGGAGAATCAAAGATGGGAATGACAGGGACATCACCTGTTGTCTGTTCGGCTGTTTACTCTTTTTCGTGATTCACTTTGCCTTTCTCCTTTTGTTCATCCCTGCAGGAATGGACAGACTACAGGCTGTCCTGGAACCCAGCTGAATATGACGACATTAATGTTCTGAGAATTCCTCCCAACAAGGTGTGGCGACCTGACATCTACCTCATAAACAAGTGAGTGTCCTGACTGCACTCACACTTACAACATCTTGCATCATGACTAACAGAGTGCCTGCCCTAAAGACGAGGTTGGTCCACCACATTTGGCCAAGACTTAGAATATCTCAAGTAGTGAGTAGTACTATCATGTTTCTTCTTGGATGATTTATAATAAGTTCAATGATCCCCTGACTTCCTGTCAAGATGAACTTTTTAATTTGTCTATTTGGATTATAATCAAACCAATCATAGTATTTGTTTGGACACGCCACATCGTGTCAGATTGATCAGCACCAACATTGGTATTTGTTTGATGCTGTGATAGGATAGATACTTTGCCTCAATAAATGTCACGTTTCTCTTCCTTCAGTAATGACGGCCAGTTTGATGTGGCTCTGTACGTCAACGTCTTGGTTTACAGTGACGGCACTGTTAACTGGCTTCCACCCGCCATCTACCGCAGTTCCTGCTCTATAGAGGTACAGTCTAAGCTCGTTTCCATTGAAACAGTACCAGTGCATAGACGGTTCCTCCTTGGAGCTTTTTTGAGAGTCATCTTCAAAATGATATGTTGACTTTAACAATCTATAGGTGGCGTACTTCCCATTTGACTGGCAAAACTGCAGCATGATTTTCCGCTCGTACACCTATGATTCCTCTGAGGTTGACCTGCAATACTTTCTGGATGATGACGGCAAAGAGATCCAAGAGATTGTAATAGATGAGAACGCTTTCACTGGTTGGTGCACGTAGTGATGCTTTTCAGTATTTGTCCTGTTTTTGTGAACAGGGTGTCGAACTCCAGGCCTCGAGGGCTGGTGTCCTGCAGATTTTAGATCTCCCCCTGGGTCAACACACCTGAATCACATGATGAGTTTATTTCTAGGCCTCTGGAGAAATTCAAGACATGTTGAGGAGGTCATTTAACCATTTGAATCAGCTGTGTTGGATCAAGGACATATCTAAAACCTGCAGGACACCGGCCCTCGAGGCCTGGAGTTTGACACCTGTGCTTTACGTGTTCTGTACGTACATTTTTTTAAGTGGCTTCATTTTTTATTTACCAGACTGTGTCTGATTTAGAATAAATCCTCTTTACATTTAACTTCTTCTCCTTGCGCCTCACCTTGGACAGAGAATGGTGAATGGGCCATTTGTCACAAACCAACAAGAAAGAACGTTAAGGAGGACCTGTATGAGGACATCACCTTCTATCTCATCATAGAGAGGAAGCCTCTTTTCTACATCATCAACATCATTGTGCCCTGTATCCTCACCAGCGTGTTGGCTATATTTGTCTTCTACCTGCCTCCTGGAGCAGGTCAGCACATGTGACATGTTGTGACATTATGACTACACATCATTGCCAAGAGCAAGCATAGGAAGTGAAAAACTGCCTAATCTCATGACAATAAGCATGTGTCTAATTTGAGCTGCTCTGTAAGTCAGGGCGACCTTTAAAGAACTGTATTGATCTACAATACATTGAAGGTGAATGATGGATCACTGTTATTAACTGTCGTTTTGCAGACACATTTCATAATAATGCTTCACTGCCAATGAAAAAACAAACAAAACAGCAGAACATATTCAACGGAAAGCTTCAGGGTTTTTACAAGTGTATAACAAACCTAGCAGGCTGCTCGGCCTAAGATACCACTGACTAAAAGATAGCAGTTTGATATAGTACCTCAGTGTATAACCAGATTAGAGCCAATTGCTAAACCCTGAAATTGATGGAAATCAGCCTGAGTCTGATAAATATCAGCAAGTCTCTTGATAGCAAGTTCCTTAATGTCTTGAATTCTGCTCTTGTTAGTATAACACTGTCTACAGACAAAATGTTTTCTACCTTACTGTCATAATTAATTTGTCAACTTGTCCCTTTTCTTTACAGGAGAGAAAATGACTCTTTCCATTTCCGTCCTCATTGCTCTGACTGTCTTCATGTTGCTGCTGGCTGACAAGGTCCCAGAGACTTCCCTCGGCATCCCAATTATTGTCAACTACGTCATGTTCACTATGATCTTGGTGACCTTCTCTGTCATCCTAAGTGTGGTAGTCCTCAACCTGCATCACCGAACACCCAGCACACACATCATGCCAAGCTGGGTCCGAAAGGTATTTAATAATCATCTAAAATGTTTATGTAAGAATTTGAAATCATGGATCACATATAATTTTTTTTATGAATATACTTAAACTTTGAGGATATCATAAAGGTTACTTTATATGTAATTTAACTGTCCTGTGATGTCAGTTTCTCAGGTGCAGCAATGTGTTTTGTGTTCCTGACCCAGGGCATGTTTAGTTACGGTCTTATAGGTCATGGTTCAATGAGAATATATTTTTACAAAAAAATGTAAATCATTTTTTTAAAAGTACGCTGGAAAGACCTATATATAAAATATAATAGTTTTTCATGACACCAATTATTAAAAAAACCTCTTTAACATTATTATTTTTTTATGGGATAATAATAACTGTCACTGTATCTGTCTCCCATCTGACAGCACTCATTATGAAATGGGAGAAAATACTGAGTCTCCAGAGACGTTGTAGTACACAATATACTGTAGATCATTTCACACCAGAATGGGTCAATTTGACAGCCAACATAACAGGAGGGTTAAGAAGACTTTATTTAGTGTTTATTTTTCTCTAACTGTAAGCTCACATTTACACTGCTGGGCCATCTGTGACTACCCTAGCCCCGCCCAACCCTAATTTTAGCCAATCAGAATATTTCATTTGTGTTTTTAGAAAATTGTTCTTTCAAGTCTTGCAAACAGACAACAAAAAACAACTTTTCACATTTCCCCCCCAGAAGTAGTACTTTTGTCTTTCTCCCAAAAAATACTGGGTTAATTTTCCTAAATATGATGCCTTAAACTTTAGAGCGTTAATATTATCAAAAAACGCAGAGGGGTGTATAGTGTTAATTTATTATTATACACATGAAATGTGATTGATAATTAATGAATAAAGGTTCATTATGTTTAACTGCATTACCAGAATAGCAGAACAGCAGAATAAGCAGGTGAGAATTTACTAAACCACGTTCCACAGATTCATTAAAAAGGGTTTTGTGCACATTATAATTCTATAATTTGAAAGTATGTAAGCATATGATAAAAATACAAAGGTCAGTATGAAATTTGGTTGGATAGGACATAAAAATGCACCACTTACAGATGGCAAAAATGGATACAATTGAATGAGTGTTGACATTCAAAGTTAACAATCTAATAGCAATTAGCTTCTGAATTTTTGCTGACTCTTATGATTAGGCACTTTGCAAAAGTGTGTTAAATTAAGTAGTTGTTGATTGTAGTTTGTCTGAATTCATTGTTTGAAAAGTGACATTACATGTAAAGCCACAGAGTAAAACAGATACCTTCTATAAAGTTGTAATTTATGCTTGGGTTAAGTTGGGTCAGCTTGAAACAAAAGTACAAACCTCTGTGAAACCACTGAATTCCTCCATTTGATTTTTCAGGTGTTCATACATTTCCTGCCTAAATACATTGGCATGATGAGGCCAAAACCAGAGGAACCCTTTTTGGAAGAGGAATCTTCTGATGACACACCTATTCAAAGCTACAATGGGCGACAGCTGGGAGGAGAGTATTTCATTCGCAAGATCAACCCTGATCTTGTCTTACCTTGGCGAGGCAGGTATGACAAAGAAAAAAAGCAATCTATTAGAGGTGTGACTGTGTCTAAATGAAATTGTATGAGTATCCAAAAATATCTACTTCATTTTCTTCGTATTAATAATTCACAAAAGCTTTGTTCATCTATTTGTAACCTTCCTTGACAATCGCTGAGCCAATATACTTCAAACTTCTTTGGTTTATTGCCAGGAAACAGCAGTTGGCTTGTTGTCATTTTGATTAGCTCCTCTCAGATCTCAGATTTTGTGCAGAAATCATGTGGATACTGCCTGCTCTGGTGTTTGTGGAAGAAGCTTAACTCTAACCCACATATATATAAATGTACAGGTATGGCTGTAAGGCTCTCTCTGAATCAAAATGTACTGACATTGATCCTCAACCTCAACCCCGACTCCATTCTGACAGCAACCAAAACGTACTTTTGGGAAGAATATGAACATATTTTGATGGGTGCCAGTTAGAATTAATATTTTCTGTTTCCCTGAAAACCAACATTTAAGTGAATTGTTTTTAATATAAGTTAAAAAAAAAGAAGACATATTGCACCAGAATAGGGTTAGGGTTGAATGCCACAGGTTGAGCAAACAAAAAACATCACAACTATAAAGGTGAAACCTTTCCCCAACCCTAAGCTAAATTCTAACTTTAACTATTAAAACAAGTCTTAACCAGCGAATAGGTCTGTGAATGGTTGTGAAAAAAATGAGCGGGCAGTTTTTTTTCAAGGCATTAAATAACTAAGAAATAGAAATAAGTGGAGTTTGTGTTATGCACATCAGCAAAGTTGGTAAGACAGACTCCACACAAAGTTTTCCACTAGCAGAAAACTTTTACAAATATTCATTTTTCTTCAGGCAAAAATGTAACATGTTTGATGGGATTAAATGTATTGGTTTATATCATCAAATAAAGACAGACTGCCAAAAAGTTCTAGCGCCTGTCACGAATATTAAGAACCACAGAGCTGAAGTATTGACCCTGAGGCTAATTCATCCTGATTCAGCCTCTTTCTAAGCTGAGATGTGCAGATCCTGATGGGGAAAGCTATTTCTATTAACATTAATAAAAGCCAGTGTGGGCATGAATCTCCTTTGTAGAGTGTGCCAAAGTGTGAATGTTGGATCTGGTGCCAGATCAGCTATTATAGTAAAGTACACTGTGTGCTGGAGTTGGCAGAGTTAAAGCCATCATTGCAGAAGCTCAGAGGATCTGTCAAGGCTGCAACAGTAAACACATCTCCTTGAGCCTTCTGATATCATATCTAATAAGATTGTGTTAAAGGTGTTTTTAAGAATTGAATTGTCGTACTAATTCAGAATGTATTGGATGCTTCAAAGGCATGACTGAAATGCAGAATATATATTCAAATCTCCACAAGTTGGATTATAACATTATAACAATCTCGTTAAAATGACATTAACGCCATAACCGCATTATGCAGCAAATCTCCATTAGCGAGCACCTTGAGGCAACTGTTGTTGCGATTTGGCGCTATACAAATGAGTTGAGACTGAGATTCCACTAATCTGGTCTGCTTCTGTAGTCCTGACTGAAACATTATAATACCTATTACCACTGATGAACTGCAGAACGTGCAATGATAATCACTGTCAGATGATGAATTTGAGCAAGTTTTGGTAATTATTTTATGTTTTCTGAAATGCATCAACAATTCAATCCAGATGCTCAGCTTACTGTTTTAATAAAATGACTAGAATGTGCGTGTGCATGTTAAAGCCGTGTCATAATGCAGTTTTAGGGTTGTTCATGTTTTGCTTCATACTGTCATTGGTAGTAGTTAAGAATGGGTGAGATAAGCTACTCAAGATAACCAGAAAGAGTGTAGTTGCTTAGAAACATGATGTCTTTATGTTACCTGCTTCATTCTGGCTAATCAGCTGGTACCTTGCCTCGTGGGTCTTGCCTCATAACCAGCTTCACAGTCCCATGAATGAGATCTTGTGCTGGACAGCTCTCATCCTGTTCCAAAAGCATCACATTCAGCCCCAGCTAAGCCCCACACCCACATCCACAGTCGCCAGCCACTAAGCCTCTGTTTAGGTTTGGCATTAGGGGGTAATCCCACAGAAAGGAGCTCGAGGGACAGTGAAGAATAGATGAGTGGAAGGGAAAGCTGGTGCTGAGTGATAGAGGCATAGGAGGCTTTTGTCGTGTTAGATGTGGGAGAGATGGTGGCTGTGCTATCATAGAAATACAGACATGATTCATCTATATGTCTGTTGCCTCATCCGGTTCTGTGAAAAATGAGGCAACACACTGTAACTTGATTTCACTTATCAGTTGACTATCAGACTTGTTGCTTATAAGAATTTTTTTGAATAAGAATTTTGTGGATGTTTGGTGATATGAGACAACTTTATACTATTCCAAACTCTGTGTGCTTGTTATAAAGTGCATACATGTTCAAAAGTTGATTCTGTTCATCTGGACGTAGCGTTTTGTGGGAGAAAAGTTTCGTCACTCATCCAAGTGACATCTTCAGTCTCAGCTGACTGCAGGTTTCCCCAAATCTTATAAACAGCACATTTGCATAATGACTGAAACCAGCCCACTGAAGGAACAATGGGCTGGGAGGTCAGTTCCTTAATCTTAATTATGCAAATTCTCATGACCATTGATCAACAACCACTGATCAATGGCCATGAGTACCATTCACAGAGAGTATACATATGCATACATATATGCATACATGTTCTATTCCCACATCTTGAAGCAAGCATGCAGTTTGGGCAAATTTCTTTTATTTTGTTTTTTATGTTTTTTCCCCTCTAATAAGAGTTAAACTCAATATAGATATATTTACATGATGGTATAGTTACAGTCCCAATGTACAGTACATACATGTGCCTGTGTGTGTTTGTCACAGTGAGGACTCCGTGAATCTGAGGTAATGAATACAAGCTGTGGAATGTGGGTGGCGTGTGGACCACTACTTACCACACACACGCACACACACACACGCACACACACGCACGCACACGCACACGCACACACGCACACACACGGATGCATACACCAGCACCAGCCTTCCTATGGGAGTTGATTCATTTTTACTGTCCTATCCATCTGTTGTCATGCTGTCTTTCTGTAACACGTCCTGCTTCCTTACTGACGCCGTCCTCATTCTGGTGCTAGTTATCGACTCTCACACTGAACAACTATAGACCATATACATAGACTGCAGATATGTAGTGATGGTGCCAGTGTGACAGGTGCACTGTGGTGCCCAGCCAGCCTGTTACATGATATGCATCCATGATATCTACATGTTTTCATATAATGAAGAATGAAAACAATGTGAATCTAGTGGGTGCAAAGAAAAGTTGGAGCACAGCATAACTGTTCTCAAAAGAAAGGTATGAACTCTCTCCACCATTTTCCATCCCCAAATTTAATAAGTGGGATAAAAGGCATGGATACATCACACTCAAGTAGAAATGCTTTATTTAATACAAAGGATGTGCAAAATACAGGTGACAATCTTAATTTTATAGACATAGATAGATTGCATAAATCCCTCAAATTTGTCATTTCATAATCTAGTCTTTTGGTTTAATTATGAAGTTTAGTTTGTTACGAAGCAAGTGAGTTACAGAGCAGAAGAAAGAAGAAAGATCCTGCCTGGGTCTCAGTATAATTTGGTGGTTTGACCCTTATGCCGAATGGCTGTAACAGCGGTTTGACTCTTCCCTGGTCCATTTCCTGCATGTTATTCCGTCTGTCTGTTCGACCGTCCTATCACAAAAATAAAAGAGGCCTAATATAAATATAAAGATTGTGTCAGCACATGTGTTTCGCTTCATGGAACAGCTGTGTGAGACAAAGAATGAAGAAGTCAAATGTTACTGCATCACGTAAACGTTAACCCCTCTGCTTGGAGTTTGCTGCTGTCACTCAGTGTTTAGAGGAGCTGCAGGAAGCCTGCCTGGGTCAAGGACACACAAAGACACATTCTGTATGTTATAAAGAGACAAGACAGATGTGTCTAAACAGAGTCATGCTTTGTTTTAGCAGAGATTAACCACGCTGCACAGTGACTCGTGACATACGCAGCATAAATCTCAGGTTTTGAAACATTTATGAGGTTGTTACTACAGTTTTTAACTTCTCACAGAAGTGTTTTTGTGACAAACTCGAGCGGCAAGATATCCTCCAGGTTAGAAGGTGCTTTCTTTGCAAAACACATTGTTCTTTGTCTTATACAGTAAGAGGGGTTTTGAGTTGAATCTCATATTGTAATTGCTATAATAAATATTAAACCATGCATGGGGTTAGATTAATTATGGATTCTAAATTGGGACACCAGTCAAAAGCACACAACTCCACCTAGGACATGCTGGGCTGACTGGTTGTGTGTTTATTCAATTTATTTTATATTGGAATCAAAATGGTCCAGATTAGTAGTAGCAACTGTTATGATTGTTGAGATCTACACAGAGCCCAGTCGGTAGTCTGTGTATGTTAAATATGTTGAGAGGATGAGGGTTAATGCTTTGTGCTATAATTACCAAATGTTATCACATTAACATGCTAAACGCTTAAGGCTACGTTCACACTGCGTGAATCCGATTTTTTTGACCCTATGCGACCCATATCCAATCATGGTATGACAGTGTGAACGGCACAAATCCGATATTTTCAAATCCGATCTGGGTCACTTTCGTATGTGGTACTGAATCCGATACATATCCGATGTTTTAGAAAGCGACTGCTGTTTGAACGGTCAAGTCGCATTAAATCCGTCTTTTACGTAACTGACACAAGACAGATGCCAATTATCAGCTCCGGAGAAGCGCCCGAGAAGACATCGCGAACGCTTCCTGGCCATCCCGTGTAGATGTCAGTGAAACTGCTGGGAAGACAACGTTGGAGAAACGTGAACATTTTATTTGTACTGTATAATGTTCAGATTCTGACAGAAATCTGCAACTATCCTTTGAAGCACCGCTCCTCTCTTAAACAGCAGTAAGGATAATTATTAGGCTATTTACATTATTATGTA
This sequence comes from Maylandia zebra, assembly GCF_041146795.1. NCBI lineage: Eukaryota > Metazoa > Chordata > Actinopteri > Cichliformes > Cichlidae > Maylandia > Maylandia zebra. The sequence goes on from NC_135169.1 coordinate 46,230,106, forward strand.
ATGTAATTATTATGTATGCAAAAATTGGAAACGTAAAGTCCGAAGTCTTTATATTAAGGGCCATCAGTCAAACAATACTGTTTGCTTTGGGTCTAAACAGAGCGTGTTGTGTGTGACGTCTTCTTTTGCGCATGCGGGCCGCTTTGAGCGTTCACACTAGAGCACGTTTGCTGTCGCATTTTATTTGTAGTGTGAACGAGCAGACAAAAAAATCGGATTTGATCAAAAAATCGGAATTGAGCATTAAGACCTGCAGTGTGAACGTAGCCTAAGACAGTGTGAAGGGTCAAAAAAAGCTCTAGCTGCTACACATTAGCGTGTTAGCATTGTCAGTGTGCGCATGTTAGCATAAACTAGCAAACACGAAGGCAACTACGAGCATGACTGCAGACTCTTAGTATTGCTTTTTAAGCTGCATAACATATAGCATATAAAAGCTAGTTAAATGGAAAACTTCCACAACAGGCAAAAAAAAAAAGCTTTTTGCTAAAAAAAAAAGAAGATTTAAAGCAGAAGTTTTTTGCACTGCATTTTAAAATGAAAACATATTGCATTTATTTGCAATTAAAAACACACAGAGCAGAAAGTGTGTTACTGTTTTACATCCACAGACACACAAGAAAAGAAGCAGGCAACATGAGGTCAAGTTATGGCAATTTTATTTTTGTATGTCAGTACATGCATTCAGAATAGAGTTTTTAAAAAACAAACAAACGTCCCAAGTAAAGTTTGGGGGGATTTTTGTGAAAGAAAGGTTGAGAGAGGGGGAAGGAGGAAGATGCTGCTGGGTCAGTTCTTTCTCAGCAGTCTGCTCCAGAATCCCCTCCTGTCCTCGGCTTGCTTTTCTTTTGCCTTCAGCTCTTTTAAGGTTTTGTTGAGCTGCTCCTCGGCATCTTTAAATGTTTCTTTCAGCTGCTGTTTGGCCAGTTTCCCTTTGTGTTTGAGGAGCTCTTTAGCTTCCTTTTTGTGCTTTTGTATTTCTTTAAGTTCATCTTTGCAGCCTTTCTTGGTCACCGTCGTTTCTTTCTTGAATACCTTCAACTCAATTTTCCCTTCTGCAAGTTCCTCTTGCACTTTCATCAGTTCCTCCTTCATGTTTTGAGTGTAACTCTTTGTATCTTCCATTTCTTTCTTTGCTTCCTGTATTTTAATTTTCTCTTCCTCCAACACTTTTTGAGCTTCCAACAATTCTTTCTTCATATTTTCAATCTCATTTTCTGTCTCGTGTTTACATTTTTTCTCCTCTTCAAGTTGTTGCTTCACATGCAGTAATTCCTTCCTTAGTGTTTCAGCTTCAGCCATTACATTTGCAGCGTCTTGTGTTGCCAACTGCATTTTGCTTTTTTCCTCCTCAAAAGCTTCCTGCACCTCCTGTAATTCCTGCATCACATTTCCTGCCTCCTTCTTTGCAGTTTGATATTTATTTTTGGCTTCTTGTGCTGTGCTTTTCTCTTCCTCCAATGCTTTTTGAGCTTGCAGCAGTTCTTTCTTCATGTTTTCATTCTCGTTTTCTGCCTGTTGTTTTCTTATCTTCTCTCCTTTAAGTTTGAGACCCACATCCTGTAATTCCTGCAATACTACTTCAGTTTCAAACTTTGAATTTTTAGCTTCTCCTCTTGATTTTTCTGCCTCTTCTTTTAATTTGACATTTTCAGCCTGTATCATTTGAAATTTAAAATGAATCAGCTGTACTGTATTGTGAGGTGAAGCACTCGCCGATCCTCTTCTCGATCTCCCTTGATTCATTTTGGCCTTTTAAACAAAGGAACCAACGTTTTGTAGAGGAGTGAAGTGAAGTTTTCGATGTTTCTTCGTCAACTGTCGTTTGTCCTGCACAGAGATGCTGCTGTAGATGTGTCTCTAGCTGTGTCTGGATACAATGAAACATGCTGGAACTAAGTGCTTGTGTTGCACAGTTCTACTAAACATTCCATTTCATGCATGCTCCGCCCACATGGTCAGGAATGTCAGGTGCTGCATCTCCAAATGCTGCTCCCGTTGCCTAGCAATAACAGCTGTTTACTTTTTGGGGTCTGGTTCATTGTTTAATAAAGAAAACATGTCCAAGTATTGGGTGCTGAGGCTCAGCGCATATTCTAGCCTGCTGTGTGGGTGGGCAGCTAGAAATCACTGGTGGGCAACATGAGTGAGGAGAAAACTGGAGCAGCCAAGCAGGGAGCTGCAGGTTGCTGGTTTGAGTCTCTGTTCAGATGCTGGTGTCTCCTCTCTCTGAGATGTCTGCAAACAGTCCCAGATAAAACAATAAGGATAATAAACAAACACGTGACTAAAATAACAATTATGACTCTGATGTGTTTCATGTGTAGCAGGATGGCCTCTATACAGCAGTCGCTGCAAGCATCCACATCGCCACACTTACTATTCTTTAAGCAGGCGTGCTGGGCTCCTCCTAAGGAAAGTTTGAAACTTCATTTCCTTCATGCTGGTGAACTTTTTACCAAATATTTTCATCAAAGCTTCTCCATCACTGACAGGGATTGTTTGGATCTTCACACTCATCTCCACCAACCCTAAAAAATGAGTCTCACTTTGCTCATATAATGCCAGGAGTGTCTCCATATTCCACAAAAGTCTATGCAAACATGTAACAGTATCCCATATTCATAGAAATATTATTGATATTATAACAAAAGCTGTCACCAACACAATTGTCCCAAGTGCTTTTTTTTTATTAGTTATTGCAAATGCTTGACTGCAGTTCTTGCTAGATGACAAAACCACTTATTAGGTTTAGAAGGAAATGACTTTTTCTACATGAGGTAAAGTTGGAGAGCTGTTTCCCCAAACTAAATGAAATCATCATTTGAAAAACTACAATCTGTATTTACTCTGAACATCTGTGTTAACATTTGAAATTGGAAACATGTAAGTGTAACAAACATGTTAAAACATAAGAAATCAGGAAGGGGCATGTATAGGAATTTCTTTTACTTATGCATTAATCACATTATTTTATTGTATGATACCTTGGTGCCACTGGATTTTAACATGTCTCACACTCATACAGTAAGACAAATGCTGGGGGTCTAGTAAGGAAGTTGGGGGAAGCAGACAACTCCACAGGAAGAGTCTTTTGTGTCTTTGAGGACTCTGGTAGGAAGCAAGGGAGTGTGAACCTTAAGGTGTGAAACAGCTGTGTACTGCCTTTTGTTCCTGGAGAAGGTATTTAACTGAGAGCCATGCTAGGCTCAGGGAGACTCTGCTGACCGTCTGTCCCGCGGTCATGCAGGGACTTCATCAAGCTTGCTTGTCTGTTCTTTGTGTGTTTTGATTAAAGAATGTTAGCTACCGCTCACCGCTCGTCTGCAGGCTTTATTTAAATGGAAAACTTCCACAACAGGCAAAAAAAAAAAAGCTTTTTGCTAAAAAAAAAAAAAAGATTTAAAACAGAAGTTTTTTGCACTGCATTTTAAAATGAAAACATATTGCATTTATTTGCAATTAAAAACACACAGAGCAGAAAGTGTGTTACTGTTTTACATCCACAGACACACAAGAAAAGAAGCAGGCAACATGAGGTCAAGTTATGGCAATTTTATTTTTGTATGTCAGTACATGAATTCAGAATAGAGTTTTTAAAAAACAAACAAAGGTCCCAAGTAAAGTTTGGGGGGATTTTTGTGAAAGAAAGGTTGAGAGAGGGGGAAGGAGGAAGATGCTGCTGGGTCAGTTCTTTCTCAGCAGTCTGCTCCAGAATCCCCTCCTGTCCTCGGCTTGCTTTTCTTTTGCCTTCAGCTCTTTTAAGGTTTTGTTGAGCTGCTCCTCGGCATCTTTAAATGTTTCTTTCAGCTGCTGTTTGGCCAGTTTCCCTTTGTGTTTGAGGAGCTCTTTAGCTTCCTTTTTGTGCTTTTGTATTTCTTTAAGTTCATCTTTGCAGCCTTTCTTGGTCACCGTCGTTTCTTTCTTGAATACCTTCAACTCAATTTTCCCTTCTGCAAGTTCCTCTTGCACTTTCATCAGTTCCTCCTTCATGTTTTGAGTGTAACTCTTTGTATCTTCCATTTCTTTCTTTGCTTCCTGTATTTTAATTTTCTCTTCCTCCAACACTTTTTGAGCTTCCAACAATTCTTTCTTCATATTTTCAATCTCATTTTCTGTCTCGTGTTTACATTTTTTCTCCTCTTCAAGTTGTTGCTTCACATGCAGTAATTCCTTCCTTAGTGTTTCAGCTTCAGCCATTACATTTGCAGCGTCTTGTGTTGCCAACTGCATTTTGCTTTTTTCCTCCTCAAAAGCTTCCTGCACCTCCTGTAATTCCTGCATCACATTTCCTGCCTCCTTCTTTGCAGTTTGATATTTATTTTTGGCTTCTTGTGCTGTGCTTTTCTCTTCCTCCAATGCTTTTTGAGCTTGCAACAGTTCTTTCTTCATGTTTTCATTCTCGTTTTCTGCCTGTTGTTTTCTTATCTTCTCTCCTTTAAGTTTGAGACCCACATCCTGTAATTCCTGCAATACTACTTCAGTTTCAAACTTTGAATTTTTAGCTTCTCCTCTTGATTTTTCTGCCTCTTCTTTTAATTTGACATTTTCAGCCTGTATCATTTGAAATTTAAAATGAATCAGCTGTACTGTATTGTGAGGTGAAGCACTCGCCGATCCTCTTCTCGATCTCCCTTGATTCATTTTGGCCTTTTAAACAAAGGAACCAACGTTTTGTAGAGGAGTGAAGTGAAGTTTTCGATGTTTCTTCGTCAACTGTCGTTTGTCCTGCACAGAGATGCTGCTGTAGATGTGTCTCTAGCTGTGTCTGGATACAATGAAACATGCTGGAACTAAGTGCTTGTGTTGCACAGTTCTACTAAACATTCCATTTCATGCATGCTCCGCCCACATGGTCAGGAATGTCAGGTGCTGCATCTCCAAATGCTGCTCCCGTTGCCTAGCAATAACAGCTGTTTACTTTTTGGGGTCTGGTTCATTGTTTAATAAAGAAAACATGTCCAAGTATTGGGTGCTGAGGCTCAGCGCATATTCTAGCCTGCTGTGTGGGTGGGCAGCTAGAAATCACTGGTGGGCAACATGAGTGAGGAGAAAACTGGAGCAGCCAAGCAGGGAGCTGCAGGTTGCTGGTTTGAGTCTCTGTTCAGATGCTGGTGTCTCCTCTCTCTGAGATGTCTGCAAACAGTCCCAGATAAAACAATAAGGATAATAAACAAACACGTGACTAAAATAACAATTATGACTCTGATGTGTTTCATGTGTAGCAGGATGGCCTCTATACAGCAGTCGCTGCAAGCATCCACATCGCCACACTTACTATTCTTTAAGCAGGCGTGCTGGGCTCCTCCTAAGGAAAGTTTGAAACTTCATTTCCTTCATGCTGGTGAACTTTTTACCAAATATTTTCATCAAAGCTTCTCCATCACTGACAGGGATTGTTTGGATCTTCACACTCATCTCCACCAACCCTAAAAAATGAGTCTCACTTTGCTCATATAATGCCAGGAGTGTCTCCATATTCCACAAAAGTCTATGCAAACATGTAACAGTATCCCATATTCATAGAAATATTATTGATATTATAACAAAAGCTGTCACCAACACAATTGTCCCAAGTGCTTTTTTTTATTAGTTATTGCAAATGCTTGACTGCAGTTCTTGCTAGATGACAAAACCACTTATTAGGTTTAGAAGGAAATGACCTTTTCTACATGAGGTAAAGTTGGAGAGCTGTTTCCCCAAACTAAATGAAATCATCATTTGAAAAACTACAATCTGTATTTACTCTGAACATCTGTGTTAACATTTGAAATTGGAAACATGTAAGTGTAACAAACATGTTAAAACATAAGAAATCAGGAAGGGGCATGTATAGGAATTTCTTTTACTTATGCATTAATCACATTATTTTATTGTATGATACCTTGGTGCCACTGGATTTTAACATGTCTCACACTCATACAGTAAGACAAATGCTGGGGGTCTAGTAAGGAAGTTGGGGGAAGCAGACAACTCCACAGGAAGAGTCTTTTGTGTCTTTGAGGACTCTGGTAGGAAGCAAGGGAGTGTGAACCTTAAGGTGTGAAACAGCTGTGTACTGCCTTTTGTTCCTGGAGAAGGTATTTAACTGAGAGCCATGCTAGGCTCAGGGAGACTCTGCTGACCGTCTGTCCCGCGGTCATGCAGGGACTTCATCAAGCTTGCTTGTCTGTTCTTTGTGTGTTTTGATTAAAGAATGTTAGCTACCGCTCACCGCTCGTCTGCAGGCTTTATTTAAATGGAAAACTTCCACAACAGGCAAAAAAAAAAGCTTTTTGCTAAAAAAAAAAAAAGATTTAGAGCAGAAGTTTTTTGCACTGCATTTTAAAATGAAAACATATTGCATTTATTTGCAATTAAAAACACACAGAGCAGAAAGTGTGTTACTGTTTTACATCCACAGACACACAAGAAAAGAAGCAGGCAACATGAGGTCAAGTTATGGCAATTTTATTTTTGTATGTCAGTACATGCATTCAGAATAGAGTTTTTAAAAAACAAACAAAGGTCCCAAGTAAAGTTTGGGGGGATTTTTGTGAAAGAAAGGTTGAGAGAGGGGGAAGGAGGAAGATGCTGCTGGGTCAGTTCTTTCTCAGCAGTCTGCTCCAGAATCCCCTCCTGTCCTCGGCTTGCTTTTCTTTTGCCTTCAGCTCTTTTAAGGTTTTGTTGAGCTGCTCCTCGGCATCTTTAAATGTTTCTTTCAGCTGCTGTTTGGCCAGTTTCCCTTTGTGTTTGAGGAGCTCTTTAGCTTCCTTTTTGTGCTTTTGTATTTCTTTAAGTTCATCTTTGCAGCCTTTCTTGGTCACCGTCGTTTCTTTCTTGAATACCTTCAACTCAATTTTCCCTTCTGCAAGTTCCTCTTGCACTTTCATCAGTTCCTCCTTCATGTTTTGAGTGTAACTCTTTGTATCTTCCATTTCTTTCTTTGCTTCCTGTATTTTAATTTTCTCTTCCTCCAACACTTTTTGAGCTTCCAACAATTCTTTCTTCATATTTTCAATCTCATTTTCTGTCTCGTGTTTACATTTTTTCTCCTCTTCAAGTTGTTGCTTCACATGCAGTAATTCCTTCCTTAGTGTTTCAGCTTCAGCCATTACATTTGCAGCGTCTTGTGTTGCCAACTGCATTTTGCTTTTTTCCTCCTCAAAAGCTTCCTGCACCTCCTGTAATTCCTGCATCACATTTCCTGCCTCCTTCTTTGCAGTTTGATATTTATTTTTGGCTTCTTGTGCTGTGCTTTTCTCTTCCTCCAATGCTTTTTGAGCTTGCAACAGTTCTTTCTTCATGTTTTCATTCTCGTTTTCTGCCTGTTGTTTTCTTATCTTCTCTCCTTTAAGTTTGAGACCCACATCCTGTAATTCCTGCAATACTACTTCAGTTTCAAACTTTGAATTTTTAGCTTCTCCTCTTGATTTTTCTGCCTCTTCTTTTAATTTGACATTTTCAGCCTGTATCATTTGAAATTTAAAATGAATCAGCTGTACTGTATTGTGAGGTGAAGCACTCGCCGATCCTCTTCTCGATCTCCCTTGATTCATTTTGGCCTTTTAAACAAAGGAACCAACGTTTTGTAGAGGAGTGAAGTGAAGTTTTCGATGTTTCTTCGTCAACTGTCGTTTGTCCTGCACAGAGATGCTGCTGTAGATGTGTCTCTAGCTGTGTCTGGATACAATGAAACATGCTGGAACTAAGTGCTTGTGTTGCACAGTTCTACTAAACATTCCATTTCATGCATGCTCCGCCCACATGGTCAGGAATGTCAGGTGCTGCATCTCCAAATGCTGCTCCCGTTGCCTAGCAATAACAGCTGTTTACTTTTTGGGGTCTGGTTCATTGTTTAATAAAGAAAACATGTCCAAGTATTGGGTGCTGAGGCTCAGCGCATATTCTAGCCTGCTGTGTGGGTGGGCAGCTAGAAATCACTGGTGGGCAACATGAGTGAGGAGAAAACTGGAGCAGCCAAGCAGGGAGCTGCAGGTTGCTGGTTTGAGTCTCTGTTCAGATGCTGGTGTCTCCTCTCTCTGAGATGTCTGCAAACAGTCCCAGATAAAACAATAAGGATAATAAACAAACACGTGACTAAAATAACAATTATGACTCTGATGTGTTTCATGTGTAGCAGGATGGCCTCTATACAGCAGTCGCTGCAAGCATCCACATCGCCACACTTACTATTCTTTAAGCAGGCGTGCTGGGCTCCTCCTAAGGAAAGTTTGAAACTTCATTTCCTTCATGCTGGTGAACTTTTTACCAAATATTTTCATCAAAGCTTCTCCATCACTGACAGGGATTGTTTGGATCTTCACACTCATCTCCACCAACCCTAAAAAATGAGTCTCACTTTGCTCATATAATGCCAGGAGTGTCTCCATATTCCACAAAAGTCTATGCAAACATGTAACAGTATCCCATATTCATAGAAATATTATTGATATTATAACAAAAGCTGTCACCAACACAATTGTCCCAAGTGCTTTTTTTTATTAGTTATTGCAAATGCTTGACTGCAGTTCTTGCTAGATGACAAAACCACTTATTAGGTTTAGAAGGAAATGACCTTTTCTACATGAGGTAAAGTTGGAGAGCTGTTTCCCCAAACTAAATGAAATCATCATTTGAAAAACTACAATCTGTATTTACTCTGAACATCTGTGTTAACATTTGAAATTGGAAACATGTAAGTGTAACAAACATGTTAAAACATAAGAAATCAGGAAGGGGCATGTATAGGAATTTCTTTTACTTATGCATTAATCACATTATTTTATTGTATGATACCTTGGTGCCACTGGATTTTAACATGTCTCACACTCATACAGTAAGACAAATGCTGGGGGTCTAGTAAGGAAGTTGGGGGAAGCAGACAACTCCACAGGAAGAGTCTTTTGTGTCTTTGAGGACTCTGGTAGGAAGCAAGGGAGTGTGAACCTTAAGGTGTGAAACAGCTGTGTACTGCCTTTTGTTCCTGGAGAAGGTATTTAACTGAGAGCCATGCTAGGCTCAGGGAGACTCTGCTGACCGTCTGTCCCGCGGTCATGCAGGGACTTCATCAAGCTTGCTTGTCTGTTCTTTGTGTGTTTTGATTAAAGAATGTTAGCTACCGCTCACCGCTCGTCTGCAGGCTTTATTTAAATGGAAAACTTCCACAACAGGCAAAAAAAAAAAAGCTTTTTGCTAAAAAAAAAAAAAGATTTAAAACAGAAGTTTTTTGCACTGCATTTTAAAATGAAAACATATTGCATTTATTTGCAATTAAAAACACACAGAGCAGAAAGTGTGTTACTGTTTTACATCCACAGACACACAAGAAAAGAAGCAGGCAACATGAGGTCAAGTTATGGCAATTTTATTTTTGTATGTCAGTACATGAATTCAGAATAGAGTTTTTAAAAAACAAACAAAGGTCCCAAGTAAAGTTTGGGGGGATTTTTGTGAAAGAAAGGTTGAGAGAGGGGGAAGGAGGAAGATGCTGCTGGGTCAGTTCTTTCTCAGCAGTCTGCTCCAGAATCCCCTCCTGTCCTCGGCTTGCTTTTCTTTTGCCTTCAGCTCTTTTAAGGTTTTGTTGAGCTGCTCCTCGGCATCTTTAAATGTTTCTTTCAGCTGCTGTTTGGCCAGTTTCCCTTTGTGTTTGAGGAGCTCTTTAGCTTCCTTTTTGTGCTTTTGTATTTCTTTAAGTTCATCTTTGCAGCCTTTCTTGGTCACCGTCGTTTCTTTCTTGAATACCTTCAACTCAATTTTCCCTTCTGCAAGTTCCTCTTGCACTTTCATCAGTTCCTTCTTCATGTTTTGAGTGTAACTCTTTGTATCTTCCATTTCTTTCTTTGCTTCCTGTATTTTAATTTTCTCTTCCTCCAACACTTTTTGAGCTTCCAACAATTCTTTCTTCATATTTTCAATCTCATTTTCTGTCTCGTGTTTACATTTTTTCTCCTCTTCAAGTTGTTGCTTCACATGCAGTAATTCCTTCCTTAGTGTTTCAGCTTCAGCCATTACATTTGCAGCGTCTTGTGTTGCCAACTGCATTTTGCTTTTTTCCTCCTCAAAAGCTTCCTGCACCTCCTGTAATTCCTGCATCACATTTCCTGCCTCCTTCTTTGCAGTTTGATATTTATTTTTGGCTTCTTGTGCTGTGCTTTTCTCTTCCTCCAATGCTTTTTGAGCTTGCAACAGTTCTTTCTTCATGTTTTCATTCTCGTTTTCTGCCTGTTGTTTTCTTATCTTCTCTCCTTTAAGTTTGAGACCCACATCCTGTAATTCCTGCAATACTACTTCAGTTTCAAACTTTGAATTTTTAGCTTCTCCTCTTGATTTTTCTGCCTCTTCTTTTAATTTGACATTTTCAGCCTGTATCATTTGAAATTTAAAATGAATCAGCTGTACTGTATTGTGAGGTGAAGCACTCGCCGATCCTCTTCTCGATCTCCCTTGATTCATTTTGGCCTTTTAAACAAAGGAACCAACGTTTTGTAGAGGAGTGAAGTGAAGTTTTCGATGTTTCTTCGTCAACTGTCGTTTGTCCTGCACAGAGATGCTGCTGTAGATGTGTCTCTAGCTGTGTCTGGATACAATGAAACATGCTGGAACTAAGTGCTTGTGTTGCACAGTTCTACTAAACATTCCATTTCATGCATGCTCCGCCCACATGGTCAGGAATGTCAGGTGCTGCATCTCCAAATGCTGCTCCCGTTGCCTAGCAATAACAGCTGTTTACTTTTTGGGGTCTGGTTCATTGTTTAATAAAGAAAACATGTCCAAGTATTGGGTGCTGAGGCTCAGCGCATATTCTAGCCTGCTGTGTGGGTGGGCAGCTAGAAATCACTGGTGGGCAACATGAGTGAGGAGAAAACTGGAGCAGCCAAGCAGGGAGCTGCAGGTTGCTGGTTTGAGTCTCTGTTCAGATGCTGGTGTCTCCTCTCTCTGAGATGTCTGCAAACAGTCCCAGATAAAACAATAAGGATAATAAACAAACACGTGACTAAAATAACAATTATGACTCTGATGTGTTTCATGTGTAGCAGGATGGCCTCTATACAGCAGTCGCTGCAAGCATCCACATCGCCACACTTACTATTCTTTAAGCAGGCGTGCTGGGCTCCTCCTAAGGAAAGTTTGAAACTTCATTTCCTTCATGCTGGTGAACTTTTTACCAAATATTTTCATCAAAGCTTCTCCATCACTGACAGGGATTGTTTGGATCTTCACACTCATCTCCACCAACCCTAAAAAATGAGTCTCACTTTGCTCATATAATGCCAGGAGTGTCTCCATATTCCACAAAAGTCTATGCAAACATGTAACAGTATCCCATATTCATAGAAATATTATTGATATTATAACAAAAGCTGTCACCAACACAATTGTCCCAAGTGCTTTTTTTTATTAGTTATTGCAAATGCTTGACTGCAGTTCTTGCTAGATGACAAAACCACTTATTAGGTTTAGAAGGAAATGACTTTTTCTACATGAGGTAAAGTTGGAGAGCTGTTTCCCCAAACTAAATGAAATCATCATTTGAAAAACTACAATCTGTATTTACTCTGAACATCTGTGTTAACATTTGAAATTGGAAACATGTAAGTGTAACAAACATGTTAAAACATAAGAAATCAGGAAGGGGCATGTATAGGAATTTCTTTTACTTATGCATTAATCACATTATTTTATTGTATGATACCTTGGTGCCACTGGATTTTAACATGTCTCACACTCATACAGTAAGACAAATGCTGGGGGTCTAGTAAGGAAGTTGGGGGAAGCAGACAACTCCACAGGAAGAGTCTTTTGTGTCTTTGAGGACTCTGGTAGGAAGCAAGGGAGTGTGAACCTTAAGGTGTGAAACAGCTGTGTACTGCCTTTTGTTCCTGGAGAAGGTATTTAACTGAGAGCCATGCTAGGCTCAGGGAGACTCTGCTGACCGTCTGTCCCGCGGTCATGCAGGGACTTCATCAAGCTTGCTTGTCTGTTCTTTGTGTGTTTTGATTAAAGAATGTTAGCTACCGCTCACCGCTCGTCTGCAGGCTTTATTTAAATGGAAAACTTCCACAACAGGCAAAAAAAAAAGCTTTTTGCTAAAAAAAAAAAAAGATTTAGAGCAGAAGTTTTTTGCACTGCATTTTAAAATGAAAACATATTGCATTTATTTGCAATTAAAAACACACAGAGCAGAAAGTGTGTTACTGTTTTACATCCACAGACACACAAGAAAAGAAGCAGGCAACATGAGGTCAAGTTATGGCAATTTTATTTTTGTATGTCAGTACATGCATTCAGAATAGAGTTTTTAAAAAACAAACAAAGGTCCCAAGTAAAGTTTGGGGGGATTTTTGTGAAAGAAAGGTTGAGAGAGGGGGAAGGAGGAAGATGCTGCTGGGTCAGTTCTTTCTCAGCAGTCTGCTCCAGAATCCCCTCCTGTCCTCGGCTTGCTTTTCTTTTGCCTTCAGCTCTTTTAAGGTTTTGTTGAGCTGCTCCTCGGCATCTTTAAATGTTTCTTTCAGCTGCTGTTTGGCCAGTTTCCCTTTGTGTTTGAGGAGCTCTTTAGCTTCCTTTTTGTGCTTTTGTATTTCTTTAAGTTCATCTTTGCAGCCTTTCTTGGTCACCGTCGTTTCTTTCTTGAATACCTTCAACTCAATTTTCCCTTCTGCAAGTTCCTCTTGCACTTTCATCAGTTCCTCCTTCATGTTTTGAGTGTAACTCTTTGTATCTTCCATTTCTTTCTTTGCTTCCTGTATTTTAATTTTCTCTTCCTCCAACACTTTTTGAGCTTCCAACAATTCTTTCTTCATATTTTCAATCTCATTTTCTGTCTCGTGTTTACATTTTTTCTCCTCTTCAAGTTGTTGCTTCACATGCAGTAATTCCTTCCTTAGTGTTTCAGCTTCAGCCATTACATTTGCAGCGTCTTGTGTTGCCAACTGCATTTTGCTTTTTTCCTCCTCAAAAGCTTCCTGCACCTCCTGTAATTCCTGCATCACATTTCCTGCCTCCTTCTTTGCAGTTTGATATTTATTTTTGGCTTCTTGTGCTGTGCTTTTCTCTTCCTCCAATGCTTTTTGAGCTTGCAACAGTTCTTTCTTCATGTTTTCATTCTCGTTTTCTGCCTGTTGTTTTCTTATCTTCTCTCCTTTAAGTTTGAGACCCACATCCTGTAATTCCTGCAATACTACTTCAGTTTCAAACTTTGAATTTTTAGCTTCTCCTCTTGATTTTTCTGCCTCTTCTTTTAATTTGACATTTTCAGCCTGTATCATTTGAAATTTAAAATGAATCAGCTGTACTGTATTGTGAGGTGAAGCACTCGCCGATCCTCTTCTCGATCTCCCTTGATTCATTTTGGCCTTTTAAACAAAGGAACCAACGTTTTGTAGAGGAGTGAAGTGAAGTTTTCGATGTTTCTTCGTCAACTGTCGTTTGTCCTGCACAGAGATGCTGCTGTAGATGTGTCTCTAGCTGTGTCTGGATACAATGAAACATGCTGGAACTAAGTGCTTGTGTTGCACAGTTCTACTAAACATTCCATTTCATGCATGCTCCGCCCACATGGTCAGGAATGTCAGGTGCTGCATCTCCAAATGCTGCTCCCGTTGCCTAGCAATAACAGCTGTTTACTTTTTGGGGTCTGGTTCATTGTTTAATAAAGAAAACATGTCCAAGTATTGGGTGCTGAGGCTCAGCGCATATTCTAGCCTGCTGTGTGGGTGGGCAGCTAGAAATCACTGGTGGGCAACATGAGTGAGGAGAAAACTGGAGCAGCCAAGCAGGGAGCTGCAGGTTGCTGGTTTGAGTCTCTGTTCAGATGCTGGTGTCTCCTCTCTCTGAGATGTCTGCAAACAGTCCCAGATAAAACAATAAGGATAATAAACAAACACGTGACTAAAATAACAATTATGACTCTGATGTGTTTCATGTGTAGCAGGATGGCCTCTATACAGCAGTCGCTGCAAGCATCCACATCGCCACACTTACTATTCTTTAAGCAGGCGTGCTGGGCTCCTCCTAAGGAAAGTTTGAAACTTCATTTCCTTCATGCTGGTGAACTTTTTACCAAATATTTTCATCAAAGCTTCTCCATCACTGACAGGGATTGTTTGGATCTTCACACTCATCTCCACCAACCCTAAAAAATGAGTCTCACTTTGCTCATATAATGCCAGGAGTGTCTCCATATTCCACAAAAGTCTATGCAAACATGTAACAGTATCCCATATTCATAGAAATATTATTGATATTATAACAAAAGCTGTCACCAACACAATTGTCCCAAGTGCTTTTTTTTATTAGTTATTGCAAATGCTTGACTGCAGTTCTTGCTAGATGACAAAACCACTTATTAGGTTTAGAAGGAAATGACTTTTTCTACATGAGGTAAAGTTGGAGAGCTGTTTCCCCAAACTAAATGAAATCATCATTTGAAAAACTACAATCTGTATTTACTCTGAACATCTGTGTTAACATTTGAAATTGGAAACATGTAAGTGTAACAAACATGTTAAAACATAAGAAATCAGGAAGGGGCATGTATAGGAATTTCTTTTACTTATGCATTAATCACATTATTTTATTGTATGATACCTTGGTGCCACTGGATTTTAACATGTCTCACACTCATACAGTAAGACAAATGCTGGGGGTCTAGTAAGGAAGTTGGGGGAAGCAGACAACTCCACAGGAAGAGTCTTTTGTGTCTTTGAGGACTCTGGTAGGAAGCAAGGGAGTGTGAACCTTAAGGTGTGAAACAGCTGTGTACTGCCTTTTGTTCCTGGAGAAGGTATTTAACTGAGAGCCATGCTAGGCTCAGGGAGACTCTGCTGACCGTCTGTCCCGCGGTCATGCAGGGACTTCATCAAGCTTGCTTGTCTGTTCTTTGTGTGTTTTGATTAAAGAATGTTAGCTACCGCTCACCGCTCGTCTGCAGGCTTTATTTAAAGATCTTGAAATGGACATGTGTTTCCTTGAGAAATAAAATGATTATTGTCTCATCTTTCAATAATAAAGTCTTCTAAAGGAGAAGTTCCTGTGGGGGTTATGAGAAAAGGTCCACAAAGTTGCAGTGACTTTACTTTTATTCATTTTTGTTTTTGCATCTTCTTTGCTGACGTTCTCCCTCTCTGTGTTTCAGGTGTGAGAGCACAGTACAGCTCCAGAGAGTCCCCAACACTGACAGTTTCTGTCTGATCCTCCCTCCCAATCTGAAGTCAGCCATCGCTGCTGTGACATACATGGCCGAGCAGCTGAAGAAGCAGGACACGGATGACTCGGTGAGTGTCAAGCAGCTTGTTATTCACTCTGCCTACAGTTCCTGAGTACAGATTGTTCCAGACATGCCCTAGCGATGTTCTTGTGTCATTACCTACTTACGGTACATTGCTGACTCAGTTTTGTGTCTACGTGTGTGCGTTCTCTGCAGCTGACAGGAGACTGGCAGTTCATCGCCCTGGTGGTGGACCGTCTCTTCTTGTGGTTGTTTGTCATCATCACCACCCTGGGAACTCTGGCTATGTTCCTGGATGCCAGTTTCAATTACACACCTGACAACCCCTTCCCATAGTGAATTCCATATGCACAGCAGCTGGAGTTTGATTCATTGTTGCCACTTTACTTCTACTTCTTGTTGGTGCTTTCCGAGATCCCCGGATCTAACTTTCCATAATATCTATTCCATAGGTGTGTAGTCAGCCTCTGAAATGCTTTGTAATTAAC
Source organism: Maylandia zebra (assembly GCF_041146795.1). Lineage (NCBI taxonomy): Eukaryota > Metazoa > Chordata > Actinopteri > Cichliformes > Cichlidae > Maylandia > Maylandia zebra. The sequence continues at coordinate 46,245,802 of NC_135169.1, forward strand.
TTAACAAGTAGAAGCATGCCTGTGATTTCATACCACAGAAATCGTGTAAAACAGTGATTTCTCTAAATGATCCAAATAACTATATAACAATGTGTGATAGTTTTTTTCATTTTTTTTAGTCTAACACTTGAAATACTTGTTTGTTTGGTTTTTGTAACACTCATGTTTAATGTAATTTGAAATACAGTAGTTAGCTTTTGACTCTGTTGCCCTTTGACATGTATCTTTGGTCAGATTCTGGGACTGTAATGTTGAACTTTTAGCAGTAGAGGGCAGTGACATAATGTTCAAAGATAGAGTCACTGCTGAGGAAAGAAAGGTATTTTTAAAGAGGCGTGTTTTTGCTTATGCCTTTGCATGTATAATTTAAGAATATTTAATTTTTAACTACAACTAAATATTAAGATATATATGTGCTCTGTACTTATGAACTATGCTTTTAACACAGTGCAATTTTCCTAAAACCCAAATAAGTACATTTGACTCTGTAGTGTTTAAATCATTTATCTAGCATTAATGATAATTTTTGTATTTTTTATTTACCTTAACCAGAAATGTATGACTAATTTATATTGGTGAAGAGAAAGAGTATGTCACTTTAATACTTTTAATATTCTAAAGGTTCATAAGACTAGATAAAGAAGGAAAACATATTTATAGAAAATACAGAATGCTCAGTTTATTATGTTCTCTGTGGAAGGAAGGGAGGAAGGGTTAGATGCAAAGAGTTTAACTATTTTAGCATATTTCTTTAGCCCTAATCCGAATCACTGGGGTCCATACACCCCAAACCCTACAGGAATATTTTCGTAATATCTCGCACGTGTTTTTTTTTCTATCATTCCGATTTTTATGATTTTGTCAGTGCCGTGAAATCATTGTTTTCTATTCTTGCTTTGCTTAGTGCTTTTTACAAATACAAATGTTTTGAGGTGCCAGGGGACCCCAGTTGAAAGCACCCAATTCCACCTCTGCAGTTTTAATAAACGGAAGTATTTGTTTACTTAATATTTGTCATGGGCTCTAAATTAACACACCGTGTCCAGGGGACTAGGTGCACACTGACAGTCGTTTTTAAAAAAAGAAAGACTTCATTGCTGACTTCATTACCTGGATGGGAAGTGGGAGACAATGCTGGATCTACTGTACCTGTGAGAGCTGCAGCATGCCTCGGTCATACCACACATGAAAAGGAGAGCAGATACTGCTACATTGCATGTTTACTCTGAGCAGCAATGACCTTTCTAGGAGTTAGGAAACCTCCACCTGCTGACTGACAAGTACGCTGTTGGAAGATCTAGTTAACCAAAGAGTTTCCTTTGCCCCTGATTCACAGACAGGAAGGTTGAAACTATTTGCTCCTTTTTTCATTGCTAGCATAGCATGCGGAAAATACTACAACTGCCCATTCCGTCTGGCTAGCTTTAGTCTAATTAGATTGTTTCTTGTCCCTTTACAGCCACAGAAAATAAAAACTCTGTTCATAATATTTGCAGACAAATGATGTGGTTCTGTTGGCTTTGTCAAGTCATGACTTCTAGCTTGCACTGGGGCAGTAGGCGAGGGTTAGGAGTTTGGTCGTTTGGGACTCAGAGTAGAGTAAAGCCACTTCTACTCCACATAGAAAGGAGCCAGTTGAGGTGGTATGGCCATCTGCACAGGATGCCTCCTGGGTGAGATGTTTTGGCCATGTCCCAGGAGGTGGTGAGACAGCTCCAGGACAGACCCAGGACCAAGATTACATATGTGCGCTGCCTGGTGTTTATTTTGCTAATTTCTGTGGTTATTTCAGTTATTTTATATTGGGGTCAAAATTACCTCGACTGGTTCATCATATAAATCACAAACATATTTAAAATGACAGAAAACCACAGAAGTGGTAACATTGCCTGATAAAAAGCTGCAAGTTGCATTAAATATATTTTCATTTTGCATAATGGGCAAAACTAATGACATTAGTTGCATTATCAATGATGCTTTGGGAAGAAATAAGTTTTGCTTTTGTTATTATTTTGCTTCTCACAGCAAACGCCCCCATGGACCCCACACATACATACATATATATGACAGATGGATGAGGGTTAAACCAACAACTAATGATTATTGTTGAGATAATGTTAGTTAAGCAGTTTTCCAATGCATGTCTCCTTAGAAACGTCCTACTAATTCAGTTTTGGACAGATTGTTTGATAATCAAGTTTTAGTTACTTTCAAGTTGAACTACTGTAATCATATTCAATAAGAATGTGCCTTTAAAAAAACCTTTTAAAACTGAGACTCATCTCCACAGTCAACAAGACATATTCTGTAAAGGAATAAAGTGAAGTGTAGAGGCTATAAACATGACTTGAGTATAGAGTTAGTTCCACTTTAACAGGAGAGTTTGCTCAGTCCACAGTCCCAACTCAGCATAGCTTTTTTTTGTTGTTGTACTGTTGCCAATATGACCTCAACTAAAAATATGTTAGAGTCGGTTTTAAATTCATGGTCGTGCTGACTAAGATTTGGCAGTTGAGAAGGTTTTAGCCTGTTGGATTCAGTTTTAGTATCAGAATGCCCTTCAGTTAACTTCTCCTGAAATTTGTTGTAGTATATTTGTAGTAATAAAATAAAGGCAAAACCACTGGAAACACAGCTTACAGTTTTCATATAGCAGTGTGTACTTTTAGAAAATCAGCACATTCTGGATCTTGCAAGTACAGTTTAAAGACAAACTAATCTAGCTTTCTAATCATTCAATTGTCATTCATTGTCAAGAACTTTTCAAAACTTTAGTGCACACATTACACAGTTAACAGTGACCACGTATGTGTTCTACCTAAAATGCACAGGAGAGATATAAAACTGAGAAAAGGATGCCCCTCTTCTTCAAATCCTCCTGCTGATAAGGCTCTGTACATCCTGCAGATAACTGTCTGAAAATGTTTCTGTTAAGAATGCAGCTCCTAAGAGAAAACAGTGTCTCTTTCATGTCGTGCTACCTACAAGGGAAGACAAAATAGAAGTCCACAAGACCAAGAACACAATCTATTTGTCCTGTCCTGCTGTTGCACAAAAGCCGAGACTTCTTGTATAAGGAAACTGAAGGTGGAGAAGAGAGGGGACATGTAGAGACAGGCGCCATCCCCTCATTTATGCACTGAGAGCCTTTCAGGGAAAAGCTGTGGGCCCACTGTGTTTTATTGCTAATGCCTCAGTGACTTCCAAGGGCACTTAGAGTTTAATCCTGGGATTTGCACTCCACTTGCTCACTTCAGACCCAAGCAAGGCCTCAGTAACAGGAGGGAGGGCCCCTGAGAGAATGTTGTTAGTGCCCCTTGTTGGTCTGATTTAGCTGTTTTCTTCTTCACCTCCTATTGAGCTTTGAGCAACGGCTAAACCGGCAAGACGAATGTGTGTTTACGCTTTTAAAAAAAGAAAGTAGTAAAAGAGAAAGGAGGAGATAGAGAAGAGGGGTGGAAAGAGCAATGTTCTTCCTTTTATTTTTTGTTCTTTGCAGTCCAAGACCTGGGTGGAAAAGCAGCCAAGAGGACATCATATAAATCAGGTTACCAGTAGCAACAGCACTGCTAGTGCTGAGCCCCTAACCGTCTTCCCGCTCATCTTCCTCTTCCACGTATCACCCAGCGCTCACCTTTTCAGATGTTTGTCTTCCACCCCTAAAAACCTCCTGCCTCATCCTCCTCCTCCTCATCAGCTTCTACTGTATAGAAGAGAGAAACAGAGAGATTCTTTATGTGTTCATTCCTCCCCAGCAACAGTGAAGCATTTGGTGGTCTTAACAGCAGAGCCCTGAGGCCAGGATACAGTAGAGAAGAAAAGAGTTATGAGGTGGTTTAAAGTGGGCAGAAAGGGCGAGAACGTGACAAAATGTAAAGTTCAGAGGAAGGCCGAGTAAGGGGGGTAACAGAGCTGCGAGAGCAATCTGAAAAGCCTCATTACATCTTAAATAGGTAATCCAGCCAGTAGGTGAGCACATTCCCATTAACCTGGCAGTGGGAATAACTTCCTCCAGGCTTATGGGTTATTACTTCCTTTCCCTTTACTGTAGGGCTATTGTTTATCCCCAGCTTGAAGTCATACACACTGCAGTGCTGACCCTGACATCTGACCCGGACAATACGTGCTATTGTCTCTTGGTTTCTGTCCATTCACAAAAGGAAGTGGCTAAAACTGGTATGTTAAGTGGACCTAAGAGAATACATATATTATGATATATTATTAAGAACCCCCATGAAAAGTTTTTTGAAATTTAATAAATGTACATTTGTGACATTATTTGAGTCCAAAGTTTGGATTGGCCATTGTTGGAAGTAATTAAAAGGCCAGTTTTTAATGTTTTTTATATGTATGATTTTTTCATTACTTATTATAATTGTACTAGTAATTATCTTTAACATGTAAGGCTACAAAAGTCCTGAGAAGTTCTCCAAACATGAAGTGCATGCTCTTCTGCTAACTTTTCTGATTAGATATTCTTCTGTTTCGATGAATTTTCCTTTTTTGTATGAAACTGCCCCATGTGGACTTTCTTCTTTTTATATTCTTAACCTACTGGTTATTCCTCTTTTTTTTTTTTTTTTTTTTTTTTTTTAGCTTCTTTTCAATCCTGACCTCATTAGCGTGGTGTTGAACACATTAGTTTAACAAGTAAAAGGTTTGATTCCAGCAGGAAACACAAATCCCTTTGGGGCTGTGTCAGTGAGGACATCTGGGGCAATCATGTACAGCTACCTGCTGTGATAAGCTTCTATCTCACTGTAAGTAGGAAATAAGTTAATTTGGAAGTCAAAGCTGTGGATGGAGAATCGCGTAAACAAGATTAAAAATCAAAGTGAAGTCATGTAAATTTAAGGAAAATACTTAATTTTCCGCTTTTGTGGTGATATGAGTTGTGATTAAACGTTTGGGTGAGCCACATGTCAACACAGACTGCAGTGAATTGAAGTTTAGGATTTGCAGTTCTTGCCCTTTTTAGATAAGATAAGATAAGATAAGATAAGATAAGATAAGATAACCTAAAACACTAGAATAGGATAAGATAACAAGAATAAGATACTATATATATACTATATATAGAATAAAATACAAAGTTGTCAAAAAAAAGAGAATTGCACTTAGTGTTATTGCACAAGTGTGGATCTGTGTGTTTGGTCAGCAGTGAAGTCCTTGTTTTGGGGTCTGACAGCAGTAAGGAAAGACCTGATAAATACAGCGAGATGGGAAATCCTCATCAATAAAGAAACATAATTTTCTCTCGTCATTCAGACTAAGGTCACACATTTCTCAAGGCTTCCTTTTTTCAGACATAGTAGATGCCGCTATGAAGCTTTAATTGTTTTGTTGAGTGAGAGCAAGGTTCCTCTTTGGGTATGTTTTGGTACTTCTTGCATGCACTGCATACTTCTGTAAAGAATTTACTTAAAACATTGTTTTAAATAAAGCAAGGCCAAGACACCTGCAGGTACAACTGCTACACAACGGTACATTTAACTCTTACAGTTAAACTTACTATAGGTTTGAGTCATATCATCAAATTGTGTCTCCAACATACACCTGCACACACTGACATACATAAGCAGAAAGAGCACATTCAGCAGCCTGTCACATATTTGTTCCTGTTTTGATCTTTAATAACTTTCTTAGAAAATGTTCAACAGTGTTTTTTATGTTATTTGACGCTTCAATATGCCCTTTCAGTCTCATACGTTACCACAGAAAAACTTTTGAGAAGTTAGGTTTAAAAAAACAAAAAAACAAAACAAAACTAACGTTGACTTCAGACTACTCATCCTGAGTGATGGCAGCTGAACAGCGCAGGAATTCACAGAGACGAATTGTCGGGTTGAAAGACGACCTGTGGCTTTGCTGGAAGCGGTGGGGGCATTTCCCAGCAGAGCACAGAAAACTGCGACTCCATGCATCAGCGGGCATGATAATTACACACCCACTTCCATCATCACCAGCAACTTAGATGCCCATCCCCAACTAAAGACCCCCGCCACACACTTCTGCACGGACACGGACACTACCTGCGACTTTTGCATCATTTCCTGACTAATAAGAACAGACACTTTAGAAGTTCTGTAACTCGAGCAAAGTGAAACGAACACCGGATCCTGTTAGAGGTTCATTAAGAGCATGGCCAACTCCGGGATCCAGCTGCTGGGATTTTTCCTATCATTAATAGGTATTGTCGGTCTGATCATCGGGACTATCCTGCCGCAATGGAAGATGTCCGCGTACATCGGAGACAACATCATCACAGCTGTAGCCATGTACCAGGGACTCTGGATGTCGTGCGCTTTCCAAAGTACCGGGCAGCTCCAGTGTAAAATCTACGACTCCATCCTTCAGCTCGACAGTAAGTGGCGCATTTTTACCCCCTTGGTTTAAAAAAACCACTGAACAGGTTTAGTTCCTGCAGGTGCAACCTGCTCATCACAAATCATTATTAAGTAGTCCTTGTTTATTGTCTTGTCTAGTCATCATTTTATATGGAAAGTTTAAAAAAGAGGAAAATGACTTTAACTTTTAAAAGGAAACAACACACTGGCACGTTCTAGGAAAACCTTTTTTAACCACATGCCATTTGCTCCAGGAATGAACCTGAGCCCTGCATCACCACAGAGATCCTTTAGAACACATGTGGTCAATCTCATGGCTGGAGGGCCAAATCCAGCCAGATGCTAATTTTAAGCAAATTTTCCAGCTTCTTCAGGTCACAAAACAATAAATTTAAAGGTTTTTCACACTGAAAGGAATACCTTTGCGCTATGATACATGTAAAATACATGATCCAATTTCTATTTTATTTTTGAATATAGTTGTCATATCAAGTTTTTGTATTCACATGTTGACTTTAATGTCAAATAAATGGATGTGACTCCAATTGTATACAAGAAGGATGTTAATTACTGATATAATGAGGGGATTTTTTATTTTTTTATTTATTTATTACAGTTATGAATTACATTTTTAATTCCCAGCGTGTCTCTTTGTGAAACTGAGTCCGACACCCCAGCTGTAGAATATCACATATGGTGCAAACAGTGCAGGAGTGGCTGCTGCCAAAATAATCTCTTTCATACCTCAACTGTAGCTTCCCAAGAACAAGTACAGAAAAAAATGATTTAAATACTTGATATCTTCAAACTCACAGGAAGAGACGTGACCTCTGTTTGTAAGCTGGCTACAAAAAGAAAAAACAAGCAAAAAACTGACAGACAGTGCTGCTTCTTTACTGATGATGATGAAAAATGTAAATGTTTTCACATCTGCTGTTATAGTTAGTAGAGGACACATTCTTAAATGAAGGATAACACACTGTGGATACTAAAGCTGTGCGTGATGGGTGTGTGTTGGCCCACTTCAGTGGTTTGTTGTAATGCTGTCATGCTGTATTAGCTGAAATGATGATGGCCTCAGGCTGTTCTCTGTATCTGTCTCTGAATCGGTTTTTGAGGTCGCACCCCCCCCCCCCCCAAAAAAAAAACACAAAACAAAAAACAAAAAAACAACAACAACAACAACAACAAAACAGAAAGAAAGAGAAAGAAAAATGGTTTGTCTAATTATACCAACACTGAGAAAAGTGGCCTGAATTGGTTTACTAAAGCGTAAAGCTTTATTATACAAATACAGGCCATTTACCATTTTTACTATGTAATTAAAATGTTATTTCTAAGACACCTTTCAGGATAAACACCCTACACAATAAAATACCAGAGGATAAATTCTCTGATTCTTATATAGCACTTTTCTACTCTCCTGGAGCACTCAGTGTTCACTCATTCACTGTTTTCTGTGCTCTTATGTGCATAGAAAACACATGTGCATCTTATGTGAACACTGTGACGGAGAACAACTTGGGGTTAGCGGCCTTCACTGGCATGCAGGCTTGGAGAGTCAGGGATCAAACCATGAACCTTCCAATCAGCAGAGCACCTGCTCTACCTCCCTCCTGAGCTACAGCCACCCACCGCAACCTATAAGATAAAAACAGAGCTAACCAAATGCATAATGGCCTTATACAAAATCTATCATTGTACATGGTGTATAAAAGGTATACAACTTTATTTATTATGAGATAATTTAGCTGGGTTTTTTTTTTGAGAACAAGAAAAGCTACAGTGTCCTACAAGCGTCCCATTGTAGAGTGTAATCACACGGCCAAACATTATTAGCATATGTGAAACAGCAGACACTCCAAGCCAGGATACAGTGTATCCTTCTCTGCTCTCATTTTACTGTATAATGACCCTGTTGCTTGGCATTTCCCACTGATTTATATTCTGTTTCTGCATCCTCCTCTCCCCTGCCTCTCTCCACCCATCACTCCCTCACTGCAAAAGGTTTTGTTTGTTTGGGCAGAGCAGGGATGGCCTAGACTGGCACAGACTGGTTCTACCGTAGGTGGACAGGGGGGAGAGGCAAAAGGGGTCTCACCCTGTGATAGGTTTATAGTGTGTGTGTGTGTGTGTGGGGGGGGGGGGGGCACTGACAGATGAGAATCATGACAGCAATGTTTCCACGGGCCTCCTCAAAGGGAAGACATTCGAGGGTGTAAGATGTGTTCCTTCATACTGTTTATGTGTGCTCATGTGTATCCCATGGTTTCCCTTCCAGGAAAAGCTCACATTAAAATGTCTTCACAGGCTAATGCAAATGTAATTCACAACCTGGACAGCCACATAAAGCCTCCTTGATATGTTGGAGGCTGTTTGTTAGTCTTTATTATGTTCTGTTTTGTGACTCCTCATTTGCACTTTAACAACAGGATTATTATAAATGGTCTCATTTTAGTTTAGTATTTTTTAGACATTACTGTATGAAACAAAACAAATTATTTTCTTAAAATGCACACCCACATTCCACAACACAAAAGGTCATTTATTCTCAGGCTCCACACTGTTCTGTTACATTTCCTCTGCTTCATCGTTTTCTGTTGCCTTTCTTTCTCTTCCTCTGCTCCAGGTTCGCTCCAGGCCACTCGTGCCCTGATGATAGTTGGCATCATTGTTTCCATTGCAGGTCTGGGTGTAGCCTGCATAGGAATGAAGTGCACCACTTGTGGAGGAAGTGACAGACTACGCAAGGCCCGCATTGCCATGACAGGAGGCATCATCCTGTTAGTGGGAGGTGAGGGAGCTTACCAAAGAACCTAATTTGGCAAAGACCAGTGAATAGAACAGAATAGAATTCAACTTTATTGTCATTGCACATGTCACAAGTACAAGGCAACAAAATGCAGTTTGCATCCATCCAGAAGTGCTTTAGCCATGATATAGATATATTACAAAATATATATTAGCAATAATATAATAATATAGGTATATAGATATATATGACTGATTGGTGTAAGATTTAAACTGTCAAAATGTTATATCATCCAAAGGTTTTCACATAGGGTCATGTATGGTAATACAATGATGTTGTGCAGGGTAATTTAGCTTTGAAAAATATCTTGTTACATTATAAGATTACCTCCAATAAAAAGTAATCTGTCATGCTACAGCATTACCTGATGAGAAAAATAAATCTTCAGAGTACTTTGGCATTACCAATAATGCAGACGACTTGCTAATTTTATTCAGAAACCTTTATCTTAAAAGCTTGCTGTTGTGTTTTCTGAGCTTTAGCACATGTGTCAGTTATTAAAGCTATTTACAGAACCTTGTGAAACACGTCTGATCAGGAAAAAGTGTACTTTTTACAACGTTTAAATATTTTTAACGTTGTAAACGTTTTAAATGCTGATGTTGGGTAGAGTCTTTACCATATTAACTATCTTGGTTTAGCCAGTTAGCATGCTAATATTCGTGAAGAGCATGCTAATATTCGTGAAGACAGTTGTTGGATATTTGGTGAATGTGTGGTGAATTAGCTTTGAATTAGCTTTCCAGATAACGTACTGCAGCTTTGCTAGCTACCATATGAGACGGCTAATTGTAAAATAGCCCGTTTAAACCCAAACGTTTGTTTTTGCACCAAGAAATGAATGACACTATTATAGTTAATGTTCAGGGAAAAACTACATTTTAACATTTACCTTTCCATCCATGTCCTGGTTGACGTGAAGCATTACAAATAGTAGATATGTTACAATAACTCAAAGCAACACTCAACACGAGCTTGCTGGAAGAACATGCTAATATTGTTGTCTTCCTTTCCAAATATATTTAAAAGGGATGATTGTCACTGATTTGTGTTTGTAAGTATTTCATCACTATATTGTATAAAACATACACATTCAGTGTAATAGCTTCCTGTGATCCAATAAATAATGGAATCCATTTATGTAATTCCATCAAAGCACAATTGCCTAGATGTCCTGCACATCATACAGTAGGTGGGAGGAGGTTTGATCCCCACTCCAAAAAGCTTTCTACCCACTGATCTTCTCTGGCCCTCCAGAGGTCATTAGAATGAATGAATCCTGGCACTGAATCTAAGATCAGAGCTCTAACTGGCTCTGAAGAGAACAGAAACACTAAAAGCTAATTGTTCTGGAGTCAATAGCTAGCCGCCTGGTGACTGTATAAAGGGAATAAAAGCCTGGCTGGGCTTTTTCTGGCTTTGACGATGTGTTGATTGACTTTTGATCTTGCAGGGCTGTGTGCTATCGTAGCGTGCTCCTGGTTTGCTCACAATGTCATCAGGGCTTTCTATAATCCCTACACTCCAGTCAACACCAAGTAAGCAATCTAAAAGCACCCATTTCTTCTTTTTTTCTGTTTTACTGTTATTATGATTTATGTATTATTTATGTATTATTATGCATAAAAATTGTTTTTCCTTTAGTACTGTAGCTAAAACTGGTGTGAGAGAACAGTGCATTTTATTCTTTTACAGCAGTGATAAGCTAGTTATGTGACATAAAAATCTGGATGTCATCTGATCAGCTCAAACTAAATCTGTGTTTATGCTACTGGGTGAATGAGGCTCATAGTAGAAAAGGTTTTTTTTTTTTTTTATCTCTCACTCCGGCTTATAGAGCTCTGGGGACAGTCCATGTCTATTATCCCTTAAAAAAAACCCTTAAAAACGCCAATCTTGTGATTTAATGCTATTTTCATACTATATGTTCTTTCTCTTACTCTCTTTGCATTGATGCACTACTTGCTTTTGAAACATAACAACTGCATAAATGACACCAGTGCAGGTTACTTTATTAACACATCAGTTTTGCCTTTGTTCGTAATATTGAAGCTGAGGATTGGGGTTGCCTTGTCTTTCCAGGTTTGAGTTTGGTGCGGCCATCTTCATCGCGTGGGGCGGTTCTCTCCTAGATGTCTTAGGTGGGGCCATGTTGGCTGCTTCTTGTCCAAGGAAGAAGCAAGTGTCCAAGTACCCAGCCATCGGCAGTACCCGCTCAGGCCCTCCAAGCAGCACTAAGGAATATGTCTGAGATTCCCCAACCATGTAGCCAGGAACTTTAAAAGAAGCTGAGGAGAATGATCCTCTTCAGCATCAGCGAGGCGGAAAACCGAAGATGTATGGATGATTGTGAATCACATGGAGGCAGGAAGTACTGAAAAAAGACTTTCTTTACTTTGTGTTCAGGCCTTTGATGACCCTTTGATTATTAAGCAGCACCCTCAATTGTTTAATGACGGATGTCTCTCACCCAATCCATACATTCCTCCATTGTTTACAAGTAGTCTTCACAAATACATTATAATTGGATGTCCTGACTTAATAGACAAACCCTCTTGGGCTAGCTCTTGAATTGCAGCCTAAATGGTGGGTTATAGCCAATACTTGCGCCCTCATGTTAGAACCAGCATTTATTAGCATTTGCCATGTAATTGAAAGTAATCAATTACAGTTTGGTGAGTAGTCTGCAAGTCAACACGCTGTCCAACACAGGAACACGGTGACAATACAGCATTTTATATCAACTGTTAGTACCAAAATAGATGTCACAATGAGCAGGGTGTGATTTCACACACTGCGATGACACAGGCCACTTGCTACAGGACTCCCCACAGCTTTTCATACCAGCATGTTACAAAGCCTGTTCAGATATAAAATATCTGATGTTGTAGTCATCACGCCATTATCGCTCTATTGGCCTTTCTATCAGCCACTGAGGTTAAACTGCAACTATTTATTTTGTCAACTGTAGGTCTTTACTCGTGTAGATTTGCACGATTGTTAGTTCACTGTAGCTTCTTGTAGCTTTCACAATTTAGTGTTTTTTAAATGTTCTGAACAGTTGGTTCTATGTTTGTAAATGCCATAGGTTTATATACTTTTAGCAGATAACAGCACCATGGAAAATATATGAAAGAATATTTTTAACATGTCCATCAGTACTTAAATAATAAAGATAATGCAACATTGTTAACTGTGTCATGGTCCATCAAACTGGTTATATGGTTGTTTTCTCCAGTGCAGTAGCACAGTAACATTTCTACTGACAGTCTTTTCATAGATTTTGCACTTTCTGTTTCATTTGAACTAGTAAAAGTAACCTTTAGGGGACATTTCATGAATGTTTTTGAAGACATTCATAACATTCATCAAAGCTTATGTTGTGTAAAACCTTTAGAGAACCTTCATGGAAGACTGGATAATGGTTCTTTGAAGTGTGTTTGCAGCTTTAAAAAAAAAAAAAAAAATCTGCTAGGATTCTCAGAACCTTTAGGGAACCCTGAGGTGACATTTTCCAAAGCTTCTCTGAATGTGGTCATTTTCAACTTTTAAAGAACCTTAAAGGAACATTTTATAAAACACATTTAAGTGGAACCTTTAAATAACCTTCAGGGAGCAGTTTATTAGTAATGAACTAGTCGATACTAAATGTTAGTAACTTTATCAGAGTTCTTAATGCTTTAAGTATGTTGTTTAGAGTCTTAATTTACTCCTACAGACACCTAATTGATGAAAACATTTAGAGTGATGTTATGCGAGTTACTGTATGCATCCTTTGAGCTTGAAGTAGTCTGGCTATTCTCCTATGAACTCTGACATCTACAAGGTATTGTCACCCAAAGAACTGTTGCTCACTCTTCTTTGGCAATTCTCTGTAAACCATAGAGATGGTTGTGTTAAAATGCCAGCAGATCAGCAGTTTCTGAAATATTCAGACCAGCCTGTCTGGCACCAACAACCAACCCACATTCAAAGCCACTTAAATCACCTTTCTTCTCCGTTTTGATGCTCTGTTTGAACTTCAGCAGGTCATCTTGATCACGTCTACATGCTGTTGAGCAGGTGTACCTAATAAAGTGGCTGCAAGTTTATCTGCGTGATAAAAGGAGTTCAGAGTCAGCTGAACCACAGAAACACAGAGATTCCACAAAGATTCATGTTTTATTTCCCAGGATGCTTTATGAAAAGTTATTTCCATGCAAAGATCAAAACAACTATCTTTGAGTCAGAGAGCAAGCTGTGAGGTGCAGTGCTCCCATGACACCAACAAATTAAGTAACGAGCCAGCAAAAAACAGGAACATGACATCAACATGAGCCGCCTTTTATAGACAACACCATCTGAACCCGAGAGAGCCACTGCCAGCTTAAAAAAAATCCAAAGATTGTCTCTGCAGCGAGGGTGCTCGTTTCTGTGACCTCACACTGTAATTATAAAGTCTGACACAATAGTTCACCTAAACCTGAAAGACATTACCACACCACGTGGGTGTAGTTCACAAAGCAGATTAGAGCTTTTTTATAAATAAACATAAATACAATTAAGTTTGACCTTTACACGTCGGCATGCCAATCAGAGTCAATTTCTTTAAGCATCAATCTGATGTAGCATCAGGAATCATTTGGCAATTTCATCAAAGTCATTTACTGTACACATTTTGTTTTTATTGTCCTCACAGTCATGTAGCCAAACTGGGAAAGCCTGCATTAGGAAACACACACAAAGCTCTATGAAGCCGTTGTTGTTTACTGCCGAGTCAGCAGCTCAAAACCACCAATGAGCTCAGGGAAACGCTGACTCTACCAGATTTGAAGAGCAAAACGGTGGTTTGGTTTATCAAAGTCTACTACGTAGCCCTTAAATAACAGGATGCCAGTCACAGGTTTTGATGCTTCATGCATAGAATTCTGCAACATGTCACTGCACATAACAGGCATTCCCACAAAGTGCACCATTTGGAAACATAATAAAAATCCCACAGACTGAAGCGTTACCTGCTCAGAAACAAGTAAAAAAACAAAACCAAACAGATGCCGTAACATCACAACAAAGTGTCTCATTTTTTAAATAATAAATTATTAGCATTAGTTTTTCTCCTTTGTTTTTTGTTTTTTAAAGCAACTAGCGAGCTTTCATCCACTGGATAATAGTACACCACTTGAATCAGTGAGAGAGTAGAGAATGATAGTCATTGCACAACCAAAGCTTAACAATTCACCTGTCCGATACACATTAACAGGCTTGTGTTCCAACACAAGCAGCCCACGGGTAATCAGTAACCCTCACCAGTAAACAGGCAGGCGAGAGGATGCTTGTCATCTAACCGTTTGCTCAGTGCAACTTTAAAAATGTAGCCCTTGAGAAGAAGCTCTGAAAAAAAATATAGACACTTCCTTCAAATCTTTCTTAAATCCTGATAGTCCACTACCTACCGAGGTATAGTGTAGAGAGCAATGCAATACGAATTCATTCACAGTCTGACCAAAGTTAAGTTAAATAAGCGCTATATACACAGTCAGGGCTTCAACAGGCGATAAATGAGCCGTTTTTTAGCCTTGAAGAAGCTTCAGTAGGACACTTGACAGGAGCAAGGACAAGATCGCTGTCAGAGGGTGTGGGGGTGGGTTTGGCGACCCAGGGGTTTTCTTTGTTGGCACTTCTTGGTGAAGCTTAGGAGATGGGTGACAGGGATACAGGGCACTGCCCGTTGTTGTTCATGATATCATCCAAGTCTTCATCATCCAGGTCCACTGAGGAGGAAAAAGCAAACAAGCAGTTATTATAATAATCACATATTAGCTACAATTCAGTTCAGTTTTATTTTTATAGTGCCAACTCACAACAACAGTCGCCTCAAGGCGCTTTATACTGTAAGGCAGATCCTAGAATAATACATACAGAGAAAAAAACAAAAATATGACCCCCTATGAACAAGCACTTTGGCGAGAGTGGGAAGGAAAAACTCCCTTTTAACAGGAAGAAACCTCCGGCAGAAGCAGGCTCAGAGAGGGGCAGGGCCATCTGCTGTGACCGGTTGCGGTGAGAAGAACAAAACAGGAGATTAGCTACTTAGGCAAAATGAAATTTAAAGGGGCAAGAAGGGTAAGTTCAAATCAAACATTGCTTTTTTTTTAATCATTTGACAAAAAGATTGACCACCCTTGTATCTATATGTTAAAAATAAAGCCACTGTGGGTAGCCAGTCAGCTTAGCATAGCATTACCACTGGAAATTGGGGTAAACAGCTAGCTTGCCTCTAAAAACAAATGTTCCTAAAAGCTGTTTGACACAGGGTTACATGCTAGCCATTTCCACTAAGCTACGTTTTCTGCTTTTTATCTTAGCCAGGCTAAGCTACAGTCACGCTGTATTAAAGACGTAAGGGTGATGTCACTTTCTTTATCTAACTAGTTACTTATCTGTAACACCTAATTTTCCATTTACAGATATCACGGTGAAAGGCACAATCAGTGTATCGCTGCACGCCTACTTGTGGTTTTTTTTTTTCTATAGTTGCTTGATTTTGTTTCAGTGGAGTTTGATTTGTTTTTACTTAATTCTTTAATTGTAACCTTGCTTATGTCTGCCCATTGACTTGTTCTGCATTATCTATGAGACATCTTTATTTGTATACATCACTGCTGACTGAAACACACATACAAATATAATAGCAACATTTTATCCACCTTATAAATATTTATGACTAATCCAATACAGTTCAACAGCCAATAAGGAGCTCTGACATATCTACTGCTACTGTTATGTTTTATTACATATGTGCATAGAACAAATGCATATGCTGCCTGCTATACTGTCATTGTGTAATTGTAAACTGTGTAGGTGGGGTCATCACTTCATACTTCTATATGGAGCCTCACCTTTCTTGGACCGACCGATCTGGCCTAGTTTGGGTGCCCTCTGTCCGAGTCTCTGAGGGTTGGGCCCGCCACCGTGACCGTTGACCTGGGGGTGTCCCGGGTTGAACTGCCCCGCCGGGCCGGGCTGCCTGGGCGGCCCGCTGGGCGGGATGAGCTCGGGGATACCTGAAGCACCGTACATCTCTGGGAGGCGTCCTTTAGTGTCTGACCGCTAGATGTCCGCACAGCCCAAGCTTTGTGTCGTGATGGAAAGCTTCGCACTTCCGCAATGGTATTAACCGATGAATGTATGGGCAACAGACGACTAAATACTGGAAATTACAGAAGGGAAGTCCGCCAAACCTGTCAACCAAAGTGAACACGTTTGTCAAAAAACGCGAGTGAGAGAGCGAAAAGCTCTGCCAGTTGTCTCCCAACACTTCTCGGCTGTTTACACTACAATAAGCCGTGTACTCGTACGTGTTTTCAGTTGTATTACTACTATCAGGTGTAGCAGCTCCCTTCCTGCCCACTACAACAGCACAGCGACACAAAGCGTGTCTTCGGTCATTCTACTCGCTATAGTCAGAATAAGAAAAGCTTTTCCACCCGTCTCTAAACAACAGTAACTCAGCGGTTTCTCTACAATACGCTTAAAATATGACTAAATATAAAAATACGGCCTCACCTTCGTTTCTTTGAGGCCGCAGTAAAGAGCTGAATTCGGTAAAAGCCGCTTCTGAGAACCGTGTTGTTGTTTATCAGCGCTGTTTCTCTCTCTCCCTCTGTTGGCACGGCGTTGAGGAAGCGTCGATTTAAAGGGGCCTCTCAGCGTTTTCTCGGCCTTGGGGATTTCCTCGTATTGTGTCTTGACTCATAGCGTCTTGCGGACGTCACCGTGCGGTTGACAGCGCTGAACTTCAGATTATACAGTGGAGGTGTGCCAAAGTTCCGAGGGCTCAAAGCGTAATTACGCACCTCTTGTAATGAGAGAGTGACTCTAGAGCCAACCAATGACGGACGGTGTTCAATAACACCCCTCCCCCCCTCCACCCACCCCATACACACCACATAGAATGCTTCATGTCGGGTACTTCACGTCAACCCCCTCTTCCAGAGACTTTCATTTCATTTTATATGGGGAACATGAAAGTGTTTACAGGAAGTTGTTATTTACCACAAAAGTACACAACTTTTTGTCCGCTTTGACACTTTGTTCTTTTTTCAGGTTACTGCAGTATGCTGTGGCCTTGAGTCAGTGCCCCTGGCAATGTCTGAGTTCACCTTCACTTATCTAAGCAACCTGACTCAACCCCAGCCACTTACCTCTGCCACTTATTGACTAAATGAAACAGACAAAAACAAATCTTTAACTTCTTAAACAACACTGTCAGTGATTACAAATTCACTGCCCTGCATTTGGATCAAACTCAAGTGGTCTTTTGTTTATAGTACAATGGAAATTCAAGAGAGTCCAAACACACCAAAAATGTTATGCTAATTTTGACAATACATCTTTGACTCAGTGGGAACTTCATAAGTTCAGTGAAGAAAAGGCAGACTAGGCTTCAGTATGATACCATTTCCATTTTCTTTAATTAAGCTCATATCAGCCATCAACTAAAAATCATTGGTTTTCAACCAGGGGAAATATTACCAAGTACACACTTTGGTGTAGATGCAGCACAAATACTTTGTTTTAATAATCAGTGTTGAGCAGTTAGGTTATTATAGATGAAAGAATCCTGTCCCAAAGACTAAAAATAGGTTTGGAAACATATATTAATTAACTGAAAAATAAACACTCAACTTAAAAAAAAATATAAAAACAACAAAAAAAAAAAAGACATTAAGCACTTGCAAAACTGACTAAAACAAAAATATAAATGTTTAGTTTTAGATTGAGTCGATGGATAAAGTTTTGTTTTGTTTTGCTTGAGACGTTTGCATAACTGTGAATCACCTTACTTTGTAAAATGTATTGAAATACTGGTTCTGATTTGGTCAAATTTTACTGATGGACAGCAAACACAAAGGTTCTTCTACAACCCCAATTCCAAAGACGTTTGGATGCAGTGTAAGCTGTCAATAAAAACATAATGTGTAATTTGTAAATCCCAAAAACCCATATTTTATTCACATGTTTGAACGGAGAAAATTTACCATTTTATGGAAAACTGAATTCATTTTAAATTTCATGACAGAAACACATCTCAAAAAAGTTTGTGCTGGTTCATGTTTATCATTGTGTAGCATCCCTTCTCCTACTTAGGCAGTCCATAACAATCTAGGAACTGAGGAGGCCAGCTGCAGGACTTTTGGCAGAGGAACGTTGCCCCATTCCTCTTAACAGTCGTCTGCACTGCAGGGTACGGAAGATACGGAAGAGGATTAGGGCCACTGGAAAAAAAAAAAAGAATTCTGACTTTAATCTCAGAATTCTGAGATTAAAGTCAGAATTCTTTTTTTTTTTTTTTTCCAGTGGCCCTAATCCTCTTCCGTAGCAGGCAGATCAGTTCAGCACCTGGAATCTTTCACTATGAAGCCATGTTGTTGGAGTAGATGCAGTATGCAGTTCGGCATCTGGCTGTGAAGATATGTTGCTCTAAAATATGCAAATACTTTTCAGCATTGATGATGCCTTTTTAGATGTGCCTGCCTAAAACGGCATAGCCTGCATTTATGAATGACACGGTGAACTGCATTCATAGATAGTGATTTCTAGAAGTGTTCTTGGGTCCATGCAGTGATTTCCACGAGCGAATCATGCCTATTTTCAATGCTGTGCTGCTCGACGGCCAGAGTATCACAGACATCTAATGTTGAATGTCTTCTTTGGCCTTCTTCCTTGCGCACAGAGGTTTCTCCAGATTTTCAGAATCTTTATATATTATATAGATGATATATACTGTATTTAAATAATGTATGTTTTTTCATTCAAATACATTAAGTCAAATTCTTTCTAAACAGACAGTTTTTGTTTTATGGCAGATTCGAGAATCTTAATCTCTGCTTTCTGTATTCTGTTGTTAATAAGATATGTGCTTATAAATCATTGCATTCTGTTTTTATTTACTTATATGCAATAACCCAACTTGTTTGGAGTTGGAGTTTACATTCCCATGAATAGTAGGGTTAGTTTGTTTTCTCTGTTTGTTATTGCAAACCAGTTAACAGGGGTTTGTTTGTTTATTTGTTGCAATTTCTGCTAACATTTCATGTCATTAATGTATCAGCCATATTTGTGTAAAGCCAGAAGTCAAGACTGTTACATGAAAGCGGTAAAAAACAGTTTATGTTTATGTACTGCTTAGAAATATCAGTAATAGTGCAGTGGTTGTTAAACACCCATACTAATCTTTAATCTGACCAAATAGCCTCCTGTGGTGTAAACTAACAATTCTGTGGTTTTAAATGCATTAAAGCTCATGTTTGGTGAGGATTAACCCCAGTAAAGAAAAGAAAACAATACTCCGGGTCACTTGCATTCAGCTCACAGTTTTTGAGAGGGTGTTATCTCCATGTTTATCACATTTTACAGGTGAGCCCATGCACAGTTGAGAGATTATCCAAGTAAAAAATTCTTAGACATGCCGAGACTGATCTGAAACACAAACTGTAGACCCCACGTGGATGCACACCGTCTGGGCAGCTATATAACTGTCGGCATAAGCAATCACCAGACTCAGAGTTCCTCGTCGTCCCAACGAACACTTTAAACACTTCGGAGTAAGAAGAAACACCTTTGGCATCATGTCCAGGATCACCGCGGTAACGATCTTGCTCGTCATTCTCGTCAACAGCTTGTGCAGCAGCGCAGGTGCGCAACGATTATTCTTTTTCACTTGTTCTGCAGAGATGTAGATGTCACAGTTTTACTCTGCAACATGGCTGTAAACAGGTGACTCTGTTAAACTGTAGACTGTGACACTGGTGTTATACAGAGCTGATGGGTAAGGTATCGCTGCTCCACATGACTGATGTCTTATTTGTTATCTTCTTCCACTGCAGCTCCTTCCCATGGAGTATCCCTGTATATTCGCAAGTGCAGATGCACAGGTGAGTGACCAGTGACCACTTTCATCTTCTTTGCGTAAAAAAATGCAAAACAAACAAAAACAAATTTAAAGACACAAAACAAATATCTTAGTTCTTTGTGTTGCTATGGGCGTATGTGATGGTGTTTCCAATTGAACATTTAGGGAATTTTCTCCTAAGTTCTCTGCTATTAAAAACATTCCTTTTTTATGTGGAGACAGTTACAGTGACCAGCTGTCTTCTCTTGCAGAGATTTCCACAGGCAGGTTTAAGTGTCCCAAACCGCTCGTGCCCACAAACTACAACAAGCAGCGAGATGTGTTTAAATGCGCCTGCAAAAAAATACAAGAAGAGAGTAAGTGAAACACAATCCCGTCAAGAGAGATGTTTCTCTTTCCTGTGATAATATTCAGTAAATATACGAAGTTGTCATCATTTTTTTTCTTTTTTTGTCTTGTAGAGCGTTCAGATCTTCTGCAGTTCTGCCGTGTGATCAAGAAATACAACCTTGCTGATCTGCTCTGAGATAAAGAAGTCCAGACACTGACTAACCAAACTTAATATCCTATTACGTATGACATTAATCTTGTTATGTAGATGGTTGTGATTTTTTCTGAAATTGTAAATAAAGACAGTTATTTTTTTTATTACATAGAGTCTCGTCTCCTTCTGTGTTTCCACATATTTAACTGAAAAAGCCCTCAACCTTGAAAACAAATAAAATGAACATTTTTAATATCCTATTATTCATTTTTTGTCCTTTTTTTAGTATTTTGAAATTTTAAAAACATGAAAGAGAAGCAATTATTGTTATATATGATCTGGTCTCACTCTGAAATGTGTTCATAGATTTCACAGAGACAATGACATAAATACACTGATTAATAGTGAATCATTTCTATGGAGGATTACTTGTTTCCCAGCTGCCTGGCCTCCAATCTTCATGTTGAACTATAGTAAAAGAAGTTCAGCACAAAAGTGAGAGTGGTTTCTATGTCACCCAGAGTTAAACAAGACATTAAATGGACATTTTTCCCTAAATATCATCAAAGTGTGTGTTGCTTTAATGGCAGGAATGCTTGTGAAATAAATGACTCATTTCTTCAATGCTGTTACAAAACCCTCACCACACAGGCAGGAATGTCCACTGATATATAAACTGATGATAATGTTCATCTTCTTTTTTTTTTTAAAGGTTTATTTTTTTATGCCTTCAACTGAAAACAACAATAAAACAACAAAATCAAGACACAGAATCACTTTTCACATGTTAGCCTCACACGTCCTGTTCTTGTCTTATTGTCAGTTACTGTTAATAATCAGGTCCTACATTTCTGAGCAGACATAATATATTTTCAGGCTGCAGTATTTTTAATGCTACTCGAGCTGATTTCTGTTAGCTGTGGCCCCTGAAGAAGTAGACAAAACCTTTGTTTGATGGAGGCATCGATTCACAACTTTATCTGCCAAGACAAAGAGAAATTCAGATATCAGCACACCAGCGCTGCATATGTGGACAATAGGACCTGCCTTTGCAAATCATTTTGTGTAACTTTCAAACTTTAATAGTCATTATTTCCTTGAGTTGAAAGCACTAATGAAAACAAATGACATTAGCCCATTGTGCCAACACAGGCACACTCTCTGTCACTGAATAGTGAAGTAAAACCTGTGGGTTATAAGTCCTTTTAGAGTTTTATCTGTGAACTCCAAATCCTGCAGGTCAGCAGTGATAGCAGTCATGGGAACACAGAGGCTTGTTTTTCCAAACAATACGATCTATCTGATTTCAGATTTGTAGCAGAACTCTGCAGGCAAAGCACCATTTTGTCTCTAATGTTCATCAAAGGCTTGTAGAAGCAAGTCCACTTGGCGGTAGCCATCTTGGCAACAATTTCATGTAGTTTTTTCCAGCTAAACAAAAAAGAAGGGGTCATATCCAGAGCATTAAAACATTAAAACTCCATATATGGAGCGTCCAATCACATCTAACAAATAAATTAACCAATAAACAGTCCAGTGCAACAACATGTCTGGCTCATTATCATTTAGAATGTACTACCAAATGATTCTTTGGGTCTAGTGGGTCTTACACTAAACTCTCCTACACACATCTGTTCAGGATCCATTGAGTCTCTCTCTGATGAAGCCTGGTTTTAAATTTACACCTCAGTGATGCCACCGTGCAAAAATTGTTGCCAGCACTCAGTTTTCCAACGATTTGGATAAGTTCTAAGATTTTACAGATGAATCCATGCAGAGCTGAGATAGCATCTGAACAAACAAACAAGAAAACATCCCCCTTAAACATGTCAGGACTGATCTGTAAGTTCAAGCTCCTCACACCGTGTCAGCGTGGACTCACTGCGGGGGTATAAAACTCAGATCCTCGTCTTCTGCAGAAGAATCTGAACACGTCAGACGGAACAGACGAACCTTCGCCACCATGTCCAGGATCACAGGGATGACGCTGCTGCTCATCATTCTGGTCAGCAGCCTGTGTGATAGCACAGGTACATACGAGGATCATTAGTTTTGAACTTTATATGCATGGATGGTTATGTTGCTGTTTTACTCACCAACGGGACGATAACTAACTGACTCATTTTAAATGTAAACTATTGTGCACCACTGCCCGTGAGTTTGAGAGGAAATGTTACACGGGGTTGATGGATAATGTTTTACGTTCGTATAAATGATTTCTCACTTGTTTGCTTTTCTTTTTCACTGAGGGCAGAGTCTGCTGCTCAGTCTGGTGTGACCAAACAGGATATTCTCAGATGCAGATGCACAAGTAAGTTACCAGCAGTTTTGGCCTGTATGGCCTGTATTTGTATAGCGCTTTTACAAAACCCATTACAGTTTTGTTTGGTAATGTCATTGTTGCAGTTGTAACTGCAACAAAACACACAAACACCAACATTGCAGTCCTCAGGGCTGCTATGATGCTACATTGAAGTGTGTCCTATCTTGAAAAGATCGACTGCAAATCTGTGCCGTTGTAAACGTTACCATGATGCCACATAAAGTTGGTTAACTGGCAATGACTGGAGTGAAATGGTTTCAGTGACCACCTCTATTCTCTCTTGCAGAGTCTTTCAGGGGCAAACTTAGGTGTCCCCAACCACTCCTACCCATAGACAGCAAAGAGAAACAGGCTCTGAACAAATGCCTCTGCAGCTCAGGAAAACAAGGCAGTAAGTGAAATGCAGTCATGTTTGTTTGAGGTTCATGTTTCCTGTAATAATGTTCAGTAAAGATATTTAAGTTGGTGTTGTTTAATTTTTGTCTTTTGTAGAGCGTCCAGACCTTCTGCGATTCTGCCACAGAAGTGTGTTTGGGGGAGCTGCTACACCCCTCTGACATAAATCAGTGGAATTATAAACGAACTTGATATAAAATTACATTTTGTATGATATTAATCTTTTTATATGTTTGTGAATTTTCTACTGCTGTAAATAAAAAAACAGATCTTCATCAGAGTTTTGTGTTCATATTGTTGTATGTATTATTATATTATTTTTTTGGTTCCATCATATATTTACAAAAAATGAGATCAGTTTCAGTTCTTCCATTCAAAATTACATTAAAGTTAAAGGAAAAGGGAAGGATTTTCCCTGATGTCATTAAAGCACGTATAGCTTTGAAGCCATGTGATGGTTATGAAACTGTGGTTATGTCTCAATGAAACAATCGCCACTGTTACATAGAATTATGCCTTTTTGTCTCCACACTGCATTCTTTTTCATTTTTCTAATTATTCAGTTCAGTTATTTTATTTCTATAGTGCCACAAAGTTGTCTCAAGGAGCTTTATACTTTTTTATAACAGGATATAGAATTATTCCAGCCTGTCCCCCTTTTCAGTTCTCATCTTGTTTCTTCTTGTCAGTTCATACTGTTAATAGTCAGGTCGTATATTTTTAAAGAGACGACTATGCAAAAGGTTTGAGGCTCCTCTCATTTCTTTACATTTTTCAAGGAAAAAAGGAAATAGTCATAGTGAGTTGAAATATGTTCAAACATAGGTGGGAACACAATATATACTTGTATACAATATACAAGTCAAACTAAATGAGTCAAAACCAGATGACAATTCTAATGAGCTTGAAAGTCAGAATTTGGTATGGCTGGTTTTATCCTTCAACACAGACTGAACTTTGTTGGGCAGCTTTCTTGTAATTTCTTTAAGTAGTCTTCAGGAATAGTTCTCAGGCTTCTTGAATGACATCCAAAGCTCTTCTTTGGATGTTTGCTGCCTTTTGTTCCATTCTCTGTCAAGATGATCCCACATTGTTTCAGTAATGTTGAGGTCCAAGCTCTGGAGAGGCCAATTCATGACTGATAGTCTTCCATTGTGTGTTTCTTTCTGTCCAGGTAGGCTTTGACTGGATTAGATCATAATCATGTTGCAAATTATCAATCAGTTTCTTTCCAGATGGCCCCAAAAGGTTGATTCTGTTCATCTGGATGTAGCATCCAATGAATTGTTTATGAGGTTGGGGAAACCTGCAGTCAGCTGAGACTGAAGAAGTCAATTGGATCATTTAAGAAATGTTTCTCCCACTGAAAACGCTACGTCCAGATGAACAGAATCAACCTTTTGGGATTTACTTACTTAGATGATTGAGCATGCATCAAGAGTGTCTAGATGCTCTTGCATGTTAGATTAAAGACTGACAGTAAATTTCAATGTTTATAATTCTGTCAATTTTGAATAGCACCAACACCACTGTCTAAAATGCAGCTCCAAACCATGACAACCATGGTTTACAGATGGCTGTAAAACCCTGTTGTGCCTCTCCTTCCCTTTTCTGTTCATGCTAAAAATTTTGTTGCATTTGTTGAACTACATTGGACAGTTTTTGCTGTGACATTTAGATGGTAGAGTCAGAATTTGATATAAACACCATGAAATTGGGGATTTTACTGGAATTTTGCTTTCTAAGTTTAAACTAAGAAAATAGGTGTTTCCCAAAATGACAAAGTCTAGCTTTGCTTTATTTCACAACTATTGCGTTTTGGTTGTGAAATGAGAACATTACTCTGTGGGCCTGTGAAATATTAAGTACAGTATTACAACAGATCACCACAGTATAAAACACAATATGAGACTGAGTTATTTTTAGTGCTTTCTATCTTCTATGAAAATATTAACGTCCTTCTCACCATCCCCCTCTCTTCTTTTCTAGCTATTTCTTGTCAGTTGTGCTGTCAATAATCTCCATTTTCTTATATTTTTCATACCCACCTGTTTACTGCCTACGAGGAATGTCACCTCTTTTAATCTCTTTTATGATCATTCGTCTCAGCTTTAGCCCTGATGCAAGAGAAGAACAGGTTCTGTGTGATAAGGGTAAGCGTTAGTGAATGGGCCTTTCCTGTTAAATGTTTTGCACACTTCAACAAGAAATGAGAAATCAGATATCATAGTGGAGACATTGTTTGTGGTGAAATGGTTTACCAAGAAGAATCACTGGAAACCCTGTTCGGATGGTGAAATTCCAAACTACTAATTTTCTAAATTAGAGGTGTTGAGTTATGCAATCGTTTTATTTTACACAGCTTCCTACAAATTTTCGTGTCTAAACTACTTTTTACACTTTAACCAACCTCTCACTGGACTCAGCACACTGCAGGTCAGCAAAAAGGCCTGTTTGTCTCGTTTCACCCATATTTACACCAAAACATTACAGTCAGGTGGTGACTTATGAGCAGCATTCAGATATGTAAGTAAAATAGGGAAGAGTAAAAGAAAGAAAAAGTGAAAAAGAGTAGAGCACAAAACTTGGCTTACAACAGTTTGGATAAGGTGAGTCATCTATTCTATCATGTCTGGTTGAACATTTCCACACTCTCTGGAACAGCGATGTGAATTATTCCTCAGACGGAAGGCTGCCTGTAACCCGGTCTGCTCCTGAGCAGAGTTCTAGTGGAATATTTTATCTCCTCGGGGACTGAAATGTGGCTGAAGAGATAAAGCTAAATAACAGCTTATGTTAGAAGACAGCAGTGTTTAATACTTTAATGAGTGAGGGACAGCTTGCTCCTGAGGTCACAAACAAAAAGTTTGCTAGTTTGTACATCTGTACCTGTTTTTTTGTTTGTTTGGGGTTTTTTTTTTGCTGCTGTGTAGAGAAGTTAATCTGCGTGGTTTATGCTGGGGCATAAATAAACAAAGTAAAAAATAACTCATTGCTACAATAACTGCAAAAATGTTCACAGGTGTTTATTTTCCTAATTCCTAAGCTATTGATAATATAATTTCATTTTTGAATGAGGGAATGTCTCATTTCTGTGGTGACCTCCCGACTCAGGGAGTTTTATACTTTGTGGATCAGGCAGGGGTCGGGGTGGAAATCCTGGTGACCCTGAGCCTGGTTTCTGGTTAGATCTGGCTTTAGGAGTATGAAATATGACTTCTGGTAGAAGAGGTGGTGAGCAGGAGTAGGTAGACTTGTATTTGTCCAGTTTGGTACCTGCAGATTGGGTTTTTCACCCCCACTGGATTAGAGAATTGCTTCTGTGTGCCTTGGACCTGGATCCTGGAACAGGTCCTGACTGTCATTTGTGCTCATGTGCCATATCATGTTTGTACTCAACCTTCTTGGAGTCCCTGGGCAATATGTTTGAAGGTACGCATGATGGGGACACTATTGTTCGGCTGTACTGCTTCAGTGCTCACATGGACAATGACAGTGTGATTAGGAGGGAAGACCTGAGTGATCTGAATTCACATGGTGTTTTCTTGTTCCACTTCTGTGCTAACCACAGTGTGTCAATTACAAACACTGTATTTGAGCATAAGACTGTCCATATGTGCACTTGGCACCAGGATGCCCTAAGACACAGTTTGAGGATTGATTTTGTAATCTTATCATTAAACCTGCGACCATGTATGTATTAGACATTTTGGTAAAGAGAGAAACAGAGGCATCAGCTGATTGCCACCTGGTGTTGAGTTGGATCAGGCGGCAGTGGGAGATGCTGGAGAAACCTGGTTTACTCTATGTACAGTAAAGGCTCTTAAGGAGTGTCTGGGAAAAACCTGCTCCACAGGATCTTCAAATCCCAGCTTTGGTAAAGCTTTGAGAGCATTCCAAGGGTCCACAATGAGTCCCTCATATCGTGCACCTCTGTTGCCAAAGCTGATTTATGGAGCTGTGGCTCCAAGATAGTTGATGTCTGAGTGGCAGTAAAACCCCAAACCAGATAGACCACAGAGGTGAAGGTAGCAGCTAAGATGAAGAAGGAGTCCTGTGAAGCGTGGGACTCTGGAGGCAGTTGACAATATAACCCTGGCAGTAGCTAAAGCAAAGACTTGGTCAACTTCAAGGTATTTCTAGCTAATCATCAGATGAAAGAGGAAGGGGTAGTGACTTCCTCCTCACACTGCATAGAGTGGGCAAGGACAGCTAACCTCAAATTAGAGAGTATAATTTGGTGGTAGAAAGAATGATGTCTTCAATCCCACTTACACACCTTCTGCAGTGGTCCGGGACAAAGGGAGATGAATTGAACCTCATGTTCAGAAGGAGCAATGTAGTCCAACCACCCTTTGTAGCTTGGTCATATGGGAGGGGCTTAGAGTAGAGCCAGTACTCCTCCACACTGAAAGGAGCCAATTGAGGTAATTAGTGCATCTGATCAGGGTGACTCCTTGATGCCTCCTAGGTGAGGTGTTTCCTACCATGTGCTACCGGGAGAAGGATAGAGGGCAGATTCAGGATAGTATCTCTCCACGACGCTGGCAAGATTAAATCTCTTGGTTGGCATGGGAATGCTTCTTCAGTGTCCCCACAGATGATCTTGGGAGAGGAAATATCAGGGTATCTCTGCTCTGACCCAAACTTGAATAAGCAACAGAAAATGGATAGATGGACTAAACTTCATCATGTAATGAGCATCGTCAAGGAATTTATTTGCAATTATAATATAGTTCTCTTCTTATCTTTTATCTTCTAATGTTAATCCACTTTTCTTTTGAATAGTTCAATAATGTTGCGACAGGTGGTACAGGTTCAGCCACAGAGCACGGTTCAAGAGGAAGGGCAATGGAGCACTGGTCTGTGTGAGTGCTACAAAGACATGGGCGACTGTAAGTATATTAAATTATTACATTGTCTTTGCTGATCCCCAGTGATTGACTGATAGTTGGATTGAACTCTTATTACCTGTCAGTGATTTAATATAGTGTATTTATGTAATCTATGCAGGCTGTTTTGCCCTGTGCTGCCTCCCAGTCTTTACCTGTAAAGTGACCAGTGCAGTGGGAGCTTGCCCCTGCCTACCTCTGCTGGACTGTATAGGCTGTGTACCACCAGCCTCTCTTGCCATGAGGGCGTCTGTCAGGCAGCGATATGGCATAAAGGTACTAGAAAACAGCATAACTGTTGCCTTTTTTTTTTTTTTAGAAAAAAACAAAAACAAACCCATAAAATTGTTTCCTGATGAAATTCTAAGATATACCACACTCAAATCACATGAGATTCACATGAGATTTTAAAATAAAACCTGTGAGGTCTAAGCATCTCTAATCGCACTACCCACATAGCAAGCAGGTCTGACCCAGATCTGGCATCAAGCTGGCACTTCTGACTGATCAGTGTTATGGCAGGATGTTATGTCAACCAGATGTGGGGCAGGTCTGGCAATGATGGCACTATTTATGTTCCTATTTTCCTATTTTAGTTAGAAGACCCAAATGCCATGTTGCAATACTGTACTGCTACGGTAGCCAACGTTTCAAATGCAGGTTGGACAGGTTTGTGAGTGTACACTTTATCAAAAACCTAGTGACGGTTTACTCATCTTTGCTAGTTGGTGGCTGTAGCTCAGGCGGTAGAGCAGGTTGCCTACTGATTGGAAGGTTAATGGTTCGACCCCTGGCTCCTCCAGTCTGCATGTCAAGAGTGTGAATGTGTATGAATCTAGTTAGAAAGTAATCCAGGAGAGTAGAAAAGCTCTGCGTAAGAGTCAGTCCACTCTACTCTGTCTGAATAGAGTTTCATTGTGTTACTTTTGCATTATTATGTTCCGGCACATGTTGTTATTAGATGGCTTGATTAAGGTAAACATTAGGCTGACATCTGGGGCCAGAACTGAAATTGTTCTGGGCCAGCACAGGGCTAGCAGTATGTCTGCAACTGGCCCGTGGCTGCACACAACTTACACATGGCCCACATACTGCAATGAATGATGGCCCTTTGGTGGCCCAGATCAGGTTTGCCAGAGGTAATCCACACATGGGCCAGCACAGGACCACCAGTGTGTCTGCAACTGGCCTTGTGCTGGCCCATGTGTGGGCCACCTCTGGCAAACCAGGTCTGGGCCGCCAAAGGGCCATCATTCTTTGCGGTATGTGGGCCATGTGTAAGCACATTGTGTGGGCCAGATCCGGCCCATACCAATTTTGCTATGTTGGTAGGGGCAGCTAGCTTCTCTGAGCCTCACCAAAACATTAATAATAGAATTAATAATAAAATTAAACATTAATGACAAAAAAAATCTCAGTATATGTATATTTGAAATAAGTAAACCTCCAGTAACACTCACATAACACTTACATAATACAACCTAAAGAAATATGCACAAATAGATATTTTAGTTCATGTCTTCCAGTCAGTCTCAAATTTGGAACTTTATAGCCTAAGGCGCTGGAGAAATTGTGCCTTAGACTGTAAAGTTCCAAGGTGGGTCTTTGTAGCAGTTTTGTAATTATTTGATTCAAGTTCTTATTTCTTCCAGTGTTTGGGCTTAAATCCTATCCAAATCAATTTTTAATGGACAATGGAGTGGTGGCAAATGTTTTTTCTTTCTTTTTTTGAGGTAGAAATGACTGTCTTTGACTGACAAGATGAAGTACTAAGCTAAAGTTATAACTCAGTGCTAGCAAGCTTTGGTTTCAAAGAGACAGTAACTATTTACTGCTAAGATACAGATAAAATACTCGATACTCACATTTTAGTGAGTCCAGAGCTCCAGAGGTTGCTGCTTAGTAAACACAAATGGTTAGTTAATGAAAAGTAACATTTTGCTAATGCTAATAAGGCTAACAATCACATAGAAAGGCTACATGTCTCGTTGTCCTGGACACTACAAGTTTTTTAAATTCCCCTAAAAAGACTGACTCCATGTCTTCCAAAATATATTTTCCCATGTGCTTCACTGGTGATAATATTCGAAACTACTATCTGAACCTGGGGAGCTGCTTTTCACTTCACACAGAGAGGACAGATGGTTTGAAAGAGGAGTGAAAGAAGCCATCTATGTCCACTGTGAGCGACCATCTTTGAACAGAGGCGGGGGTTTACGATACCAACTCTCTGCCATCTATAATCCAGTTTTGAGATCCCTTCCCAGACGCCTTAACGCCCACTCACATCCTGGGCCATCTGACCTCAGGAATTCGCATGATAAGGTGGGGCCAGGTTTCACAATGAACACACCCGAAACTCTGGCTGATTGGGACCCACACCCAGTTTCACACCTTGGCTCAGGCGATTAGAGGATCATCAGGGGGTCCTTTTGTCCCTCTGTGGGGGGAAACTCCCACTAGGTTTATATCTGGGACTCTCCACCATTTAACCTTAGAACTGAAGAAGCTTCTCGGATGAGAGGTGAAACGTCTTCAAGCAACTTAAAGAAGTCCAGACGCTTTTCTTTGCAATCTCCTTTGACTACGATGACCTGGATGACTGAGAACCTTCACAGATGTATTAATAAAACTTAGCTGTTCTGCAAAACATATGTGGGTCTGTATTGTTGTATAAGCGGGTTTCAGTGTTTCCCTCACTTCTTCTGTTGGCCGTATTTAACAGGATGTAGGCATATTCTGTTTAAATTCAGTGTTGGACACTGATGTGATTAAAGCTTTTGTCACAGTTTCCTCAGTGAATAAATGATAGAGCCGTTTACCACAGGGCTCTTCCATGTTCAGTCTGGAAGACAAGTTAAACTTTACTCTAACTGTTAGCGATTATAAAGTCTTTCATTCAAATGAAAGAATCTATCCCTGCAGCTGTAGTTGATGTCATGATAAACAGAATGTGACTGATTGCTTCCCAATGCAGCGCATTGTGTCCCCAGCTCAATTACACAGAGCTGCTGGGCCTTTGCATAATTCTGACTGTAGCTGAGGAGATTGAGGTATATAAGTGATGAATCACAATAACAGCACACAGGAGAAATAGATCCAACGTCACTACGTGCTATCGTAATGACACCAGTTATTACTTGAGCAACGCAAACATCATTGTTAGTCTGTGCGGTAACATTAGATATTTGTTAATTATTAAATAAATAAGCGTGCATAACTGCCATGAATAAACAAATGAATAAACAACTAAGTACTGAATTGCTCCGGCACCCACCTACTGCCTCACTGCTGTGTTTGTCCACACTGTGCACTCATCCACCTGGATGTGTGAACACAGACTCCTGATAGACATCAGGTCGCCGTCACTGATCAGTGCTCAGCTAATATGAAACAGCTGTTTCCCATGCAAACAACAAATGTTCAGTTTGATGTGGGATAAGGCCAGCCTGTCCTTTCTGGGACAGTGAAGAAAAGGAGAGATATGGTGGGAGTGGTTGAAGGCCAGCAAGGCAGATGCTGGAGCGCTGCCATCGGAGAGAAGGAGGTGGTTGGTAATGTTGGCTTTAATGGAGGTGGAGTGGGCTGTCAGTGGCTGTCAATACCGCAGAGCATGAGCTAGGAGGGTGCCAAAAATTCTTATGAAAACAAGTCCCAGCATGTAGGCTGTTTGTGAAACAAGGCAACTATTCTCTCATAAGAGAAAAGAGATAAGGCCTTAACGGTACATACCATGAAAATAAAACTTCCTTACATACGCTGACGTTCAGAGCCATCTTTCTTAAAAAATTAAATATATTTATCCCGCTATGTTTCTTCAGTTACCCCCAGTTTCACTGTTCATAGACATTCATGGTTCCCAGAGAATCACTGGAGTAGACACTGGTGATTGCCAAGGCCAGCAGGATTTCTTGTAGTGCTACTATGAGATTCGCATTTTAGATGAACTGTCTAATAAATGGACTCGCATGGAATTTGGTACAACTTGTTCTCATTATTTTTTGGGCTTGAAAGTGAAATATCTTAATTTTTATCTGATGTATTGCCAGGGACTTGTCAAAATACCCGCAAAAGTCTTTCAACTGCGGAAACACATCAAACGTGGCCGAGCTGTTGAATTCTCCAGTTTTTCTTTCACTTGTCTTTTATCATTAGCATGACACTGACGTAGTTTATAGCGAAAAATCTGTCTGATGTGTACCCTGAAAGTGTTTGTAATTTGTGTTTATCAGATGTCGGTAACAGTTTATGGCTGGCATGAGCATGAGCTGGCAAGTCTTCTAACCAGTGTCTTAGTGTTAAAAAGGTTTAGTCTGCTTTGCTGGCTAGAAACAAAGAGTTGAAGGGAAGACAAATGCTCTTTTGGAGTTTTTCTGTAGGAGTACAGTGTACTTTCCTCCTTTTGTCAGTTCTGTACAAAAGGTTTGCATTGGACTTCAAGAATTCTGGCCCTAATCTATGAGCACATGCAACTAATAGATCACTTGATGATCTACAAAGCAAAAACTTGTTTAGCTGTATCCATAAACCACAGAGGTGCAGTGCACAGACTAATGTATCTGTTAATCAAAACAGAAGAACAGGACTTCATTTGTCAAAACTTCCCAGACCCACACAAAACTTCCAATTAGGCCTAATGCAGTCTGTCTGTTGGTAAAGGTCATATTACATCATAATCAAGCCAAAATGAAGTTAGAAGTTTAACTTACACAAGGCTAGACCTGCTGTTCTAGAGTGAGGAGTGATAGTAGGGAAAGAAAACCGACAGAAACTGGCCTCAAAGTTGCTCTGCTGACTCAGTATCATGAAGGGAAAAATCACATGCCGTAGCTGTGCATGGAATGAACATCGGCTGTTTTGCTGTTTCTCAGACTTTATTGATTTATCAAATCTCACCCACCAGCATTTTCATCCTGACATTACTGACAAGTCCTTTCTCTGTTGCTATGAGCAAAGACTTGGCTGCAAGAAAGCCGATGTCCTCAGAGAAAGGATTCTCACTGAAACACAAGAACACTTAGTACTCATGCACTGACAAAGATACTGCCTGCTTTTATCCACACTACATGCATTTTTGAAATCTGGCCTTCTTTGTCAAAAAGAAATGTTGCAAAACTATAATGTAAATATTTGACTCTATTTGTAGTCTAACTTTAAGTAATCGTGCTGGTTTACTGCAGTACCAATCTGCTGCATGGCGTTTCTTTCACACCTAAATGCAAATGTTCACCTTTTGTTTGAGCCTCCCACTTGCGTTCAGGCTTCTCTTCGTGTGTCTCACAGGGGAGTGTGTGGAGCGACTGTCTGTATGGTTGCTGCTGCTATCCGCTATCTTGGCTCCAGATCTCCAGAGAGCTGAAAAGAAGAGCAGCATCCCACGCCTCTTCTTCTTCAGCCAGATACACCCATCTAACATCCCTGCAGGGGGCGCACTTGGTCTAGACACATCTAAAACTGACTTTCTCCCCACAGTGTGTCCTCCAGAGTACAGGAGTTGATTTAATCACATTTCCTCTGCTCTGGAGCCACTCCCGGTTACCTCAGAGAATTCAGCAGGGACACAATGCGTCCTGCGGAGAGGAAAGTTCAGTTTGTCCCAAGATGAAGTGAAAGAGCTGTGATAAAAAGGCATTTCAATATCAGAGCCGGGGCTTTGTGTTCCTTTAAGTAACTACTTTGATTGTGAGATTATATTCTTTCACTGGTGGAAACTAATAGAGCTCAACTCTACAAACAATTTCTTTTCAGTAACCTTGGAAGATATAGCTTCTCTTATGATGATAAGTGTATGTAAGAAAGTGTTCTTCTCTTTCCTAATGATAAGGTAGATTTGGGGGTTTCAGGGATTTCAGGGTTCAGCTGGCAGTACTTCTGTGCACATAGCGAGTACTATTTATGCACATTGCTGTATTAATGTAGCATTTTTAGTGAAGTGAAACTTGTTGTTGTTCTATACATGCAAGACACTACAACATACTGATGGTGTAAGCACTATAAATACATATATGGATATGTAAACACTGGACATTGTTATCATAACGTCACCATTTGGTTTCATTCGAGGTGAGAAGTTCACAATGTGCATCTTTGTTTCTTTAAACCTTTTTAAGTGACAGACACTTGTGAATCACAAGGTAGCCACACGCTAATGCATGCTTCACTTTATTATTTATTCTACTCTAAATCGGGCCATAATTTACAAAATGAACACCATGCTGCAATGTTACGTCGCAATGTTATGTACAATGACATGAATTTTATCACTTGAGAAAATGTCTTTATAAACTGTTATTATGGGTTTCATGCAAAGAGAAGAGAGCTTTTATCTACAGTCCTAATTTAATGCTATTTTTGACACCATCTTCATATTAAGTGCTCACCTTCTAGAAGAATGAAGGAAA
The DNA here is from genome assembly GCF_041146795.1 of Maylandia zebra. NCBI lineage: Eukaryota > Metazoa > Chordata > Actinopteri > Cichliformes > Cichlidae > Maylandia > Maylandia zebra. Next base: position 46,280,351 of record NC_135169.1, read on the forward strand.
CACAAACTACACAGAACGTTATTTATGAGCAAAAATGCATCTGTTTTTGGTTAATAATGATTATATGGCAATGCTGTTTATACTGAATGTACATATCAAATTAAGATTTTGAGATGAAACCAGTCATCCATATTTGTGTCTTCTTATCCAGTTCAGTTTGGTTTAGTGAGTGGGCTGTTGGGGAAGAATTGAAGAATGTCAAATATTTCCATTTTGCTTCTGTAAACTCTTTGATTATTCACTGTAAATATTCTGTTTCACCGCTAATATTCCATTTCCTGTGCATATCTATTTAGCTGATCTCTGTGTCGCTGCTAAATATTTAGTGTTGGATTGTTTCAGTGACTCGTAATAAATGCTAAATGTTGTAAAGCTGATTTTAAAACAATAGTGTGATGTGAATCCAAGGAAATGCCCAAGTCAACAACTTGTCAGTGAATTTGATGAAGAACACTTGCAGTATTCAAAATATGGGCACGGAGCCACATGCCACTGCTCCGCAGTACTCCTTTGTTCTACTCTATATCCCTTTAAAGGTTTAAACATGTAATTTTTATCAGCATTTTACGCGTAAGCATCAACTTTGAGTTGGATTTTACCCACATGCTAAATCAGCATAATTTGAGAAGCTGCTGATTTAGCAACTCTCGTTCATGCATTTTGACCTTAAAGTTTTTCTGTCTTAATGTTTTGTCAACATCCTTAATCACGCCCGCATGGTTAAAAACACGGGGACTCAGGGGCTGGTGTGTGTTGTGGTGTGACAAATATTGAATAAAATGGCTCAAACCTATGATCCCTGGACCCGCCGTGTCTCATTCACACCACATGTTTCTATTTAGGGACACCAGTTCCATTTAAGAGGAACATTCCAACCTAACCTTTACCCTAAATGGGTTACTGGGCGATTTGTTAGATGTTAACGTTAAGTTCTAACTATTTATGATGATGAGGAGGGTATGAATTAGTGTATTTCTCTGATTTACTCACGTTGCCACTGCCATGTGTGAACACATAGCATTAAGGTTTTGAGGGCACCTTTGCCATCATGTGAAGCATCCACCAAATATGGCCAGATGGTCATTACATCCCCCGGCCTCTGTCATGACCTCTATAACCAACCTGTGAGCCTCTGGCATCTGCAGCTGTTTTACGGTTCAGTATAAATACAGGATCAGGACATAAACTGAGTGCAACTGAGTGAGGTAAACAATAACTGTGTTTACTTTTAAAAGGTGTAAAAGATCAAAAGGAGGCATTTGCACATATCTAACAGCTAAAATCTCATTGATGTGTACCGACTGCTTTGTTTTTTGGTGCCTTAGGTAATGCCTTTCATGCATTACCTGTAAGATAGCAGGAAAAGTTTGGGAGTATCTGCGTTTACCTGCCCTGGATCCTTCTGGACTCATCCCATGGATGACCACAGTTGTCAGGGTGTTGACATGCCAGTGATACAGTATTGAGGCGCAAGTTCATATGACATTTATTATTACTGAGGCTTTTTTTAAATAAATAAATGGCACCGTAACTGCGTCAATACTTAGCAAACCATCACAAAAGTCACAGCTGCTTTCACGGTTTATCTGATTTGGGATCAGCTTCGACGTGTTCAGTCTGTTTTTACTTTCTCAGATTCCGTCTGAGAAAGCTCGTGGTTGTTTCAGAGGGTCGTACTCCACTCTGCACTCTACTTTTGTTCCAGGCGTTTTTGTTTAGATTGACTTGGACTATGTTTAATGACCACAGCCAAGCAATCAGCTGTGTTATAGAGCTGTTATAGCTTTGAACATGAACTATTTGATAACATTTGTTTCTTCTGTATATTTAACTCCCTTGATCCTTGCCCCTAGCTCGTGTCTGCACAGGGAACGGTATGCAATAACTGCATGTACCACTTCTTTCTGCGGGCCTTGTACATGGCGCCAGATAGCAAGAGGGAGCCAAATGAGGAAGAATACCATCACTTTTGTCAACATGTCCCAATATGAATCATTAACAGAGACGTCACTACCATCATTCATGCTATTTGAAAAAAGCAAGGGCCATTTAGATGGATTTCTAATTCTGCTTCAAGCATGACACTTCTAAGAAAAGGATTAAAGATCAGCACATGACAGCCATAAATCATCAACATGGGGTTCAGCAGACACTGGGTTTCTGTTATATACACCTATACAGCCTATGGAGGCATGCTGGTAAACTGATGATGGCTATTTATGTGCACACATTTGCAGTTATTGTTGTTTTTTATGTATTTTTGCTTTGCTTTGTATTTGCTTGATTCTTATTGCATTCTTTAAAAGTATATGGATGCCCTTCAGCTTGTGGTCTCTGCTCAATGTCTTGTTATAACTGAATAACGATTCCAAAATGAAAGTTGGATCAAAATCAGTGATGTTACTTTGACATCAGTTGCAGATGCAGGTCCGACACCTGGATTCTTATTAGACCTTCTAGCAAGAGAAATCCTTGCATTCAAGGATTGCTTTTTATGCCTATTTATCAGTGAGAAAATAAACAAATAAACAAATAAATAAACAAAAAAAATGTAAAAGTGTCTAAAGAAAAAAAATGAAAAGAACAAACATGCACAAACTCAGTGGCTCAAACACAGTACTTCAAAGATTTTGATGCTTCACTTGTCTTGCTGAGCTAAATGACTTCATGTTTAAGTGTTAGCATTCCTGAGTTTATGATCTTAACAAAGCTTGGATAACTGCAAAAGTCTAGTGTGTTAAGTTCACCATGCAACAAATGAAATGGAATTTAGATGAGCAAAACAATAATACTTTAGTGTTATTTTATGTGGAGGAGACATTTTTTCATAGCCATGTAGTAACCATAGCACCTTAATTACCTAGGAGATAAAAGCCACTGACATCAGGACCAGGAAGCTCCTGACCATGCACGGAGGGTTTCACCCCAAGTCCAGCACTCTGAGCCTGTATGCTAAGCCTCCAGCTGCTTCTCTGTCTGCAAAACCACCCATGAAAGCATTTCTGTCTCCATCTGCTGGATGTGCTGCAGCGTGCTGCGGATGCCAGATGTTGTTCGTCCCATCGCACCCTCTGCATGATTCTACGTATATTCAGACATATGCCTTGCTCCTTTTCTCCCTTGAGACATTTTGTGTCTCTACTTAGGGACACGTGACAGCTGACTATATCCACAGGCCACATCCTGCTTTTAATCCTGCTCAATCCTTCCAGTATTTTAGGCTTCTGGGTTTTTATGATATTGAAATATCCAAAACACATTACTGGATGTCTTTGTCTGGATATCTCATCTCAAAAATCCGTTCTGGCTTGCTCAGCATTCTCAAGCTGATGCATATTTGGTTCTACTTTTGGATGTGAAAGTAAAATTTTATCAGCTTTCCTAATCCAGGAATATCATCCTATCTTTTCCATGGTATGAGATATGTAGTGCTGCCCAAACCTGTTAGGAGGTCATTTGTGAGAAGACGGGCGTGCACACGGAATACATGGATTAACATGAATGAAAGTGGTCTAAGGAGATTGCAAAGAAAAGTGTCTGGACTTCTTTAAGTTGCTTGAAGACGTTTCACCTCTCATCTGAGAAGCTTTTTCTGTTTTAAGGTCAAATGGCAGAGAGTCCCAGATTTAAACCCCGTGGGAGTAACCCCCCAAAGAGGGACAAAAGGACCCACTGATGATCCTCTACCTAATCACATGAGCCAAAGTGTGAAAACAGGTGTGGGTCACAGGATGTGAGTGGGCGTTAAGGCGTCTGGGGAGGGAACTCAAAACTGGATTATAGATGGCAGACAGTTGGTGTCGTAAACCACCGCCTCTGTTCAAAGATGGTCGCTCACAGTGGACATAAATGGCTTCTTTCACTCCTCTTTCAAACCATCTGTCCTCTCTGTCCAAAATGTGAACATTGGCATCCTCGAAAGAGTGACCTTTGTCCTTTAGATGCAGATGGACTGCTGAGTCTTGTCCCGTGGAGGTGGCTCTTCTATGTTGTGCCATGCGCTTGTGAAGTGGCTGTTTGGTCTCTCCAATGTAGAGGTCTGGGCATTCCCCGCTACACTGTACAGCATACACCACATTGTTAAGTCTGTGTATTGGAGTGGTTCACCTGACTTCTTTATGAACGACTTAAAGAAGTCCAGATGCTTTTAAATCCAAGCTCCTTAGACTTAGACTTGACCTGGATGACTGAGAACCTTCACAGACATGAAGGAAAGTGATCGTGCCTCAGAGATAAACAGCATGTGTTTGCATGCTAATTTATCAGCTAACACTGGAAAACTTAGTTAGCAAGCTGCATCCGCGCTAATTACAGTTAAAAAAATTACTCACCAAACCCAAGGCACAAACCACTTGTAGCACACAGTGTACTATGTTATTTACAATAATACTGCCACATAAATCCCAACACCACAAACGGTGAACCTGCCCGCTTGATGACAAGAAATGACATGAACCAAGGTCGGGAAATACAGGTTGATATAATTCCTAACATTCGTCTCCACAAACTTATTAGAAAGGACCTGTATTCACAACCGCAAGTTTCAAACGCTTTTCACACCTGACGTTAACTTTATTAATTTCAGTGGGAAAGGCATTGCTTGGAGAATGCATAGGTTTGTTTTCGCAGATTGAGCTAACCAGAGACCGAATCCCAGTGCCTCGTTAGTTGTTCCTGCCATACACATGACGAACCACATGTGATCACATTGGAGCAGTGCTTGCAGGTTAATGCTATGCTTTGGTGTAAGTAGAATTTACATGCTTGGTAATGGGATTTATCTGCTGCTTTATGCAAAGCTTTTTCTGTTGTGGACTTCGGAGGTTGATTCTGATAACTGCTGAAGCCTGACCTGCACAGAAACGGAGCTTGGAGCTAGTTCTCTCCTCAGCTGAATGAATTTGTGTTCTTTTCAATTCTTCAAAGCTGCATACGTCTGTACGTCTGTGGGCCGCCTATACCTCCAACTGACTCCTGCTCTTTGGCCCAGGTTTATGTAACTCCACAGAGACAGAGGATAGGTGGGGCAGGCTGTGTTTCACTGATATGACTGCTGAACACTGAATCAGGCTGTTATTGTAACTACTTTATTATTTTCCCTCCGGTGTGTGACCTTGCTGCTTCCTTCTTCCCTCGTTCCCTGAAACACCCATCTCACACTCAGTCACACTCTTGTGTTCTACAACTTTGCTGCCTTTGCAAACATTAAAGAAACATTATTCTGTCCCTTAAACATGGGTCTCTTCTACTTTAATGTTCCTCACAGCTTCATTCAAACAGTCCTGTTCCTCTCCCTGTGAAAATGATCCAGAGTACTTGCAGACATTTGTGATTGTAAATGTGCATAACTCTGTCACATTGGCTGTCTAATCAATCAGCTTGGGATGAGCTTGAGGGACCTTAAAGAATCAGGCTCACAGAGTTTATGCTCTTGCTTCACCTGAGCAGTGTCCATACTACCAAAATATACAATCTCAGCCAGCTTTTCTATCAAAGTGTTGTTATCATCATCAATAATATAATCTGAATCTATTTTTGGTCAATTTTTTAGGCCCTATATACCTCGAACACCTTGAAATGTCAATATTGACATAGATTAGCAGTTAAGACTGAAGAAGTAGGGTAGGTTGTCGGTAAATTTCAAGGTCAGTATTTCAATACCTGCGTCCCATCTTTCAGCTGCACATAAACTGCATGTATAAAACAGAACAATGTGTGTGTGACTTAAAGAATAAAGTGTTTTGTCAGTGTTTTGATTGGTCAGTAAGTCCAGAATGCACTAACTAAATGTTTGGGTTTTGTTTGACAGCTATGTTCTGGCGGACGCATTATGGTTGTCATGGTTACAGGGTGACGCTCTCTCTGTGATTGTGTGTTTCCTGGGTGAGAGAGCGTGTCACTACCCGATCCGAACCAGATACCCGATCGGTACCACACATGTGCGAACGGTGTCTACTTCCGGTCAAAGCCTTTTACGATAGTTATGGGTCAGAGTATCTGTTAAGATGTTAAGAATAATAAGTATCTCTTAAAATGTTTGCAATAATGAAGCATTTCAATATAATGTAGACAAAAATGAAAAATAAAAAGATAGTTACGGATCAGGATTCCCCGATCCTTACTGTGCATGTGCAAAGTCGGACCGTACAAATCGGGTCTACCCGATCCGTACTGCGCATGTGCAGATTTTTTCTTCTTCTTCTGTTTGGTTTAATAGCAGTTTACTCCCCAGTGTACGAAGATACCGCCACCTGCTGACCGAGCAAATGAACCGTATTGTAAACTTAAGTAGCGTCATTACAAATGCATGTTTAATTTGATTTAGTGATAGTCAAGTGTGTTTATGCTTGTCTGTGTGGAGAGAATTGTTGGAATAGTGATAATGATGTCCACTATCACTGTCAATTGTCAGTAAACACTTATTCTGGCTGATGAATCTTCACATGACACATTACTAAGTCTGTAATTCGGCGCCGCCTCCTACCACTGTGCAAAAATGAAAAATGAAGCCAAAATATCCCGCTTGTGGAGGCTGCTATCTTGCAAATTTGGAGCCCGAGTCTGCGCAGTAGTGACTTGAGGTGGAGCGACTTTATAACGCTCCCGCCCACACCCCCGCTGGACATGACCGCAACACGCCCCTCTACACTTTTTACGTAGCCTGGCGGCTCGAGTTTTTTGCTGGTTTACCGCGACTGACGACTCGTTTAATTAAGGTAAATACAACCATGTCACTGTTATTAGAAAAAAAAAAAAAGACACACAGCTTATCATCTTATAGTTCTAAAACATCTAAAATCACTCTGTTGTTAATTCGTTTGCTAGATTAGCCGCAAGCATACGCACTGTGTTGGAGGCTTGTTGCTAGCTAGTTAGCGATGCTACACACCTGTTACTCTAATAGTCTGTATTATTGAAGGATTCAGCACATCTTAGTTTGATTTTTATCCATTTTTAGACAGCGATGAGGTCATCTGCACACTCCACAGAGGCCCAGAGTTACTGTTAATATTAAAAATGTAATTCTGTCCTTTGAGATTTTAACATTTAAGACTGTGAGTGTAATGGATCTAAAACTGTTTAAATCTCTACAGCCTGGTAACATGGAAACTTTAAAAACATCAGCAGAACGTTTCAGTAGTGTAGTCTAATTTGTTCTTTTCGTTTAATAATAGAGTCCACATTATATCAACAGCTACATTCACCCTGAAGAGAAACTGGTGAGGGAGACCATCAGGACCAAGCTGGGTTTCCTGGGTCCAGAGGTTTGGAGAAACTTCTTGCCTTTCTTTCATCACAGCTGTCCTGTACCAGAAGTTCTGTTGACCCACTCAGAGAGGCTTCATTTAAGAAACACCAGGAACACTGAAGCTCATCGCATTGATCAAGCAGGACTCATCATCTTCACCAGCAGCTCCCTCACAGGGAAATCTTTGCACTCCTCCGTAGGCCCGCCCCAGGAGATGGATAAACCCAGCATTTCATGAATACTGTGATGGAGACCTTTGGTTTGTGTAATGTTATAAATACTCGGATACTCCCCAGAGGCTCCAGGCTTTTACATAAAGATATTATATTCAGTCCTGTAGAAAGTTACATATTTAAAAATATATGTACCAGAAACCCGATCGGTACCCCGCATGCGCAAATCTTACGTCATTTCCTCTCTTTGCCAACATTACGACAGTTAATGTATTTGAATGACACGGTTAGCACCCAGTTAGCTCCTAGCATTTCTCAACAGCTCTGCCTCATTTTCGACAGTGGATAATCCATTTACAAACAAATTTATGCTTTTCTCCTCAGCAGAGAGCGTCCCCCGATTGAACAGCGTTAAATAAGAAGAATGGTGCCGAATTACAGACTTAATAATACTGACTTAGTAATGTGTCACGTAAAGATTCATCAGCCAGATTAAGTGTTTACTGACAACTGACAGTGATAGCGGACATCATCATCACTATTCCAACAATCCTCTTCACACAGACAAGCATAAACACACTCGACTATCTGTGACAAAGTGGCTAGGACAGAATTCATTTGCCATTTGTCACTTGCGTATATTGTTATTCTGTGTTCTGTTATTTTACAGTCAGCCATAATGCTTTAATTTAGACAGTGCTGGTGTAACTTCTCTTAACACACAATATCCCGGGTTTTGTTTGTGGTAGCAGTAGTTACATTCTTTACATCCATGCATGTGTTTTAAAGCAAACACTACTAACTAGTGATGGGACGTTCTGTATCGAGGCTTCGGAGCGTGTGTCGAGTAATGGAGGGGGCGTTTCCACGAAGCGCGTATCGAGGCTTGCTTCATTTATGGGAGGAGCTGAAAATGATGACGTCCGAAGCCTCGCTGCCCGGCTGTACCACGTGACTGGTTCATGAAGCGGTTCGAACTTTGCCGCAAATAATCATTTTCCATACTGCCAGCATAAATATACACAGTATACTGCCATCACTACAATATACATGTTTTACACACTCCTTTTGTTGTTGACATTTACAGGCTGTGTGCAAAATGCCACACTCTTCAAATTCATGCCAGCTATTATTTTTACGTCCAGTAGGTGTCCTGCTAGAGCAAATGAAGCTTCATGAAGCTTCGCGTTGGGGTGAACCAATTGGATGAAAAGCTCCAGTGCTTCATGGGGCTTCATCTGCCCATCACCACTACTAACCATCAGATCATCTGAATTTTCTTCTGTTTACAGACACATGTCTAGTAAATTATGTTTCTTTATGTTGCTTTGGTTATACTTACCATGGTGTCCATGTTGTGCATTCAGGTCCTGTATGTGAGACGGGTGTATGGGAAGGGCCGCCCACTACTTCCTGTTTATATAGGGTCATGAGGTCAATGATTGGATCACTGGGTGTAACCAAATGGAGGGTTTTCATTTTGTATAGTATTGTTTGTTTTCTTTAAAGTAGCCTTTTGAGTTATATTGTATGCAGTGTTTTACTTTACAAACCATTTAGTTGAGTAAATGAGTTTGTCAGTTTCATGCATGACTTTATTCCTGTTCTTTGTTTAGAATTGTATTATTTGGTTTGACCTATTTTGTTCAATGGTAGGGGCTAACGAGGTCAGGTGTGGGCAAAGTCTTGTATAAAGCCAGTGGGATTTTTGCATGCCTGATTGATTGTTTTATGGTAAAAGGGAGATGCTAGCAATAAAGTATGCTTAAAAAGAACTTCAATTGTCTGCTAATGCTATTTACTTATCACCTTCCTTGCTGCTTAAGTTATGCTACATCACAAATGGTGGCAGCAGTGGCTCCAGGCCAATAGGTTATAGCAATGCAGAAATCAGCCAAGTCAAGGAAACCTCAAGGGCCAACAGATTTTCCCCCAGAGGAGGCCCAAGATGATGGCAACCTGCCAGAAGCTACAGGTGAGCACAGCACGGAAGCACAAAGTCTCTCAGAGCTCTCAACTTTATTAAAAGGCCTGATGCAACAGCAGGCTGACCGTGAGGCAAAATGGGAGCAGGACAGACAACGCCAGGATGAACGGTGGCATAGAATGCAACACCAGTTCAGCCAACTGCAGCAGGAGGTCCAGTCGGAGCGCCGGGAGCATCAGATGCTGTGGGAAGGTGCAGTAGCTGATTCCGGAGTGCCTCTGAGTTCCTCAGTGCGGCAAAAGGTGCAGCAACCTGTTCAACAGCGAGGAAACCCCCCTGAATCTTCCGCAGCACCACATTCATCCAATCTGGGCAGAGTAAGCGGTTGGAAAGGCCCGAAGATGCAGCCCTATGGTGAGGATGAAGATATTGAACATTATTTAACCACTTTTGAGAGGATTGCAACAGGATGTCAGTGGCCACAAGAAGAATGGGCACTGCATCTGGCTCCACTTCTTAGTGGTAAAGCACGTGCGGCATATGTTGCTATGGACACTGAAGAAACAATGGACTATGATAAGGTAAAAACCGCCGTTCTTGAAAAATTTGAAATAAGTGCTGAGACTTACCGAACCAGATTTCGCAACATGACGGTGAAGGACGATGAGACACCCAAAGAGCTGCGAACCCGCCTTAAAGACCTATATGAAAAGTGGATGCTTCCAAAGGAGAAGACAAAGGACCAAATAGGAGATGTCATAGTGATGGAACAGTTTCTCAGAGTTCTTAACCCAGAGCTGAGGACCTGGGTGAAAGAGCGCAACCCCACCACTTCAAAAGAAGCTGCAGAGATGGCAGAGGCTTTTCTTGCAGCCCGACGCCCACAAAAAGGGTACATGGTAGGAAAACCCAGTTCAGCCAATGTTTTTGTGGGTAGGTCAGGGGGTGGGAATGGGTACAAAGCTAAAAGCCCTAAACAAAGTTCCCCAATCACTAGCAGTAGCCGCGCTAGAGAAGTAAAGCAGAGAGGCCCGTTGGTGTGTCATGCCTGTGGTCAAGCAGGTCACTTTAAGGCAGATTGCCCAGGTCAGCAAGTCAGTAAGACTTACATGTGTCTTTCACCACAGTGTTTTGACTTGCTAGAGGAAGAAACAGAGTCTCTAGTACCCTCCAGTGATCAGGAGCACACCATCTGTGTTTTCATTGAGGGAAAACCGTGTGTTGCCCTCTTGGATTCAGGCAGTAACCGCACACTTGTCAGGCAAGATTGCCTCCCTAGCGACACCACATTTTGTGGTAAAGTTAAAGTCTGGTGTGTTCATGGTGATAATGTTGATTATCCTATTGCCAATGTTTGCCTTCAAGTTAATGAAAAGGAGTACGTACTTACAGTTGGAGTAATGGATAAACTTCCCTACCAGATTGTGTTGGGCCGGGACATGCCAATTCTTGGGGAGTTATTAGCAAAGACAGAGAAGGACAGAGAAGAGAAGAATCTGCATGTTGCATGTGAAGGTCTGCTAGTAGTCACTAGGTCTGGTAATAAAGCTTCTCAGTCAGAGCCAGGTTTGAGTGAGTTGCCCTATGCAGACAGTGAAATTCCAGATATTGACAGACCAAGTAGGCCGCATATAAAGAAAAGTAAAATGCAGAGAAGACAGGAAAAAGTGAGGGGGACAGAAATTGCTGAGTCACTTCCTGAACCAGAGATCGATGAGCTCCTGGTTGTCCCGAGCAATATTGTCCAACTCCAAAGGGAGGACCCCTCTTTAGCACCTCTGTTTGCTAAGAGCACCCAAGAATCAGCACAGATTACAGACAGAGTACGGGAAGTATTCATTGTTAAGAATGAACGACTATATCGTCGTAGCAAAGTTGGTGACCAGTTGGTTGTTCCCAAAAGCTTAAGACCTGTAGTCTTGCAGTTGGCTCATTCAGTTCCTTGGGCAGGCCACTTAGGACATCTTAAAACCTTTTCCAGAATGGTAACTCGTTTTTTTTGGCCACAGCAATTTTCAGACACTGCCCAGTTTTGCAAATCATGTCCACAGTGTCAGTTGACAGCCCCAAGTAGGAAAGGAGACAGAGCCCCACTCATTCCTATGCCTGTAATAGACGTCCCCTTTTCTCGTGTTGCCATGGATATTGTCGGCCCATTGGAGAGAAGTGGTTCAGGGCATAGGTACATTCTAGTGATTTGTGACTATGCAACAAGGTATCCTGAAGCTTTCCCATTGAGAAGGGTCAAAGCCCGCCAAATAGCTAATTGTCTGATACAGATGTTTTCAAGGGTGGGTATTCCCAAAGAAATCTTGACAGACCAAGGCTCAAACTTCACTTCCAACCTGTTGAAAGAAGTCTACAAACTTCTGGGAATTACCGGAATCAAAACGAGCCCTTATCATCCACAAACTGATGGACTTGTTGAGAGGTTTAATAAAACCCTGAAATCAATGCTGAGGAGGTTCGTAAGAGAATCGGGAAAAGACTGGGACCAATGGCTTCCATTTTTGCTTTTCGCCTATAGAGAGGTACCACAAGCATCAACTGGATTTTCTCCGTTTCAGCTCTTGTACGGCCATAATGTCAGAGGTCCACTGGATGTACTTCGGGAAGCTTGGGAGGAAGCTAGCCCTGAAAAACAGTGCTCTTCCCTCTCTTATGTGTTGAAAATGAGGGACAAGCTTGAACAGTTTCAGGAACTGGCTCATTGTCACCTAGTAAGTGCCCAGCGACGTCAAAAACAGAACTATGATAAGACAGCTCACAGGAGGACCTTTAAAGAAGGACAAAAAGTGTTGCTCCTTTTGCCAACCACTGAAAGCAGTCTCTTAGCCAAATGGCAGGGGCCATTTGTGATAAACAGGAAAGCAGGTCCTGTCACTTATGAGCTCAACATGCCGAATCGTCGGAAAAAGCAACAGGTGTTTCATGTCAACATGTTGAGGGAGTGGATTGAGAAGCCAGAGCAATCACTTCAGTTGTGGGCTCGTGTTGTACTGCAGGAAGAAGAGCCTCAAGAGCAATTCTTTCCCACCAGTACTGAAGAAAAGCTATTTCCGGATTCGAGCCATCTATCACCAGAACAGCAGGAGGAGCTCGCGGCCATAATGCCACAGGAGCTTTTCAGCACAAAGCCAGGCTACACCCATCTTATTCAGCATGACATACACCTGCGTTGTTCGAATCAACCACCCATCAGGGATACCACCTCCAGAGTTCCAGCAAAGCTAATGCCAGCATTGAAACAGGAGGTGGAAGAAATGCTTGCAACAGGGATTATAGAGCCATCTAGAGGTGAGTGGTGTAGCCCTGTGGTACTCGTCCCCAAGAAAAATGATGCAAGACAGAGATTTTGTGTTGACTTCTCAAAACTTAATGCTGTCTCTGCTTTTGATGCATATCCTATGCCAAGAGTGGATGAATTGATTGAGCGCTTGGGTAATGCCAAGTACCTCACAACACTCGACCTTTGTAAAGGTTATTGGCAAGTCCCCCTAACAGAGTCCTCAAGGGATTTAACTACATTCAGGGTTCCCAGCGGACTTTATCGTTTCACAACTATGCCTTTCGGACTACATGGAGCTCCAGCCACGTTCCAGAGGCTGGTGGACTTGGTTCTGAAAGGAGCTGATGGCTATGCAGCAGCGTATATTGACGACATTGTGGTGTTCAGCGAGACATGGGAGGACCATGTGAAACATCTGGCTGATGTCCTGCAACGCATCAGAACAGCTGGACTAGTCATCAACCCTGGGAAATGCCACATTGCACAGACCGAGGTGGAGTACCTGGGATACGTCATTGGGGGTGGGGTCATCCGCCCTCAGGTGAGTAAGGTCGAGAACCTTGCCTCTTGTCCTCCTCCGACTACAAAGAAAAAGTTGAGATCCTTCCTGGGTTTAGCTGGCTGGTATCGTCGTTTCATCCCTAATTTCTCTACAAGATCAGCTATTCTTAGTGATTTAACTCGTAAATCATGCCCCAACAAAATTAAATGGACTCCAGAGTGTGAGGCTGCATTCATGGATTTGAAAAACTGTTTGTGTAATGAGCCTGTGTTGCAGTGTCCAGACTTTACGTGCCCGTTTATTGTACAGACTGATGCTTCAGGAGTTGGGCTGGGAGCTGTGTTGCTGCAAGGTGATGGAGAGGACCAAAGACCTGTGCAGTACATAAGCCGTAAGCTCTTCCCCAGAGAAATGAAGTATTCCACAATTGAAAAAGAAGCTTTGGCAATAAAATGGGCTTTGGACACTCTGAGATACTATCTACTGGGAGGTGAATTTGTGCTTGAAACCGATCATCGAGCTTTACAGTGGATGAGCAGAATGAGAGACACCAACGCAAGGATCACGAGGTGGTATCTTTCATTGCAGCCATATTGTTTTAAGATTCGATATAGGGCAGGGAAAAAGAATGTTGTGGCAGACTTTCTTTCCCGTTCCTATGAAGAGTAACGGACTTAAGGGGGGGGGGAATGTGACAAAGTGGCTAGGACAGAATTCATTTGCCATTTGTCACTTGCGTATATTGTTATTCTGTGTTCTGTTATTTTACAGTCAGCCATAATGCTTTAATTTAGACAGTGCTGGTGTAACTTCTCTTAACACACAATATCCCGGGTTTTGTTTGTGTAACTACTGCTACAGTAGTTACATTCTTTACATCCATGCATGTGTTTTAAAGCAAACACTACTAACCATCAGATCATCTGAATTTTCTTCTGTTTACAGGCACATGTCTAGTAAATTATGTTTCTTTATGTTGCTTTGGTTATACTTACCATGGTGTCCATGTTGTGCATTCAGGTCCTGTATGTGAGACGGGTGTATGGGAAGGGCCGCCCACTACTTCCTGTTTATATAGGGTCATGAGGGCAATGATTGGATCACTGGGTGTAACCAAATGGAGGGTTTTCATTTTGTATAGTATTGTTTGTTTTCTTTAAAGTAGCCTTTTGAGTTATATTGTATGCAGTGTTTTACTTTACAAACCATTTAGTTGAGTAAATGAGTTTGTCAGTTTCATGCATGACTTTATTCCTGTTCTTTGTTTAGAATTGTATTATTTGGTTTGACCTATTTTGTTCAATGGTAGGGGCTAACGAGGTCAGGTGTGGGCAAAGTCTTGTATAAAGCCAGTGGGATTTTTGCATGCCTGATTGATTGTTTTATGGTAAAAGGGAGATGCTAGCAATAAAGTATGCTTAAAAAGAACTTCAATTGTCTGCTAATGCTATTTACTTATCACCTTCCTTGCTGCTTAAGTTATGCTACATCACACTATCACTAAATCAAATTAAACATACATTTGTAATGACGCTGCTTCAGTTTACAATATGGTTCATTCGTTTGGTCAGCAGGTGGCGGTATCCTCGTACACCGGGGAGTAAACTGCCATTAAATCAAACAGAAGAAGAAGAAAAAATCTGCACATGCGCAGTACGGATCGGGTAGACTCGATTTGTACGGTCCAACTTTGCACATGTGCAGTAAGGATCGGGGAGTCCTGATCGGTAACTATCTTTTTATTTTTTGTTTTTGTCTACATTATATTGAAATGCTTCATTATTGCAAACATTTTAAGAGATACTTATTATTCTTAACATCTTAACAGATACTCTGACCCGTAACTATCGTAAAACGCTCCAACCGGAAGTAGACGCCGTTCGCGCATGGGATCGGGTTTCCGGTACGGATCGGGTAGTGACAGGAACTAACTGGGCGCTAACCGTGTCACTCAAATACATTAACTGTCACAATATTAGCAAATAGAGGACGTGACATAAGATTTGCGCATGCGTGGTACTGATCGGGTTTCCGGTACAGATCAGGTAGTGACAGAGCGCCCTTTTGTTGTTGTTGTAGTGTTAAGCTAATAGGCAGAATGCTACAGGCATAGGGCTTTGGAGTTGACGTAACACTGCAGTGCATTGTGGGTTCACAGCACCATCTTAGAAGGCCACAAATCAAAACAAACACACTGTGTTGGAAGGACAACTGCCAGAACCATGCTTAAAATCAGCTCAAAAGTCAAAGGACTGTTTCGAGACCGATTGCGCCCAGACACCAAGAGACGGTACTTGGAAAAAATAGCATGCATCGGTAATGTGGACCCGTATGAAATACGGCAGTGGAGTAGAAACCCTAAAGACCTACCGCCATTGTCCTACCCTGATACCTTTTCGTACCTTGTCTGTGGAGTCAGCGCATACACGGCGAATCATTTTCGGAATTATAAATCCCTGGAGGCGTACATCTAATTCACAAATGGTTGGGCACAAGATTTGGCCGTTTTTAGAATAGAATAGAATAGAATAGAATTCAACTTTATTGTCATTGCACATGTCACAGGTACAGGGCAACGAAATGCAGTTTGCATCCATCCAGGAGTGCTTTAGCCATGATATAGATATATTACAATATATATTAGCAATAATATAGATATGTAATTATATTACAGAAATGGGTCTATTACGGTATGTAATATGTACACGGTATAAAGTATGTTATGAATATGCTATAACTATAAGTATGTACAGGCTGTAGTGAGTACAAACTATGTACAGGCTATGAACAGGATATAAATATGAAAAAAAACTATACAGAATATGAAATAAAGAACTATACAGAAATATGAGATATGCAGCTATACAGAAATGGGAACTATGCAAGTTGTAAACAGTTGTAGAATTAAAAAATATCGTATGATTATTTACACATAACTATACAGTAGTATAGTTAAGAGGCTATATACAGGGAGTGCAGAATTATTAGGCAAGTTGTATTTTTGAGGAATAATTTTGTTATTGAACAACAACCATGTTCTCAATGAACCCAAAAAACTCATTAGCTGAATGTTTGTGGAAGTAGTTTTTAGTTTGTTTTTAGTTTTAGCTATTTTAGGGGGATATCTGTGTGTGCAGGTGACTATTACTGTGCATAATTATTAGGCAACTTAACAAAAAACAAATATATACCCATTTCAATTATTTATTTTTACCAGTGAAACCAATATAACATCTCCACATTCACAAATATACATTTCTGACATTGAAAAACAAAACAAAAACAAATCAGCGACCAATATAGCCACCTTTCTTTGCAAGGACACTCAAAAGCCTGCCATCCATGGATTCTGTCAGTGTTTTGATCTGTTCACCATCAACATTGCGTGCAGCAGCAACCACAGCCTCCCAGACACTGTTCAGAGAGGTGTACTGTTTTCCCTCCTTGTAAATCTCACATTTAATGATGGACCACAGGTTCTCAATGGGGTTCAGATCAGGTGAACAAGGTGACCATGTCATTAGTTTTTCTTCTTTTATACCCTTTCTTGCCAGCCACGCTGTGGAGTACTTGGACGCGTGTGATAGAGCATTGTCCTGCATGAAAATCATGTTTTTCTTGAAGGATGCAGACTTCTTCCTGTACCACTGCTTGAAGAAGGTGTCTTCCAGAAACTGGCAGTAGGACTGGGAGTTGAGCTTAACTCCATCCTCAACCCGAAAAGGCCCCACAAGCTCATCTTTGATGATACCAGCCCAAACCAGTACTCCACCTCCACCTTGCTGGCTTCTGAGTCAGACTGGAGCTCTCTGCCCTTTACCAATCCAGCCACGGGCCCATCCATCTGGCCCATCAAGACTCACTCTCATTTCATCAGTCCATAAAACCTTAGAAAAACCAGTCTTGAGATATTTCTTGGCCCAGTCTTGACGTTTCAGCTTGTGTGTCTTGTTCAGTGGTGGTCGTCTTTCAGCCTTTCTTACTTTGGCCATGTCTCTGAGTATTGCACACCTTGTGCTTTTGGGCACTCCAGTGATGTTGCAGCTCTGAAATATGGCCAAACTGGTGGCAAGTGGCATCTTGGCAGCTGCACGCTTGACTTTTCTCAGTTCATGGGCAGTTATTTTGCGCCTTGGTTTTTCCACACGCTTCTTGCGACCCTGTTGACTATTTTGAATGAAACGCTTGATTGTTCGATGATCACGCTTCAGAAGCTTTGCAATTTTGAGACTGCTGCCTCCCTCTGCAAGATATCTCACTATTTTTGACTTTTCTGAGCCTGTCAAGTCCTTCTTTTGACCCATTTTGCCAAAGGAAAGGACGTTGCCTAATAATTATGCACACCTGATATAGGGTGTTGATGTCATTAGACCACACCCCTTCTCATTACAGAGATGCACATCACCTAATATGCTTAATTGGTAGTAGGCTTTCGAGCCTATACAACTTGGAGTAAGACAACATGCATGCAGAGGATGATGTGGACAAAATACTCATTTGCCTAATAATTCTTCACTCCCTGTAAAGTGCTAGTGGTTGTGAGTGGTGGTTCAGTCCATGTTATTATTGTGTGTTTGAGGGTACAGTTGTCCATTGTGTGTGTGTGTAGGTGGTTGTGGGTGTGTGTATGTCCAGTCCATGTGTTAACGTGGGTCAGATGTCAGGAGGCAGAGTTCAGGAGTCTGACAGCTGTGGGGAAGAAGCTGTTCCGGTACCTGGTGGTCTTAGTCCGGAGGCTCCTGTAGCGCCTCCAAGAGGGCAGGAGGGTGAAGAGTCCATGTGATGGGTGACTGGGGTCTTTGATGATTTTCCCAGCCCTTTTCAGACACCGCTTCCTGCAGATGTCCTTTATGGTAGGAAGTGGTGCTCCGGTGATGCGCTGGGCAGTTTTCACGACCCTCTGCAACGCCTTCCGGTCCGAGGCAGAGCAGTTCCCATACCAGACTGTTATACAGTTGGTCAGGATGCTCTTGATGGTGCAGCAATAGAAGTTCACCAGGATGTCTGAGGACAGGTGGTTCTTCCTCAGAGTCCTCAAGAAGAGGTGCTGGTGAGCCTTTTTGACCAGCTTGGAGCAGTTGGTCATCCAGGTGAGGTCCTCGGAGATGTGGACTCCCAGGAACTTGAAGCTGCTCACACACTCCACGGCCGTCCCCTTAATGTAGATGGGTGGATGTGGGTCAGCATTCCTCCTGTAGTCCACGATGAGCTCCTTGGTCTTCTCGGTGTTAAGCAGCAGGTTGTTTCTGTCGCACCACTCAGCCAGACGATCCACCTCCTCCCTGTAGGCAGCCTCATCGTTGTCAGTGATGAGGCCAATCACCGTGGTGTCATCTGCAAACTTAATGATGGTGTTAGAACCATCAGCAGGTCTGCAGTCGTGGGTGAAGAGGGAGTAGAGGAAAGGGCTCATCACACAGCCTTGAAGTACACCAGTGTTCATTGTGATTGTAGATGAGCAGTGCTTATCCAGCCGGACATGTTGGGGGCAGTTGGTCAGGAAGTCCAGTAACCATTTGCAGATGAGGGAACTGATGCCCAGGTCTGTCAGTTTCCTGATGAGTTGTGAGGGGTGGATTGTATTGAATGCTGAACTGAAGTCTATAAACAGCATTCTGGCGTAGGTGTTGTTGTTGTCCAGGTGTGAGAGGACAGAGTGCAGTGCGATGGAGACTGCATCCTCTGTGCTCCTGTTCTGGCGGTATGCGAATTGGTGGGGGTTCAGGGTGGGTGGGAGACAGGATTTGAAGTGTGCTAGGACCAGCTGCTCTAAGCACTTAGTGATGATGGGGGTGAGTGCTACTGGGCGGTAGTCATTGAGGCTAGATTTGGCTTCTCTTCATTGGTTGCCTGTAAATTTTAGGGTTCATTTTAAAATTTTAGTTGTAACTTTTAGAGCTCTGCATGGTGAAGCTCCCCAGTATATCTCTGACCTGTTGAAACCTCATGCTTCATCCCGAGCACTTAGGTCTTCAGGTCAGAGGCTACTGGTGGTCCCACGTAAGAGATTTAAAACACGTGGGGATCGGGCTTTTCAGGCACTGGCACCTAGGCTGTGGAACTCTCTGCCGTTGTCTTTACGCTGTCTAGACTCTACTGACTCCTTTAAAAAGCAGCTGAAGACATTTTTATACAAACGGGCTTTTAACTAATTTAATTAATTTTAACTTGTATGTCTGATCTTACTGTAAAGCACTTTGTGATTTTTATCTGTGAAATGTGCTATATAAATAAATTTTACTTACTTACTTACTTAGATGGGTTGAAGTTTTTGGGTATCGGGATGATGGGGGTGGATTTGAAGCAGGCCGGTACCACAGCGTGGGCCAAGGACAGGTTGAATATGTCTGTGAGCACTCCTGCAAGCTCCCCAGAACACGCTCTGAGAACACGCCCGGGGATGCCATCAGGGCCTGCAGCCTTGTGGACATTGATCCTGCACAGCACCGCTCCTACATCGGTGGGGGAGAGAGTCAGAGGTTGGTGGTCTGGCGTCACGTCTGCTTTGGTTGTGGTTGTGGGGTTCCCTCGCTCAAAACGAGCATAAAAGTTGTTGAGCTCGTTGAGGAAGGAGACATCAGAGGATGCGGGGGAGGGTTTGGTGATCCTGTAGTCTGTAATGGTCTGGAGTCCTTGCCACATGCGTCGGGGGCTGGAGTTGAAGAAGTGTTCTTCTACCTTCTTTTTGTAATGGTGTTTGGCTTTTTTGATACCCTTCTTTAAAATGAAAACGATGGAATTTGAATGAAAACAACAGAATTTGAGAACAAACAATGGAATTTGAATGAAAACAATGGAATTTGAGAACAAATAATGCAAATTGAATAAAAAGAGTAGAATTTGAATGAACAGAACAGAATTTTCAAATTCAAATTCAAATTTTATTTGTCACACACACACAACCATACACAGTATGACATGGGGGTGAAATGCTTGTAGCTGTACAATGCCCGACCATTAAATGACAGAAGAAAAGTTTTACAATATTTACAATTTACTACAAAAATTTACAAATTAACTTAGGAATTTACAGTAAAGAATGTGCAAATAGCAGAAGAGATTATAAAGATAAGGATTATAAATTATAGGAATTATAGGATTATAGGAAATGTGTGGTGGTGCGTGTGGTGACGTGTGTGAGAGTCCAGTCTTATAGTGACGTGTTTGGGAGAGTCCAGTCCTACACCTGGTTCAGGGCCCGAATAGCCTGGGGGAAGAAGCTCCTCCTCATTCTCTCTGTTTTGGCCTTAAGGGAGCGGAAGCGCTTCCCAGACCTCAACAGTGAGAAGAGTCCATTGTTGGGATGGGAGAGGTCCATCATAATCTTCCTAGCTTTGGACTTGCACCGCTTGGTGTAGATGGACAGCAGGTCAGGGAGCTCTGATTGAATGATGCGTTCTGCCGAGCGCACCACCCTTTGCAGATCTCGTCTGTCCTGCTTGGTGCTGTTCCCAAACCAGGTGCAGATGTTTGACGTCAGGACGCTCTCGATGGTGCAGGAGTAGAAGTTCTTGAGCACCTTCAGTGGCAGATGGAAGTCTCTAAGTCTTCTGAGGAAGAAGAGACGCTGACGGGCTTTCTTAACCAGGGAATTTGAATGAAAACAATGGAATTTGAATGAACAGAACAGAATTTGAATAAAAAACAATGGAATTTGAATAAAAACAACAGAATTTGAATGAAAACAATGGAGGTTTAAACAAATAACAGAATTAGAATGAAAACAACGGAATTAACATGAAAACGACAGAATTTGAGAACAAACAACGGAATTTGAATCAAAAGAATGGAAATAGAATGAAAAGAACAGAATTAGATTGAAAACAACGGACTTTGAATGAAAACAACAGAATTTGATGAAAAACAAAATAATTTGCATGAAAACAACAGAATTAGAATGAAAAAAACGGAATTTGAATCAAAACAATGAAATGAGAATGTACAGAACAGAGTTTGAATGAAAACAACGGAATTTCAATGAAACGAACAGAATTTGAGAACAAACAATGGAATTTGAAAGAAAAGAACAGAATTTGAATGAAAAGAACAGAATTTGAATCAAAACAATGGAATTTGAATGAAAACAACAGAATTAGAATGAAAACAATGGAAGTTTAAAGCAAACAACAGAATTAGAATGAAAACAACGGAATTAACATGAAAACAACAGAATTTTAATGAAAACAACAGAATTTGAGAACAAACAACGGAATTTGAATCAAAAGAATGGAAATAGAATGAAAAGAACAGAATTAGATTGAAAACAACGGACTTTGAATGAAAACAACAGAATTTGATGAAAAACAAAATAATTTGCATGAAAACAACAGAATTAGAATGAAAAAAACAGAATTTGAATGAAAACAACGAAATGAGAATGTACAGAACAGAGTTTGAATGAAAACAACAGAACTGAAATGTATAGAACAGAGTTTGAATGAAAACAACAGAGTTCTAAAACAAACAATAGAATTTGAACAAAAAGAGTAGAATTAGAATGAAAACAAAAGCATTTGAATGAAAATAACGGAATTTCAATGAAAAGAACAGAATTGAGAACAAACAATGGAATTTGAATGAAAACAACGGAATTTGAATGAACACAACAGAATTTGATCAAAAACCAAAGAATTTGAACGAAAACAATGGAATTTGAGAACAAACAATGGAATTTGAATAAAAAGATTAGAATTAGAATGAAAACAGAAGCATTTGAATGAAAATATCGGAATTTGAATGAAAAGAACGGAATTAGAAAAAAAAACTGAATTAGAATGTACAGAACAGAGTTTGAATGAAAACAATGAAATTAGAATGAACAGAACAGGATTTGAATCAAAACAATGGAATTTGAATGAAAAAAACAGAATTTGAATGAAAACAATGGAAGTTTAAAACAAACAACAGAATTAGAATAAAAATGACGGAATTTGAATGAAAACACCAGAATTTGAGAACAAACAATGGAATTTGAATAAAAAGAGTAGAATTACAATGAAAAAAGAAGCATTTGAAGGAAAACAACGGAATTTCAATGAAAAGAACGGAATTAGTATGAAATGAATAGAATCGGAACGAAAACAACGAAATTTGAATGAAAACAACGGAATTAGAATGTACAGAACAGAGTTTGAATGAAAACAACGGAATTAGAATGAATAGAACAGAATTTGAATCCAAACAATGGAATTTGAATGAAAAGAACAGAATTTGAATCAAAACAATAGAATTTGAATGAACAGAACAGAATTTGAATCAAAACAATGGAATTTGAATGAAAACAACAGAATTTGAATGAAAACAAGGGTGTTTTAAAACAAACAACAGAATTAGAATGAAAACAACGAACTTAACATGAAAACGACGGAATTTTAAAGAAAACAATAGAATTTGAGAACAAACAATGGAATTTGAATAAAAAAAGTAGAATTAGAATGAAAAGAACAGAATTAAAATGAAAATGATTGAATTTGAATGAAAACAACAGAATCTGATGAAAAACAAAATCATTTGCATGAAAACAACACAATTAGAATGAAAACAACGGAATTTGAATGAAAACAATGGACGTTTTAAACAAACAACAGAATTTGAATGAAAACAACAGAATTTGAATGAAAACAATGGAAGTTTAAAACAAACAATAGAATTAGAATGAAAACAACAGAATTAACATGAAAACAACAGAATTTTAATGAAATGAACAGGATTTGAGAACAAACAATGGAATTTGAATGAAAAGAACAGAATTTGAATGAAAACAACGGAATTAGAATGAACAGAACAAAATTTGAATGAAAACAACGGAATTAGAATGAAATGAATAGAATTTGAATGAAAACAATGGAATTAGAATGAACAGAACAGAGCTTGAATGAAAACAACGGAATTTGAATGAACAGGGCCCTATTTCAGGAATCCGGTTTAGAAAACTCAGAGTGAAAAACGATACTCAGGGTTGAGTAACCCCGAACTGTCCAACTCGGAATATTCGGTTTCAGAAAGGCTGATAACAATTAGTTCAGTCAACGCGGAGTTGCTTTAACCCCAAGTTAAGCGCACGCACGAGGACACATAAAGCCCTGATTAGTGGAGCACAGATTAAGCGAGTCACCATGGAGACGGAGGGAAAGAAGGCGCGGTCAATGTATTTTACAGCGCTTGACGCCGAAATACTGATGGCAGTATATGCCGATAACATGCAAATTCCGCGGAAAAAAAGTAACACAGCCTCAGCTGCAAAAGAAAGGGAGCATGCATGGCAAAACAAAGCCGACAGAGTCAGTGCGTGAGTGTTAGTTTAAACATTGATCTAGGGATTTCCACCCATTTAACACGTTATTTTATTATATTTTATTTAATTTTTTATTTTATACATTTTATTTTGTGACGTGATGTGAGCGCAGGTGCAACCCAACAGGCCCCAAACGTTCCTGGCAGCAAGTACAAATGAAATATAAAAATATAGTCCAAACAGGTAAGGTGTAATTGTATTATGAGCCATAGTGCTTGGTCTGTTTGTCCGATGTAAATCAATTGCAGTTAGAGGCTACATTAATTTTCTTTCTGTAAGCACTTATTGAAATTATCTGAGCACATTACAAGTACATATTTGCTTACTCTGTATGCTCAAATGTGACCCGTTATAGCCAACAGAAAAAAAGCGGAGGCCCGAAAAACAGGTGGGGGTCCTCCACCACCACCACTCACAGAGGCTGAGCAGTTGGCCCTCAGCCAAAACAGTGGGCGCCCTGTGGCTGAAGGCATCTCTGCGGGGACATCCTCTGAGTCAATAACCCCGCAAGACACAAGTGCCTACATAGGGGGTAAATTCAAAATAATACATGATGTGCATACATCCTTTCTTCACAGTCACCTTTGCAGTGCTGCTCATTCATTTGATAAACTCTTTACCATAATGGATTATTTTGTAGTGAAGTTATTTTCCTACTGATTTTGCCTTCCCTCAGTCTTGGTTGTCTTTGAGAGCATAATGACAATGAAGTGTAAGGTGCTTGGTATGTTTGTTAATTGCCATTTGGTCCCTTGTAAGTTATAAGTGACCTGTATAAACCTCATATTCTATCAGTTGATGGTGATGGTGTACTGCATCTGGTGCAGCCTCCTGTTGAGCCAGACCAACATGCAATTGTGAGTACTCTTAATACTCCACAGATTATATGAGTTTACAGTAGAACAGCAATGTTGTTAATTTCTTTACTGCAGGAAAATAATGAAGAAACATTGACAGCTGTTACAGAGGAGGAAGCAACAGAGACACTTTATGAGGTTTACATCTTTTAATACTTTGTGTACAGGAAACACAGGCGACCAATAAAGCCAGTTGAACAAAAAATCTGTTTATTCTTCTTTCAACATGTTGAGGTGATGGGTCAAAAGAAATGATTGTGACATATGGTGTCTCTGACTGCTCTTCCATCTTGTATGTCCGTGGGAGGGTCAGGATGTTCATGGTTTGGATCACTGCTGATGTTTGGTTCAGAAGGACAGTGTTCTCCTCTAATTGTGGCAATGTTGTGAAGAATCACACATGCCACAATAATGTCACATGCCCTTTCTGGGGTGACCCTGAGTCCTTGCAGGCACTGGAACCGGGCCTTAAGCATTCCGATAGTCATTTCAATTCTGGCTCTTGTCCTGCAATTAGCCAGATTATATCGCTGCTGTGGGCCCGGTTCAGGGTCAGGGTAAGGGGTAAGCAAATAGGGTAAACATGGATACCCCCTATCACCAAGCAAGTAGCCAGTGAACTCTCCTAAGACAGAAGGATACACTTCAGTTCAAATGTCCCTGAAGCAATTGGTCTTTATATATTTTAAAGTATTCTCAACTCACCATGTCCAAATTTTGTGCTCAGTGTACATTCACGGAATATTTGTGAGTCATGGACAGAGCCTGGCCACTTGGCTTCCACATTTGTGATAATGTTGGCAGCATCATATATGATCTTCACAGTGCAGAGAACACAAATTAGCATCCATTACTATAATGAAATAATTTGTTAGTTTGAAATGCTACAGGGAACTATGTACCTGTACATTAATGCTGTGGAAAGACTTCCTGTTCACATAGTCTCCTTCATTTACTGAAGGAGCAATGATTGGAATGTGAGTGCCATCTGTACAGCCAATCACGCCTGGGAACCCTGAAAATAAATGTAAAATTTAAGTAGTAGTTCAAGTATCACCACATCATAAATTAAGTTTTGGTCATCCTGATACCTGCAATTTTGTGGCATCCCTCTTTGATAAATCTTGTGGGTCTATGACCGGGGAACACCACAGACGAGTACAGGAGACGTTTCAGTGCAACTGTAACATTCCTGACCGCCCGACAGACGGTAGCCTTGGAAACGTGCTCAGCGTCACCAATATTATACAGAAAGCTCCCGTTTGCAAAAAACCGAAGTGCAATACAAATAATATGTACAGAACTGAGAGCATGTCCGCGATGTGTCACATGCGTAATATATGGCCTGAGGATGTTATCCAAATAACTTATAGATTGTGCTGAGAAACGGTAACATTCGCACAGAAAATCATCAGGTAATGATAAAATGTCCACACGCGCTCTGATCACTCTCTCCCGGCGGAGAGCTCTGCGGAGGATTTGGGCTTCACGATCTACTGGCTCTTCAAGGACGGGGCAGGCCATGTCCGACACTTCCTACTGTCAGGTTTCCGACAAAGGGGCGGAGACAGTCAGGGTTAGTTGTAGTAAACCTGCTAGGGGGCAGGTTAGCTTCACGGCGTGTGTCGTCATAGTGACTCACTCAGGCTTCAGCTGAACTCGCTTTGTGAAACCGAAAACCCAGAGTTTTCGTTAACTCACGGTATACTTACTCAGATTTTGCTCTAAACCGGCTTCCTGAAATAGGGCCCAGAACAGAATTTGAATGAAAACAATGGAACTTGAATGAAAACAACAGAATTAAAATAAAAATGACGGAATTTGAATGAAAACAACAGAATTTGAGAACAAACAATGGAATTTGAATAAAAAGAGTAGAATTCGAATGAAAACAAGCATTTGAATGAAAACAACGGAATTGCAATGAAAAGAAAGGAATTAGAATGAAATGAATAGAATTTGAATGAAAACAACGGAATTAGAATGAACAGGGCCCTGTTTCAGGAAGCCGGTTTAGTGGAAAAACTGAGTAAGTATACCCTGAGTTAACGAAAACTCTGGGTTTTCGGTTTCACAAAGCGAGTTCAGCTGAAGCCTGAGTGAGTCACTATGACGACACACGCCGTGAAGCTAACCTGCCCCCTAGCAGGTTTACTACAACTAACCCTGACTGTCTCCGCCCCTTTGTCGGAAACCTGACAGTAGGAAGTGTCAGACATGGCGTGTCCCTTCCTTGAAGAGCCAGTAGATCGTGAAGCCCAAATTCTCCGCAGAGCTCTCCGCCGGGAGAGAGTGATCAGAGCGCGTTTGGACATTTTATCATATCCTGATGATTGTCTGTGCGAACGTTACCGTTTCTCAGCACAATCTATAATTTATTTGGATAACATCCTCAGGCCATATATTACGCATGTGACACATCGCGGACATGCTCTCAGTTCTGTACATATTATTTGTATTGCACTTCGGTTTTTTGCAAACGGGAGCTTTCTGTATAATATTGGTGAAGCTGAGCACGTTTCCAAGGCTACCGTCTGTCGGGCAGTCAGGAATGTTACAGTTGCACTGAAACGTCTCCTGTACTCGTTTGTGGTGTTCCCCGGTCACAGACCCACAAGATTCATCAAAGAGGGATGCCACAAAATTGCAGGTATCAGGATGACCAAAACTTAATTTATGATGTGGTGATACTTGAACTACTACTTAAATTTTACATTTATTTTCAGGGTTCCCAGGCGTGATTGGCTGTATAGATGGTACTCACATTCCAATCATTGCTCCTTCAGTAAATGAAGGAGACTATGTGAACAGGAAGTCTTTCCACAGCATTAATGTACAGGTACATAGTTCCCTGTAGCATTTCAAACTAACAAATTATTTCATCATAGTAATGGATGCTAATTTGTGTTCTCTGCACTGTGAAGATCATATATGATGCTGCCAACATTATCACAAATGTGGAAGCCAAGTGGCCAGGCTCTGTCCATGACTCACAAATATTCCGTGAATGTACACTGAGCACAAAATTTGGACATGGTGAGTTGAAAATACTTTAAAATATATAAAGACCAATTGCTTCAGGGACATTTGAACTGAAGTGTATCCTTCTGTCTTAGGAGAGTTCACTGGCTACTTGCTTGGTGATAGGGGGTATCCATGTTTACCCTATTTGCTTACCCCTTACTCTGACCCTGAACCGGGCCCACAGCAGCGATATAATCTGGCTAATTGCAGGACAAGAGCCAGAATTGAAATGACTATCGGAATGCTTAAGGCCCGGTTCCAGTGCCTGCAAAGACTCAGGGTCACCCCAGAAAGGGCATGTGACATTATTGTGGCATGTGTGATTCTTCACAACATTGCCACAATTAGAGGAGAACACTGTCCTTCTGAACCAAACAGCAGTGATCCAAACCATGAACATCCTGACCCTCCCACAGACATACAAGATGGAAGAGCAGTCAGAGACACCATATGTCACAATCATTTCTTTTGACCCATCACCTCAACATGTTGAAAGAAGAATAAACAGATTTTTTGTTCAACTGGCTTTATTGGTCGCCTGTGTTTCCTGTACACAAAGTATTAAAAGATGTAAACCTCATAAAGTGTCTCTGTTGCTTCCTCCTCTGTAACAGCTGTCAATGTTTCTTCATTATTTTCCTGTAGTAAAGAAATAAACAACATTGCTGTTCTACTGTAAACTCATATAATCTGTGGAGTATTACTCACAACTGCATGTTGGTCTGGCTCAACAGGAGGCTGCACCAGATGCAGTACACCATCACCATCAACTGATAGAATATGAGGTTTATACAGGTCACTTATAACTTACAAGGGACCAAATGGCAATTAACAAACATATAGCACTCAGCTTACACTTCATTGTCATTATGCTCTCAAAGACAACCAAGACTGAGGGAAGGCAAAATCAGTAGGAAAATAACTTCACTACAAACAAATTCATTATGGTGAAGAGTTTATCAAATGAATGAGCAGCACTGCAAAGGTGACTGTGAAGAAAGGATGTATGCACATCATGTATTATTTTGAATTTACCCCCTATGTAGGCACTTGTGTCTTGCGGGGTTATTGACTCAGAGGATGTCCCCACAGAGATGCCTTCAGCCACAGGGCGCCCACTGTTTTGGCTGAGGGCCAACTGCTCAGCCTCTGTGAGTGGTGGTGGTGGAGGACCCCCACCTGTTTTTCGGGCCTCCGCTTTTTTTCTGTTGGCTATAACGGGTCACATTTGAGCATACAGAGTAAGCAAATATGTACTTGTAATGTGCTCAGATAATTTCAATAAGTGCTTACAGACAGAAAATTAATGTAGCCTCTAACTGCAATTGATTTACATCGGACAAACAGACCAAGCACTATGGCTCATAATACAATTACACCTTACCTGTTTGGACTATATTTTTATATTTCATTTTTACTTGCTGCCAGGAACGTTTGGGGCCTGTTGGGTTGCACCTGCGCTCACATCACGTCACAAAATAAAATGTATAAAATAACAAATAAAATAACATATGATAAAATAACGTGTTAAATGGGTGGAAATCCCTAGATCAATGTTTAAATTAACACTCACGAATTGACTCTGTCGGCTATGTTTTGCCATGCATGCTCACTTTCTTTTGCAGCTATCGCTGTGTTACTTTTTTCCGCGGAATTTGCATGTTATCGGCATATGCTGCCATCAGAATTTCGGCCTCAAGCGCTGTAAAATACATTGACCGCGCCTTCTTTCCCTCCGTCTCCATGGTGACTCGCTTAATCTGTGCTCCACTGATCAGGGGCCTGTTCTTCGTACCGCGCTAAGTGAGTTAGCTGGATGAGATTGTTGACGATTTCGCGTGATCCTGGATCGTTCGGTTCCCCGAAGCCCATCCGGGACTTGCTGTCATAGCAACAGAGCCGTAAGCGTAAACCTGCTGGGGAGCAGGTTTACTTTATGTAAACAGGATTAGATCGCGGCCACGCAGGTATGCCCGCGTCATTCATACGAAAGCAACAGCGATATTCCACCACTGTTTCACCATAAATAAATAACATCAATGTAACTAAAGACAATGCAGCACTTGATCCATTTATTGATTTCACACAGATAGATACAGGTCATTTCCTTAAAAAGGGAAATGTACTATTAACATTCTATTACATGTATGTGATTATTACAGATGTAATTCATATTTCAGAGTAGTAATTGCAAATTACTTTGTGTAATCAAGATGAGAGACCACGGCTATAAAAGCGAAGGTGGATTTGGGAAGCCTGTCGCAGCCATGTCCTGTCCGTATACGCGAGCCACCCATTGCGGAAGGTGCAAGATTGATAAGGAGAGTTTTCAGAATTCAGCGTATATTGCGGGACAGACAGGATCCTTTAGCTCAGCGCGACAGTGTGCTCATAGAGAGATATCGATTTTCCCGTGAGGATATTATTTACTTAACCAACTTGTTGACGAGGGGGTGCAGGACCACCACCTGTCTTTTTTTTTGCTCTGCCCTTTTCTTGGTTGCTGTTATAAACAAACAGATTATTTCAGGGTCTCTTTCCAAGAGACGAAAAGCAATATAAGTGATAAATATTACCATTCTGTAGAATATTCTTATATTTCACTTTTACCTGTTCCCATGTTCTAGTGGGTCCTGTTGTGGCTCTAATGTGAAAGGGGATATAATATAACATATTATAATATAATATAATGTAATATAATATTGGATAATATAGTGTGATATGATAAATCTACCCTACCGCCTACTGGTGTTGGCCAGAGGGGCCGATGGCGCGATATGGCAGCCTGGCTTCTGTCAGTCTGCCCCAGGGCAGCTGTGGCTACAACTGTAGCTGCCTCCACCAGTGTGTGAATGTGAGAGTGACTGAATAGTGGCATTGTAAAGCGCTTTGGGTGCCTTGAAAAGCGCTATATAAACCCACTCCATTATTATTGTTATTATTAAATTACTTACGAGTTTAATTTGTCAGCAACTTTCTGCCAGCCCTCTCTCCTTGCTTTTGCAGCCTTTGCAGTGTTCCCTTGCGTTCTGATTAAACTCTGAAACTCCTGAAATCCCTCACTCAAGAGTTCTTGCTCTGCTGCCGAAAAATACCGAGCCGAGCGCGCTCCGTCGACATTTTCGCCGACCAATCAGAGGGTTGCCGATCAATGTTTCCACTATCGATGCTGTTATGATATTTTGATACCATAGTAGCATTTACAGGATATTGTTTTATACAGGAAAACTGTTACTCAATAAGGCCCAACTACTAGTTGTTTTTCTCTTTCTCTGTGACCCAAGAATTAATGTGTAGGACTCACAAGCTGGTACCCCAAGGTCGAAAACACCACAGAGATGAGACCACTTCCTTACTCCCATCCTCCCTTTTTCTTTATCTCCTGGAAAAGGCTCGTTAAAGGCTAGGTGGTTCGTTTCAGAATTCACTAATGAAAGAACTCTGTATTTTATGTCTAGGAGTGTATTTTGCTGGGATGATCATAAATTATAGCTGAACTGATAAACTACACACAGGATACTTCTTTGCTCACAAGGCAGGAAGACGTTTCCTTATTTAGTCTGTACCGGTTTGAACTGGGAAAGCTGACACACGAACCTTTTTTTTCATCTATATAAACTGCTGTGTATCAAATAAACCTTTGAGTCGATTGGGAAGGCAACCTAAAGCAGTCTCTGTTTCCTTGTTCTCCCAAGCTGCTCCCGGCGCTGTAACTAACCCAGCTGAATGGCATACCTGAGTGTTACTTTAAATAATTAGGAATCTTAGAAGGAAAGGACAAAACTCTGCTTATCGCTCACGCCACGGAGGAAACCCGGGAAGGCAATTTCCTTCAGATGCGTAGCCCCTTTTACGACACCCAGTGATGTCACATTACTGCGTCCAGCTGTACTAATCGTCAACAGCAGGTGTGTTCGGGGAACCGGATTAGCGCGCTCACGGTTAGCGCGATGGTTTGGTCTTGGATGTTTCATTTGATCTTGGATGTAGTAAGCGACGTACGAAGCACAGGGCCCAGGGCTTTATGTATCCTCGTCCGCGCGCTTCACTTGGGGTTAAAGCAACTCCGCGTTGACTGAACTACTTGTTATCAGCCTTTCTGAAACCGAATATTCCGAGTTGGACAGTTCGGGGTCACTCTGAGTTTTCTAAACCGGCTTCCTGAAACAGGGCCCGGAACAGAATTTGAATGAAAACAATGGAGGTTTAAAACAAACAACAGAATTAGAATGAAAACAACAGAATTAACATGAAAACGACGGAATTTGAATGAAAACAACAGAATTTGAGAACAAACAATGGAATTTGAATCAAAAGAATGGAAATAGAATGAAAAGAACAGAATTTGAATGAAAACAATGGAGGTTTAAAACAAACAACAGAATTAGAATGAAAACAACAGAATTAACATGAAAACGACGGAATTTGAATGAAAACAACAGAATTTGAGAACAAACAATGGAATTTGAATGAAAACAATAGAATTAGATTGAAAACAATAGAATTTGATTAAAAACCAAAGAATTTGAATGAAAACAACGGAATTTCAATGAAAAGAACGGAACTAGAATTAAATGAATAGAATTTGAATGAAAACAACGGAATTAGAATGTACAGAACAGAGTTTGAATGAAAACAATGAAATTAGAATGAACAGAACAGAATTTGAATGAAAACAACGGAACTTGAATGAAAACAATGGAGGTTTAAAACAAACAACAGAATTAGAATGAAAACAACAGAATTAACATGAAAACGATGGAATTTGAATGAAAACAACAGAATTTGAGAACAAACAATGGAATTTGAATCAAAAGAATGGAAATAGAATGAAAAGAACAGAATTTGAATGAAAACAACGGAATTTGAATGAAAACAACAGAATTAGAATGAAAACGACAGAATTAACATGAAAACGACAGAATTTTAAAGAAACGAACAGGATTTGAGAACAAACAATGGAATTCGAATGAACAGAACAGAATTTGAATGAAAACAATGGAACTTCAATTAAAACAACAGAATTAAAATGAAAATGACGGAATTAGAATGAAAACAACAGAATTTGAGAACAAACAATGGATTGTGAAGAAAAAGAGTAGAATTAGAATGAAAACAAATGCATGTGAATGAAAACAACGGAATTTCAATGAAAAGAACGGAATTAGAATGAAATGAATAGAATTTGAATGAAAACAATGGAATTAGAATGAACAGAACATAATTTGAATGAAAACAACAGAATTTGAATGAAAACAATGGAGGTTTAAAACAAACAACCGAATTAGAATGAAAACAACAGAAATAACATGAAAACGACGGAATTTGAATGAAAACAACAGAATTTGAGAACAAACAATGGAATTTGAATGAAAACAATAGAATTTGATTAAAAACGAAAGCATTTGAATGAAAACAACGGAATTTCAATGAAAAGAACGGAACTAGAATTAAATGAATAGAATTTGAATGAAAACAACGGAATTAGAATGTACAGAACAGAGTTTGAATGAAAACAACAGAATTCTAAAACAAACAATGGAATTTGAATGAAAAGAACAGGATTTGAATGAAAACAACGGAATTAGAATGAACAGAACAAAATTTGAATGAAAACAACGGAATTAGAATGAAAACAACAGAATTAAAATAAAAATGACGGAATTTGAATGAAAACAACAGAATTTGAGAACAAACAATGGAATTTGAATAAAAAGAGTAGAATTCGAATGAAAACAAAAGCATTTGAATGAAAACAACGGAATTTCAATGAAAAGAAAGGAATTAGAATGAAATGAATAGAATTTGAATGAAAACAACGGAATTAGAATGAACAGAACAGAATTAACATGAAAATGACAGAATTTGAATGAAAACAACAGAATTTGAGAACAAACAATGGAATTTGAATCAAAACAATGGAAATAGAATGAAAAGAACAGAATTGTAATGAAAACAACGGAATTTGAATGAAAACAACAGAATTAGAATCAAAAAAACAGAATTAACATGAAAACGACAGAATTTTAATGAAACGAACAGAATTTGAGAACAAACAATGGAATTTGAATGAAAACAATAGAATTAGATTGAAAACAATAGAATTATTAAATAAAATTCCATTAGGACAGTTAAAAAAATGTCTTACTACTGACCTAACTCCTGTCTCATAAGTGACTAGAGTTTTGTACAAAAAGTTAATTTTGCTCAGTAGACTTTGAGAATCAGAATAGAAACCTGTTGAATTGGGCTCTCACATGGATAAGACTGTCACTAAACCGTCCTCTAGAAAATGATTAATAATGTTGAGCAAATCAGGAGAGAAGGTGAGGGGTAATTTTGTACTAAACCAAACAAAATTCCATCTGATAACCAGCAGACACCTGGATGAAGGAGAAGAAAAACGATAATATGTGACATATTTAAAGCACAACCACAGAACTCCGAGTTACCTCTCGGCTATATACTGGCTTGACCTGGCCTGTCTGTTTAAAAGGTACAGGAAAAAATATATCACACAGTATCTCGGTTTGAGTAACACTTTTTGGAAGTCAAACTTTTGGAAGAAATAGGTAAGTTCTATTATAATTTAACAATATGTCAGCCATAATACAACTTTATTTGTGTATTATTTTAGCGCTTTACATGTCACTGTCAGTGGGGATTTTATACAGTGTAATGCACAAAGGTGAACGCAACTATTTGAAATATGTTTAAAGATTAGAGGGTGGATGTGTGAAGAATTCCAGCCACCGATTATAGACTGTTGGAAAAGTGAAGTCTGAGGGACTATATATTTGTATAGCCCCCTAATAGCGCCTTTAATAAACTGTTTAATATTAATGTCTTATATGATTGAATACTCATTTTGCTATATGGACATTAGTGTCAGGAATAACTAGGAATGGGATTTGAAAAGATTTCATGATGCTGCTGTGTGGTAGGCAATGGACTCAAAATTTAGAGCTCTAGAGGCGAGGCGTAACACAGGAAGGCAGCTTTTTGGCTGTACTCTAACAAGCCTGAGTTGTACAAAATGCTAAACTAAACTATGATTCAGATTATAAAGGAACACAGAATACACGGGCAAAAACAAAAGTAATATCCATGCTGCAGACTCTGTCATTACTTTCCTCCTAAGTACACAAACTGAAATCTGATTGTAGCAAAAATACAAGGGGGACCAATATGTCCGATCAGCAGACAGGCAGGCTTACAGTTCCAAGGAACTGGACTACTGCAAACCTGGTCTTGATTCCCATCCCTTGATGTAACACATCTCAAACTACTTGCAGGAACTTTTTCTGTACCGCTGTAATCTAATGCATTACTGATCACAGGTAACTAATAATGTGTTACTTGTTTTACACAGAGTAAGCTCCTCAATTATCTGCATGAAAAAAAAAATCAAAGGTGCCTTTACGCTGCACACTTGTGTAGCAAAAAGCTCACATGAGCCACTTCTGACGAAGTTGGAAAATGGAACAACTTCTGAGGAGAAAGTTGCATTGATCTATCTTTTTTTTTTTTTTTTACATACAATATTTTCTTTTGTCTTGGAAAGATCCCAACAGCCCCAAACTCAGAAACTCTGATCTGTAACATGACGAGTAGCTTCAGAGCCTGTCACTGACATGTATGTCTGTTTATTGTTTCTTCATCCATGAGAAAGTCAGAAAGCTGAGTAATAGGCAAAATATGACTAAGTATCTTACGTGAGTGCAGGGATGAACAGAATATTTATCTTAAGTATAAAAATCCTGAGAGTAAAAGAGTTGCTTCAGAATTACTATAATAATATGACCTCTACTGGCCTATGGTGACTCTGCCAAAGTAAAGGATTCTAAAGCTTCCACCTGGGTCTCCTGCAGAGTTCTTTTTAAACTGAGGACCCTGGATGCAACAAAAATGGCATAATAATGGTAAATTGCTAAAGTAGCAAACCCATTTCTACCAAACTGTTTTAATTCAGCCACATTGGATGGCTTTTGAGCATGAACAGCCTATTAAAGGACATGACAAAGTTTCAATTATTGGCCCTAGTTAGTTTCTGAACATATGCTTATTTAGCATATTGCTAAAAAACAACAACAAAAAACCCATTTTGAATCTTAGATGCTTCACCAGTGACTTGGCTAAGTCATGAACCTTAACTGGGACCTGGATAGACTCTTGGAGTAATTATATAATTATATTATATTGCACTATAGGTAAACTGAGCGGATAATCAGCTTCTAATTACTTTACGAACATTTGCTTATTGAATGTGGGGTTCAAACAAAAACCAGTCTGAATCTTAGGTCCTTCACCAGTGACTCAGTTTTTTCCTGTACCTTTTAAACAGACAGGCCAGGTCAAGTCAGTATGGAGACGAGAGGTAACTCTGAGTTCTGTGGTTGTTATTGAATGTGGGGTTCAAACATTCATTCAGTGCAAATGTACTGTTTATAAGGTTTGTTGCAGGTTTCCCCAACTCTCTGTGTAATTTGAAGAGCAAAGCTTTTTGCCAGTGTTTTGACTGGTCAGTAAGTTCAGAATGCACTAATTAAATGGCAACCCAATTCCATTAGGACAGTTAAAAAAATGTCTTACTACTGACCTAACTCCTGTCTCATAAGTGACTAGAGTTTTGTACAAAAAGTTAATTTTGCTCAGTAGACTTTGAGAATCAGAATAGAAACCTGTTGAATTGGGCTCTCACATGGATAAGACTGTCACTAAACCGTCCTCTAGAAAATGATTAATAATGTTGAGCAAATCAGGAGAGAAGGTGAGGGGTAATTTTGTACTAAACCAAACAAAATTCCATCTGATAACCAGCAGACACCTGGATGAAGGAGAAGAAAAACGATAATATGTGACATATTTAAAGCACAACCACAGAACTCCGAGTTACCTCTCGGCTATATACTGGCTTGACCTGGCCTGTTTGTTTAAAAGGTACAACGTGTTTTTGGAAGTCAAACTTTTGGAAGAAATAGGTAAGTTCTATTATAATTTAACAATATGTCAGCCATAATACAACTTTATTTGTGTATTATTTTAGCGCTTTACATGTCACTGTCAGTGGGGATTTTATACAGTGTAATGCACAAAGGTGAACGCAACTATTTGAAATATGTTTAAAGATTAGAGGGTGGATGTGTGAAGAATTCCAGCCACCGATTATAGACTGTTGGAAAAGTGAAGTCTGAGGGACTATATATTTGTATAGCCCCCTAATAGCGCCTTTAATAAACTGTTTAATATTAATGTCTTATATGATTGAATACTCATTTTGCTATATGGACATTAGTGTCAGGAATAACTAGGAATGGGATTTGAAAAGATTTCATGATGCTGCTGTGTGGTAGGCAATGGACTCAAAATTCAGAGCTCTAGAGGCGAGGCGTAACACAGGAAGGCAGCTTTTTGGCTGTACTCTAACAAGCCTGAGTTGTACAAAATGCTAAACTAAACTATGATTCAGATTATAAAGGAACACAGAATACACGGGCAAAAACAAAAGTAATATCCATGCTGCAGACTCTGTCATTACTTTCCTCCTAAGTACACAAACTGAAATCTGATTGTAGCAAAAATACAAGGGGGACCAATATGTCCGATCAGCAGACAGGCAGGCTTACAGTTCCAAGGAACTGGACTACTGCAAACCTGGTCTTGATTCCCATCCCTTGATGTAACACATCTCAAACTACTTGCAGGAACTTTTTCTGTACCGCTGTAATCTAATGCATTACTGATCACAGGTAACTAATAATGTGTTACTTGTTTTACACAGAGTAAGCTCCTCAATTATCTGCATGAAAAAAAAAATCAAAGGTGCCTTTACGCTGCACACTTGTGTAGCAAAAAGCTCACATGAGCCACTTCTGACGAAGTTGGAAAATGGAACAACTTCTGAGGAGAAAGTTGCATTGATCTATCTTTTTTTTTTTTTTTTTACATACAATATTTTCTTTTGTCTTGGAAAGATCCCAACAGCCCCAAACTCAGAAACTCTGATCTGTAACATGACGAGTAGCTTCAGAGCCTGTCACTGACATGTATGTCTGTTTATTGTTTCTTCATCCATGAGAAAGTCAGAAAGCTGAGTAATAGGCAAAATATGACTAAGTATCTTACGTGAGTGCAGGGATGAACAGAATATTTATCTTAAGTATAAAAATCCTGAGAGTAAAAGAGTTGCTTCAGAATTACTATAATAATATGACTGGCCTATGGTGACTCTGCCAAAGTAAAGGATTCTAAAGCTTCCACCTGGGTCTCCTGCAGAGTTCTTTTTAAACTGAGGACCCTGGATGCAACAAAAATGGCATAATAATGGTAAATTGCTAAAGTAGCAAACCCATTTCTACCAAACTGTTTTAATTCAGCCACATTGGATGGCTTTTGAGCATGAACAGCCTATTAAAGGACATGACAAAGTTTCAATTATTGGCCCTAGTTAGTTTCTGAACATATGCTTATTTAGCATATTGCTAAAAAACAACAACAAAAAACCCATTTTGAATCTTAGATGCTTCACCAGTGACTTGGCTAAGTCATGAACCTTAACTGGGACCTGGATAGACTCTTGGAGTAATTATATAATTATATTATATTGCACTATAGGTAAACTGAGCGGATAATCAGCTTCTAATTACTTTACGAACATTTGCTTATTGAATGTGGGGTTCAAACAAAAACCAGTCTGAATCTTAGGTCCTTCACCAGTGACTCAGTTTTTTCCTGTACCTTTTAAACAGACAGGCCAGGTCAAGTCAGTATGGAGACGAGAGGTAACTCTGAGTTCTGTGGTTGTGCTTTAAATATGTCACATATTATTGTTTTTCTTCTCCTTCATCCAGGTGTCTGCTGGTTATCAGATGGATAAATAACCTTTTAGTGAATGCCAAAAGGTTATAA
The DNA here is from genome assembly GCF_041146795.1 of Maylandia zebra. Taxonomy (NCBI): domain Eukaryota; kingdom Metazoa; phylum Chordata; class Actinopteri; order Cichliformes; family Cichlidae; genus Maylandia; species Maylandia zebra. The sequence continues at coordinate 46,318,574 of NC_135169.1, forward strand.
GTTACTGAGGTCACAAGTCTGATTCTTTGTTTCTATTATTTCTTCCAGGAAATGTCCGGTCTTTCCATCCCTCTGTTTGTGACAGTGCTCTGCTTCCTGCTTCTCAGCCCCCCTCCATGTAGCAGCAGCAACATTCTGGTAGTCCCTGTCGATGGTAGCCACTGGATAAACATGAAACTTATCCTTGAACAGTTACACTCCAGGGGCCACAACATCACAGTTCTGCGCTCTGCAAAGAGCTGGTACATCCCTAATAACTCTTCCATTTATACTTCTATTAATATAAGCACGATTGTGGATGAGACAGACATTAACTACTACAGCAAAATGTTACAAGATGTTATGGAATGTCGCACTTATCCTACATTTATACGCACGCTCTGCCAACAGTACTTGATCACACCCTTGTTTGATCAGGTTCACAAGATCTGGGCCAGATCAGTTGCTACAATAATAGAAGACACAGTATTTATTCAGAAGCTACAGGATACCAAGTTTGATTTAATGTTAACTGACCCTGGTATGACAATAGGGATGCTTCTTGCAACTTACCTCGAGCTGCCTATAGTTTTTAATGTGCGCTGGATTAATACTGGAGAAGGTCATTTCACCATAGCTCCCTCTCCTATCTCATATGTCCCTGTGTCAGCTAGTGAGCTCCATGATCAGATGGACTTTCTGGAAAGAATCAAAAATATGCTGCATTATCTTTATAATGTCATTGAACAGCACTTGATCATAAATCCTGCCTACTCAGACCTGCTCCAACGACACTTCCCTCCAGGTACTGATTTGCTGTCTTTACAGCGTAGAGCTGATATCTGGCTGTTCAGGGCAGATTCTGTCTTTGAGTTCCCTCGGCCCACAATACCAAATGTAGTATATATAGGGGGCTTCCACTGCAAAAAGGCCCAGCCACTCCCCGCTAAGCTGGAAGCATTCATGCAAAGCTCCGGAGATCACGGGGTGGTTTTCATGTCTCTGGGGACATTTATATCAGCCCTACCTCGGAAGGTCACAGAGGCCATCGCTGCTGCTTTTGCTGAGCTCCCTCACAAGGTGATTTGGCGTTTTGTGGGTGAAAAACCTTCATCTCTCGGAAACAACACCCTGCTGTTGGAGTGGCTACCTCAGAGCGACCTCCTGGGACACCCCAAGACTCGTGCCTTTGTGGCCCATGGAGGCACCAATGGCTTGTATGAAGCCATCTACCACAGTGTTCCTGTTGTGGGCCTCCCCCTCCTCTTTGACCAGTTTGACAACTTACTCCGGCTGAAGGTGCGTGGTGCAGCTCGGGTTTTGGAGGCCTACTCACTGACCAAAGAAGACTTCCTGGGCGCTCTCAAGGATGTTCTTGAGAATCCCTCTTTCCACACTAACATGCAGCATCTGTCCCAGCTACACCGTGACAAACCAATGACTCCAATGGACACTGCCATCTTTTGGATTGAATATGTCATCAGGAACAAAGGAGCACCTCACCTACAGTCAGCAGGTTTTCATCTGCCTTGGTATTCCTACTTCTGTCTGGATGTGGCTGCTTTAACCATAGCCATAACTGGAATTTTCATCTGGGCTTTGGTCTTTGTCTGTAGGCTCCTCTGCTGCCGGAGGTCAAAGAGAAAAATGAAACCAGAGTAAATGAGCCAAACATGATGCAGTCTTTGCAACGTTTAGCTTGACAGAGTCAGTGTCACATGATTAGTCTTTAGAATAATTTCTCCCTTAAATTTTTGCTTTGACTAAAACTGCATTTGCCAGAAATTTACAAACAGTTTAGAACAGCGAAGATTTGAATTACCCCCACGGAAATTTGTCATTTAGGGTGAATACTTTTACTTTACATCATAGGATATCTTTTTATATCAAAAGATATCCTCAAAACTTAAAGGGGACCTAAACCTCCCTAAACCTAAACTTCTCAATACATCTTGATTGACCAGCAGAGGAAATTTGGCAAATTTTTCAAGGGTGCCACTCACTAACTTGACTCTTGTCTTTCTTTCACTCCCTTTAGGCCAAATTCATTCTGATTGGCTGCCCCTCATAAACAGAGGGTTTAACCCTTTAAAACCGGTCGGAGCGGGAACGCTCCGTTTTGCGTAACTATTTTTGAATCCCTGTTGAACTGGAACCACGTAAGCTAGCGCAATCATTTTTTTGCATATAAACCGGAGGAGTTGTACTTACATGTTATGCCATTAGCTTGTCCTAGGTCACCGTTTCCTTCCACATATAGCTTTGCAAAAATTGCATAAAAAGCACTTGCAGCAACAAAAAAAATAATATTCCAGAAACACGCTTTGCCGATCCGATCAGCTGTTCACCACACTTCCCACGCTGGAATAGACGTCAGTGCGAACTATTGTATGTCTGCCATTACCTGGCCGAAACCAGAAATGACGTCATTTTTGCGGAAAATGTATTTTTTTTTTTTTACCTTCAGGGCCTTATAAGCCTATACTGGTGTTTTTAAAAGTCATGTTTGACTTTATGCTTTTCTGAATAGTTTCTGGGATGCTTAGAACTCAAATTGCACTGCTGGTAATAGTTTATTTTGATTCACATGCTGTTGTTTTTGCACATTTGCATTATAATATTTATTTTTGTTTTTCCTGCAGTATATAAAAATGAAACTATGGAGACACTCAAAATCAATTTCCTGTGGTTGGAAACTATTTTCTGCAACTTTTCTGTATTAACAGTTTTGAGGGATAAACCTCTTAAATTTCTCTAACTAGAAATATATGTGAAAAAAAAAAAAGATTTTCAATTTTTTTGTAGTTTATTGCACTTTCTTTGCAATTTATGTAGTTTCTATGGACTTAATGCATAGATATTATTAAAATTTGGGCTATAACGGTTGTATTGATGTATAGCAACTTGAAATGCTCCCAAAAATGGCACTACAGCATGTAAAAATATAAAGATAAGCTCTGGCGGACTTGGTTCTATGGTAGGTCTTAAAGGGTTAAACAATGAAAGCAAACAAGATGAACTCTTTCCAAGCTTTAAGCTTTTGTGAAAAGGAGCTTTTTGACATAGTTGTGCTCTTTGCATAGTTTTAGGCTGAAGTTTAGAGGACTGCAAACTGCAGTGTACGTGAGAGCGTTACATGTGGCAGCAGTTGGTGTGAAATTCATACTCTCTCTTTGAGTCACATCTCAGACAAATGCAGACACACAGGCAGGGTTTCAGATTCAATATGAGTTACACTATCATAACGCCATCATCATGTTGACAAATGTAAGCAACTTATATTAACAGTCAAAATACTACACTTATATTATACGTAATCAGATTGTAGTATAGTACTTGTAGTATTGTTTTTTTCAGTGAGACAACTGTATCAATGTCTGTTGAGTTTTTTCTTTGAGATTCTAAATTTGGAAATACCCTCAGACCAAGTCAGGTAGAGACACTGCTCGATAGAGGAGAACATGTTCCAACATATGCTGTTAAACTGTTCTGCAACACTTTATGGGCCTCTACTGTACTTATACCAATTGTTATGCCGCGAGGAGCGGTGAGGGAAACATCAGACTTCACTCAATCTTAATTGAAGTAATTGTTTTATTGTCTCTTGCCAACATCATGCACATACAGACAGCAACTTCTCAAAATGACTCCCAATCCATTTCCTGCTCCCTTTAAATACTCTAAAGACACGCCTTCTTAATACAGACTGGCCTATAAAAGAGCTGCAATTGAGGCAGGCCTCCTCTTTACTGGGAAAACAAGATGGCCACCACAGAGCTGTACAACAGCGGAACAAATAAAACAAATCGTCTTACGATATGACAAAAATCATGGACAATCCATAGAAAAGCCGCACCTTACTAAAAGCCGCAGGGTTCAAAGCTTGTGCAAAAAGTAGCGGCTTATAGCCCGACAGTTACGGTAGTTATTTTGTACTCTACTTCACCACTTAAACCAATTTATACAACGCGCATCATTCACCCATTCAGACACATTCATACAATGACTAAGTGATCTATCTGACATTCACATGCTGATCACCACATCAGGAGCAACCTGGTATAAGTATCTTGCCCAGAGATACTCTGTTAGTTGGAAGATCAGTGGCTTCTCTTCTCCGGCCCTAATGTCCAAGTATTCTCAGGCAAGCTACTGAGCAAACAATCTCCCCTAATGCATGCAGTGGCATGTAAGTGTATACGTGATAAAAATACCTGAAAACCAAAGATTAAAACACAATATTAATATGTGTGTGTGTGTGTGTGTGTGTGTGTGTGTGTTCTGGTTCTTCCTATCTTGGTGGGGAACAAAATCTGAAATTTACTATACTGGTGGGGACCAACAGCCCTTGTGGGGACCAAAATCCAGGTCCCCATGGGGTTGAAGGCATTTTTCACACTCAGAATGTGGTTTTAGTGTCAGGGTTACAATTGGGTTATGGTTAGGTTTAGGGTAACGGTTAGGGTTAAGCATTCATTTTTGATGGTTAGGGTTAGGATAAGCAGCTAGGGAAAGCATTATGTCAATGAGATGTCCCCACAAGGATAGCAAGACCATACTATGTGTGTTCATGTGTGTGTGTGTGTGAATAGGTGAATGTGACAAATTGTATCAAAAAGCACTTTGAGTGCTCTGATTGGCAGAAATACACAGCCTACCAGGGTTTATGGAGGACTATTTAGAGTGACTGCTTCTGACTTACAATCTGCACAGTACATGGCTCCCATCTGTCTTTATGGCCAGTCATGTACAAAGAAATATGAAGATCTTTATTTGGAGCTCTGGAGAACCTATGTACTTTCTAATTTATAAATAACAAACTTGTGTTATCTGATGAATCAAAGTTTTGTGACATTTAAAAGAAACAAAAGTGAGTGATTAGGCTCCCCTCCCTCTGAACCCATGTGGTAAAAATACCGAGTAATACCTATTGTTTCAATACGCCCATTCTTCAGTCAAACAATTTCAATTGTGTACTCTTTTTTTTCGGTCTGCACTGTATGAAAAAAGTTCCTCGGAGCCAAAGTGTAAAACATTTACTGACTACAAATTATTAATTAAATCAGTTGGGGAAGAAGCTTATTCTTCTTTTACCCTGCAATAAATTTTACCACAGTATTGTGTTTGGTTTGGTAGGTTTGTCTATCTGCACCTTTTTTGCTGTGGTTTCAACCTTCTCTCTCTAACCTACACAGAATACACAAACCTACGCACACTTACTGTTTTGACTATATTTGTGAGAACATTTCTCTTCACTCTAACTTTCTATTCCTATTTCTATTCCAGCCCTATAGTAATTCCAGTCTTAGACATCACATCAAGTCTTAACACTTAATTAACCTTTTAAAAGTGAGTCCAAAAATGAGAGCTTAGATATCGTCTCTAGTTTAAAACGTTCTGGCCCTCACAATAGCAGAAGTAAGTTCATACACGCACAGTTATATTTTCATGTCTTTAGAGGACATATGTTGGCTTTCATTCATTTCCTGAAGACTTAGATAAACACTAACCTCAACCAAAATTTCCTTAACTGATCAGTTATAAATGATCTAAAATCACCCTAAACGTTATCTAAAACCACAAAACGTGGTGCTTTGATAAGAGAAGAGTTTAACTCTTTTAAGGCATGAAAAAGAACTGTAGCTAATGAATACAATTCCACACGACATACCTAATAGTTCGTTCGGTGTTGTTTAACAGCATGTTTAGAGGTATCACAGCATATGGGTTAACATGATTGATGGATTGTAGCTGGAGACCAGCTACAATCTAAAGAATTCTTTGGGAATTCCCATCAGCGGACACATCGATCCCTGCACTCACTGTGCCTGTCCATGCCTAATCTTTGTGGCTGCTGTAGAAGCAAGAAAGACAGAGGCTCAGAAAAAGTGGGAGTTTGTTTTTGTTCTGGGACAGAAAGGCGTTCTCCTGCCTCAGGATGTTGCCTTTAAAGCTGAAGAAGTGGGTTTCCTGTGGAGGAAACGATCACAGAATAGACAAGGCTGGGTCGAGGCAACGTGTTCCCAACATTGCTTGAGCACAGGTCACCCGGCTGCAGACTGGGCTGCACACTATTTGTGGAATAAAGTCAGTCTCAAAGCTCTGAGGGGTGAGTACAAAGGATTTAAGCTTTTTTATGGGTTCAGTCTTCATGCACTTAAAAACTCATGGCATCTGTTTTGCAGGTTTTCATTTCCACCAATGGATCTGGGATGCTCTGAAGCCTGGTTGAGTGACAGCTTCAAAAATGAGGGTGATTTTTTCCACAGCAGAGTGGCTTTATGAATCTTGCAGAGTGGACACGTGTGATTAGGAAGAATGCACCTGAGAACAGAGTCTTCCTTTCTTCCTCTCTGCCTTGAGTGAATGGATGGGCTTTCCTATATTAACTCACTGTTCTGTGAGTGTGAATCAACGTCTGATTGAGATCACCTCAAGTTTCCCATGTGACGTGTTTTACCCTCAGAGACATGTCCAACGATACCTGCAACCTCCCCTTAGACACGGACATATTTGGACTGACCTGTATTTATGGCCTCATCTTCACTCTGGGTCTCCCCAGCAACCTGCTGTCTCTTTGGGGATTGTACCACCTGGGGCGCTCAGGTGGCGGAGGCTGTCAGCTGGTCTACATCCTCAACCTGCTGCTGTCAGACTTCCTCCAACTGCTCACACTGCCCTTATGGATTCTTTACCTCCAGGGTCCACACCAGTGGCCCTATGGCCAGCTAACCTGTGAGCTAGTTGGCTACGTGTTTTACGTGAACGTCTATGCAAGTGTCATGTTCCTGTGTCTGATAGCTACAGACCGCTGCCTGGCTATTGTTTACCCATTCAGCAGCCGCAGGGTGCGAACAGTCAGAGTAGCAGCAGTGTCAGGTGTAGCGGTGTGGATCCTAACCTTCCTGTTCTGTCTGAGTGGGCTGCTGCCATCTGTGTTCAACTCTGACAGACTGCTGTGCTTGGAGCAGTACCCCGTCAGCCGCCGATATGCTCAATTTAAGATTGCCACTGTGGTTCTAGGCTTCTTGTTGCCATGTGCCATCCTAGGGTGAGTTAATACCAAAATCTACATGTGCACATATGTTTCTGATTTAATGTTTTCTAGATAAATCGGATATTTCCCTGTTCTTTTGGAACATTTTGTATATTAGATTAAAGGCTGGTTTCTGATCTCCAAATCTGTTTCCTCCCTCAGCTACACCTCAGCCCACATTGGGGTGACACTCAGGCAATCTCCATCCCTCTCCGCCCATGAACGGCACAAAATCGTAGGAATTCTGGTCGTGATTACTGTCAACTTCATTGTTGTCTTTGGACCCTACCACCTAGTAGGTGGATACAGGTTTGTATCCTTGCTGCTGACTGATGATCCATGTGAACTGGAGCATTCACTTTTCCTCATCTATCGCCTGTGCTATGGTTTGACCAGTCTGAACACTTTGCTGGATCCCCTCTTCTACATCTTCCTCTGCCCTGATGCTCGGCTAGAGCTGCAAAGGTCCCTGCCCTGTTTGGGAAGAGGGCAAAACCCAAGCAAAAGCATGACTCTTAGTACCAGAGCTCACCCAGACACCAAGAGGGTGAGTGAAAATAGACAGAGTAACCTTCTAGCAATATAGTTTGGACTTGACCACAATCAAAGCAATTGCACCACCCAGTGGGAAGACATATGTTGAGTTTATGCCTCGCAGTGTTTCCACCTTTTCATCTAAAGAATTATTTGGGCATTCACAGTTTCTCATCTAGATACTGCTTAAAGGTAGGAGAGAAAAAAGATATTTTTGCGCAAACAGTGACTTCAGCTTACATGTAACTCAGCTGAAATATGGAAATTCAGTTTCATATTTGTCAAAAGCGCACATCCATAACTACTGTGAGTTTATGAAGCAATTGTTTTCTGCTGCTCAGTTTACGATCATTAAAAACTGCATTTAATCACACGTGTGCTGTCAGTAATTTTAAAAATAGAGAAGGTGTGAATCACTATGGAAACACAAGATTGTGGTTATATAACGGTAAGCAACTAGTCATACGAAGGTGCCAGGAATGCTTTTCTTTTCTTTTATTCATTTTCTAAAATGTCATTTTACTGCTAAAAGGTATTGACAGCATATGAGTGAGCGCTAAAGTAAACGTGCAATACACTTTTTCTCATAAACAGCTTGAGCAATTTCATCATAAAAGGAAACCGAATGTTTTGCATCTGAAAAAAGAACGCTGGTGTAGGCACTTACAGCTGGTGATAACATCTAGTGAGAAACACATTACACATTTCTTAAAAAGTCTAAGGCTCGGTTATTTACAAAGCAAAAAAGCGTGTATTACTTTAAACTAAATTGACATTTTCATCAAACACCCTCAAAACAAGAGAGGTACATAGAATGGGGAAGTTTTTGCAAATTTAGTGACATACTGCACATGACTGTATAATGATGCTAACTAAACTGTTTTTTCTTGCTAGAGTACAGAAATTACATCACATATAATTCGCTAAATATAAGGAATACAAATGAGTCTAGGACTTTGTACTGAAAAGCTAAAATTAAATGATAAAGCTATCTTTCTCTATTTTTATGCAATATCTCTATGTCAAGCACAGGGAAGCACTGATAGATATTTTTACTGAAACAGGGACGGATGGATATTTTGTAACAAGTGTTGTATTGGCATTGCAATACTTATTTCACAATCATCCCCACACATAATTTCACTAAGAATATGCAAAAGTTTTAGATTACACGTCTGCAGCAGATTAGACCAATTACTGGATGTCTTTAATCTGAAAAGATACCATTAAGAAGCAAGGAAAGTTTGTAAAAGGACATGGAGTGAACTTTGCTCTTTGTGTTATGAAAAAGAAAGGCCATTTCTAAAATTTAATTATTTTGAAGACAAATGTCTGCTGTCATTGTCTAAATACATGAAGAAGCATATGAAACCCTGCCAGTGGCGGACTCCCTCAGACATCGGTGCGTTGGTGGTTCTTTGTGTCCGGGGGTGGGCGTCCAGGTACACACCGGCTCACTCCTTGGCGGCCGCTTATCGGGGCCTGGAGCCTGGGGCTCGCTCGGGCCACTTCGGAGGTGGGGTGCCCCCGGCCTCTCGGCCTGGGGCTCGGTCACTCAGGCACGGCTGGCTGCCAGCGGAACTCATGGGCGCGTCACTGCAACTCCCCCTGGCTTCTGCTCCGCGGCTGCTGAGTGAGCCCTCATCTGGGACTCTCCTCAGCTCTTTCTGGGACAGTGACGCGGCTGCCCCGCTGTTGGTCTTCCTTGGTCTCTTGTGTTCTGGGGGCCTCTGGATGTCTGGAGTTTTGATCTCCTCCATACCTGCTTCATGCCCTGGAGGACGGGGCTGTGGCCCCCCCACACCCTCTAGCAGATCATTACATGAAGGAACCTTTTAAAAAAAACAAAAAAAACAAAAAAACAAGCGCGTCCATGCTCACAGGTGTACACACGGGTGATCACACCCACAAACTACACCCTTTTTGGCTCCTACCTCAAAGCACACTGTGTTCTGTTGATCTTATGTGCTGCACAATAATGTTTAATATTTAGTATTTACTGTCATATTCCCATATATCATTGTGATGTTGTTTATTCTATTACTCTTGTTCTCTTCTGCTTGTTTTCTTTTTTCTTTCTCAACAGGTGATCCAGGTGATTGATATATGCATTTTTTTTTCTTTTCTTTCTTTTTTTTTTTTTGCTGCCCATTCTGTTGGTTTTTGTTTTTTGCCCTTCTCCCCCGTCCCTCTTCTCAGCTGTTTCTCTTTCCCTCTTTCTTTCTCCCCTTCTTTCCCCCAGTCAAGTCTGTCCCGTATTCAGTAAGTGAAAATAAAATAAACAATAAAAGGTGAATCAAATGGACCATTACGGCAAGGCTGGGATGGTCAATTTGGTAAAGTAAATCCGTTGGGCATCTTTCTTTGCCTTTAGACAACAATTCTGATGGCAAAAGAGCCAAACGGGACAGGCAAAAAAAAAAACAAAACAAAAAAAAACAAAACAAAACAAAGAAGAAGCATATGAAAACAACAGAAACCTCATAATATCCATCAGGTCACAAGTGCTCCATCCAGTGTCAGGATTAAGGTTGGATTTTAGTCTATCCACATGTTCCAAACATGAACTCCCGATGATGTTCATTTATACTAAAACATATTCTTAATCCTAGATGGGGCACTAATAACTTGATTGATGGATGGAGAATACAATGCTATAGCAAAACAGGTAAGCTTCTTGTGAAAAAGTATTGCCTGAGTGATATGTGTTAGACAACAGGGAACTTTTTTATGTGCAGTTGAGGTAAATAAAACCTTCTTTGCACTTACTAAAGAAGAGATGGTATGTTTTACTTCTAAACTGAAGTACTCATACTTTCTTCCTGAGTTGCAAGGGAATGCTTCTTTCTCGTCATTATCTCAGAGTTGCCGATAGAGCTCTGAGCTGTGCTGCGGCGCCGGGCGAACTCTGCAAGATCCTCAGCCAGAACAGACTCCATCACTGCACCGAGAGAATGTCGGATCTTATTGCACAGGTCAGGGCAGCTGAACACATACAGAACAGGATTGAGGACGCTGTTGAGGAAGCCAATCGTCGCTGCAACTGGGAGGGCCTGTCTTATAAAATCCTGAACAGACTGAGAGTTTGGAGCCATCACTTCCATGACGATGAATATGTGGTAGGGTGCCCAGCAGAGTACAAAGCTCACCACCACAGACACTACAAGCCGAACAAAACGGAAAGGGCGACGGTTACATCTGTTTGCTATTATGGAGTGTACAACAGCATAGCTCACTATGATGATGACCAAAGGGATTAAGAAGGCAAAAAACAGCTTCATTATTGCCAGTCCTTCTTTCCGTTGTTTAATTATAGGTTTATTATTTGTCTGATTCTTTGGTTCAGGCAGGAATCGTGCATAATCATAGTAACAGAGATTCCGGCCATGTTCTACAGGGATGACGTCACGAAACAGGAAGAAGGGGATAGTGCAGATCAGAGCCATGGCCCAGATTACCCCACATATCTTCTTAACTAGTTGGATGTTTCTGTGGTTTTGGGCCCAGACAGGTTTCAGCACCACCAAGCAGCGGTCCAGAGAAATGGCCGCCAGTAGGAAGCCACTGACGAACATGTTGAGAAAAAAGATGGAGGAATGGATGCGGCAGAAAGTTGTCCCCAGTGTCCAGGTTTTGCCCCGGGCCATGTACAGGGTGAAGAAGGGCAGTGAAGAAGTGGCTAGAAGGTCAGAGACTGCGAGGTTCAGGATCCAGATGCTAATGATGGAGCGACGGACATGGAAGCCCACCACTGCAACGATGAGGAGGTTTTCCACGATGCCAATTGTAGAGAAAATGCCATGGAGGGTAATGGTAAAAACATTCAAAGAATGGGACCCTACAGGGTGGCTGGATACATTATGGTTGCTATTTTCAGTCATCTTGGATGAAAGATTTCTTGTCGTCGTGTCGGGTGGTTGCAGTTCAGATGACGTGCTTCACAGCTGAAAGAGAAAGAGATGATAACATGTAAAATCAAACAGTTCAGTTAGTGGAATCTGTTATGAAAGAGAAAAGTCATATCTAATTTTTTTTTTTTTTTTAAGAAAACATTTTGTTGTTATTGTTTAAATGTGGTTACTTTACGAGGAATGGCTCAGCACAAATCTGATTTGTCTGTTCTTGTTCAGTAATAGTATATGGCTACTGGTCTATTTAGTATAGCTACAGTAAATGGAGTGATTCGTATATTTCTACGCTATATTCAACATGCCAGATTCACACACATTCTATGCTTTGAAGTGCTTTCTAACTACCATTCACACTCCGATGGATGCATCAGAGATATCCTGCCACAAGGATATTTTGCATGCAAACTAGGGTGAGCCACCAACCACCAACCTTCCGATCAGTAGACAACCTGCTCTACCTCCTGAGCTACAGCCACTGTATGAAAGTGTTGAACCACCCCTTATTTCTTTCTTGTTTTCTAGTAAAATTGGAAATACAGATCTGGTACATTTATTTTATTTGGTATCCTTATTTTTCACAGTCTGAACTCTCTTAGGTAAGCTTTCTTGTCATTTCTTTGAGTAGTCTTCAACTTCAACAGTTCTCCAGGGTTCCTGGGGGACAATCAAAGCTTTTCTTTGGATGTTGATTGGTTTTTATTCCATTGTCTGTTATAATTTCAAACTGCTTCGGTAATGCTGAGGTTGGGCAAGCTGCTGTGTGCTGATGATGATTTCAAATTTGGATTTATCACTTTATAGGACATGTTGTCACTTCTTTTCAGTCCAGTACTTGTGAAAAAAAGCATTCTTCAGGATGGAGCTGATATATGCCAAAATACACAACCGCTGAGACCATTTTCTGATCATGACTTGGAGATACTTTTCATCTGCTGCAGATCATTTTTATCTTGGTCTGCCACTGCTTTTGTCGTTCACTTATCAATTTGGCCCAGTTTTCTTTAAGGACACACTGCACACCATCCTGAGATATGCCATTTTTTGACTAATGACTCATTAGGAATCACATTGTTGGTGCAAAAATACCATTTTATGCCTCTCAAACTGTGTTATATTTGATAGTTGCTGAAGTAGTTATTTGAAATGGGAAAAAATTCTATACTTTTGTGAAGGAAAATGAGTTCTTTAATACGTTTTCTGTTATGTGCACACAGTTAGGGAGTTAGGGATGATTCCATAGGTACTGTACATTTCAAGTGGCTTACAAAGACATTGCCCAGAAACTGGTCAATATTGGGTTTGTTACTTGTTACATTTCTTAATGCTGTAATGCTGAACAGTACTTGAGTACCCCCACAGAGAAACTAAATTATTACTTAAACTCCGCTGCCAATTACCAGTTAACAGTATAAATCTTTTGCCACACGTGAGTAGAAGTCATCATTCTTTTCTGAAAACTGGTTCAAAGAGACTTCAAAGTGATTGCCACAGTGATTATACTGTAAAACCACACAGGAAGAAACCTTGGCTGCGAGACTGACTGCACACTCAGGTTTAACATCAGTCTGGGTTCTTCACATTGTGTTAGCATGCTTGTGGAGATGCTTGCAAAGAGTTGATGTCATGTTAATCATTTGTACTTACTTCTGTCCTAAACTTTGCACTTGACCAATTTACCTTGTTGTTTTGGGCCATTGGAGTATTCTTATCTCCACTTCTCAGAAGTTGTATACACCTCCACCATTGTCCCTCTCCATGCATATGAACTACAGTCAGTTGATTGTAGCACAAATGTGCCGAAAGAAAAAGACACGTTTTTCAACCCAGTATCATGTAATAGACACGCCGGTCCACTGTGTCCATTTCACGTTTGCCTCTCACTAGTGACTTCGCGGCTTTAAAAGTCTCCTCCTGCTGGTGATGCAGCTTCTACATGTGTGCCCATTTTACACTAGGAAGGAGAAAAGCATGATGAACACAGTGGACAGGAGTGCCTATTTCACACTTTGCTGTAGGACTGAGTTGCATTTGTTGTTTGTTTGTTTGTTTGTCTCCGCCCAGCACGCAGATAACTGAAGAACCTTTGGAATAATTTCAGTGTAAGGACATTTAACTACACATTTAATCCCTGGCATATGTTAATATAAGATTTAAAAAATGCAATAGTTTTTCCCAGTTCAGGTTTTCTTTAGTTTTGTTTTTGCCATCCCTGCCTTGTGTTCTGTTATTTACAATAAACCTCACTTGCATCTTAGTAAGTGCCTGCATTTGAGTCCACTTTCCCACACATCACACACACTGCTGCCGCAGCCTTGACATACTTAACTACTTTAGTGTAGTGTAACTGGCTTTGGGGAGTTTAATAAGCTGAAAAGCTATAAATAAATAATACATTCATTTAAAATGCCAAAACTGTATGCCTTCCATCATATTTTCCAAAGCTGTCCAGCGGGCTAGATTGGGTCTCTCTGCTGTGCCGATTCTGGCCCCTGGGCCTTATGTTTGACATCCCTGATCTAGGCTTAGCAGTATGATTTGGCTTATGGTTGGCCTAATAGTGAGTAAATGGTTCAATAGACAGAATGAAGGGCAATTGAAATAATTTCACAATCACACCCCCCCCCCCCCCCCCCCCCCTCCCCAGCAAAAAAAAAAAAAGAAGTGGAATATATGTCAACATAGATTGCTGTCAGCTTCTCCACAGTGGGTAATTAGGAGACTACAGGTTGTTGTGTCTCAGAATATTCGTTTCTGATAGTATGACACCAAACAAGTTAAACTTTCTAAAGTAGGCCTACCTTGTTCCTCGTTTAGTTTTTTCAACAGCTGTTACACCCTTAAGTCAGTTTCCTGTGTCAATCACAGACAGTGTTTTTAACAAAACAAAACAAAACAACAACAACAACAAAAAAGTGTACACAAGACTGCAATCTAAGGGGTTGTAACTGTGCCTGTGTTTACATGGGCGCTTTCAGCTTAAGGTGAAGGTGAAGAGAGTAAGCTCGAACTGCAGGGCCCTGCACTACAACGCGAGTTGAGCATACTCAGGCCATCTGTCCGTCAGACCGCTGACAGTCAGGATTAGCAGTCATACGAAGCTGGTTACAAACTTGCTAAATTAAACCAGGGTTTTCCCCTGCATGTTCACAGGAAGTAGGTATGGTTTGGGTATCATCTGACCGGTTCACTGGTCACACGACTCTCTATGAGCGTCACCTACTCGAGAGACTCTATCAGATGCTGATAAAATGGTTATCAACATAAAAGAAGAAGACAAAAAATTGAACTTTTCTAAGGAAAAAAAAACTATAAACTTATGCATTAAAGCTTGTGCCCATGCACCATGGTCAAGGAGCTGCTGCAGTCTGTCTGCAGATCAAGTGAAGTTATTCCCCTGACTGAACAGGTAGTCTAAGAGTGTGCTCTATGTTCTAGTTTTTGCAGTTCCAGTAGTGTAAAAGAGACCTATCAGCAGATTAGAATCAAGCGTGCAACATTTGCACACTTTCTGCATCACCAACTGAATGTGTGTAATTCCTGTAAGAATGTGATGCATAGTTTGCGCTTCAGTCAGTGGTTTTAGTACGTTCGCTTTAACAACTTGCACCTATGAAACGCGTTGACCCAGCAGAGAATCAGTAATGCACTTTAATAATGCTGAACAAAAAAATGTGGCGTTTTTAAACTAAACTTTGAAACATCAGCTGCTCCCTGTTCTTCTCTGAGCTGCAAACTCGGTGCAGTTTAAGGGTTTGAGAGTAAAAATTTAACTGCAGTGTCTGCAGAGAATAATGTTTAGAATAATAACACTGCTGTAAAGTTCTTTCACTGACCACAGAAAGCAAACAAACAAAAAAAAGTAAAGAACCAGGAATGGCGACGCTATTTTCTGAAGTATTGATTTCATACCTGTTGATATCTAATCTGCTTCACGGCACAAGTTACCATGGTGATATGTTCCTTTAAGAAGTGAATCACTTCTGTAGTTCAGCAAACCCAGTGTTTATCCTGAAGTTAGCTTCGTAATCCAGGCATCAGGAATCAGAGAAATCCGGGGAAAACTGAGAGTACATTAGGGGAGAATCACAGATGCTCTGACAAAGGACCAAGAGGAGTTTCTGCCCATAGTAATGGGCAAGTGGAGACTAGTAGGGAACGAGGTACAACAACAGGGACAAACAAAAACAATGAAGGCATTTAGTCCCTATCAGAGTCCAGAAGATAAAACAGACAACAGTTCACACGCACCATATTTGGTCTATAATGCACTATTACATTTGATACCCACCTGCGATAAAGCCTGTCTGACTGGAGAACACAGTGATGAAAGGAGGGAAAAAGAGATAAACACACTCAGTCGCAAAAGAGTGAAATTACAGGCTAAAAAAGCAGAATCCACATCATTAGAGTTTACAGGGCACAGCTACTCTCACTCATACAGAAGACTGTTACACACTGCGGCAGTCGTCATACATTTATGTAAACTCACAAGACGCAACAGTGCATATGTCAACGTGGAGAAAAAAAGGGCTCAACTTATGAGGGCAGGAAAATAGCTGCACAAAAACTCTGGATTTAAAGTATGAATTAGGCCAAACACTTGTAACCAGGGCATCTGGTGATATAAACTATAATTCAATCCATTTCAATTCAAGTGAGTTTAATTCAACACCAGTCACCTCAAAGCACTTTACATTTTAAGGTAGATACTCTACAATAATATCATAAAAACAAGAAAAGAAGAAATGTCAGCAGTTGCATACAGATACACTACACACACATGTACATTTGTGTGGGAAACTTCCAGGCTTGCCATAAAGTCCTATTTTAAGAAACCACATTGGTATAAACTTGTAAACAGTGATGTAAATAGTCATGTTAATTATGGTTCTGTCAACAGCGTTTCTGTTTGTCTTTGCCAAACTGGCTGCTCTTATTGCTGCCTTTTCTATTCTTTTCTTCTCTTTCTTTTGTTTGTCATTCTGGTCAGCCTGCCTGTGTGAGTTTTCACAGTTAGTGGTCATCAACACTACTGCCCCCCCCCCCCCCCCCCCCCCCCCCCCAAAAAAAAAGAAGAAGAAGAAGAAGAAGAAGAACAACGCTTTTATTCTGCACCTCCAGCATGCATATTTAGAGTGACACTGCAGAACAAAACAGCATTATTTGAAAGCAGCTTGATAGCTGAAAGCTGAATAATTTTGTTGGCAGTATCTCTGCATCTCTTTGTCTTTCACACTTATTGCTCTTGTTCCCCACATCCTCTATACACAACTTCAACTGCAGATGTGTAACATGACCTAATGATGTAGCACACACATATACAATGAATTAAATATGACATTAATTAACTCAACGGCTAACATTATTACATCACAACAAAGACAGCTATAACACCTAAAAGCACTAAATTAGGAAGGAGGACTGGCATGAACAATTTGGAATATATATATTTTGTCATTCATTGATTTATTTGGTTACTGTGTTGCTGCTGATGGAAACTGTGCCAAAATCTTCTAAAAATTCTATCAAAAGTAGTTTTGCAGCTTTTATTAAAGTAAGTCTTTATCTGAAAGATATATTACAAGCCACATCATTCATGCTCATATTAAACTGGCAAGATATTACCCATTTCCAGTACATTTCATGATTCCAGTGAATATGGATCTGAGTCATCAAAACCTGCTCTTTGAAAGTGAAACTGGACAATGGATTTACAAAATGCAACAACAAAATTCTTACCGGTTCGTTTTGTTTCTGTTTTGTCTGCAGCAGGTCTGATGTGGTCTCTGTCGTGCTGTGTTACTAGATGACACTAGACAGCACTAGCCTCATGGATGTATAAGTACTGTGAAGTAGGAAGTCACAAACCTCAGAATCAACCTAAAGTCTTCACAAGATTGAAGTAGACTATAGCCAAGTGTCAAACCAGACACCAGTTTCTAAAGAGGCCCAAGCTGTTCAGACACATAAAGTCACCAGTCTGTAACTAAATGAAGATAGTCATTTTTAGATTGATACACTGCCAGTATATAAAGTCAGTATAGACTACCACAGTATCATTTGAGTTACAGGAAAAAGGCCAGACGCTATCACTGACATCTACAAGCATTCACACAGCATTGCTTTCATTTTTGCAGACATTACAGCTGTTGAAGACTCAAATAACTGACACGATATCACACAGAATCTGCTTTTAATGCATTTCCTGTGTGATATATATCCTGTAATCTCACGTATTTTTATCTGCTAAAATGTTCAAAAAGTCACTGGTCACTGTTTTAAAATATATAAATACCAACTGGCCACTATATCAAGTACATTTTGTTAGCGCAGAGTTGAGAAGATAACATCACACAATTGGTGCAGAATCGTCGACTGCCTATCTGTGATTCAAATCTCGCGTTACACCACTATTCAGAGGTGCTCTATTAGACTGAAATCTGGTGACTCAATTTGAGTACAGTCACTGTCATGTTCAAGAAACCAGTTTGAGACGATTCAAGCTTTTTGGCCTGGTGCATTATTGTAGCCATCAGAAGATGGTACACTGTAGTCATGAAGGAACGGACATGAGCAACAACAGTACTCAGGTAGACCGTGGTGTTTAAACGGTGCTCAGTTGGTACTAAGGGACACTGAACGTGCCACGCAAATATCCCCCACGCCGTTACACCACGATCCGCTTGAGTTTCAATACAAGGCAGGATGGATCCATGCTTTCATGTCATTTATCACAAATTCTCACCCTACCAACCAAATGTTTCAGCAGAACATGAGACTCATCAGACCGAGTGACATTTTTTGTCCAGTTTTGATGAGCCCGTGTTAATCGTAGACTCAGATCTTGGGGATGAAAACATTGGAGAAAATGAGAGCATTTCAGCCAGTTCTGGTAAACATCCTGTTTGGTTAACACCGAGTCTCATGCATGCTGTTAAATTTGGATCGTTTCTCTCACCCATATATTGTGTTTTGTCCTCAGTGCCTTCTCTCTGTCTCTCTCTCTAGCTCTGGACTTGAACATCTCACTTGTGCAACCAACCTCTCGTTATTACTGTGTGCTGTTTTTCTTACTGCTCACCTTCTGCTCTCTCCTTAACCAGACGAGGCCTTTGACAGAAGGGAGTTCGTTTGCCCCACTGTCACCAAGTACAAAGTACCTCAAAGTGTGAATCCAGCCCTCCTCTATAAGTGCACTGGGTCTACACTGACACCTGCTGGCCAATGATAATGTCGTCCCTCCAAGAAAGCCCCTTAAAGTTGCTCAATTTTATCAAACCTATGCATGATAACTGATCGGGAACATA
This sequence comes from Maylandia zebra, assembly GCF_041146795.1. Taxonomy (NCBI): domain Eukaryota; kingdom Metazoa; phylum Chordata; class Actinopteri; order Cichliformes; family Cichlidae; genus Maylandia; species Maylandia zebra. The sequence goes on from NC_135169.1 coordinate 46,337,341, forward strand.
ATACAAATTTCCTAATTACAGACTTTATCACAGGGAGTTTTCTCAATTACAAAGCAAACATGTTTTTAATATGGTGACGAATGAAGTGCTGAGTTATAACTTCTGCTTTTTGTCTTTCTATATTTGGTGGGTGATAAGGAGAGAGCACAGGGCATGGTCTACGTTTCTTGACGTGAAAATTATACAGTGACAAGACAGAAAAAAAAATAGTTGACTGCACGTCGCTGACAAGTCATTTACAACTACGATTGTTTTCCCTCACTCTGCAGTGAAGTGTGAATCTCTAGAGCTGTTGTTGTACTTTCCTCTGCATGCTTGCTTCAACAAATAACATCTTGGCAAACCTTTTCTGAGGTTAGTCATTTGTCACACAAGTTTCTCTGGAGCTTGTTCAAAAGACAAAATAAATAGATTTGAATTCATTTAAGACTTTACAGCTTCATCTCTGTATTCAAATGATTGGTATGCTTCCTGTTTGCGAGAGACTATAATTTAGAGGTGTTGAGTAAACATAGCAGTTATTAGGTTACTGTGGGAAACGATGACAGCTACAAGCACACACTCACTGCATTTTAAACAGTAACAGGGTGTGGGGTTGCAGTCTTCTCCAGAACCACTTATCCAAAGAACATGAGTGAATGATTGAAGCCTTCTGTGATGATCAGGCTGGGTTAAGGATTAATTATTAGAAAGAGGCTTTTAAATTCATCAGTGTCCTCACAAAGATAGCCAAACTACTCTATGTGTGTGTTTGTGCAATCCTCCCCACCCGGGGAGTGGACCGGGCATAGTCACCCACAGATGTGACTTTAGACAAAATACCATAGCTGCTCATGCAACAAACAACCTGAGACTGCATTTATTGAGGTCTTCTGCAATACACCAAATCTGAATCAGATAAGAGTTTACAACTGATCAGACAGACAGATTCTTCACACCACTTACATGGACTGATTGACAGTCTGACTCGCCTGGTTTCATGTGATCTTTCCAGCTAAGCAGTGTCAGATCTGGTTAGTACTTAGATGAGACACCAGCTGAGGGAACCAGTAAGCCTAGCTTATAGCCATACCACCCTGACCACACCCGACTGAGCAACACATTTACTGAAGTAGTTCTGAACAGCGCTAAATCTTAAAATATAAAATACTAGCATATGACATCAACCAAGATTCATCTGTCAAATCATAAAACACCCAAGAAAGCTCTCTGATCAGAGAAAACTGCTTTGTTTACTATGTTTGCATTATCTGTCAGTATAACACACTTGATGACCTGACATTTACCCAAAATAGCACATCTGCGCTTATCTCCACATACATTTACATGTACATATCTAATGCCCCAATGCAAATGCATGCTCACCTTCCTCTTTTTGAAAGCAGACTGCTTCCTCTTGTCTGATCTGTGCAACCAAGGAAAAAGACCAGTGGAATCCCCCCCAAAGCTCCAGACCTGCTCTGACCTCTTTTTGTTCAGGATCAGTGCTCTGACAGCAACAGTTTTACTACTGCTGTGTGTGGGTGTAATATCAGTCTGTTACATTGCTCCCTTATTGTCACTCACTATAATAAATACAGTTTTCTTTAAAATAGGTAATCTGAGTCAGTCATCAACATAAATAAAATATGCAATAATAATTAATAATCCTTTTTCGTTCTTTAAAACAGCAGCTTCCAACCTTTTTTTTTTCTGGGGGTTGGGGACCGCTGCTTTAAAACACTAAAAATTAGATGACTTACATCTCAGGGGGACTTAGAAATGAAAACAAATATAATGCTGATATTCCACATCTGTAAAATGCAAATAAAATGCATTTAGGAATGTTTGAAACGTTGTGCACTTTCTCTCAACCTCTAACTAATCTTGAGAGTTAGATATTTTTTGCTTTGAATCACTGTTTCACTTTGTGAACCACTTAAAAGTTTGAGAACCAGAATACAAACAAAGTGACTCATCAAGAAATCTTAGCTCATGTGTGTGGGGGGGGGGGGGAAACATCAGCAGTGAGGATAATACAGTTCTTTGCTGCCCTCTTCAGGTCAAATGCAGAGCAGTCATCAAAGGAAGAAGAAGCATCAAATGCATCACACGGGGATGCAAAGTCAAAGCACACAAACGTCACTGCAGTGGGCTTTGTGTGCTTCTATAGCTGTGAAAAACCATCTACACCATAAAGACAGCAACGCAGTTCAAGCAGAAGCAGGTGTTTGATGGAGAAGCTGATAAAAGTGCAGTTTGGATTCAGGATGTGTGAATTAAGTATGTACACAACGCATATGGATATATGCATGTACTTTTATTTCTCATTAAGAAAAAGGTCAGCTCAGAGTTTTTGACTTCCTTCTGTGGATGAGCACTGACACCCACACCTCTGTTACGTCTACACCTTTTCTGCTGAGGTTGTAACTTCTCTCTGTGGCTCCTTTGTTCAAACTGCACTCGTGCTGGAAGAGGTTGAACAGTGAAGTGAGAGTAAAGGATGCTCAGGTTTTACGTGCTCCTGGTTCCTCTCTTTAGAGCCTGTAAGTCCTTCACACTCACTTTTTATTCATTTATGCTGTAAATGAGTTGCAATTGCCTTAAATCTCTCTATCTTGTGTTTGTGGAGTCTCTAACTAATCTTGATTTGTGTTCCAGATGGTGCGCTCCTCTACGCTAACCTTGGAGATAATGTGACTTTTCATTGCTCCTTTGCCTCCAGGGCCAAATATCTCTCCTGGTACAAGCAAGTCATAGGAGAGTCACCTCGAGTCATATCCTCTTTCTACAAACATTTACTCAACTCCAACAGCTTCCACCCCGGGTTTAAAAACAATCAACGCATTTCAGTTGATAGTGGAGAAGATTTCTATCGTCTGAACATTTTTAATGTTCAGGATTCTGACTCGGCCATGTACTACTGTGGACAGACCAGCATCTCAGTCACTAAATTTGACGACGGAACGTTTTTGGTCCTGAGAGGTAATGTGGAAAGTTTTTAAGATTTGGGAATATTAACAATATAAAAACAAATCTGCTTTTTTTTCTTGCACTTCCTATTTTAACATGTGTTTTAACACTTTTTCAGAGCCCAGTCACAGGACTTTCCTAAAGCAGCCAGAATCAAACTCTGTGCAACAAGGAGACTCGGTGACACTGAACTGCACGCTGCTCAAAGGATCCAGTGCCGAAGAAGACAACGTTTACTGGTTCAAAAAGGATACAGTAGATTCTCACTTGGGAATCATGTACAGCCACACAAATAGCAGCAGCCAGTGTGCGAAGAGGTCTGAGTCCAGGTGCTCTGCACAGAGATGCGTTTACAGCTTCACAAAGAAGAACGTGAGCCGGTCTGATGTCGGGACGTACTACTGTGCTGTGGCTTCATGCAGCGAGGTGCTTGTTGGGAAAGGCACGAGGCTGGATGTCGTAGGTGAGGAACATATGTGTTAAAACTGAAACCTATTATAGTTTCTTTCACCCTCTTATTTTCCTCTTTTGCTTACTCTACGTTGCTTTCTATGTCTTTGCAGTGAAACAGGACAAAGCTGTCCCCGTCTTGGTTAAGACTGTGGTTGCAGCTCTGGTTGTCTCAGTTATTTTCAATGTAATCTTCTGTGGTACCCTCTGCAAAATAGTCCAGAGAAAAAAGTGTCCTTCTAAAGGTAACTATTGCCTATCATAAAAGCACTCTGATGACTATAAAACATGTCAGCAGTTAAATTTCTCTTTCCTTTCTATTTCTTTCATAAGGGTCACTTCAACAGCCTAATACTTCAGAATACACTGCGAACTGTGAGGTTAGTAAATGAGAAAAAGCACAGTACAGTAAGTCTTGAAACACCTCTGATTTCTTACATTTTCACATTACATTTTCAAAGCAGCTAGACTTTGTGGTCATTTGTTAAATGGTCTTGAGCAATAGTTCTTCAGGCTTTCTCAAGAGTTTTTCTTTGGACTTGAATGGCTTTTTCAGTCATTTTCAGTCCAGTGCCTGATCACTGTGGGGAATAATTATCAAGGGATGAACCAGTGCTGTATCAACACATAACACGCAACTTAACAATGAACAGTGCTGGGAAGGTCTCTTTTAAAATGTATTCCACTACAGAATACAGAATACATGCCCCAAAATGTACTTTGGATTACTTAATATATTATCATGCTTTTTACAACTACATGAATGTCCTATTGTTGTGTGATTTATTACTATTACTGAAGAATACTCGCCATACCAATAACAACTAGATTTTGAAATCTTAATGTAAAATGAGTAACAGTAGGCAGTAGCGGTTTTTGATACGGGCGACATGGGCGGTTGCCTGGGGTGGCATCATGGTGGGGGGCAACATCATGGGCATCGGCAAAACAACCCCAAAAAAACAAAACAAATAAAAAAAAATTACTCGTATTCATGCTGCCCCGACGTCATGCCAGCGCATATTGGGAATGGCATAGGCACCGATCGGTTTTCTACCGCCCATTTGCTGGGAGTAAGGGCGCCCTCCGTTTGCGAGGTGCGCCTGCTGCTTGCTCCACAGGGAGGAGAGGGCGGGGCGGCGGGGGATTCTCTGGCTGGTTGGAGCAGCATCTAATAACCAATAACCAAATTAAAACAAAATAAAAACAAACCAACAAACACGAAAACACCAGACATCCTGATGCAGACTTATTTGCATCGATGTTTTTTCGAAATTCTATACACGTAAAGTGAGTGCGAGAGCCCTCGGGGCGCCTGCTTGCTGCTGAAGTCAAAGTAAACTTTATTGTCATCTCTGCTACATACAGTCCAGTAATTAGAGAGACGAGACGACGAGGCTCCAGTTACAGCAGTGCAAGTAAACAAACAATAAACTAGGGGTAAAGGGATCAATAACAATTTATAATTTACAGTTTGATGATTTAAAGTCTCACACACAACCTGTGGAAAGGGGAGGGGGGCCGGCTGCTTCCAAATAGAGCACATTTCATTCATAATGATGTAATTCCAAGACCATAATGTATTCATTATTTGAATCCTGGGTTGTGTGAAATCCCAGAAATACACCTTAGACAAAGCAAATCTGTGAACTAAGGTGTAGGCCTGTTAGGTTATGTTGTGGTGATCCTCGAGTTGGGGGATGGGTGTTCATACTGGAGTGCAAAATTAAAACCAATGGAAGGTGGACAAGAAAAGTTCAAAGCCATCAGGTGCTCAGTTTAGGAAAAAGAGAAAAGAAGAGGAGGAGAAACGAGCAAAGGATACAGGTAAGCAGATGTGTCATTGGATAATGGCAGGTCATCCTGAAACAATCAGAGTCAGAATACTTTATAAATCCTTAAGGAAATAATGTGGGTTACAGTTGCTCCAAAACGAAATGGTAAAAACGGTAACAGTAACAGACTAAACTCCAAACAATACATTATGTTACATATTTTAATATTAATTAGTCATTGTCAATTGTTGATTTCTCCTGTTCTCATTGTATGACGAATTATGATGGCTGTTTGGTAGCCGTTTGCATACTATGCATACTCTCTCTCTCTTCATATGCGTGTGTATATTTCTCTGGTGAAGTTCGGTATGGTTTTATGGTTTTATGTGTGTGTGTGGGGAGGGGCGCCAGAGGGAGTGTTCGCCTAGGGCGCCAAACAGGCTAGGACCGCCACTGACAGTAGGGTGGGTATTAGATGAGGCTGAACTTTTTGCAGCGATCCCGGATAGAAACTATTCCGCGCGTATATAAAACAGGTCTGCGGCTCCGAACCGTAGTAAAGGGACCTCTAGCTAATATGTCGGGTTTCGTGTCGGGCTCGTAACCGAAAACTAGCTTTACTTTGTTGTCTGGGTCAAGTTTGAGACAGAGAGTGGTGTTGAAAGGCTGCACCAACGGAATTTGTTGTTTCGGAGGAAAACACAAACACAGTGTACAGTCGAGTCTTAATAGCTTACTTACAACTGGGCTCGTCAGGCACTCTTTTTGGCTGCAGTGGTTATCATTATATTTACACACTTCCATCTCACTTTTCTGGTTGGTGACTGCTCGTAGTTTTCCTTTTTCTCCCTCCCTCGCTCACAGACACATAACGGGTATAGCAGTCCATTCTCCCAGCAGCACGGACTACACTGCCCATGAGGCTACACTGTTTAGGGCTGTGCCTGTAACACTATACCTATTGCCTTCATATTAAATCATTTTTTTAAATAATATTTTTTAAAAATATTTATTCACGTCATTATGCGAGAGTTGACATGGGCCGCGAGACTGAGACACAAGCATTAGAGCCACTTAATGCGTGTTTTGTTTTGGTTTCCACCGACGTGGAATTACCAAAAATAGAGAGAGCATAGCCTAACATATGAAACAGGAAAAGACCTCCGTATAATCTATTTATTTCAACAAAGTAACTGCATTCTGAATACCACCTTTTTAAACGGTAACTGTAACGGAATAGTTACTCATATCTTGTATTTCCGTTACTCCCCAAAACTGACAATGAACTAATATTAAATTATATCTTTAGGCACAGCACATAATTTCTTCCTATTTCTTTAGCTGAAGCTTCCAAATATGCCAAAGATAGCACAGCGTGACAGAAATAAAATAGCAACTTTGCACCAACAAGACAAAAGGATCTGTGAGCCAAATACTTGGTATATCTCAATACAGCGTGTCTATAAATATTTGCATGCATGAGTAGGAAATGAGAATCGTGTTCTTAAGAAATAAGAAAATCACCAGCAAAGACCTGACACAGCTCCTGAGAGATGCATCCGGTCTTTCAGTTAATCCATCAGATGAGAAAAACCTGAAGTATACCACTGACAGCAGGTTTTATGGAGTGAAAAATCAAAATGAGAAAATGTCAGTTCACATCATCGTTAGTATGTATGGAGGAGGTCAGGATAGAAACATGACAGTGAATGTCTACAGCCATCTATCAACCACAGAGGAGATTCTGTCATGGTTTGGGGCTGCATTTAGCCAATGATGTTGCGCATTTTGTCAAAACTGATTGAATAAAGAGGTAGATTGAGATTTTAATCCATTTCATTTTTAATAATAATGATCCCAAACATGCTGCTAGTCCAGTAAAAGCCTATATGTATAGAAAAAGAAACAGTAGAACACTATCAGTCATGAACTGGCCCCAGAGCCCCGATCATCCTGACAGAGAACAGAATAAAAACCAGCCAACGTTCAAAGAAGAGCTTTGTGTTCTTCAGTTCTGGAGAACTATTCCTGAAGACTACTAAATAAATTACAAAAAAAGATTAAGAGTTAAGGCTGTGTTGAACAGGGTTAGAGTGTCCATACAAAAATGTTCAAACTTGTTGGAACTGTGCAAAGCCTGCCGTTGTCTTTTAAACTGTATTTCCACACATTTCACATTTTCCTAGTAAAATATAAAAAATGAGGGGTGGATGAAGACTTTTGCATTGCACTGTATATGGACAAATTCTATCATATGGCTTTTGTATTTCCCACAGAATGAAGACTGTGCTGTTGTGCAGTATGCAACTGTGAATTTCAAGAAAAAGATTGAGACAAGTAGGAGACAAAGAAAGGACACAGTCAACGACCCAATCTACTCTGCAATTAGAACGTCTCACGTGGAGTGATTTTGTTCAGTCAAGTCAAAATTATGGCCACTGTCTCTCCTACATCTGTGATGTTGGTTAATATTAACTTCTCAAAGAAGGTTGTTCGATTAGTTTTGGTTGTTTATTTAAAAAAAAAAGAGGATTAGGCTCCAAGTGGAATAAATTTCAAGATGTACTGATGGATGGAGGGTTGGGTGGGTGGATTGCAAAAATGTTTCCAATGCAATGCACCTAAATGAGTTATTTGATCAACAGTGCAACAGTGCAGACATTAGGGGCAGGACTGTTTGTGGCTGAGTGACCTAAATTCACTTTTTCATAACACAGTGGAAAAAAACCCCCAAAACAAAACCGCCCAGTTTCACCACACAATGCCACTGCTGCCCAAAGTGGTGAACGAGTAGCCAACTCAGTGTTCCTGGCCTATTTTAAAGAGGAAAAAAGTTATTACAGGAAACACATTTTGATGTACACTCTTTCATGTCTTTGGAACAAAACTACTTTCAGACAGTATTCATTTGTGCACACTGAGTGAAATCACAGTGGAATCTAGCTTAACTCAACTCTTAACTCTACTGAAACTCAGCATATACGTTAAAATTTATGAGCCTACATTTGGTGACCCAACTAAATTTCACTTCTTAAACTTTTCCTGTGGGTTTGAGTTGTTTGTGAGCATTTAAGCTGTGCATAAATTTTTTACCAGAGGTTGGACAAGTAAAAAAAAAAGTTTGAAATAACTCAAAACATGTTTTGTATTTTAGATTCTTTAAAATAGCCACCCCTTGCTTTGATTACTGCTTTGCACACTTGTCATTCTCTCTATGAGCTTCATGAGGTCGTCACCTGAAATGTTTTTCCAACAGTCTTGAAGGAGTTCCCAGAGATGCTGAGCACTTGTTGGCTATTTTGCCTTCATTCTCACATCTCATCCCAAACCATCTCAACTGGGTTTAGGTCATGTGACTGTGGAGACCAGGCCATCTGACGCAGCACTGACTCTCCTTCTTGGTCAAATAGCCCTCACACAGCCTGGAGGTATGTTTGGGATCACTGTCATGTTGAAAAATAAATGATCGTCCAGCTAAACACAAACTAGATGAAATGTCATATCGCTGCAGGATGCTGTGGTAGCCATGCTGCTTCAGTGTGCCTTCAGTGAAAAAAGGGAAAAAAAGAAAAAAGAAAAACCATTAAATGAGGTGTGTCCAAACTTTTGACTTGTAGTGTATATATGAACTTTATTTTTCTAAACTAAGAGAAACAGTCTTGATGTTGAAACAAACCTTACTAGATTCCAGGGTCTAGAGATTTTGTTTGAGGGTTTTGTGGTGCTTGTCTTGTGTCTTTGTTTTTATTCTAAATTTATCTGTTCTTTTACTTTGTGAGGCTTTGCTCCACATTGCATATGTGTGTCAGGGAAATATTAAGTTTAACTTTCCGTTATTGTTCAGCTAAGGGAGCAGAGTTAATGGCAGGCAAGCAAAAAGAGAAAAAGTGCTTTATATTGGAAGGTAAAGACCCTAAATTAATACAGAGACAACCCCAACGATCAGACAACTCCCTATAAACAAGCGCTTTGGCAGCAGTAGGAAGGAAAAACTCCCTTTTAACAGGAAGAAACCTCCAGCAGAACCAGGCTAAAAGAGTGGCAGACATCTGTCACGTTGGGGTGTGGAGAGGAAGACAGGAGATATTCATAGTGTGGAAGAAAACCAGATATTAATAATAGCTAAGTAAAAGTTGGTAAGTCAGTTATCTACTGGCTGAATCCCCATATTTATTGTACTTGTGAATTACCCCTATTAGAAAAATGTGACAAATGTCCTCCAAATGCAGGGATGTAAAACTCATTTTACATCGTGGGCCACATACAGCCCATTTTTGACATTAAGCAACCCAAACAGTAAAACTACATGTTAAATGTGTGCTTTCTATGTGTTTGTTTTTTAATAAAAATAAATAAATCTGTCTTTTAATTGTTTCTGTTTTAGTTAATTACTTGGTATGCAGTATGAAAAGAGATGGGAATCGAGAACCGGTTCTTGTAGAGAACTGGTTCCCAGTAGTCCAATTCCCCAGAATCCTTAGTCTGCCTGCATATCGATCCTGCTTCTTGGTTCTTACACTCTCAGATAATTTTACACAGTAACATGAAAGCAACTTATCGAGTAGCATAAAGAACATCTTTCTCCTGCGTGTAATTAAGTAATGTAATGCATTACTTTTTAAGTTTTGAGTAATGACCTCAGCAATGATCAAAACAAAGAGCGGAAATGCCTCCAGCATCCACAAACATTCGACCACTGAATGTAATGTTACTGATATGGATAAAGCTGTTAAATTAGTAAAAATGTTTTGACATTTTAAATCTGTGTACGCCTTCACATTTTCTGAAGCTATCCAGTGGCACAGATTGGTGTCTTTACTAGGCTGATTCCTGCCCCCGGGCCTTATGTTTGACACCCCTGCCTAAACGCAACACATGCAGGCCTTTATACAGTGACTGTTAGAAAAACAGAAAAAATACACACTCGCTGAATATGATCTCTGGGCGAGAATCACGTACGGATGTGGGTTTCCGTCATGTGCCACAGGAAACAGCTATTTTTATGTGAATCACTTTCAATTTTAGACCATCTGAGTGATTAAATTTGTTTTTGTTTTTTTTTAAGTTAAACTTTTTTTGGACTTCCTCTTTTACTTTTACTTTTTTTAAGTAGCACTCTACACATAAAGGATTAGAAAAAGAATGACAAAATTATCACAATTATCAGAGGATTATTAGGGGATCACATTTCTTCTCACTATGACTTTTTATCACTTTATAAGCATATTTGTGTGGTTATTTTGTTAGTTATTGACACTCATGTCTTGTTTATTGTGGGCTTTTTGTCTGATTTTAGTTACTCTGATTATGTTCCACATTTCCCTTCCAAAACCTCCTGTGATTGGCACTCGGTATGTTGGAGTGTCCTGTTCACCCTGTGCTCCCTGTTGATTCTTTGGCCCCAGTTACAAAGCCCTAAAGACATGTTTCAGTGTTTTGGAATCCTGTATGTAGTTGCTGGCAGTCACTGGGACCTCATTTTCTAAAGCACAGAGATCCAAATTTACAGTCTGCCAGTGACCTCATGATTGCCAGGAAGTATATGGTGCTGCACTTTAACCTACCTATGGTCACAAGCAGAAACAGTTGCTCTTAGTGTGCACAGTAGACGCTGACTTGGTTGCAAACACTTGCCAACTAGTTTCTTAATCAGTAGAGAAAGAGTGAAAAGTGTGCCACAAACTGAAAACTGAGAATGTTCACCTTCAAATCAAAAGGTTTGCCTTTCTACTGAAACCAACATGGTTCATAGGGTGAAACTTTCACTTTAAAGGTGAACATTCTACTTGTCTGGTTTCAGCTTGGTGGTAAGCTAGTGAGTCCTTTCAGACGTGTTGGTGTCTTACATAAAACCTCTGCCGACCGTTGCTGAAGCCTTAAGACTTTATTTTAAATCCTTTCTTGGGTTTGTTTTCCTCTTTCTCAGCTAGTCTGTCTGAGAGATTTGCGTTTAGGCCCCAACCCTTCTTCTCATGACAACAGGGACTCAGTTCCTGCATAGTGTGGAAAGAATTTTTAGACTTTCTTGGCTGGCAACAAGACTTCAGCCAGCGTTACCACAAACATTGGTGTCCAACAGGGTTGCCTCCTCAGCCCCAACCTCTGTACCCTGTTCACCCACGACTGTGTCGCCTCCAACAAAGATAACATCATACTGAAGTTTGCGGATGACACTGCAGTGATCGGGCGCATCACGGGACGGGACAAGGTGGCCTACAAGAGAGAGGTGGCCGGTCTGGGGTCATGGTGTGAGGACAACAACCTTAACCTCCACACTGATAAGACAAAGGAGATGATAGTGGACACGAGGAAGAAGAGGAGGCCTCACCAGCCGCTGTTTATCCGGGAGCGTGAAGTGGAAAGGGTGAGCAGCTTTTGATATCTGGGAATCCACATCAGTGAGGACCTCACCTGGACACTGAACACCACTCACTAGCTTACCACCAAGCTGAAACCAGACAAGTGAATTTCACCTTCAAAGTGAAAGTGTCACCCTATGAACCATGTTGGTTTCAGTAGAAAGGCAAACCTTTTGATTTGAAGGTGAACATCGGCTGTATTTCCTTAGCAGGCTGAGGCAATTTGGTATGTCGGCCAAGATCCTCTGCAGCTTCTACAGCTGCACTGTGGAGAGCACATTGACCAGCTGCATCACTTCATGATACAGCAGCACTACTGCTATGGACCGCAAACGCCTGCAGGGAGTGATAACAACTGTGGAGAAGATTATCAGGACTCCGCTGCCCTCTCTGCAGAGCAGAGGAGAGCTGCCTCCATCCTCAAAGAACCCACACACCCCCAACATAGGTTACACCTTCATAGACCAAGGTTCAGAAGTGTGAAATCTAGAACATCCCGACTCAACAACTCCTTCGTCCCCACTGCTATCAGACTCTACATCGGCATCTGCATACCACACTTGTCTTCACTTACCTATTTGTACTTTTTTAATTATTATTTTTAATTTTTTTATCCTTATTTTATCTATTTTTAAAAATTTTTTTAAATCTTTTTTATTTTTTCTTGTTCTTTTAACCCTTACCTAACTTTGCATTTGTGAATCTAAATCTATATATATGCTAAGATCAAAGCACAGCAATGCATAATAAAACATTAAAATTGTTAAACCATTAAAACTATATAAACTTTTTTTGCACAAAATGGTTAATTTATTAGTCCTTTATTTATCCAGGTAAAAATCTCACTGAGATTAAAAATCTCATTTCCAAGAGAGACCTGGCATCATGGCAACAAAAGTCACATAATAAATGTTAAAACAATGGATGGAAGTACAGATCAGTTTAAAGTTTACATATCAGATAGAAACTAATATGTAAACTGGGTGGACCCTGCAATTTAATATCAGTTACGCTTTAGACCAGCAGAGGGCAGTAGCCCACCATTATTATGCTTTGGTAAACTTGTGAAAAGATCAACATTTTGCTCAAGCGATCACACAACGCTTAGATGTGGCCGTGACCACTAGATAGCTAAGTGGTGAGATATATGTTATTTCAGGTAAGCTCACCACAAAGGCAAGATACTTGTCTCCACATATCAAAGACTGATGTTTGTGAGACGTGTCTTGTTCAAAACACAAAGCAATCCACCCACACAGTGAGGTGTTTAGATGTGTTGTTGTGGTTGACTGACATAAAAAGCTACTCGCTGCCCCCTTTGTTCAACCCCCCGAAACCCCACGATCATGACAACGTCTGATGTCTTAAAACAAACACTTTTCTTCTTTATTGTGTAAGAAAGGTAGCAAAGAAGCAGTGGAGCAATCTGCTGGAGCACAGTGCTACTTTTTTTCTGAAATTATGGAATTTCATAAGTGAGTAAGTCAGGAAGTTATGCTTTTAACCTGGTGCCATGATGAAATATGACTGTCATGACTTCATTTGACATCATGTTATTTATCCAGAAAGAACAAACAAACAAACAAACAAACAGAGGGTCGTAAGGAGTGGATGTTTGTTCAACTTTGGTCTTGTTTCCTATTGAGACGGATGTGTTTTTCAGCCGGCTGAGTAATAAGAAATGCAAAAACACATCTCGCTACTGAGTTCCCACTGTGGTCAACCTATCTAACAGCGAGTTTAAGCCCAGCGGTTTTTTCACCAGTCCCCCCACACAAACAACCCACCGCTCCTCCGTCCTGACAGGATGTCTATGTGGTTGTTTTTTTATGCTGTTTGTTTGTTCCAGTTGCTTCACAGTAACAGTTGTGACCTGTCACTTCTCCTTCTCACGTATGCTTTGACACTTATGTCTATTAATAAGTTCAAAACCTCCCCACAGTCAAGTCACAAAGAAAAAACAGTAGTGAAGTGATGCAGAGCTGAACCTGTTTGAATATATAGAGGAAGGAGGAGGAGCAATATGATAAGGTTTGTAGGGGCCTGGCTCTACTTTCTGTTCTCTGTTACCATGTTTTTTTTTATAATTATTTTAATTTATTTTGCAAAAAACATTTCATTTGGTTTTAAGTTGCTACCATATTCCTGTTTTTGATCCATTTTCACAAACTAATTTAAGCAAAATGCTTTAAGTGTGGGCCACTAAATGAGATATTTGCCCAGCAGTGCAGGCACGCATATGTACTGTGATAATGGAAATGCCCCCGAGTGACCTGAATTTACTTCTTGAAGCACAGTGGAAAAACATACATACTCCTCCCCATTGTGGTGTTCACAGTGTTTTTGACCTATTTGGAATATGGATTCAGTCTACATTCATAGTTTTTGATGGTTTTAAAACATTTTGGTAAATGATGAGTTAATATTGTTTTAGGAAACCACGATAGCTTCTAGCTTTCTCTGGGTCTACTGAAACTCTGCAAGTACTGCAAATATATGAACAAAAAACTACAAAATACGTTTGCTGACCAAGCCTCATGTACCTACGGTGCTTTCCCCTATATTCTGTTGTGTCATTAATACTTTTTAAAATCCGGTTTGACTGACGATGCTATATGATTTTTATATTCAAATGACCATCAGAATTCAAGGCTTTAAAAAAATACCAAATTGTTTCACAATAACTACCAAGTGGCAAGACATGCTTATACGAGGATTTCAACACAGCCAAAGTTTAAAGTCACGAAACAAAACAATCCATTACTGTTGTGTTTTTCTACTCTTCTATCTGTGTACAGCAAGTGAGAGTGACTGTGAGAGATTATTCTTTATATGGTCATCTCAGCCACACATCTCTGGCTGCAAGCGCAGAAGCACCACCTACATGCTGCTCAACAGGCTGCCAATCAGAAGAGTTTGTTTAAAGGGCGGGTACCCCTAAAGCGGGAGGAGCTAAAACAGCTTGTTTCTACCAGAGGATGAACTGAGGGTGGTCTCACCAAAGCTCAGTATTCAATAATTTTAAAGTATATTCACACAAAGCTACTTTAACACAGTCCCAATAAAAAATTGGAGCTTTTAAACTGCACATGTTCATCTATTTACATGCACTCTTTAAAACTGAAGGCAAAGAATAAGCATAATTACATCAGCTACACTTTGGTTTTTATGATTTGAACACGGAAGAGCCAAATACACAAAACATCCGCTCATTTCTTTTTTCTTACTGCATTGGCCGTCTAAACCTATAGCTTCAAAGAGCAACTTCTTAATATCTCTGTTTTAACCCTGCTCACTCTAAGTGAAAGGAATTGGAAAATACATAATAACATGTTTGCAGTTTATTTAAATAAAGTATGCTGCTTTGGATTTTTTGTGAACTGACTGGAAAAATAAAGACTTCATGGCCAGATGACCCAAGTGGAAAAATGTCATCTGGCCATGCTTTTTGGAGAAGTTCAACATGAGAACAGAAGACAATAAAATGACAACTGAGAGAAAGAAAAAGTCTTGTCCACCAAGCCAAAATTACCTAAACACCTTTTCTCTTCATTACCAGTGGTCCTTAAGTTGTCGCTTTTAACCTGCAACACGACTTCCTCTCAACTGTTCGTAAAAGAACGACAACAAAATGTTTCCATTGTAGCTCTGGCTTGTCAAAGAAGCCGTGAGCATTGCACAGCTTACTGTCACTTTGCACTACTCAGGAAGTGTGGGTTAAAGTGAGAAGACTGTTGGTCAGTAAAGCAGCATCTGTTCTGAGTCAACAGTCGTAGAAGTTTCACCGCAGCTTTCTTAAAACAGTACCTGACCACAAAGATCAAAAAGACTTATATGATTCACACGCAGTAGTCTACTTCTGCCTGGTGAAGTTCTAATGCAACTAAATGTGACAAGTGCGAAGCTGAAAGGAGCCAATGAAAATGCTACGTTAGCTAAAAGTATGAAAATGGATAAAAATACCTGACAACAGTCAAGATTGTTCCCTTTTCACCACCAAAAACATGTAAGTGCATGTAAGTGTGCATTGGAATCTTTTACCAGGGGCTCTAATCTGGCACCCTGAGTCATTTTTGTCAGAGTGAACCTTCAATGTACTCTTGCCAGTTACTGGTGAAATGTCTGGACTTCGCAGTCATGTGCATTTACGTTGACATCCAAAACATTTGTGGGAATGGACCAGAATATTTTGTCACCTTTTGAAAGTACATTGCCACTCATTACAAAACTGAAACAACCCAGAAAAAAGAAGAGAACAATGGTGTGTGTGTGTGTGTGTGTGGGCGGGTGGGTGAGTGGATGGATGGGTGGAGGGTTGAATAATGCACATTTCCTGCAATTTTCTATGAATTTCTAGTTCATTTTATTGCAGTGGCATGAAGTGAAATCAACATCTGTCAGCAAAAAAAAGAAAAAGAAAAGAAAAACACAGCAGCATCTGTCTCTCCTCCAGTTGTCACTGCCCTGTCCACCCACAGAGTGCGATCTTTGACCAAACATATGTGCACAGAACCTGTGAAACTACAGGAAATAAACAAGCGTTGCAAAAGCAATGTTACGTTAAACCTCGCTGTGTAATCAAACCAACCATCAGGTTGAGGTAGGGACTCAGCCCACTTAAGTTCTTCCACACCAAACTTCCCACAAAGTTGGGAGCATGAAATTGTCCAAAGTGTCTTGGTATGCTGAACCACCATGAGTTTCTTTCACTGGAACTAAGGGGCCAAGCCCAACTCCTGAAATACAACCCACACCATAATCCCCTTTCCACCAAGCTTTACACTTAGCACAGTACAGTTGGACAAGCGCTGTTCTCCTGGCAACCACCAAACCCAAACTCGCCCATTGGATTGCCAGACAGACAAGCATGAGAACACGGCTTCAGTGCTCTAGAGTCCAGTGCTGCATCGGACACTTTGAGTTTTGCTTTGTAATGTAAGTCTTGGATGAAGCTTGACCATGAAAACCCATTCCATGAAGCTCTCTATGCACAGTTCTTGAGCTAATCTGAAGGCCACGTGGAGCTTGGAGGTCTGTAGTGATTGACTCTACAGAGAGTTGGTGACATTTGCGCACTATGCGCCTACTCAACTCTGTGGTTTTATGTGACCTAACACTTCATTTATGAGTTGCTTTCATTCCCAACCAGTCCTGCTTTTTTAAAACACTTTACTGTAGCAAAGACATTTCATGACTGGTCTTGTTGCCGATATTCTATCACTGTACCATGCTGGAAATCTGAGAACGACCAGTTCTTTCATAAATGATTGTAGAAACATTTTGCATGTATAGGTTCTCGATTTTATACACCTGTAGCCATGGAAGTGATTGGAACACCTGAATTTAATGTTCTGAGTGGGTGAGGGAATACTTTCATCAATATAGTTTAGGAATACCTTTCTTTGTGTGGGCAGACAAGTCCAAGTCAAATCCAAGTGTTATGAAACAGGCATGTGGCTGACTAAGATCAGACCCAGATGTAGGTCTCAGCAGGCAGAATTAAACTCAAAGCTCAGCTTTATTAGCTGGCAACTGGCAGAAAACAAACAGGAAAAGAAAAACTGATAGAGCAGGGTAGGTACTAGCTGACAAGATGTAAACAAACATGTAGAGATGACAAACTTCAAGAGGACACAAAAGGACGAAACACAAAGAGATGACTACAGGAACAGGAAGAGATTAACACAGGAACCAAGATTAAATATTTATGAACTTGACAGAAAGAACAGGGAAAACCAGACAACCACAAAGACAGGGCACAGAGAGGCCAGACAGACACGGGGTCACAACTGGTGAGCTAAAAACAGTAACAAACATGGAGACAACACTGACTCACACAGGAGACGCTGATTACAAGTCACAGAGATGAAACTAGCACAAACTGGACACAAAAGGGAACTAACATAATGAGACAAGAAACCAAGAACTATAAATAAGAATATAACAAGAACTACGATGTAGCTAAAAAGTCCAGAACAAACTCAAAATGCTGAGTTGGAGACCCAGGAGCAACCTAAAAGTCATTTTTAATCACTTTTCAATTTGAAATACTTTCAGACAGCCTCAGATGGTTCCCAGGGGAACTGCAGTTTTTGTCACTTCCAAGTTAGCTTCATTTTTCAGGTTGTCCACAAATTATCGCCAAACACTCCAACCATTGTCAATCCGGAAAACATCTGTACACCAATTTCTTCACATATGACCATATAAATCTGAGATTTTTAAAATGTCTACAAGTACAGGAACAAATGTGAATTCCGCCCTTATGCTCATTAAGTGGATCACAGCATAGACAATTTTGCCATTAACCATAACATGTCAATATTCGCTTTAGATGGTTTAAACTTCTTGACCTGATTTCTGCGTTACTTTCTGTCTCCCCCCACTAACACTCCCTCTTAACCCACGTAACTGTTTAAACACACCTCCCCATACAAATTCATGCAACTATGAAAAATTGTGTTGTGACTTAAAAATACATCTATAGATCAGATATTAAAAAACACCCTAGATGTGTTGCAGAACAAATACAAACACAGCAACAATGATGTCACCAAAAAAGACTTGACCCCAATCACACCTCCAGTCACCTGATCAGTCTGATCTTTTGGAAAGAAACAAACTGTAGTTCTGAATTGAAAACCAACCATTGAGCTTAGCCAATCACGATCAGTCTTCGTCTCCTATAAGAGTTGGGTGCGTCCGTAAAGGCACACGATACATACTGCAGAGCTTCAGAGATGATGCCTCTTTGTGTTTTTCTTGCAATTCTCTATAAAATCTGTGAGTATTTTGCATTTTTTTCACAGTTTCTTTTTTCAAGGATGTAAATTCTAAAGAGACTGATGAGATGTTAAAGATATAATTAAAACAATTGTATGCACTTCTGTCCAGGTCAGGTGCTAGCTGCTCACAAGACCTCAAGTGTAATTCAGGAGAGTGGAATCAAGATTGCTAAAGTCGGGGAGAATGTAACAATAACATGCGTTTGTCAAGATGATGCTGTAACTTTCCTTTCTTGGTACCAGCAAAGCCTGGGTGGCAAACCTAACATCATATCAACTCGGATGAAGCACAGCCCAGAAGCTGATATCTATGCACAGTATAAAGACAGGTTTAAAGTCCTTGTAGAAGGTAAAAAAGAATATCTCAAAATCACAAACCTCAGCCTGTCAGATTCAGGGACGTATTACTGTGGGGTTTTAGTCTTTAACGCTATTGAATTTGGACAAGGAGTTTTCCTTCATGTCAAATCACCAGCGACCAGCATTGGATCTGCAATAGACCAGCCAACGTTGAAGCCGCTTCGCTTGGGGGACTCTTTGAACTTGACCTGTACAGTGGAAGCTGAACCATGTGCAGGAGAGCTGAACCTTTACTGGTTCAGGCATGGAGCTTCTCAGTCTACAGTCATGTATCCCAGCGAGGGACACGTGTGTGCAGACATCTCACAGGAAACACCTCACAGGAGAAATTGCACTTTAAATCTTGCAATAAAGTCAATGAGCTCTGCTGATGCTGGGATCTACTACTGTGCTTTGGCCTCCTGTGGAGAGATTATTTTTGGAAATGGAACAAAGGTTGAGATTGCAGGTAGGTGATACTGCAGGAGGGTGACTTCATACTACTGTTTCAAGCAATCTGTGAAACACCGACTGTGTAACATCTGTTTTGTGTGTGTGTTAGGTTCCCCTGTCTTAGTTTATCTCCTGAGCGCGGCATTAGGAGGTTCCTTTATTGTGCTCTTTGTCTTGGCTTTCATCATGTACAAGCTTAGGAAAAACCTGTGCTCTGTCTGCAAAGGTGAGGTCTCTGCCATCTCTAATGATAATAATCCTCTAACTATGTGACTAGCATGCTTATTTACTTTCTTTGATTAGCAGGAGCTGTTCCTCATCAAACCTGTACAGTCTCAGATGCAGTGGTAGGTGAAAAAGCCTATATAATCTGCTCACATGTTTTTAATAGAAGCAGATGCTATATTTATATTAGATATGATATGTTTCCAGTTATATTTTAACACAATCCCCCCATTTGTCCGTCACTAACAGAGCCAAGATGCAGACACCCTCCACTATGCAGCTCTGAGTCTGAAGAGGAGCAGTAAACAACATCGTCAAGAAGAAAACTTGGATAATATTTGTGTGTACTCTAGAGTAAAGAGCAGAAAAGTGTGAATGGATGCAAAGATACACACTGCCAAATGTAAAATCATGTAAAATAAAATATATTTTGTATGTACCAGCTGGATGACTAATGACTTTTGTGAGCTCAGCAAAATCACATAGCTCAGCATTGTTATACATAGACTATCAAACTGAACCCAAATGTAGTGTAGAGAAGCATATAACCCCCCCACGATCTATTAATACCTTCGTAAATGCAGGTCACAGCTACAGTAAGTTCTCACTGTTTACCTTTCACTTCTGTGGTCAAGGTGATGTGAGCGACAGAGTATAAGTTTCCACTGGTGGAAACACAAGTCCTACGAGAGCTTAAACACAGGAAGACCCGGCTGTTGCCCCCTGGCCACATAACCTCTCATGTTTGCAAGCCCACTCTCACAAGACCTGCTGTGTACGTGAAAAACTAAAAGCAATCGGCAATAAACTACGATTATGAAAAAAAGATTGAAGGAGATGGATTTCTTTTACATACCTTCAGCTTCAACTGTGTGAATGCATTTCTTGCTGCACAGGAAGCTGCTCCTTTGTAAAAACAGCAGTCATCCATAACCGCTGAACAGTTTCAGTTCCCTAAAAGTACAGAAGCTTGACCCAAAGCTTCACTTTTTAGGAAAGTCATTATAGTTTAAAGTTATCTGCTGCTTAGTTGTTTTTGTAAAATACATAAAATATTAAAAAATAAAACCCAGAGCCAGAGTTGTGGCCCTGCATTATTTGCAATGAACTGAGCATCCATTCATTAAAACAAAACAAAAACATGTTTTATGTTTCTAACATTTCAAACTAAATGGTGGGTAACAGTAGCATCTCGACCCAGTACAACAGTTTGCTCTCAGACTGCAGGCTTACTTTTTCAAATCAGTTCAGTTTTATTTATATAGTGCCAAATCACAACAACAGCCACATCAAGGCCCTTTATTGTAAGGTCTAAGCCTCTGCAATAATACAGACAAAACCCCAACGACAACCACCTTTGAACAAGCACTTAGTTGTTGCTAAGTGCTCAAACTTCCTTTTAATGAGAAGAAACCCGCAATAGAACCAGGCTCAGGGACAGCTAGTGATCTGCCGTGACCACTTGGGGCTGTTGGGACAGGCCTCTCATCTGTGGAACCAGCTCCCACTTTGGATTCAGGAGAGGGACAACCTCTCTACTTTAGGTTCTCAAGGTTAGGCTTAAAATGTTCCTTTTTGATAAAGTATATAGCTGGAACATGTAACCCTGAACTCTCCTTTAGTTACTCTAAAGTAGGCCTCGTCTGCTGGGGGCTTCCATTCATGCACCGAGCAACCTCCTTGTTACTGTGACAAGAATCCTCACAAATAGTATTTCCACATAAAGCAGCAACTTTCAATAGTTTAGAAAAAGAACAAAATAATGCAATTCTTCCATGGCCACTTCAAAAGTGAAGTCATTTCCATAGTCTCCTAATTTGAAATACCTAACTTCTGTCAGAGATATTATAGGTAATTGTTACCATAATTACAAATGATCTGTTTTTAAATGAGTAAGATGTTTGAATGTCATTTAGGCTCACTCACGCGGTAGATTGATAGGTGTGCTAGCCAATACCCGCTAATAGCTGTCTGCTAGGCCTCAGTTTTGTGAGCAAAGTGATGCTATTTTGTCTTATTTGTGTTACTAATTACAACGTTTCTTTGTTCTACTGGTTTATGCTAATTTATGAACCAAGCATGGTAATATAGTTTAGCCATATACAATCAGTTGTGATCACTTAAAAAACATCCATATTTTCAAACTGCTAACACTGAAAATATATAGTATACAGACTTGGAGGCAATGTGCCATAACATAATATGTTACTATGTCAAAAATGACACTTTTTGTTAACACAGTAATAGAATGTGATATATTATAATGCAGATTACTCTACTAAATTCAGAAATAGGAAGTTACAATAAGAATGATATGATTAGGTTTTTCAATTATCTGCACAATCAATAGATAGTAAGGGGGGAAAAAACATCAAACGTGTATTTTTCATCCTGCGTTTATGTGCAGGGAGACAGAAAAAGGTGGTCCAGTCTAACGTTTGAGGAGTGGTGATATTGATATTACTTTTATCTTTATTGCACAAAAGGACACGAGTTTCTACGTAAAGTGTACATTGCATCTAGAACAGAAACAGCCACCGGCATTACACTGGCTCTTTGCAAGTATCCGCACACACAGCGTGCTAACACAAAGCTAACAAAGAACCCAGAGTGAATGTATGTCAACGCCAGCCCAGGAGCCAGAGCCCGATCTTCAAAGAGTAAAAAATCAATGCAGTCATCAACAGAGTTGTCTCACTGTAGCTTCTATTTCTGCACGTTCCTGCAGTTTAATGACAGACACAGTTGCTATGAAGCATCTTTGTGTTGTTGTTTGTATTTTAAAAGACTGGACATGCGCATGACAGAGATTTGTGTCAGTCAGCTATGTGACAGTGTATTTCTGGTAGTACAGTGGGTGACATCACAGTGGTTATATGCATATATAGTCTATGTTAAAAATACCACATGAAACATTTCTGTTATGCTTTCTCTTCCTTTTCTACATGTTGAACCATATGGTTTTAATTAAAAACAAAACACCTCTACCATGATTAAATAGATCTCCTTATGCTGTTTTGTTTGCATGACATTGCATAACGACACAAGCTGTACAAATTAAAGCACTAAATCTCTCAGTTTTTATCCATATGAACACTGAAAAAAATCACAAAAAAAACACCAATCTAAACATTATACAATATGACCAAAGATACGTTTATTGTAAAGTCTGTGAAGGCTCCGTCTGCAAGTTTATTCTTGTTCATAAACATTACGGTGACAAACTCAAGAGGTGAGACCTGGCTACCAAACATGCATAATAGATTCAGACCTTCAAAGAATGCTAATGTTAACTAGCCAATGCTAATGGTGAACATTTACATATGCTGCAGGTTGCAAAGCACCTTTGCTGGTAGAATAACATTAATTGAGTGATGAGTAAATTATTCAGTAGTACTCATGTGATTGGTCACATGTACAGGCAGAGCCTGCCATAATGTAAACTGGATGTGCATTTTCTTCAGTAAATCTGCATAACTTGCTCTTTGAAGTAAAGTTTTTCAAATCTGCTTTGATTACCTCCTTTCTAGATCGTCTCATAGACCTAAATGAACCCTACAGGGGGCACTGAGCATGTGATCTTTCAGTCATTCTGAGTGACCAATCAAAAACAGTCTTGTCTCTGATAAGTAGAGAACGTAAAGACCTTCTCTCAATGATCCACAGCAATTTGAACAAAATGACACCCTCGCTGTTATCCTTCTATGTGACATATCTACTCTCAGGATCAATAGGTAAGTTGCAACTTAAATAATTTTGTTGACAGCTACACAATGTCTCTCATACATTCCAATACTTATCCAGTTATTATATTAAGTTCACTGTGTATTTTCTTTTATTTTCAGTTCATTTGGCAGCTCTGAAGCTATCACCATCATTCAATATCACATTTGTTAAAGCTGGTCAGGATTTAACTTTAAACTGTTCATTCAATCAAACTACTGTTGCAGTGATGTTTTACTGGTATAAGCAACCTCTGGGACAGAAACCACAGCTGGTGTCGAAATTCTATAAGCATGACAAAGATGGCACTTTCACTGATGAATTTAAGAATGAGTCTCGCTTTGAACTGGAAACTATGAACTATAAAAACAACTTGAAGATCTCAAAAGCACAAATGTCAGACTCTGCTGCTTACTACTGCATAAGTGGCTATTCATATGTGTATGAATTTTTGGAGGGGATTATCATCCAAGTGAAGGATTCAGATTTGGTTTTCCAAGCTTCAGTTCACCAATCAACACCTGAGACCATCCAGTCTGGAGGCTCTGTGATGCTGAACTGTACAGTGCACGCTGGAACCTGTAGTGAAAAACACAGTGTTTACTGGTTCAAAAACTCTGAAGAATCTCACCCTGGACTCATCTACACCCACGGAGGCAGAAATGATCAATGTGAGAGGAATCGCAGCTCACAGACCCAAACCTGTGTGTACAACCTACGAATGGAGAGTCTCAATCGGTCTCATGCTGGGACCTACTACTGTGCCGTGGCTTCATGTGGACATATACTGTTTGGAAATGGGGCCAAGCTGAACATTGAGGGTAGCTACCGCTCCTGCCTCTTTTGTTAAACAGTAACAATAGTTTCTAATCAAATATGATGTATGTGGTGTCTTTTAATGTCTGGTTCTCTACAGAAGAGGGGGAATCTTTTATCTATGTGTACGCCTTGAGCGGAGCTTTGGCGTTCAACTCAAGTCTGTTGGTTTTCCTGGCTTATGCAGCCTATACCTTGTACAAGAGAAAAAACTGCAAATGCACAGGTGGGTTAACTGACTTCTTTACATTTAACTGAATGTGATAACAAGGAAGAAAGACATTAATAAGTTGTTAAGTAGTCATAATGCTCATTGTTACATTAACTGAAGACATCAACTGGTGTTTCTTCAGCACACTTGGTTGAAATTTTTGGTCGACTCGCTTAAAGTCCAGATAATGTGTACAACAAGTACATTTCTTTCTTTCATTTTTCTTTTTAACAAAGTCATTTCATAAATATGTTTACTACATAAATGCAATTTGTACTTTGTCTTACTGTCAATTGCAAAGATGTAAAAAAAAAATCTTAAATGTAGTTATTTATTTATTTTGTTTACTGGAATGAAATGAATTAGCTCAGGACATACCTAATTTATTATTAAGTCATCGGTGGTTTACTGAAACAATCTTAGTGCTTCAGTTGTTCAGTATATTAAAGTGTCCTCTGCAATTCTGTGTTGACTACATATGGAGAGTCATTTTGTCGTGACTGCGCCAACTGAGTTAAAAGAATGATCATTTTTTTCTTTCTTTTTTATAAACAGACCCTCGCGCGGAGTCTTCAGGGACCTCGGATCCAAATGGAGACGTAAGGTTTTGTGTAATGTTCTAATTTTTAAAAAAATATCAGTGAATAAATTAACTGTTTTTCGAGACCTTACAATGGAAGGAAAAAAACACAGAATGAAGAGCACCTTAACAATTCGATGCATTGCAGTATTACATATTCTTGCGAAGGTCTCAATGTCCAGTTTTCACTTGGAGTTCTGTTGTTTTGAAATTAATTTTATTATAAGTGAGGTTTTCTTTTAATGTGCCATCCAGTGGTTATGCTCGCTGGTTCAAGGGTAACATTTTTCTTTCTTTTTTTCTAAACAGGCATCTCAAGATGCAGACCATCTCCATTATGCTGCTTTGAAGGTAAACAAGGCCACCAGATCAAGAAGGCAGCAAGAGGACACCCTTAGCCAATGTGTTTATTCTAGTGTGAAGCAATAAAGTTGGACATGTTTTCTTTGTAGTCTCTGTGAGAAAAATTACACATTTTTTGCTTTTTTGTTTGTGTGGTTTTCTCCTCCTAAACTAAATGTAAATCTGTGCCTTACAAAATAAACAGACATGTTTGCTTAACTGCAGCTGAGCCAGGTTCTTTTGTCAAAGGTGTGATATTTCCATTGTCGCTGTACTTACATTGCATTCACGATGTACAGCAAGCGACATACACACAGTTGTGTGTATGCACACAATGCACCTTTGTGTTGCAGAGCTTAAGATCTGAACAGCCCTCTATATTTCACAAAGCCTGCGCATAATTAGCACTTCACCCTCTAGTTCAACACACATTATTTGATTCTAGATCTATTTTTGAATGAAACACTCTCATTAACACAATCTGAGTCAGGAGGAAACAACCGGCATGGCACTGCAGATGTGACGCATACAACACAGTCTTCTTCCAGGTGTGGTAGGTTGCTCACACAAAGCGGCAACCATTTCACAACAACAAATCCCGCCTTATTGCAAAGTCTAAAATGATTATGTGACATACACAAATCTTCCAGATTATCTGCCCTAAATGTATCGATGGCATCTGAAAGCCTTTGCAGGTTGTTTACTCTAAATGTGTCGTCTGCGCACAGCAGAGCTGAGGGAGTCTTTTTTCAGCGTCTGTGTGGTTGATAGGCAAAAACATAGCTGTCAGTATACTTCAGCCATGCACTCCTGTAGGACCCTTTGCGCTCTTTGTGGTCTCAAACAGGAAGTCTCTGCATTGTTTTTGTACATTGCAGCCACACAGTTTAACTCGGCTTACCAATTACTCTTTTAGGTAGTTAAAAAAAGACAACAATCTGGTAATTACAATAGTTTGTTTGCAGTTTCCCTGATGAGCAAGTGCCCTGTACTAATAAAATAGCTAATATTATTAATAGTCATTTTAATAGCTAACATTTGTGCATACTGCACACTCTGTGCATGTATAATATAAGTAAACATTACCACCAACTGCAAATATCAGCTATTTAGAGATTAGCCTGAGCTTCTTTTAATGACTCCCAGCAAATCTATTTGTGCTCCGCCCCATATATCAGCTCTTAAACATGAGTCCTTCATATATGAAGCAGTGAATACCCCTGTAAAATTTGCATAATGTAAAAAATATATATTTTATATATTTACTAATGTTATCTTGACATAACGGTTTTCATATTCATATTACCATATTCTTCTAGGACTCATTGGTTACCTCTTCAGGTTTTCTGTCTGTGTTAGCGCTGGCACTTGTGCAGAGTATTAAAAGAAAGTGTTGCCCACAATTAGCTAACATAGACACACCCAGCTGTGGCTAATACATTTAATATAAAATCAGATTTTTCTTTATGGACCAAGACTTTTTTTGTTACTGGAGAAGATAATGCAGGGGTATAATTATGCAGAGGTGCAATACATGAAAATAGTTAACGTACCATTCATTGTTACAGTTTGTCATTTTCTGATATGTTGTGATCAAAAACAGCAATTTACAGAACATCAAGTAATGAAAGTAACAATAGTTAAAGCAATGTCATAGTGTACCTGATTACATTTAAGTTGAAATTAAAGGGACAGAAATCGGTGTGGAACATCACAAGTCTTGATGCTCCTAGGCGTTACTTCTCGTTAGCCAATCAAATGCAGTCCACTCAGAGGAATAAAGAGCTTGGTGAGAGTCAGTACATTCAACAGGATACGATGTGGACACGATGATGCCTTTAAAGTTTGCTTTGTGTCTAACATGCCTGGGACTGGGTAGTGTAGGTAAGTTGTCTCTTCTAAATACAGCTGTATAGAACGCATATATATACTGATATACACAATCTTTTAAAATCAGTGTTTTTTTTCCTCTTCAGCTCAGAAGACTAACCTGAAATCCTCAGTTTATGTGCGTCAAGAAAGTGGTTTTGTGTCGCCTAGCATTGGTGACAAAGTGACTTTGCAATGTTTCTACGAAGAAGACGCAGTGATGTTTTACTGGTATAAACAATCTCTGGGACAGAATCCAAAGCTTGTGTCTAAATTTTATAAACATGAAAAAAATGGCACGTTTTACAGTGAGTTTGAAAACAATTCTCGTTTCTCACTAGACACTGGAAATGGTAACAATCACTTGATCATTTCAGATCTACAGATTTCAGACTCAGCTACTTATTACTGCATTGGTATCTATGCATACGATTTTGAATTTTCTGAAGGTGTTACTGTCAGTGTAGAGGGTTCAGGGATAAACATCCAAACTTTGCTCCATCAGTCTGAGACGATGGTTCCATCTGAAACCATTGAGCCTGGAGGCTCTGCTCTGAACTGTATTATACACAAACATACCTATGATGGAGGCCACAGAGTTTACTGGTTCCAGGATTCTGTCGAATCTCATCCTGGACTCATTTATGCCAACGGAGTCAGGAGTGATGAGTATGAGAAGAGGCCTACGACACAAACACACACCTGCTTCTACAACTTACCCATGAAAAGTCCTAATCTCTCTGATGCTTCGAGCTACTGTGCTGTTGCCTCATGTGGACACATACTGTTTGGAGACCGGGAAGAGCTCCACTTAGAGCGTAAGTAGCAATACAAAATCCGTTTCATATTTGCATGACTGAGACTGTTTTACACACAAAGCATGTTCAAAAATGTTTGCTTTACTCATCTTAACTTGCAGATGAGCACTCTGTTGTCTTGGTGTATTTCCTGAGTGGAGCGTTGATATTTACCATTATCCTGCTGCTTATGCTGTCATATGCAGCACTGAGAATTAATATCAAAATGAAACGCCAAAGTTCAGGTAGGCTGTGGTTACTTTTCACCCATGTTTAGGTAGCATATACAGTCATAAAGACTTAAAAAGCAACTTTGTCTCCAACCTTCATAACCAGACTCTCAAGCAAGATCTGCAAATGCCTCAACTCCAAATACAGAAGTGAGTACTAATCTGCCAGTCTAACTGTATGTAGATAGACAGAAGTAGGGTACACCAGTTTTCTAGTTTGTGATGTTGCAATCTTTGCATTTCTACTATCTTAAGCAACAGAAAATTATGTTTGGACCTATGTTTACTAAAAATAATCTTTAAAAACAAATAAGAGGAAACATTGGTAGATACAGTTATGGCTTCCATCAACATAATGACCAACCATTGGAAGTTATCAAGTTTGACAAAGTGGAAGATATCAGTAATACTGTATATGGACAAAAGTACTGGGCCATCTAAACATTAGAACCAGAAGAGTTGCTCGGCTATAACAAAACATGCCATGAAGCTCCCAGTGCAGTTTTTGTGTTGATGTAAATACCAGAGGAGGTTTGAAACTCTGCAGTTATTAGGTCAGCAGAGAGTTGGCAACTTTGACACATTTCTGTGGTACAAGGAGACGTGAGACACAATATAAATGTATACATATTGCAAATGAAGTCTGGTATGAACTGTGAGATTCCCACCATCAACTGCACCTGCCTGCTACTGAATGCAAAGCAGAGCATTTGATGATGCATTTATTATTCCAGGTGTGTAGATGTCCTTAGCAATGTGCCATTATGTTGTAGTGGCAATAAAGATTAATAAAGTACTAATTTTAAATTCTTATGTTATTATCAGGGTAACCAAGATTCAGACAACCTCCATTATGCTGCTTTGAGGGACCACAAGGTCAACCGATCCAAGAGACAAAGAGACAACACAAACACCGAATGTGTGTACTCCAGTGTCAAACAGTAAACCTGGAATTTCATTTGTAGCCATGTTGTCCTGTAAGAAGAACTGTGTCTTTAAAGCATTTGTTTTTTGTTTGTTTTTTCGATTTGTTGATTGTTGAAGCATTGTTGTAATATATTGTGTATGGTAAGAAGAGAACTACAAGCCAGAGATAAAGAAAGGTAAAAGAGAAAGATTGCTACATAAAAGCCAGTAGAACTGTGAGGAACATAAGCTAGCAAGCTCATATTACAAATATTACAAACTCAGTAATGCAAAAGGATCATAAACAGAACGTCTCTGCAGTCTCTAAGTGTGGCCTTCAGAGATGAGACTGCACGCACAGAAACAGCAGGCCTGTGCCTTCTCATAGCAGTGTTGTGGTAAGCAGGCACTTAACTTCTAAATATGCAGTTACGCTGAACATGACAGGAAACAATTTATCAGTGATAATCTTCTGATAATTTAAGACATGTCATACATCTTTCACAACTGCATTTGCAGAATGTTGTTCCATTTGGTGTTGTTTGCACACCTGAAACCAGAGAAGTGAGACTCTGTATGTAGCTTCTGTGTGGTCAACAGTCAAATGACTGACTTTCAAAGTACTTTGAAGAACACCTAGCTCACTTTGTCTTTCTGGTTTCAGACAGGAAGTGTCTGCAGTGTGTTTATGGACTGCAGCCATGCAGTATTAATGATGCTCAAGTTTCTTCAGTAGACTACATCAAAATACTAAAATAAATCAAAATGCAATCAATCACATTGTCTTTGTTTTATTCATTTTATTCAAATAGGATGCACTCTATAACTATATTGCTTCTTACCCACACAAAACCAGTGAAGCCCAAGCTCTTGTGGCCTTTCAGTCAATAAGGTTCACACACATTTTAACTAACACAATTCTATGACAGACATGAAAAATAAAATAAATGTAAATAAAATGTAAATAAAAATAAATGTAATTTGGTGCAATATAAACATTTCCTTATGGCTAAAACATGAACCAAATATCAAAAACCGTTATGTCCATGGCCCCACTGCTTTTTTAATATCCTTTTTTTTGGCTTTTAGCCTTTACTAGAGGACAGTGAATACGGATGCAGGACGTTTTTGACCTCCTTAACCAGAAGAACTGTATTGAGATCCAGTATGATCCCAATTAACATAAATGACTGAGACTTAGTGAGTGAGAGTTCAATAAAAGTGACAGTAGCTGTAGGAGGCAGCTGTGTCAGAGACAACAAGAGTGAACTACCAACCACTACACCTACCAATGTGTCACCAGGGTGGAAAAGTCAGTGATGGGGACGAAAGCAGATCTGTTTGCAGCTGCAGTACTTCCTTCTCTCCTATACTCAAAATTAAATTTTTTATCGCGCAATGTTCAGTCCTTGAGTCTTTTCAAGGAATGTACGCTTGATATTATTTAATTTACATCTAGTCAACATGCAAGCTTCAACTCATGGCTCTCAGTGTGGGATAGCGTCACTTTCATGACATTGCTGT
Organism: Maylandia zebra; assembly: GCF_041146795.1. NCBI lineage: Eukaryota > Metazoa > Chordata > Actinopteri > Cichliformes > Cichlidae > Maylandia > Maylandia zebra. The sequence continues at coordinate 46,367,677 of NC_135169.1, forward strand.
TAATGTTTAAACAGCAAGTTTCAGGTCTGGGCAATTGGATTTTCACAGATTTTCCATTAATTTTCTGGATTTTTCATGTTATTTAAGTTTTGTTTTTTTTTATCACCAAACGCACCACTTTGATTCAGATTCATATATCTCAACGATTGCAGCAAGTCCATTTATGGCCCCCATTGGGTGGACATTGATGGTTGTATTGTGAGTAAGTCACATGATGCCCTCATGTGGGGGTGGCTGTAGCTCAGGCGGTAGAGCAGGTCATCTACTGATCAGAAGGCTTCCCCTAGTCTGCATGCCAAATATCCTTGAGCAAGATACTAACACCAAATTGCATGCATCAGAGTATGAGTGTGTGTGTGAATGTTACTTAGAAAGCACCTAGGAAAATGTGCTTGTGCGAATATGGGTGTAAAAGCACAAGTTGTGTAAAGCACTTTGAGTGCTCAGAAGAGTAGAAAAGCGCTATACAAGAACCAGTCCATTTACGATTATTGCCCTAATTTTCCCCAGTGGCCACTCATATTATTGCAACCGAAAAGACAATGAAAAGATGTATATAAACTACTAACAGAACAGAAGCCTAGAAAATCGAATTTTGATAATGCAGCATTTCTCTCTAAGCATGCTAGACAATTAGAAATGTGAAGGTGGGACCAGCAAGAGAAACACTGAAACATATCCAAATGTATGAATGACGGGAAGTTAAAAATAAGCAATATGATCTTTTCATAGAGCATTTAAAAAGGATATGGCTCACTGAAGTAAGAAAACTTGCATCACCAGATATGGCATACACACAGTCACTACAATAACTAATGTCTGTGGCGTCTTTCAATCAGATCTGGGTTCATTTCACTGTTCTTAAGACAATAAGTAGCGCTAAATTACTTTTCACACTAACCGGAAACATCCTAACCTTGGCCAAGTTTGCTCTCACTCACATTATTGATTTTTGGGGTTTTAATGGTTAAAATAATGTAATACTATAACTCTGGTATTGTTTTCCATATCTCTTGCTGCGAGAACCAAAATTCATAATGAAGGGGGCGTTAAACTTTTGTACCCTGTTTCAAAAGTAGTTCAGAGTCACTTTTGGTTAGCCAATCAAACGGAGCCTTGTCTCTAAGACTAGAGGACGTATGGAGGTTTTCTACATTGGTCAAGACCTTTTGATCACAATGACATCTCTGAATTTTGCTTTGATTTGCCTGGTCTTCTGGAAAATTGGTAAGTTGGGAATACCTTAAATTCTTAAAAATATAAATTAAATCTCACTTATAGAGTGATTAGGCTTTTATTGTGATTTTAAGTGCAAACATTCATGGTGTTCTCTTTACAGACCGGGTAACTAATATTCAGCTCTCCTCAAATGTTCGTCAAGAGAGCGGCTTTATATCAGCTAATGTTGGGGACAATGTAACTTTGCGATGTTTCTACGAAGGTGATGTTGCAGCTATGTTTTACTGGTACAAACAAACCCTGGGACAAAAGCCAAAGCTCATCTCTAGCTTCTACAAACATGACAAAAATGGCACTTTTAGCGAGGATTTCAAGAACAATCCAAGATTTTCTTTGGACAGTAAAAATGGAAAGAACCACTTGACAATCTGGAATTTACAAATGTCTGACTCAGCAACGTATTACTGCATAAGCTGCTATGCTTACAAGTTTGAATTTGCAGAGGGCACCACAATCCATGTGAAGGGTTCGGATTTGAACCTTCAAACTTCAGTCCATCAGCTGTCTTCTGCAACCGTCCAGCTAGGAGCCTCTTTGACTCTGAACTGTACAGTCCACACTGGGACTTGTGATGAAGAACACAGTGTTTACTGGTTCAAAAGCTCAGAAAAATCCCATCCAGGACTCATTTACACCCATGGAGGCAGGAACAATCGCTGCGAGAGGAAAGCTAACACACAAACAAACACGTGTGTCTACAATTTGCCAATAAAGAGCTTGAATTTGTCTGATAATGGGATGTATTACTGTGCTGTTGCCTCTTGTGGACACATACTGTTTGGTAATGGGACCAAGCTGGGCTCGGAGGGTAAGTGGCATTCTAGTAGCCTGTCTCACATTTGATAAACAGTCTTTAATACTCTCTCATTCAGCTTTTAATGGAAACATATTAACAACACTGATGGTTGATGGATGTTTGGTTCTCTACAGATGAGGTGACCTTTCCTGACTTTCTTGTGCATGTTTTAAGTGGAGCCTTGGCATTCACCACCACTTTGAGTCTTTTAATGGGTTTTCTAGTGTGGAAGATGAATAAAGGTAACCAGTCACTTACACTTGCAGTCAGTCCAAACATGGTTAGGTATAGTGCACAAAAAACAGTTGCAAGGGTGTATGAAAGGGCACATGCGGCTTACAGTGTAAAGTGCTTTGATTTGTTAGTAAGACTGGATACACATTATATAAGTACCAAACTATAATATTGTTTTCTTGAACAGCGTGTATTTACAGACAAAGGCTTTTATATTTTTTGTGTTTCACAATAGAGTCACAAGCAAGATGTTCAGATGCAGCTAATGCAGAGGTGACTATATTTTTTGATATATATCAAATTATCTTTTGAACAGCTACCAATACATATATTACACTGTAGCACTTGATTTTTTTTCTGTAACATTTATTGACTCGTGTATTTTTGTACCAGGGATACCAAGATGCAGACAACCTTCACTATGCTGCCGTACAGACACAAAAGTCCAACCGGCAAAGGAGGCAGATGAATGACACCATGAATCACTGTGTGTACTCCAGTGTAAGGCAGCAGATTTGAACCTGTTTCATCTAGACTTTGTTTCAGCGTAAGATGTGGTTTTGTTAGCGTGTGTTTTGAGATCTGTTGTGAAGATAATCAGTACAAAGCCTTGGTTACAAAGGTGCTACATTTCCATTATCAGTATACTTGTTGATTCTCAGGGGTAAGAAAAACAGTGAGAAAACATGTTACTTTACGAAGCCAACCTTTCTGAACATGTGCATAACACACTGTGCCACATCACCATAAATATAAGCCAGTTTATGTCACAAGAAATACAATGTACAATGTAATGAGTGCTCTCTACTGGGGAATATCTGTTTATCTTTTCATATTGTGGTTACATATTTAAGAATCTTTTTATAGCTTAGATTAAGGTCTGAAGTTTAAAAAAAGTCATAAAGTTAAATCTCTATATGTCTGGGTGATTCAAAGATAAAACAAACAACAAAAACAAACCATCTGCTCTTTTGTTTTTGTGTCTGTGTAGTTGCAAACAGGAAGCCTCCACTACTTTTCCACCATTGCAGCCGTATACTGGCTAAAACAACAAGGTTAATGCAATTAGCACTTTTGAACTAACTCTGCTGAAAGTTTGCAGTACGGCTATTTTTCCATAGTGTAGTGGTTTACGTGTTCAACGGGTGAAAGATTTCCGGTTCGATTCCAGGAGGAGAGATGAATGGAGTATTTCTCTGAAATTGCAAAAGTTAGAAAAAATTAAAATGGAGCTACCTACTTGTGAATAAATGATCTGCCAAAAGTAGCATGATCTCTATGAAGGGCCTTCTTGCTGTGCTGGTGTATTTTGCACGGTTTTAATGGAATTTTCTGACAAATAAAATATATTACACACCATACAAGATGCTTATTTGGGTTATTTTCTTTCCTGCTGACTGTTTGGAAGATATCTGTGTCTTTGTGTTGCACCTGTACAATTTATGAATACAGCTTGCTAACATTAGCTGGCAATTCAGCACTCCACCCTGATATGACTGAAATAACTGATATACAAGACTTGGTAAGTCTTAAATCTTTGTTTTTCCCCATTAGCTGCCTGTCCTCATAAACACACCAAAATGGTCTTTTTTAAATTCTACATAACTTACAAATCTTATCTTGTATAACAAAGACATAGAACTCAAGACTTCTTGGTTTAAGAAGCAGTGATTGTGTGTTACAGTGATGTTACCCACTGGTTTGTGTGGATTACTTTGGTATTTTGGATGTTGCCATGTTTTTTAAAACATCAAAACACATATTTGGACCAGAGAGTAGAGCTTCGGAGTTACCAGCTTAGTAAGTCTAAGGGGTTGAACAAACTGAATACCCAAAATCTTGAAGTAAACATTAAACAAGAAAAAACTATAAATACCTGTCACTCAATATAGTCACACCTCTTTTTATGCATACACATGTGCATAGATTTATTATGCTTAAGAAAATGTGTTCACAAAAAATTCCACCCCGTCATAGTTTCTTCTGTAAACACAAGGTCAAACTCAAGCAATCATTTCAGTGAGACTTATGTTAGCCAAGTTAAACTGTAGTGGTCTTTGTGGGTTTCAGAAGAATGAAGAGGTGTAAGTACTTTAGTGGGGAGTCAGTCTTAAAGAAAACTGCATTAAACCACAAAGTAAATGGACTTTGTGGGTATATTATCTAATTTACCTCTGAGGTGTTAAAATGCACGCCCTAAAGACCACATGCAAATAACCAATAAACCTTTATAGACCATAAAACAATCCAAAGAGAGAAGGCATTATGTCAAATGTCAGCCAATAGAATTCTTTGCAGTTCTTTGACAAACGTGGAGATGAGACCTTGTATAGACTACAGAGGCCTGTTGGCCACTCTTAGGGCATCTGTCCAAACTTTAGGCCTAAAAAGTAAGCAAATGTCTTCCCCATATAGTTATTATAAAGCAGCAAATTATCTAAGGAGAAAAAAATGCAGTGTTTTGTACCATGAAACTGTTTTTTAAAATGTTGTACATCAGTTAAATTGGGCATTTTAACAGGGAGTCTACAGAAATCGACTACTTTTGAAGACACCCTCAAGTTTTTGGCATTTCCTCATTGCTTTTTATTGTTTGCATGAGATGGGAAAGTCACCTGACTGTTTGAGACATCACTCAAATTTGCCAGAAAGTGCTGGAAATTGATGGCATTTCCCTAACAAAGGATATTGTCATAACTTTTGAAAAGTTCCTAAGGGTTTTCTCCAAAAACAGCATTCATGCTCAGCATTATTATTATTTCATTATTATTATTATTACACAAAGATTGTTTGCTGTTTTCAAAGGACCAGATTCCAGAAGACCTCAATCAACATATAAACATCATCCTGGTTTGACCAATTTTGGCACACCTTGGATACTGTATAAAAGTATGGAACAGCAGAAATTATATAATTTCATTTACATGCCTAAAAATGTTTGTTTTTAAAAAATATATTTTTGAAGAATTAAACACACATTCACAGGCAGCGTGCCCTTTCTGCCATGCGCATGGGAAGGTTAAACAGCCTCTGGTGCTTTAAACTCTGAGGAGCTGTAGCTTCGGCCTCTATTGGACGATTTGTTTGATTTACACCTTTTGATGATGCCAGAAGTTGCAAGACCAGACCCTACGTGACCCCAAATTTATGACACGCGGCATCTGTCCAGTCACGTGTCCTTAACTGGGCCTAAGATGGCGATTATTGATGGAAGTTGCTCTGATGCATTGTGTTACCACCAGAGATGGGCAGTAATGCGTTACTGTAATCTGATTACTTTTTTCAAGTAACGAGTAAAGTACGGGATTACTATTGCAAAAACGGTAATTAGATTACCGTTACTTTCCCGTAGGAACGCTGCGTTACTGCGAGTGCGCCGTTAGTGACAACAGCTGTGTGCAGATCAACAATGGATCACATATCGAGTGCGGGAGAGAGTATGAGCGTGCAGCGTTTAAAGCGTGGAAGTACTGACCTTACTTTGAGTTTGATTCCATAAAAAGTGACAAAAACATTAGCGTCCGTTGTGTGTGGGAAGAAAACTTCGTTTTACAGCGAAAAAACCCCTAAACTTCCGAGCAAGCACCGAGTAGCTATGACGTAATGGGAAATTCACAGAAAAACTCGCGGATTCTTCCATTGACCGCGGCACACCTGCACCAGGGTAAACCTCCGCCTACCACAGTCCTGCTTTACAGGTGAAAATAGAGCAACAGGACCGCTGAGTCTTTGACTTTATTCATTTTCTGCTGTGTTTTACTTGCATCTATTTGAAAGAGTGAGTGTAAACACAAAAAATATTTTATTTTATGTGCTGGAATGTGTAGAAAATAGGTTTAAATGTTAAACTAATTTATTCAAGTCAGAGAATGTTGCATATAGTTTAATTTTTACTTGATGCATAAAGTTAAAAGATTAAAACTGATAAAACAAGTTAAAAAAAGAGACTTTTCCATTTGATTACATTTTATATGATGGATTATGCAGAAAAAGTAGAATTGGGCTGAAAGATCTATCGCTTTATCACCTCTTCAGGTTGTAAATCGTGTTTTTAAAAAGTAACTAAGTAACTAAGTAATTAATTACTTTTGAAATTAAGTAATCAGTAAAGTAACGGGATTACTTTTTGGGGAAGTAATCAGTAATTAGTTACTGATTACTTTTTTCAAGTAACTTGACCAACACTGGTTACCACAGCCATTATCCAGAACTACAGCGGCTATTGGTTACAGCGGAGGAAACCAGTCCGGTAAGCAAATTTCTGTCTTAGCACATTTGTGGTTTTCTTTTGCCGCTGGTTTAGTGAATTTGTTTTGGAATCGGTGAGAACTAAGATAGCTAACTAGCCATTGTTTACATTGTTACATGAAGTCTGGAGAATTCTTGGCTCAGTTGTGTGTTTAGAAGACTTAACTTGAGAATTTACAATAGGACTTTGCTATCTAATGGATAATGTCACGCTAGCTAAATCAATATTTTACATAAAATCTATGAAAAACTGGAAACTGTGTTTTTTTTAGTTCACTTTTACAGACGGGTTGTTTGATGCCTTTCAGTGTGTTGCTGATGTCCGGAAATATACTTTCACAGGATAAGCCATGTATATAATTACTGACTGCAGTTATTCTGTAGAAAAATATGATGTTAATTCTAGTGCCAAAGAACTCTGCTTTCTATTCTAATATGTTGCATAAAGCTCAATTATTTATAAGTGATTTGAAAAAGTGTCAGAAGCCTTAAAGTACGTCAAATAGTTTCACCCAACTGATTCTTCTCATAGAGCTAAGATTGCCTCTGTAGGTGGATGTGATCATCTACCCTCCTGGCCAATCAAAACAGTCTTGTCTCTGAAGAGAGTGAGGATGTAGAGCAGTGCTTTTCACTCAACACGGCAATTTCAACAAGATGACACCTCCGAAGCTTGTCTTCTATCTGACATGCCTCTTCTTGGTGGAATTTAGTAAGTTGCATTTTATTTAAAAAACAAGAACAACTATTTATGTTTTAAATGTATCATTCTGGTTAAAAATAATTCTGCTCTTTACCCCATTTAGCTCAGATGAATCATTTAAAACAACCCAGAAATTTACATCAAGAGAAAGGATTGATATCTGCTAATGTTGGAGACTCGTTGATTTTGCGATGTTTTCATGACAGTGATGCTGCAAAGTATTACTGGTACAAGCAACTACTGGGACAGAAGCTACAGCTTATTTCCAATACCTATAAATTTGACAAAAATGGAACTTTTTATGATGAGTTCAAGGACAATCCACGCTTTACATTGGAAACTGATGTGGGTATAAATCACTTACAAATTTCCAACGTACAAATCACAGATACAGCAACTTACTTCTGTGCAAGTGGTCTTTCATTTGTGTTTGAATTTGGAGAGGGTACCAAAGTCATTGTAAAGAGTCAAGGTTTGAGCATCAAAGCTCTAGTCCAGCAGTCTGCTTCTGAAACCATCCAGCCTGGAGGCTCTGTGACTCTAAACTGTACAGTACACACTGGGACCTGTGATGGAGAACGCAGCATTTACTGGTTCAGAAAAACAGAAGAATCTCAACAAACAGGACTTATTTACACCCATGGAGGTGGGAATGATCAGTGCAAGAGAAAAACTAAAACACAAACTAACACCTGCGTCTACACCCTGCCGATGAACGGTCTGAATCTGTCTCATGCTGGGACCTACTACTGTGCTGTTGCCTCATGTGGACACATACTGTTTGGAAAGGGGACAAAACTGGACTTTGAACGTGAGTAACATCAAGGCTAAGCTTACTAAAAATACTGTAGATCCTCCCCAACAGGGAATGGGACAAAGTTGGACTTTCAAAGTGAGCAGATTTTCTACCAGGAATGGTCTGTTTTTACTCAATAGTATTTATTTTAACTTTGTAAAAAAAGTTGTGAACTTGTTTTCACGTTTTACAGGGGACGTGGACTCACTGGGTTTGGTGTATTTTTTGGGTGGTGCTTTGATATTCGTCATGATTCTTTCTGGCTTTCTGGCTTTCCTGATATGCAAGATGAATGGGAGAAACTGCAGCCAATATTCAGGTACAGTGTATTTTCATTGTTAAAAGCTTAATCTGTATTTTCTTTTTTGGTAAAAAAATAACTTTTTCTTCAACTTTTACCTTCAGAGTCTCATGTAGGACAGTCATCTCCTCACACAACCAATGCAGAGGTAAATATCACTGGAGTGTAACTTTCACAAGCACAAATCTTCCAGTACAATGCACATGAGAAGCAGTTACAATGTATTAATATATTATTTTGTTAGCAGGGTTACAACGATGCAGACAGCCTGCATTATGCCGCTTTACGTGTAAACCAGAGAAAACAATCAAGAAGACTTAAGGATGACACCATGAGTGAATGTGTGTACTCCAGTGTAAAGCAATGACTGTCTTTTGCTTTCTTTATAGTTTTTACAGAGAAGTACTTGTACAATTTTGATTTTAAAAACGGTTTCTGGGTCTTTTTTGTTTGTTTTTGTTTGGAATTTCATGATGGATATCCTAATATTATTCCTTTATAGTGATTTATAGACTTGACAGATGAAATATATCACATATTTCTTGATTTTGATGCATTTCGTTTAATGCTCTGGAATTCTTGCCATGTGTTTAATCACAAAATAAAGTAAATGTCATTATGAAGAACTTGAGCGAATGCGTGTTTACTTCTTTTGGGTATCTGGTTGCTCCCTGTGTATCGTACAGTACATGTGACAGTCCTCACTTATCCCAGACCAGCAGTGGAATTAGGAGGTGGCTGTGACCAGAAAAGCTGCCAATAATTATTTTGACACTTTAACAACTCTAAATACTGGGCATGTAGTTTAAACATTAAAAGTTTGTTGTTGAGATTTAGTTTCTCTATAGGTTATTATCACTAGTCTCGGATTTTGCCTTCATAGGAACTAAGGGGAAGTAGCTGCCAGGTGCTGACAGTGAAACACACTTCATTAGGTGATCAGTAAGTGTGACCACCTCTACAAAGCCAAAAACTTTCAGTTAGCATACGAAATGTTCTTGAGAACATGATCACAAAAAACAGACCAAGTTTAGGTTTTTTGAAGGGTTGCCAGGAAAAAAGTCCTTTTTAAAAGGAACCCATCAGCGTGGGATATTTTTTGGGAAGTTGCATTAGAATAAACAACATGTCTTGTTCAATAATGTCTATTAGACAGAGTAAATCAAAATGGATATGTTTGGCACAACACCACTGTCATTGAAAACCAAACATAGCATCAGCACAAAACACCTGGCAATAATTGTCAAGTCGAAGGGGTGTTGATTATTTGAGGAGGGGGGGGGGTGTCAATGTCAGGCATGTCCAACAGCTAAAGCTTGGCTTTAACTGTATTATGCAACAGGACAGTGACCCAAACATAGCAAATCTACAACGGAACAGCTAAATGACAAAAGAATCAAGGTTTTGCAAGAGAGAAATGCATGAACTGTGATGAACTACAGCAACATTGTAAGGAAGAGTGAGCCAAACTTTCTCCACAACAGTGTGAGAGACTGATACAGAAAGCATTTGCTTCAAGTTATTGCTCTTTGTGAGTCTTGGAGCTTACTTAAGTTGTAGGACTGTGGGAGAAAGCTGGAGTACCCAGAGCGAACCCACACAAACACAAGGAAAACATGCAAACTCCACACAGAAAGACCTTGGTCTGATGGTGGAATTGAACTCTGGACTTTCTAGCTGTGAAGCAACAGTGCTAACCAACATGCCGGTGGCATAGGTGCATGTCCTATTACAATGTACATTACATATATTTATATATATTGTAAAAGTAGTCAAAACAAATGACATCAACAACAGCACGGTGTCATTTCTGCTTTTTTTCCCTGTAACAACAGCACAGCGGATAACAGTCCGTGAACAGTCGCCCTCTACATCAGGGGTGTCAAACTCAAATACACAGTGGGCCAAAATTCAAAATGGAACAAAGTCGCGGGCTAACGTTAATATTTATTTTAAAAAAAAATCTTCTGAATTGACAATCTGAAAGCTAGCTATGTGGTTAGTGAGATGATTGCTAAAGCAGGAAAGCCATTCACAAAGGTGAATTTGTCAAAAAGTGCATATTGCAGGCTGCAAATACAGTCTGTCCAGAAAAGAAAGGTCAGTTTAGCAACATCAGCCTTTCTGCCAACACCGTATAAGATCGTATTTCTGACCTGTCAAGTGACATTTAAGAGCAACTGTGTGAGAAAGCCAAATGTTTCAGTGTTTCAGTCGCTCTTGATGAAACCACAGATATCACCGATACTGCTAAGCTCGCAGTGTATGTCCGAGGTGTTGATGACTGCTTTGAAGTGATGGAGTACTTGCTTACAGCAATTCCAATGCATGGCCAGACCACCGCTCGGGAGATATGTCACAAGCTGCTCCTTTGGAGCAAACGCCTGAAGTTTGACAAAGTGATGTAAACATTGGGAAATGCATCAACCAAATCAGATCCGGAGCTGTAGCTCAGGTGGCAGAGCAGGTCAGCCACTAATCAGAAGGTCGGTGGTTCGATCCCAGGCTGCCTCCTGGCTGCATGCCAAATATCCTTGGGCAAGATACTAACCCCGTGTTTGCCACCTACTGGTGGTGGTCAGAGGGCCCGGTGGCGCCAGTGTCCGGCAGCCTCACCTCTGTCAGGACCAGACTTACTGATGAACATCTTTAAGACATACTGAGGGTCTCAACTGCTTCCTCCCTCAGGCCAAACCTCTCATGACATTAAAGCTTGTTTGGCCCTGTCGGTCTCTCAGGTCAGCTGACCAGCTGCTCCTGGAGGTACTGAGATCCAGGAGGAAACTCAGAGGGGACGGGGCCTTCTCTATCGTGGCTCGAAAATTATGGAATAATTCGCCCTGGCACGCCCTGTCCACTTTTAAATCGCGTCTCAAAACCCAGTTTTATTCTTTGGCTTTTAATCTCATTGAGACTTAGTTTTCAGTTGAAATGAAATTAGTTATTTAATTAATTATTTTTTCTTTCTTTTATTTGGTTTTTATTTATATGTTATGTAATTTTATTTTATGGTTCCAATGTACAGCGCTTTGTGTCAGCTGTGGTTGGTTTAAAGTGTTTTATAAATAAAGGTGATTGATGGATTGATTGAAAATGTGGCTGGGCTATGCGAAAGGAAGCCCTGCCAGGTCTCTAGCTGCAAGGAGTAGGCGAGACACGTTCAGATGAACAGTTCATGTTCTTCACTGTTCCATTCATGTTCAAAAGAAGGTTAAAGGTTAAAGAACTGTTAATACAGACATTTGAATCTGAATACAGCATTAATAGAAGACTGAAGAAACCACAACTTATTAACTCTTAATTTGTTCATTTATTTTTGTGTTATAGATAATAGATTTGAGACTATGGGAATTTTTTTAACAATAGTTTTCTTGTGGAAAACCTTGTGCAACACAGCCTCAAGCTGACTGTGCCTTCAGCGGGCCAGCTAAATTGAGTTTGAGACCCCTGATATAGATGAAACCCAACCACCTCTTATAAATAACGCTTCTTCTACAGAAATGTCCAAGACTTAACTGTATCACTGACAAACTTCTACCAGAAGAAAATCTTGCAGACATTAACACAGCTCGACTCACCATCCCCAGTACCAGTATGACAGAAACCATTGAGCGTGCCACTGTCGCACCTTAATACTATTAACATTTGGGTATAAGATCAAAAAAGCATGTAAAGAGAACCTTCCATTCAAAAAGAAGGTTGGAAGCCCAGGACGATGTTTACTGGCTGCAGAAGGGTTTCATGAGAGACAGATCCTCTGTGGTTAAGAAGTAGAACAAAGTGTCCATAACTAAATCTCTAGAATCTGACAAACAAAGGCACACAGCTCTGGCTGCTGGGCTGAGGAAACACAAGATAAAATCTACTCATTCAATTTGGATAGCATTTAAGATGAGCCATAATAGTCAAGTGCTCTACAGCTACAAGCTTTGACTCGCATCAGTGTGAATGCAGAAAAGAAGTCTGTCTCTGTCTGTGCAGCAGCTCGTGTGGTTTTTGTGCAGGATGTAAAGGTAGTTCCACACCCACATAAATACACCATTAGCACCTTTAAACATGCCACCAAAAGTGGTGGATTTTCAGGTATCGTAATACTACTTGGGTGAAATATTTAGAGTAATATTTACATCAGTGAAGAGAACAGACTAGTTGAACAGGGGTATTTGTGTTCCAATGAGCAAAAATAAAATAAAAAACCAACAAAAATAAATCGAACATAACATCCAAGTTCCTTGGCAGATAATTTAAAACTATTCAGCTGATGAAATCACATCACTTGAATTGCATTACCATTACGACTACTGCCATTATACCTATGCACATTTGGAGGTTTTGTGTGTGGGTTGTGTTTGTACCACTATCTTACTACTCTAACACAGCTTTTTGTTCCCTGCTGCTCAAAGCAAAGAAAAAACAACACATTTCAAAAAAAGCATTTCTATAAAAATTATTGAATTTCACATAAAATTTAAAAGTGAAATAAAAGATTAATTTGAAAAGTATTTGGGATGCAATGATTTCAATTTGTGATTTAAAATTTTCAAATATGTTGGTCTTTCTGCTTTAATAAGCCGTTTGGACAATTACAATGCACACTCTAAACATTCATGTTTCAGTGACAAATACTGAGCAGAATCCACTCTAAGGTGGCACCTGTCTCTAAGCTGTAAACTAATGACATTAATGTAATTTTCCTTAGTGAACATATACTGCACTAGTCAAGAGCCTCAATGCTTTTCATATATACTCATGATATTATGAACTTTACACCATAGGTGGTTGTGAACATGTGATTATGTTTCCACAGTAGGACGTACAGTGTCACTGTAGACTGGCCAATCAAGATCAGTCTTGGGTCTTCAGAGTGGAGAAAGCATCAAGATTCTTTTCATTTGACACAACGATTTGAACACGATGACACCTGCAAAGTTTGTCTTTTATCTGACATGTTTGTTCCTGGGGAAAATGGGTAAGTTCTGTTTCTGTTCTTTTTAACATCTCTTCAAGTTTTCACCTCTTAAGGAAATGAATATGTTGAACTGACTTTTCATTTGCTTTTATTTTGATTTTTATTGTAGTCCAGAAGACCCATCTGCAACCACAGGCATCTGTTTATCAAGAAAAAGATTTTATCTTAGCTGATGTTGGAGAAAATGTTAGTTTGCATTGTTTCTATGAAGGTGACGATTCAGCATGGATCTTGTGGTATAAGCAAACTCTGGGACAGAAACCGAGGCTAATCTCTACGTTCTATGTGTACGATACAAAAATCACTTTTCATGATGAATTCCTGAACAACCCACGGTTCACACTGGATACAGAAAACGGAAGAAATAACTTGAACATTTCAGATTTGAAAATCAATGACTCAGCTACTTACTACTGTGCATGCAGCTATAGATTTGTGTTAACTTTTGCAGAGGGTACCATTGTCAAAGTAAGGGAGACAGGTTTGAAAAACCCAGCTTTAGTCCATCAGTCACCATCTGAGACCATCCAGCCTGGAGGCTCTGTAACTTTGAACTGCACGGTACACACTGGGACCTGTGATGAAGAACACAGTGTTTACTGGTTCAAAGAAACAGAAGCATCTCGTCCAGGACTGATTTACACTTATGGAGGCAAAAATGATTATTGTAGGACGAAAACTAACCCACAAGCAGACGCCTGTGTCTACAACCTGCCAATGAAGGATCTGAACATGTCTCATGCTGGGACCTACTACTGTGCTGTTGATTCATGTGGACACATAGTGTTTGGAAACGGGACCAGATTGGATCTCAGCCGTGAGTACTGAAGAGTCATTTACAGTCAATTCTGATCACTTTTTGTGAGAAGATACATATAAGCTAAAAATCTCTTTCTGATGACTGGCTAACTGCAGGTGAAGCAGACTTTCTTGTCTTGGTGTACTACTTGAGTGGAGCTTTGGCATTCAGTACCATCCTGGTTCTCCTACTGGTTTTCTCAGTATGCAAGACAATGAAGAGAAACAACTGCATTTGCCCAGGTATGTGGTACTGCTTGTGCCTGATAGCTTAAATTTGTTACGTTTATCTTTTAGCCTTTGGATCTGAGTATTTTTTTGTCTTTGACTATTAGAGCCTCGTGCACGATTACCAACTCCTTCAACAACAAATTCAGAGGTAAATCAAATCCCAGTTACTTACTAATAAAACAATGCTAAATTTCTGTAAAGGAAATATCTCAAATGACTTTTGCATATTCTCTTGACAGGCTTGTCAAGATGCAGACAGCCTCCATTATGCAGCTTTAAGTGCTAAGAAACTTAACAAGTCAAGAAGACAGAAAGACAGCAGCAAGAGTGAATGTGTGTACTCCAGCATAAAGCAGTAAATATGGACATTTCAACATTTCAATGTCGAGCAGACAAAACAATTCTACATTCTGTTCAATACAATTTATGACCAGTACTAACATTCTAGCCCAATTGCAACTGGAAAATCGGGCAAATGCATGTCCTGCTTATCTCCCATCCATATTCCAACAGGATTCTTTGGCTGTTACTTGAGGAATGATTACTTTTAAATACATATACATTTCTGAACAGTATATATTCGTTTTACTAAACATTTGATCTCAAGGTTGTAAAAAAAAACTGCATGAATGAAGTTTTCGTGCCAGACTACAAACAAATTGCAAGGTTTCAGTTTTATTCTCTTTTTTTGAACCATTTTGTTGGAGTTTATGCATTCACATTTAGTAAAAAACCAGCACTGTGACTAAATAAAGCTGCTAGGCTATGGCTGCAGATCTTTTTCATTGTATCTCTGTCAGTGCAACATCAATGATCTTGTGTTTTGAGCCAGTGTGACTACTTCAGGTACTATACAGATTAGTACCAGAGCCAATCTAGGAATTTGCTGCAATCAATTTGAAGCTATAGCAGAGCGTTGTCATGAGATAGGTCACATCAAATAGAAGATGAACCAGTAAAATGGTTATATACACCTTTTTCTAAAAATAAATATACTGGTGGCTACTAGTGCAATCCCTCAGCCCCCTACTAGATGTGTTGTATAAATTTGAAAATATCAAGTGACATTCTTCTTGAGTCACATTCCCAACACTTAGAACCAACCTGATCTTTGACCTTGACCTATAGGTCAAGCTCACTGAATTCTAAAATATAAATGTATGCTATCACTTTGAAAACCCTAAGTTCTTAATTTATGGTGTTCACAAGAATTTAAGAACATATTCCCCCTGACCTCACAGATATTCAAAGTCATCCAAGAATTTAAGTAGAAATGAGTTATTGTGTTCATAAGATTTTCAGTAAATCTGACCTCTGATTTTGATCAAGCTCGACAGGATTCCAGAGTCGTCTCTATCTTCTAAGCCGACTGAGGTCTCTACAGTGAAAATAACAAATAACAAAGTTCTCATTTTAAAGTAAAATGTCAATCATATACATGTCGTTTCTCTCTATGTTCTGGATATTTATAATTTAGCTATTTCTATTTATTATAGCTAGTTCTTATATTTTGTAAACTTGTAATATATTGTATTATTTAAGTTAGCATGCTCACATGTTCAGCATGTTACTGTTCTTATTGTCTTGGAGCAACTGTAAATACATACTTTCCATAGGGATTAATAAAGTATTCTGATTCTGAATGGCCTATCCCACCTTGCAGCTGCAAGAGAAGTACTTGCAGCTACTGACAGGTACCAAAAAGAGAGAGAGAGAGTATTACTCTGATATTTGCATTTTTACATTGGCTGACAGTTAAATGCAGAGTTGAGTTTAAGGTTCTATTAGTTGATTTTTAATCTCTCCAATAGCTTGGCTCCTGGTATGCATGTCTATATCTATACATACATGAGTTGCTTTTAACCCTTTAAGACCTATCATAGAACCAAGTTCGCAAAAACCATCAAGGGCTACGATGAAACTGGCTGACTCTCTATGTGAGCCAGTTTCATCCTAGCCCTTGATGGTTTTTGCGACTGCACTTGGGGACACATTCAAAGTTTTAGGAATTTTCCAGACTGACCAAATTTAGGTTCTTAAAGTAATAATGGACTGTCATTTCTCTTTACTTGTCTGATTAGTTCTTGCCATAATATGAATTCTAACAGTTGTCAAATAGGGATGTCAGCTGTGTACCAACCTGACTTCTGTACAACACAACTGATGGTCCCAACAACATTGAGAAGGGAACAAATTTCACAAATGAACCCTGACAAGGCACAAATGTGAAGTGAAACCATTTGAGATAAGGCCAAGGGTTTTCAGTGCTGTCAACAAAGCAAAGGGTGGCTACTTTAGTTCTTGTATCTTACTATTATGGGTTTTTAAGTAATTGTAATAATTCCTGGAGTTTTGTTTTTTTATTTGATTCCCTGCCTCTCCCATTAAATCTCAGCCTCTGTGTTAGATATTCCCTTGTTGGTTAGTTCCTGTTTTATTTTGATAGTCATATGTACCTTCTACTGAATAACTTCCCATGTCTCATTATCCCTGCTGTGCATTCATCCTATTTCCCCTAACCTCATTACTTTGTGTTTATTGTTTTTTCCTTGTATTTTTTCTGTTTTCCCTTGGATTATTCTGAACGTTTATCCTGAACAGACAGTGATAAAAGCTTATTTTGTATTTCACTCCATCTTTAGTTCTGTACTTAATCTATTGAAACGCAATGCCCCCAGTAATGGGGGAGAAAGGGAGAACATCTGGAATGTACCACCAGATCTGTTATTTAAATATAGCTGTTTGATATCCACAGAAACGTCAGAATCTCAACTAAAAGCTAAAAAAAATCACAAAACACAGCTACTGTAAAACAGTAAATGGTTAAAGAGCAGGTAAAAGGATGTAAACACAAAGCACAAATCACACGATCATGCCACGATACACGATCATGCGTCAGGGTGCTGAAAGCAGAAATCTCACAGATTCATAAACTGCTGGTTTCATCACTTTCTGAACTAAATTCACTGAACCAGCTGCAAGAGAAGACCAACGCTAGGCTTCACATTTAAGGAACATTGTAATGAATTCCCTCTTAGTTCGGTGTGTTTTGCTGTGAAGACCGGGTTGGATTTGAGATACTCAAAAGGGATTAAAAAGAGTTGTGTGACTACCCCAGGTTTTCCCCAATACAAGACAAATTGCACATATTATTTTCTTTTTCAGACATATCTGTTACTATTTGTCAAAGTTCAAACAACCTCTGTAATGTAGCTTTGAGTTCAAGTCATCCAACTAATTGGATTTTAGCGCAAAGATTCAAACCAGAGCTTTATGTTTTTTTGTTGTTGTTAAGAATCTCATTGAAGATGCTTTGTGAAGTTAGAAATATTCTTTTGATATTGGTCTTTAAATCGCGGTTTTCGGTCTAAAGATAAGATCTCTTTAAGCTTAGACAGGCTTTAGTATTGTGTAACTACTTGGCTGTATTATCTATTGTGTGATCTTTGTGGTTACAAGCGGGAAATGACCTGATTCTGACTTAGAAAAAAAAATTTTTAGAAACTGACTGAAATCATACGTTCTTTCCTTTGTCAGTGCACAGCCATTTACTGTTTTTGACAGGATGTTAAGTATTATGCAGACACAAAAATGACCAAGGAAACACTCAAAAACGCCAATATAAACATCAGTATATAAAGTGAATATAAGTTCACATTTAGATTATTATGTCAGCAGTATAACATCAAATTCTGTAGTTTTTAAACAAACTACTTGTTTTATTCTGCAAACTACACTATATGAGTAATTCGTTTTGTATATAAATTTCCTAAGGATATGCTTCCCCAAGGCCAATGGCCTGTTTGATAGTGATACAGATATTGTCCCAAAAAATCCACCAATTTTCATTAAATTCAATTTGGCAACTTTTGCAAAATCCACCACCTTCACTTTACTTTTTTATTATTCTATTCTAGGCTGTAAAACGTAAATGAGAGTTACTATGCTCTTTCACCCATTTTAAAAATGTTGTGCTTAATAGGCATCTCACAATGTCAGTATTTATTATTAGAAAAAACAAAACGTGATACTATTGTTTCCAGTGAGCACGTTGCATTTCCTAAGTAGGACATACAGCGCAGCGTCACAGTTTGTCGGCCAATCAAACACAGTCCTGCCTATAAAGAGTAGAAAAGAGGGTTTTTTCCTTCCTTTTTTTCACACAGCAATTTTCTGCACAATGGCTTTTTCACTGCTGGCTTTTTATTTTGCAATACTGTTATCGAGGACTCTGGGTGAGTTGTGTGCTTGTAGGTTCATTTCTCCTCTCTAAGAATATTGAATTCTTTCACTTTTGCCTTACATTTGCTTTATTTTATATTTCAATTCTGCTCATTTGACTGATCTAGAGCTGTCCTCATCTGGTCATCAGAAGAGCGCTTTTGTGTCACGTAAAACGAGTGACAACTTGATTTTGAAATGTTTCTACGAAGGTGAGGTTGCTGCAAGGCTTTACTGGTATAAACAACCTCTTGGACAGAAACCAATGCTCATCTCTTACTCCTACATATATGAAAAAAATAACACATTTTTTGGCGAATTTAAGAATAATCACCGCTTTTCACTGGATACTGAAAATGGCAAAAACCACTTGATGATCGGAGATTTACAAATTTCAGACTCAGCGACTTACTACTGTATGACCTCTTATTTATACAGATTAACATTTTCAGAAAGCATTACTGTTATTGTTAACGATGCAGAGTCAAACGTCCAAGCTGTGGTCCAACAGTCAGCTTCTGAGATCATCCAGCAAGGAGACTCTGTGACTCTCAACTGTACAGTACACACTGGGACCTGTGATGAAGAACACAGTGTGTACTGGTTCCAAAACTCAGACGAATCCCATTCTCAGTCCCATCCTGGACTCATTTACACACATTGGGGTGGGAATGATCAGTGTGAGAAAGAAGCTAAGACACAAATACACACCTGCGTCTACAACTTGCCAATGAATAACCTGAATCTGTCTCATGCTGGGACCTACTACTGTGCTGTCGCCTCATGTGGACACATACTGTTTGGAAATGGAACAAAACTGGACTTTAAACGTGAGTAACATTAAGACTGAGTTTACTAAAACCACAGTAGATCCCACCCAGTTGTCTAAACTGTCTGACTTCATGCAGATAATGTTTTCTGGAGCGGCACCTTTGCAGTCACCTCCATCCTGAGTGTATTGCTGGCTTTCTCAGTGTGTGTGATCAGCAAGAAATGCATCTGCAAATCTCCTGGTAACTAATTTTTAGGGTTTTTTTAACCTGCCAATTATTCCAGAATTATAAATATAAGAAACTTTTGTTGTTCTTGTAGAATCTCAAGCAAGTCTCCCCAAAGCAGATGCAACGGTGATGTATTACCAGTAACTATTCAGTTACCATTTTTCTACGCAAAAGTCAATCTGTGGACATATTTTTATTAATAAGTATTTTGTTGCCAGGCTTTCCAAGAGGCAGAAAGACTCTATTTTCCATCTTCAACTGTCAACCTGCGCAACAGATCAAGAAGTCAGAAGGATCACACCTGGAGTGAATGTGTGTACTATAGTGTAAAGCATTAGTACGCAGAGAAGACACGGTGTTTAAAAATGTAGTATTTCTTTTTTATGTTGGGTCATGTTCACAATATAATTTTTTTTGCTAGTTAATCACATTTGTAACGTCAGTGTAGTTTGAAGATAAAGATGGAATAATGAAGGAATCATGAGAGACAAATGTCAGTATTCACTTCTTTTTTAATCCTCATTCTCTGCCAACAGCCTTTTAATTTTTTTTTTTTTTTTTTGTAAATTTAATGTTTTTGAAGCTCAATAAACATAATAAAGACTAAAAGACCTTCAAGCTTGAGACAATATCTGTGTGCCATTTCAATTCAGTGATAACATGTCTCATTATTGTGATTATTATTATTGTGTATGAGAGAATTAAGCCAAGCTTGTCTCTTCAAGAGAATGGATCATGAAATGCAGTCATTCTGCTGCCAAATTAAGTATAGAAACTAGACTTAATCTGTTATCCTAAATACAAAAGGTCCCAAGCAGGAGTGGATCTAGAGAAATTTTCTTAGAGTGGCAGGGAAATCAAATGGGATGGCAAAATGAAAGTCATTTCTTTACACATGCAGATGTGTAGTTTTTTTTAAATTTAGAAATAATTTACAAAAAATTGCACAAATCTGCACTTTCATGAAGAAATTTTTGACCGAAAATTTAAACCAAATGTTTCATGATTTATTGGGTTCCAGGGTATAATTGGCCATTTTTGACTACTTTTAATTTTACCTTCATTTTTCACCATTAAAAGCTATTTATATTCCCTTGTTTGGTATCAGTCTTTTCGGCACAAACTCACATGTCTGAATCCGCTGTTATTCTTTTCATTTTGACATACTGTATTAGCACAATTGATATAAATCTAAATTTTAAAAACTTATGCTCAAATTTTAAGTTCTATACAACTATTGCCCCCAAAATGCAGCCAATACGTAGCACGGCACATGTTTCATGTAGGATAGTTAATTTAAATGCCCGTCATAAAGTAATAACTAGCTCTGAGCTGTGTTTAATATTAATAAGTCCTAAAGTACAACTACATTGTATTTTCAGTTTTTCCTCCATTTTGCTTTAGATTGCAACTTAGCTTGCAAAAATAATTAAATAGATAGCACCTAACCTTTTCTCTAGATCTCATGGTGAATACTCTCACTAACACCAAGTCTCTTGTTCTCAACTTCACTGATTTTAATCGTAGTGAAGCCTGTACTGGGTTGGGTGTGTAAAGGAGGATTACGGTAAATATTTGTTGTCAATACAACTACTTTTTGCTGCCACTGCTGCTGCAGGATATCCTCATCAAGATTTAGGAGGGTATGCCATGTGAGAGGTCACTACTGAATCTCTTGCAGAACAAATGATCAGGGGTAATATGCTGAAATTAGGAGGGGTTGTTTCAGCAAAAGAATATACCCAGTCGAATAATGTGAACTATTTACCAGTTATGTCGATTGCAAGTATTTTCAGATATCAAATTGGAATTTTGCATTAGGGAAACGACATGCTTATTATTACTGGCAGGTAAAAAGCCAGATTCTTATGAAGTGGTATCAACCGGTCGCAGCAGATGGCCCCGCCCCTCCTTGAGCCTGGTTCTGCTGGAGGTTTCTTCCTGTTAAAAGGGAGTTTTTCCTTCCCACTGTCACCAAAGTGCTTGCTCATAGGGGGTCATATGATTGTTGGGTTTTTCTCTGTACCTGTACCTTTAACTTTTGTTGTGATTTGGCGCTATAAATAAATAAATTTATAAATAAATAATAATAAATAAATAAAATTGAATTGAATTGGTATGACTGCTTTGTTTGGGCAGAGAAGGATTTGTTTATGAGGCAAGAACTTGGGGAATAGGACGATGCATTAGGGGACAACATTTTTCAAGTAGGGCTAGTCGAGAGTGAGGACCATTAGCGTGGATTTAGGGGGGGAAAGTCCATGTTGAGGTGGAATTGCATAAAAAAGAGTGAAGCACTTCCAGTAATGTAACTTATAGTCTAAAGTGCTTTGACTGTTAAAAAAGATTAAACTGTTTATGGCTAATAGAGGATGGGGAATGCCTGGATACTGATGTGTGAAGAAAAGCAACAAACCTGTAGCCTTAAAAGGTGACCCAAGTTCAGGCATGTGGTCTGACAGCAGAGTCAGTTAAAATAGGACAAGGAGAGCTGACAAATTATCGTCAATTGAAGGATGACAACAAGTAAATCCCATCCCATTGGTCATGTTGTTTTGGCAAAACATCGTTGACAGACAGCTTTGACACAAATTTAAAATGTCTTTGCTGTAAACATTTGAGTCTATGACAAACAGGCACAGAAAGCTAAAAGTGGGTGCATCCTGTCAAACAGAGTGCCTTTTACCATTTTTCTGTTTAGACGTGTCAGTGCAACGGCCTCTGTGGTTTCAGCAGGATGTGTTGTTACGCTAACACATACATCACGACCTAAGGTCCACTTGCTGTAAACACCCAAAAACTGTAGTTTTCCACAGGTCTTGTTTATTTCATGCTGCAACTCATGAGCTCAGAAACTTTTTATCCGGAATGCAAAACCATTATTGAAAATGATGTATGATAATCATTATTCAAACAGCAGTAGAGTAAAGAGTAAAATAACATAAATTACAAATGTTACATTGCATTCCTGCAACTTAAGAGCAAAGATATTATAATCCTGAACATAAAATACCAAAATCCTGTGTGAATGTATTCATGTTGATATTCCTAATGATCTCTTTCTGGGCCCATGTGCTGCTGTTTTCTGGTTTGCCCTACTGTTATCCACAATGAGCTCACTGCTGGAATCCTAATTCTGTATACTCAAATTATTACTCATCACATCTTTTAAATGAAAAGTGTTTCACAGCATGGGATATGCTAGAAATGACAATCAATCATTACAATGAAAAACACATCATTATTAAACTTGAAAATCAAATGCAACTGGATCAGAGCAGCTTCTGCTTTGATCCTATTTATATAGTATAACAAACCTAATGTAGACCAAACTCCACTTTCAATACTTTTAGATCTGTTTGTAATTCCAAAAAACGTATAATTCCTCTCAGATATCACACTGTATTTTCCACTACAGGCGGCACTAAACGCGTGATTGTGAGTTCCATACAATAGATACTGTGTCACCTTTGGCTGGCCAATCAAACACATTGTTGCCTCTCAAAAGTGGAGCAGCTATCAGTAACCTTCATTTTACACGAGAATCTCACCACAATGGTGTCTTCAGTGTTTTTCTTCTGTCTTCTGTGTCTGTTATTCGGAAAAATGGGTAAGTTCCATTACTAAGGATTCAGATTTTTGTGTTGTTAGGTTTTTACGTTTAACTGAAAGTGCATTTGTTTTTTTCTTCGTTTCCACTACAGTTCAGATGACAGAGTCGCAAATATTCTCATCTGAACATCAAGAGTCTCGTTTCATATCAGCTCAAGTTGGTGGAAAAGTGACATTAAAATGTTTATATGATGCTCACGTTTCTGCAAGAGTGTTCTGGTTTAAGCAAAATCTGGGACAAAAACCAAAGATTATCTCTCACTTTTTCAAATATAATGTGAACAACTCTTTTAGTGAAGAGCTCAAGAACAACCCACGCTTCACACTGGATACACAAGATGGCAAATATCACTTGACGATCAAAGATTTGCAAGTTTCAGACTCAGCTTCTTACTACTGTGTTCAGTATTCATACACTTTAACCTTTTTAGAAAACATCATCATCAGTGTAAAAGGTTCAGGTGTGAACATCAAAGCTGTGGTCCAGCAGTCAGCATCTGAGACCATCCAGCCAGGAGGCTCCTTGACTCTGAACTGTACAGTACACACTGGGACCTGTGATGGAGAGCACAGTGTTTACTGGTTCAAAGACTCAGACGAATCCCATCCTGGACTCATTTACACACATTTGGGCAGAAATGATCAGTGTGATAACAAACCCAGCAAACAAACGCACACCTGTGTCTACAGCTTGCCAATGAGTAACCTGAGTGTTTCTCATGCTGGGACCTACTACTGTGCTGTTACCTCATGTGGACGCATACTATTTGGAAATGGGACCAAGCTGGAGCCTAAAGGTGAGTAACCTTTTCTACCTGTTGCTCACTTTATCAATATTTAAAGATATAGACAAGAAAAAGCTCTGTTTTTGGTGTGTTGCAGGCACGTTTAATTCTCAGGGCTTGGTGTACTTTTTGAGCGGAGCTTTGACATTCAGCTCCATCCTCAGTGTTTTACTGGGATACTTGCTGTACAAGACAAACAAAAGAAACAGACACCAATCGACAGGTAAGTGGAGTCTTTTAGGTTACATCTTAGACCGGTTTTAGCTAAAGTTGGCTTTTCAATTAAATCAATGTTTCACAAACAAAATCTCAAGCAAGATTTTCAAGCGCCGCAACAACAAGTTCGGAGGTGAATATGTTTTTTAATGACTTCTTAAAGCGCTCTTCAACAAACTTTTACAGTCTTCTGTTTTATGGCTATTGTTTACATCTGAAATCATGTTCTTATCTACTTTGTACACATTTTCAACAGGGTTTCCAGCATGCTGACAGCCTTCATTATGCTGCTTTAAGCATTAAAATCCCCAAGAGATCAAGAACACAGAGAAACAACACCGACGATGAATGTGTTTACTCGGCTATAAAAAAATAAAGATGGACATTTGTAAATCATGTAGTTATTTCTTTGAATCTCCTTGAAATGGCTGCAGTCTTATCTTGTTATATAGATGTTTTTGTAGTTTCATACTGGTTAAATTGGAGCGATTCCCACTTAGGAACTGCATTTGTGATTTCACCTGTATGGCATACTGTAAATGTATGCTCTTTCTGCTGCTGTGGCTCAGGTGGTAGAATGGTTTGTCGGCCAATTGAAAGATTAGTTACCCAGGTATTCCTGTCCACATGCTGAAGCATCCTTCTCCATGACACTGAACCATGAGTTGCCTCCAATGTATCCATCACAGTGTGACAGAGTTACAGAGTGTTAATACTAGAAGAATCCTTAGTGAAGATAAAAGTGTTCTCTGAATATGCTTCATTAAATGTATAAGACTTCTTGTCAGGGGGCTGGGTCTCTGACCCACCATTTTTGAGTTATTTTGTATTTTGTTGGTTTTTTTGGATTACTTATGAGATAATGTTAAGTTCTGAGGTTATTATTAGTTCATCTTAGTTGAAGTTTAGTCTAGTTTAGGTTATTGTCAATGTCTCCTTGTTTTTGAGTCTTTTTCCGTTTGCCATGTGTTACCTCCTTGTCTCTGTAGGTTTCCCTTGTGTCTCTCTCCTCTGTGTCCCTCTCCCTCTCCGTGTCTCTTGTATCAAGCTTGTGTGTCCTAGTTCATGTCTCTCCTTGTTTCCTGTTTTATTTTGAAAGTCTTGTTTCCATGTTCATTGTGTTTAATTTTGCTTCCCCTGTGGCGTCATGATTATTTGTGCCAGTGTTCAGTCCCAGTTTAGGTTTAGTTTCGCCCTTATTTCGCCTCGCCTTGTTGTTCTCTTTTCTTGTATTAGCTGTGATAAAGGGTCGCTTTTTGTTGAAACATCAGGTTATTTCTCCGGTGTCTGCTTTTGGGTCCACTCCACAAACACACCAGCGCGCCCGGCTGTGACACTTCTAGAAAGATGCACTTTGAGTGGAAATTACCAGCCCATCTACTTTTTAGTGGGGTGGATTCATTGATAATATTCCACAAATTTCACAAGACAAAAAAGTGGTAATTATTTTTCCTTTGTGATTTTCAGGTAATTAACCAGCACATCCATTGATAATCAAATAAATCTATTTCAGTCAGACAACTCAGGTTTAAATTAGATTTATTACAGCAGCAGATGCCCCAAACTAACGACTCCTTACAAAAATGTTTGATATAGAGATTCAAACATGCGATGCAGGACAGCAGCAGCACTGACTGCCAGTTTGTGAGGATGTGTGTGAGGAATTGGCCCGTTTGTGCTTTATCTGGCTTTGTCACACATACGTACTGGAGGACAAATGCCATTCACCTACTCCATCCACAAATAACAGTAAAGTAAATTGACAAAGAAATCAGGCCTTTTAACCATTGGTGTACAGCCTACCTACAGGGGAAACAGAATATTCACTTTTATTATGACTAGGATGAAATACAGCTATTCAATTATTTCAATTTAATTCAATTATGACTAAATCATATTTGCTACAAGAGATCCAACTACTTACCTGGGTCAGTTCTGTCATATTGATCATATTACAGGTGTGCTAATTGAAGAGTGAAAAGTGTTTATTCATGTATTGAATAGTAATGCAGAGAAACACTCAAACATTTTGTCATGGTCTGGGTGGGTACCTGCAGGTCTCTAACGGCGACTCCTCCTCCTTTGGGCGGAGTTCGGTTGCTCCTCCCTGGCTGACCACCTGTGAGCAATTATTCCAGCAGTATATCAGACCTGCGCACTCAACTGTTCATCGCCTGAGTATCTGCTATCCCCATGTTAGTCAAGTGGAGCATTATTGCTCTGTCCAGAACCCGTGTGATGACTTACCTGTTCTTCTTGTTCTCAGAGGTAGCACCTGGAGTGGAGGTCTTGTCTCCCTCATTCTCGCTTTCCTGGACCTGGGCCGCTTGCTGCTGATACGACGTTGCCTGCCGGCCCACCACTCACTTGCCTGCCTCCCCACGTCTTGACCGCTTCCGGGCCTTCCGCCCCACCTGTCTCCTCCACCTGAAACCAAGTAAGGCAACTTAGTTTAACTGTGGAGGATCGTTGGTTTTCTGCTGGATCCCACTGACCGTGATCTCCTCTCATTCCAATGCCCCGGCCCCTACGTAGTCCTGTTTCCACCTCCCTGCTGCCTCTGCTGTTCAGCTGTCTCCTAGAGGTGTCTAGGTCACCCTTAGTTATCTTAGATTATCCTACGCGCCACTCGTTTTTGTTTTGCTTGTGTTTGCCTGGGGGCGGAAATATATCCTTTGTTCCCTTACCGTCTCGCTTCGGGTTGGTTTCTGCACCTGTGTCCATCTCTGTTCCCTCGTGCCACTGGGCTGTGACACATTTAGTCTAAAGAGCTTGGAAAGAAAAGCGTCTGGACTTTAAGTTGCCTGAATATGTTTCACCTCTCATTCAAGAAGGTTCTTCAGTTCTAGGGTCAATTGGTGGCGAGTGCCAGATTAAAGCTCTCTAACTAATCACATGAGCCAAGGTGTGAAAACGGATATAGGTCACAATCAGCCAAGGCTTCCGGTGAACCCGCTGTGAAGCCTAGTCCAACCCTATCATGTCATTTCCTGAGGTCAAAAGGCCTGGGATGTGAGTGGGTGTTAAGGCGTCTAGGAAGGGATCTTATAACTGGTTTATAGATGGCAGACGGTTGGTGTCGTAAACCACTACCTCTGTTCAAAGATGGTCGTTGACAGTGGATATTGATGGCCTCCAGATGTTTCCACTCAGCCCAGCACTCAGAGAAAACCAGTGTGTGTGGTGTGTATATCTATTCGTGTCTATTGTGAAAGTATATCTATCAGAAAACTGTCCTCAGACGACCCTCCTATTCTTACTAAGTGTGTGTGTACACATGCATGTGTTATATAAGAGCGTGCATGTACTTTAAAGGCCTGTGTACGTGCAGAACTGAACATAGAACTAAGGCAGGGTCCAGCAGGACCCACAGGCTTCTGAGTGGTTACAGAACTGTGAAACAGCTTTAAGCAAATAACATGAATAGTACAGAACAACAATAGACTAATTAAAGTACTGATAATCTGTGTAGATTAATGTTAACATAGATGTGGTTCAAAGATTATTCTGTCAACTGGTTCAACAATGGTAAATGATTAATGATTGATACTTCTGATTATAACTGTGATCATAAGAATACAAAATAAAATATCTCCTGGTCACACTTCTTTCACTCCTTTCAAGCCAAGTCCATACACTTTTCTTTCGAAGCTCCATAGACTACGACGACCTGGATCACTGAGAACCTTCACAGACACTTAAACATATAGCAGTTCTAGAAGTGCAGGGATGTTTTTTTTGTAAGCCAGTGACCATATTTGCAAAAGACAGTGGTGCCATGTTACAAGCTTGGTTAGTAATTGATAAACTTGTGGCAGAGGTGTGGTCTCTAGCTCCGCTGCAGAGCAGAGGTGTTGCAGTGGGCTCAGGGGCTGTGCCAGGTACGCTGATGGGGCAGGTGGAGATAATTGTGTTAGCAAGGCCTCCTTCCTTTTAGTGAAGCTGGCGACCTGAGATGAAGGTATGTCGAGTGTTTAGTCAGCTGCAAAGCTGACTGCCAGGAAAAGATATTTGTGCCCAACCACAAAGGAACATTTCTGTGCACTAAATAAAAAAAACCCAAAACAGTCACCTGAATGCTGTGTGGGGTCCAGTTCTTTCTCAAAACTGTCAGGGTAAAATGCACAGATAGCTAAACAACAGGGAAATAGAAATAGAATGTACATCATCATCAACTAGTGTACCACACAGCAGATCACTTTTTTTTTTTTTTTTTTTTTTTTTTTTTTTTTATCATCAGATAATTAAAAAATAGAAAGGGAGAAGAGTAAAAAAAATAAAACGGTCACCAAAATCCCCCAGCAACACAGTTTGTAGAAGTTTAATTCAGCAACTCTAATTAGTGGAAGTGAGGCCTGTAGACAGTGAATAATTTTTTGTCAGAAGTGTCACTTACTAAGGTTACTGCATTGAAATGTAATGTACTGAGCACTTATTGGTCAAAAAAATTATAATTAAAGATACAGTACACCCAGTCAAATCCATAACCACAGAGACTCAAATACCATGATCCAACTAGTAACACTATCTCCAGATGGTCTTTTTAACACATATGTGGTGGGGCGTTCCATGCGATGCCGTGCAGGGAAGGCGGATGCACCGGCACTGCATCTGCAATCATGACTTAAATATTGTACTGGGTCCCATGTTTGTTGTTGTTGGTGATATGTACGACTGGCAGCGGGAGAGCTCCACACAGTGAGGTAGCAGAGCGTGTTGTTGATAAATTTCAGGCTACTTGGAACCTCATTAAGATCCAACCATGAAAAATATGATTTTTTGCCATTTTTCAAGTGGTCTTAAACTTTTGATTGGGACTGTACATTGATCCTTTCGGCAGGGCTCAGATGCTGACAACACAGGGCCTCTTACCATTTTTCTGTTTAGATCGGGCTTTTCAGGCACTGGCACCTAGGCTGTGGAACTCTCTGCCATTGTCTTTACGCTGTCTAGACTCTACTGACTCCTTTAAAAAGCAGCTGAAGACATTTTTATACAAACAGGCTTTTAATTAATTTTAACTTGTATGTCTGATCTTATTGTAAAGCACTTTGTGATTTTTATCTGTGAAATGTGCTATATAAATAAATTTTACTTACTTACTTACTTTTAGGGTTTTGTTTTTCCTGTGGGGTCATGTTCACAATGTCTTTTTTTTTTAATTTCGCTTGTAATGTTTTTTGTAACTTCAATTTATTTTTAATTTGTCTCCCGACAAAATGTTTTTTTGTAAAGCTGATGTTACTGAAGCTCAACCACAATAAAATATTTAAAAACCTTCAAACCTTGACTCTATATGTGTGTGCAAGCTCAATCCAGTGATAACGCAGATTGTGTATGTATCACTTACCTGGGAAACAACTGACACATGCAAGGTGGTGTTCTGTCCAGTCAACATACATTGTTAGATCGGCATACACATGGCACAAACTGACAGCTATGTATGTTAGACGATACATGCAAAACTGCATTTCTCTTTTCAAAGAATACATTAAAAACTGCAAAACGTGTAAATGCACTGCAAACTGTGCAGCCCTGCAATTGTTACTATAAACAACAATTTGCTTGCCCTAAAATAAACATCATTTACTTACCATTTGTCATCCGTATGCTGAACCGACGGCTTCTATTCACATGGTGGGATTACTCTACAATGTGCAAACAAGCAAGTTAATGCAATGTCCTCATCTTTTCTGACTGTTTTTTCACTAGTTTTACATTTGGCCAGGCTCAGCAGTAATACATAATGTTACACTCAACAAAAATATAAACGCAACACCTTTGTTACTGCTCCCATTCCCCATGGGATGGACGTAGAGGCCTAAAATTCATTCCAGATACACAATATAACCATCCCTCCCAAACAGTGGTCACAAATCAGTCCAAATGTGTGGTAGTGGGCACATCTGCCATATTGAGATAATCCATCCCACCTCACAGGTGTGCCACATCAGGATGCTGATCTGACATCATGAGTAGTGCACAGGTGTACCTCAGACTGCCCACAACAAAAGGCCACCCTGGAATGTGCAGTTTTGTCTCACAGCAAAATGCCACAGATGCCACAAGCAATGAGGGAGCGTGCAATTGGCATGCTGACAGCAGGAATGTCAACCAGATCTGTCGCCCGTGCATTGAATGTTCATTTCTCAACCATAAGCCGTCTCCACAGGCGTTTCAGAGAATATGGCAGCACATCCAACCGGCCTCACAACCGCAGACCTCGTGTAACCACACCAGCCCAGGACCTCCACATCCAGCAGGTTCACCTCCAAGATCGTCTGAGACCAGCCACTCAGACAGCTGCTGGAACAATTGGTTTGCACAACCAAACAATTTCTGCAAAAACTGTCAGAAACCGTCTCAGGGACGCTCAACTGCATGCCCGTCGTCCTCATCGGGGTCTTGACCTGACTCCAGCTCGTCGCCGTAACAGACTTGTGTGGGCAAATGCTCACATTCGATGGCGTCTGGCACGTTGGAGAGGTGTGCGCTTCACGGATGAATCATGGTTCACATTGTTCAGGGCAGATGGCAGCTGAGAATGTCCCAGTTCTTGCATGGCCAGCATACTCACCGGACATGTCACCCATTGAGCATGTTCGGGATGTGCTTGACCGGCGTATACGACAGCGTGTACCAGTTCCCACGAATATCCAACAACCTCGCACAGCCATTGAAGTGGAGTGGACCAACATTCCACAGGCCACAATTGACAATCTGATAGACTCCATGCGACGATGTGTTGCACTGCATGAGGCAAATGGTGGTCACACCAGATACTGACCGGTTCTGGGTCCCCAGACCCCCAATAGCGCAAAAAACTGCACATTCCAGGGTGGCCTTTTGTTGTGGGCAGTCTGAGGTACACCTGTGCACTACTCATGATGTCAGATCAGCATCCTGATGTGGCACACCTGTGAGGTGGGATGGATTATCTCAATATGGCAGATGTGCCCACTACCACACATTTGGAATGATTTGTGACCACTGTTTGGGAGGGATGGTTATATTGTGTATCTGGAATGAATTTTAGGTCTCTACGTCCATCCCATGGGGAATGGGAGCAGTAACAAAGGTGTTGCGTTTATATTTTTGTTGAGTGTATATGCTATACTAATGGTAACATGATGTGATACATGGACTGTAAAGATTGCACAATTAGTCCAATTCCTCCAGGATGGCACATAAATACTTGCTCACTCCCAGCACAGTTTCAAGAGCAAGAAAGAGATTAGAGGAGACAGCCAGTTACTTTGGATACCTGACTGTCATTAGGTATTGGGATGAAATACTCTGACTCATTCTTAGACCTTACACTGGTGCAGTGGGTCCTGGGTTCCTCCTGGTGCACAACAATGTGAGAGTGTGCAGATAGTTCCTGGAGAATGAAGGAATTGATACCACTGACAGGCACCAACACTTGCCTGACCTCAATCCTCTTGAACATTATGTTTCAGTACTTTTGACACCACCAGGTTGCACCACAGACAGTCTGGTAGCCCAGTGATCTGGAAGAAGGACATCATCCATCATCTCATCAGGAGTATGGCCCAGAATTTTCAGGCATGCATACAAGCACATGAGGGCCATACAAAGTGCTGAGAAACATTTGAATTGCTGAAATGAAACTAAGGCAATGAGGACTAGCCTGCTGCATGCTTTTTCTTTTTCTTTATTTTGGGGGTGTCTTTGTCACTACTACTAATGCAATGGGCCATTCTGTCTGATGCTATTCTACAGCATTCTGGAGGGCCTTTCCTAGACTGGCTTTTAAATATAAGGGTCTCAGTCATCCACCGATGTGTTTCAAGGGAAAGCAAAGCAGTATGTTGGGCATTAGCTTCACTGCAAGTGCTGCAGACAGTAAGCCAGTTACAAGTTACAGGCATCCTGATTTTCCGTGATCACTCCTATAATCTCTCCTTCTCCTAAAAGGCAATGACGCCCTGGTTTTCAGCTCACAAAACATTAATATAAGAACAGGCTGAGGACTGAAGGAGTTGTGGAAAACTTTCATGACACAAGCTTCCAGAAAGATCTTGCTTTTGAATTTATGTTCGCTCATTTTTGATGCACAAGGCACTACTGAAAAAACACAGCATCTCAACCCCTTTGCTATTTATTTTCTGCCTCCTTAAGTAGCCAGTTGTTGTTTTTAGGATAATGTTTGGGTGTTTGACCAAAAATAGATGCTACCTGAAAGAAATACCAGGTAACAGTTATTTTCATACTGTTACCTGAAATGCGCTGTACCAACAGTCCATTTCAGGCAGCTAAATAATTAGCTAAAAAACATATTCCAGAAGCTACATGTTAACATAAAGAGTGAGGGGATTGCAAGGTCAAATGCCTGTCCAAACTTACCATGTTACCTTTGCTTTTATTCTCACTTCTACAATGAAAGTGAGTGGACATTTCTTTTTAGTTTTCACAGCATCAAAAAAGTGTATACAGACCTCGTTACTGTCTGCCTCCTCTGGGCAGCAGGAGAAGTGTGTCAGTCATACTGTCACAAAGAGATCGATATCATGCGAACATCCAGCAAGTGCCGGGTGCCTTAGTCTGTCTCTTTTGTAAATGTACTGAGTCTGTAAATGATGAACAGAAATAAGTTCCACTGTGTGTCCTCACTTGTGTTTACACTCTTTATAATGATCAGTTTTAGACTGAAAATATTAAAAAAACAAACATGACACAACTATTATGGACCTGTTGCTATATCATCATATCAAAGGAAACAACCCTCTGTGTAAAATGCACAGAAGACATATTTCATCCTGGGGGCAGATCACATGACTTTGCAATGGCCAATCAAAAGCTGTCTCGTCTTTAAAGAGTGGAAAAAAGTCAAGGTTCATTTCATTTAACACAGAGGTTTGCACACGATGACACCTCCCAAATTTGTTTTCTATGTGACATGTCTGATCTTGGGAAATTTAGGTGAGTTATGATTTGTTTTGATTCCATCAGTGGTTATGACTGCTCCTCTATACACATGTGTTAATGAAATGTTTCCTGTAAAATTAATGCTGTGTCTGCGTTGTCTCATTCTCTATCAGTTCAGTTGACTCACCAGAATTTCTCCGTAACTCATAAGCAAGAGAGACGGTTTGTATCAGCTATTGTTGGTGAACACTTGACTTTACAATGTTTCTATGAAGCCAGTGATGCAACGAGGTTCTACTGGTACAAGCAGAGTCTTGGACAGAAACCAAAGCTCATCTCTACTCAGTATTTATTTAAAGCAAATGGGACTTTTCATGATGAATTCGAGAACAATCCATGCTTCACCCTGGATACAGAAATAGGGAAAAACCACTTGTATATAACAAACTTGCAGAAGTCAGACTCAGGTTCTTACTACTGTGCAAGGTGGGTTTCTTCAGTCCTAGAATTTGCAGAAGGCACTACTGTCAGTGTAAATGGTTCAGGTTTAAACATCAAAGCTTTAGTGCAGCAGTCAGCATCTGAGACCATCCAGCCAGGAGGCTCTGTGACTCTGAACTGTACAGTCTACACTGGGACCTGTGATGAAGATCATAGTGTTTACTGGTTCAAAGACTCTGGAGATTTTTACCCAGGACTCCTTTACACCCATGGAGGCAGGAACGATCAGTGTGAGAAGAACGAACAAACATACAACTGCACTTATAACCTGCCAGTGAAGAGTATAAATGTGTCTCATGCTGGAACCTACTACTGTGCTGTTGCCTCATGTGGACACATACTGTTTGGAAGCGGGACAAAACTGGACTTTGAAGGTAAATACCATTATGACTGAGCTTAGTGAAAGTTGTTCCAATTCACACTTCTAAAACCAAAAAAACTAATGGATGCAAATCTGTTTCTGATGTGTCACTTTATGCAGATAATCGTGCTTCTTTCTGGACTTTCTGGAGCGGCGCCTTTGCATTTACCTCCATCCTGAGTGTACTGCTGGCTTTCTTACTGTGTATGAGCAATAACTGTGGCTGTGAATCTTCAGGTAACAACTGTTTTGTTTTTAGCTCACAACTTCTTCTAGAACTTTGAATGTTAATATTTTTTTTTCTATGCTGCAGAGCCTCAAGCAATCCCTTCCAGAGCAGATGCAAAGGTGAGTTAATACTGTTCAGTTAGATTTTACTTAAGGAAAAATCCATCAGTGGAAATATTTTTTTTTTAATACGTTTCTTGTTTTTAGGGTTTTCAAACAGAGAAGCTCATTTTTGCTTCTTCAACTGTCAACCTGCACAACCGGTCAAGTCAGAGAGATCAGACCTGGAGTGAATGTGCGTACTACAGTGTGCAGCTACAGTGGTACAAACAACAGTAAAACTGGATGTGTTTCATTTGTTATTAAGACACAATTTTCTTCTTTTGAGATTAACTGTAGAATAAAATTCAGATTTGAACATTTCTTTCTTTCATAGATTACTTGTGCTGTTTGTGGTGTGCAGATAAAATATAATACCTGCATTTGTGGTTTCTGTTTTATTTGTTGGGGGGGGGGGGGGGGGGGGGGGGGGGGTCATAATCACAATAACATTGTTTTGATTTTTCTGCTGGTAAATGATTTTTGTAATTTTACTGTATTCTAAATTCTTCTCTCAACAAAATGTTCTATAAGATTTTTTTGTAAATCATATGTTACTGAAGATAAACCACAATAAAAATTGAAAGACCTTCAAAGCTTGACTTTATATGTGAGTGCACGTTCAATCCAGTGATAACACAAACCCGAGTGACTGTTAGTGACAGTTAGTATCGTGTGTGTCAGAGAATTCAGCTTAACTCTAGATAATAAATAAATGTAGTTGTTCTGGTGCCAAATTAAAGAAATAAACTAGAGTTAATCTATTACCCTACACATGAATACAAGAAGAACATTCAACCTCCACACTGATTGTCCCAGTATCATATAAAAACGTCACTTTTCAAATGAAATTTTTCACTTAAAACTCTGGTTCAAATCAACTTTGAGGCTGCATAAAAAAATCTGCATCTAAAAAAAACATACATAATAATTTGTTTATAATTCATCATATTGAAAATGGAAGTGTCTGCTATTTGTATTAATAATATACACTGATCATGCATAATATTATAAGTACTAACAGGTGAAGTGATACGTGTGAGTGTCACAATATTTGGGAGCAAGTAAACACTTTATTCTCAAAGTTGATGTGTTAGAAGCAAGAAAAATAGGCGAGTGTGAGTATTTGAGTGAGTCTGAGTTGTGGGCCAAATTGTGATAGACAACTGGGTCAGAGCATCTGCAAAACTGCAGCTCTTGTCACGATTCACAGGTGGTCAAAGCACACTGATATATGTGGGGTGTGTAGGCTGGTCCTTTTGGTCCCATCCAACAGATGTCCTACTGTACCTCAAACTGCTAATCCGGGTGCTGATAGAAATGTGTCTGATTTCACAGTGCATCACATTCATTTGAGTATGGGGCTGCATAGCCGCAGATCAGTCAGGGTGCCATCTTGATCCTGGTTATCAGAACTGGACCACGAAGCAATGTAAGAAGGGTTTGTGTCTTAAATGTAAAACATCCTTTGTGTATTTTGACTTTAAACTCTGAAGAAACCTTGCATGTTGAGTCTCCTTGGCTAAGCAAACAATCACAGTCTGGTCTGACGAATCACATTTTCTATTATATCACATGGACAGCCAGGTGGTGCCTTGCTTACCTGGAGAACACCTGTCACCAGTGTTGGTCAAGTTACTTGAAAAAAGTAATCAGTAACTAATTAGTGATTACTTCCCCAAAAAAGTAATCCCGTTACTCTACCGATTACTTATTTTCAAAAGTAATTAATTACTTAGTTACTTTTTAAAAACACGATTTGCAACATGAATAGGTGATAAAGCGATAGATCTTTCAGCCCAATTCTACTTTTTCTGCATAATCCATCATACAAAATGTAATCAAATGGAAACGTGTCTTTTTTTTAAACTTATTTTATCAGTTTTAATCTTTTAACTTTATGCATCAAGCAAAAATTTAATTATATGCAACATTCTCTGACTTGAAGAAATTAGTTTAACATTTAAACCTATTTTCTGCACATTCCAGCACATAAAATAAAATATTTTTTGTGTTTACACTCAGTCTTTCAAATAGATGCAAGTAAAACACAGCAGAAAATAAATAAAATCAAAGACTAGCGGTCCTGTTGCTCTATTTTCACCTGTAAAGCAGGAGTAGAGTAGGCGGAGGTTTACCCTGGTGCAGGTGTGCCGCAGCGGTCAGTGGAAGAATCCGCGAGTTTCTCTGTGAGTTTCCCATTACGTCGTTGTGCACTTGGAGCTTGTTTAGGGTTTTTTTCGCTGTAAAAATAAGTTTTCTTCCCACGCACAACGGACACTAATGTTTTTGTCATTTTTTATGGAATCAAACTCAAAGTAGGGTCAGTACTTCCACGCTTTAAACACTGCATGCTCATACTCTCTCCCGCACTCGATATATGATCCATTGTTGATCTGCACACAGCTGTTGTCACGAACGTCGCACTCGCTTACGTCACTGTCATGAGACATTCTCGCAACATCACGGTTTTAGTAACGCAGTAACGCAGCGTTCCTGCGGGAAAGTAACGGTAATCTAATTACCGTTTTTGCAATAGTAATCCCTTACTTTACTCGTTACTTGAAAAAAGTAATCAGATTACAGTAACGCATTACTGCGTTACTGCCCATCTCTGCCTGTCACCAGGTGAACTATGGGAAGGAAGAGAGCAAATGAAGGCAGTGTGATGCTTTGGCAATGTTCTGCTGGGAAATCTTGTGTCCTGTCATTAATGTGGATGTTGCTTTGAGACGTACCACCTTCCTAAGCATTGTTGCAGACCATACACATCCTTTCATGGAAACTGTATTCTCTGATGGCTGTGGCCTACTTCGGCAGGATAATGTACCCTGCCAAAATAGTTCAGAAATAGTTTGAGTAGCACAATAACGAGTTTGAGGTGTTGACTTGACCTTTAAAATCCCCAGATCTCAAGCCGATCAAACACCTGTAGGATGTGCTGGATAAATAAATCTGATTAATTGAGGCTAGACTTCATAACTGACAGAGCTTAAAGGACCTCTTGCTAAGTTTTTGGTCACAGCCAAGAAGTTGCTAATGAGCAGCAAAAGTGTAAAGTAAGTGTAAGTTCCTTCTGTTCCAGAAATGTTTAAGCTAGATGGCTAATATGTATTTACGTGTAAATGTGTTTGTCAGGGGCTGGGTCTGTGACCCAGCATTTTGAGTTTGTTTTGTATTTTGTATTTTCTTATGTTTAGTATGTGAGTTCTTGTGTTATTCTTACTTAGGGTCTAGTTGAGTTTTAGTTTAGCCAATATTATCATCTATGTCTCCTTGGTTTATGTGTCATGTTTCCTTTCCAGTTTATCATGAGTTTCATGTCTGTGTTGTGTCCATGTTGTCAAGCTTGAGTGTCATGTCTACAGGGAGTGCAGAATTATTAGGCAAATGAGTATTTTGTCCACATCATCCTCTTCATGCATGTTGTTTTACTCCAAGCTGTATAGGCTCGAAAGCCTACTACCAATTAAGCATATTAGGTGATGTGCATCTCTGTAATGAGAAGGGGTGTGGTCTAATGACATCAACACCCTATATCAGGTGTGCATAATTATTAGGCAACGTCCTTTCCTTTGGCAAAATGGGTCAAAAGAAGGACTTGACAGGCTCAGAAAAGTCAAAAATAGTGAGATATCTTACAGAGGGATGCAGCAGTCTCAAATTGCAAAGCTTCTGAAGCGTGATCATCGAACAATCAAGCGTTTCATTCAAAATAGTCAACAGGGTCGCAAGAAGCATGTGGAAAAACCAAGGCGCAAAATAACTGCCCATGAACTGAGAAAAGTCAAGCGTGCAGCTGCTAAGATGCCACTTGCCACCAGTTTGGCCATATTTCAGAGCTGCAACATCACTGGAGTGCCCAAAAGCACAAGGTGTGCAATACTCTGTCATGGTCTGGGTGGGTACCTGCAGGTCTCCAACGGCGACTCCTCCTCCTTTGGGCGGAGTTCGGTTGCTCCTCCCTGGCTGACCACCTGTGAGCAATTATTCCAGCAGTATATCAGACCTGTGCACTCAACCGTTCATCGCCTGATCATCTGCTATCCCCATAGGTAGCACCTGGAGTGGAGGTCTTGTCTCCCTCATTCCCGCTTTCCTGGACCTGGGCCGCTTGCTGCTGATACGACGTTGCCTGCCGGCCCACCACTCACTTGCCTGCCTCCCCACGTCTCGACCGCTTCCGGGCCTTCCGCTCCACCTGTCCCCTCCACCTGAAACCAATGCCCCGGCCCCTACGTAGTCCTGTTTCCACCTCCCCGATGCCTCTGCTGTTCAGCTGTCTCCTAGAGGTGTCTAGGTCACCCTTAGTTATCTTAGATTATCCTACGCGCCACTAGTGTGGTGGCGTCGTTTTTGTTTTGCTTGTGTTTGCCTGGGGGCGGAAATAAATCCTTTGTTCCCTTACTGTCTCGCTTCCGGGTTGGTTTCTGCACCTGTGTCCATCTCTGTTCCCTCGTGCCGCTGGGCCGTGACATACTCAGAGACATGGCCAAGGTAAGAAAGGCTGAAAGACGACCACCACTGAACAAGACACGCAAGCTGAAACGTCAAGACTGGGCCAAGAAATATCTCAAGACTGGTTTTTCTAAGGTTTTATGGACTGATAAAATGAGAGTGAGTCTTGATGGGCCAGATGGATGGGCCCGTGGCTGGATTGGCAAAGGGCAGAGAGCTCCAGTCCAACTCAGACGCCAGCAAGGTGGAGGTGGAGTACTGGTTTGGGCTGGTATCATCAAAGATGAGCTTGTGGGGCCTTTTCGGGTTGAGGATGGAGTCAAGCTCAACTCCCAGTCCTACTGCCAGTTTCTGGAAGACACCTTCTTCAAGCAGTGGTACAGGAAGAAGTCTGCATCCTTCAAGAAAAACATGATTTTCATGCAGGACAATGCTCCATCACACGCGTCCAAGTACTCCACAGCGTGGCTGGCAAGAAAGGGTATAAAAGAAGACAAACTAATGACATGGCCTCCTTGTTCACCTGATCTGAACCCCATTGAGAACCTGTGGTCCATCATCAAATGTGAGATTTACAAGGAGGGAAAACAGTACACCTCTCTGAACAGTGTCTGGGAGGCTGTGGTTGCTGCTGCACGCAATGTTGATGGTGAACAGATCAAAACACTGACAGAATCCATGGATGGCAGGCTTTTGAGTGTCCTTGCAAAGAAAGGTGGCTATATTGGTCGCTGATTTGTTTTTGTTTTGCTTTTGAATGTCAGAAATGTATATTTGTGAATGTGGAAATGTTATATTGGTTTCACTAGTAAAAATAAATAATTGAAATGGGTATACATTTGTTTTTTGTTAAGTTGCCTAATAATTATGCACAGTAATAGTCACCTGCACACACAGATATCCCCCTAAAATAGCTAAAACTAAAAACAAACTAAAAACTACTTCCAAAAACATTCAGCTTTGATATTAATGAGTTTTTTGGGTTCATTGAGAACATGGTTGTTGTTCAATAATAACATTATTCCTCAAAAATACAACTTGCCTAATGATTCTGCACTCCCTGTACGTCTCTCCATGTTTTCTGTTTTATTCTGAAGAGACCAGTGTTTCCATGTTGAGTGTGTTTTGTTTTACTTCCCCCTGTGGCGTCATGTTCATTTGTATCAGCTGTGTCTCTCCAGGTGTTTCCACTTCCCTCATTACCCTTCTGTGTATTTAAGTCCTCTGTCTCCTTCTGTTCTTTGTTGGGTCATCTGTTTGTTTTCATGTCAGGTCTGAGAGTTTTTGTTAATGTTAATGTTCTGTTTCGTGTTTGGTTTGTTTCATAGTTACGTTCTCACATGTTACTGTCCAGTTTCATGTTCTTGCCCATCGTCATTATCCCAATTTAAGTTTCAGTTTAGTTTCACCCTTGTTTTGCTTTGCCTTGTTTTTCTGTTTTTTGTATCAGCTGCAATTTTTTTTTGTTTAGACACAAGTTCATTTCTCCCGTGTCTGCATTTTGGGTCCTTTCCATAAAACACAACGGCATTTCCTGCTGTAACAGTGTTGCTTTCTCGTGATTATTTTTCTTGTGTGGTTGAAATAAAATAACTCCTTCTACTGGTACTGTAGGTTACTGCCACTTCTGCATGCATGTCCATTTCACTCGTTGGCAGC
The DNA here is from genome assembly GCF_041146795.1 of Maylandia zebra. Lineage (NCBI taxonomy): Eukaryota > Metazoa > Chordata > Actinopteri > Cichliformes > Cichlidae > Maylandia > Maylandia zebra. The sequence continues at coordinate 46,408,022 of NC_135169.1, forward strand.
AAAAGATGAACTACCACAATATTAGGCAGGTGATGTCAGTGATTTGTCTGATCGAAGAAGATGAAGCAGTCAGATATCATCTACAATGACCCTTTCGGTTGGTGTCAAATGTTGACCTAATGTTAGCTCAAATTTCTGACAGGTTAATCCTCAGTCCTGAACATCCGAATGCAACAAATGGACTTCAATCCTGACCAAGTCCAGGTAGGTAGTCGGAGAGCAAAGAGGTGGAACAAAACTGAGTCAAGAAAATACGGCCTTTAAGTCTGACATCATTAGCCGTTTCTGGATCCAAACTCCACTTCAGGTCCCAAAGTCAAACAAACTCTGCGGCATCACTGAGAGTTAAAAACTGTCTAAATCCTTTCATCTGTAATAAAATGAACAGTGTGGCTGCTCTATCAGGTGTAACAATTAATTTTAACATCCACTAGATTCTACCAAAACAGAATCTATGAAGTTAGCATTGAGTTAGCTCACTAGTTTCCATCTAAAGATGATATACCATGTTCTGACTGAGGGATTTTTGAGAAATTAAAATGTACAGCTAGCTATCACCTCCGACATAAATGAAAACAGAAAACTAAACAGCAGTGACGTTTGTAGGATTACTGAAGTTGGCCTAGCTGGTATATAATGATGTGCTACTTTTTGGCTAGCTACACAGCTATGGTTAGCATAATATAAACACAGTTAAGCTGGAGGATGAATGTAACTTTTTTCCACTCAATAAAAGTTAACAGGAGGGTTCCCAATGGTCAGGGACAAATGCAATCACACGGCAGGATGCTGTAAATGGACAAAACTTTAGTCAGGAGAACAACTGACATAATCTATCCACAATATGAGGTTAGTCATTAACAGACTGCTGCATGGGCTGGGCTGTAGCTACATCGTAAGGTTTTAAAAACTGAGCTTTAAAATAATTAGTGGTAATAAAAAACAGGAGGACTGACAGTGATCACTGCTCTTTGTTAGGGTTGTTCAGATTAAATAGAACAAGATACAAAGCATTAAAACATGTTAAAAACACAACAGCCTTAATGGACCCAGAAGCAGGGTTCATACGTTGTGAGTTCACAACTGTAAACATTTAAATATATCACTTTGAAAAGTCTAACCGCTGCACTAGTCCTATACTTGTGTTACAAGGACAAGCAGGCACAGAAAGGTAACAGTGGTTGCATCCTGTCAAACACAGTGCCTTTTACCATCTTTCTATTTAGATGTGTCAGTGCAACGGCCTCTGCGGTTTCAGCAGGATGTGCTCTTACGCTCACACATACCTCATGACCCAAGGACCACTTGCTGTAAACACCCAACAAAACTGTAGTTTTCAACAGGTCTTGTTTATTTCATGCTGCAACTCATATGAGCTCAGAATACTTCTTTTATCAGGAATGCAACACCATTATTGTATAACTGTGATTATTCAAACAGCAGTTGAGTAGAGAGTAAAATAATCTGACACAGATGCTGAAACTCAGTAAAAATGATATGAATTAAAAATGTGACATTGCATTTATGCAACTTAAGAGCAACGATTTCCTAATCCTGAATGTTAAACATCAAAATCCTGTGTTAATACAAATATTCCTGATTATCTCTTTCTGGACCCAGAAGTTGCCGTTTTCTTGTTTAACCTTTTATTATCTACAATGAGCTCACTGCCAGAATCAATATTCTGTATACTCAAGTTATTACTCAACACATGTTTTTGATTAAATGTGTTTTCATTACAGAGTGGGGTATACTGGAAATGCAGGTAAACTGGTCCAATAAAAAAAATGATCATGTTTGTATAACATATTTAATGCAGACCAAGCTGCATTTTCTAAAGTTTTAGATCTGATTACGATTCATAATTTTTGAATATAGGCTATGTCTAACCGTGTAATTCTTCTTAGATATCATACTGTATTTTCCACTACAGGCTGCAGTAAACATGTGATCGTGACTTCCATACAGTAGATACTGTGTCACCTCTGGCTGGCCAATCAAACACATTCTTGCCTCTCAAAAGCAGCACAGTAACCTTCATTTTACATGAGAATCTTACCACAATGGTGTCTTCAGTGTTTGTCTTCAGGCTTCTGTGCCTGTTCTTGGGAAAAATGGGTAAGTTCCATTATCATGAATTCAGATTTTTGTATTGTGAAGTTATTACATTGAACTGAATGTACATTTGTTTGTTTTTTTTCAATTCCACTACAGTTCAGATGACAGAGTCGCAAATGTTCTCATCTGTTCATCAAGAGTCTCGTTTCATATCAGCTCAAGTTGGTGGAAACCTGACATTAAAATGTTTCCATGATGGTGACAGGTCTGCAAGACTTTACTGGTTTAAGCAAAATCTGGGACAAAAACCAAAGATCATCTCTCACTTTTTCAAATATAATGTGAACAACTCTTCTAATGAAGAGCTCAAGAACAACCCACGCTTCACACTGGATACACAAGACGGCAAATATCACTTGACGATCAAGGATTTGCAAGTTTCAGACTCAGCTTCTTACTACTGTGTTTACTATTTATACACTTTAACCTTTTTAGAAAACATCATCATCAGTGTAAAAGGTTCAGGTGTGAACATCAAAGCTGTGGTCCAACAGTCAGCATCTGAGACCATCCAGCCAGGAGGCTCCGTGACCCTGAACTGTACAGTACACACTGGGACCTGTGATGGAGAGCACAGTGTTTACTGGTTCAAAGACTCAGGCGAATCCCATCCTGGACTCATTTACACACATTTGGGCAGAAACGATCAGTGTGATAACAAACCCAGCACACAAACGCACACCTGTGTCTACAGCTTGCCAATGAGTAACCTGAGTGTTTCTCATGCTGGGATCTACTACTGTGCTGTTACCTCATGTGGACACATACTATTTGGAAATGGGACCAAGCTGGAGCCTAAAGGTGAGTAACCTTTTCTACCTGTTTCTCACTTTATCAGTATTTAAAGATATAGGCAAGAAAAAGCTCTGTTTCTGGTGTGTTGCAGGCACGTTTAATTCTCAGGGCTTGGTGTATTTCTTGAGCGGAGCTTTGACATTCAGCTCCATCCTCAGTGTTTTACTGGGATACTTGCTGTACAAGACAAACAAAAGAAACAGACACCAATCGACAGGTAAGTGGAGTCTTTTAAGCTTAGAACGGTTTTAGCTAAAGTTGGATTTTCAGTTAAATCAATTACTTTGTGTTTCACAAACAGAATCTCAAGCAAGATTTTCAGGCCCCGCAACAAGTTCGGAGGTGAATATAGTTTTTTTTAATGACTTGTTAAAGCGCTCTTCAACAAACTTTTTACAGTCTTCTGTTTTATGGCCATTGTTTACATCTGAAATCATGTTCTTATCTACTTTGTACACATTTTGACAGGGGTACCAGCATGCTGACAGCCTTCATTATGCTGCTTTAAGCATTAAAATCCCCAAGAGATCAAGAACACAGAGAAACAACACCGACGATGAATGTGTTTACTCTGCTATAAACAAATAAAGATAGATATTTGCAAATGAGGTGGCCAATTTTCTTTATCTATTAGAGAAATGCTGTATTGGTGTCTCTTAGCATAGACATTTTTGTACTTTCACTGTGGTAAAATTGTAATGATACAAATTTAGGAACTTCTGCCCTGTTTGTTGTTTTTGTGATGTCAAGGATTCCTCCTTTCTTTCTTGTTCTTTCATTGTTTTTTCCATGTACCAATGCATTTGTAGGAGATATTAATGATACTTTTCTACAAGTTTAATATATGAAACAATGTGCTTGTTTTTATCCTTATTGCTTTTCATGTAATTATGGAGACATTATGGACAAATTCACTGATGATCAAATAAATCTATTTTAGCCAGGTAAAGCATGTTTGAAAGGATTGATTTGTTCCTGTAGAATATAGTAGAGGCTCCAAAACCCCCGCTGTCCACTAATATGATTATGGGGATATGATATATGATATGACTTGAAATTGAGGAACTCCGTGGGACATGTCCTTCGAAGGCCGGAAGTGCAAGGCTGTAAAATGGGACGGTCTAGCCTCTGATTTGCGTAACCAGCTGTCTCTGTGGAGTTTAATAAAGTCAGCTGTCTGCTCCTTGCTATCTAAAATATAACAAAACACTGGAGTAAATTCTCAACCATCTCACACTTCAGTTTAATCCGTTTTCTGTTTGACATTTATTCAGATATGTAAAAACTATAACTTTAATCACAGCCAAACCGATTTACTCAGGACCAAATAAAACACTTAAAAAAAGCTAAACAATAACATTTTTAAGTTATCTAAGTGACTTATATATCATCATGTTAAACCTGAGAAGCAAAAGACTGCGAAAAGCAAAAGCATCAGAGCACTTTTGCAAATATGCAAAGTCTTTATAAATCGAGCAGATATTTGAAGTTTACACAGCTACATTCTCACCTGAAAATATCTTAAAAGTTTATTTTGAGACTCAGAAAGAGTAATATTAAAACCAAGTAGCGTCGCCTTTGTTTGAATTCTGGGATAGGTTGGGCAACAAAGGATACACCCGACCCATCCTTCAAACCCGGGAAATGAAGGACGCATTTGTCGGCTGCATTTGGAGGAGTCTGAGACAGCCTGCGTCGTCTGGCTGTCGTGTAATCGGTCTACAAATGCAGCGTCCGAAGGATGCAACCCCTGAATTTGGACGCAGCTTCTGTCTCCCGGTGAAAATTGCCTAAGTGTTTGCATTACTCCCTTCTTCTAGCTCCAAGTTACTCACCAAGTAGCAAGAACCCTTTGTGGTCACACTGTGAGTGGATGACGTTGACTATGATGTGGTGCCTTCAAACAGGGGAGGAGCCACACACATATATCACCTCAGCCTCCTAAAAGCATGGAGAGACAAAAACAGCTTTTCTACTAAGCCTGGTGAGAAATAAGTTGGAGTTGCCCAATTCCACCATTCCCACCTCCCTCCATTATGATGACCATCTCACACAGGCCCAGAGAGCAGCTGTTGCTGCTTTGCGAAAGCCTTTTGCAGATGTGTATCCCCCCTGACCTGTCATACCAGTGTCAAAGAGCACTGTTTTGTAATGTGCCCTTGTGTGAGGTTGCATTAACAGCCCTATAGCTTACCCCAGCATAAGAGACAAATATTGAGAGAAAATTGGCCAAAATGCTAAAAATATTAGCAATAGAAGAGTGTTGTGTAGTCCCATAGGTTTTGCATCAACTACCACAAGGAGTTTGATGTCTACCCAATGCCTCAGGTTGACAAACTCCTGCACTGGTTAGGCACTGCTCACATTTTCACAACAACAGGAAAATAACTGCTTTCTCCACACAATTTGTCATATTTCCATTCAACTTGTTTGGAGCCCAAGCCACCTTCAGTGCCTCATGGACCAGTGCTTTGTCCACATGTTACATATGCTGCCGCCTATTTGGATGATGTCATCATTCACAGTGAAACCCGGGCAGAGCATGTGCGGTGGATGACTGCAGTCCTGGAGTCCCTGAGGCAGGCGGGGCTCACAGCCAACCTGAAGAAGCACGCATCCCAGGAGCAAAAATGAGGTGAGGTGGTTTTTGGAGTTGGTTTGTGCCTGGCTTTGTGTCCAGAGAGGTGGAGCAACGGGTTCAGGGTGTAGTGTCAGGGGAGGCTGACTGATACAGCTGACCTCAATTATCTGATCATAGAAAACTAGGGAATGCATTTACCCAAAGGTAATCATACAAACACTGGCACTTATTTAATCTTATTTTTTTTATAATCTTTGTTAAATGCATCTGTGGTTATTAACAGGAAGTAGACTGTATCCAGAGATGTCTAAGGGACTGAACATAATGGGGAAGTTAGCTAAATAAAATAACATTTGATTTTTCCTTTGCATGCTTGACACGTCTGTAGCAAGCATGACGGACCCCACCACAAAGTTCGTACACTTCGGCAACTTTATTGTGTTGCTATTACTTTCAGCACTCGGCTGCAGCTGCACTTACACACACACAACAATGAACTCAGGACCCAGTTCATTCTTTTTATGTAGGTGAGCCATGGTTGCTGATGGAGTTCCACTCCCCTGCAGCTGCGCCACAAACCATGCCCACCAATGTCTTTTCTTAAATGTATTCTGATTGCAAAGTATTTGGTTTTCAGCTGCAGAGAGACTCCTTTGGCAGTCCATAAAGATTTAATTTAAGGCTGAAAATGTTAAAGAATTAGAAAAAATGTTTTCAGTACCATATATATAATATATATAAATGTATTTTTTTTCTTAGCTCATTTGCAATGCATGAAGTACTACTAGCTGTGCTGTTACTCCCTGTCAGTCTTAGTCCTGACTCAGACATTCAGTGCAATGATTTACTCTTTCCTCTCTGTGTCAGGTTGTGGTTTTTGGGAGGATGTTACTGTGTTAGTCTGACCAAAAATAGATGCTACCTGAGAGAAATAGCAGCAAAGTCAATTTCAATAGTGTTACCTGAATGGCACTGTCAGTACCCTTTAGGTAACACAGACATATTACCTACAGTCCATTTCAAATAACAGTAATGGCAACAGACCTTCAGAAATAATAAGAACACAAAACACATGCTACCTTTTAACATAAAGACCTACCATGTTACATTTGCTTTTATTCTCACTTCTACGATGAAAGTGAGTTGAAATCTGTTTGCAGTTTTCACAACATCAAAAAAGTGTATACAGACCTCATTACAGTCTGCCTCCTCTGGACAGCATGAGAAGTGTGTCAGTCATACTGTCACAAAGAGATCGATATCATGCGAACATCTAGCAAGTGCCAGGTGCCTTACTGTGTCTCTACTGAGTCTGTAAATGATGAACAGGAATAAGTTCCACAGTATGTTGTCACTTGTGTTTACACTCTATGTAATGATCAGTTTTAGACTAAAAATATATTTTTAAAAAAACAAAAAAACCATGACACAACCATTATGGACCTGTCACTATATCATTCTACCAAAGGCAACAAATGTCTGTGTTAAATGCACAGAAGACACATTTCATCCTGGGGGCAGATCACATGGCTTTGCAATGGCCAATCAAAAGCTGTCTTGTTTCTAAAGAGTGGAAAAAAGTCAAGGTTCATTTCATTTAACACAGAGGTTTGCACACGATGACACCTCCCAACTTTGTTTTCTATGTGACATGTCTGATCTTTGGAAATTTAGGTGAGTTATGATTTTTTTTAATCTATCAGTGGCTATGATTGCTCCTCTATACACATGTGTTAATGAAATGTTTCCTGTAAAATTAATGCTGTGTCTGCGTTGTCTCATTCTCTATCAGTTCAGTTGACTCACCAGAATTTCTCCGTAACTCATAAGCAAGAGAGACGGTTTGTATCAGCTATTGTTGGTGAACGCTTGACTTTACAATGTTTCTATGAAGCCAGTGATGCAACGAGGTTCTACTGGTACAAGCAGAGTCTTGGACAGAAACCAAAGCCCATCTCTACTCAGTATGTTTTTAAAGCAAATGGGACTTTTCATGATGAATTCGAGAACAATCCACGCTTCACCCTGGATACAGACATAGGGAAAAACCACTTGTATATAACAAACTTGCAGAAGTCAGACTCAGGTTCTTACTACTGTGCAAGGCGGGTTTCTTTAGTCCTAGAATTTGCAGAAGGCACTACTGTCAGTGTAAAAGGTTCAGGTTTAAACATCAAAGCTTTAGTGCAGCAGTCAGCATCTGAGACCATCCAGCCAGGAGGCTCTGTGACTCTGAACTGTACAGTATACACTGGGACCTGTGATGAAGATCATAGTGTTTACTGGTTCAAAGACTCTGGAGATTTTTACCCAGGACTTCTTTACACCCATGGAGGCAGGAACGATCAGTGTGAGAAGAACAAACAAACATACAACTGCACTTACAACCTGCCTATGGAGAGCATAAATGTGTCTCATGCTGGAACCTACTACTGTGCTGTTGCCTCATGTGGACACATACTGTTCGGAGAAGGAACTACTCTGAAATATAAGGGTAAGGAACATTGTCACAACAAATACAATATTGTGCTAATAAAACTCTAAAAAGTGCAAAAAACATTCTGAAATCCTTGATCTGGAATTCTGGGTCTTTACAGACAAGAATAAATCTCACTTCTTGGTGTATTTCTTGAGTGGAGCATTGGCTTTCACCTTCACCATGGTGGTTTCTCTGGCTTTCGTACTCTACAAGATGAATAAAAGAAAAAACTTCCAATCAGGTATGGACCATTGGTGCTACTTACATCTAACAGCTTGTATTCATTTATTTGGCTTTTCAATCAGATTTCAATTGTATGTATTTCACATTTAGAGGCTCAAGCAAGATTTCCAGCTCCCTCTGTAGAGGTATGTTTCATCTGTCTAAACGATTTTACAATTTAAATAACATAAAACACATTTTTCACAGCACTTTTTATTAGAAGGCATTTTTTTTGATATACATTTCCTTTTTTTGACAGAATGCTCATACAGACAACCTCCACTATGCTTCTATAAATGTTAACATTTCCAGAAAATCAAAGAAAGAGAGGAACAGCAAGACCGAATGTGTTTACTCCAGTGTGAAGCAGTAGGACTTGTCCGAAATCTTCATGGTCCATAAGATGTAAAGTACATAGACTCTCAAGTGTAGTGTCAGGTGGACATTATGTTATCCTTGTGATAACACTGTTTTCTATCCACAACAGTGCACAATTTCTCTGTCAGAAGATAGATTGATAGATAGATAGTGACAGAAAGTGCAGAAAGTGGCATTACAGGACTAGTTTCAACATTGCTGTGTATATAATGAATTTTCATGTCTATATTTTGTCAGAAAATAAAAATTGAAACCCCTGTTGCTTGATTTGCACACCCCTTCTGCAGCTTTGAAAATGTAGGCTTCTTTTTTGTTTTTCAGAGTGTGTCCACTGTTCACTGGAGAATATATATATATATATATATTAGTTAACAATATTTGTTTTGTATTATGACTTTAGATGAAGATGAACACTGAATAAGAGTTATTCAATCTTACAACTAAAAACCATTAATTTTAAGATAATAGAGTCAACAAAAGAAAGTTGTGCTTTAGTGCAGAGCACAGTCAGCATCAAAGCTCATTTTTGTGGTGCAAGTTTGTCTGACTCTCCCTTTGTTCTTTGTTGCAACGCCCTAAAACTTAGAGTATGAAATGCTGTGTTTGGTTAGCACTGCTCATTATGGCATTACTTTGCTCTTGTCTGTTCAAAATACATTGGGCCTTACTTGCTGGTATTTGTATGAAATCGATACAAATATCCCTTGCAAATTAACCTGCAAAAAGTGAGCTTGCATGTAAAATTATAGTTGGATTTCTAAAATATGTGCACCATCCTATTCTGTACTAGAGCACATCTTGCTATAGTACAGGTAAAGTAATTCATAAAATATTTTTCCTTTATTATTTTTCAATGAAAACTGACACAGTAACATTTATATATATGTTTACTGTAAAATTCTGATCTGATATTTGAGTGGGACGAGCCAGCCGGGTCATGTTAGGCTGACCTGTGACATCATCAAGTACACTCGTGTTCAAATTGTACAAAAATCGTGCTACGTTCTCAGGAAGTCCGGACTCCTGTGTGAACTTATGAAGTCTGCGAGAACATGAGTACAGAGTTGTGTACATGAGTATTGAGAAATGGCCCTTAATAGAGTGGGGTTACATGCGGTGATGCTAGCATTAGCCATGTTAGCACGTTAGCTTCAACAGGTGGTCAGGCTGAGTCCACAGGCGCGCACTCGGAGGTTTAGCTCTCTGTTTCACTGCAGGGTCCCTTTCCTTCTTCACCTATCTCAATCACATATCTCTATTAAATCTTTGTCAGGTAGAGTGTAAAGTGGCATTTCAAGGCTGAATGGCCTTTGTACAAGCACACGCACTTCTTAGCAGAGCAAAGCTATGAGCACAAACAGCAGTGTAGAAAAATCCAGGCAACAAGTCTATGTCTGTCCAACCAATCTCAGAGCTCCTTACATTGCGCTGTGTGGCTAATTTGCATTGCTTTAGGATCTCATAAATGAGATAAAAAAAATCTAAAATCTAATCTGAAAGCTAATCCAGAAGGTAATCCAATAGTTAATCCCAAAGCTAGTCTATTTGCTAAAATAATAGCTAAGATGTGAGCTAACAGGAAAGGAACATGGATTTTGAAATGAGGAGTGGAATCGCCATTGGCCATTGGAATCGTTAGAAATAATCCTTAGATTTTTTAATCTGTTTACTTATTTCTCTTATATAAATTGTGTTTTTAAAAAGATTTTGAAAATCAGTTTTTTAATTTGGAAATTGAAAATGATTTTTGAAATGAGATTTTTCTTGCGAGCTGGATTTGAAGTATTTATTAATGGATTGAAAAGTCATTTTAAAATATTGACTTAAAAATAGTGTTTTTAAATTACATTATTAAATAAGAAATTACTTTAGTAAGGTTTACAATTGCATAATTTATTGTACAATTCATTATTTAAGTAGATAATTCTTTATTTCTATGCATGTGTCAGGGTTTCTGGGTCGTTGACCCAGTATTTTCAGTTCACGTTCACTGTTTATCTACTGCCTGTTCCACTTCCTGTTTTATTGTGTTAGCCTTGGTCTGTGTGCATTATGTTCAGTCCTCTTCCCATTTATCATTAGTTCATTATATTCAGCTGTTCACTCACCTGTCTCCAATCGTTGTCATTGTTAGTCATGTATTTAAGCCCTCTCTTCCCTTCAGCCCTTGTGGTGTCATTGATGTTATGTTGTCGTTTCCGCCTGCGTTCAGTCAGCTAGCCATTCAGTCCTTTCTTCATTCAGTCAGCCGTCCAGCCAGCCATTTCCTACCTCTGTTCTGTTTGTTCACTCCATCGGCAATAAACACCCACCTTCACCTACCTACCTGTGAGTCCAGCGTTTGGGTCCTCCTCCTCTCATCCACGACACAAATCCTGACAGCATGCGGCTCTTGTGGTCCTCCATACCACAGTGGTTTATTGCTGTAAGGTTTTGAGGTCAAATTTAAAAGGTCTAATTGACTTATAATCAAATCCACGTCTTTAAGGATCACATTGTCATCACATTGTCTGGAAATCAATAATAGTTATGATGTCTAACGTGTGTCAACTATAACGTGAGGTATTATTTCCTGTCCTAAAGCAGTGTTTCTGAGGTGTCACAGATCAATTATGGTTCCTTTTGTGCCACAACTAGAACTATGGAGATACCAAAAGCCCATGTTTGTATATGTAATGAGCTTTGTGAGTTGCAAATTCACCGTTAGTTATTATGTTATAGATGTAGAATTGGCGTGACATTGTACTGATGTATTCTTTACACTCTTTATTGTCCATGATTGGGCTTCTGTGAGTAGGATTTTCTTCTAGTGAATAGAGTTCTTTGTACATTTTCCTATTTGTTGGCATCCATCACACCAACCCTCTGCATCCCTTCTTCACCATATTGATTAATTGTCTTCCAGGTCTTCCTGACTTTGTCACGCTTGTCGGCTTGACAAAAGCCGACAGACAAAACTGAGACATAGCCGTCTCAGTTTTGTCTAACTTATTTGTACTGTCCCTCCGATGTTTTCATTTCTAATCTTGTCCATCTTGGTCATTCCCAATGTAAAAATGTGAATCTCGAGTTTAGCCACCACAATCCCCCCGCCCAACTCAATTACTCAAACACCAAAACCATAGTAAACCCAAAGACTAAGAAAACATTTACTTGCATATATTACATAGTGTGTTACCAGTGGTGGCCAACCACTTTCAGATAGCTTGCATCTGTTATTCTTGTTTTCTGACCTAAACCATGCAGTGTCTTCCTCAGACATAAGTAACAGATAACTGTTGTTATATAAATATTGTTGTTCATGTTCAGGTTATGTAAATATTGTCTAGAGTTTGTGGTTGAGTGGTGTTGAATGACCTCATGATGTTATTATACTTAGAAGTTCTAAGTTCCAGAGTCATATGGCGAGAGAATGTAGCACTGTTCACAACATCACTGACCTCTGTGGGAGTAAAGTTTAGGTAGCTGCTCTCTATTGTGTTGGCACATGGCATTGAAGAAGTGGAAGAATTATATCCTTAAATCTACTTACAGCACTTTCAGAAATATATCTACTCTAATGAAAGTTATTCCCCACTGCTGTGTAGCCTGTTTTTGTAAGTTTCAATGTTATTAAGCAATGGTCTGACTTTTTAGGGGATACTGTTAAGTGCTTGGTTTCTACACCATATAGCACAAGATGCAGAATATGATTAAAGCGGTGGGTGGGCTCATTTACATTTTGAGTCTAGCTAATTAAATGCAGTGTTTAGGCTGTTGTTTTCAGCATCTACGTGAATGGTAAAATCACTCACTATCATATTTTTGTATTAAGTCAGCAGTTCGGAAAGACTCAAACTGGTCAGTCAGGGCTCAACCACCGTGTCTGATATCTTCTTTGCTTTTTTCCTATGGACGGTTCATTTGTTCCTCCATGCCTGAAAATCAATGGATTAGAGATGGGGGCAATCCCTGGTCCACATACTCAGATGAAAAACGGGCCTTTAGAATTTTTAAGAAAAATGTGTACAAAGAGTTGATTGATCAGTGCTGTTTTCTTTATTTATAAACAGTTTCATTTTTCTTTTTTGCCTCAATCATGAAGTCTAACACTATTGGCTGCTCTGAACATGTGATCATCTTTCCTTAACAAAAGACATACTGTGACACTTCTGCTTGGCCAATCACACACAGTCTTCTCTAACAAGAGTGGAGACGGGTTTGAGATTCTTTTCATTCAGCAAGATTATTTAAAGACAATGACACCTGCGAAGTTTGTCTTTTGTCTAACATGTTTGCTCTTAGGGGAAATGGGTGAGTTTATGGTTTTGAAACTGCAGTCTGAATATATTTCCATGCTGTTAAGGGTCTATAAAATGTATTTGCTCTGTCTTTTATTTTACTTCAGCTCAGGTGAACAACCAGGAGTTCTTCTCGTCTGGTCATCAAGAAAGACGTTTCATATCAGTTAGAACTGGGGACAGCGTGACTTTGCATTGTTACAGTAAAAATGGTGTAACTCCACGGTTTTACTGGTATAAGCAAACATTGGCAGAGAAACCAAGACTCATTTCTACCTTCTATGTATATGAACAAAATGCCACATTTCACAGTGAATTCAAGAGTGATCCACGCTTCACCCTGGATACTCAAACAGGTCAAAACAACTTAATAATCTCAGATGTGCGCATTTCAGACTCAGCAACTTACTACTGTATATGTTCCTATTTACACACATCAACATTTTCAGAGAGCATTACTGTTGGTGTTAAAGATTCAGATTTGAACATCAAGGCTGTGGTCCAACAATCAGCTTCTGAAACTATCCAACCAGGAAGCTCTGTGACTCTGAACTGTACAGTATACACTGGGGCTTGTGATGGAGAACACAGTATATACTGGTTCAGAGACTCTGAAGAATCTCATCCAGGACTCATTTACACCCATGGAGGCAGGGATGATCAGTGTGAGAGGAAAGCCAACAGAAGAACACACACCTGTGTCTATAACTTGACAATGGAAAGCCTGAATGTGTCTCATGCTGGGATCTACTACTGTGCTGTTGCCTCATGTGGACACATACTGTTTGGGGGAGGAACCACGCTGGTGTTTGGAGGTAAGTAGCAGTATAGAACCCATATCTGTGACTGTTATTTTATTATCTATCTGAAAAGAAAACCTAAAATATAGAGAAGTCTGTGCTCAGAATTCTTGGCTCCTCACAGATGAGGCAAAATCTCTTGTCTTGGTGTACGTCTTGAGTGGAGCATTGACTTTTACCTCCACCCTGGTTGTTTTACTGACTTTTCTTCTCTACAAGATGAGCAAAAGAAACCACTTCAAATCAGGTACTGGAAAAAGGTGCTGCATTTGACAGTTTTTATTCACTGATTTGGACTTTTAAGTGAGACTGCTGTTTTTGTATTTTACATTCAGGCCATCAACAAACAAGACTTTCAACTACCTCTGCAGAGGTACGTTTCATCTGTTCAGATTAAAGTAATATTGAAAAATATTTTAGCACATATTACTTTGAAATATTTTTTTCCAGAAACTGTAATTTGATCTACCTCTCAAATTTGTTTTTACCAGGGTAGCCATGATGCAGACAACCTCCACTACGCTGCTTTAAGCATTAACCTGCCCAACAGATTGAAAAGACAGAGGAAAACTCAGAATGAATGTGTTTACTCTAGTGTCAAGCAGTAGGTTACATTTTTCCACTCTAGTGAGACAAAAAATCCACACTGTCACGGGGTTTGTGTTTTTGGTTTAAGTTATACTCTGTGGATTATGGTTTTCTGTTTGTAATATATTTATAGTTGCTGGTTTCTAGGTTTCTGTTCTGTTTCTGTGCCTCCTCTTTGTTCTTGGTAAAAGTTTAATTCTGTTCTCCGTGAGTTGTATGCTTAGTCTTAGTTTCTGTCTTTATGTCGTCTCTGTGTTCCACGTCTAGTTACTTTTGTCTCTGTGCTTAAGATTTCCTCTGTTCCAGAGTCTGTCAAGTCTGCATCTTCGCGGATCTTTCATGTGTTAGGCTATGTCCTCTCTATTTTTGGTAATTCCACGCCGGTGGAAACCCAAACAAAACAGGCGTTAAGAGGCTCTAATGCGGCCCATGTCACCCCTACTTGCGGCCCGCATAATGACGTGACGAAATACTTTTAAAAAATATTGTTCAAAAATGTATTAATATGGAGGCAATATGCAGAGTGTTACAGGCATAGCCCTAAAGAATGCCTCATAGGCCCAGTTGTAAGTAAAAGCTATTAAGACTCGACTGTACACTGTGTTCGTGTTTTCCTCCGAAGCAATAAGTTGGAGCAGCCTTTCAACTCCTCTCTCTGTCTCTCGCTAGCAAAGTTGACCCAGACAACAAACTAAAGCTAGTTTTCAGCTACGAGCCCGACACGAACCCGACGTATTAACCAGAGGTCCCTTTACTACGGTTCGGAGCTGCGGACCTGTTTTATATACGCGTGAAACAGTTTTCTATACGAGATCGCTGCAAAAAGTGCAGCCTTACCTAATGCCCACTCTACTGTTACTCATTTTATATTAAGATTTAAAAATCCAGTTGTTATTGGTATGGCGAGTAATCTTCAGTAATAGTAATGAATTACACAGCAATAGTACATTCATGTAGTTGTAAAAAGCATGATAATATATTAAGTAATCAGAATACATTACTCTCATTGAGTAACGTAACGGAATACGTTACAAAATACATTTTGGGGCATGTATTCTGTAATCTGTAGTGGAATACATTTTAAAAGTAACCTTCCCAACACTGTTCTTAATAAACATAGTACACATGCATGCCTGGATAAAGACAAACAAGTGAGATGTTAGGTTAGGATGCTTTTATTTTTATTTTAGTAAACATTCAAAACCTACAATACACAGCTGGTGTTTGGAAGAGAATAGAACAAATATTTCAAATATAATCTGATCATTTTTGGAGCAGCCTTCCAGATCTCCACGTAGTAACATGCTTTTTTTAGACTTGAGTGTTTTCCCACCTGTTCCCCATCCTCTTGTTTTCCTGCCCATGTATTTAAGCCCCGTGTAGTCCTCTGTTGCTGGTTTGTCTGCTTGTCATCCTCTCTGTTCATTTGCGTTGTTCCCTCTGTGGGTTAGGTTTTTTCTAGTTCTTTGTCTCAGGTTACATGTTTCTTGTTAGCTTTCCCAGTTTAGGTTTTTCGTAGTTTAAGTCACTGCCATTCTCTACTTTTCTTTGTACTTCATCCACACTGAAAATAAAGCTCACTCAGTGTATGCCAGTTATCAGTTCCTGCACTTGGGGCCTTCCCTCATCATTCTACATGTCTGCTACTGCAGCCGTGACACATACATTCATTAGATGTTGACATCCAAATTGTGTGCAATGTAATGTGATCTGGGGCTTTTGTGTTTCTTTTTTTAAATAAACCTGTAGTTATGTTGTATTATTATATATATATATATATATATATATATATATATATATATATATATATATATATATATATATATATATATATATATATATATATATATATATTATAGTCACCTCTTTCTATTTTGTAATCAATATTGTTGAACTCATTTAAAGAAAATGATGTGTGGTTGTGGTCTTCTAAGCAAGTTTTGGATGTGAATAAAGAAAACCAGATCTTCAACCAGGCCTGATTCTTCAAGTATTCAGTATTAAAATTGCCTTTTTGAGTTCACTTACAGGGAGTGCAGAATTATTAGGCAAATGAGTATTTTGTCCACATCATCCTCTTCATGCATGTTGTCTTACTCCAAGCTGTATAGGCTCGAAAGCCTACTACCAATTAAGCATATTAGGTGATGTGCATCTCTGTAATGAGAAGGGGTGTGGTCTAATGACATCAACACCCTATATCAGGTGTGCATAATTATTAGGCAACGTCCTTTCCTTTGGCAAAATGGGTCAAAAGAAGGACTTGACAGGCTCAGAAAAGTCAAAAATAGTGAGATATCTTGCAGAGGGATGCAGCAGTCTCAAAACTGCAACGCTTCTGAAGCGTGATCGTCGAACAATCAAGCGTTTCATTCAAAATAGTCAACAGGGTCGCAAGAAGCGTGTGGAAAAACCAAGGCGCCAAATAACTGCCCATGAACTGAGAAAAGTCAAGCGTGCAGCTGCCAAGATGCCACTTGCCACCAGTTTGGCCATATTTCAGAGCTGCAACATCACTGGAGTGCCCAAAAGCACAAAGTGTGCAATACTCAGAGACATGGCCAAGGTAAGAAAGGCTGAAAGACGACCACCACTGAACAAGACACACAAGCTGAAACGTCAAGACTGGGCCAAGAAATATCTCAAGACTGTTTTTTCTAAGGTTTTATGGACTGATGAAATGAGAGTGAGTCTTGATGGGCCAGATGGATGGGCCCGTGGCTGGATTGGTAAAGGGCAGAGAGCTCCAGTCTGACTCAGACGCCAGCAAGGTGGAGGTGGAGTACTGGTTTGGGCTGGTATCATCAAAGATGAGCTTGTGGGGCCTTTTCGGGTTGAGGATGGAGTCAAGCTCAACTCCCAGTCCTACTGCCAGTTTCTGGAAGACACCTTCTTCAAGCAGTGGTACAGGAAGAAGTCTGCATCCTTCAACAAAAACATGATTTTCATGCAGGACAATGCTCCATCACACGCGTCCAAGTACTCCACAGCGTGGCTGGCAAGAAAGGGTATAAAAGAAGAAAAACTAATGACATGGCCACCTTGTTCACCTGATCTGAACCCCATTGAGAACCTGTGGTCCATCATCAAATGTGAGATTTACAAGGAGGGAAAACAGTACACCTCTCTGAACAGTGTCTGGGAGGCTGTGGTTGCTGCTGCACGCAATGTTGATGGTGAACAGATCAAAACACTGACAGAATCCATGGATGGCAGGCTTTTGAGTGTCCTTGCAAAGAAAGGTGGCTATATTGGTCGCTGATTTGTTTTTGTTTTGTTTTTGAATGTCAGAAATGTATATTTGTGAATGTGGAGATGTTATATTGGTTTCACTGGTAAAAATAAATAATTGAAATGGGCATATATTTGTTTTTTGTTAAGTTGCCTAATAATTATGCACAGTAATAGTCACCTGCACACACAGATATCCCCCTAAAATAGCTAAAACTAGAAAAAAAACTAAAAACTACCAAAAACATTCAGCTTTGATATTAATGAGTTTTTTGGGTTCATTGAGAACATGGTTGTTGTTCAATAATAAAATTATTCCTCAAAAATACAACTTGCCTAATAATTCTGCACTCCCTATAATGCTTAATGAGTCTGCATTTGTTTCCTACCACTCAGCTGTTTCTGGACAGTTAAAGTGTGAATGATGTCCTTTTGTCTGTGTTAACCTGGCGGCAAAATGGCCACCTGTTCAGGGTGTACCCCTAATTTCACCCTATGGCAGTCGGGATATGCTCTGCAACCATGAATTGGACAAGCATTAGAAAATAAAGAACAAACGAAGGGAAAGAAAGAAAGGTAGAAAGTGTGTCTTGTGATTGTCTCATTATTGTATGCTTTCTTCTTCTATTTATTGCCTGTATATTTAGGATTGACATGCCATTTTCTTTCTTTCTCTCCTCCACGTTTTCCCTCTCTAAAATATCACAGAAGTGCTTCTGGAGACAGCTCTTCTAATTCCTCAAGCCTTCTACAGCAAGTTAGATAAAAACCACTGTGTGTTTTCTCACACAGTGCTCACTAGTGTTTAGAATCATTTGTCTCACTTACTCAGCAGATGAATCAAAGATTTCTTACCTTGTTCACCTCCTCAGAGGAAGGACTCTCAGATGGGCTTAGGCCATTCTCAACTGCAGCAAGGATTTGTGTTGTGCTGAGTTTACCAGTGATTTTAAAAGTGTCTTTGATAAGTAAATTAACCCAATGCTGCACCATATGGCTGCAACAACAGCTTGTTTGTTCAGTTAGCAACAAGAGCAGATAAGTGTGGCTGATTACATTCTGGAGTACGCTGGTTGGGAAGACAAGGCTCTTTGTGGTGTATACATGGCATAAATCCTCATATGAGAGATAAATTAACCACTAAAACCTGTACAAATCCCATGATGCAAACATTCTTCTGATTTATCTGCACTGTGATTAATGATCACCATCCTTAAACTGTTCCCACAAAGTTGGAAGCATGAAATTGTCCAGCATGTCTTGGTGTGCTGAAGCATTAACAGTTCTATCACTGGGGTTGTGCTGAGCTCCTGAAAAAACAACCCCACATCATAATCCCACTCCACTACACAGTGCCTTATGCCACTGCATCCAACACGTTGGAGTGAAATAGGTTATATAAGGCTTTGATGCAGCTGCTTAGGCATGGAACCCATTACTTGAAACAGTAGTTCAGTAGTTCAATTGTTAGTGTCACAACGAGACTGAACGGACTCACGCGCAGGCTCTGGGTTGGGAACAATAAAGAGTCTTTATTTACACTCTCCACCTTCACCTCCAAATACCAAGTTGTATTTGCACTTTAATCAGCTGATTTCAATTAATGTGTCAGAGGAAGAACATAGAGAACAGTCTACAACATGAATATGGGTATTACTTTTACTTGTATTGCACAAACGGACAAGAGCACGATGGTAAAGTGCAAACTTCCCGAGCACAAAATTACACCAAAACTAGGTCTAATTACTAAAAAGACAGTAAATATAGACATATATATATATATATATATATATATATATATATATATATATATATATATATATATGATATTTAATGAGTTAACATCTAATATATCTCACCACTGATCTGTGATCTAAGCCATGTTGTCCTTCTATTTTCTTTTCTCAGCTACTACGTTTAACACTACAGACGTCAATGATCATGTGATCTAGTTTTCCATATACTGGGTAACTTCTGATTGGCCAGTAAAATCTAATCATCACTCTTAAAAGTGAAGAGTCGCCATTCTTTTATTCAGTACGACTGTTGGAACAATGGCATCTGCACACATTGTCTTCTACCTGATGTGTTTCTTCTTGGGTGTAATTGGTAAGTTGGTGTTTAACCACAATCTAATTCTTTTAAGGTCTTTTTTCTCGGCTGCCATGTTCCACAATGTGTATTTGCTTTGTCTTTCATTTCACCACAGCTCAGAAGAACAACCTGCATTTATCCTCCTCTGTTCATGAAGAAACACGTTTTATATCAGCTAAATCTGGAGACAGAGTGACTTTACATTGTTACTATGAACACAGTGTTTCTGCACGTTTTTACTGGTATAAACAAACTTTAGGAGAGAAACCAAAACTCATTTCTAACTTCTATATATCAGAACACTATTTAGTAAAATTTCATGATCCATTCAAGAATAATGCACGCTTCAGACTAGATAATGAAAAAGGAAAAAACCACTTGATTATCTCAGACTTAAGTGTTTCAGACTCAGCAACTTACTACTGTATATTTTCCTATTTCTACACATTAATGTTCTTAGAGACCATTATTGTCAGTGTCAATGATTCAGATTTAAACGTACAAGCTTTAGTTCATCAGTCAGCATCTGAGACCATCCAGCCAGGAGGCTCTGTAAGTCTGCACTGTATGGTGCACACTATGCTGAGCTGTGATGGAGAACACAGTGTTTACTGGTTCAAAGACTGAAGATTCTCAACCAGGACTCATTTACACCCATGGAGTCAGGAATGATCAGTGTGGAAGGAAAGGCAAGAAAAGAACACACACCTGTGTCTATAACTTGAGAATGGAGAGCCTGAATGTGTCTCACGCTGGGATCTACTACTGTGCTGTTGACTCATGTGGACTCATACTGTTTGGAAATGGGACCAAGCTGGAATTTGGGGGTAAGTCACTTTTTTAGCAGAGGTGACTCACATGGTATTATAAATAGGAGCAGATCATATTTGATGAACTGAAGATGAAAAGCTAAAAAGCTCTGTCATTTCTAGGATTTACAATTCGGCGAGATTCTGCTGCCCTGATGTATTTCTTAAGCGCAGCTTTAACACTCACCACCATCATCAGCGTGTTATCAACTTTTTTAGTGTATAAGATGAAAAGAAGTAACAATTGCCAATTTAAAGGTTAGAATTTTCATTCATATTTTACTCTTGTGTTTAAAAATAGTGGCATTTAAGTTTAAATCATTTGCTTTTTTTCTCAGCAGACTCAAACACAAATGATTCTGTAAATTTAGAGGTGAGTTTTAAAGTGTGGAAGTTCATGTGTTTTTAGAAAATTAGATTTCTTGTTGAATTGTTATTTTGATTCTTTTGGTGTCTAGAGCACCCAAGAGGACAACCTTCATTATGCTGCTTTGAGAAAAATTAGGACGAAAGGAGCAAGAAGACAGACGAGCAACACCCAGGAGGAATGTGTGTACTCCAAATGTGTGTACTCCGGTATAAAGTAAACATAAGAGACAAGATGATTCTTAGTATTACCTTTCTAACTGATTTAACTGCTAACAGAATTTGATCACTTGCATATGTTTGAAATTCCTCTAAATGTAATTCCAGTAGATAATTTGTTTTGGATTTTGGGTTTGATGTATTTTTGAGGTTCTGTAATTTTTAGTTGTCTCTTTGAAGTTGTTGTTGTGTTGACTATTTTTTATCATTTGAAGTTTTGATTCTTAATTTTGGTGAGTTTAATATTGGATACTTCCATATTTTATTGTTGTATGCTTGTGATATGATTAGGTTTTTGTGGTGGTATTTACTGTATTCAAATGATGAGGCTTAGTTTTTGTGTAAAAATGTAAAATATTATTGTGGGTAGTAGTATCCCAAGTGTTCCCGTTTATAATGACTTTCTCCTGTGTGTTATTTCTGATCAGTTTAACATTCCCAGTTAGCATTTATAGTCCTGTCTTCCCTTTCTTCTTCGTCTCTGTGGTTGTATATCTCCAACCTCTGCTCCCTCTGGTTTCTGAGGATCTCTAAAATGATTTTTTTCTATTTTGTAATTCTGTTTGCAACCTAATAAAAGATTAGCTTTCTGTCTGCCTTCAGTCCTACACTTTCATCATTAATTCTTCAAACTGTGGCAAGCTTGGCATCATTCACATGAAGGATAAACACACTGTATTTGTAAAGTACTTGAAACATGGAAACATAAAACTGTACTCAAATGGCCTCCACAGTCATCAGATTCCAATCCCAAAGAGCATCTTTAGGATGTGGTGGAATGGGAGATTCACATTGGGGATGTGCAGATTCCAAATATACAGCAGATGCTATCATATCAGTATGGACCAATATGTCTGAGCAAGGTTTTCAGCACCTTGTTGAATCGATGTTTTGAACAGTTAAAGCAGTTCAAATCAGTGTTGGATACTGATACACAGAATGAAATTCAATGTCAATTCAGTTTTATGTAAATATTGCCAATTCAATCCAACAATCAACTCAAGGTGCTTTAAAATGTAAAGATCCTGCTTTAATAGAGAGTATCCCAACAATAATCCCCAATGAGCAGCAATACTCACTTTTAAAAGGAAGAAATCTCCAGCAGAACCAAGCTGGGGAAGGCTTTGGAAAAATGGAGCTATAGAGGAGAAAATGGAAGAGCACAGAAAGACTAAGTTGGCCGGGACAGGTCCTTCCCTCTCTCTTACCTCTTCTATTTAAGTAGTAGTGTGACAGCTCTTGGGTGTCAGATTATTGTCTCAGTCTCAGGTGGTAACACATCAACCATTGTTTTTGTGCTACTTTGATTAGCAGGACATTCACGGATCGCCTTCTCTTCTGCTTCCTGCCAGTTCTTGACGCTCACTGCCCAACCATTCCCAGCCTGAAATTTTCTGTGCATCAATCTGCCTAACTTTCTATTTTACCTCAGTTCATTTTTCTGGGCCTCAGCCTCCCCGCTCACCTGCACTACCACCAGTCCACGTAGTCCCCACTTCAGTCTCCAGCCTTATGTATCCCACCTCGTTCCTATATTGTGAATATGTGACTCCCTCCTGGTTTATCTGAGTTTTGTATTTTTCTGTTTTTTGGAAAGTGTTCAGTATTAAAGCTGCCTTTTTGAGTTCACTTAATGCTTGATGGTAAATGGTAAATGGCCTGCATTTGTATAGCGCTTTACTCAGTCCCTAAGGACCCCAAAGCGCTTTACACTACATTCAGTCATTCACACACACATTCACACACTGGCAATGGCAAGCTACATTGTAGCCACAGCTGCCCTGGGGCACACTGACAGAGGCGAGGCGAGGCTGCCGGACACTTGATGAGTCCTTCATTTACGTCCTACGTTGTCTGCCACTCAGAGATGGACATCATTGTCATGTTCCTAGGTCTGTTGACCCAGAGTTTTATGTTTTACTTTATTTGGATGTTGATGTTTAAGTTATTTAGGTGCGCTAAGTTCATTTGTTTATTAGATTCCCTTTATGTTTTCAACCCCAGTGTTACATCTCCATTGTCCTTTATGTGTTTCATGTCTGTATGTCTTTTGTTATCAAGTTCATGTTGTCATGTCTGCTTTTCATTACGTTTCCTGTTTTATTTTGAAGAGTTCCTGTGTTCATTGTGTTTAGTTTTACACTTCCCCTGTGACATCGTTATGGTCATTTGTTTATGCTGTTTCCCCACTGTGTTCCCACTTCCCTCATTAGTCTGCTAGGCAAGGCAAGGCAAATTTATTTGTATAGCACAATTCAACAACAAGGTGATTCAAAGTGCTTTACAGAGACATTAGAAACAAAAACAGATAAAAGGCATGATTTAAAATTGATTAAAACAAGCAAGCAAACAAACTAACTAATTAACAAACAAACTGCCACCAGAAGTTCTTAGGTGGCTGCCTCAAAACTGTTTTGCATGCTCCTGTGTCGCATACTGTTGTTGGAGCGACAGTTGAGGCTCATCAGCGTCGTGTTTCTGGCACAGGTTGTGTTATTCACACCTGTTTGCGCGATCCGAACCCTTATCGTAAGGGGAGCTACCAGTCCCTCTGCGGACGAGCTATTTTCTATTTTAAATTCCCTGAATTTAAAATACTCTCTAGACCCAGTCTAGACCCAGCTGGGGAGCTACCCAGAGCTCTAAACCCACAATAGGGGAGCTACCAGTCCTTCTGCGGACGAGCTACTTTCTATTTTAAATTCCCTGGATTTAAAATACTCTCTAGACCCAGCTGGGGAGCTACCCAGAGCTCTACAAACAAACAAACAAAACTAAAAGCTGTGTGTATTTAGTCTGTGTTTTCTCATTCAGTCTTTGTCAGGTTGTCTGTTGTTTTCTATGCCATGCTTCAAGGTTTCCATGTTCCACGGCTCAGGTATTCATGTCCAAGATTATCTGTGTTCATGTCAGGATCTTTTATGTTGTGCTTTAGGTCACCCAGTTTAGGTTTCAGTTTTTCCCTTGCCCTCTTTGTTTGTAGTTTTTTTGCCAGCCCTCAATAAATAGCTCACTTTTTGTTTATATCAAGTTTTGTTTCATGTTCATTTGTGTCTGCATTTTAGGTCCACTCCTCACTCTATACAGTCAGTGAGACTGTGACAATTATTATTATAAAAATGGCTCTGTGTTAACCTGGCGGAAAAATGGCAACCTGTTCAGGGTGTAACCCTCCTTTCAGCCAACGGCAGCTGGGATATTCTCTGCAACTATGAATTGGAAAGTGAAGGAAAAGAAAGAAATGTAGAAACCAGAGACCAAGAGCTAACCCTCAGTTACACTCCTATAGGTTCAGGCTGCTGGGAGATTTCCCATAGTGAACTTAACATGTCTTCTCCACTACACTCTTTCCACTTCTGTATTTTTCTACTCTTTCCCATAGTTTGTGTCTTGTGGTTGTCTTATTATGGTATGCTTTTTTTTTTCCTCTAAAATTATATTCTTGTATATCTAGGATTGACATGCCATTTTCTTTCTCTCTCCTCCACGTTTTCCCTCTCTCATATATCAGTGTGAGTGTGTAAAAACCACTGTGTGTTTCCTCACACAGTGCTCACTAGTATTTAGAATCATTTGTCTCACTTACTCAGCAGATGAATCAAAGAGTTCTTACCTTGTTCACCTCCTCAGAGGAAGGACTCTCAGATGGGCTTAGGCCATTCTCAACTACAGCAAGGATTTGTGTTGTGCTGAGTTTAGCAGTGAGTTCAGAAGTGTCTTTGATGAGGAAATGAGCCCAGTGCTGCAGACTATGCCTGCGACAACAGCTTATTTGTTCCGTTTGCAACAAGAGCAGAAGAGTGTGGCCGATTACGTTGTGTAATTTTCGGGGATTTTGGCAGAGTACGCTGGTTGGGAACCAAGGCGCTCTGTGGTGTATACATGGCATAAATTATTATGAAAGATAAATTAACCACTAAAACGTGTACAGATCCCATGAGGCAAAAAAATCTCATATCTGCACTGTGATTAATGATCACCATCCTAAACTGTTCCCACAAAGGTGGAAGCATGAAATTGTCCAACATGTCTTGGTGTGCTGAAGCATTAACAGTTCTATCACCGAGGCTGTGTTGAGATCCTGAAAAACAACCCCACATCATAATCCCCCCCACTAAACTTTACACTTGGTAGAGGGCAGTCAGGCAAGTACTGCTCTCCTCACACCTGGGAAGTCCAGACTTTACCATCAGATTGTCTGACGGAGAAGTGTCATCTGTCCCTGCAGAGAAGACGTCTCCACTCCTCTGGCATCCAGTGGTGGCATGCCTTACGCCACTGCATCTGACGCGGTGCATTTAGATGTATCATGTAAGGCTTTGATGCAGCTGGTTTCCATGAATAAAAAAACCACTCCATTAAAATTATGTCGTTCAATACTTTCTTGGAATTGTTAGTCTGTCTGGAAAATTGTGGTGCAGTGTACAGCATGGATATGAACTTTACTTTTATTTGTGTTGCACTAAAGGACGAGATCATGATGGTAAAGTGCAAGCTGCCCAAACACAAGATAACAAAAAAAAACTAGGCCTCATTGCTAGAAAACAGTAAATATAGGAAAAGGAAAGACCTAATAATATTGTAGTTATAATTACGGTCAAGAGAGGTGCTGAGCTGTCAACTGATCACCAACTGGTGGTGAGTTGGATCAGGTGGCAGGGAAGGATGCTGGACAAACCTGGTGCACCGAAACGTATAATGCCTGGCAGAAGCCTCTGCACAAGAGATCATCCAACAGAGCTTTGACAGCATTCTGGGAGAAGGGAGCAGGAGATCGACAGATGGTTTGGTATGGTATGGTGGCTCAGTTTACTGGTCGTTCTATGTCCCTACCCTCACTTATGGTTGGTTTATGGGTGAGGTGTTCCCAGCACCTCCCACTGGGAGGAGACCAGGACATGCTTGAGATATTATGTCTCTTGGCTAGGCTAAGAACGCCTTGGTATTTCCCGGGACAGGCTGGAGGAGGTGGCTGGGGAGAGTGAGGTCTGGGTTTCTCTTCTTAGGCTTCTGCCCCCACGACCCAGTCAAAGATAAACGGATGAAAATGAATGAATGGATGGAAAGTTACAATTAAATAACAAAGGAATAAAAACAGATATCCAAAACTCAACCTGACACAAACAAGAGTCACAACTTCAAATGACAGAAAATCCTAAACACAAATTCAAAAAGATAACAAAAAA
Organism: Maylandia zebra; assembly: GCF_041146795.1. Taxonomy (NCBI): domain Eukaryota; kingdom Metazoa; phylum Chordata; class Actinopteri; order Cichliformes; family Cichlidae; genus Maylandia; species Maylandia zebra. The sequence continues at coordinate 46,434,168 of NC_135169.1, forward strand.
ATCCTACAATGTTTTTAACATGAAAACTATTAAAAAAGATAGTGTCGTATTTTGTGTGGTTGTGTAGTTAATTCACCATTTTTATATACATGAAATATTTCAAAATTATTAACTATGGGTCTCACACTGCCCCAAACAAACACATTGTCTACAGGATATTTAGTGAGTTGACATCTAATATATCTCACCTCTGATCTATACTGTGATGTTCTTCTGTTTTTTTTCTCAGCTACTAAGTTTAACACTACAGATGTCATTGATCATGTGATCTAGTTTTCCATGTACTGTGTAGCTTCTGATTGGCCAGTAAAATCTAATCATCACTCTTAAAAGTGAAGAGTCGCCATTCTTTTATTCAGTACGACTGTTTGGAACAATGGCATCTGCACACATTGTCTTCTATGTGATATCTTTGTTCTTGGGTGTAATTGGTAAGTTTGTGTTTAACCACAGTCTAATTCTTTTAAGGTCTTTTTTCTCAGCTGCCATGTTCCACAATGTGTATTTGCTTTGTCTTTCATTTCACCACAGCTCAGAAGAACAACCTGCATTTATCCTCCTCTGTTCATGAAGAAGCACGTTTTATATCAGCTAAATCTGGAGACAGCGTGACTTTACATTGTTACTATGAACAGAATGTTGCTGCACGTTTTTACTGGTATAAACAAACTTTAGGAGAGAAACCAAAACTCATTTCTACCTTCTATAAGTCAGAAACCAATTTTGTACAATTTCATCATCCATTCAAGAATAATGCACGCTTCAGACTAGATAATGAAAAAGGAAAAAACCACTTGATTATCTCAGACTTAAGTGTTTCAGACTCAGCAACTTACTACTGTATATGTTCCTATTTGTATACATCAACATTCTTAGAGACCATTATTGTCAGTGTTAATGATTTAGATTTAAACGTACGAGCTTTAGTTCATCAGTCAGCATCTGAGACCATCCAGCCAGGAGGCTCTGTAAGTCTGCACTGTATGGTGTACACTATGCTGAGCTGTGATGGAGAACACAGTGTTTACTGGTTCAAAGACTCTGAAGATTCTCAACCAGGACTCATTTACACCCATGGAGTCAGGAATGATCAGTGTGAGAGGAAAGCTAACAAAAGCACACACACCTGTGTCTATAACTTGAGAATGGAGAGCCTGAATGTGTCTCAGACTGGGATCTACTACTGTGCTGTTGTCTCATGTGGACACATACTGTTTGGAAACGGGACCAAGCTGGACTTTGGGGGTAAGTCACTTTTCCCGCAGAGGTGACTCACATGGTATTATAAATAGGAGCAGATCATATTTGATGAACTCAGGAAGAAAAGCTAAAAAGCTCTGTCATTTCTAGGATTTACAGATTCTCCTGCCCTGATGTATTTCTTAAGCACAGCTTTAACGCTCACCACCATCATCAGCGTGTTATCAACTTTTTTAGTGTATAAGATGAAAGAGAGGAACAACTGCCGATCCAGAGGTTAGAATCTGTTTTCATATTTTACTCTTGTGCTTTAAAAATAGTGGCATTTAAGTTTAAATCATTTGCTTTTTTTCTCAGCAGACTCAAACACAAATGATTCTGTAAATTTAGAGGTGAGTTTTAAAGTGTGGAAGTTCATGTGTTTTTAGAAAATTAGATTTCTTGTTGAATTGTTATCTTGATTCATTTGGTATCCAGAGCACCCACGAGGACAACCTTCATTATGCTGCTTTGAGAAAAATTAGGACGAAAGAAGCAAGAAGACAGAGAAGCAACACAGAAGATACATGTGTGTACTCCGGTATAAAGTAAACATAGTAGAAAAAATTACATTTAGTATTACCTTTCTGCTGTAGTAATGATTTTGGCATCTTCTCTTTGGTCTGAAAGAAAAATGATTTAACTGCTAGCATCATTTCATCACTTGCATGAAATTCCTGTAAATGTAATTCCAGTCGATCATTTGTTTTGGATTTTGGGTTTAATGTATTTCTGAAGTTCTATAATTTTTATCGGTCTGTTTGCATTTATTGTTGGGGTTGAGGTTTTTTTTATCAGTTGAAATGTTGATACTTTATTTAGGTGGGTTCAGTATTGGATACTTGTTTTATTTGTATGCTTGTGATATGATTAGGTTTTTGTGGTGGTATTTACTATATTCAAATGATGAGGCTTAGTTTTTGTGTAAAAATGTATAATATTATTGTGAGGAGTAGTGTTCCTGTTGATAATGACTTTCACCTGCATGTTATTTCTCATTTGTTCAACATTCCAATCCAACATTATTTATAGAGCAATTTAAAAAAAAATTGTTTACCAAAGTGCTTTACAGCAAAAAACAGAGACAAAAGTTAAAAACAATACATTAAACAGACAAATAAATGAACATAATTAACAATAAAATAAATACATAAATGAAAAAAGACGATAAAAATAAATCAGTATATTAAATATTAAAACATGAGTAAAATAGACAAATTGTACAAAAAAATAAAATTAACAAAATAAAAAGATTAAGAGTGACCAAAAACAGACTAAAACTGACTACAAACTGACACTACTGCTAAAAAGCCTTGAAAACAATGTGTGTTTTTAAAAGTGATTTGAAGATTTCAAGTGTTGGGGCCAGCCTAATATGGAGGGGCAGCTTATTCCATAATTTGCGGGCCACAAAAGCTCGGTACCCTCGTTGTTTCAGTCGCAACATGGGGACAGCAAGGAGTGACTGGTCAGTTGTGAAGTGTATAGGTGTAGAAGGTCTGACAACAAAAAATAATATTTTAAAATGAATTCTAAAATCGACAGGCAACCAGTGTAAGAACAGCAAGAACAGGGGTAATGTGCTCATGTTTGCGTGTCCCTGTCAGCAGGCAAACAGCAGCATTCTGGACCATTCGCTACCGTGATAGTGAGACCTGATATAATATAAACCAATATAATGTGCATTTGAATGATCAAGGCGAGTGGTCACAAATGCATCTAAAACTCTCTCTAAGTCACAAAAGGAAATAAAAGGTTTGACTTTAGAGAGCTGCCTCACCTTACAAAAGCTATTTTTCACCACTGTAATTATCTGTTTGTCCATTTTAATAGCTATGTCAATTTTTATTCCAAGGTTGGTGACAATTGGTATGACACAGGATGTAAAAGGACCCAAGTCAGGTGGTGGAACACCAGGTCCATTCGGCCCAAATATAATGACCTCAGTCTTCTTTTCATTAACATTAAAAGATTCAGAGCCAGCCATGCTCTGATATCCTTAAGACATTCTAAAATAGGTCTGAGGGGGTTAGGGTCATTGTGTTTCAGGGTTAGATAAATCTGATAGTCGTCTGCATAAAAATGAAATGTTTTTTAATAATATGGCCAAGGGGAAGTAAATCAATGCTAAAAAGAAGGGGCCCGAGGATGGATCCTTGAGGTACACCACATGGGAGGGGGGCAGAGGATGAATAAAATTTCCCAAGTGAGACAAAGAAACTTCTGTGAGACAGGTATGACTTTAATCACTCCCAGGTAGTGTCTCTAATTCCAACATGATGTTCTAGGCGAGAAATTAAAATGTTATTATCTACTGTATCAAAAGCTGCTGTGAGACCCAAAAGCAGAAGTAAGACGGAATTCCCAGAGTCAGCAGTTAGTAAGATATCATTAAAAACTCTCAAAAGCGCAGACTCTGCTGTGAAGTAGGGCTGCTCGATTATGGCAAAAATGATAATCACGATTATTTTCACTGAAATTGAGATCACGATTATTTGACGATATTTATTTAACCCTTTAAGACCTACTATAGAACCAAGTCCACCAGAGCTTATATTATTTTTTTTACATGCTGTAGTGCCATTTGTGGGAGCATTTCAAGTTGCTATACATCAATACAACTGTTATAGCCTATATTTTAATAATATGTATGCATTAAGTCCATAGTAATTACATAAATTACAAAAAAAATTGAAAATCGCTTTTGTTTTGTTTACATATATTTCTACTTGGAGAAATTTAAGAGGTTTATCCCTCAAAACTTTAAATACAATAAAGTTGCAAAAAATAGTTTACAACAACAGGAAATTTATTTTGAGTGTCTTCATAGTTTTATTTTGGAGATACAGTTTTTATATACTGCAGGAAAAACAAAAAACAATCCTATGATGCAAATTTGCAAAGAAAACAGCAGGTGCATCATTTCACTGTGGGAAGTGTTACGAACAGCTGATGGGTATTATGTTTTTGTTCCTTCAAGCGCTTTTTATGCAGTTTTTGCAAAGCTATATGTGGAAGGAAACCGTGACCGAGGACAAGCTGATGGCATAAGTTGTAAGTACAACTCCTCCGGTTTCATATGCAAAACAAATTATTGCGCTAGCTTACACGGTTCAGGTTCTACAGGGATTTAAAAATAGTTACACAAAACGGAGCGTGCTGCTCTGACCGGCTTTAAAGGGTTAACAATGACTTTAAAAAATAATATAAAATAGTGTGCAACACCACTGAAGTTTTTTTTACCTCTCTTTTCAACCAACAGCAGTCACTCTCCTCTCCAAATAACTTCTGCTTAGCTTTCCGAGCTTCCCTCGGGTCCTCTTAATCAGCGGTCTCCAACCTTTTTTGCGCCACGGACGGTTTATGCCCGACAATATTTTCACGGACCGGCCTTTAAGGTGTCGCGGATAAATGAGGGAGGGGCTAATAATCGGCTCAGTCATTTTTAATGATCGTTGAAAGCCCAGATCGTAATCGTGATTAAAATTCGATTAATTGAGCAGCCCTACTGTGAAGTGCTTTAAAACCTGATTGAAATACCTCAAAAATGCTTTGAATGTTTTAAAAAGCCTGCAGCTGTGAAGACACAATGTTTCCAAACTTTAGAAACAAAAGGAAGCTTTGAAATAGGCCTGAAATTACACAACAAAGAGGCATCCAGGCCAGGGCATTTCGGCAGAGGCTCGACCACTGCCTGTTTAAATGTTACAGGTTCATTTCCAGTTAATATTTATAGCCCTGTCTTCCCTTTGTTCTTTGTCTCTCTGGCTGTATATCTCCATCTCTCTCAGGATCTTTAAAATGATTTTTGGATTTCAGTTTTTTTTTTCTATTTTGTAATTCTGTTTGCAACCTAATAAAAGATTATCTTTATGCCTGCCTTCAGTCCTACACTTGCATCACTAATTCTTCAAAAAGTGTGACACGTTTGGCATCAAACACATGAAGGGCAAATACACTGTTTTGTTAAAGTAACATAAAAGAAACATAAAACTGTACTCAAATGGCCTCCACAGTCACCAGATTCCAGTCCCATAGAGCATCTTTGGGATGTGGTCGAATGGGAGATTCACACTGGGGATGTGCAGATGCCAAATGTGCAGCAGATGATATCATATCAGTATGGACCAACATGTCTGAGCAAGGTTTTCAACACCTTGTTGAATCGATGTTTTGAAGAATTAAGGCAGCACAAAATAAATTTTTATTTTGTTTTGCCGCAAATCTGTGTTGGATACTGATATACAGAATTAAAAGAATAAAAGAAGGGATATTGTCATGAACCAGAGTCTGCACAGAGGCGGGACCCAAAAGCAAACTCAGTACACTGGTTGCAAACTATATACAATATTTAATTACAGAGGAGATCGGGCAAAAATACGAGGAAACACAGGGATAACGCAGGAGCCGGAGGAACTGGAAACAGCTTATGGGGGAGGCTTTTCTAAGATGACATGATCGGCATGAGGACAGGTAGGCCAGGCAAAGGGACTGATGGATAGGATAGGAATCCTTAATAGGAAATGGCAACGGAGGAAGTGAGCAGTGAATCCAGAACAGGATGGCACAGAGACCACAGTAGGTGACTGAACAAACTGGCGATGAATAGGCAGTCGTACTGGCTTAGGTAGTCCCTTGTGATTAACAGTGAAATACGGCTCAGGTGTGAGGCAGGCAGCTGTGCCCAAAAGAGTAGTTGGTGAAACATCCTGATGACAACTCCCCACAACTGCTCCCACGAACCATGACAGTACCCCCTTCAGGGGTCGCCTCCTAACGGTACTTGGGGGCCGGGACACCTCGGCGGCAGTTGGGGAAAAGCTGGTGACACTCCCTGGTCCTGAGAAGGGCTTGATACACCTTGCACCATATGTGTTGGCAAGGTTGGGGAGAAGCGATGTGAAAAGTAAGTAAGTAAAATTTATTTATATAGGACTTTTCACAGATAAAAATTAACAATTGCTTCACAATAAAACCAGAAATATAAATAATAATATAAAACAATGAGAAAATTAATTAAAAGCTTGTTTGTTTAGACATGTCTTCAGCTGTGGCTCCCTGGATAGACTCAAAAGCTGAGTTAATGAGTGTGAGTGGGTATTTATTATTTATTGTAATGTCATTCAGCCCTCTATAAACAATACATGGCTGGAGAAACCCATCCCTTTCCCTGGCGGGTCGCGGAGTATGGGGGTGCCTACTGGGGTCAGCGGGGGAGCTGGCCCCAGGGAGGGGTCACTTGCCCCTCCCTTCCTTCCCTCCCCATCTCCAGCTGCCTCCCTCTTCCCGCTCCATCACAACCACCCACACATGCAGGGCCTTGGAGTAGGGGTATGTCACCAGGGTGCAGAGGAGGCTACCCCCCCCCTCTGTCCCCTTCTGGCTGCCTCTGCCTCAATTTTATGCCACAACTTAGACATTCACATTACTCACACTCTCATTACACATACATATAGGATCTTGGGGGTGGGCACGCTACACGGAATCCAAGTTACCATCAGGGTGTACACCTCACCCCTGGCGTCGTTGCCCACCTCTCAATTTTAAATACACGTAGACATTGAGGGCTAGCAGGAGGGACTATGCGCTTACCTGCTGCTCTCTGGCAGGTAGCTCCATGCCCTCCTGGGTTTTAAATGCACCTTAGAACACACATGCATCAACACTACATATGAGCGGGTGGAGGGAGGTTTGGAGTCTTCACACACCCCCGTTCTCTGCGGCCTGCTGGAGAAGGGGGGCTAGGAGGAGGAGTTGGCCGTCCGACTGCGGTCTGGAGTGTGGGGCCTCCCTGCTGCTGCGGAGTCGGGGTGGTCTGCCTCTCCCCACCGCAGGGAAAAGGGTAACACCACCTGGGTCTGGGTGCAGTTCCCCCCTCCAGGGGCAAGGGTACCTAGACCCGGTTCGTAGAGTACGCTTGGGGAGTGTGATCGTGTGTACAGCGTCTCTTTATGTCTGTCTCCACGTTGGTTGAGTGTGGAGTAAGTGCATATGAGAGCACGAGGGTGGGAATGGATGTTTGTATCTGTGTGTGCCTGTATGTCTGTGTCTATATGTCAGGTTGGGTATCAGACGCCACCTCTCTGGGGACATCTCAGGCCCTCCAAGGTTTGGAGGCCTATCTCCACCCACCACCACTTCCCCTGCCAGTGGCGGACTCCCTCAGACATCGGTGCGTTGGTGGTTCTTTGTGTCTGGGGATGGGCGTCCAGGTACACGCCAGCTCACTCCTTGGCGGCCGCTTGTCGGGGCCTGGAGCCTGGGGCTCGCTCGGGCCACTTCGGAGGTGGGGTGCCCCCGGCCTCTCGGCCTGGGGCTCGGTCACTCAGGCACAGCTGGCTGCCGGCGGAGCACACGGGCGTGTCACTGCAACTCCCCCTGGCTTCTGCTCCGCGGCTGCTGAGTGAGCCCTCATCTTGGACTCTCCTCAGCTCTTTCTGGGACAGTGACGCGGCTGCCCCTCTGTTGGTCTTCCTTGGTCTCTTGTGTTCTGGGGGCCTCTGGATGTCTGGAGTTTTGATCTCCTCCAAACCTGCTTCATGCCCTGGAGGACGGGGCTGTGGCTCCCCACACCCTCTAGCAGATCATTACATGAAGGAACCTTTTAAAAAAACAAGCGCGTCCATGCTCACAGGTGTACACACGGGTGCTCACACCCACAAACTACACCCCTTTTGGCTCCTACCTCAAAGCACACTGTGTTCTGTTGATCTTATGTGCTGCACAATAATGTTTAATATTTAGTATTTACTGTGATATTCCCATATATCATTGTGATGTTGTTTATTCTATTACTCTTGTTCTCTTCTGCTTGTTTTCTTTTTTCTTTCTCAACAGGTGATCCAGGTGATCGATATATGTATTTTTTTTTTCCTGCCCATTCTGTTGGTTTTTGTTTTTTGCCCTTCTCCCCCGTCCCTCTTCTCAGCTGTTTCTCTTTCCCTCTTTCTTTCTCCCCTTCTTTCTCCCAGTCAAGTCTGTCCCGTATTCAGCAAGTGAAAATAAAATAAACAATAAAAGGTGAATCAAATGGACCATTACGGCAAGGCTGGGATGGTCAATTTGGTAAAGTAAATCCGTTGGGCATCTTTCTTTGCCTTTAGACAATAATTCTGATGGCAAAAGAGCCAAACGAGACAGGCAAAAAAAAAAAAAAGAGAGAAAGAGGGAAACCCAAAATGAATGTTTACTCCAGTGTCAAGCAGTAGGTTACATTTTTTCCACTTTAGTGAAATTAAAAAAAATTGCACCGTATCAGACTGATGATCAGTGATTTAAAGATAATTTCATATATGTTGAACAAAAGATCCTTGCATTTTTCAGCGTTTAACAATGACCTGTTACAAAATACAGTTGAATTTTACATGGAAATAACCTTTCTTTATGTTATTTTTGTCTATTAGTTTCATACTTTGCTGAGCAAATGTCACCACATGATCAACAAATAAGAAATAAGTACATTTTGTTTGTTTTTTGATCTCCCTGCCTCATTTCCACATCTGTCTTTTTTTTTTTATCAACATTGCTGGACTAATTAAAGACTAAATGATGTATAATTTTTGTCCTCTATTTTAGTTTTGGGTGGATGTAAAAGCAACCGCTGTCACTGTGCTAAAGTACCCATGACCTAACAATGCCATAACCAATGGTAATTTAATACTTTAATTCAACCGCTTTATTGTAGTACAGTTTAAGTGTACTTATATACAGTGTTGTGACTAACGCATTATTAAGTAATGCATTACAGTAACTACGTTATTATTGTGGTAACGAGCACGGTCACTAGTTATTATGCCAAAATCAGGAACGCGTTACTCGTTACTGGGATTTAGATAGGCTCGTTATTCGTTACTTCGTGTGGTGGCTATCGCGGAGCTTCCACAGATTCAGTAACATTAGCAAGTGGTGGAAGCCAGCAGGTGGATGAAGGAAAAGGGAGGCAAGAGGAGAGACCCGAAGCGGCCGCCCGTCCGAGTGTGAACTGAACTTCAGGTAAGAAGTTATAACCTGCAGTCCATCTGGGTCAGATATGAACCAAGTTTAGGTGGAGTTTATTTTCGTTGTGCTGACTTTTTTGTACTGCGTGCTAGCTAGCATGACGGAGTTTCTATACAGCTGGGTGGGTGCTATGTTACTGATGTTGAACTTTATTTTGTTCATACGGTTAATTATTAGAGTTGCCAACCGTTCCCTAAAAAATGGAATCGTCTCATTCAGAGAAAATATTACGCGTTTCGTATTTAGGTGAAAAGGAACAGTTTGTCCCGGACTTCAGCTACAATGAAAAAGACACAAAGCTGGAGTTATTCTGTGTTTACGCTGTCAGCTGCCTCTTCTTCTCTCATTCTCTCCCCCTCCCTCTCCTGTTGCTACTTTAATCATGAAACTGATCAATGATCAGCTGATCGGCTTTTCCCTCTTTTTTATTTATCGTCCGCTTTGCGCCAGAAAGAGAAAGAAGAAAGAAACCTCCTCCATTTGTGTTTAAAAACGCTACAACAAAGGTGGGCGTTGTCATGATCTGCAGCTGCAGATTGTGTGAAGCAGAGAGAGGACCAAGGTGCAATAACACAAAAGAACAGGAACTAGTTTTAACCAAAGACGTGCCGTTTATTAGGTTGAATGTAAAAGTACAAATCAGACAACCGAACTAATAACTAATCGAAACTGGGAAACACAAAGGAATAGAGACACAGGGGGGTAAGAACAGATGACATGACAAGGAACAACAGTGAAACCCACACAATATATACACAAAAGGGTGATTAGGGAGAGTGGAGGCACATGAGAGCACAGGAGGGACAAATAACGAGACAGGGGAAGCAAAACTGAACGCACTGAATACAGGGCGAGACACTGTCAAAATAAAACAGGAAGAGGACACTCAAAAACACACACAAGCTTGACACCCAGATGGGGATACATGAACATGGAACATGTGTGTGTGTGTGGGGGTGGGGGTCGGAGGACACCAACACAAACATGAAAAACAGAGACATGACTGGGGGGAAACAAATAAACACAGAGGAGATGGCAGACTCTCACTGGAGACATGGGGATGAGACAAAGGCACAAAGCAGCCTAACAACAACCTATAAACCAGAGTACAAATAAACTCAGAGACATAACAAGAACTAAACTGAAGACTAAATAAAACCGAACTTAAACCTATATAATCTTCCTCAAACCTAGAATCATAAATATGAAAAAATAAACTCAAAATGCTTCATCAAAGACGCAGCACCGTGACAGATGTCAAGGTGATTTTATACCTGCTGCTTAATCTGTGGTACCTGGTATCAAGTATTATCGCCTAATGGAAAATCCTAAAAACCGTGTGGAGCTGTGCTGAGCTGATTGAAGCAAGTACTAATGGCAGTCTAAAGAGCTTGGATAGAAAGCGACTGGACTTCTTTAAGTTTCATGAAGACATTTCACCTCACATCCAACAGGCTTCTTTGGTTCTAAAACCAAATGGAGGAGTGTTCCAGGTACTTAAACCCTAGTGGGGGTTGTCACATGAGCCAAGGTGTGAAAAAAGACATGGATCATTATCACCATAGGTCTTGGGTGAAACCATTGTGAGACTTTGCATCACCCTATCATGTGACCCATTGAGGTCACCGGACAAAAGATATGAGTGGGGGTTTAGATACCTGGGACAGGATCTCAAGACTAAATTGTAGGTGGCGGACAGTTGGTGTCGTAAACCACCCCCTCTGTTCAATAATGGTTCAATTCAATTCAATTCAATTCAATTTTATTTATATAGCGCCAAATCACAACAAAAGTCGCCTCAAGGCGCTTCATAGATACAGAGAAAAACCCAACAATCATAAGACCCCCTATGAGCAAGCACTTTGGCGACAGTGGGAAGGAAAAACTCCCTTTTAACAGGAAGAAACCTCCGGCAGAACCAGGCTCAGGGAGGGGCGGCCATCTGCTGCGACGGGTTGGGGTGAGAGAAGGAAGACAGGATAAAAGACATGCTGTGGAAGAGAGACAGAGGTTAATAACAGATATGATTCAATGCAGAGAGGTCTATTAATACATAGTGAGTGAGAAAGGTGACTGGAAAGGAAAAACTCAATGCATCATGGGAATCCCCGGCAGCCTACGTCTATTCCAGCATAACTAAGGGAGGATTCAGGGTCACCTGGTTGCTTTATGTGGTGCTTTACTTCTGAGCAAACTAAAAGTAACATAGTGTATGCTGTGCAGTGCAGCGAGGAGTGCTCAGACCTCTACATTGGCGAAATTAAACAGTCACTCCATAAACACATAAACACAGGGCACCTCATAGAAAAGCCAGCTCTTGTGACTCTGACTTGGTTCTGTCATGGTCCTGGGCCATGTGGGCCCAGTATTCTTAGTTCCTTGTATTTTTGTATTTTGTTCCTTGCTTAGGCCATGTTTTCTGAGTTGCCCTGTTGTGTTGTTCCCTAAGTGTTTTCCCTTCATGGCTTTTACCCCCTGTGTGCCCCTCTGTGTATCTGTGAGCCCTCGTCTCTCCTTATGTTTTATTCCATGTTTCCCCTGCCCATTATGTCTGTGTTTTCCCCGTGCTCTCTCTCCTCCTGTCTGAACCTCTGTGCACTTCCTGTTTACTTTGTGACTCTCACGCCTGTACATGTCATGTTCAGTTCACCCCGCCCTGTCTCGTTATGATTATCAGTGTCACCTGTGTTCCCGTGTGTTCCCACTTTCCTCGTTAACCCTCTGTGTATTTCTGTCTGCGTCTCCCTCTGTTCGGCGTCGCGTTCTCCCTCATGCCGTGTGTGGTTCTCCCCGTGTCTTCCGGTATATGTTACTTTAGCTTTTCCCAGTTTAGTGTAGTTTTGCATTGCTTTTGTATCATCGTTATTGTTTATCACCTGTCAGCAATAAAGCTGCATTTTGAGTTCATCCCCCGTGTCTGTGAGTTTGCAATTTGGGTCCTCATCCTGCCTGCCACACGGCCGAATCATGACAGGTTCTATGGTAGGTCTTAAAGGGTTAAAGAAGGAATCCTAGTAGAGCATGTTTAAATGAAAGAGTTACTACCTACTGCTTTTCATTTCTTATTTTGTTTCCTTTACATGGAATTGAATTTTTTTATGTTTATGTATTTAATTGTAATTATGAGCATAATAATAACCATATTAGTAGTAGTAGAAATGCATCTTCAAAATGAACATTATTCCTATTAACACTATCACTACTACTAGTAATAATAACATAATAATAATACTAACAATAACAAATTCAAGTACAAGTACCAAACCTGGCATCATAGAGCAAAATAATTATAAAAGAGACTGTGTTGATGTAAACAGGTGACACATTAAATAAATATTTAAGAAGTTTCGGCAAAACAAATGACAAAAAGAGATTTAATATCAAACACAATTGTCACCTCATTACACTTTGAATTAGTGGTATGAGAATCAAAAAACTGATTCTGAAAAATTCTCAAAAAACTGATTATCTTCTAGAATTGATTCTCATATTAAAATATTGATATTTTAGTAATTTGGGGCAAATTTTGTTCTTTACCATTAACAAGAACACAGTGGAAAGTACTATAGTATTGAAATCATCTATACGGCTCGTTCAGTTGATAATGGCTGATCACAAGATGTGGCTCTATTGCAGCTTCACAAACAGCTAAGACACGGTTTGTGACACATGTGGAAAGACCACAAGTAAATCATAACACAGGATATGATGATGAGTTTATGATAAGGTGAACTGGAGAGGAGGCGAGAGACAGGTGCTGCCAGGGTGAGAGAGATTTCACTCGTGGAGTCCTTTGGTGCTGCAGAGTGGCACCATCCAGGTACAGAGGGAGAAAATGTGGAGCTGTGGGCGACGTGCAGCACTGTTGCTGAATTTTGGAAAGCAAATTACGTCCAGGCTTTGGTCTTTGTGTTGATGTTTAAACAATGGAAAATCCCTGCATCCTTAAAACTACAGAATCCTATATGTTCAAATTTACATTAATAAATATGGTGTATCTGAAGTAAGTACTGAAATAAATACATGCTACAATAAATAGCTGTAAGAGATTAGCTTGGAATAATATGTGTCCCTGATGTTTAAAAAAAAAAACACCTCCTCTGTTTGCCTGTGGTACATACCGCGCAGGGCCTTGTCCTTCCATGATGGTTCCTCCTCTTCCTCCTCTTTCTAGGGTTTCTGTTGCCTGAGGTATTCACTGAGCACATGGTCACTTGGGGCCATCTTCCTGATGTATTCGTGGATGTAAACTGTCTCATCCTGGACTGTGGTGCTGACTCTCACCAGTCCCCGGCCCCCTTCCTTCCAGTTAGCATACACCCTCAGGGTGCTGGACTTGGGGTGAAACCCTCCATGCATGATCAGGAGCTTCCTGGTCTTGGTGTCAGTGGCTTCCATCTCCTCCTTTGGCCAGCCTATTACCCCAGCAGGGTACCTGATCACAGGCAGGGCGTACATGTTGATGGCCCGGATCTTGTTCTTACCGTTCAGCTGACTCCTCAGGACTTGCCTGACCCTCTGCAGGTACTCAGTGGTTGCAGCTTGCATATCATTCTCTTCATGGTTCCCATTTGGCTGTGGGATCTGCAGGTACTTGTAGCTGTCCTCGATATCTGCAATGTTGCCTTCTGGTAGTTCGATCTCTCCAGCTTTGACTACCTTCCCTCTCTTTGTTATTATCCGACTATACTTCTTCAATCCGAATGATATTCCGATGTCATTGCTGTATATCCTGCTGGTGTGGATCAGTGAATCAATGTCTCATTCGCTCTTGGCATACAGCTTGATGTCATCAAGCTGTATGCAGGAGGTGGCTGACAGCTGCTCCATTCCGTAGTCTGTATCTGTAGCCAGTTCTCGCTGAGGGTTTTCACACCTATATAATTTATGCTGCACTTGAGGAGCTCTAGCATGCACTGAAGATTTATACATGCAAGTAGATATTAGATTTAATGTGAGAGTCTGACAGTATAGAAACACATCCTTGAATGAGATTGGCCAAATTTAAATCAGGTATGTTTTTTGTCATTATTGTTTAAATAATAAAGTAATAAATTAATACATAAATTAATACATAATTACAATATTTACTTTCAGTGTGTTCCTTTTCATTAGCACATGTATGCAGAGATGAATATTTATTGACTTTAAATCAACAAAGAAAATGGTTTATTTATTTCTTTAAACCAACATCAGATTCTTCGTTGTTGCTTACCTAGCATTCAGTTGAAATCCTAGCAAAGTGACTGACTGTAAGATATGTACATATGTCAAGAGATTACATTTTATATAGCTCTCACCATGCAATATTTCTGAGACACTGAGCTCAACACTATAGGTAGCAGGTGACATGTGATCAAGTTTCCTTAACAGGACATACCATGTCACTTCTGCTTGGCCAATCAGACTCACTCTTCTCTCTTAAAAGAGGAGAAAGGATCAATACTCTTTACAACGAGCAGAACGATATGAGCACAATGACATCTGCACAGTTTGCCTTCTATTTGACATGTTTGTGCTTAGGGAAAATGGGTAAGTTTTTTTTGTGTTTTTGTGTGTGTTTGTGTTTGTGCGTGTATGTGTGTGTTATAAAATGCAGTTTGAATCTTTTAAAATGAATGACGATGATTTCATGAGACCATAATTGTGTTTACTTTGTCTTTCATTTCACTTCAGCTCTGACGAAAGACTTCAAATTCTCTTTTTCTGTTCATCAAGAAAGACGTTTCATAACATCTAACAGAGGGGACAGCGTGACTTTGACTTGTTTCTATGAAGGAGATGTTGCTGCGAGGTTTTTCTGGTACAAGCTGACTTTGGGACAGAAACCAAAGCTCATTTCTACTCTTTACAAGTTTGACACCAACGCCACCTTTAGTGATGAATTCAAGAGTGATCCACGATTCACAGCTGATGCTGAAAAAGGAAAAATCTACTTAAAGATAACAAATCTGGACATTTCAGACTCTGCTACTTACTATTGTGCAAGTAGCTATTCATTTAAGTTTAAATTTGGAGAGGGCACTATCATCAACATAAGAGGTTCAGAGTTGGATATCCCAACTTTAGTGCAGCAGTCAGCTTCTGAGACCATCCAACCAGGAGGCTCTGTGACTCTGAACTGTACAGTACACACTGGGACCTGTGATGAAGAACACAGTGTTTACTGGTTCAGAGACTCTGAAGAGTCTTTCCCAAGAATCATTTACACCCATAGAGGCAGGAATGATCAGTGTGCGAGGAAACTCAACATACAGACACACACATGTGTCTACAACCTGCCAATGAAGAGCCTGAATACGGCTCATGCTGGGACCTACTACTGTGCTGTTGCCTCATGTGGACACATACTGTTTGGAAACGGGACCAAGCTGGACTTAGAAGGTGAGTCACATTCAAAAATATATTCAATTCCATTCTCGGCTCATTCCTATAACACAGCTGAAGATTCTGCATGTTCTTCTTCTCTTTCAATTTGCAGATGACGTGGGATTTCTTTACTTGGTGCATGTCCTGAATGGAATTGTTGCATTCACTTGTGTCCTTAGTTTGTGTTTGATGTCCGTATTGTTTGCAATGACAAAAAAGAAAAGCATCCACTTCACAGGTAAGTGTTGTTGTAAAGTTGATTCATGCATCGAATGTCATGTGCTAAAAAGATTTTCTTCTGTTTTTCAGAGTCTCATGGAAGCTTTTCAGAGGTAACTAAAAAAAAGAAAATATCATTTCTGTTTTGGTTCAGCAATTTTTATCCTTCAAAGAAGCACATTTGTGATTTACTTTTTTCCTTTACTAGGATCACCAGAACATTTTAAGGGAGAACAAAACAAACAGATCAAGAAGACAGCGGGATGACACCTGGAGTGAATGCATCTACTTTACTGTAAAGCAGAAGAGCTGAAAATGTTTCATCTTTGTTTTAAAATGCTTTGATATACAGAGACAAAGTACAGAATTCCTTTATCTATAGTTTTGGTTTTATGATTTCACCTAAACGTGGTAACTGTAGAGATGTTCTTTCCAATAAATCTACTGAAGAAGCTTTTTAAAAACAAAAATGCAAGTGCTTTTCCAGTTTATACCCATCCCAGCTATTCTGGTACTGTTTTATAGACAGAAAAAAATGAACAAATACTGTTATTCACTGGCAAACAACTTCTTACTTTAAATAATAAGCATGGCACACTGTCAAACGACATAGAGCTGTTAGGATCATTCTTTGTTTCAGTGTCAAAAGCTGATGCTTGATTGGTTTTTGTGAGGTTTTGCAGATATTGAGAACTATCTCCATGTGACTCATCATACCTGTGTAGTCATTCATCAACATTAAATTAAAATAAAAAATAATAATTACGGAATAACAAAGATCAGCCTTCACACTTCAAATGTTTTAATGAAGTTGATGATCCATGATTTGACTTTTCCATAATTGCAGTTGCTTTTCCATAAAAGCAACTGTGATATCAGGCTGTAAGAACAATCATATTTTTAACAGTACTGGAGAGAAAATTTTACCTCCAATTCTTTGCATCAGCTGTCAATGAAAGCCTCTTGTTCCAGTATATCATAAAAATAAAGGACTGTAAAGAGTACACCACTGCTGTCTTTGTGGTTCTCCTGATAATGGCATGTTTATAATGAGCCCGAGCTTTCCAACCTGTTTATTTAAATTGTTTTTGTGCATCACAACATCACCCTGAACAGGAAAGAGAGGGGGGTTTTGGTCATCATGTGCTCTTCAGATTGAAAGATGTTGTAGGACAGATTTAGTCTGGGATCCATGGTTCATGAGTGTTTATGGAGTATATTTGCTGATCTGCCTTGGGGTGGCGCTCCATGGGCTCAAATTGTGGTCATAAATATTTTGTACTTGTAAATCAAATGCGTAGTTGTGAACTGAGTTTTGTAACCATGTAAACTGAAAGTGTTATGTTTGTGCATCTACATACATCCTGTTTGTATGTCTTCTTTGTGTGTGTGTTTGCAAAAAAATATTTACACAAGTTACAAATTATTTTTGTTAAGGTCTGGTTACAGATGCATAGCAAAAAACTATGTGTAAAACTCCACACTCTAGTTCCCTTGCTGTGTGTGACTTCCAACTTGCAAGTAGTGATGTGTCGGTCACGAACAAAACAGCCCTAGAGCCGGGTCTTTGAACTGAACGATGTTAGCCGACTGGTGTGGTTTTTTTTTCTTTCTCTCACCCTCTCTCTCGCACTTTTTTCTACTTCACTCCACACGCGAGACTTGTGCTTTGCACTGGGTTGAGGGGGGAGGGGCGGTAGTTACACTCACAGTAGCACAGGAACAGAGCGGGAGGGAGAGAGAGAGAGAAAGAGAGCCAGGGACAGCAACGTCACATTGGAAAGGTATACTAATCATCCACAACTATTATAAGTTGCGGATGATAAAGGATTCAGAAAGTTTATTCATGCAGACCTATATGACAGAGAATATGCTACTTCTTTTTGTTTTCATATTTTCATTTATATTTAATTGTGTTGTTGTTTCCAGTGTTTTGTGTTGTTTCACTTTAAATTTGTTTAAAAGGAAAAAGCTGAAAATTTAAATAATTAAAAGTTGTGATGTGAATAGTTGGTTTTTGTATTATATGATTTTGTCATGGTCCCCGTGTCTGCCCGGCTGAATCAGGTTGGCTACATATGTTTCTTTTTTACATCTGCCTCTCTCACGCTTGCCGTGTCTCGCCGGGGCGGAGCTCATTGCGAGCTCCCGCCCCTGGCCCTCGCACCTGAGATTAATCACACACCTGTGGCTCATCGCGTAACCTCATCCACTACTTAAGGCAGTGGCTGGAAACATCTCGTCGCTGGACTATTGAGTAACCTCGGTAGTAAGCTCCGGGCCCTATTTCAAGAAGCCGGTTTAGTGCAAACTCTGAGTAAGTATACCCTGAGTTAACGAAAACTCTGGGTTTTCGGTTTCACAAAGCGAATTTAGATTAATTCTGAGTGAGTTACTATGACGACACACTCCGTGAAGCTAACCTGCTCCCCAGCAGGATTACTGCAACTAACCCTGACTGTCCCCGCCTCTTTGTCGGAAACCTGACTGTAGGAAGTGTCAGACATGGCGTGCCCCTTCCTTGAAGAGCCAGTAGATGTTGAAGCCCAAATTCTCCGCAGAGCTCTCCGCCGGGAGAGAGTGGTTAGAGCGCGTTTGGACATTTTATCATTCCCTGATGATTTCCTGTGTGAACGTTACCGTTTTTCAGCACAATCCATAATTTATTTGAATAACATCCTCAGGCCTAATATTGCTCATGTGACACATCGCGGACATTCTCTCAGTTCTGTACATATTATTTGTATTGCACTTCATTTTTTTGCAAACGGGAGCTTTCTGTATAATATTGGTGACGCTGAGCACGTTTCCAAGGCTACCGTCTGTCGGGCAGTCAGGAATGTTACAGTTGCACTGAAACGTCTCCTGCACTCGTCTGTGGTGTTCCCCGGTCATAGACCCACAAGATTCATCAAAGAGGGATTCCACAAAATTGCAGGTAGCAGGATGAACAAAACTTAATTCATGATGTGGTGATACTTGAACTACTACTTAAATTTTACATTTATTTTCACGGTTCCCAGGCGTGATTGGCTGTATAGATGGCACTCACATTCCAATCATTGCTCCTTCAGTAAATGAAGGAGACTATGTGAACAGGAAGTCTTTCCGCAGCATTAATGTACAGGTACATAGCTCCCTGTAGCATTTCAAACTAACAAATTATTTCATTATAGTAATGGATGCTAATTTGTGTTCTCTGCACTGTGAAGATCATATGTGATGCTGCCAACATTATCACAAATGTGGAAGCCAACTGCTCAGCCTCTGTGAGTGGTGGTGGTGGTGGAGGACCCCCACCTGTTTTTTGGGCCTCCGCTTTTTTTCTAGTGGCTATAACGTGTCACATTTGAGCATACAGAGTAAGCAAATATGTACTTGTAATTAGGGCTGGGTATCGTCACTGATTTCTAGAATCGATTCAATTCCGATTCACAAGGTCCCGAATCGATTCGATCCACGATTCGATTTAATTCGATTCGATTCGATTCGATTTAAATCTGGGAAATTTTGACAGTCAGAAATATAATTCAGATCAGTACATTTACATAGTTTTGTATCAATAAAAAGGAAGCTGACACACGCAAGACTTTATCACAGGTGTGAGCGTCACAGCAGATGCCTTTGTGTCAAAGTAGCTGAGGATAAAACACAGAAAAACATGAAGGTGATTTTCCTGGCCTGGGATTTTATAAAAATATTCTGCAGTACATCAAAAACGAAAGAAAACCATTAATTAATGAACATTACCTCTGACGTTACAGCGGTTTTATTAGAGACACGGTTAAGCATTTTGCATTTTGAATAATTTTAAAAAGTTTAAATTTGTTCAGTATTGAACAGCAGAAATGAGGTTTTCTTTTCTGAAGAATGTGAAAGGGAAAAAAACAGCGTCCGACAGCGCTGTAAGCAACAGTAGACTTGTGCGTAACAAGCAAGCGAATAATGAAGAAAGGGAAACTGTTCTTGAAGTACAGAGATAGAGAGAGAGAGAGAGAGAGAGAGAGAGAGAGAGAGAGAGAGAGAGAGAGAGAGAGCTGCGCATCGCGGTGGAAGCAAAACAGTAAAAGTCAGAGTGAATTCATGACGATGTTTATGTGAAGCGTTTGGATCTTCTTTTGCTGCTGGTTCGGTCAATATTGTTCGGAGAGACATCAAACTAACAGCTTCAGAATCAGCGCATAAAGGGCGTGAACACAAAGCGCGGACCCGCCGACAGATCAGAATAAGCGAGCTGTCAGCTTTCAGCCCCGACTGTGAGAAAGGCGACATCTAACTGATTATGATCCGCGGGTCGCGCTGTGTGTTTAAGTCTATGTGCAGAATCCCTGTACCTGCTCTCATTTACTGTCTTAACTGTTTGGTGGTTCTTGAAATTTTGTGAGATGTCACCAGAGATTCTGGCATTTCGGGCAAAATAAATTTATATTAAAAAATCGATTCAGGAGTTTAATGAATCGATTTTACGTTATCCAAGCCAGAATCGATTTTAATCGATGAATCGATTATAAAAACCCACCCCTACTTGTAATGTGCTCAGATAATTGCAATAAGTGCTCACAGAAAGGAAATTAATGTAGCCTCTAACTGCAATTGATTTACATAGGACAAACAGACCAAGCACTATGGCTCATAATACAATTTCACCTTACCTGTTTGGACTATATTTTTATATTTCATTTTTACTTGCTGCCAGGAACGTTTGGGGCCTGTTGGGTTGCACCTGCGCTCACATCACGTCACAAAATAAAATGTATAAAATAAAATAAAATATAATAGAATAACGTGTTAAATGGGTGGAAATCCCTAGATCAATGTTTAAATTAACACTCACGCATTGACTCTGTCGGCTATGTTTTGCCATGCATGCTCCCTTTCTTTTGCAGCTGAGGCTGTGTTACTTTTTTCCCGCAAAATTTGCATGTTATCGGCATATGCTGCCATCAGAATTTCGGCCTCAAGCGCTGTAAAATACATTGACCGCGCCTTCTTTCCCTCCGTCTCCATGGTGACTCGCTTAATCTGTGCTCCACTAATCAGGGCTTTATGTATCCTCGTGCGCGCGCTTAACTTGGGGTTAAAGCAACTCCGCGTTGATTGAACTAATTGTTATCAGCCTTTCTGAAACCGAATATTCCGAGTTGGACAGTTCGGGGTTACTCAACCCTGAGTATCGTTTTTCACTCTGGGTTTTCTAAACCGGCTTCTTGAAATAGGGCCCCGGAGTACTAGTTTCTTGTTGTCTTTTCACGTCGCTGATTGATGAGATTAATCGGAACAGGAATTCTGTTTCCCTTGGAGCCCTGGGTGTGCAAGGTTGGTGGTGTGCTGTGTTTTGTGGAGTCCCTCGTGTGTTAAGAGCTCCTTTTCCGGATTCCCCTGTGCCCTGCATCCCCCTTGCCCTCTCATTTGTATGAGAGGGCACCTGGTGTTGTATACCAATAAACGGAACTGTATTTTAGCTGCCTCGTCTGCGCTTGAGTCCATCACACATCATGACAGATTTATTTTTTATGTGGAGTGAATAAATAAAAGTATATTTACTGTGGCCGCTAGAGACAAAGCACGTACGAACTCCATGGTACATACAAACTCCAAAGCACATAAAAACTCCAAAACATAAAAACTCAGAAGCACGTACAAACCCCAAAACACGTACAAAGCACAACAGAAGTGCTCCAGGATGCTAGTGGCAGTGTTGAGCTTTTGTTACCCAGTGGCTACACAAGCCAGGAAGTACCAACGACCGGATTTGGTGTGTGGTAGTAGCAGGTAAATGAACATTTTTTTTAAATTATTTGAATATATATGAGTGCTTGTGTATAAATATACAAACAATATACATATGCTTTCAATTGTGTAATTTAAGTGATCTAGGTAGCTCTGTTTTGGAAGTTCAGTTAATGCTAGAAATGTGCTTTGGAGTTTGTACGTTCTTTGTCTCTAGGGGCCACCGCATATATTTATTAGGGGTGCAACGATACACAAAATTCACGGTTCGGTTCGGTTCGATACTTTGGTGTCACGGTTCGATATTTTTTCGATACAAAAAAAATGTTCATGCCTTTTTAATTTGTCATTTATTAAAATTATAAATATATATTTTAACTCAAAAGTACAGTTTTTAAATTTAACCCTAACCCTTGTGCCTGTTTTTTATTTTGACAGCGAATGCGCACCTGCGGACCACTTATGTGCAGCCCTGGTTATTTAGCTCGTCATATTGCAGCCACAGAAATTCTTTTGTCCATGAAACCATAAAGCTGCACTTTCTTTTTGCCTTATAGTCTGATTTGTCATAACTTCTCCGTTTTGTGGTAAGCTTTTCTTTGGCTGTCACTTCTTCACCCTGACCTGTCTTATTTGGCTCAGCAGAACTAAAATATATATCCTGCTGCTTTTACACACGCACTCACATAAGCTCAGCGATTCTCTGCACGATCAACCTCTCACATGTTTAAGCTGCGGGAGATTTCACTTGTCATGTTTGCGTAGTAAGCTAACGATTAATAAGACGATGTCAGAGGAATTGGTGCACAAATTATCATCACTCACAGATCAGTGCTGTCGCTCTCTATACACAGTTCGCACGATTGCAAAGTGAAAGCAAAAAAACAAGGGCAAATTCAAACGCGATTTCAATATGTCACATATTGACAGTGGCTCACCGATGCCAATGACATAATTACCCAGCTACATTTCTGAAAGAATGCAAAAGCATTGACATATATTTTTCCTTCCTACAATAGCCCGACGGGCAGGGAAGAGATAGATTTTGGTAGCCCAACTGAAAAAAATCGCTAGCCCCGGAACGTCGGGCTAGCGATATTGCGAGCCCTGTATCTGATTGAGGAATCACTCATCTTTGGAAAAGAGAGTTTATTACAGAGAAATGTCTCTTTCCAAAACAAAAGCTATACTATCCGCTTCTTCTGGGCTATATTCTAGGCAGCATATTAATCCTGTGCTAACAGCTGTCTAAATGACTCGGCTAAAGTTAGTAGCATGCTTGCTTGTTTTTGTCTGCTTCCACTTGTCTTTGCACTAGGATGATGTTGGCGTAAATGTGCAGTCATATTCGTTGTGTTCCCACTAGTGCTTTCAGGTTAATCTCGTTGAAATGACCTTAACGCCACAACACGGCAAATCTCCGTTAACGAGCTACCGCCGATCGCCCCGTGCATGGGGCTAGACGGCCAACACGTTAACGAGCTAACTGCGCTAACACACTAGTTCCCACCCATGTAATTGAGCATTGCGTGGCACATCCAACATACTGTTTTACTTTAGTCCATGACTCGCTTACCTTCAGGGTTATACGTCACATGAAAACCAAAATAATTCCAAACGCCAGATCTGAATGAGGGTTGGGGAGGTCCATGTTGCAAGGAGAGCTTAACTTCTGTCTCGCTAGCTTGCCCTGCGCTCTTCCTTCTGACGATGCTGTCTGTGTTGAGCGCTCAGTGGATCTGCGCTCGACAGTGCAGCCTAGGCGGAGTAGTCGAACGCAGATTCACTGAGCGCTCAACACAGACAGCATCGTCAGAAGGAAAGTTGATAAAATAAATTACAAATTTTGTATTGTTCGATACATATGCGTACCGAACCGAAAGCACTGTATCGAATGGTTCAATATCGATACGAATATCGTTGCACCCCTAATATTTATATATACATAGCTGGACTGGCCATCGGGCATTTTGGAAAGAGCCATTTCTCTGTAATAAACTCTCTTTTCCAAAGATGACTGATTCCTCAATCAGATACAAGGTTCGCAAAATCGCTAGCCCGACGTCCCGGGGCTAGCGATTTTTTCAGTCGGGCTACCAAAATCTATCTCTGCCCTGCCCGTCGGCCTATCATAGGAAGGAAAAATATATGTCAATGCTTTTGCATTCTTTCGGAAATGTAGCTGGGTAATTATGTCATTGGCATCGGTGAGCCACTGTCAATATGTGACATATTGAAATCGCGTTTGAATTTGCCCTTGTTTTTTGCTTTCACTTTGCAGCACTGATTGGTGAGTGATGATAATTTGTGCACCAATTCCTCTGACATTGTCTTATTAATCGTTAGCTTACTACGCAAACATGACAAGTGAAATCTCCCGCAGCAAGCTTAAACATGTGAGAGGTTGATTGCGCAGAGAATCGCTGAGCGTTATGTGAGTGCGTGTGTAAAAGCAGCAGGATATATATTTTAGTTCTGCTGAGCCAAATAAGACAGGTCAGGGTGAAGAAGTGACAGCCAAAGAAAAGCTTACCACAAAACGGAAAAGTTATGACAAATCAGACTATAAGGCAAAAAGAAAGTGCAGCTTCATGGTTTCATGGACAAAAGAATTTCTGTGGCTGCAATATGACAAGCTAAATAACCAGGGCTGTACATAAGTGGTCCGCAGGTGCGCATTCGCTGTCAAAATCAAAAACACGCACAAGATAAGAAGTTGCAACGCGTGTTTGCGTACATAAGATTTTCAGGAGGAGGACAGACATTTGTTTAGAACTCTTAAAGATGTCGAAGAAGCAAGCTCCTTTAAGCAATTACTGTGATGTTCCTCCACCTCCAAAGAAATGTCAGGAGTCCGAACCACAAAAGAAGCACGTATTCTCGGAGGTGAGCTGGCTTCAAACAAATGATGAACGCACAGAGATGTGGTGCGGAATGTGCCGTGAAAATTTAATAAATGACAAATTAAAAAGGCATGAACATTTTTTTTGTATCGAAAAAATATCGAACCGTGACACCAAAGTATCGAACCGAACCGAACCGTGAATTTTGTGTATCGTTGCACCCCTTATATATAAACATATATAAATAAAACCATGTTTCTTTTTTACATTAGTAATTCCTTTTGTGCATATTTTTATATTGTGTTAATAATGAATTCATTAAAGCAACAAAACAACCTGAAGAGCCGTTTGGGAGTTCTCTAAAAAGAGCCGGAAATTCTGTAACTACTTGCAAGTATGATTTTTGACCCAGTTTTTCTTCCTTGCTGGTAATTGGTCAATGTAATGTTAATCCCAATTTTAACAATCCAATCAGAGAACAGATGGGTGTGGCCGTCGAAGGAGTGCTTTACTGAGCTTCAGGTCCTGGAGGTAAATGTCCTTTCACGTGTCAGCATTTTTCTCCATTAACACACCACGAAGGAAAAGAGTGTGTGCTCCCGAGTTCGGGAAATTTTTTGTCATAGGTTTACGTGCTTATGCAGGGACCTCCAGAGCCTTTTCAACGGCTCTGTGGACCTCGGATGACGTGTTTTGTAAATGACACACTCTTCACTAGCCAGGATAGCTACAAAGCTTTCTCGTTATGAATGAGAGGTACATGTTTTTATTGAACATTCGAACATAATAAAGAACAAACTCTTTTAGAGCCCAGAGTTTTACACTGACTGAAAAAATTGTTTCCCGCCGGGAGGTTGAGGAGGATGATCACACACACCTGCAGCTGATCAGCTTTGTCTGGGAGAGCTACTTAGGAGAGTGGCTGAGTTCTCGTCAATGCTAGATCATTGCGCGGCTGCCTCTGTGATTTTCCAGGAGGATTGGGCAGTGAGCACTAGGATTCATTACAGAGTCCTGCATTTGCTTTCCTCGCACCCCTTGACAGATTTCACAAACTAAAACAGTTTTTTCTGTTCAAAAGTAGCCAAAACTTTTTCACTCTGGACGCCTTTTCAAGGAGCTACAAGGTTCTTACAGACCACTGGTAGCATTTCAACTAAATTGCCTCAAACATCATTTGAATTAGTCAGCTAATGTAGCAACAGTTGGCTTCATCAGTAAAAAAAATACACAAATACACACACCATGGCCCAAATCACTGATCATGTCCTTACGATTTATTTGGCCTGGCTACATACTCCAGAGTAGGTACTTCTTTTCTCCCTGATGAAAATTATTAAAAAGAAGAAGACACTGGAGAAATTGCTCCAGCTTTTTAATAGGATGGATGTTTGACTAACCATCTTAAAACATAACACTTCTGGGCCTGGCTGTTGCTGATGAAAAAAAGAAATTGAATTGAGATAATACACTAGCTGTCCTAAGAACCTCGTGGGGAATTTAACATACAACTCACAGTGTTTATTGCTTTCAGACTCTGCTGACCCCATGCAGTTTTTATTTTCTATTTCTTTTATTGCAGCAAGCACTGTGGTTTTAAACAGGATGTAAGGGTGTTATATTGGTAAAGGCATAGTGGAAGAAATACACATATGCTACTGCAGTTTCTAATAGCATCACATTTTTGTAGCAGTTAAAAAGACTGAAACATATAAACTAGAAAATTCTGGATGACATTTACTGCAAATGATGCAAAAACACGCAAAAATCAATGGATATTAAAAAGGACACGAAATAAAGATATTTCACTTCAGATTTTTTTTAAAAAGCCAAAGATTTACTGTTTGTATGTCTTCTTCTTTTACTTTTTTCTGACCAAAACAAAAAAAAAAATGTTGATACTGATAATGTTAATGTTTGTCCCTTTTCCAAACCAACTGTAGGTTCAGTGAGCTTTTCCTATATATGACAGATGACATTGCTTCACATCATTCATTAACAATCTTGTCTTGGAATATGCCAAAGTGAAGATCAAGATGGATTTTAACCTAAATGTAAATCTATCATTTTAATACTCCTGTTACATAGTTCTACAGACTTGTCTGTTCATCAAAAAAGTTTTTTTTTTTTTTGTGGGTTTACACTAAGTGCTTTGGTTTCTTCCCAAAGACAAAATGGTTGTTGGGTTAATATTTTATTGAGAGAGAGCAGCTCAAAGTGCTGCTATTGCAGTGAGACACCATTCTCCTTTCACCAGGATTCATCAAAAATGAGGTCCTCTTAATCACAGGTGAAACTAATACTCACACACAAATTTTGAAGGAATATATATATGTTCATAAATCACACCAACTGTCATGGTCCTCTAGTCCTCCTGCCTCTCTCTCTGTCTGTATGGATGTGTGGTGGGATCCTTTTGGGATCTCCATCCTCCTCCTGGACGCACCTGAAGCAATCAAGCTCACCTGTTTGCGACGTCAGTACATGTTTCATTAAAGACTTCCTGGATTTAACACACTCCAAAGCTTCGCCACTGTACATCCCATTACTGAAAGTTATCATCAGAGTTTTTGCTTTCTCTCTGGAGTCCTACCTTTGGGTCCATCCCCTGAGAGAGCCAGGTCACCATGACCTTGAATCGGCTTATGGATGGACATATCATGACATCAGCATGCTTTCATAACCACATCACAATTGTTGCTCATGACAGTTCAACTGTCCTGTCTTCTTTCTCTCACCCCAACCGGTCGCAGCAGATGGCCCCGCCCCTCCGTGAGCCTGGTTCTGCCGGAGGTTTTTCCTTCCCACTGTCGCCAAAGTGCTTGTTCATAGGGGGTCATATGATTGTTGGGTTTTTCTCTGTACCTATGAAGCGCCTTGAGGCGACTTTTATTGTGATTTGGCGCTATATAAATAAAATTGAATTGAATTGAATTGAATTGTGCTAGCAAATGAAAATTCTGAAAAGAAGTAAAGAATAATGGATAATTCAGGAAAACAATTGTCTCTTCTTCTGCTACACTGTGTCATTGAACTCAAAATTTTAGAACAGACTGAAAAAATACCTGTAAAATTGGGGGTATTGCAGCATTGTCATCAAGAATCCCTCACCAAGCATACTCACCTGGTAGAGCGTGTCCCACATACTGATGGCTGTGTCCCATAGTGTCCTGACTGTAGACAAATTTGTATGCACCATCACCTCATGAAGTTGTAGTCTGCACCCATATTAGTCCTCTAGTTCACACGTATGTGAAATATATGTATTTCATGTAAAATAATTCAAAATGAATAATGCTGCAAAAAGATGTGAATTTTAAGTGAAGATTCAAAATATTTTATTCAAAACCAATATTTTGAACGACAAATTAAGAGTAAAGATGACATTTATTTAAAGCGTTTTTTTTTATTTTTTTTAAAAAATGGTGACGTAAAAATATAAAATCTGTCCAGCTTTACATAACTATACATCTTCCTGTGTTTCATTTAAAATAATATTATCTTCTTTTTGCATGTCTTAGTGTGTGATTCTGTATAAAGAAATCACACTACGGGAGTTGGATTTGTAAATAAAATATTTGATGTTGAAATGAAAAAGCGTTAACTTTGTTTCTCATCAATCCAGAATCAAAGCTTAACACTATAGGTCTCAGTGGACATGTGATCAAGCTCCCTAAATAGCACATGCTGAGTCATCTCTGGTTGGCCAATAAAATGCATTCTTCTCTCTTAAAAGTGAAGACAGGATTGAGACTCTTTCCATTCACCACAACATGATGACATCGACACAGTTTCCCTTTTATCTCACATGTTTGTTTCTGGGGCAAATGGGTAAGTTTCTCTTTAAACTACCGTCTGAACCTTTTTGCCATGCCTTCATTTGTCCTGTGTACTTACTTGGTTCTCATTTTATTTCAGCTCACACAAATGATTTGAAATTGTCTGTTGATCAAGAAAGACGTTTTATATCAGTTAATACTGGGCAAAGTGTGACTTTGAATTGTTTTTATAACGGTAACGATGTGGCAAAGTTTTTCTGGTACAAGCTGAACTTGGGACACAAACTGAAGCTCATTTCTACTTTGTACAAGTGCGGCACCAATGCTACATTTCATGATGAATTCAAGAATGATTCACGATTCAGAGCGGCTACTGAGGAAAGAAAGATCTACTTAAAGATAACAAATGTGCAAATTTCAGACTCTGCTATTTACTACTGTGGAGCTTATGGCTACATGTTTGAGTTTGGAAAGGGTACTTTTGTTGATGTAAAGGGTTCAGGGTCGAACATCCCAACTTTAGTGCAGCAGTCAGCATCTGAGACCATCCAACCAGGAGGCTCTGTGACTCTGAACTGTACAGTACACACTGGGACCTGTGATGAAGAACACAGTGTTTACTGGTTCAGAGACTTTGAAGTGTCTTTCCCAAGAATCATTTACACCCATGGAGGCAGGAATGATCAGTGTGAGAGGAAAGCCAACACACAGACACACACCTGTGTCTACAACCTGCCAATGAAGAGCCTGAATACGGCTCATGCTGGGACCTACTACTGTGCTGTTGTCTCATGTGGACACATACTGTTTGGAAACAGGACCAAGCTGGACTTTAAGGGTGAGTAACTTGGTAATATTATTATAAATTACATAATAGTATAGTCAAGGATCTTTAATGTTTCCTGGTGTCTGTCCACAGATGAGAGGAACTGTTATGTCTCTGTGTATTTCTTGAGTGGAGCGTTGGCATTCACCACACTTCTGAGTGTTTTAATGGCTTTTTTATTGTGTGTAACCCACAAGAGAAACAGCACCACGTGCACAGGTACTGTAACTGCTATTGTTACTATCAATATAAACTGAATCAACCCAGCATCATAGTTAGAGAACTTCATCTGTTGTTTTTTTTAGAGTCTCATCCAAGAACGTCACCTCTTTCCTCAGCAGACACAGAGGTAATTTTTGTGTTGACATTCAAATGTTAACAACTGACTCAATTTATTTTCAGTCTTTTATTTATTTTAAGTAATTTTTTGCAACTGTATATATTTTATATTTTATTATCAGCACAATGAAGGAGACATCCATTATGCGGCTTTAAGGGATCCGAGAGCTGGCAGACCAAGAAGAAAGAGTAACAACAGCAAGGCTGAATGTGTCTACTCTAGTATGAGGCAGTAGAACTGGATGAGTTTCTTATCTGTTTTTGTGCTTTTGTTATTTTTAACAGGCTTCAGCATTTAAAGACCTAAAGACATTTGTTGTCTGTGAACTTCCTGATATGATTTTGTTCCAAACAAAACAGTTGTTAGCCTGTGTGCTGGAATCTGAAATTCACAGTGTTTATATGTAGTAGATCCTGTACTCAGCTCTGCATTTGATTTAAATGCTTATAAACAGTGCCGTAAAAAAGTATTTGCCACTTTCCTTATTTTGTTTCTTTTAGCGTTAGTCTTTTAACATTAGTTAAAGATTTAAAAAAAAAAAAAAAAAGTAAATCCAATCAAATTACAATACAATACAAACATATTAACTATGATTAACCAGATTTTTTGGACAGCTGAGTGGAATTTCACTAGCCAGACCTAACCAGACCTGGGTGAGAGATTGAAGTCCCCGTGGCCGCCCCCTGCCATCACAGCTGAGGTGGTAAAACGACTTGACACCCAGCCTTACGTGTTAAAAATGAAAAGGAGTGCTAAAACAAAGCTTTTCTATCTGCTAGTATGTAGATTATCTTTTTTTAATCAAAGATAAATCAGAAATGTATGTTTGCTCAATATGTTATCAAAGAAATGCAGCAGGACGACTGCTGTGTTCCTTCGGATTACCCCCCTCCCCCCTATCCATCCCCTGTGGCTTGTCATGTGCTCTAATGTTGTGATGTGGACATTAATGTGCTCTCTGTGCAGAGGAGTTTTTTTGTCTCCTGTTCTCATGCTGTCCTCCCATAGGTTGCCCAGCGTGTGAAGAGGTCTCTTTTTTTCCTCTTGTACTTTTCCCATTGTTGTGTAATTTTTTCAGTGTTATTTTCTGCAACGCTGCCGATCTCCGACTGTATTCCCATGTGATGTCTTTGTTGTGTGTGTAAGTCGGGGGGGGGGGGGGTCCTATTCCTCTGTGGGGCAACCTGCATATGGCCAATAAAGCATTCATTCAATTCAATTCAATTGAATAGTGGAAATGATTTCTGTAATTTCTAGATTTTAGGTGTGTAGACATGAGCCACAGTTTAACTTTTTATTCATGTCTGGGACTGAGAAGGACTGTGTCGCCAACCCTAGCATCACCCATACTTTTGAACAAAAAGAATAGTTTTCAATGTTGCAATGGTTTAAACTCAGAATTATGTTTAAGTCGAGTAATATAATAATTCAAAAAGTTAAGAATGATTTTAAAGACAGGCTTAATTCAGTCTCTAATTGTGATTGACAAACAGTTTTAAAGAGAAAAAGTATGTGGATTAAAAGAATTATGCTAAAGTGAATGTGCCAATGGAATTCGTCTTCTGCGAGATGAGCAGTTCAGAAGATTGGATCCCAGAATTTCACTGCTGGAAATTCTAGCAGGGACAACAGAGGGATTAACCAGCTAGGCAGACTGGTGCTGGACACTGGTCATGTCCATGGTTACTGGATGGACAAAGGAAGCAGTCATTAATCTCAGTCATTAATTTAAGATTCAAGATTTAAAGTCTTTATGGTCAGTAAAAAAATATACACAGTATACAGCGTACCGAAATGCCGTTTCACCCCAAGCCCCGCATGGTGCATTTATAAGAATATAAAACAAATTATCTCCAAGAGATATAAAACTATAATAAAATAAGAGCTAAAAAGGTACTATTACTAACTATATCTATGTACAATACACAAAGACAGTAACTATGTGACTGAGGTGTGCGGATAAGCATATTGTTCCCAAGTCCAGTTTGTAGTAAATTTGTGGAATTTTGTGTTGTTTTTGAGTCTTTTGGTGAGTTTTGTGTTTGTAAAACTGTTTGTGTTTTTCGGTCCTTTGGTGGTAGTGAGTTGAGGGCTCTGAGTGCTTGGGGGCGGAAAGTTCTTGCAGTGTCTGGTTGTTATGATGATGAGATAACCTTTATTTGTCAGTTGCAGGTCTTTTGCCCACAACCGAGATGACAGACCTTGCCGACCGTACATACAATACAAACATCACATTGGGGAGACAGGTTACGGTTTTGATGCTGCGAAACCGTCTGCCAGATGGAAAGAGGGAAACAGTGCATGTGAGGGGTGGAAAGTGTCCTTCACTGTGTTGTTCAGATAGAAACTTGTCATTTGTATCCCTTGCCATGTTTCACTTTTGCACTTGTTTTATTCAGGTCATTTGTTTCTAAAGAACCCATAATAGCGCATGTAACACCTAGTTATGTAGAGATTTAGCAGATCACACTAGTTAAATACAAAAAGAAACTTTAGCAGCAGCACAAGTAAGCACAGCCACCCCAAAGAAAACAATTCTCCTGTTGCCACTTCTGGCACTTTCCACCTGGACCTTGGTAATCCTACAAGTTAGCGGACACTAGATGAAGCTACTTTGTAACACATACATCCGAAGAGCAACTGGTGGATATATAAATGCTATATTATAGCATAAATTTTAGGGGAAACTACGGCAGCCTTTCATTAAGTGTTTAAAGCTACCAAATCAGCCAGTGGCAAAATTTATAAGAACATGCTAAATTACACACCTTTACAAGTCAGCGTAAAGAAATGACAACAATTAAAACAATTTGCATCACATGCAAGTAGAAAAATCGCTTTTTGCATGTTTAAGTAGGTTACACAGAAAGTATGATAAAGATCTCTAATTGGCAAAGGCTCTCCTGCACTGTGCATGACTACCTGCACCTTGACATACTCTTCACAGGGTGAAGCCAGTGCACAGTCCAGAAATGAAATCTGATCGCTTGAGGCTTGGTGTCAGCCTTATGACACAGCTTTAATCCTCTCATATCCTCTTATAGTGACTAAGGATGAATTTCATTTTACTTTTCACTAACAAACTGCTGTTTGTCATTAATTAGGACCTTTTGATGTAGCGCTTAAAACTGAAGCAAGCAGTGTTTGAAATTGAAGAATGATTTAAAAGCAATAGTGAGTGTTTCCTTGATGTCAGATGGTGATGCCTGCTCAGAATTCGAGTGGGGAGGCTGTGTTGAAGACACCTGCACAACAAAGGTGCTTTACTGAAGAAGTGAAACTCTCACTGTACGTTTTCCCTGAGGCCACTTTCAGACATAGCTACTTTTACACGAGTGGAGTACATTGAAAACCACATAGCAGCTTCAAATGAGTCCCTTTTACAGCAGGTGTAAAAATATCACAAGATGTTTTCTAACACTTAGCTGAATTTAATACATGTCTCTGTTTTGGTGCTTTTATTAATGCTTAGTTTCAGCATTTGAGCAGCCTGAGAGCATGATGAGCACAAACATCCGCTTCACTAGAAAAGGGAAACAAAAACCTTTTAATCAACTATATTATCGGCGCATGTTGTTTTTGGTGCTATTCAAAGAAGCAAAAAGTGCCAGCGAACATGTGACCACATTTCCTATAGGGGGCAGATCACGTGATTTCAGACTGTCCAACCAAACACAGTCTGATCTCAAAAGAATAGAGGAAGGTAAAAATAATTTTCTTTCAGATTAGCAGTTTGAACACGATGGCACGTCTAACGCTTGCTTCATATCTGACATGTCTGATCTTAGGGAATATAGGTAAGTTACGTTTTGGTGATTTCAACATGAATCATGCTGCATTTGCTGCAATAAATCCACATCTCAATGACACCAGAGACATGTTGTAACAGCTAGTGTCGTTGAAAACTCGACTTTGCAATAAAGTAATTTTCTTTTTCTCTGATTTCAATTTAGTCCAGAAGACCCATCTGCAACCACAGGCATCCGTTTATCAAGACAAAGATTTTATCTTAGCTGATGTTGGAGAAAATGTTAGTTTGCATTGTTTCTATGAAGGTGACGATTCAGCATGGCTCTTGTGGTTTAAGCAAACTCTGGGACAGAAACCGAGGCTAATCTCTACTAATCTCTACTATGTGTACGATACAAAAATCACTTTTCATGATGAATTCCTGAACAACCCACGGTTCACACTGGATACAGAAAATGGAAGAAATAACTTGAACATTTCAGATTTGAAAATCAATGACTCAGCTACTTACTACTGTGCATGCAGCTATAGATTTGTGTTAACGTTTGCAGGGGGTACCATCGTCAGAGTAAGGGAGGCAGGTTTGAAAAACCCAGCTTTAGTCCATCAGTCAGCATCTGAGAGCATCCAGCCAGGAGGCTCCGTAACTTTGAACTGCACGGTACACACTGGGACCTGTGATGAAGAACACAGTGTTTACTGGTTCAAAGAAACAGAAGCATCTCGTCCAGGACTGATTTACACTTATGGAGGCAAAAATGATTATTGTAGGATGAAAACTAACCCACAAGCAGACGCCTGTGTCTACAACCTGCCATTGAAGGATCTGAACATGTCTCATGCTGGGACCTACTACTGTGCTGTTGATTCATGTGGACACATAGTGTTTGGAAACGGGACCACACTGGACTTTGAAAGTAAGTACATTCAAGAAGAACATCTACTCCCACTCTAAATTCATACAGCTGAACGCAATTTTATTTCTCCTCCTTTATCTGCAGATAACATGGACTCCTTTGTCTTGAAAGGAGCTGTTGCATTCATGACCATTCTGACTATATCACTGGTTTCCACTTTGTGTGTGATCATCAAGATAAACAGCTGCTGCTGCCCAGAATGTCATCCAAGCTTTTCAAATTTCTCCATAAAACACAAAGAGTTGGGTTAAAAAACAACTTTGTTTCATAAGTCACAACAGAGTATGAATATGTGAATGTTAGAAACTATAACACTTGAACATAGAAAAAAGGTACTTGTGTGAATGGGTAAATGAGGCATGTTGTATAAAAAGCGCCCTGAGCTGCATTTACCATCGAATGTGTAATTCAATCTTTGTACTTTGTTGTTACCAGGAGAACAAGAGCAAGACTGGTGACTTCTGGAGTGAATGTGTGTACTTTAGCTTCAAGCAGTAAAACTGAAAATGTTTCATCTTTGTTTCTTTATAACAGAGCAGAACCTCATATTTTCACTTTGTAAAGTTTATCATGACTTTTCTAAAGTTTTATTTTTTAAGATTTCAGCTAAATGTGATGACTTTAGATTGCTGCTTTTTAATAAAACTATTAAACAATTCATACAAGTGTGTTTGCAGTTTATATTTACCTCAGGATTTCTGATACTGACAGAAAAAATAAAAACTTCTGAAATAAACTGGGTGCAACTGTATTACTCAAGAAAGTGTTTGCAGCTCTACCAGCTCCACTGCAGAACTAGAAATGTTTCAGAAAAAAATCTCTGCTTCACAAAATAGTGTTGGGGGCCAAACTACACAAAACAGTTGAGGAGGGCAGAAAGAAGGACACAGGAAAGTCTTAGAAAATATTTCAAATTATAGACCACATGCAGACAGCTTCTTAAAAACTCCTGATTTGATTTGATAGAACAAAACTGTGTCAGAGACTAAAGTCACTTATATAAAAAGGTTGCCTCTTCACATCATTAGACATATGAGTACCATTCACTAATAGCAATCACATTTGCCATGGGTAGTTTCCAGACTCATCAAAACAAGTTTGTTTTTCCACTGTGGTTAGAGCATGCGGCAGACCTCAGTGTACCTCTGTTGCTAAAAGTCAGGATCCCGACTTCACTTCAGAAACTTCGACAGAGAGAGCTGAGCAAGCAAGCCGGCTTTCTTGTCCTACTTTGTTGGTTTCAGTGGGTTTATGAAAATACAGATTCACGGGAGCTTCGCTTTTGTGCCACCTTACCTGGCTCCAGCTGCTTCACTGTATTTCTCTGCTAAAATGACTAATGCTCTTTTGCTAACAAGTCCTTTCTTTTAAATGACTTGTTCTGTCGTGAGAAGTTGGATTTTATTTTTATCTCTAAGATGTGGCAGCGTGAGAATGAAGTTGCACATCTTTTAGGACTGTGTCCTGGAGACAGTTCATTTTGAGGCAGAACTGCTGTTATTTTTAAAAAGACATTTTTATGCCACACTGTTCTCAGAAGCTCTTATATCAATTTTGGGATGATAATGACAAAACTGGAAGCAATGAGCTTTTGTAAAGTATTTTAATATTGTCCATCTGGGTCTGCTACCTCTTTTCTCTCAGATTTTCAAGAACCTTTATGATCCACTATTAAACTAGGCAGGATCATTACTGTTGGAGCATGGAAAATGTGCGGATTGGAAAAAATGGATTATCTGTTGCATGGACTGCTAAGCTAACAATATATACAGTAACTTTTAAGAACAAGCCTCCACTGTGTGTTTTACCTTGAATGCACAGAAAGCTGCCAGAAAAAGACTACTTGATGTTTGCCAAATGTGAAGTGGTCATCTTGCTGTTACTATGCATGTCCACACAGATTCATACAAATTTTGGACTTTCAAAGAATTCAGTTCTGGATCGCAATACCTTACAACGGAAAGTGAGAACACTGAGAAGCTCATTGGAGCCTCTCTACCAATCCATCACAGACACTTATTGCACCGGCGGCATCTGCAAAGCAAGA
This sequence comes from Maylandia zebra, assembly GCF_041146795.1. NCBI lineage: Eukaryota > Metazoa > Chordata > Actinopteri > Cichliformes > Cichlidae > Maylandia > Maylandia zebra. The sequence goes on from NC_135169.1 coordinate 46,470,225, forward strand.
CTTTTTGCACAATACTCAGTCTTTTGCACATTTCTACTGCACTGTTGTGTCTGTATCACGTGGTTTTGCACTGTCTTTGTTTTGTTTTTTTGCAATTTTTGCAGATTGCACTTTATGCAGTCCTGTGTTGATTGTCTGTTACATGTCATATGTAGCATCATGGTGTTGGAGAAACATTGTCTTGTTTCAATGAGACCTACTAACCCCCTTAACATTCTTTTGTTTTCTTCTGTTAGTGTGGCAGATGTGGGGGGGCCTTCACTGGAGGTGTGAGTAAAATCGTGACATTTTCTATATGGGCGCATGATTAGCTAACTATCTTGTGTAAAGGTTTAATGGCAGTAAAATGTATTTTCTTTCAACACAGCAACACAGTGACATTGTCAGGCATAAATCTGAAATGTTTTATCTTTGGCAATATAGGTAAGTTGTGTTATGACTAGTGCTGTCAATAAATAAAAAAAATTAACTAATGAATCTCACAATTTTCTATCATTAATCGCAATTAATTGCAATTACTTGATCAATAGCCTGGCTGCAATTACACTTTTTCAACTTTATACTTAAGCTTGTAACTGACATTCATGCAATACAGTGGCTTGCAAAAGTATTTGGAACTTCTGAACTTTTCCACATTTTGTCACATTACAGCCACAAACATGAATCAATTTTATTGGAATTCCACGTGAACGACCAATACAAAGTCGTGTACACGTGAGAAGTGGAATGAAAATCATACATGATTCCAAACATTTTTTACAAATAAATAACTGAAAAGTGGGGTGCACGTAAAATGTGAAAAAGTTCAAGGGGGCGAATACTTTTGCAAGCCATTGTATAATGCAGTACATGGAGAATAAACACAAAGAATGTATGCTTAAATTCAAAGAGAATTTGAATAATTTTCTTTAATCTTTTAACACAGGTTATCTCCTGTGAAATACAACTTAAAAAAAAAAACGTATATACTAATAGGTAATAGGCATAATATATATTAGTGCTGTCAAACAATTACAATTTTTTAACAGCTTCATCACTGGGTTACTGTGGATTCATTTTGATTAATCACAATTAAATATCATTTAATTTTTATTCTATATTAATCACATTTCATTTTACATGAGCAAACAGACTCGAGAAAAAAGGGAAAATATAAGCACTTAACATGTTTATTGAACATCTTGAACATTCATATGAACAAAAAACTCTGTAAACATTTATCCTCTCTCTCTGTCACTCTTGGGGAGGCACTTCTAGTCCTAGAAAGCATCCTAGAAAAGACCTAGAAACGTGAAACCAAAGATATGTAAAGTGTGTGTTCTCAACAAAATTAACATGGCTGCAGTTTGTTGCAATCCACTTGGCAACTGTGTCAGTCAACATGTCTGAGGTAGACTTACTGAACCCCCGATGCTCCGTGAGTGGTTTGTTGCAAGCTGGGTGACGCCTTAGCCAAAGTCCTAGCTGCATGCCCGACTAAAGTATGCTTCGCATCAATGTTATATTTCAAGCTGGAAGTGCTTTGGAGAAAAGAAAATTCCTTCTTACACAATGTGCGTAATACTTTATATCGGTCGACCGTTCAGTCTTGTTATTTTTTTAATAATCAAATTTACCATCGAGAGGGCCAATGTGCGTTTATCATCTTCCATATTGGGTTGATTGGTTCACCTGCCCGTCACTACAACTACTATCGTGGCTCAAGAGTTGGGTGTTCGCCTTGTAATCGGAAGGTTGCCGGTTCGAGCCCTGGCTTGGACAGTCTCGGTCTCAGTCACACCCATTGCGGTGGTGGTCAGAGGGCCCGGTGGCGTTAGTGACCGGCAGCCTCTCCTCTGTCAGTGCGCCCCCAGGGTGGCTGTGGCTACAATGTAGCTTGCCATCACCAGTGTCTGAATGGGTGGATGACTGAATGTGTAAAGCGCTTTGGGGTCCTTAGGGACTAGTAAAGTGCTATACAAATACAGGCCATTGTGGAGATACAGAAATTCTTTTATTGCTGCATTAATAACATTCTTTTCAGCATTATTCCATTTAATAATATTTCTCACAGTATTGATATTGCATTAAAGTTGTTTATTGAAGATGTTCATTTAAGGATCCTTCCATTATGTTAACTTTTATTACAGGTACAGCCAGAAGTATTTCATACACATTGCATAGTATTTGTGCTCATTCAGAGTTGTTGCTTAGTCTACAGAGGGTCTTAAGCTTTGTGAAGCGCGATGTCTTCACAGTCTATTGTGTTAAAGACTAGAGCATAGAAGGATAACTGCAATACATGCTTACAATACACATATAATCTAGAAATATGCCAGGCCTGAGGCCTTAACTCATTTAGCTTCTAACTGCATTTTAGTCTACTTGGTAACAGATGACCGGAGTCAACAACCAGCCCAACCAGAGACCTTGAAGGCTTGAAGTTATTACCTTGTTTGGAAGGTGTTATAGAAATGAGAAGTTCTATGTCTGTTTATAGCCATCTAAGATGTTCCATTTACTGTAACTAACGTCTTTAACCTATTTTTACGCCTTGGAGGGGCGGGTACCTCACTGCTTTAAAAGTGTTCACAACATGTATTTTTGTCAGAAGACATATGCTGATGTTTTCTCCTGTGTCTTAATAAACTCATCGTTTGATTGCACTTTTCTGGGGCCTCCGTGGTTTGTGTCACTGCTCTGCATTGATTGATTTCGCGACACCATTTACCAGATCAGCTGCCAATTTGCACATGTGCGAAGGTAACTCTACTTGGACAAACTGTCCAAAACGCGTTGACATAAACATTTGAGGGATTTCGAGTCATTCTACACTCCAGATGCGTTAATAGCGTTAACATTTTTCATGATGACGGCTTAATCTGTGTTAACGCGTTAATTTTGACAGCACTAGTTATGACTTACACACACACAAACACACAGTTGTGGTCATAGTTTATACAGCTCTTGTCCTCAACCTCAAACATTTGAGGACTATGACAAAAAGAATTTCTTCATATAGCACAGCAGTTTGAGTAAAATGACATCTGCACGATTTGCCTTCTGATATGTTTCTTCTTGGCTGTTGTCAGGGTGTGTTGTGTGGCTGGCAGGAGATTGGACCCAAATACAGGACTCGGTAACAAAGGATAGAACTTAGAGTGCAGCTTTATTGCCGGATGAACTCTTCATTGAAATAAACACTTAAAAAAATAAACCAAAACCTCAAGTGTAAAACATAAACTAAACTGGCACTGGAAACTAGACACAAGGATGCACAGACTTGAAACACAGCACAAAAAGAGGGTATGAAGATTAATGAGGTGACAACAGGCAATGAATGACGGAGGACTGAAATACACCACAGAGTAATCAGGGAAACCTGAGAAAAACAAACCCGAAGTGAGAGCAAGGATATTTCCTGGAACACAAGGGGGGAAAACACAGCACGGACAGAGTATACGACGCGACAACAGACTGAGGACTAAAATATACAGGCAGGATAACGAGAGGATGAGGAACAGGTGGAAACATGGCTGGGACTAATCAGATGTAAAGAGACACAGGAACCAAAGCAGACTCCACTGACAGAGGACAAAGGCTGTATCCCAATTCAGGGTCTGCAGCCTTAAAGTACACATTTCAAGGCCGATTACGTCACAGTGACGTGCCGAAGGCTGTCCCAATTCAAAGGCTGCTTGAAATGCGGCCCTGAAATGCGTCCTTCATTTCCCTGAATTTTAAGGCTGTGGCAGTGTAGACTTTGTGGTCCCATATATCCCACAATTCATAGCGCGGCAGTCGGTGTGGATAATTCTGCCGCAGACGGCAGAAGCGGAGCGGCCGAAGAGTAAACTGTGAAAAGTAAGTACTGAATATGATGTCACTTATTTATGTGCAAATGTTTAATAATGAGGAACATTAAAACATTACTGTTGGCCACATGTTGGCAAAGTTATGTGACATTAGTGACGTTTGTACAAACTTGGTTTTAAAGCCTTTAAATATATGCCGTTCAACAGCTGAGCTTAATCTTACAGAGAATGATCAAAGCTCATGTAGAAAGAAACAAACAAATGAACAAAAGATTTTCTCCTTCATTTCTGTCAAACAAAGCTGTATGACACGTTTGCAGCTGTTAGTATCATGGTTGCTAGGCTACCTGGGCAGCGCAACGGAGGCTAGACCGTCCCATTTCACAAGCCTCGCACTTCCGGCCTTAGCGGTCTTTGAGTACGCGGCCCTTGAGGATTGTTGAGGCTGCGTACTTTAAGGCTGCAGACCCTGAATTGGGATACAGCCAAAGACTATCAAAATAAAAACAGGAAACACACAGACTGACAAGATACGTACACTTAATACAGTAACGTATTCTATGAGAAGGTGTGTCCAGTGGTTATACTGCATTTAACCCATACATTCTAATTTTATGTAACACATAAACTTAAGTGCAGTATTATCCACATTTAGATCAGAAGTTTGTACCACTTGTTGTATAAGCACTTGTTGATTAGGATTATTAATATGTAACCTTTAATCATGTTATTGCTTATTGTGACCAGAGATGGGCAAGAGATGGGCAGAGTACAGTAACATGTTACTGTAATCTAATTACTTTCTTCAAGTAACGAGGATATTAAGGGATTACTATTGGAAAAAAGGTAATTGGATTACCGTTACTTTCCAGTATGCACGCCGTGTTACTGTGTTACTAAAACCATGATTTTCTTGCGAGAGTGTCTCATGACAGTGACGTAAGCAAGTGCGACGTTTGTGACAACAGCTGTGTGCAGATCAACAATGGATAATATATCGAGTGCGGGGGAGAGTATGAGCGTGCAGCGTTTAAAGCGTGGAAGTACTGACCTTACTTTGAGTTTGATTCCAAAAAAAGTGACAAGAACATTATCGTCCGCTGTTCACTGGGAGGGAAGAAAACTTCTTTTTGCAGCAAAAACCCCCGTAACTTCCGAGCAAGTATGCTACCACGTAATGGGAAATTCACAGACAAACTTGCAGATTCTTCCACTGACCGCTGCGGCACACCTGCACCAGGGCAAACCTCCTCCTACTATACCGGTGAAAATAGAGCAACAGGACCGCTGAGTCTTTGATTTTATTTATTTTCTGCTGTGTTTCACTTGCATTTATTTGAAAGAGTGAGTGTAAACACAAAAACCTATTTTATGTTATGTGCAGGAATGTGCAGAAAATAGGTTTAAACGTTAAACAAATTTCTTCCAGTCAGAGAATGTTGCATATAATTAAATTTTTGCTTGATGCATAAAGTTAAAAGATTAAAACTGATAAAACAAGTTTTAAAAAGAGACTTTTTCCATTTGATTACATTTTGTATGATGGATTGTGCAGAAAAAGTAGAATTGGGCTGAAAGATCTATCGCTTTATCACCTCTTCAGGTTGTAAATCATGTTTTTAAAAAGTAACTAAGTAATTAATTCCTTTTAAAAATAAGTAATCAGTAAAGTAAGGGGATTACTTTTGGGGGGGAGTAATCAGCAAATAGTTACTGATTACTTTTTTCGAGTAACTTGACCAACACTGATTGTGACAAAACAAGACAGAGGGTTAGCCAGAGTTAGCCCATCAGAAGATGCACCTGGCCTTGCACTTGTTGAAAGTCTAAACTTTAATGATACGTTGATTGTTTAATTTAAAGGTTCTTATATAAAAACAGACTATATTTAACATCATATCTAAAAAAGAAAATGAAGCTCAGTAAAAGTATGCTGCAAAAAAACATGGAATAAAATGGTTAAGAAGAAACACAGGTCCTCGAAAATGCAATAACCTGCCGTCCCTTACTGAGCTATATACCTTCTTTTACCATCATTTATGTTGTTTCCTAACAGTCCAGACACTGAGCTTAACATATAGGTGTCAGTTGACACGTGATCAAACTCCCTAAATAGGACATGCTGTGTCATTTGTGGTTGGCCAGTCAAACACAGTCTTCTTTGAAAAGCAAAGACAGGTTCAAGAATCTTTTCATTCAGCACCAGAGTCTGAACACGATGGCATCTGCGCAGTTTGTCTTCTATCTTACATGTTTGTTCTTCGGGGAAAAAGGTAAGGTATTTTTTAAAACTGCAGTATGAAACTTTTACCATCCTTTCATGTGTCTAAAATGTTCATTTACGTTCTTTCATTTTATTTCAGCTCACACAAATGACCTCAAATTCTCCTTGTCTCTTCATCAAGAAAGACATTTTGTATCAGCTAATACTGGGGACGATGTGACTCTGCGCTGTTTGTATGAAGGTAACGATGTGGCAAGGCTTTACTGGTATAAGTTAAATTTTGGAAAGGAATCAAAGCTCATTTGCACTATCACAGTGGACAATCAAGCCATGTTTCATGATGAATTCAAGAGTGAGCCACGGTTCACAGTGAATTCTGAAAAAGGAAAAATTGACTTAAAGATAGAAGATCTGGGCATTTCAGACTCTGCTACTTACTATTGTGCAAGCAGCTATGGGTACATGTTTGCATTTGCAGAGGGTACTGTTATTGATGTAAAAGGTTCAGAGTCAAACATCCCAACTTTAGTGCAGCAGTCAGCATCTGAGACCATCCAACCAGGAGGCTCTGTGACTCTGAACTGTACAGTACACACTGGGACCTGTGATGAAGAACACAGTGTTTACTGGTTCAGAGACTCTGAAGAGTCTTTCCCAAGAATCATTTACACCCATGGAGGCAGGAATGATCAGTGTGAGAGGAAACCCAACACACAGACACACACCTGTGTCTACAACCTGCCAATGAAGAGCCTGAATACGGCTCATGCTGGGACGTACTACTGTGCTGTGGCCTCATGTGGACACATACTGTTTGGAAACGGGACCAAGCTGGAGTGTGAGTAACTGTTTTGTTGATATATTACAATCTTACATAGCAGCAAGCTACAGGATCTATAATATTTCCTGGTGTCTGTCCACAGATGAGAGGACCTGTTGTGTCTTTGTGTATTTCTTGAGTGGAGCGTTGGCATTCACCACACTTCTCAGTCTTTTAATGGCTTTCATATTGTATGTGACCCACAAGAGAAACAGCACTAAACACGCAGGTACTGCAACCTTTATTGTTATTGACATTATCTAATCAGTACTGACACAGCTTTACAGTAAGAACATTTTATCTGTTCTTTTCAGAGTCTCGTTCCAGAATTTCTCCTGTTTCTTCGGCAGTCGCACAGGTAATTTTTTTGGGGGGTTAACATTAAAATGTTAACATAACTGGAACATTTTGGACTCAGTTTGTTTTCATTTTTATTTATTTTGAGCAATTTTAAATAATTTTGCATTTGATATTTTATAATCAGGTAGCTCAAAATGAAGAAAACATCCATTATGCCGCTTTGAGGCACCACAAGGCTGACAGACCAAGAAGACTGAGAAACAACAGCAAGGCTGAATGTGTCTACTCAAGCATAAAGCAGTAGAAGTGGACGTGTTTCTTATCTATATCAATACTTTCGATGTCTTGAAAACATTTGCTTTCTGTTTGTCTGTACATATTATGAACAGGCAAGCTCTGTATTAACCTTAGTTAAATTTTTACCAAATACAAAACAGTTTTTGCTTTTAACATAGGTAAGAGTTTTAAATCTGGGCAGGATTCAAAATTTTGCAGTGCATTTTGAGGTCAAATACACAGAAGTGAAGCCATATTTACCTTTAAATTCATTTTTTTTAATGAAAACTTTTTACTGTAGCAGTCTTATTGATGAGTGATTAAAACTGTCTATTCTCTCAGACGTAAAACAAGGAAAGTACATGACACAATGTTAACTATGCTGTGCAGAGAATCTGCATTGGGCTGTCTCATATTCATGACTTCAGTTCCATGACAATATTTGAAAAGGCTCATAATTTGTCACTACAAAAGCTAATAAATAACACAGGCTTTTCCAAAATGGCTGCTATACACGACTCGTATTTCTACCAGTCTGGAAAATAGATGACACACTTTATTATATTTATATAATAAAGTTTAGCGGGTTTTCCCCATGGTAACATTGGGCATCGGACACTGATTATACTGGATTTGTATGTGTTCACAAATGGCATTGGGAGCAATTGCTTCATCTGTGTGGATGGACCCTTTTGGACTAGTTTGAAATTAGATGTGTGAGTATTACAAATGACTGTAGATTTTCTCTACGTGACTATCTCCTGGTTTCTGGGTTGTCTCTTTAATGAGACGTTCAATAGCTGATCGCATAGTAATGTATAATTTGCATATAGGCAGTATTAAACCCAATGAGCTGTTTTGTTCTGCTCTGTTTTTTTCTTGTCTTTTGTCTTTATTTACTTTTTCAAGGAAATTATAAAAAATTCTAATAAAAAAATTTAAAAATACAGTTAAGGAAAAAAAAATTCCTTTTCAAACTCTTTTCATAAAGCTGCTAACCACAAATTTTAAGCAAAGATGCTTCCTAAGTTTGAGAGTGAATTTAGAAAAAGAAAACTGTTTTTTTTTTTACATTATGCTTTAGAAGTGTCATTTTGTATATATTTGTTTATATTTCTTACCATCCAGCCAAGCAGAATGGTAAAGCACACTGCTTTCACTTGATTTAAGCGTCATTTATTTATTTCGTTTTTTCGTTTTTCCAGGCTTACTGACCTCTAATACAGCTCAGCTTTATATTTATATGGAGGATTTTATCACATACACAGTAACAAAACAGTAGATACTTTGGGAGTAATTTGTTTTTTGGTATGTTCTTGAAACAAAATAGATTAATTTTTCTGTTATATAATCGTGCTTAAGGGGTTAAAAAACATAGTTTTTTCTTAGAAGATCCCCCATAGACATTTTCAAAATACCACAATAATTAATAATTAATAATCATAACATTTTGTTTTTCCACCTCCGGCTATGAAAGTCTTCTTGTTTTAATTTCTGTGAAATTAAAAACTTTATATTATATAATTACAGCATAGTCTAAGCAATGAACTGGCAGAAATGGTTGTTTTTCTGGAAGGTTCTCCTTTCTCCACAGCGCAATGCTGGAGCTCTGTCAGAGTGACCATTGGGTTCTTGGTCACCTCCTTGACTAAGACCCCAGATAGAATAGAATAATCCTTTAATTGTCCCACAAGGGGAAATTTGGATGTAACAGCAGCCAGAAAGACACATATACAAACAAACAGTACACAAGACACAGAACAGAAACATACACATTTTTTTACATATTTACATCAAGGGCAATGGTTACCAAAAACAGAGTACTGGCCCGTTATTAAATTAAATAAAATTAAATACAGAGAAGAAGCAAATCCAGGTTGTAGTGTGAATCAGTTGATAAAATAGTTCAAGTTCCAGCGCTGATGTAAACCTCTATGTTTGTTGGGAGCAGTTTTGATTGTACAGTCTGACAGCTGCAGGGAGGAAGGACCTGCGGAAGCGCTCCTTCATGCATCTAGGATGCAGCAGCCTGTCACTGAAGGAGCTCTGCAGTTCAGCAACATTTACATGCATGGGGTGGCAGACTCTGTCCATCAGAGATGTTATTTTGGCCAGAGTCCTTCTGTCTCCCACCACCTGCACTGGGTCCACGGTGCATCCCAGAACAGAGCTGGCCTTCCTAATGAGTTTATCCAACCTCTTCCTCTCAGCTGCTGATAAACTGCTGCTCCAACATACAACACTGTAAAAAAATGACAGATGCCACCACAGAGTCATGGAAGGTCTTTAAAAGCGCTCCCTGGACTCCAAATGACCTCAGGCGCCTCAGCAGGTAGAGTCGGCTCTGACCCTTCCTGTAAATAGCATCAGTGTTGAGGCTCCAGTCCAGTTTATTATTCAGATTATTATTGTTAGATGCAGTCCTGTCTCAGAGGATTGTCTTCTGACACATTCTTCTTGTTTCATTGCATCGCCACTTCTATTGCACAACACAGTCTTTCACACCGCAGCCTGCTAGTTAAGTTTGTCAGTCCTCAGGTCCACACACTGGCTTTGGGCCATGGGCATTTGTTTGTCTTGCCTGTTAAGAAGAAACACGTTTGCAGATAACTTCTGAAGCAACCTGTAGTACACTAATTTGGTGTTGTTCAAAGGTTGACAGCTATGCAGGCAAGTTTAAATTACAGTACTGTAGTGAAGTTTACAGACATGCACTATACTCAGCTTGTACAGAACAGGGTGGTGTTGATGGTCGCTGTGAGGTTACATCAAGCATAGCAGACGTCAATACATATTTAATATAATGAAGCTGATAAGATTCACTCTCCAAATTCTGCCTGTTCTACTGTCCGCGATCATCATTGCCAGAGACTTCAGCGTTCATGTTGATGATTTATCTGATAATACTGCCAAAGATTTCCTGTGCATCTTGCAGTCTTTTTGTCACAGTCAGCGGATGCAGACTGAGGGGAAGTTGCATAGATAAAACAAAAATGGCAAAGGCGAACCAAGGAGAAACTGAACAACAACCTAAACAAGGTAAACTAAGACAATGAATGCATGACAGCTAAACACATAAACACTAGGGGTGGGAGTTTAACATGATAATTGCGATTAATTAATTTTTAAAAAGTAACACATTTTATCGCACCTTGCATTCCAAGCAAAGGGGAACTTTTGTCAGTGCACAATTTCCTGGTATAACAATTAAACTGACGCACACATTAGAACTACATCAGAGAATCAGAAGAAAGCGCTTTGCTAGGACTAATCGGAGGCAAATTTAATTTCAAAAGACTACTAGACAGAAGCCTTGATAAAAGCATGGGTTTGTGCAAACTGTGCAAAAAGGAGTTTCCATAGCACTGAAGCACTTCAACCTACAGTACCATCTAAATGCAAAACATGCTGCAGTGAACACAGAAACTGTGGGAACTGTTAGCGCTAGCAGTCCAAGTACCAACCATAGGTGCTGCCAGCTGTTTATCTTGCCTTGTTTGGCAAGATAAACAGCTGGCACAACCTCAAATATCTAAAATAGAATTTCTTTTATGGACGATCGTTGCTCAAGAGTTGGGAGTTCGTCTTGTAATCGGAAGGTTGCCGGTTTGAGCCCCAGCTCGGAACGTCTTGTCGTTGTGTCCTTGGGCAAGACACTTCACCCGTTGCCTACCGGTGGTGTTCAGGGGGCCCGGTGGCGCCAGTGTCCGGCAGCTTCTCCTCTGTCAGTGCGCCCCAGGGCGGCTACAATGTAGCTTGCCATCACCAGTGAATGAATGGGTGGATGACTGAATGTGTAAAGCTCTTTGGGGTCCTTAGGGATGAGTAAAGCGCTATATAAATACAGGCCATTTACCATTTTTTTCATTTAGACATACTATATTAGTACAATTGATCTAAATTCTGATAAAAAATGTAAAATCTTAGTAGAAATAAATTATAACTGGGAATACAGAAATGAACTAAACAGGCAGGCAGGCGAGCAGACGGAACACACAGTTAACGTGAGGGTACGACGCGACAATGAGTAGGGGGAGATGCAGACACTAAATACAAGAGGTGAACGAAGCGAAGAGGAAGCAGTTGGGAGACACAGCTGACACAGATGACGAGACAGGGAGAGCACAAAGCTGAACGCACTGACATAAGACCCAGGCCTACAAAATAAAACAGGAAGCACACGACAGACACAGAGACCTAGACGAGACACAGAACTTAACAGACGCAGACTCATAAGCAGACATAATGACATCATGGACAGACAGGGGAAACACGGAAGTTAGGACCAGGGCAGGCACAGAACAGAAACCTAACAAATGGCGAATCATAATGGAATACCTAATCAGAATACACAATAGCATAAAGAAACACAAAACACTGAGTCAACAGACTCAGGACCATGACAATAGCATTCATTAGTAGGGTTGGGAAAACTTCTGTTTACGTTTGTTATCCTTTTGTATACTCTCACTCATACTCTCTCTCTCTCACTGTTTCTCTGTTTCAAATCAAAATGCAGTTTAAATGCTTTTTTTTTTTCAGATACTAAAAGAGCTGGATTTTACAATATTCATGTCCATGTAAAAACATTTGTGCTTTGGGGCAAATTTTTTGTGTGGTTAATCAAGATTAATTAATTACAAAGTATCTAATCAATTTGATACATTTTTTAATGTATCTAATTAATTCGATACATTAACCCACCCCTAATAAATACACATGTGGGTGACAAGGGAAAAGGAAACACACGGGAAACACAGCTGGGACGAATAAACATAATGACAAGACAGGAGGAAGCAAACTGAACACATTGAACAAAAAACAAGTCTGTGAAAGTGCAACAGGAAACGCACAGACGAAGACGCATGGACTTGACATGATGATAGGGAAATAGAAAGTGGACATGAGACACAGACATAACTAAGCAATAAATACAGAGGGCACGATGGTTAGGGAGAACACACAATGGGACACTGGTTTACATGTTTCCCACATGTAAACTAGAGGAGGAGACGAGACACAGAGGGAGAGAAAGGGAGTGGGGAGACGAGAGAGACACAAAGGGAGGGAGACTTAGGCTACGTTCACACTGCAGGCGAAAGCGCACCAAATCTGACTTTTCTGACCCTACGCGACCCATACCCGATTATGGTATGACAGTGTGAACAGCACAAATCCGATATTTTCAAATCCGATCATGAACATTTGTACTGTATAATCTGCAGATTCGGACAGAAATCTGCAACTATCCTTTGAAGCACCGCTCCTCTCTAAAACAGTAATAAGGATAATTATTAGGCCATATGTAAATAACAAAATAACTTTATAACTTAAAGCAAAATTGGGAAACATAAAGTCCGAAACAAGTCTTTATATTAAGAGCCATCAGTCAAACAATACTGTTTGGTCTGGGTCTAAACAGAGCGCGTTGTGTGTGACGTCTTCTTTTGCGCATGCGGGCCGCTTTGAGGGTTCACACTAGAGCGCGTTTGCTGTCGCATTTTATTTGTGGTGTGAACAAGCAGACAAAAAAATTAGACTTGATCAAAAACACAGGGGACTTGACAGACTCGCATACTGAAGACACCATAACCAACATAGTAGGGAAGACAAAGACATGGGAGGAACCTAGACAGACAAGAACTAAATAGGAAAACAGAGAACTCCGACAGAGCTAACTAAAGCCAAACTATACAAACTAGAACATAATATTACAAAAAGGCATGAAATGCATGAAACATACAATGTGAACCATGTCACTTTTTAGTTTACCACTCCAGCTCAGTTTAGATGTGGAGTCTTTTAAAAGCAGTTAAAAACTTTCCTGGTCAATCAGGCCTTCTGCTGATATTCTTTTATTTATTTTTTTATTTTTTTACCTTAAATTCTGTTTTTAACATCTTTCTTTGTTGATATTGTGTTGTAAATGTTGTTCAGGCTTTGTGACTGTTATGTCTATGAAAAGTTCTGTTCTGTTCTGTAGTTCTGTTGATACTGCTCGTTTGCAGATATGGCAGTCAGTCTTTTGTTTATCACTCTGAGATCTGCTGACCCCCTATACATTGTTCTTTTTCTTTCAGTGTGGCAAGTATTGTGGTTTTACAGGACGTAAGGCTTTTACTTTCATAGATGCTCAAAAAAACCCATTGCATTTCAAGCAACATAAAAAAATGCAACAAAAAAATGTTGCAAAGACATTGGGCAAAATATAAAAGCTATCATGAGAGCATATTTCTCTTATATTTGCTTCCCTTCATTGGCTTCCTGTTAAATCCACAATTGAATTCAAAATCCTGCTTCTCACATACAAGGTCTTAAACAATCAGGCCCCATCTTATCTTAATGACCTCATAGTACCATAATACCCTATTAGAGAACTTCGCACTCGCACTGCAGGCTTACTTGTTGTTCCTACACTGTATGAAAAAGTCCTAATATAAAGGTATTTTACTGTGTATTTTACAGTTTTGTTCTGTTCTTCTAGATTATCATTAAATTTACATCAATAGACTGTGATTTCACATTTCAAATGTAAATTAATGTAAAATCACTGTAATGTAATAAAACACAATTTCCTTGTTTTTTAAATGTATCTGTCTGTACATGTGCATATTTAGATTGTTAAAATACATTCACAAATGTATCATGATTGCACAAATATTTGTCCGTTATGTGAAGGATTGAACTGTTAAATTGAAATGTAATGCTATGGAGAAATATATAACATGATTCCTATACACTTTGTTGACATCAAATAATTATTACTATTATTGCTATTTAGGGCGATCGTGGCTCAAGAGTTGGCAGTTCGCCTTGTAATCAGAAGGTTGCCGGTTCAAGCCCCGGCTCGGACACTCTCGGTTGTTGTGTCCTTGGTCAAGACTCTTCACCTACCGCCTACTGGTGATGGCCAGAGGGGCTGATGGTGCGATATGGCAGCCTCGCCTCTGTCCCAGGGCATGCAATCCATTGTTATTTAAACCAACTGTATATTTCTGTACATTTAAGTATTATTATTCATATTGCCGCGTTCATTGACCTTGTTCATTGTTTGATCACATTAAAATGTTCCTAATTTAATGTTTAAAAGCACTTGAAAAAGGCAAAATCCCATGTAAAATTAGGGCAACAAACTGTATTGTGATTTCTGAAAATAACCGTATTTTTATGGGAAAGTTATTTTCTGTTATTTTCTGGTATTATTTTGGCGCCCCAGCCGCCAGAATATTACTGTTTTTCTAGGATTTTTTTTTTACAGTGTAGAGTATTTTAAGGTAGAATAGGAGACAGAGCCTTCAGTTTTCAGGCCACTCTTCCATGGAACCAGCTTCCAGTTTGGATTCAGGAAGCATACACTATCTCTACTTGTAAGATTAGGTTTCTTTTTGTTAAAAAGGAGTTTTTCCTTCCCAGTGTTGCCAAAGTGCTTGCTCATAGAGAGTCATATAATTGTTGGGATTTTCTCTGTATGTATTAATGTGTGGTTTACCTTACAATATAAAGCACCTTGAGTCGACTGTTGCTGTGATTTGGCGCTTTATAAATAAAAAAATTAATGAACTGCAAGTGGCTTCTTGAACCTTGATGGTGGGTATAAATGGCTGCATCTGTGTGATGACAGTGCAGCAGTGAGTGACGTGAGGGTATATTGGCAGCTTAAGTGTGCTTTGGTTGTAACTGTATGTCTGCTTTAGCTCTGGGGGGGCTACCATGTTCAGTGTTTACTTTGATGCTTGCCATATAAACACTTGCCTGCTTAAATTGCTGCTTAATTTAGAATTATATAACAAGGAGACAGACATGAAACTGCTTGTTAGTCAATTACTCCATGAATTTGGACCCTTTGAAAATAGGGAATTTGTATATTATAAAAATATATTTAATTCCTTACAGCTAATGCAACAAACCCTCAAAAACTCTTTGTTTAAAAGCTGAAGTTGTAATCCTGGAAATCAATGACATCTTAATTGTTTAATTAATAATCCACTGTGTTGGACTAGAGGTAAACTACAAAAACTGTCTTTGAACGAAAAACTATGGAGCTGCTGTTTGTCATATGGTAAAAGTTCATACTATGAAAACCAGCCGGTATTGAACACCATATTTCAAACAGGAAATGACACTTTCCTATTGTATGCTGCAAAAAACATGGAATAGGGTGGTATAATGGAAACAAAGGTCAACTAGAACATGGGTTTTAGATTGCCAGGGAAGACTAGATTGGTCTTCCTTTACCAAACTAGTCTTTTACCATCATTTATGTTGTTTACTAACAGTCCAGACACTGAGCTTAACATATAGACGTCAGTTGACACGTGATCAAACTCCCTAAATAGAACATTCTGTGTCATTTGTGGTTGGCCAATCAAACACAGTCATCTTTGAACAGCAAAGTGAGGTTGAAGAATCTTTGCATTCAGCACCAGAGTGTGAACACGATGGCATCTGCGCAATTTGTCTTCTATCTGACATGTTTGTTCTTGGGGGAAACAGGTGAGTTTTTTAAAACAGGAGCATGAAACGTTTTCCGTCCTTCCTTGTGTCTAAAATGTTCATTTACGTTCTTTCATTTTATTTCAGCTCACACAAATGACCTCAAATTCTCCTTGTCTCTTCATCAAGAAAGACATTTTGTATCAGCTAATACTGGGGACGATGTGACTCTGCGCTGTTTGTATGAAGGTAACGATGTGGCAAGGTTTTACTGGTATAAGTTTAATTTGGGAAAGGAGTCAAAGCTCATTTCCTCATTTGTTCTCAACAAAGTGGACACCCAACCCACGCTTCATGATGAATTCAACACTGATCCACGATTCACAGTGAATACTGAAAAAGGCAACATTGACTTAAAGATAGAAAATCTGGACGTTTCAGACTCAGCTACTTACTATTGTGCAAGCAGCTATGGGTACATGTTTGCATTTGCAGAGGGTACTGTTATTGATGTAAAAGGTTCAGGGTCGAACATCCCAACTTTAGTGCAGCAGTCAGCATCTGAGACCATCCAACCAGGAGGCTCTGTGATTCTGAACTGTACAGTACACACTGGGACCTGTGATGAAGAACACAGTGTTTACTGGTTCAGAGACTCTGAAGAGTCTTTCCCAAGAATCATTTACACCCATGGAGGCAGGAATGATCAGTGTGAGAGGAAACCCAACACACAGACACACACCTGTGTCTACAACCTGCCAATGAAGAACCTGAATACGGCTCATGCTGGGACGTACTACTGTGCTGTGGCCTCATGTGGACACATACTGTTTGGAAACGGGACCAAGCTGGAGTGTGAGTAACTGTTTTGTTGATATATTACAATCTTACATAGCAGCAAGCTACAGGATCTATAATATTTCCTGGTGTCTGTCCACAGATGAGAGGAACTGTTGTGTCTTTGTGTATTTCTTGAGTGGAGCGTTGGCATTCACCACACTTCTCAGTCTTTTAATGGCTTTCATATTGTATGTGACCCACAAGAGAAACAGCACTAAACACGCAGGTACTGCAACCTTTATTGTTATTGACATTATCTAATCAGTACTGACACAGCTTTACAGTAAGAACATTTTATCTGTTCTTTTCAGAGTATCGTTCCAGAATTTCTCCTGTTTCTTCAGCAGTCGCACAGGTAATTTTTTGGGAGGTTAACATTAAAATGTTAACATAACTGGAACATTTTGGACTCAGTTTGTTTTCATTTTTATTTATTTTGAGCAATTTTAAATAATTTTGCATTTGATATTTTATAATCAGGTAGCTCAAAATGAAGAAAACATCCATTATGCCGCTTTGAGGCACCACAAGGCTGACAGACCAAGAAGACTGAGAAACAACAGCAAGGCTGAATGTGTCTACTCAAGCATAAAGCAGTAGAAGTGGACGTGTTTCTTATCTATATCAATACTTTCGATGTCTTTAAAGCGTTTGTTTGTCTGTTCATAATATGAGCAGTCCAGCGCTGTATCAGTCTCTACCAAATACAAAACAGTTTTTGCTTTTAACATAGGTAAGAGTTTTGAAGCTGGATTGGAGGTCAGAGTTAGATCACATCAAGTGTAGCGAAGGTTAATATGACTTTTAACTGATGATGCTTAGATTCATTCACTTAATTCCACCCTTATTCCAACGTTATGCTTTCTTAAAAAAAGACAGTATAAAAAGTGTCAGTGTAGAGGATACAAATCAGCCACAACATCTCATGAAACATCTGCTTACATCTTGTGAAATTCAGTTATGTATATTCACAAAGAGCAGTAAATGTCAGAGCAGCAGGAGCCCAGATCGACTGATCGCATTCTGTACACTAAGAAAATCTAATATAAATTACTGCTATGTGTGCAGCGAATCTGCATCGGGCAGTGTTTCATATTCATGACTTAAATCCATTTGCATTGGAAAATATATTTAAAAAGGATGATAATTTTTCACTACAAAAGTTCATGGACGAGTTGAAGGTATTACTGTTATACATGACCTGTATTTTTACATAGATGAAAATAGAACCTTCCCAAATTTAGGATTTTTTTTTTTTTACATGGTTACATTGGGCACTGATTATACTGGCGTTGGTGTATGTCGTATGTGATCAGCTATTGAACATGTGCATTTTATTCTATTAAGCCTGGTGAGCAGTTTTGTTCTGCTCTGTTTTTGCTTGTTTGATGTTTTTGTTTACATTTCAAAAGTGGAATTATTAAAAGAAATGTAAAAATACACTTAACAAAAAAATATTTCCATTTAACACTGTTTTCATAAAGCTGCTAAACACAATGTTTGAGAGCATGAATGTAATAAATTTTTGACATTGTGTTTTAGAACTGTAATCTTCTACAATCTTTCTCATTACTTTTACCATATTAACATTCAGATTTAGGACTTGATATTGCTTTATATGCACTATATGGATTCAAATATGGGGCCAACTAAACATTGCTGCAGGAGCTGCTCATCCATGGAAATACATGCCACAAAACTCCCAGTACGCATTTGTTCTGTCAGCATTCATGCTAGACGAGGATTGAAACTCTTCTTGATTATGTAGAGCATTAGCAACCTTCATGCACTATGCGCCGCTCAGGTCACACACTTTGTTCTCAATGTGTATCTCTCATCACGTTTTGACACTATGCTGTGAATGTGAAGCTCTTTCTTTGCATACAGTGTGACTTTAAATCAGCCAATCAAATACAGTCTTGCCCCTGAAGACACTATGAACAGAAAGATTCTTTCCATTCAAGTCACGGATTTGAACATGATGATATCTCCACCATCTGTTTTCTATTTGATGCTTTTGTTCTTTGGGGAAATGGGTGAGTTGTGTTTTTTCCTCAGTAACGTTTATCTTTTAGAGATCAAGGTCACTGTCAGTGATGTTCCTACGTGTTTCTAAATCAGTTGTCTTTGCTTTTTTCCTTCTATCATTTCAGCTCAGAAGAGTCATCAACTCTCATCTGTTCGTCAAGACAGAGTTTTTATATCCACTAATGTCGGGGAGAGTGTAACTTTGCAGTGTTTCTATGAAGGTGAAGTGGTAGCAAGGTTTTACTGGTATAAGCAAACCCTAGGCGAGAAGCCAAGACTCATTTCTAGCTTCTTTTCGTATCATAAAAATGGCACTTTTTATGATGAATGTGAGAACAATCCACGCTTCACACTGTCTACTGAAAAAGCTCAAAACCATTTGACGATAAAAAATCTTCAGGTTTCGGACTCAGCTACCTATTTCTGCGCGAGTAGCTTTTCGGTAAGTTTTGAATTTGCAGAAGGAATCACTGTGAGTGTTAAAGGTTCAGGTTTGAACAGCCGGCCTTTAATTCAGCAGTCTGCATCTGAGACCATCCAACCAGGAGGCTCTGTGACTCTGAACTGTACAGTACACACTGGGACCTGTGATGAAGAACACCGTGTTTACTGGTTCAGAGACTCTGAAGAGTCTCATTCAGGACTCATTTACAGCCATGGAGGCAGGAATGATGAGTGTGAGAGGAAACCAAAGACACACACAAACACCTGTGTGTACAGCCTGCCAATGAAGAACCTGGATGTTTCTCATGCTGGGATCTACTACTGTGCTGTTGCCTCGTGTGGATACATGCTTTTTGGAAACGGGACCAAGCTGGACTTTAAGGGTAAGTACAGTTAAGAAAAGTTTTTACTCCCACTTTGAAGTCAATATTTTAACAAAGTTGAAAACTCCGTAATGTCTCCTGCTGTTTGAATATGTAGACAAGCTGGACTCTCTTCTCTTGGCGTATGTCTTACATGGAGCAGTCGCATTCAATACAATCCTGATTGTATTTCTAATTTCCTCAATGAGTTTGAAGAAGATAAAACACTGTCTCTGCACAGGTAACTTGTGCTGTAATGTATGCATATATACAAGATGCATATACACTGAATTTCATGTTACTTTGATATCAAATCTATTCTTTGGCTTTCCAGAATCTCACAGAAGATTTTCAGATCTCACCATGACAAATGAAACGGTAATGTCTTCTTGGATTGATGGGAAATTGTGTTGTTGTTTTTCCCCCACTAACCACATTTGTGATTTTCATCTTTTCTTTACCAGGGCTATGAAAGTGCGAACAAGATCAACAACACAGGAAGACAGGGGGATGACACCTGGAGTGAATGTGTTTACTTCAGTGTAAATTAGTAAAACTAATGTTTCATCTGTGTTTAACAGAACAAGAGATCATGCTTTCTCATTTTAAAGTATATCATGGTAAAGTTTTCAAACATCTGTGATGACTGTAGAGTTTTGCATCAAAAAATTATTAAACAAACCTTTCAAAAGAAAATGAACACAAGTGGATTTCTGATATACACTCACTTGTCAGTTGGAGACAACTTTTTGCCTTCAGAGCTGCCTTTAACCTTATATGCTGTTTATATTCTAGGCCTTCACAAGACTCATAAATGTATACAACAGATTTTGAGCTACAGATCAATTAAAATGTATAAATACCCTGTCTGACATGAATAAATGTATGATTAATCCTAGTGTGTGGTGACTTTTACAGAAAGCTAAGCATGATGATTACAGGCGGACCACCACTGACCGCTTTCATGAGCTCAGAAACACAGACCTGGATTTTGAGTTTATTAAAATATATAAATAACAACAAAATCAGCTGAATGAAATGGTTTGAACAGTGTGTGATGGATAAAATCTACAGGGGACAAAATAAAAAATTAAGCTTGTTAAACACTTTACATTCAGACATTCTCATAGATGCTAATCTAACGTGTCTGTTTTATTAAACTGGACACAGTCAGACCAGCCATCCCCTCTCCATCACGCTCAGCTTCCTTTGCTAACATACTAAAGGAGGTACTAACAACTTTTTTACCCTCCAGCTTCTTTACATCAGACATGTTGGCCAAGGTGATTGGCAAGAAGAAACTCATCTGTTATGATGATGCCTCAGTTGCTAATGCTAATGCAACACAAAGCACAGATCATGGATCGAAAAACACTGGAAACAGAGCCATTCCCAGCTTGCCTAGCATGCTGGTGTCCCATCAGTTTACCTTGAATGACAAGTGGTTTTTGCACAATGAACATGCACAAACCACAAGAAAAAAGCTGCTGACCGCAGTCATTACAGTCAATTTTGAATGTATCACCATGAATATAGCGGAGATTTCATCAACAAATCTGACTATGGACAAATGATGGTAGAAATGTAAAAGATTGACAGGAGAGGAGCTGTATGACAGCGCTGCCTGAGATGAAAGGTGAAAGGTGAAAGACTGATTTTCTTTGGTACTTTTAATTTATGCCCATTTTTAGAGAAAAACATTTATGTTCAAACAATTTCATGTTCTGTTTTTTCATAAGATATAAAAACATAACAACCATAATAGTTTAATTATATTTTACCTAAAGTTGGAGAGAACATTCTATAAATGCTGTGATTTATTGAACAAAACCTTTTTAACTGCCATCTATAATAACCAATATCAGTTCAACATAGTGATGTTCGATTCGTGAACGAATCGTTCAATACTCGAGGATCACTTTACTGACTCGTGAATCATGATTCACAAGCCCAACTGACTCACTGACTCATCCCTGTTTCGGTTAGCAAACTAATTCGCTTAGTAGAAATATATCTAGCTTATAATTAAAATTGTGGGGGGGGGGGGAGACACACAACAGCCAGTTTCTTAACAAAAGCATTTCTGCTCTGAACTGGAAGAAAAAACCCTGAGTAGAAGCTCACATCAAGAAAATAGCTCCTCGGTTCACAGTAGCATCGCTCTGCTAACATGCTAACAGCACATTTGAGCTACTCACCGTTGTCACTACCCGATCCGTACCGGAAACCCGATCGGTACCCCGCATGCGCAAATCTTATGTCACTTCCTCTCTTTGCCAACATTGCGACATTTAATATATTTGAATGATACGGTTAGCGCCCAGTTAGCTCCTAGCATTTCTCAACAGCTCTGCCTCCTTTTCGACTGCCCGGGACATTTAAACAATGGACACCTCCGTATACAAACAAATTCATGCTTTTCTCCTCAACAGAGAGCGTCCCCCGATTGAACAACAGCGCCGTAAAATAAGAAGAATGTGTCACGTGAAGATTCATCAGCCGGATTAAGTGTTTACTGACAATTGACAGTGATAGCAGACATCATCATCACTATTCCAGTCAATCCTCTCCAAACAGACAAGCATAAACACACTCGACTATCACTAAATCAAATTTAACACACGTTTGTAATGACGCCAATTCAGTTTAAAATAGGGTTCATTCGCTCGGTCAGCAGGTGGCAGTATCCTCGTACACTGGGGAGTAAACTGCCATTAAACGAACAGAAGAAGAAGAAAACATCTGCACATGCGCGGTATGGATCGGGTAGACCCGATTTGTACGGTCCGACTTTGCACATGCGCAGTAAGGATCGGGGAGTCCCGATCCTTAAGTATCTTTTTATTTTTCGTTTTTTGTCTACATTGTACTGAAATGCTTCATTATTGCAAACATTTTAAGATATACTTATTATTCTTAATGTCTTAACAGATACTCTAACCCATAACTATCGTAAAATGCTACGACCGGAAGTAGACACCTTTCGTGCATGCGGGGTACCGATCGGGTTTCCGGTACGGATCAGGTAGTGACAACCCCCTCCCTTCCTGTGTTGAATCGTAAGCATAAGCAAATCACTCAGGACTCGCTCACCCCCTCCCTCCTGTGCTGAATCATAGAGCGAACGAATCACTCAGGACTCGCTCACCCCCTCCCTCCTGTGCTGAATCATAGAGCGAACGAACAAATCACTCACTCACTCACCCCCTCCCTCCTGGCTCACAGCGTCTTCTTCTTCTTGGTTGGCAACCAATGTTAAGGCGCATTACCGCCCCCTGGCTCACAGCTCAGTGGACATTTAGATGAGAAAATATATATTTAACACATTTAAGGAAAATACTAATAAAATAAAAATAAACAAAATAAATGTTTATTAAGCAATTTTGATAGGAAATTGCTTAATTTTAGAAATGTTTTTGCTCTTTTTTGCTCTATAAAATAGTTGGGGTTTTTTTTAAGAATCATTCATCTTAGCAGTGGGATTTACATGAAAAGAGAAACAAATTAAGTTTGAGTGAAAATGTAAATTTTTTGCACTCTCTGTAAATCCCACTGCTAAGATGAATGATTTTCAGTGAATCAAATGACTCAAAAAACCCGATTCACTTTGGTGAGTGACTCATTAAAACTCGATTCAGTAAAAAGAATCAAATTTACCATCACTAGTTCAACATTAGTTAGAGAAAACAAACTGTTTGCTTATAGTTATCTAGTCTGTGCATTTAAAACAGCTGTGGGAAATCTGTGTTTGGGATTTGCAAATACTTCCCACATCATTATTACTATTATTATCATTGTTGTTGTTGTTCACAATTAAGTGTAGTCCATTAATAATAGCTATAGCCAATACCTACAAACAGAATGGCATTTGGCTGGGAAGTAAACTCCAGATGTTGGCTTCCATTAACATTCTCACCACAACTGAAAGACTGTCATCTCAGATATAAAGATGAAGGCTTGGGTAGCTCTCTGAGGGACCAGAGTGAGATGAGGATGGGGAAGAAGAAGAGCACATAAATGTAAAGCACACAGAATAGAAGCTGACTGACTCACAGAAAGTGGTCCAAAAAATATTGGACTACAGTAATAATGTCAGTATTGAATAAGAAGAACAGACTAACATCCAAATATCCACGAATTGCTGCAGTGCAACAATCCCACCAATAACCAGTGACTGCACGAAGATCAGTAAAGCACACTGCAATGAAACTGACAGACTCATTGAAGGTGGGA
Source organism: Maylandia zebra (assembly GCF_041146795.1). Taxonomy (NCBI): domain Eukaryota; kingdom Metazoa; phylum Chordata; class Actinopteri; order Cichliformes; family Cichlidae; genus Maylandia; species Maylandia zebra. The sequence continues at coordinate 46,493,979 of NC_135169.1, forward strand.
TAGAAAGTGATTGGGCTGGGATTTGCAACAGTCCCAGTATATGTTATTGGCGTCTGCCATTTTACTTCTTTTTCACCGACTAAAAGACCATTCATACTTCAAAGCGACTGGCTCAGTTGTGTGCTGTGTCTCTATTCAGATTTTCAAAATTTTGTACTGTCTATTGGCTTAATGGCAGATTTGACACACTCTGTTCTCTCTTGTATGTTGATAGTTGTGAGTTCAAATGCAGCATAAAACATCTTTCACCATGCCGTCTTTCTTTTTGTGTGTTATGTTGTGTATTACATATCAACACAGTTTTTAGAAATCTTTTTTTCTCTCCTTATAATCTAAAGCACAAACTGTCATTTCCCCATGTACACAATTATTTCATGCTGCAGAGGCACTGCTTTACTACAACAAGGTAAATGACCCTGAACAGTGAAGGCGACTACACTTTGAATACAAATCAAAGGTGGCATCAAGAGAGGTTGAAGTCAAACAGAGTTGTAAGGAGAAAAAGTAAAACAATGAATTCCTCTGTGATTTAGTTGAAATGGAATTATGCTAAAATGAATGTTCATGTGAGAATGTGCTGAAGACAAATCTAATTGAAGTAGTGATGAAAAAAGGGATGAAACTATTTTCAATTTTAAACTTTGTTTTAAAACATGTAAGTGGGGAAATAGAGAGAGAGAATGATAGGGTTTGGCTGGACAGCAGAAGATTTCATATAAACAACGTGATTGTCTATCTAGATAAGGGGGAGAGGTGTGTGGGCTCTTGACAGAGCATACATTAAAGCAACCATAGACATTCTTGAACGGTTCCCTGCGCCTTCTGTAAGATGAGCAGTTGGAAATTCCAGCAGAGATGACAGTGGGATCATTCGCTGCCCAGATGGAGGATTTCCAAATTGGACTTTGGCTCTGCTCATCATCATCATTGGTGTTTTGGATTGTATTTCTGAGAAGAATTTGTACTTTCATTGCTTACATGGTGGATTGCAGCTTCCCAAGCTTCTCGCAGCCTTTCCCAACTATGTGAAGATTTTGGATCCCACTGTATTCCTGAAGGGCTAAATATCCACAAAGTCCTGTTTTCCTGTTAGATTATTTTGTTTAACATTGAACGATGAGATAAAATACATCTCTAGTGCTCTCTCCTCCAAGCTTGCGCCAAGTAAAAGTAAAAATGTGAATCTTATGAATCCTATACCAGCCCTTTAAAAATAACAGTCCCATGGCCATACAAATCCAGGCCTCTAAAATCAGCCCAGAAATTCCAAGGACCACGACTGAGAGGGGAGTTCCTGCTAATGGGTGTGGCTTATCAGATGAAACAGGGAAGACACACCTGGACTTCTAGGCAGTGAGAACTGGGCGAGTCCTCTCACCCACACCAGTTCCATCTGAACTCTGCATTGCCTTGGCTAGTACTCATACGGTCAGAGGATGGGATGCTTTAAACAGAGAGCCGACACAGGCATGTTGCATTGGGGTGCTGGTTCTGCAGATCTACACTACACTGTAAAAAAAAAATCCTAAAAAAACAGTAATATTCCGGAAGCTTGGGCACCAAAATAATACCAGAAAATAACAGAAAATAACTTTCTCATAAAAATACGGTTATTTTCAGTAATGACAATACAGTTTGTTGCCCTAATTTTACATGGGATTTTGCCTTTTTCAGGTTCTTTTAAACATTAAATTAGGAACATTTTAATGTGATTAAACAATGAAATTACCTATAAACAAGGTCAATGAATGCGGCAACATGAATAATAATACTTAAATGTACAGAAATATACAGTTAACAGTTGGTTTAAATAATAATGGATTGCTTGCCCTGGGACAGACTGACAGAGGCGAGGCTGCCATAACGCACCATCAGCCCCTCTGGCCATCACTAGTAGGCGGTAGGTGAAGTGTCTTGACCAAGGACGCAACGACCGAGAGGGTCCGAGCCGGGGCTCGAACCAGCAACCTTCTGATTACAAGATGAACTGCCAACTCTTGAGCTACGATCGCCCTAAATAACAATAATAATAATAATTATTTGATGTAAAAAAAGTTACAATCATGTAATCATCAGTTAGAATCATGTTATATATTTTTCCATAGCATTTCATTTCAATTTAACACTTCAATCTTTGAAATAATGGACAAATATTTGTGAAATTATGATACATTCGTGAATGTATTTTAACAATCTAAATATGCATATGTACAGACAAATACATTTAAAAAACAAGAAAATTGTTTTTTGATTTTATGTTAATTTACATTTGAAATGTAAAATCACAGTTTCTTTATGTAATTTTAATGATATTCTAAAAAAACAGAACAAAACTGTAAAATACACAGTAAAATACTTTTATATTTTTATATTATATATATTTTTCTTTGTGCTATTTACTATAGTAAATAGCACAAAGAAAAAACCACAGGATCATACAGTGACATTTCCCAAATGGCACTTTTTCAGTTCCTCGTTCTAATTTCTTTCTTTGACTCATCTCCTAACATCTAGCAGTACTATACTCACTGTTTTAGAGTAATGTCAATTAATATAATATTTGACAAATGCATCAAAGATCGGAAAAAAAAAATTGATAAAATTGGTCATCATGAATAACTGTGGATAAATATGATTTATATTGCTGGAACCAGTATGGATTTATTTTTAACCCTGTTAAAAATAAGCTGGTTTTAAGATACACAAAATATTGCAGGTTAAAGCGTGAAATATTTTGCATTTTTCAAGGAAATGAAGAACTGAAAAAAATTCTAAATCTCTTAAATGCATTTAAAAATAACCTTCAGTTTACTTATGAATAGAATAAAGAAACTGTACACTTCCTTGATATGTAGGTTACATGTCGTTAGCTTCATAGCATAAGTGCCTAAGTCATTTTTTGGTCAAATTGAGATTTTTGCCTAACTTTACTCCCCTACCACTGCTGCATCATCCTGTCCGTCTGCCTATGTCATTGGCCAATCACAACACTCATAAGAGTCAAAAAACATACTTGCCTAAGTCATTCATTTGACTTAGGCAGTTTTACCATTGGACTTAGGCAGTTTTGCTACAATCAATTTGACTTAGGCAGTTTTGATGTATGCAAAATGGCTGATAAGAAGAAGAGGTTGACCGCAAGTGAAGCCCTTGCTCTTCTTTTTGATTCATTTACATCTGGTAAAAGTTCATATTTTTTTAGTTTTTTGGTCACTAAATGTATTTTCATTCAATCAAAGAGGTTATGACCATGTTAAAAGATTACTTTTTTGTTGCAAACAAAGTATGATGGCTAGCTAACATTAGCGTTAGTAGTGTAGCATTAGCATAGTAATGTAGTACAAGCTAGCAGCTAGCTAACAGCAGCATGCTACCAGAGTAAATCTTTGGCAATTTCAAAGGCAATTTGAGCATTTTCAGCAAGTTTGCAAATTATATTATGTTTCAAACATTTGCTTTTTATTAGGAGGAGAGTCTAAGGACGGGGGACGCCCTGGGTTCATTGTTAATTGTTAAATTGGACTTTATATTGACTGTGTTCAAATGACTGATACTGGTTGAACTCTATTGCCAGTAATATTCATGTAGCCCTTTGAGGCGACTGTTGTTGTGATTTTGGGCTATACAAAAATAAATTGATTTGATTTGATATTAATAGTACAAATTGATTTTTTTTTTTTTTTTACATAGCAGACATTTTGACTACACAAGTAGATTTAGATGTCATCTTGATTTACCATTTTAAGATACTCCAACAGCATTTTATTTTCTGTTGTATCATCAGGAAAGGAAGTTGATGTGAACTTAGAGGAGTTGGTGGATATAGATGAGGGAGAAGGAGGAAATTATGTTGATATGGGGCAACAGACTGATAAGCAGCCAGAGGAAGGAGAGGAAGATGAAGGAGAGGAAAAGAAAGGGGAAGGAGAGGAAGATGAAGGAGAAGAAAAGGAAGGGGAAGGAGAGGAAAAGGAAGGAGAAGGAGAGGAAGATGAAGGAGAGGAAAAGAAAGGGGAAGGAGACGAAGATGAAGGAGAAGAAAAGGAAGGGGAAGGAGAGGAAAAGGAAGGAGAAGGAGAGGAAGATGAAGGAGAGGAAAAGAAAGTGGAAGGAGACGAAGATGAAGGGGAGGAAGAGGAAGGAGGGGAGGTGGAAGCAGAGGAAGAGGAAGCCAGTCCAACCCCCAGCACTTCTGCTGTTCGTCACAAGCGTCCACTGCCCCATACGTGGAAGAAAAATGTCATCAAAGAAAAGCGTCTGAAGGGAGAGAATTACAAGAATACAATGGGACAGGAGAGACCACCAAAGGCCATGGGCCCACCATGCACATCACAGCACTGCTTCAAGTCAACGAAAAGAAGTTGTGAGCTACTGACTGAAGTTGAGAGAAGAGGAATCTTCAACAATTTCTGGTCCATGCCTTCCTGGGAGACACGCAAGGTGTATATCCAGACTGTTGTTGAAAATGTGCCCATAAAACAGAAGAAAGGTGGTGTTGATTCAAGGAGAACAACATCTCTGCTATACCACCTGCAACTCTCAGATAGATGCAAAATACCTGTGTGCAAAAATCTTTTCTGTTCCACACTTGGTATTGCCCTGAGAACCATTGGATCATGGTTAACTGCAGGCATGAAACCCAACACTCATACCCAGCCCAACCCCAAGATCAATAAGACTGGTCCTCATATGCCAATATCAGATGGAGACCAGGCCTTCCTGAAAGAGTGGCTCTCTGGAATACCTACAGTCCCATCCCATTACTGCCGCCAGGTTCCCTCTTATCAGAACAAGAAGTTCCTGGAGCCAGGAACCGTTTTGAGAGAGCTTCACAAGGAATACCAGAATGCTGCCAATGAGAATGGAAAGCGTGCTGTGAGTGAGACATACTTTCGGAAGGTTTTTGGAGAGCAGGATTACTCTGTGTTCATTCCAAAAAAAGACCAATGTGACATCTGTGTAAGCGCCAAGGTAGGAAATACAGATGAGGATGCTCTTGCTACACACTTGAGATTGAAGAGTCAGGCTCAAGCTGAAAAGGCTGCAGACAAAAATGAATCCAGTGACACACTTTCAGTGTGGACAATGGACCTTCAACGCGTTCTTCTTTGCCCCCAGACAAAAGCAAGTACAATGTACTACAAAACTAAATTACAGATGCACAACTTTACCTGCTTCAACATGAACAACAGAGATGGGTACTGTTATGCTTGGGAAGAACATGAAGGCTCCCTCAGCAGTGAGGTTTTTGCACATCTGCAGTCCAACCACTTTGAGTCTGTCCTACAGGCCAACAGAAACATTGAGAAAGTCATTGTCTGGAGTGATGGCTGCGGGTATCAGAACCGGTGTGCTACCATCAGCAACGCCTACCTTTACCTGGCCATGAAGCATGGTGTCAGCATTGAGCAGAAATTTCTAGTTGCAGGCCACACACAGATGGAGTGTGACTCCATGCACAGTCTAATTGAACGGCGCATTGTGCAAGACGTTTACACTCCACGAGATTACGTTGTCATCTTTGAGGCTGCACGCATTAATCCATCCCCATACAGGGTGACTCAACTATACCACAATGACTTCATGAAGTTATCTGGCACCTATGTCACCAATATTCGACCCGGCAAAAAAGTTGGGGACCCCACAGTCCATGACCTCCGGGCTTTGCAGTACTTGACTGATGGACGGATCAGGTACAAGCTGGATTTTGAATCTGACTGGGAAAACCTGCCTCGGCGCATCAGCATACCCGACAACAAGCCATTCAAGTGGATCCCACTCTTTCCTGCTCAGTTGCCCATCACCCTGAGGAAATACAGTGACTTACAGTCAATGAAAAATGTACTACCAAGAGTGGCCCACAAGTACTATGATGATCTTCCTCATCAGTAGTATACATAGCCTACCAAATAGTACACACACACACACGCACGCACACACACACACACACACACACACACACACACACACACACGCACACACACACACCCGCACACGAAGAGAAAGAGAGAGAAGAGAGAGACAAACACACACAGACAGATACAAACACACATAGACACACGCACACCTCTTTTATGAGCCTACAGGCCTCCTCTGCAAATTAATGGGTGGGTGAGGTGAAGTGAGTAAGTCTCCTTACTCTAGCTGCCATTTTGTGATTAAAATTGAAAAGTTACAGTGTGTTATGGTTACATTATAGTATGTCATGTTCATTTTATAGTTTGAAGAAAAACTGCCTAAGTCATAGGCATAATCTGCCTAAGTCACTTTTATTAGACAAAAGAAATGATGTTGGGTTTTGTTCTTTTTCCATACTTTTCCTCACATATACTTAAATGTTCTGTGAAAATATCAATTAAAAATATGCATGTGATATTTAGAAAATTAGTTTTTTCTTGTTTTCCGAAAACACAAAAAAATGACTTGGGCAATTATGCTATCAAGCTAACGATGTAAGAGTGGCGAATTGATCACTTTCTTATATAGTAAAGATGGTGATAGAAATACATTATTTTTAGCCACTAGTGCAAATCCAAAGTCACTTCAGACATGCTTATCTGAAAGTTTCCTTATGCTCTTATTTGATCCAAGGTGTTTTTTGTTTAATATGCATTTTTTTCCCCAATGAACATGTAAGAACATGCACATAGAAAAGGGTAAAGATTATAAGTTTAGGCAGTGGCGAAGGAAATTGGTACTGCCAGCAGTGTCCTTCACCACTGAGCTATTTGTTGTACAAACAACCCTTACACTAAGTTGAAGTCTCTACATAATTCCTGTACTAGACTAGATATTAAAAAATAATATTTAGATCAGTGAGATCCGTGAAGTGCAATCCGAGTAAGACTGAGTGGTCAGTTAAATTTCAATAACTTGAAGTTCAGTGGAAAGTTCAAGAGCCACTTTGTTCTCCATGTGAATCTCATCACGTTTTGACACTATGCTGTGAATGTGAAGCTGTTTCCTTGCATACAGTGTGACTTTAAATCAGCCAATCAAATACAGTCTTGCCCCTGAAGACACTATGAACAGAAAGATTCTTTCCATTCAAGTCACAGATTTGAACATGATGATATCTCCACCATCTGTTTTCTATTTGATGCTTTTGTTCTATGGGGAAATGAGTGAGTTGTGTTTTTTCCTCAGTAACTTTTATCTTTTAGAGATTAAGGTCACTCAGTGACATGAGTTCTACTTTTTTTAAATCAGTTTTCTTTGTTTTGTTTTTTTCCTTCTATCATTTCAGCTCAGAAGAGTCATCAACTCTCGTCTGTTCGTCAAGACAGAGTTTTTATATCCACTAATGTCGGGGAGAGTGTAACTTTGCAGTGTTTCTATAAAGGTGAAGTGGTAGCAAGGTTTTACTGGTATAAGCAAACACTGGGAGAGAAGCCAAGGCTCATTTCTAGCTTCTATTCGTATGATAAAAATGGCACTTTCTATGATGAATGTGAGAACAATCCACGCTTCACACTGTCTACTGAAAAAGCTCAAAACCATTTGACGATAAAAAATCTTCAGGTTTCGGACTCAGCTACCTATTTCTGCGCGAGTAGCTTTTCGGTAAGTTTTGAATTTGCAGAAGGAATCACTGTGAGTGTTAAAGGTTCAGGTTTGAACAGCCGGCCTTTAATTCAGCAGTCTGCATCTAAGACCATCCAACCAGGAGGCTCTGTGACTCTGAACTGCACAGTACACACTGGGACCTGTGATGAAGAACACAGTGTTTACTGGTTCAGAGACTCTGAAGAGTCTCATTCAGGACTCATTTACAGCCATGGAGGCAGGAATGATGAGTGTGAGAGGAAACCAAAGACACACACAAACACCTGTGTGTACAGCCTGCCAATGAAGAACCTGGATGTTTCTCATGCTGGGATCTACTACTGTGCTGTTGCCTCATGTGGATACATGCTTTTTGGAAATGGGACCGAGCTGGATTTTGGGTGTGAGTAGAAGCTTAGCACACATTTCTTTTACTGATGAATAGTTCTGTTTACAATTAAAATGTTATTACAAATTGGAAAAGCTGCTAACATAATATCTTATTGTCATATTTGTTACTGCAGCTCAGGAGACTTGTCTTCTCTCTGTGTATTTCTTAATTGCTGCCTTGGCATTCACCACAATCCTGATCTTTATACTGGCTTTCTTAATTTATGGTATAAGCAGATGGCAGTGTACAGGTAAATGTTGCTGTTCATATACTATTTATATAAAATTACCATCCAGTATGGTTGAAATATGATTTGTGTGTCTGTCTGTTTGTTTCAGGGTCTAATGCAAAATTTTCAGCTTCCTCTATAACAAACACAGAGGTAGAATAATACAATTCTAAATCATTTTGTTATTATGACAAATATCTGTCATTTTTAAAATTTTATAACATGTGCCATATTGTGATTTGTGGATTTATTTCATTATCAGAATTGTGAACCTGAAGAAACCCTTCATTATGCTGCTTTGAGGGTAAAAAAGACCAGCAGATCTACAAGAAAAAGAGAGAATCCAGAGGATAAATGTCTGTATTCTACTATCAAATAATAAAACTTTACATGTTTACTTCTGTGTAATAGGGCTTAAGCGTAGCAGTATCATGTGTACTTTTGTCTCAAATATGACTTGTTTAAAAGTACATTGGTTGCTGTATTTCTCTTCTTTTTCTCATTTATTGCTAATATAAATTACAACTGAAAAGTTGATTATAACATCGCAATATTTGCTGAATGTCCAAACATTAAATGCTTGTTTTCTTTTTTTATTCACAGAGTCTATATTTCCTAATTGGCTGATAAATTATTGACATACTAAAACGGTATCATTTTAATATGAAATTTGTTATGTCAATATCCAGTATTTGCTACATACATAAATATATGTAACAAATACTCTTGGGCAAGATACTAATGCCAAGTTGCTCCCCAATGCATTCACTGAAGTATGAATGTGTGTGAATGTTAAATAGAAATCATTTACATTGTGTAAATGTGTGAATATGGCAAGTTGTGTAAAGTGCTTTGAGTGTTCAGTTAGAGTTGTATCAAGTTGTACAGAATATCATTACAGTTCATGTCAAAGACAAACAGTTTCTATTAAAGTGTTGATCTGAGCAACCGACATTAAGTTGTTGATTTCCACAAGTTTTATACTTATTATAATAATAATGATAATATTTGTATAAGTATGAGTATTATAATATTTGACAAAAAAATACTTAAGTATTTGAAGTTTTTGTTAGTTTTATCACTGATTTTGATCATTCTATTATAGATCGTAAAATTAAAATTAGAATAGAATAAATAAACGGTATACCAACACCACACCTAACACATCTGAGGATGTTATTTTTACAGAAGAACATTATGAAAAGTTCAAAATTGATTTTGAATAATGTGTGGAATTTGTTTCACAATAAATGTTCTGTTTTTATACCATCTTTATTTTATTTGCAACTATCTGAATGGCTTTATTTTAAAACTGACCTTACAGCTGGTTTTAAAATGTTAAATGATTATTATAAAACGACGACAGTCAGGATTTATCATCTCATCCACATCTGCCTGACTATTAACCCGGCAGCTTCTCTTCTGCAATGCACGCCGTTCTGCCTCAGTCGACAGCTTCACCTCCTCGGCTCTTCTGCTCAGGCCTGAAACTGTCAAATTTTGATCATTCTGCTCTAGATTACCAAGTCCGGAATCGTAATTAATATGTGATGGGAACACTACCACAAAGGTAACGGTTGACGCAAAAATATAAATGCTGCTCAGTCTGTGGCTTTTAGTCAGACTCTTGGAAACCCCGGGCGAGCATGTACTAAAAAAGTACCTAGTACACAGCAAATCCAGTATACACAAATTAACACTGTCAGCTTTGATTTCAACACTATTAAAGTGTCTATATGGGTCCACACCAAAGAGTGTGAATTTAACTCTTTTTGGAGAGTTGGTATCTTAACTCAGATTTAGTGTTAAATACCAAATCTGTCTGGAGTTGATAATTTAACACTTATCAATGCTAACTAGGTGTTAAGAGTTTAGATATCAAGTCTCACAGAGTATTTTATTTTAACTACATAAGAGTTATCTTCTAATTAATTCTAAAATGTTTAAATTTTACTCTTCTGAACTTTCAGAAATTCCTTGGGAAATACACATTTATTAAAAAGAGCCAATGTTTTTCTGAAAAACATTTATTTTGAACTGTGAACCTCAATTTTCAATCATTTTCTAAAACATGGAACAGTGTACATGCTCTCATTGGAATATTGTTTATCAAAGGGTCTGACATAGGTGTGCTGGTCAATGCAAATGACAGCATGTTCATTACTCTTTTCTTCAATACAATATGCATGTCCTCCATTCATCACTTTGTGGAACTTTAACGTACTTCTGCTCGCCCCCATATTCCATCTTCGTAAGCACATCCTGTGTGGAGATGCAGTCAAAATTAGTTGTGCAGTAATTAATTGCAGCACAGTTTAAAAAAAAGGTTAAAAAACACCTGTTTGCTCAGTTTTTGTGGGACGTTTTCAGGCTTGCGCCATAGTTCTATGCCAACATTTCACGATCTCAACATAGTTTTAGGTGTACTGGACTGAATATTCATATATAAGCATTTTTAACACTATTGTATTTGCCCCCAAACAATACATTTCAGCTAGCTAAAACAGGCTATTATGCTATCACCGAGCAACGTGGCTGTACCTTTCACACAGCTTTGTCTCACAGCCTGCCCACCATCACCACGACTATAGGGTGATGGTGTCCTGACGCAGCAAGGCACAGAAACTTTAAGGTGTGAGGATAACCTAGAGGAAAACGTGTGGTGTGTTTGTGTTATTTTAATGCTCTTATCATTACAGGGAGAAGCCTGCTGCAGAAGGCAAAGTATGAGTTAGGCACGGGAAGAAAGACCAATAGGAAGGCCGAGTTTAAACCACGGCAGCGCCACAACGTTTTTAAACTAATCCCAGGTGGTCAAAATAACCAACTATTTTATGTGAGTCAAAGAATAGAAGATAGATAGAGTTGAGTTTGAAATTAGTAATGACAGGACCACTTTAATGTTAGTGCCACACAGTGTCAAATCTGAAACAAAGCAAACCAGATGAGCGTCGTAGTTTTCTTTCTCTAAATGGAAACTGAAGCAAATCTTCAAAGAAAGCACGACCCATTTTACGTCCACAACGTTGCACAACCAAGGATGTCTGTGGTTTTTCATTTTTCAAGCGCTAAACATGACAGCGATGAGCATGTTTCCTTTACGGGACATTACACATATTCTGTGGTTGGCCGGTCACATGAAATTTCCTCTTTGAAGAGCAGAAAAATTATTTTACCATAATGACACATTTAATATTTGTAGTTTATCTGATACGTGTGTGCGTAGGCATAATAGGTGAGTTCTAATTTTGCTGTTTTGAGATGTCATTTCTCAATTAGGTTTCAGATGTCCACTGCACTAAATATATATGCAATGAAAGAAATGTGTGTGCGTTGTCTTGTATCTTGTTTCAGCTCAGCCAGCTGAACCGCACTCATCTCTTCATCAAGAGACTGATTTTGTTTCTGCTGATGTTGGTGATGAAGTAACTCTGCACTGTTCTTACGAAGGTGAAGCTGCAAGACTTTACTGGTACAAACAAACTCTGGGACAAAAACCAAGACTCATCTCTACCTACTACAGATATGAGGGAAATGGCATATTTTATAATGAATTCAAAAGTAATCCACGCTTTACGTTAGTTACTGGCATCAGTAAAAATCACTTGAAAATAACAGATCTGCGTGTCTCAGATTCAGCTACTTACTACTGCGCAACAAGCTTTACTTTTATTTTAGAGTTTACCAAAGAAACATATCTCAATGTAAAAGGTTCCAGTTTGGACATCCAGACTTTTGTCCTACAATCACTATCTGAGACCATCCAGCCAGGAGACTCTGTGACTCTGAACTGTACAGTCCGCACTGGGACCTGTGATGAAGACCACAAGGTTTACTGGTTCAAAGACTCTGAAGAATCTCATCCAGGGCTCATATACACCCATGGAGGCAGGAATGATGAGTGCAAGAAGAAATCTGAGGCACAAGCACACACCTGTGTGTACAGCCTGCCAATGAAGAACTTGAATGTCTCTCATGTTGGGTCCTACTACTGTGCTGTTGCTTTATGTGGACGCTTACTGTTTGGTAATGGGACCAAGCTGAATGTTGAGGGTAAGTAATTTTGGGAAAGGTTCTATTATCTGAACAAGCTACTCACTATCATGTCAAAGTGTGTAAAGGCAGGCCAGTCCACCATGTAAATACATATTAACTGCTTATCTTAATGACCTTTTGCTTTTTAAAGCATTTCCCACTTTGCCTCTCCAAAGCATGAAATGGACATTCATGCAGAAGTTGTAGTAACTTGCACTAAGCTGCACTAACAGCGGAAAATAAAAATATTTTCTTTCCAGCCAACATAAAAATAATCATGGGAAAACCTTTAAACATATTGTTCAGACATTTACAAGTAAATACGTATTAGGTGCCTAGCTTAATGACCTTTTGCTTTATAACTTAACTGATTAAGACACAAATAAGGCTAGACAACGCTGTTATAATGCTGACATAAGGAGGGAGACAGCCTTTCTAACAGTACAGACAAATACGCTTATTATCCAGCACGCTTTAAAATGGTAAATTTAAATGGTTGCATGTTATTAGGTAGAATTGTTTAACTATAAATACATTTAAAAATGTCCATGCAGTATTGTTAATCTCTGTCCGCTACTTGCAGCAGACATTGACCCATAATAAAAAAATAGTGTCATCAGTATTACCAGACATGGTCGACATCTGTTTGTCTATGGCACAGTTTGCGTTGTATGAGGTGGGTGTATGAGTGGTTGCCTGGCTGCTTCAGTCTACATGTAACACACTAACCCCAAACTGCTCTCTGATGCATCAATGAGTGAGTGTGTTACAGAAATTCAAAAACACTTAAACAGAAAAAAACGTGCTTGTCTGTATGAGGCATGTTGTATAGAGTGCTCCTGGAGAGTACAAAAGTGCTCTATAAGAATCAGTCTATTTAGTGGGTGATCGTGGCTCAAGAGTTGGGAGTTCGCCTTGTAATCGTAAGGTTGCCGGTTTAAGCCCCGGCTTGGACAGTCTCGGTCTTTGCATCCTTGGGCAAGATACTTCACCCGTTGCCTACTGGTGGTGGTTAGAGGGCCTGGTGGCGCCAGTGTCCGGCAGCCTCGCCTCTGTCAGTGCGCCCCAGGGTGGCTGTGGCTACAATGTAGCTTGCCATCACCAGTGTGTGAATGTGTGGATGACTGAATGTGTAAAGTGCTTTGGGGTTCTTAGGGACTAAGATAAGATAAGATAAGATAACCTTTATTAGTCCCACACGTGGGAAATTTGACTAGTAAAGCGCTATACAAATACAGGCCATTTAGCATTTTACCAACCAAGCCAGTTTTGCTGACAAGACAACATCTGTGTTTTAACTTTATTTGTTGGGTTACTATCTCAGTAGATGAAGGGGACACTCTTCTCTTGTTGTATTTCTGGAGGGGGGTTTCAGCTTTCACCAGCGTCCTGAGTGTTTTACTGGCTTCCTTAATGTGCATGACAAGAAAGAAAAACAGGAGCACATACACAGGCAAGTGGTTTAGTATTCCTTAAGTTTGTTTTTTATCCTCCGGTGAATTTGACATTATATTGACACAGTTTTCTGTTTTCCAGATTATCCAGCAAAAAACTCCCCCTTTTTCAAAGCAAATGTAAGTGCATTTTCTTTTGAAAGAAAAAGCACAGTTTTACGTTCCATCCATGTTTGTTAGTTTTTTTTAATAAATGTGAAAGTGACTCAGCTGTTGTACTGTTTTTCATCCCCAGGGTGACCAAGGAGGAGGCTACCTCTATTTCAAACCTTTGAGGGACATGAAGATGAACAGATCAGAAATGCAGATGGACAACACCTGGAGTAAATGTGTCTATTCTAGTGTAAAGCAGTAAAGTGGACAGGCTTTTGGTCTCTGTGTATAAACACAGGACCTTGTGAGGTTCTCTTTGAAGCATGACTTCCCTTATAAAAGACATTTATAAGTTACTATTTCATTCATTTCCTCACACCACAATTTAACATGGACAATAATGACATTTGTATTTCAGACTATTAAAAGTGTCTGTTATGTATATAAAAGAATTATGTGCATTTGTATTTTAATATCATGATAATAATGATCACTTTTTTTTTGCATCGTGAATTTTAGTCCTTCCCCCCTCTCAACCAAAATAATAAAAATATTTTGAATATTCTGACGTTTGTGTGTTGAGATCAGACGTGAGTATGAGTGGAGCGTGAATACAGTGGTTTGAAGTGCCCGCCCCCTTCCCTTCCACCGCACTGTAAAAGACTCATTGCCCTCAAACGCTTTGTTTGTTGCTAAGCGTGGCCCAACCAGTTATTAGGTTTTACGGGGTGAACACTTTTTCACACAGGGCCATGTAGGGTTTTTCTTCCTAATAGTAAACACCTTCATTTGGAAAGTCCCTTGTTTGTTTATATGTGTTATCTTTGTCTAATATTTAAATGTGTTTGATGGTCTAAAACGTTAAACTAGCATCCCCAGGCTTCTACCTTTCTACCTATAAAACCCGAGAGCAGTCAAATGGTGGAAGTGGAAGCTAAATTGGCTAGTCATTCATATGTATATTAGGTCGTTACCTAGGAATTCTGGAGGGAGGGGAGTGGGGGTGAGTGATTGAGGGGGTGGGGGAGTGCACCACTCAGCAGGCCATTTGTAAATATGTGTACAAATGGTTGGTTTTTTGTACTGTTTTTATCAATAAATGTCAGCAACAAAGGACATACAAAGGACATGTGTTGATTTCTCCCTAAGATGGCAAACTGAAACACTGAAACACTCCACTCCCCCACCCCCTCAATCACTCACTGAGTGATTGAGGGGGTGGGGGAGCTGCTAAAAGCGGTGAGCTTCCTTTTGTGTTTCATCTTGATGCATTCTCAATCATCCAGGGAAACAAATCTCCAAAAGTCACCAACTTGGAGTGTTTCAGTTTGCCATCTTGGGGAGAAATCAACACACATGGGTGTATGTCCTTTGTTGCTGACATTTATTGATAAAAACAGTACAAAAAACCAACCATTTGTACACATATTTACAAATAATTCAACATTGTCAGCAATCACTCACAATCCTGGCACTGCCTCTGGTGTACGGACCTCCTCTCCAAGGAAAGAAAATGCAGAGAAGACTCACCACTCAGCAGGCCTTGGAAATGATCCTGACGGAAGTCGACCCTTGTGACTCGGATGGAGAAGACCTAGCAGTTCAGCCGGATTCGGACTCAGAGCTGTCTGATCAGTCTTCCGGTTAGTTTCATTTCATGTTATTTCCTTTTTCATTTCAAACAAGTAAGTGGATGTAGTTAGTAAGTAAGATATTTCAGACATTATTCTGATACAGAGGAGGAGATACTGGAATTATAATTAGTATCTATGCATGCATTTGTGATTTTGTTTGACCTTCCCATTTTGCTCACAATTTGAATTTGTTCACACTGCAGATGAGGAGACTGCTTCTCCACCGAAAAAGAGACCTTGTTTGGGGACTGAGACAGCGAAAGATGGCACAGTGTGGCGTGAAGAACATGTGGGGACCTGTCTCCCTTTCACCCCAATAGAAGCGTACGCTGCAGATGGAGAGCCAACGGCTAAGGCCAGGAGAAGTATCTCGAGTCGCCTTCAGAGCTTCCTGTGTTTCGTCACTCTTGACATGCTTCGTAGCATTCAAGAATGGACTATTCAACATGCACAGCAAACGGAGCATGTTCATTGGTTCATGGACCTCCCTGAACTAATGGCATTTATTAGTGTGAATGCTTGAAAAGCATTCACAGTATTGTTATTCTAATCTTTATTAGTGTGAATGCTTGAAAAGCATTCACAGTATTGTTATTCGAATCTTTATTATTATTATTATTAGTGTGAATGCTTGAAAAGCATTCACAGTATTGTTATTCGAATCTTTATTATTATTATTATTATTATTATATTTTATTTTTCCGTACGTTTTTTCAAAGCCTAGTCCTTCAAAACCGTTCAACTTAGAAAAACCATTCAAACACCGTTAGATTCCTATTCTTTTGGACAACACTGCTTCTATTTTTCATATTTTTAACATTTATATTTTTAATTTTATTCAACTTTATTCAACAAAAATTTATAATGTATTTCAATGGGGAGACCCTTCAAATCCTCATTCAACTTACTCATTTTTAAACTCTTACTACTTCCACATACATTGACATAGAGCCACCATTCAAACTTTAAAACGAAGACAAGACATTCAACTATTCAACTTGTATTTATCTTTTCAATATCTATTATACTTTTTCTTCAGTTCCAGTTTAAGTTTCATGATGTTTTTTCACCCGTTTCAGAGTTTATAATGGGTGTGTATGGGACGGAATGTTGGGGCTAGAGTGAGACAGCTCAACTGCTAGAGTGAGAGGAGCAAAAAAATTTATCTTAAAATCTTTATTAAAACTGCTGCTGTGTCCACAGCGTTTGCTCTACAGCCATCATTTTACCCTCAAAACGTAGCCATGGCTGTCCTCTTTCATCCAATGTGTTTACTATTGTACTAGGTGTTATGGTTCTTTCATAAATGTCACCAATGCACAGCCTCCTCCCTCCAACTCTTCCATAGACTCTAATGTTAAAATGGCTCAGAAGGTTCGTTTGAAAATCAGAAGAGCATGGTGTCTTTCCACTGTCACCACGTCCATATAATAAGCTCCACAGGCATGAAAACTGAGAATTCGGTAGACTAGACATTGCTGTCGCTCACGGTGAAAGAATTTTGTCAATACGACTTTTACTTTTCATTTGGGAGCGATTTGTTTCGGCCTGAATTTTCTGTTCATTTTAAGCAGCAAAAGTGAGGTGCATGTCTGTGTCCGTGTGTATGGAGCCATTGGGTGCGGTCACTATAGCAACCAGGCTCACACCTGCCTGCTTAACGAGCTCTGCCTGCCACTGTACCAAGATTCATCTTAAGCACTTCTCTTTCAACTGCTGCTGTGTCCACAGTGTTACAGCCATCATTTTACCCTCAAATTGTCGCCATCGTTGTTCTCTTTCCAACATCTTGTCTTTCAAAGCTCAGAGATGTAAACTTTTTAAACTGTGTGGATCCAAGTGGAGGGATCACATTTTAGTCATTCAGTGATTCAAAGAATATGACCTTTTAATATTCTTTCAGATGTTTTCTGACTCTAAATGTTCTTTTCTCATTTCTTAGGTTTTTCTAATTTACAATTAAAACATTTTCAGCTTTTTTCCAACTTCTTCTTCTGTGTAACCTTCAGCTTTAAGCAGTTCAGCACTTTGTTTTCAGGTTAAATTCGGGTTTTTTTTTTTTATCTCATTCAACATTTTTAACTTAGAATTCAGCAATTAATTCATTTCAGTGCATACATTCAGATTCAAGCATTCACACTGCAGTTTCTTCAGAAAATGCACTTTCTAGTTAGTGTGAATGCTTGAAAAGCATTCACAGTATTGTTATTCGAATCTTTATTATTAGTGTGAATGCTTGAAAAGCATTCACAGTATTGTTATTCTAATCTTTATTATTATTATTATTAGTGTGAATGCTTGAAAAGCATTCACAGTATTGTTATTCGAATCTTTATTATTATTCTATTTTATTATTATCTATTCCGTACGTTTTTTGAAAGCCTACTCCTTCAAAACCGTTCAACTTAGAAAAACCATTCAAACATCGTTAGATTCCTATTATTTTGGACAACATTGCTTCTATTTTTCTCATTTTTAACATTTATATTTTTAATTTTATTCAACTTTATTCAACAAAAATTTCCCATGTATTTCAATGGGGAGACCCTTCAAATTCTCATTCAACTTACTCATTTTTAAACTCTTACTACTTCAACATACGTTCACATAGAGCCACCATTCAAACTTTAAAACGAAGACAAGACATTCAACTATTCAACTTGTATTTATCTTTTCAATATCTATTATACTTTTTCTTCAGTTCCAGTTTAAGTTTCATGATGTTTTTTCACCCGTTTCAGAGTTTATAATGGGTGTGTATGGGACGGAATGTTGGGGCTAGAGTGAGGCAGCTCAACTGCTAGAGTGAGAGGAGCAAAAAAATTAATCTTAAAATCTTTTTTAAAACTGCTGCTGTGTCCGCAGCGTTTGCTCTACAGGTATGATTTTACCCTCAAAACGTAGCCATCGCTGTCCTCTTTCATCCAATGTGTTTACTATTGTCCTAGGTGTTATGGTTCTTTCGTAAATGTCACCAATGCACAGCCTCCTCCCTCCAACTCTTCCATAGACTCTAATGTTAAAATGGCTCAGAAGGTTCGTTTGAAAATCAGAAGAGCATGGTGTCTTTCCACTGTCACCACGTCCATATAATAAACTCCACAGGCATGAAAACTGAGAATTCAGTAGACTAGACATTGCTGTCACTCACGGTGAAAGAATTTTGTCAATACGACCTATACTTTTCATTTGGGAACGATTTGTTTCGGCCTGACTTTTCTGTTCATTTTAAGCAGCAAAAGTGAGGTGCATGTCTGTGTCCGTGTGTATGGAGCCATTGGGTGCGGTCACTATAGCAACCAGGCTCACACCTGCCTGCTTAACGAGCTCTGCCTGCCACTGTACCAAGATTCATCTTAAGCACTTCTCTTTCAACTGCTGCTGTGTCCACAGTGTTACAGCCATCATTTTACCCTCAAATTGTCGCCATCGTTGTTCTCTTTCCAACATCTTGTCTTTCAAAGCTCAGAGATGTAAACTTTTTAAACTGTGTGGATCCAAGTGGAGGGATCACATTTTAGTCATTCAGTGATTCAAAGAATATGACCTTTTAATATTCTTTCAGATGTTTTCTGACTCTAAATGTTCTTTTCTCATTTCTTAGGGTTTTCTAATTTACATTTAAAACATTTTCAGTTTTTTTCCAACTCCTTCTTCTGTGTAACCTTCAGCTTTTAGCAGTTCAGCACCTTTGTTTTCAGGTTAAATTCGTTTTTTTTTTTTTGTTTTTTTTTTAATCTCATTCAATATTTTTAACTCAAAATTCAGCAATTAATTCATTTCAGTGCATACATTCAGATTCAAGCATTCACACTGCAGTTTCTTCAGAAAATGCACTTTCTAGTCTTTATTATTATTTTTTCCTATTCCGTACGTTTTTCGCCGACTATCTCCTTCAAAACCGTTCAACTTAGAAAAACCATTCAAACACCATTAGATTCCTCTTCTTTTGGAATGGTGTGCTTCTACTTTTCTCATTTTTAACATTTATATTTTTAATTTTATTCAACTTTATTCAACAAAAATTTCCCATGTATTTCAATGGGGAGACCCTTCAAATTCTCATTCAACTTACTCATTTTTAAACTCTTACTACTTCAACATACGTTCACATAGAGCCACCATTCAAACTTTAAAACGAAGACAAGACATTCAACTATTCAACTTGTATTTATCTTTTCAATATCTATTATACTTTTTCTTCAGTTCCAGTTTAAGTTTCATGATGTTTTTTCACCCGTTTCAGAGTTTATAATGGGTGTGTATGGGACGGAATGTTGGGGCTAGAGTGAGGCAGCTCAACTGCTAGAGTGAGAGGAGCAAAAAAATTAATCTTAAAATCTTTTTTAAAACTGCTGCTGTGTCCGCAGCGTTTGCTCTACAGGTATGATTTTACCCTCAAAACGTAGCCATCGCTGTCCTCTTTCATCCAATGTGTTTACTATTGTACTAGGTGTTATGGTTCTTTCATAAATGTCACCAATGCACAGCCTCCTCCCTCCAACTCTTCCATAGACTCTAATGTTAAAATGGCTCAGAAGGTTCGTTTGAAAATCAGAAGAGCATGGTGTCTTTCCACTGTCACCACGTCCATATAATAAGCTCCACAGGCATGAAAACTGAGAATTAGGTAGACTAGACATTGCTGTCGCTCACGGTGAAAGAATTTTGTCAATACGACTTTTACTTTTCATTTGGGAGCGATTTGTTTCGGCCTGACTTTTCTGTTCATTTTAAGCAGCAAAAGTGAGGCGCATGTCTGTGTACGTGTGTATGGAGCCATTGGGTGCGGTCACTATAGCAACCAGGCTCACACCTGCCTGCTTAACGAGCTCTGCCTGCCACTGTACCAAGATCCATCTTAAGCACTTCTCTTTCAACTGCTGCTGTGTCCACAGTGTTACAGCCATCATTTTACCCTCAAATTGTCGCCATTATTGTTCTCTTTCCAACACCGTATCTTTCAAAGCTCAGGCATTTAAACTTTTTAAACTGTGTGGATCAAAGTGGAGGGATCACATTTGAGTCATTCAGTGATTCAAAGAATATGACCTTTTAATATTCATTCAGATGTTTTCTGACTCTAAATGTTCTTTTCTCATTTCTTAGGGTTTTCTAATTTACATTTAAAACATTTTCAGTTTTTTTCCAACTCCTTCTTCTGTGTAACCTTCAGCTTTTAGCAGTTCAGCACCTTTGTTTTCAGGTTAAATTCGTTTTTTTTTTTTTGTTTTTTTTTAATCTCATTCAATATTTTTAACTCAAAATTCAGCAATTAATTCATTTCAGTGCATACATTCAGATTCAAGCATTCACACTGCAGTTTCTTCAGAAAATGCACTTTCTAGTTAGTGTGAATGCTTGAAAAGCATTCACAGTATTGTTCTTCTAATCTTTATTATTATTATTCTATTTTATTATTATTATCTATTCCGTACGTTTTTTGTAATCCTATAACTTCAAAACCGTTCAACTTAGAAAAACCATTCAAACACCGTTAGATTCCTATTCTTTTGGACAACACTGCTTCTATTTTTCATATTTTTAACATTTATATTTTTAATTTTATTCAACTTTATTCAACAAAAATTTATAATGTATTTCAATGGGGAGACCCTTCAAATCCTCATTCAACTTACTCATTTTTAAACTCTTACTACTTCCACATACATTGCCATAGAGCCACCATTCAAACTTTAAAACGAAGACAAGACATTCAACTATTCAACTTGTATTTATCTTTTCAATATCTATTATACTTTTTCTTCAGTTCCAGTTTAAGTTTCATGATGTTTTTTCACCCGTTTCAGAGTTTATAATGGGTGTGTATGGGACGGAATGTTGGGGCTAGAGTGAGACAGCTCAACTGCTAGAGTGAGAGGAGCAAAAAAATTAATCTTAAAATCTTTTTTAAAACTGCTGCTGTGTCCACAGCGTTTGCTCTACAGGTATGATTTTACCCTCAAAACGTAGCCACGGCTGTCCTCTTTCATCCAATGTGTTTACTATTGTACTAGGTGTTATGGTTCTTTCATAAATGTCACCAATGCACAGCCTCCTCCCTCCAACTCTTCCATAGACTCTAATGTTAAAATGGCTCAGAAGGTTGGTTTGAAAATCAGAAGAGCATGGTGTCTTTACACTGTCACCACGTCCATATAATAAACTCCACAGGCATGAAAACTGAGAATTAGGTAGACTAGACATGGCTGTCGCTCACGGTGAAAGAATTTTGTCAATACGACATGTACTTTTCATTTGGGAAGAATTTGTTTGGGCCTGACTTTTCTGTTCATTTTAAGCAGCAAAAGTGAGGCGCATGTCTGTGTACGTGTGTATGGAGCCATTGGGTGCGGTCACTATAGCAACCAGGCTCACACCTGCCTGCTTAACGAGCTCTGCCTGCCACTGTGCCAAGATTCATCTTTAGCACTTCTCTTTCAACTGCTGCTGTGTCCACAGTGTTACAGCCATCATTTTACCCTCAAATTGTCGCCATTATTGTTCTCTTTCCAACACCGTATCTTTCAAAGCTCAGGCATTTAAACTTTTTAAACTGTGTGGATCAAAGTGGAGGGATCACATTTGAGTCATTCAGTGATTCAAAGAATATGACCTTTTGATATTCATTCAGATGTTTTCTGACTCTAAATGTTCTTTTCTCATTTCTTAGGGTTTTCTAATTTACATTTAAAACATTTTCAGTTTTTTTCCAACTCCTTCTTCTGTGTAACCTTCAGCTTTTAGCAGTTCAGCACCTTTGTTTTCAGGTTAAATTCGGGGGTTTTTTGTTTGTTTTTTTAAAATTTCATTTAATATTTTTAACTCAAAATTCAGCAATTAATTCATTTCAGTGCATACATTCAGATTCAAGCATTCACACTGCAGTTTCTTCAGAAAATGCACTTTCTAGTTATTATTATTATTATATTTTATTTTTCCGTACGTTTTTTCAAAGCCTACTCCTTCAAAACCGTTCAACTTAGAAAAACCATTCAAACACCGTTAGATTCCTATTCTTTTGGACAACACTGCTTCTATTTTTCATATTTTTAACATTTATATTTTTAATTTTATTCAACTTTATTCAACAAAAATTTATAATGTATTTCAATGGGGAGACCCTTCAAATCCTCATTCAACTTACTCATTTTTAAACTCTTACTACTTCCACATACATTGACATAGAGCCACCATTCAAACTTTAAAACGAAGACAAGACATTCAACTATTCAACTTGTATTTATCTTTTCAATATCTATTATACTTTTTCTTCAGTTCCAGTTTAACTTTCATGATGTTTTTTCACCCGTTTCAGAGTTTATAATGGGTGTGTATGGGACGGAATGTTGGGGCTAGAGTGAGACAGCTCAACTGCTAGAGTGAGAGGAGCAAAAAAATTAATCTTAAAATCTTTTTTAAAACTGCTGCTGTGTCCACAGCGTTTGCTCTACAGGTATGATTTTACCCTCAAAACGTAGCCATGGCTGTCCTCTTTCATCCAATGTGTTTACTATTGTACTAGGTGTTATGGTTCTTTCATAAATGTCACCAATGCACAGCCTCCTCCCTCCAACTCTTCCATAGACTCTAATGTTAAAATGGCTCAGAAGGTTCGTTTGAAAATCAGAAGAGCATGGTGTCTTTACACTGTCACCACGTCCATATAATAAACTCCACAGGCATGAAAACTGAGAATTAGGTAGACTAGACATGGCTGTCGCTCACGGTGAAAGAATTTTGTCAATACGACATGTACTTTTCATTTGGGAAGAATTTGTTTGGGCCTGACTTTTCTGTTCATTTTAAGCAGCAAAAGTGAGGTGCATGTCTGTGTACGTGTGTATGGAGCCATTGGGTGCAGTCACTATAGCAACCAGGCTCACACCTGCCTGCTTAACGAGCTCTGCCTGCCACTGTACCAAGATTCATCTTAAGCACTTCTCTTTCAACTGCTGCTGTGTCCACAGTGTTACAGCCATCATTTTACCCTCAAATTGTCGCCATTATTGTTCTCTTTCCAACACCATATCTTTCAAAGCTCAGGCATTTAAACTTTTTAAACTGTGTGGATCAAAGTGGAGGGATCACATTTGAGTCATTCAGTGATTCAAAGAATATGACCTTTTAATATTCATTCAGATGTTTTCTGACTCTAAATGTTCTTTTCTCATTTCTTAGGGTTTTCTAATTTACATTTAAAACATTTTCAGTTTTTTTCCAACTCCTTCTGTGTAACCTTCAGCTTTTAGCAGTTCAGCACCTTTGTTTTCAGGTTAAATTCGGGTTTTTTTTGTTTTTTTTTAATCTCATTCAATATTTTTAACTCAAAATTCAGCAATTAATTCATTTCAGTGCATACATTCAGATTCAAGCATTCACACTGCAGTTTCTTCAGAAAATGCACTTTCTAGTTAGTGTGAATGCTTGAAAAGCATTCACAGTATTGTTATTCGAATCTTTATTATTATTATTATTATATTTTATTTTTCCGTACGTTTTTTGTAAGCCTACTCCTTCAAAACCGTTCAACTTAGAAAAACCATTCAAACACCGTTAGATTCCTATTCTTTTGGACAACACTGCTTCTATTTTTCATATTTTTAACATTTATATTTTTAATTTTATTCAACTTTATTCAACAAAAATTTATAATGTATTTCAATGGGGAGACCCTTCAAATCCTCATTCAACTTACTCATTTTTAAACTCTTACTACTTCCACATACATTGACATAGAGCCACCATTCAAACTTTAAAACGAAGACAAGACATTCAACTATTCAACTTGTATTTATCTTTTCAATATCTATTATACTTTTTCTTCAGTTCCAGTTTAAGTTTCATGATGTTTTTTCACCCGTTTCAGAGTTTATAATGGGTGTGTATGGGACGGAATGTTGGGGCTAGAGTGAGGCAGCTCAACTGCTAGAGTGAGAGGAGCAAAAAAATTAATCTTAAAATCTTTTTTAAAACTGCTGCTGTGTCCGCAGCGTTTGCTCTACAGGTATGATTTTACCCTCAAAACGTAGCCATGGCTGTCCTCTTTCATCCAATGTGTTTACTATTGTACTAGGTGTTATGGTTCTTTCATAAATGTCACCAATGCACAGCCTCCTCCCTCCAACTCTTCCATAGACTCTAATGTTAAAATGGCTCAGAAGGTTCGTTTGAAAATCAGAAGAGCATGGTGTCTTTCCACTGTCACCACGTCCATATAATAAGCTCCACAGGCATGAAAACTGAGAATTAGGTAGACTAGACATTGCTGTCGCTCACGGTGAAAGAATTTTGTCAATACGACTTTTACTTTTCATTTGGGAGCGATTTGTTTCGGCCTGACTTTTCTGTTCATTTTAAGCAGCAAAAGTGAGGCGCATGTCTGTGTACGTGTGTATGGAGCCATTGGGTGCGGTCACTATAGCAACCAGGCTCACACCTGCCTGCTTAACGAGCTCTGCCTGCCACTGTACCAAGATTCATCTTAAGCACTTCTCTTTCAACTGCTGCTGTGTCCACAGTGTTACAGCCATCATTTTACCCTCAAATTGTCGCCATTATTGTTCTCTTTCCAACACCGTATCTTTCAAAGCTCAGGCATTTAAACTTTTTAAACTGTGTGGATCAAAGTGGAGGGATCACATTTTAGTCATTCAGTGATTCAAAGAATATGACCTTTTAATATTCATTCAGATGTTTTCTGACTCTAAATGTTCTTTTCTCATTTCTTAGGGTTTTCTAATTTACATTTAAAACATTTTCAGTTTTTTTCCAACTTCTTCTTCTGTGTAACCTTCAGCTTTTAGCAGTTCAGCACCTTTGTTTTCAGGTTAAATTCGGTTGTTTTTTTGTTTTTTGTTTTTTATCTCATTCAATATTTTTAACTCAAAATTCAGCAATTAATTCATTTCAGTGCATACATTCAGATTCAAGCATTCACACTGCAGTTTCTTCAGAAAATGCACTTTCTAGTTAGTGTGAATGCTTGAAAAGCATTCACAGTATTGTTATTCGAATCTTTATTATTATTATTATTAGTGTGAATGCTTGAAAAGCATTCACAGTATTGTTCTTCTAATCTTTATTATTATTATTCTATTTTATTATTATCTATTCCGTACGTTTTTTGAAAGCCTACTCCTTCAAAACCGTTCAACTTAGAAAAACCATTCAAACACCGTTAGATTCCTATTCTTTTGGACAAAATTGCTTCTATTTTTCTCATTTTTAACATTTATATTTTTAATTTTATTCAACTTTTTTCAACAAAAATTTATAATGTATTTCAATGGGGAGACCCTTCAAATTCTCATTCAACTTCCTCCTCTTTAAACTGTATCTACTTCCACATACATTGACATAGAGCCACCATTCAAACTTTAAAACGAAGACAAGACATTCAACTATTCAACTTGTATTTATCTTTTCAATATCTATTATACTTTTTCTTCAGTTCCAGTTTAAGTTTCATGATGTTTTTTCACCCGTTTCAAAGTTTATAATGGGTGTGTATGGGACGGAATGTTGGGGCTAGAGTGAGACAGCTCAACTGCTAGAGTGAGAGGAGCAAAAAAATTAATCTTAAAATCTTTTTTAAAACTGCTGCTGTGTCCGCAGCGTTTGCTCTACAGGTATGATTTTACCCTCAAAACGTAGCCATCGCTGTCCTCTTTCATCCAATGTGTTTACTATTGTCCTAGGTGTTATGGTTCTTTCATAAATGTCACCAATGCACAGCCTCCTCCCTCCAACTCTTCCATAGACTCTAATGTTAAATTGGCTCAGAAGGTTGGTTTGAAAATCAGAAGAGCATGGTGTCTTTCCACTGTCACCACGCCCATATAATAAACTCCACAGGCATGAAAACTGAGAATTCAGTAGACTAGAAGCTGCTGTCGCTCACGGTGAAAGAATTTTGTCAATACGACTTGTACTTTTAATTTGGAAACGATTTGTTTCGGCCTGACTTTTCTGTTCATTTTAAGCAGCAAAAGTGAGGTCCATGTCTGTGTCGTGTGTATGGAGCCATTGGGTGCAGTTACTATAGCAACCAGGCTCACACCTGCCTGCTTAACGAGCTCTCTCTCACTCTGCCAAGGTTAAACCTAAAAATGTTAGATTGTAGTAAGATTAACTTTTTCAATAGTACAATAAGACAGATTTGACAGGGTTTTGCCACAGATTAATAGTTTGTCACTAGTTAGTATATGCCAACTAAGTAGAGCATTGTGATTGGCACAAAGGTTTTTCAGATCTGGGCAGTTGGAGTCAGTTGATGACTTCAAAATCATCCTTTCTGACTGGATAATTAAAGCTCTCAGCATCTATTGGTCTGTAGTTAATTTCCCCACCTTTTAACTAACGTTTAACTAATCTAATCTCATTTAATGTTTCTGTTTATAGTCTGTATAGTTTATCTCCCCACGAATACACTCAAAGTAGTCTTAAAATAAAACCCACAAAACAGTTCAAGATTTAATACCTTTTATTTGCTCATTTAATGCCAGTTGCCCTGTTTTTCTGTATGTCACTCATTCGCTTATACTTGGGCAAAAAGTACCAATTTGTACACTAGTATAGTGTATTTTTTCCCTCTATCTCTCTATGTCTGTCACACACAGAGACCAACACACAGACATGTATATGCTCATTATTGCTGTTCAAACTGATGGTCAAATTTCCAAGCACCACCTGAACGCCTCATCTGTTTTTAACCTATCACTGGACCAACTGTCGTCATTCCGCTTCGCTCTCTGCTGTGGTAAGTACAGTACACTCAGTACTGCAGTGTTTTGTTTTTATGATGGAAAAAATACATGTTTGACATTTAAACTCACATATCAAGTCCAACAGAGTTAAAAAGAATTCAAAGAAGAAAGAAAAAAGAATAACCTTCGCTATCATTTATATACGTTTATGATGTTTTGCTGTTAGCAGCAGTGCTAACGCTAGCTTCGATGCTAATGCTAGCAACAATGCTAATGCTAGCAACAATGCTAACGCTAGCTATAGTGCTAACACTAGCCTTAGCACTTGTTAACTGACAAAAATAATATTCCTGTGATATTTCTTGCCGGTCAGTGAGACAAAAGTAAGAAATGAGCTTTATTATTGCCATTGTGGCTCAGTTTTAACAGTAAGAGTGCTAGCGCTAGTAGCATTGCTAACGCTAGCTGCAATGCTAACGCTAGCTGCAATGCTAACGCTAGCTGCATTGCTAACACTAACTGAAGTGCTAATGCTAGCCGGAATGCTAGCGCTAGCAGCAATGCTAAGGCTAGTAACAGTCTAACAGTAGCCTTACATAAGTGGCAATACTTCAGTTAATTAGTTTGAATTGTAAAATGGCTGCTGTATCAGTTGGTGTGCTATATTACTCTATAATTACCCTGCTGACTATAAGTTCAGTGTATCATGTCGTGTGGGCTTTGTATTTCTGTTAGTCTGATAACACTGTACAGACAACTAACGTATTATTTCTCGTGTTACACTTTCAGGAACCTGACTGACACTGTGCTTTGCCTGGTAGGTGTGCACATACTGTAAGAGAAGTAGACCAAAATAATAAAATAATCTGACTAATATAAGATGTAAAGTGATGGGTTCAAACTTTGTGCTAGACCTTTTAAACACAATTTTATAATAAATACACATAAGTGCAGCTTAACAATTGGGCTAAAATATTTTTTTCGTACATTTTTGTAGTCACACTACATGTGATTAATTAATGATTCACTCAATCATATTTGTATTTAAAAATATTATTGCTGAATTTAATTAAATATTTATTCTTTTAAAAAGTGCCCAATTATGCAACTTTTTGCACATGGCAGCCGACAACAGTTTAGCTTGAATATTTGTTTTGTCCTTTTTCAGTAGTCACAATTAGTTCATACAATTACCATGTGATATAATTTTAATAAAATAATTTTTTTCTTGTTTTTTGTTCACAGTGTGCAGAAGAAGAACAAGGACCAGATCTCCAGTCTTCTCTCTCACATCCCAACCCCCCAACCCCTCTATCCTCTGTCCTGCTCCACCTATTGTCTCTGCCTTCTTTCCATCTGTATTTCACTCTGTGGTTTGTGAGAAATTTTGCCAAACCAACAATCCTTTTGCGGTTTGATTTAAAGCCGTGTCTCTCCTGCTCTGTCTGTTCTCTCTGCTAAATTTTCTCTCTACCTGTTTTTCACTCTTGGCTTGCTGCTGAAAAACGCCAAGCCAACAAAGCAATAAAGAGTGCATATTTTGCCTCAACCTATGAACAAACTGAACAAACAAAGAAAAATCTGCGGTTTGATTTAAAGCCGTGTCTCTCCTGCTCTGTCTGTTCTCACTGCTAAATTTTCTCTCTACCTGTTTTTCACTCTTGGCTTGCTGCTGAAAAACGCCAAGCCATTAAAGCAATAAAGAGTGCATATTGCCTCTACCTGAGAACAAACTGAACAAACAAAGAAAACTAATTCACGGTTTGATTGTGATTTCCCAGCCGTGTCTCTCCTGCTCTGCCTGTTCTCTCTTCTAAATTTTCTCTCTACCTGTTTTTCACTCTTGGCTTGCTGCTAAGTTGTGCCAAGCCAATAAAGAGAGTGCATAATATTCTCTCAACTGAAGAACAAACTGTCAAACGAAAGACAACTGTTTAAGACAAATAAAAACAAATATAAAAACAAAGACAACATCTCCTGGTGTGTGCCACTCTTATCTTGTGAACAATTTTTCTAAAGACTAAGAAACACTTGCAGGTGTGTGAAAATGCCAAGGAAGCAGAAAAAGTCACAAGCTGCAAAACAACGCTGGAAAAAGTTTCATGAGTTTCACAAAGTACCAACATGTGAACAAGCTGAGTTTGATTTTCCTCAGAGCTCTGCAGAAGACAGTGTGTCTACAAAGACCAATTCTGACAGTGTCAAACAGGCAGGTCAACATGTTCCTGCACATGTACAACAGGTATCTTATGCTGATGCTGTAAAGAGTGGACTGCAGCATGAATTTAATGAACAACATGAGGTGTCATGTGACCCACAGGTGGGTTATGCTGATTTTTTGAAAAGAGGCTGTCACAGTGATGTGGCAGGACCATCTCATGCAGAAAGACTGAACCTTGAAAACCAGCCCTCTGTTATACATGTCTGTGCATCTCGCAGCCAGGCTCATCCTAAATATGGAGACTCCAGAAACAAGCAGTGCACATGTAACTCACTCACATTTCTTGCTTTCCTTCATGAGAATGAAAACATGACTACAGCTGACCTTAATCTGGTCTTGGATAAAGGTGATGTGATGTACAAAGAGGCCAAGAAAAGATTTCCTAAAAATATTCATTTGGCAACCGATGAGCTGCCAGACAAAGTTGATGCTCGCAGGTCTATGTATCATGTCGACATGACACAGCCTTCCCGGTATGGGACATTTGAAGAACCTCCAGAGGAGGCAGTAGATACCTTTCTGAGCTTAGAAGCAGGACTGAGCTGCCTGTTGTCAGATGTGCAGTATGCCTTACTGATTATGAGTGGATTGTGTATCGCAGTGTTCAGATCCACATCAGGCATATATGGTTTCTTTGACCCACACCCCAGAACACCCATTGGTCTTCCTCTACTACTACAGTCACGTAATCGTGGTACAGCTGTGATGCTGAAATTCACACTCCTCAGTGACATGATTAAGAGGCTCCAAGATTCTTATGAAATGATGGAGATATCACCCTCTTGTAACTATGAACTGAAGCCTGTGCAGTTCTACAGTATGAGCACAGTCAACCTGAGTGATACTATCACAGACACAGTCTGCAGACCAACAGCTGCCACTGCTGTGGCACCTACTCACTCTGATACAACTGTTGATGAAGCAAACCCCTCTACTCCAAGGAGAAACACAACCACTGATCCGACTGAAAATATCTTTTGTCAAATGTCCATTTGTACGCCACTGGTGAAACAAAAAGAAGTCCACATGACTCAGTTCACATCATATGAAGATCAGAATGAACCTCCTAATATACCAACTGAAGAACTATGCAGTGAATTAAGTTTCCTTCCATCAAGTGATGCTTTTTCATGTCAATCAAATGCTGCCATAACAAATGTTGCTGCCTGTGACCTTTCTGATATAGTTTTACAAAAAGTGAAAAAAGTTAATAAACAACAAAGGCAAAAAAGGAAAAGAAGATTAATGGCATCAGAGAAACCCAGAAATCAGAGAAAAGAAAACCAAAAAAGGAAAGAACGACAAAAGTATGCTTCAAATAAAGATTACAAAGAAAAGAAAAAATCTTGCACAAGCGAGACATATAAAAACAATCCTGAAGTTAGACAAAAACAACAACAGTATATGAAAAGACGTTACTGTGAAAATGATGAATTCAGACAGAAACAACAGCAATATATTAGAAGACGTTACTGTGAAAATGATGAATTCAGACAGAAACAACAGCAATATATTAGAAGACGTTACTGTGAAAATGATGAATTCAGAAAGAAACAAAAACAATATGTTAAAAAACGTTTTTCTGAGAATGCTACAGTTAGAAAGAAACAACAACAATATATTAAAAGACGCTACTGTGAGAACGATGAATTCAGAAAGAAACAACAACAATATATTAAAAGACGCTACTGTGAGAACGATGAATTCAGAAAGAAACAACAACAATATATTAAAAGACGCTACTGTGACAATGCTGAATTTAGACAAAAACAAAAAAACTATATCACTAAAAGGTATCAAGAAAACCCTGAATTCAGAGAGAGACAGAGATCTCGAGTGACTCAGCGTTATGCACGTGACAATGCATTCAGAGTAAGACACAGACAACTAATGAAACAACTAATGCGAGACAGGTATCAAAGTAATCTTGCATTCAGGATTATGCACAACATGAGATGTGCAATGAAAATAAAAAGGAAATACAGATGGGTGAACAGACAAACCCAAGAGAGTGACAACAGTGTGATCAACGAGGCCATATCTGTGTTCAAATCACAAATCAAAGCTGGACCATCATACCCATGTACTGTATGTTTCAAGGCTTCATTTCCAAACCAAGTGCGACCCTGCACAAGGTCAAAGTATGTCAAAAACCCACATGTGGTTGCAACATGTTTGACTGGAAGATTTGTTCATGTTTGTGATGAAAACTGCAGAAATGAGCAGTGCAATGTTCCCGATGAGAGAAAGAGAGAGTGGATTTGTCACACCTGCCACGATCATCTTAAAAATGGATCCATGCCAGCACTTGCTGTTGCCAATAAACTGGATCTTGCTGATATTCCACCTGAACTGTCTGATCTCAACATACTGGAGAGACATCTCATAGCCAAGTGCATACCATTTGCCAAGATCATTCCTCTTCCCAAAGGCAGACAAAGAGCAATTAGAGGAAATGTGGTCTGTGTCCCATCAGAGGTACAGGAAACTGTTGAAGCGTTGCCTCGATTAAGAATTAATTCTCAGGTCATGAGAGTAAAATTGAAGAGACGCTTGTCTTACAAAGGTCATCAGCTGTTTCAGACTGTAAGCTGGTCTAAACTTGTGCAAGCACTGCATAAACTCAAGCAGATTCATCCACAGTATAAGGATGTGAGCATCAGAGATGATGCTGAGCTGTGTGATCCAACACTTCCTGATGAAGATGATGATGATGATGAAAACATGAATGAGGACGATTATGATGAGGCTGATTTAATGGAAATTGACAGCTGTGAGAAAAATGCACTGAGTGAAGCACAAAATAAAAATGAACAGGATATTGACATGTTACCCTGTGATGGTGAACAATCGCATGAACAGATGAGAGATGATTCAGAGCAAGCAGATGGACTGACTAATGGTGGTTTTGCACTCGAGTCCTGTTTGCAGCCCCCTGATGTGGCTGAGGAGATATTATGTTTCAGTGAAGGAATCTACTCTGTTGCTCCTGCAGAGAGAAACAATCCAATAAGTTTTTTCAAAACACCTAAACTGGAGGCCATGGCCTTCCCTGTGCAGTTTCCTACAGGCCAAAACACACTTGATGAAAGAAGGCTGATCAAAGTATCCCCCAGTGGGTATTTCAAATCAAGACTTTTCTGCATTGATGATCGTTTTGCCAAAGACACAAACTATTTATTCTTTGCACAGTTTGTGACTGAAATACACTTGGCTACATCCAGCATGACAGTACAGTTAAGGAAGGCAAAGCCTCTGACCAGAGATGGTAGAAAAATAACCTCAGGCATGTTACAAGATAAACATGAGGTGGAGAAACTGGTGCGAAATAAAGATGCAGTGAGATTCATGCAGCCTCTGAGAGGAACCCCAGCCTATTGGGAGAAAACAACAAGAGATCTTTTTGCCATGATCAGACAGTTGGGTACTCCCACGTTCTTTTGCACATTTTCAGCTGCTGAAATGCGCTGGCCTGAAGTGATTGAGGCAATAACAAGGCAGCAAGGTGAACAAGTCAATTTTGAAGGACTTGACTGGTCAGCGAAGTGTGACATCCTGAGAAGCAATCCTGTCACAACAATGCGCATGTTTGACAAGAGAGTTGAAGCATTATTCAGAGATTTACTCTTATCTCCCGCAGAGCCACTTGGCAAAGTCATTGACTACTTTTACAGAGTTGAGTTTCAGCACAGAGGAAGCCCACACATACACTGCCTCCTGTGGGTAGAAGGTGCTCCTGTGTTTGAGGAGGATGATGAGCAAACTGTTGTTGATTTTATAAACAAATACATCACAGCTCAGCTGCCTGATCCACATAAACAACCTGAACTGTACAAAAAAGTAACAGAAGTGCAAAAACACAGTAAGAACCACACAAAGACGTGCTTTAGGAGTTTAAGCTCCGGGTGCCGTTTTGGTTTTCCCAAACCACCCTGCAATGAGACAATGATCACAAGACCCAGTGAGGATGATGCACTGGAAGTAGAAACGGCAAAGAACAAGCTCAGACCACTGAACCAGCTGCTGAATGAACCTGAAACTGCTTCCATGAGTTTAGAGCAGCTCTTGGAAAGATGCAAGTTGACACATGCAGAATATGAGAGATACCTGAATAAAATGAACATGAGGAGTACGATCATACTAAAGCGTGATCCAAAAGACTCTTGGATAAACGGCTATAATCCACATCTGCTTGAAGCCTGGAACAGTAATATCGACATAAGCTTTGTTTTAGATGCTTTTGGTGCTGCAAATTATTTAATGAAATATATATCAAAAAAAGAGGGCGGGCTATCTGAGTACCTGAAAACTGTCATTGAGAACTCCCATAAGGACAGTGTAAATGAGTGCGATGAAATGAGAGCCGTCATGCAGGCATATTCAAAGAAGCGAGAGATCAGTGCACAGGAGTGTGTTGCTCGTGCATGTGGTCTTCACATGAAGCAATGCTCACGTGCTGTAATATTCATTCCAACTGATGATAATCCTGTGAAAATGAGTCGTCCCCTGTCAGTTCTGGACAACACAACACCTGAGTCTTCCAATGTTTGGATGACATCTTTGAATGACAAATACAAAGCCAGACCTGAAACACCAGAGTATGAGGAGATGTGCATGGCAGACTTTGCTGCTACTTGCAGGATTGTCTATGGCCAACAGAAAAAAGGTAAAAATGTTTTGCCCCTTCTCAATGAGATGGGGTTTGTGCAAAGGCGCAAAAATGATAAGCCTGCTATCATCAGATTTCACCGCTGCTCACAAGAAAAACATCCAGAGCAATATTACGGAAGACTGCTTAAACTGTACCTTCCTCATCGTTCAGACCACGAACTGAAAACACCATCGTTGCCAACCTATCAGGCTTTCTATGGTGCTGGCTGTGTACAGCTACCAGGTACTGATCGTCTTGAGTACGTGCAACACATTGTCAAAAGAAACAGAGAAAAATATGAGAAAAACAGTGAAGAGATCGAGAGCGCTGTTGAGGAATATGAGCAGAACAGAGGTGTGACTGACGAATGGTGTAATCTGGCACCTGAATCAGATCTCGTAAGGTTGCCACTTGTTGAACAAGAAAGAGAGCGAGACAATGAAAATGAACAGGAAGATGTGCCCGACTACAGCCGTCAGGCTGATGCTTCAACAGAAGTCAGAGCCATCAGGGAACCCCCTGCTATTGATCCCACATTGTTACGTCAGATGTTTCAAAATCTGAATAAGAAGCAAGCCTGCATATTTTATGCAGTTAGAGACTGGTGCATTAAAAGAGTCTGTGCTCTAAATCCAGAGCAGTTTTTCTTTTATATTAATGGTGGTGCTGGAACAGGAAAATCACATCTTATCAAATGCATCTACTCAGAAGCATCTAAGATACTGAGCAAAGTGCCCAGATATGCAGACGACGTTGACATATCAAAACCCACTGTCCTGTTAACTGCTTTCACTGGGACTGCAGCTTTTAACATTTCTGGAACAACACTGCATTCTCTTCTCAAGCTGCCTAGAAGCTTAAAACCTCCCATTCAGGGACTTGGCAATCAGCTGGATGAAGTCAGATCAGAACTTTTGAATGCTGAAATAATCGTCATTGACGAAGTGTCTATGGTGTCAAGACATCTGTTTGCATATGTAGATGCAAGACTCAAACAGATCAAAGGGACTCGGAGACCCTTTGGAGGCATGTCAGTCATTGCTGTCGGAGACTTCTATCAGCTACCCCCAGTGCGACAGTCTAAACCTCTCTGTGTGCACGACCCGTCTGAGATCGACCTGTGGCGGGAGCATTTTCAGATGATCACTCTGACTGAGATTATGCGTCAGAAAGATGATGTTGTCTTTGCAGAGATGCTGAACAGAATTCGTGTGAAAGGAAAGTTGGATGAGCTTTGCGAAGCAGATAGAAATTTGTTGTCACAGGCCATAACTGAACCAGCCCTTTGTCCAACTGATGCGTTGCACATTTTTGCAACTAATAAAGAAGTGGATGCACACAACTCTGCAACACTGGCTCTGCTCCACACTCATATCATTGACATCCATGCAGATGATTATAGAAAAGATCCTAGAACTGGCAGAATGGCACTTCAAGACAGACCATTGAAAGGAGGTAAAAACGAGTTACCAGACACACTGAAAGTTGCAGAAGGAGCTCGTGTCATGCTCACCAGAAACATTGACATACAAAATGGTTTGGTTAATGGAGCTTTTGGAATACTACTTAGAGTAGTTCACTCTGAAAACGACCAACACATCATCAAGCTTGGACTTAAAATGGATAATGAGACATCTGGAAAGAATAACCGCACACCAGCAGACGACATGGTGTACATTGAGAGAGCAGAGGAGAATCTGAAGCAGAAAGGAGTGGTACGAAGACAGTTCCCAGTGAAGCTGGCCTTTGCATGTACAATACATAAGGTACAGGGTATGACAACTACATCAGCTGTTGTCTCTCTTAAGAGCATTTTTGAGCCCGGCATGGCCTACGTAGCTGTCAGTAGAGTGACGTCTCTCAGTGGACTGTATCTTCTTGATATGGAAGAGAAAAAAATATTCACCAACCCAGAAATCACTGCAGCGCTTGAGAACATGAGACAAGCCAACCTTGATGACATGATGCCTCTTCTACACGTGAGGCAAACACTGAGCAGGTCAGAGGTTTTCACCATTGTTCATCATAATACAGAGGGACTGCCAGCTCACATTAATGACATCAAAAGTCACCATGAATTGTGTCTAGCAGATGTTTTGTGCCTAACAGAAACACACCTGCGGGGCTCTTTTGTCGCAGAGAGTCTCCACTTGGAAAATTACAATTTGTTCAAACGCAACAGACACCTGTCCTACACAAACTTTCCCCAGATGGCTAACAGAAGTGGTGGTGGAGTTGCTGTTTATGTGAAAAGTGACATTCAAGTGCATGAAAAACAGTACATCCATAATGTAACTGACCTTGAATTTCTGGCTTTAAAGGTTGAAGCACCAGTCAGTGCTCTGATTGCAGTTGTATACAGACCTCCAGACTACACTCTGAGGCCATTCCTGAAAAACCTGGTAAGCCTATTAGACTCATTGGAGATCATGGACTGTCATCCCATCATAGTTTGTGGTGATTTTAATGAGAATGTTTTATCCAGTGCAAACAAACCAATCCTGGAGCTGTTTGAGTCTAGGGGATACGCACAGGTCATCACTGCCCCTACCACAGAGAAGAACACACTGCTTGACCTAATTTTCATTTCTCAGTCAGATCGATGTCTCCATTCTGGAGTCATGAAGACATACCATAGTTACCATGACCCAGTATACTGTGTATTGTCCTGTGATGATTCATGATCTAGATCTTTGAATACAGTAAGTAATATCTATATTTTTGAATGACTTAAGAAAGTAGAGCGATGCTTGAACTCCAGAAAGAAGTCCAGACGCTTTTCTTTGCAAGCTCCTTTGACTACGATGACCTGGATGACTGAGAACCTTCACAGACATAAAGTAGAGCGATATTTAAAAGTTGACGCCCTGCATTGCAGTATAATGTTTGAATTGTTTACATAAAATACAATTACATGAATTAAGTAATGATATCAGTAAAAGATGACAATTTTATTTATTACAGAAAATCTAAAATTCACTAACAGTAACCTATAAATGTCAGAAAAATCAAATATAGCAGTTTAAAACGAACAGTGTAGGCATATCCTCTCTGCAGCCAGGCTTCAACATCCTGCCAGGCTGCCCCAGTCTCACTGTGGCTGGGAGGGAGGGAGGGTGGACCAGAGGATTGCCTACACAACACATAAATGTTCAACAGCTTCTTCATTGTTTCTGAGAGAACAACAATGACTAAAGGTTGCTTTTTAAAAAACAAACAAACCTAATTACAGCAATAATGACAGTTAAGCCACTTTATTTTGAAATACTATTTACAAAAATGTTATTATTTGGTTTGTTATAAACTTTAAACTTTTTCAAAAGTATACGATTATATTTTTGGACAAATTTTTCTATAAAACATACATTTTTATGAGCTTTTATCATGTTTCGGCCAGTGTAATCATCAGGGTGGGTCTGGGTTGATAACTGCACATTTCTGTCCAGAAATGTTTCAGCAGTGTTACATATGTAGCACATATGTTACACTTGCTTTCTGTTACCAGCTGATACCCTACATTTGTATAGACAATGGACAGTGTGAGGTTGGGGAGTTGAGTGTGTACGTGTGTGTGTGTGTGTGTGTGGGGGGGGGGGGGGGGGGGGGGGGGGGGGGGGTTAGGTTTCCTTTTTTTTTCCTTTTTTTTTTTTAAGAGAGACACAGTCCTCCTGTGTCTTCTCCAATCTTCACATGTAAGATCCAACAGTGTGAGGCACATAGCAGCCAGAAACTGTAATGCCAAAGAACAGAGAGGCTTCATCATCACCATCTTCATCACCGTACGATCAGAGCGTGAGACTTCACATCTGGAGCACAGGAGACATTCTGTGATAAGTCCTCCTTCTAGCTTGTCCCACAAGCAGTCGGTGAGATTTACTCACAACAAAAAGGGTTAATGACATAATTTCCATGAAAACATGTGTTCATTCTTTGTAAACTGTTTAAATTGTGTTTTCACTTGACCTTAGGAGTGTTAGAGTGTATTGTAATGTCTGTACTCAGGTGTTTCCCTCTGTGATCCATCCCCTTCAGAGCTGAGACACTCAGGACTGAACAGACTGCACAGTTTCTGTGACTGAGCCTCCAAAACACCTTTGAAACCACTCATGATAGAAGGGCTTCATATTTGCAGCAGCACTACTACAGGTATTCAGTTTATTACAGGATGTGTTTGTTTCTTAGGACCAGCTCTGAGTGCACACTACCTAACATATACACCTTTCTGTTCACTACAAACCAACTACTCTGGATCATATGGCCAGTTGGCAGGAATGTTGCTGCAGGAAAACATCCCTGGAGATCACCATCATTGTCAGACTGACTGTGCCTCCTCTGTGCAGTGTCAAGATCCTCCCTAAATGAGTGTGTAAGTTAACATTTTCATTATTTTATTCCCTTTGACAAGACAAGTATCACTGATATTTACATTTACAACTACATATTCCTGTTTTCTGCTCTTCTTTTAAAGTCCTCAGCTATCCTGCTTCTGTGCTGCTTGCCACACATCAAACTCTGGCCGGATGACAGGGAGGATCCACTCTGAAGTCACTGGACATGATGAGGATCATATGGGACTTCATAGTTTCACAGTAACATTGTGCTCTGTGATTACAGGTTTTAAATGGATACAATGACTGCCTCTCTCTGATCAACAGGCTAAAGGATTGTTTTCATTGTTAGTGCTCTGTACAATGTATGCTTATTTAGTATTTCATCACAGAGCAAACCTTTATTTATTTAACATATTTTTATTTTGTTTTAATGTTGAATTAACTGTAGGGATTTTTTTAAGTGGGCACTCGGGATGTCATATGACCAGAAATGTGGTAACTGGAATTCAACAGTATGGAAGAAAAAATCTGCTAAGAACAAAACACACACAAAACCCCCCAAGA
The DNA here is from genome assembly GCF_041146795.1 of Maylandia zebra. Lineage (NCBI taxonomy): Eukaryota > Metazoa > Chordata > Actinopteri > Cichliformes > Cichlidae > Maylandia > Maylandia zebra. Next base: position 46,532,835 of record NC_135169.1, read on the forward strand.
AAATTCAAATTCATTCCATGTAATCCAATCTAAAACATTTTAAACTGCTGAACAGCAACACAAACAGTGTTAAAAAACAGTGTTAACAGAATGATTATGATGAGGTTGTACCAAAGTTTCAGGTCACATGGCACACCTAGTGTGTAGTGTGGAGTATCAGCTGGTAAGTATAGGTTTTTTCATATTTGTGTCCTTAGAGTTCAGATAGATAAAGACTTGTGTATAATAATTAGTCATAAGCACAACTCAAAGTCAGGGACTAACTAAATTTGGGACTTTGTGTCTGAGCCCAGGTTAAAACACTGTGTAAAAAAGCATTTAGCGGCATGGCTGAACAATGCTGTAAACTATTGATACTTATTTATCCATGTTCACAAAAAGGACTAATGTTTTTATTTGATTATTTGCATGTGTTAAACTGTGTCACCACCTTACGCTTTCATTTGAGTTTACTCAAAAGTCTCTATACAGTTCTCTTTTACCACTGTGTGGACTCTGTTTACATTAAAACATAAAAAAGAATGAGTAATAAAGAGAATTGTGTAGACAGATCAGTAGATTAAGTAGACCAATAGAAACAGTTGTTCAGCCATGTTCTAAGAAACCAACACAGTTTAAAGGTTCAGGATTGTGGTTTTAAAAGTGGAATTTTCATGTATTTCATATATTGCTTATTATTTTTATTTACTTATTTAATTTAGTTATTTTTATTTATTCTACTAGTCCTTTTCAGAAAGAAGCTGTAAAATATGACTTAAGATTTTTATGTTATTTTCTATGACATACAAAACAAATTGATGTATATAATACCGGTACTATTAAACATGATATACATATGTGTATATGTCTGAAAAACATTATGCTGTATATGAAAGTTTGTATTTTCTCCAGAATGTTTGTTCATCTTTTCAGTTCAATTTAACAAATTTGTTTTTACATTTATTTTTATTATTTTTTTTATGAATTAGAGATTTATAAAACATAATTCCACTCTTTAAGTGATTAGAAGAATATGAACTTTTGTTATTCATTCAGAGGTTTGCTGACTACATTTTCTTTTTGTCATTACTCATCTTTTTCTAATTAAAATTTTAAACATTTTCAGTTATTTTCCAACTTCTTCTGTGTGAACATCAGCTTTCAAAAGTTCAGCACTTTTGTTTTCAGGTTAAAAATTCTTTATTTTCCAGCTAATTCAACATTTTTAGCTTAATATTCAGCAATTAATTCATTTCAGTGCATACATTCAGATTCAAGCATTCACACTGCAGTTTCTTCAGAAAATGCACTTTCTAGTTATTATTATTATTATATTTTATTTTTCCGTACGTTTTTTCAAAGCCTACTCCTTCAAAACCGTTCAACTTAGAAAAACCATTCAAACACCGTTAGATTCCTATTCTTTTGGACAACACTGCTTCTATTTTTCATATTTTTAACATTTATATTTTTAATTTTATTCAACTTTATTCAACAAAAATTTATAATGTATTTCAATGGGGAGACCCTTCAAATCCTCATTCAACTTACTCATTTTTAAACTCTTACTACTTCCACATACATTGACATAGAGCCACCATTCAAACTTTAAAACGAAGACAAGACATTCAACTATTCAACTTGTATTTATCTTTTCAATATCTATTATACTTTTTCTTCAGTTCCAGTTTAACTTTCATGATGTTTTTTCACCCGTTTCAGAGTTTATAATGGGTGTGTATGGGACGGAATGTTGGGGCTAGAGTGAGACAGCTCAACTGCTAGAGTGAGAGGAGCAAAAAAATTAATCTTAAAATCTTTTTTAAAACTGCTGCTGTGTCCACAGCGTTTGCTCTACAGGTATGATTTTACCCTCAAAACGTAGCCATGGCTGTCCTCTTTCATCCAATGTGTTTACTATTGTACTAGGTGTTATGGTTCTTTCATAAATGTCACCAATGCACAGCCTCCTCCCTCCAACTCTTCCATAGACTCTAATGTTAAAATGGCTCAGAAGGTTCGTTTGAAAATCAGAAGAGCATGGTGTCTTTACACTGTCACCACGTCCATATAATAAACTCCACAGGCATGAAAACTGAGAATTAGGTAGACTAGACATGGCTGTCGCTCACGGTGAAAGAATTTTGTCAATACGACATGTACTTTTCATTTGGGAAGAATTTGTTTGGGCCTGACTTTTCTGTTCATTTTAAGCAGCAAAAGTGAGGTGCATGTCTGTGTACGTGTGTATGGAGCCATTGGGTGCAGTCACTATAGCAACCAGGCTCACACCTGCCTGCTTAACGAGCTCTGCCTGCCACTGTACCAAGATTCATCTTAAGCACTTCTCTTTCAACTGCTGCTGTGTCCACAGTGTTACAGCCATCATTTTACCCTCAAAACGTCGCCATCGTTGTTCTCTTTCCAACATCTTGTCTTTCAAAGCTCAGACATTTAAACTTTTTAAACTGTGTGGATCCAAGTGGAGGGATCACATTTTAGTCATTCAGTGATTCAAAGAATATGACCTTTTAATATTCTTTCAGATGTTTTCTGACTCTAAATGTTCTTTTCTCATTTCTTAGGGTTTTCTAATTTACATTTAAAACATTTTCAGTTTTTTTCCAACTCCTTCTGTGTAACCTTCAGCTTTTAGCAGTTCAGCACCTTTGTTTTCAGGTTAAATTCGGGTTTTTTTTGTTTTTTTTTAATCTCATTCAATATTTTTAACTCAAAATTCAGCAATTAATTCATTTCAGTGCATACATTCAGATTCAAGCATTCACACTGCAGTTTCTTCAGAAAATGCACTTTCTAGTTATTATTATTAGTGTGAATGCTTGAAAAGCATTCACAGTATTGTTCTTCTAATCTTTATTATTAGTGTGAATGCTTGAAAAGCATTCACAGTATTGTTCTTCTAATCTTTATTAGTGTGAATGCTTGAAAAGCATTCACAGTATTGTTCTTCTAATCTTTATTATTAGTGTGAATGCTTGAAAAGCATTCACAGTATTGTTCTTCTAATCTTTATTATTATTATTATTATTATTATTATTATATTTTATTCTGTATTCCGTACGTTTTTTGTAATCCTACTCCTTCAAAACCGTTCAACTTAGAAAAACCATTCCAACACCGTTAGATTCCTATTCTTTTGGACAACACTGCTTCCATTTTTCATATTTTTAACATTTATATTTTTAATTTTATTCAACTTTATTCAACAAAAATTTATAATGTATTTCAATGGGGAGACCCTTCAAATCCTCATTCAACTTACTCATTTTTAAACTCTTACTACTTCCACATACATTGACATAGAGCCACCATTCAAACTTTAAAACGAAGACAAGACATTCAACTATTCAACTTGCATTTATCTTTTCAATATCTATTATACTTTTTCTTCAGTTCCAGTTTAAGTTTCATGATGTTTTTTCACCCGTTTCAGAGTTTATAATGGGTGTGTATGGGACGGAATGTTGGGGCTAGAGTGAGACAGCTCAACTGCTAGAGTGAGAGGAGCAAAAAAATTAATCTTAAAATCTTTTTTAAAACTGCTGCTGTGTCCACAGCGTTTGCTCTACAGGTATGATTTTACCCTCAAAACGTAGCCATGGCTGTCCTCTTTCATCCAATGTGTTTACTATTGTACTAGGTGTTATGGTTCTTTCATAAATGTCACCAATGCACAGCCTCCTCCCTCCAACTCTTCCATAGACTCTAATGTTAAAATGGCTCAGAAGGTTCGTTTGAAAATCAGAAGAGCATGGTGTCTTTACACTGTCACCACGTCCATATAATAAACTCCACAGGCATGAAAACTGAGAATTCGGTAGACTAGAAGCTGCTGTCGCTCACGGTGAAAGAATTTTGTCAATACGACTTGTACTTTTAATTTGGGAACGATTTGTTTCGGCCTGACTTTTCTGTTCATTTTAAGCAGCAAAAGTGAGGCGCATGTCTGTGTCGTGTGTATGGAGCCATTGGGTGCAGTCACTATAGCAACCAGGCTCACACCTGCCTGCTTAACGAGCTCTGCCTGCCACTGTACCAAGATTCATCTTAAACACTTCTCTTTCAACTGCTGCTGTGTCCACAGTGTTACAGCCATCATTTTACCCTCAAAACGTCGCCATCGTTGTTCTTTTTCCAACATCTTGTCTTTCAAAGCTCAGAGATGTAAACTTTTTAAACTGTGTGGATCAAAGTGGAGGGATCACATTTGAGTCATTCAGTGATTCAAAGAATATGACCTTTTAATATTCTTTCAGATGTTTTCTGACTCTAAATGTTCTTTTCTCATTTCTTAGGTTTTTCTAATTTACAATTAAAACATTTTCAGTTTTTTTCCAACTCCTTCTTCTGTGTAACCTTCAGCTTTTAGCAGTTCAGCACCTTTGTTTTCAGGTTAAATTCGGGGTTTTTTTTTGTTTTTTTTTAATCTCATTCAATATTTTTAACTCAAAATTCAGCAATTAATTCATTTCAGTGCATACATTCAGATTCAAGCATTCACACTGCAGTTTCTTCAGAAAATGCACTTTCTAGTTATATTTTATTATTTTTCCGTACGTTTTTTGAAAGCCTACTCCTTCAAAACCGTTCAACTTAGAAAAACCATTCAAACATCGTTAGATTCCTATTATTTTGGACATGACTGCTTCTATTTTTCTCATTTTTAACATTTATATTTTTAATTTTATTCAACTTTATTCAACAAAAATTTCCCATGTATTTCAATGGGGAGACCCTTCAAATCCTCATTCAACTTACTCATTTTTAAACTCTTACTACTTCCACATACGTTGACATAGAGCCACCATTCAAACTTTAAAACGAAGACAAGACATTCAACTATTGAACTTGTATTTATCTTTTCAATATCTATTATACTTTTTCTTCAGTTCCAGTTTAAGTTTCATGATGTTTTTTCACCCGTTTCAAAATTTATAATGGGTGTGTATGGGACGGAATGTTGGGGCTAGAGTGAGGCAGCTCAACTGCTAGAGTGAGAGGAGCAAAAAAATTAATCTTAAAATCTTTTTTAAAACTGCTGCTGTGTCCGCAGCGTTTGCTCTACAGGTATGATTTTACCCTCAAAACGTAGCCATGGCTGTCCTCTTTCATCCAATGTGTTTACTATTGTACTAGGTGTTATGGTTCTTTCATAAATGTCACCAATGCACAGCCTCCTCCCTCCAACTCTTCCATAGACTCTAATGTTAAATTGGCTCAGAAGGTTGGTTTGAAAATCAGAAGAGCATGGTGTCTTTCCACTGTCACCACGCCCATATAATAAACTCCACAGGCATGAAAACTGAGAATTCAGTAGACTAGAAGCTGCTGTCGCTCACGGTGAAAGAATTTTGTCAATACGACTTGTACTTTTAATTTGGGAACGATTTGTTTGGGCCTGACTTTTCTGTTCATTTTAAGCAGCAAAAGTGAGGTGCATGTCTGTGTCGTGTGTATGGAGCCATTGGGTGCAGTCACTATAGCAACCAGGCTCACACCTGCCTGCTTAACGAGCTCTCTCTCTCACTCTGCCAAGATTCATCTTAAACACTTCTCTTTCAACTGCTGCTGTGTCCACAGTGTTACAGCCATCATTTTACCCTCAAAACGTCGCCATCGTTGTTCTTTTTCCAACATCTTGTCTTTCAAAGCTCAGAGATGTAAACTTTTTAAACTGTGTGGGTCCAAGTGGAGGGATCACATTTTAGTCATTCAGTGATTCAAAGAATATGACCTTTTAATATTCATTCAGATGTTTTCTGACTCTAAATGTTCTTTTCTCATTTCTTAGGTTTTTCTAATTTACAATTAAAACATTTTCAGCTTTTTTCCAACTTCTTCTTCTGTGTAACCTTCAGCTTTTAGCACTTCAGCACTTTTGTTTTCAGGTTAAATTCGGGGTTTTTTTTTTTATCTCATTCAAGATTTTTAACTTAAATTCAGTAATTAATTCATTTCAGTGCATACATTCAGATTCAAGCATTCACACTGCAGTTTCTTCAGAAAATGCACTTTCTAGTTAGTGTGAATGCTTGAAAAGCATTCACAGTATTGTTCTTCTAATCTTTATTAGTGTGAATGCTTGAAAAGCATTCACAGTATTGTTCTTCTAATCTTTATTATTATATTTTATTCTGTATTCCGTACGTTTTTTGAAAGCCTACTCCTTCAAAACCGTTCAACTTAGAAAAACCATTCAAACATCGTTAGATTCCTATTCTTTTGGACAACATTGCTTCTATTTTTCTCATTTTTAACATTTATATTTTTAATTTTATTCAACTTTATTCAACAAAAATTTATAATGTATTTCAATGGGGAGACCCTTCAAATCCTCATTCAACTTACTCATTTTTAAACTCTTACTACTTCCACATACATTGACATAGAGCCACCATTCAAACTTTAAAACGAAGACAAGACATTCAACTATTCAACTTGTATTTATCTTTTCAATATCTATTATACTTTTTCTTCAGTTCCAGTTTAAGTTTCATGATGTTTTTTCACCCGTTTCAGAGTTTATAATGGGTGTGTATGGGACGGAATGTTGGGGCTAGAGTGAGGCAGCTCAACTGCTAGAGTGAGAGGAGCAAAAAAATTAATCTTAAAATCTTTTTTAAAACTGCTGCTGTGTCTGCAGCGTTTGCTCTACAGGTATGATTTTACCCTCAAAACGTAGCCATCGCTGTCCTCTTTCATCCAATGTGTTTACTATTGTACTAGGTGTTATGGTTCTTTCGTAAATGTCACCAATGCACAGCCTCCTCCCTCCAACTCTTCCATAGACTCTAATGTTAAAATGGCTCAGAAGGTTCGTTTGAAAATCAGAAGAGTATGGTGTCTTTCCACTGTCACCACGTCCATATAATAAACTCCACAGGCATGAAAACTGAGAATTCAGTAGACTAGAAGCTGCTGTCGCTCACGGTGAAAGAATTTCGTCAATACGACTTGTACTTTTCATATGGGAACGATTTGTTTGGGCCTGACTTTTCTGTTCATTTTAAGCAGCAAAAGTGAGGCGCATGTCTGTGTGCGTGTGTATGGAGCCATTGGGTGCAGTCACTATAGCAACCAGGCTCACACCTGCCTGCTTAACGACCTCTGCCTGCCACTGTACCAAGATTCATCTTAAACACTTCTCTTTCAACTGCTGCTGTGTCCACAGTATTACAGCCATCATTTTACCCTCAAAACGTCGCCATCGTTCTTCTCTTTCCAACACTGTGTCTGTCAAAGCTCAGACTTTTCAATTTTTTAAACTGTGTGGATCCAAGTGGAGGGATTTTAGTCATTCAGTGATTCAAAGAATAGGACCTTTTAATATTCTTTCAGATGTTTTCTGACTAAATTTTCTTTTCTCATTTCTTAGGTTTTTCTAATTTACAATTAAAACATTTTCAGCTTTTTTCCAACTTCTTCTTCTGTGTAACCTTCAGCTTTTAGCAGTTCAGCACTTTTGTTTTCAGGTTAAATTTGGGGTTTTTTTTTTTTATCTCATTCAAAATTTTTAACTTAAATTCAGTAATTATTTCATTTCAGTGCATACATTCAGATTCAAGCATTCACACTGCAGTTTCTTCAGAAAATGCACTTTCTAGTTCTATTTTATTATATTTTATTATTATGGATTCCGTACGTTTTTTGTAATCTATCTCCTTCAAAACCGTTCAACTTAGAAAAACCATTCAAACACCATTAGATTCCTATTCTTTTGGACATGACTGCTTCTATTTTTCTCATTTTTAACATTTATATTTTTAATTTTATTCAACTTTTTTCAACAAAAATTTCCCATGTATTTCAATGGGGAGACCCTTCAAATTCTCATTCAACTTCCTCCTCTTTAAACTGTATCTACTTCCACATACATTGACATAGAGCCACCATTCAAACTTTAAAACGAAGACAAGACATTCAACTATTCAACTTGTATTTATCTTTTCAATATCTATTATACTTTTTCTTCAGTTCCAGTTTAAGTTTCATGATGTTTTTTCACCCGTTTCAAAATTTATAATGGGTGTGTATGGGACGGAATGTTGGGGCTAGAGTGAGAGAGCTCAACTGCTAGAGTGAGAGGAGCAAAAAAATTAATCTTAAAATATTTTTTAAAACTGCTGCTGTGTCCACAGCGTTTGCTCTACAGCCACCATTTTACCCTCAAAACGTAGCCATCGCTGTCCTCTTTCATCCAATGTGTTTACTATTGTCCTAGGTGTTATGGTTCTTTCATAAATGTCACCAATGCACAGCCTCCTCCCTCCAACTCTTCCATAGACTCTAATGTTAAAATGGCTCAGAAGGTTCTTTTGAAAATCAGAAGAGCATGGTGTCTTTCCACTGTCACCACGTCCATATAATAAACTCCACAGGCATGAAAACTGAGAATTCAGTAGACTAGACATTGCTGTCGCTCACGGTGAAAGAATTTCGTCAATACGACTTGTACTTTTCATATGGGAACGATTTGTTTCGGCCTGACTTTTCTGTTCATTTTAAGCAGCAAAAGTGAGGTGCATGTCTGTGTCCGTGTGTATGGAGCCATTGGGTGCGGTCACTATAGCAACCAGGCTCACACCTGCCTGCTTAACGAGCTCTCTCTCTCACTCTGCCAAGATTCATCTGAAACACTTCTCTTTCAACTGCTGCTGTCTCCACAGTGTTACAGCCATCATTTTACCCTCAAAACGTCGCCATCGTTGTTCTCTTTCCAACATCTTGTCTTTCAAAGCTCAGAGATGTAAACTTTTTAAACTGTGTGGATCCAAGTGGAGGGATCACATTTTAGTCATTCAGTGATTCAAAGAATATGACCTTTTAATATTCTTTCAGATGTTTTCTGACTCTAAATGTTCTTTTCTCATTTCTTAGGTTTTTCTAATTTACAATTAAAACATTTTCAGCTTTTTTCCAACTTCTTCTTCTGTGTAACCTTCAGCTTTTAGCAGTTCAGCACCTTTGTTTTCAGGTTAAATTCGTTTTTTTTGTTGTTTTTTTTAAATCTCATTCAATATTTTTAACTCAAAATTCAGCAATTAATTCATTTCAGTGCATACATTCAGATTCAAGCATTCACACTGCAGTTTCTTCAGAAAATGCACTTTCTAGTTATATTTTATTTTTCCGTACGTTTTTTGTAAGCCTACTCCTTCAAAACCGTTCAACTTAGAAAAACCATTCAAACACCGTTAGATTCCTATTCTTTTGGACAACACTGCTTCTATTTTTCATATTTTTAACATTTATATTTTTAATTTTATTCAACTTTATTCAACAAAAATTTATAATGTATTTCAATGGGGAGACCCTTCAAATCCTCATTCAACTTACTCATTTTTAAACTCTTACTACTTCCACATACATTGACATAGAGCCACCATTCAAACTTTAAAACGAAGACAAGACATTCAACTATTCAACTTGTATTTATCTTTTCAATATCTTTTATACTTTTTCTTCAGTTCCAGTTTAAGTTTCATGATGTTTTTTCACCCGTTTCAGAGTTTATAATGGGTGTGTATGGGACGGAATGTTGGGGCTAGAGTGAGGCAGCTTAACTGCTAGAGTGAGAGGAGCAAAAAAATTAATCTTAAAATCTTTTTTAAAACTGCTGCTGTGTCCGCAGCGTTTGCTCTACAGGTATGATTTTACCCTCAAAACGTAGCCATGGCTGTCCTCTTTCATCCAATGTGTTTACTATTGTACTAGGTGTTATGGTTCTTTCATAAATGTCACCAATGCACAGCCTCCTCCCTCCAACTCTTCCATAGACTCTAATGTTAAAATGGCTCAGAAGGTTCGTTTGAAAATCAGAAGAGCATGGTGTCTTTCCACTGTCACCACGTCCATATAATAAGCTCCACAGGCATGAAAACTGAGAATTAGGTAGACTAGACATTGCTGTCGCTCACGGTGAAAGAATTTTGTCAATACGACTTTTACTTTTCATTTGGGAGCGATTTGTTTCGGCCTGACTTTTCTGTTCATTTTAAGCAGCAAAAGTGAGGCGCATGTCTGTGTACGTGTGTATGGAGCCATTGGGTGCGGTCACTATAGCAACCAGGCTCACACCTGCCTGCTTAACGAGCTCTGCCTGCCACTGTACCAAGATCCATCTTAAGCACTTCTCTTTCAACTGCTGCTGTGTCCACAGTGTTACAGCCATCATTTTACCCTCAAATTGTCGCCATTATTGTTCTCTTTCCAACACCGTATCTTTCAAAGCTCAGGCATTTAAACTTTTTAAACTGTGTGGATCAAAGTGGAGGGATCACATTTGAGTCATTCAGTGATTCAAAGAATATGACCTTTTAATATTCATTCAGATGTTTTCTGACTCTAAATGTTCTTTTCTCATTTCTTAGGGTTTTCTAATTTACATTTAAAACATTTTCAGTTTTTTTCCAACTCCTTCTTCTGTGTAACCTTCAGCTTTTAGCAGTTCAGCACTTTTGTTTTCAGGTTAAATTCGGGTTTTTTTTTTTGTTTTTTTTAATCTCATTCAAAATTTTTAACTTAAATTCAGTAATTATTTCATTTCAATGCATACATTCAGATTCAAGCATTCACACTGCAGTTTCTTCAGAAAATGCACTTTCTAGTTATTATATTTTATTATTTTTCCGTACGTTTTTTGAAAGCCTACTCCTTCAAAACCGTTCAACTTAGAAAAACCATTCAAACATCGTTAGATTCCTATTATTTTGGACATGACTGCTTCTATTTTTCTCATTTTTAACATTTATATTTTTAATTTTATTCAACTTTATTCAACAAAAATTTCCCATGTATTTCAATGGGGAGACCCTTCAAATTCTCATTCAACTTACTCATTTTTAAACTCTTACTACTTCCACATACATTGACATAGAGCCACCATTCAAACTTTAAAACGAAGACAAGACATTCAACTATTCAACTTGTATTTATCTTTTCAATATCTATTATACTTTTTCTTCAGTTCCAGTTTAAGTTTCATGATGTTTTTTCACCCGTTTCAGAGTTTATAATGGGTGTGTATGGGACGGAATGTTGGGGCTAGAGTGAGACAGCTCAACTGCTAGAGTGAGAGGAGCAAAAAAATTAATCTTAAAATCTTTTTTAAAACTGCTGCTGTGTCCGCAGCGTTTGCTCTACAGGTATGATTTTACCCTCAAAACGTAGCCATCGCTGTCCTCTTTCATCCAATGTGTTTACTATTGTCCTAGGTGTTATGGTTCTTTCATAAATGCCACCAATGCACAGCCTCCTCCCTCCAACTCTTCCATAGACTCTAATGTTAAAATGGCTCAGAAGGTTCGTTTGAAAATCAGAAGAGCATGGTGTCTTTCCACTGTCACCACGTCCATATAATAAGCTCCACAGGCATGAAAACTGAGAATTAGGTAGACTAGACATTGCTGTCGCTCACGGTGAAAGAATTTTGTCAATACGACTTTTACTTTTCATTTGGGAGCGATTTGTTTCGGCCTGACTTTTCTGTTCATTTTAAGCAGCAAAAGTGAGGCGCATGTCTGTGTACGTGTGTATGGAGCCCTTGGGTGCAGTCACTATAGCAACCAGGCTCACACCTGCCTGCTTAACGAGCTCTCTCTCTCTCTCTGCCAAGATTCATCTTAAACACTTCTCTTTCAACTGCTGCTGTGTCCACAGTGTTAAAGCCATCATTTTACCCTCAAAACGTCGCCATCATTGTTCTCTTTCCAACACTGTTTTTCAAAGCTCAGACTTTTACATTTTTTAAACTGTGTGGATCCAAGCAGAGGGATCACATTTTAGTCATTCAGTGATTCAAAGAATATGACCTTTTAATATTCATTCAGATGTTTTCTGACTCTAAATGTTCTTTTCTCATTTCTTAGGGTTTTCTCATTTACAATTAAAACATTTTCAGCTTTTTTCCAACTTCTTCTTCTGTGTAACCTTCAGCTTTTAGCAGTTCAGCACCTTTGTTTTCAGGTTAAATTTGGTTTTTTTTGTTTGTTTTTTTAAAATTTCATTTAATATTTTTAACTCAAAATTCAGCAATTAATTCATTTCAGTGCATACATTCAGATTCAAGCATTCACACTGCAGTTTCTTCAGAAAATGCACTTTCTAGTTATTAGTGTGAATGCTTGAAAAGCATTCACAGTATTGTTCTTCTAATCTTTATTATTATTATTCTATTTTATTATTATTATCTATTCCGTACATTTTTTATAATCCTACTACTTCAAAACCGTTCAACTTAGAAAAACCATTCAAACACCGTTAGATTCCTATTCTTTTGGACATGACTGCTTCTATTTTTCTCATTTTTAACATTTATATTTTTAATTTTATTCAACTTTATTCAACAAAAATTTATAATGTATTTCAATGGGGAGACCCTTCAAATTCTCATTCAACTTACTCATTTTTAAACTCTTACTACTTCCACATACATTGACATAGAGCCACCATTCAAACTTTAAAACAAAGACAAGACATTCAACTATTCAACTTGTATTTATCTTTTCAATATCTATTATACTTTTTCTTCAGTTCCAGTTTAAGTTTCATGATGTTTTTTCAGCCGTTTCAGAGTTTATAATGGGTGTGTATGGGACGGAATGTTGGGGCTAGAGTGAGACAGCTCAACTGCTAGAGTGAGAGGAGCAAAAAAATTAATCTTAAAATCTTTTTTAAAACTGCTGCTGTGTCCACAGCGTTTGCTCTACAGGTATGATTTTACCCTCAAAACGTAGCCATGGCTGTCCTCTTTCATCCAATGTGTTTACTATTGTCCTAGGTGTTACGGTTCTTTCATAAATGTCACCAATGCACAGCCTCCTCCTTCCAACTCTTCCATAGACTCTAATGTTAAAATGGCTCAGAAGGTTCGTTTGAAAATCAGAAGAGCATGGTGTCTTTCCACTGTCACCACGTCCATATAATAAACTCCACAGACATGAAAACTGAGAATTCAGTAGACTAGACATTGCTGTCGCTCACGGTGAAAGAATTTTGTCAACACGACATGTACTTTTCATTTGGGAAGAATTTGTTTCGGCCTGACTTTTCTGTTCATTTTAAGCAGCAAAAGTGAGGTGCATGTCTGTGTCGTGTGTATGGAGCCATTGGGTGCAGTTACTATAGCAACCAGGCTCACACCTGCCTGCTTAACGAGCTCTCTCTCACTCTGCCAAGGTTAAACCTAAAAATGTTAGATTGTAGTAAGATTAACTTTTTCAATAGTACAATAAGACAGATTTGACAGGGTTTTGCCACAGATTAATAGTTTGTCACCAGTTAGTATATGCCAACTAAGTAGAGCATTGTGATTGGCACAAAGGTTTTTCAGATCTGGGCAGTTGGAGTCAGTTGATGACTTCAAAATCATCCTTTCTGACTGGATAATTAAAGCTCTCAGCATCTATTGGTCTGTAGTTAATTTCCCCACCTTTTAACTAACGTTTAACTAATCTAATCTCATTTAATGTTTCTGTTTATAGTCTGTATAGTTTATCTCCCCACGAATACACTCAAAGTAGTCTTAAAATAAAACCCACAAAACAGTTCAAGATTTAATACTTTTTATTTGCTCATTTAATGCCAGTTGCCCTGTTTTTCTGTATGTCACTCATTCGCTTATACTTGGGCAAAAAGTACCAATTTGTACACTAGTATAGTGTATTTTTTCCCTCTATCTCTCTATGTCTGTCACACACAGAGACCAACACACAGACATGTATATGCTCATTATTGCTGTTCAAACTGATGGTCAAATTTCCAAGCACCACCTGAACGCCTCATCTGTTTTTAACCTATCACTGGACCAACTGTCGTCATTCCGCTTCGCTCTCTGCTGTGGTAAGTACAGTACACTCAGTACTGCAGTGTTTTATTTTTATGATGGAAAAAATACATGTTTGACATTTAAACTCACATATCAAGTCCAACAGAGTTAAAAAGAATTCAAAGAAGAAAGAAAAAAGAATAACCTTCGCTATCATTTATATACGTTTATGATGTTTTGCTGTTAGCAGCAGTGCTAACGCTAGCTTCGATGCTAATGCTAGCAACAATGCTAATGCTAGCAACAATGCTAACGCTAGCTATAGTGCTAACACTAGCCTTAGCACTTGTTAACTGACAAAAATAATATTCCTGTGATATTTCTTGCCGGTCAGTGAGACAAAAGTAAGAAATGAGCTTTATTATTGCCATTGTGGCTCAGTTTTAACAGTAAGAGTGCTAGCGTTAGTAGCATTGCTAACGCTAGCTGCAATGCTAACGCTAGCTGCATTGCTAACACTAACTGAAGTGCTAATGCTAGCCGGAATGCTAGCGCTAGCAGCAATGCTAAGGCTAGTAACAGTCTAACAGTAGCCTTACATAAGTGGCAATACTTCAGTTAATTAGTTTGAATTGTAAAATGGCTGCTGTATCAGTTGGTGTGCTATATTACTCTATAATTACCCTGCTGACTATAAGTTCAGTGTATCATGTCGTGTGGGCTTTGTATTTCTGTTAGTCTGATAACACTGTACAGACAACTAACGTATTATTTCTCGTGTTACACTTTCAGGAACCTGACTGACACTGTGCTTTGCCTGGTAGGTGTGCACATACTGTAAGAGAAGTAGACCAAAATAATAAAATAATCTGACTAATATAAGATGTAAAGTGATGGGTTCAAACTTTGTGCTAGACCTTTTAAACACAATTTTATAATAAATACACATAAGTGCAGCTTAACAATTGGGCTAAAATATTTTTTTCGTACATTTTTGTAGTCACACTACATGTGATTAATTAATGATTCACTCAATCATATTTGTATTTAAAAATATTATTGCTGAATTTAATTAAATATTTATTCTTTTAAAAAGTGCCCAATTATGCAACTTTTTGCACATGGCAGCCGACAACAGTTTAGCTTGAATATTTGTTTTGTCCTTTTTCAGTAGTCACAATTAGTTCATACAATTACCATGTGATATAATTTTAATAAAATAATTTTTTTCTTGTTTTTTGTTCACAGTGTGCAGAAGAAGAACAAGGACCAGATCTCCAGTCTTCTCTCTCACATCCCAACCCCCCAACCCCTCTATCCTCTGTCCTGCTCCACCTGTTGTCTCTGCCTTCTTTCCATCTGTATTTCACTCTGTGGTTTGTGAGAAATTTTGCCAAACCAAGAATCTTATTGCGGTTTGATTTAAAGCCGTGTCTCTCCTGCTCTGTCTGTTCTCTCTGCTAAATTTTCTCTCTACCTGTTTTTCACTCTTGGCTTGCTGCTGAAAAACGCCAAGCCAACAAAGCAATAAAGAGTGCATATTTTGCCTCAACCTATGAACAAACTGAACAAACAAAGAAAAATCTGCGGTTTGATTTAAAGCCGTGTCTCTCCTGCTCTGCCTGTTCTCACTGCTAAATTTTCTCTCTACCTGTTTTTCACTCTTGGCTTGCTGCTGAAAAACGCCAAGCCATTAAAGCAATAAAGAGTGCATATATTGCCTCTACCTGAGAACAAACTGAACAAACAAAGAAAACTAATTCACGGTTTGATTGTGATTTCCCAGCCGTGTCTCTCCTGCTCTGCCTGTTCTCTCTTCTAAATTTTCTCTCTACCTGTTTTTCACTCTTGGCTTGCTGCTGAAAAATGCCAAGCCAATAAAGAGAGTGCATAATATTCTCTCAACTGAAGAACAAACTGTCAAACGAAAGACAACTGTTTAAGACAAATAAAAACTGAAATATAAAAACAAAGACAACATCTCCTGGTGTGTGCCACTCTTATCTTGTGAACATATTTTCTAAAGACTAAGAAACACTTGCAGGTGTGTGAAAATGCCAAGGAAGCAGAAAAAGTCACAAGCTGCAAAACAACGCTGGAAAAAGTTTCATGAGTTTCACAAAGTACCAACATGTGAACAAGCTGAGTTTGATTTTCCTCAGAGCTCTGCAGAAGACAGTGTGTCTACAAAGACCAATTCTGACAGTGTCAAACAGGCAGGTCAACATGTTCCTGCACATGTACAACAGGTATCTTATGCTGATGCTGTAAAGAGTGGACTGCAGCATAAAGTTAATGAACAACATGAGGTGTCAAGTGCCCCACAGGTGGGTTATGCTGACTTTTTGAAAAGAGGCTGTCACAGTGATGTGGCAGGACCATCTCATGCAGAAAGAGTGAACCTTGAAAACCAGCCCTCTATTACACTTGTCTGTGCATCTCGCAGCCAGGCACATCCTAAATATGGAGACTCCAGAAACAAGCAGTGCACATGCAACTCACTCACATTTCTTGCATTCCTTCATGAGAATGAAAACATGACTACAGCTGACCTTAATCTGGTCTTGGATAAAGGTGATGTGATGTACAAAGAGGCCAAGAAAAGATTTCCTAAAAATATTCATTTGGCAACCGATGAGCTGCCAGACAAAGTTGATGCTCGCTGGTCTATGTATGATGTCGACATGACACAGCCTTCCCGGTATGGGACATTTGAAGAACCTCCAGAGGAAGCAGTAGATACCTTTCTCAGCTTAGAAGCAGGACTGAGCTGCCTGTTGTCAGATGTGCAGTATGCCTTATTGATTATGAGTGGATTGTGTATCGCAGTGTTCAGATCCACATCAGGCAAATATGGTTTCTTTGATCCACACTCCAGAACACCCAGTGGTCTTCCTCTATTACTACAGTCACGTAATCGTGGTACAGCAGTGATGCTGAAATTCACACTCCTCAGTGACATGATTAAGAGGATCCAAGATTCTTATGAAATGATGGAGATATCACCCTCTTGTAACTATGAACTGAAGCCTGTGCAGTTCTACAGTATGAGCACAGTCAACCTGAGTGATACTATCACAGACACAGTCTGCAGACCAACAGCTGCCACTGCTGTGGCACCTACTCACTCTGATACAACTGTTGATGAAGCAAACTCCTCTACTCCAAGGAGAAACACAACCACTGATCCGACTGAAAATATCTTTTGTCAAATGTCCATTTGTACGCCACTGGTGAAACAAAAAGAAGTCCACATGACTCAGTTCACATCATATGAAGATCAGAATGAACCTCCTAATATACCAACTGAAGAACTATGCAGTGAATTAAGTTTCCTTCCATCAAGTGATGCTTTTTCATGTCAATCAAATGCTGCCATAACAAATGTTGCTGCCTGTGACCTTTCTGATATAGTTTTACAAAAACTGAAAAAAGTTAATAAACAACAAAGGAACAAAATGAAAAGAAGATTAATGGCATCAGAGAAACCCAGAAATCAGAGAAAAGAAAACCAAAAAAGGAAAGAACAACAAAAGTATGCTTCAAATAAAGATTACAAAGAAAAGAAAAAATCTTGCACAAGCGAGACATATAAAAACAATCCTGAAGTTAGACAAAAACAACAACAGTATATGAAAAGACGTTACTGTGAAAATGATGAATTCAGACAGAAACAACAGCAATATATTAGAAGACGTTACTGTGAAAATGATGAATTCAGACAGAAACAACAGCAATATATTAGAAGACGTTACTGTGAAAATGATGAATTCAGACAGAAACAACA
The DNA here is from genome assembly GCF_041146795.1 of Maylandia zebra. Taxonomy (NCBI): domain Eukaryota; kingdom Metazoa; phylum Chordata; class Actinopteri; order Cichliformes; family Cichlidae; genus Maylandia; species Maylandia zebra. The sequence goes on from NC_135169.1 coordinate 46,550,387, forward strand.
GCAATATATTAGAAGACGTTACTGTGAAAATGATGAATTCAGAAAGAAACAAAAACAATATGTTAAAAAACGTTTTTCTGAGAATGCTACAGTTAGAAAGAAACAACAACAATATATTAAAAGACGCTACTGTGAGAACGATGAATTCAGAAAGAAACAACAACAATATATTAAAAGACGCTACTGTGAGAACGATGAATTCAGAAAGAAACAACAACAATATATTAAAAGACGCTACTGTGACAATGCTGAATTTAGACAAAAACAAAAAAACTATATCACTAAAAGGTATCAAGAAAACCCTGAATTCAGAGAGAGACAGAGATCTCGAGTGACTCAGCGTTATGCACGTGACAATGCATTCAGAGTAAGACACAGACAACTAATGAAACAACTAATGCGAGACAGGTATCAAAGTAATCTTGCATTCAGGATTATGCACAACATGAGATGTGCAATGAAAATAAAAAGGAAATACAGATGGGTGAACAGACAAACCCAAGAGAGTGACAACAGTGTGATCAACGAGGCCATATCTGTGTTCAAATCACAAATCAAAGCTGGACCATCATACCCATGTACTGTATGCTTCAAGGCTTCATTTCCAAACCAAGTGCGACCCTGCACAAGGTCAAAGTATGTCAAAAACCCACATGTAGTTGCAACATGTTTGACAGGAAAGTTTGTTCATGTTTGTGATGAAAACTGCAGAAATGAGCAGTGCAAAGTGCCTGATGAGAGAAAGAGAGAGTGGATATGTCACACCTGCCACGATCATCTTAAAAATGGATCCATGCCAGCACTTGCTGTTGCCAATAAGTTGGATCTTGCTGATATTCCAGCTGAACTTTCTGATCTCAACATACTGGAGAGACATCTCATAGCCAAGTGCATACCATTTGCCAAGATCATTCCTCTTCCCAAAGGCAGACAAAGAGCAATTAGAGGAAATGTGGTCTGTGTCCCATCAGAGGTACAGGAAACTGTTGAAACACTACCTCGATTGAGAATTAATTCTCAGGTGATCAGAGTAAAATTGAAGAGACGCTTGTCTTACAAAGGTCATCAGCTGTTTCAGACTGTAAGCTGGTCTAAACTTGTGCAAGCACTGCATAAACTCAAGCAGATTCATCCACAGTATAAGGATGTGAGCATCAGAGATGATGCTGAGCTGTGTGATCCAACTCTTCCTGATGAAGATGATGAGGATGATGATGATGAAAACATGAATGAGGACGATTATGATGAGGCTGATTTAATGGAAATTGACAGCTGTGAGAAAAATGCACTGAGTGAAGCACAAAATATAAATGAACAGGACATTGACATGTTACCCTGTGATGGTGAACAATCGCATGAACAGATGAGAGATGATTCAGAGCAAGCAGATGGACTGACTAATGGTGGTTTTGCACTCGAGTCCTGTTTGCAGCCCCCTGATGTGGCTGAGGAGATATTATGTTTCAGTGAAGGAATCTACTCTGTTGCTCCTGCAGAGAGAAACAATCCAATAAGTTTTTTCAAAACACCTAAACTGGAGGCCATGGCCTTCCCTGTGCAGTTTCCTACAGGCCAAAACACACTTGATGAAAGAAGGCTGATCAAAGTATCCCCCAGTGGGTATTTCAAATCAAGACTTTTCTGCATTGATGATCGTTTTGCCAAAGACACAAACTATTTATTCTTTGCACAGTTTGTGACTGAAATACACTTGGCTACATCCAGCATGACAGTACAGTTAAGGAAGGCAAAGCCTCTGACCAGAGATGGTAGAAAAATAACCTCAGGCATGTTACAAGATAAACATGAGGTGGAGAAACTGGTGCGAAATAAAGATGCAGTGAGATTCATGCAGCCTCTGAGAGGAACCCCAGCCTATTGGGAGAAAACAACAAGAGATCTTTTTGCCATGATCAGACAGTTGGGAACTCCCACGTTCTTTTGCACATTTTCAGCTGCTGAAATGCGCTGGCCTGAAGTGATCGAGGCAATAACAAGGCAGCAAGGTGAACAAGTGAATTTTGAAGGACTCGACTGGTCAGCAAAGTGTGACATCCTGAGAAGCAATCCTGTCACAACAATGCGCATGTTTGACAAGAGAGTTGAAGCATTATTCAGAGATTTACTCTTATCTCCCGCAGAGCCACTTGGCAAAGTCATTGACTACTTTTACAGAGTTGAGTTTCAGCACAGAGGAAGCCCACACATACACTGCCTCCTGTGGGTAGAAGGTGCTCCTGTGTTTGAGGAGGATGATGAGCAAACTGTTCTTGATTTTATAAACAAATACATCACAGCTCAGCTGCCTGATCCACATAAACAACCTGAACTGTACAAAAAAGTAACAGAAGTGCAAAAACACAGTAAGAACCACACAAAGACGTGCTTTAGGAGTTTAAGCTCCGGGTGCCGTTTTGGTTTTCCCAAACCACCCTGCAATGAGACAATGATCACAAGACCCAGTGAGGATGATGCACTGGAAGTAGAAACGGCAAAGAACAAGCTCAGACCACTGAACCAGCTGCTGAATGAACCTGAAACTGCTTCCATGAGTTTAGAGCAGCTCTTGGAAAGATGCAAGTTGACACATGCAGAATATCAGAGATACCTGAATAAAATGAACATGAGGAGTACGATCATACTAAAGCGTGATCCAAAAGACTCTTGGATAAACGGCTATAATCCACATCTGCTTGAAGCCTGGAACAGTAATATCGACATAAGCTTTGTTTTAGATGCTTTTGGTGCTGCAAATTATTTAATGAAATATATATCAAAAAAAGAGGGCGGGCTATCTGAGTACCTGAAAACTGTCATTGAGAACTCCCATAAGGACAGTGTAAATGAGTGCGATGAAATGAGAGCCGTCATGCAGGCATATTCAAAGAAGCGAGAGATCAGTGCACAGGAGTGTGTTGCTCGTGCATGTGGTCTTCACATGAAGCAATGCTCACGTGCTGTAATATTCATTCCAACTGATGATAATCCTGTGAAAATGAGTCGTCCCCTGTCAGTTCTGGACAACACAACACCTGAGTCTTCCAATGTTTGGATGACATCTTTGAATGACAAATACAAAGCCAGACCTGAAACACCAGAGTATGAGGAGATGTGCATGGCAGACTTTGCTGCTACTTGCAGGATTGTCTATGGCCAACAGAAAAAAGGTAAAGATGTTTTGCCCCTTCTCAATGAGATGGGGTTTGTGCAAAGGCGCAAAAACAATAAGCCTGCTATCATCAGATTTCACCGCTGCTCACAAGAAAAACATCCAGAGCAATATTACGGAAGACTGCTTAAACTGTACCTTCCTCATCGTTCAGACCACGAACTGAAAACACCATCATTGCCATCCTATCAGGCTTTCTATGGTGCTGGCTGTGTACAGCTACCAGGTACTGACCATCTTGAGTACGTGCAACACATTGTCAAAAGAAACAGAGAAAAATATGAGAAAAACAGTGAGGAGATCGAGAGCGCTGTTGAGGAATATGAGCAGAACAGAGGTGTGACTGACGAATGGTGTAATCTGGCACCTGAATCAGATCTCGTAAGGTTGCCACTTGTCGAACAAGAAAGAGAGCGAGACAATGAAAATGAACAGGAAGATGTGCCCGACTACAGCCGTCAGGCTGATGCTTCAACAGAAGTCAGAGCCATCAGGGAACCCCCTGCTATTGATCCCACATTGTTACGTCAGATGTTTCAGAATCTGAACAAGAAGCAAGCCTGCATATTTTATGCAGTTAGAGACTGGTGCATTAAAAGAGTCTGTGCTCTAAATCCAGAGCAGTTTTTCTTTTATATTAATGGTGGTGCTGGAACAGGAAAATCACATCTTATCAAATGCATCTACTCAGAAGCATCTAAGATACTGAGCAAAGTGCCCAGATATGCAGACGACGTTGACATATCAAAACCCACTGTCCTGTTAACTGCTTTCACTGGGACTGCAGCTTTTAACATTTCTGGAACAACACTGCATTCTCTTCTCAAGCTGCCTAGAAGCTTAAAACCTCCCATTCAGGGACTTGGCAATCAGCTGGATGAAGTCAGATCAGAACTTTTGAATGCTGAAATAATCGTCATTGACGAAGTGTCTATGGTGTCAAGACATCTGTTTGCATATGTAGATGCAAGACTCAAACAGATCAAAGGGACTCGGAGACCCTTTGGAGGCATGTCAGTCATTGCTGTCGGAGACTTCTATCAGCTACCCCCAGTGCGACAGTCTAAACCTCTCTGTGTGCACGACCCGTCTGAGATCGACCTGTGGCGGGAGCATTTTCAGATGATCACTCTGACTGAGATTATGCGTCAGAAAGATGATGTTGTCTTTGCAGAGATGCTGAACAGAATTCGTGTGAAAGGAAAGTTGGATGAGCTTTGCGAAGCAGATAGAAATTTGTTGTCACAGGCCATAACCGAACCAGCCCTTTGTCCAACTGATGCGTTGCACATTTTTGCAACTAATAAAGAAGTGGATGCACACAACTCTGCAACACTGGCTCTGCTCCACACTCATATCATTGACATCCATGCAGATGATTATAGAAAAGATCCTAGAACTGGCAGAATGGCACTTCAAGACAGACCATTGAAAGGAGGTAAAAACGAGTTACCAGACACACTGAAAGTTGCAGAAGGAGCTCGTGTCATGCTCACCAGAAACATTGACATACAAAATGGTTTGGTTAATGGAGCTTTTGGAATACTACTTAGAGTAGTTCACTCTGAAAACGACCAACACATCATCAAGCTTGGACTTAAAATGGATAATGAGACATCTGGAAAGAATAACCGCACACCAGCAGACGACATGGTGTACATTGAGAGAGCAGAGGAGAATCTGAAGCAGAAAGGAGTGGTACGAAGACAGTTCCCAGTGAAGCTGGCCTTTGCATGTACAATACATAAGGTACAGGGTATGACAACTACATCAGCTGTTGTCTCTCTTAAGAGCATTTTTGAGCCCGGCATGGCCTACGTAGCTGTCAGTAGAGTGACGTCTCTCAGTGGACTGTATCTTCTTGATATGGAGGAGAAAAAAATATTCACCAACCCAGAAATCACTGCAGCGCTTGAGAACATGAGACAAGCCAACCTTGATGACATGATGCCTCTTCTACACGTGAGGCAAACACTGAGCAGGTCAGAGGTTTTCACCATTGTTCATCATAATACAGAGGGACTGCCAGCTCACATTAATGACATCAAAAGTCACCATGAATTGTGTCTAGCAGATGTTTTGTGCCTAACAGAAACACACCTGCGGGGCTCTTTTGTCGCAGAGAGTCTCCACTTGGAAAATTACAATTTGTTCAAACGCAACAGACACCTGTCCTACACAAACTTTCCCCAGATGGCAAACAGAAGTGGTGGTGGAGTTGCTGTTTATGTGAAAAGTGACATTCAAGTGCATGAAAAACAGTACATCCATAATGTAACTGACCTTGAATTTCTGGCTTTAAAGGTTGAAGCACCAGTCAGTGCTCTGATTGCAGTTGTATACAGACCTCCAGACTACACTCTGAGGCCATTCCTGAAAAACCTGGTAAGCCTATTAGACTCATTGGAGATCATGGACTGTCATCCCATCATAGTTTGTGGTGATTTTAATGAGAATGTTTTATCCAGTGCAAACAAACCAATCCTGGAGCTGTTTGAGTCTAGGGGATACGCACAGGTCATCACTGCCCCTACCACAGAGAAGAACACACTGCTTGACCTAATTTTCATTTCTCAGTCAGATCGATGTCTCCATTCTGGAGTCATGAAGACCTACCATAGTTACCATGACCCAGTATACTGTGTATTGTCCTGTGATGATTCATGATCTAGATCTTTGAATACAGTAAGTAATTTCTATATTTTTGAATGACTTAAGAAAGTAGAGCGATATTTAAAAGTTGACGCTCTGCATTGCAGTATAATGGTTGAATTGTTTACATAAAATACAATTACATAAATTAAGTAATGATATCAGTAAAAGATGACAATTTTATTTATCACAGAAAATCTAAAATTCACTAACAGTAACCTATAAATGTCAGAAAAATCAAATATAGCAGTTTAAAATGAATAGTGTAGGCATATCCTCTCTGCAGCCAGGCTTCAACATCCTGCCAGGCTGCCCCAGTCTCACTGTGGCTGGGAGGGAGGGAGGGTGGACCAGAGGATTGCCTACACAACACATAAATGTTCAACAGCTTCTTCATTGTTTCTGAGAGAACAATAATGACTAAAGGTTGCTTTTTTAAAAAACAAACAAACAAACAAACAAACAAACAAACAAACAAACAAACAAACAAACAAACAAACCTAATTACAGCAATAATGACAGTTAAGCCACTTTATGTGTGCCTCTATTTTGAAATACTATTTACAAAAATGTTATTATTTTGGTTTGTTATAAACTTTAAACTTTTTCAAAAGTATACGATTATATTTTTGGACAAATCTTTCGATGAAACATACATTTTTATGAGCTTTTATCATGTTTCGGCCAGTGCAATCATCAGGGTGGGTCTGGGTTGATAACTGCACATTTCTGGCCAGAAATGTTTCAGCAGTGTTACATAAGTAGTACATATGTAACACTTGCTTTCTGTTACCAGCTGATACCCTACATTTGTATAGACATTGGATGGTGTGAGGTTGGGGAGTTGAGTGGGGGGGGGGGGGTTACGGTGGGAGCTGAGGGGGGGGGTGTTAGGTTTCCTTTTTTCTTTTTTTTTCTTTTTTAAGAGAGACACAGTCCTCCTGTGTCTTCTCCAAGCTTCACATGTAAGATCCAACAGTGTGAAGCACATAGCAGCTAGAAACTGTAATGCCACAGATCAGAGAGGCTTCATCATCACCATCTTCATCGCCGTACGATCAGAGCGTGAGACTTCACATCTGGAGCACAGGAGACATTCTGTGGTAAGTCCTCCTTCTAGCTTGTCCCACAAGCAGTCGGTGAGATTTACTCACAACAAAAAGGGTTAATGACATTATTTCCATGAAAACATGTATTCATTCTTTGTGAAGTGTTTAAATTGTGTTTTCACTTGACCTTAGGAGTGTTAGAGTGTATTGTAATGTCTGTACTCAGGTGTTTCCCTCTGTGATCCATCCCCATCAGAGCTGAGACACTCAGGACTGAACAGACTGCACAGTTTCTGTGACCGAGCCTCCAAAACACCTTCTTTGAAACCACTCATGATAGAAGGGCTTCATATTTGCAGCAGCACTACTACAGGTATTCAGTTTATTACAGGATGTGTTTGTTTCTTAGGACCAGCTCTGAGTGCACACTACCTAACATATACACCTTTCTGTTTATTACAAACCAACTACTCTGGATCATATGGCCAGTTGGCAGGAATGTTGCTGCAGGAAAACATCCCTGGAGATCACCATCATTGTCAGACTGACTGTGCCTCCTCTGTGCAGTGTCAAGATCCTCTCTAAATGAGTGTGTAAGTTAACATTTTCATTATTTTATTCCCTTTGACAAGACAAGTATCACTGATATTTACATTTACAACTACATATGTTCCCGTTTTCTGCTCTTCTTTTAAAGTCCTCAGCTATCCTGCTTCTGTGCTGCTTGCCACACATCAAACACTGGCCGGATGACAGGGAGGATCCACTCTGAAGTCACTGGACGTGATGAGGATCATATGGGACTTCATAGTTTCACAGAAACATTGTGCTCTGTGATTACAGGTTTTAAATGGACATAATGACTGCCTCTCTCTGATCAACAGGCTAAAGGATTGTTTTCATTGTTAGTGCTCTGTACAATGTATGCTTATTTAATATTTCATCACAGAGCAAACCTTTATTTATTTAACATTTTTTTTTATTTTGTTTTAATGTTGAATTAACTGTGGGGATTTTTTTAAGTGGGCACTTGGGATGTCATATGACCAGAAATGTGGTAACTGGAATTCAACAGTATGGAAGAAAAAATCTGCTGAGAACGAAACACATACAAAAACCCCCAAGAAAATTCAAATTCATTCCATGTAATCCAATCTAAAACATTTTAAACTGCTGAACAGCAACACAAACAGTGTTAAAAAACAGTGTTAACAGAATGATTATGATGATTTTGTACCAAAGTTTCAGGTCACATGGCACACCTAGTGTGTAGTGTGGGGTATCAGCTGGTAAGTATAGGTTTTTTCATATTTGTGTCCTTAGAGTTTAGATAGATAAAGCCTTGTGTATAATAATTAGTCATAACCACAACTCAAAGTCAGGGACTAACTAAATTTGGGACTTTGTGTCTGAGCCCAGGTTAAAACAATGTGTAAAAAAGCATTTAGTGGCATGGCTGAACAATGCTGTATTGATACTTATTTATCCATGTTCACAAAAAGGACTAATGTGTTTATTTGATTATTTGCATGTGTTAAACTGTGTCACCACCTTAGGCTTTCATTTGAGTTTACTCACAAATCTCTATACAGTTCTCTTTTACCACTGTGTGGACTCTGTTTACATTAAAACATAAAAAAGAATGAGTAATAAAAAGATGTGTAGACAGATCAGAAGATTAAGTAGACCGATAGAAAAAGCTGTTCAGCCATGTTCTAAGAAACCAACACAATTTAAAGGTTCAGGATTGTGGTTTTAAAAGTTGAATTTTCATGTATTTCATATGTTGCTCATTATTTTTTATTTAATTATTTAATTTAGTTATTTTTCTTTATTCTACCAGTCCTTTTCAGAAAGAAGCTGTAAAATATGACTTAAGATTTTTATGTTATTTTCTATGACATACAAAACAAATTGATGTATGTAATACTATTAAACATGATATACACATGTGTATATGTCTGAAAAACATCATGCTGTATATTAAAGTTTGTATTTTCTGCAGAATGTTTGTTCATCTTTTAAGTTCATTTCAATTAGAAGAATATGAACTTTTAATATTCATTCAGAGGTTTTCTGACTCTAAATTTTCTTTTGTCATTACTCATCTTTTTATTATTTACATTTTAAACATGCTTAGCTTTTTCCAACTTCTTCTGTGTGAACATCAGCTTTCAAAAGTTCTGCACTTTTATTTTCAGGTTAAAAATTCTGTATTTTCCAGCTCATTCAGATTTTTAACTTAACATTCAGCAATTAATTCATTTCAGTGCATACATTCAGATTCAAGCATTCACACTGCAGTTTCTTCAGAAAATGCACTTTCTAGTTAGTGTGAATGCTTGAAAAGCATTCACAGTATTGTTCTTCTAATCTTTATTATTATATTTTATCTATTCCGTACGTTTTTTGAAAGCCTACTCCTTCAAAACCGTTCAACTTAGAAAAACCATTCAAACACCATTAGATTCCTATTCTTTTGGACATGATTGCTTGTATTTTTCTCATTTTTAACATTTATATTTTTAATTTTATTCAACTTTATTCAACAAAAATTTCCCATGTATTTCAATGGGGAGACCCTTCAAATTCTCATTCAACTTACTCATTTTTAAACTCTTACTACTTCCACATACATTGACATAGAGCCACCATTCAAACTTTAAAACGAAGACAAGACATTCAACTATTCAACTTGTATTTATCTTTTCAATATCTATTATACTTTTTCTTCAGTTCCAGTTTAAGTTTCATGATGTTTTTTCACCCGTTTCAGAGTTTATAATGGGTGTGTATGGGACGGAATGTTGGGGCTAGAGTGAGGCAGCTCAACTGCTAGAGTGAGAGGAGCAAAAAAATTAATCTTAAAATATTTTTTAAAACTGCTGCTGTGTCCACAGCGTTTGCTCTACAGCCACCATTTTACCCTCAAAACGTAGCCATCGCTGTCCTCTTTCATCCAATGTGTTTACTATTGTCCTAGGTGTTATGGTTCTTTCGTAAATGTCACCAATGCACAGCCTCCTCCCTCCAACTCTTCCATAGACTCTAATGTTAAAATGGCTCAGAAGGTTCGTTTGAAAATCAGAAGAGCATGGTGTCTTTCCACTGTCACCACGTCCATATAATAAGCTCCACAGGCATGAAAACTGAGAATTAGGTAGACTAGACATTGCTGTCGCTCACGGTGAAAGAATTTTGTCAATACGACTTTTACTTTTCATTTGGGAGCGATTTGTTTCGGCCTGACTTTTCTGTTCATTTTAAGCAGCAAAAGTGAGGTGCATGTCTGTGTGCGTGTGTATGGAGCCATTGGGTGCGGTCACTATAGCAACCAGGCTCACACCTGCCTGCTTAACGAGCTCTGCCTGCCACTCTGCCAAGATTCATCTTAAACACTTCTCTTTCAACTGCTGCTGTGTCCACAGTGTTAAAGCCATCATTTTACCCTCAAATCGTCGCCATCGTTGTTCTTTTTCCAACATCTTGTCTTTCAAAGCTCAGAGATGTAAACTTTTTAAACTGTGTGGGTCCAAGTGGAGGGATCACATTTTAGTCATTCAGTGATTCAAAGAATATGACTTTTTAATATTCTTTCAGATGTTTTCTGACTCTAAATGTTCTTTTCTCATTTCTTAGGTTTTTCTAATTTACAATTAAAACATTTTCAGCTTTTTTCCAACTCCTTCTTCTGTGTAACCTTCAGCTTTTAGCAGTTCAGCACTTTTGTTTTCAGGTTAAATTCGGGTTTTTTTTTTAATCTCATTCAAGATTTTTAACTTAAATTCAGTAATTAATTCATTTCAGTGCATACATTCAGATTCAAGCATTCACACTGCAGTTTCTTCAGAAAATGCACTTTCTAGTTATTATTATTAGTGTGAATGCTTGAAAAGCATTCACAGTATTGTTCTTCTAATCTTTATTATTATTATTATTATTATTATATTTTATTTTTCCGTACGTTTTTTCAAAGCCTACTCCTTCAAAACCGTTCAACTTAGAAAAACCATTCAAACATCGTTAGATTCCTATTATTTTGGACATGACTGCTTCTAATTTTCTCATTTTTAACATTTATATTTTTAATTTTATTCAACTTTATTCAACAAAAATTTCCCATGTATTTCAATGGGGAGACCCTTCAAATTCTCATTCAACTTACTCATTTTTAAACTCTTACTACTTCCACATACATTGACATAGAGCCACCATTCAAACTTTAAAACGAAGACAAGACATTCAACTATTCAACTTGTATTTATCTTTTCAATATCTATTATACTTTTTCTTCAGTTCCAGTTTAAGTTTCATGATGTTTTTTCACCCGTTTCAGAGTTTATAATGGGTGTGTATGGGACGGAATGTTGGGGCTAGAGTGAGGCAGCTCAACTGCTAGAGTGAGAGGAGCAAAAAAATTAATCTTAAAATCTTTTTTAAAACTGCTGCTGTGTCCACAGCGTTTGCTCTACAGGTATGATTTTACCCTCAAAACGTAGCCATGGCTGTCCTCTTTCATCCAATGTGTTTACTATTGTACTAGGTGTTACGGTTCTTTCATAAATGTCACCAATGCACAGCCTCCTCCCTCCAACTCTTCCATAGACTCTAATGTTAAAATGGCTCAGAAGGTTCGTTTGAAAATCAGAAGAGCATGGTGTCTTTCCACTGTCACCACGTCCATATAATAAACTCCACAGGCATGAAAACTGAGAATTCGGTAGACTAGAAGCTGCTGTCGCTCACGGTGAAAGAATTTTGTCAATACGACTTGTACTTTTAATTTGGGAACGATTTGTTTCGGCCTGACTTTTCTGTTCATTTTAAGCAGCAAAAGTGAGGTGCATGTCTGTGTCGTGTGTATGGAGCCATTGGGTGCAGTCACTATAGCAACCAGGCTCACACCTGCCTGTTTAACGAGCTCTGCCTGCCACTGTGCCAAGATTCATATTAAACACTTCTCTTTCAACTGCTGCTGTGTCCACAGTGTCACAGCCATCATTTTACCCTCAAAACGTCGCCATTATTGTTCTCTTTCCAACACCGTATCTTTCAAAGCTCAGGCATTTAAACTTTTTAAACTGTGTGGATCAAAGTGGAGGGATCACATTTGAGTCATTCAGTGATTCAAAGAATATGACCTTTTAATATTCATTCAGATGTTTTCTGACTCTAAATGTTCTTTTCTCATTTCTTAGGGTTTTCTAATTTACATTTAAAACATTTTCTGTTTTTTTCCAACTCCTTCTTCTGTGTAACCTTCAGCTTTTAGCAGTTCAGCACCTTTGTTTTCAGGTTAAATTCGTTTTTTTTTTTTTTTTTTTTAATCTCATTCAAGATTTTTAACTTAAATTCAGTAATTAATTCATTTCAGTGCATACATTCAGATTCAAGCATTCACACTGCAGTTTCTTCAGAAAATGCACTTTCTAGTTATTATTAGTGTGAATGCTTGAAAAGCATTCACAGTATTGTTATTCTAATCTTTATTATTAGTGTGAATGCTTGAAAAGCATTCACAGTATTGTTCTTCTAATCTTTATTATTATTATTCTATTTTATTATTATTATCTATTCCGTACGTTTTTTGTAATCCTATAACTTCAAAACCGTTCAACTTAGAAAAACCATTCAAACACCGTTAGATTCCTATTCTTTTGGACAACACTGCTTCTATTTTTCATATTTTTAACATTTATATTTTTAATTTTATTCAACTTTATTCAACAAAAATTTATAATGTATTTCAATGGGGAGACCCTTCAAATCCTCATTCAACTTACTCATTTTTAAACTCTTACTACTTCCACATACATTGACATAGAGCCACCATTCAAACTTTAAAACGAAGACAAGACATTCAACTATTCAACTTGTATTTATCTTTTCAATATCTATTATACTTTTTCTTCAGTTCCAGTTTAAGTTTCATGATGTTTTTTCACCCGTTTCAGAGTTTATAATGGGTGTGTATGGGACGGAATGTTGGGGCTAGAGTGAGACAGCTCAACTGCTAGAGTGAGAGGAGCAAAAAAATTAATCTTAAAATCTTTTTTAAAACTGCTGCTGTGTCCACAGCGTTTGCTCTACAGGTATGATTTTACCCTCAAAACGTAGCCATGGCTGTCCTCTTTCATCCAATGTGTTTACTATTGTACTAGGTGTTATGGTTCTTTCATAAATGTCACCAATGCACAGCCTCCTCCCTCCAACTCTTCCATAGACTCTAATGTTAAAATGGCTCAGAAGGTTCGTTTGAAAATCAGAAGAGCATGGTGTCTTTACACTGTCACCACGTCCATATAATAAACTCCACAGGCATGAAAACTGAGAATTAGGTAGACTAGACATGGCTGTCGCTCACGGTGAAAGAATTTTGTCAATACGACATGTACTTTTCATTTGGGAAGAATTTGTTTGGGCCTGACTTTTCTGTTCATTTTAAGCAGCAAAAGTGAGGCGCATGTCTGTGTACGTGTGTATGGAGCCATTGGGTGCGGTCACTATAGCAACCAGGCTCACACCTGCCTGCTTAACGAGCTCTGCCTGCCACTGTGCCAAGATTCATCTTAAGCACTTCTCTTTCAACTGCTGCTGTGTCCACAGTGTTACAGCCATCATTTTACCCTCAAATTGTCGCCATTATTGTTCTCTTTCCAACACCGTATCTTTCAAAGCTCAGGCATTTAAACTTTTTAAACTGTGTGGATCAAAGTGGAGGGATCACATTTGAGTCATTCAGTGATTCAAAGAATATGACCTTTTGATATTCATTCAGATGTTTTCTGACTCTAAATGTTCTTTTCTCATTTCTTAGGGTTTTCTAATTTACATTTAAAACATTTTCAGTTTTTTTCCAACTCCTTCTTCTGTGTAACCTTCAGCTTTTAGCAGTTCAGCACCTTTGTTTTCAGGTTAAATTCGGGGGTTTTTTGTTTGTTTTTTTAAAATTTCATTTAATATTTTTAACTCAAAATTCAGCAATTAATTCATTTCAGTGCATACATTCAGATTCAAGCATTCACACTGCAGTTTCTTCAGAAAATGCACTTTCTAGTTATTATATTTTATTTTTCCGTACGTTTTTTCAAAGCCTACTCCTTCAAAACCGTTCAACTTAGAAAAACCATTCAAACATCGTTAGATTCCTATTATTTTGGACATGACTGCTTCTAATTTTCTCATTTTTAACATTTATATTTTTAATTTTATTCAACTTTATTCAACAAAAATTTCCCATGTATTTCAATGGGGAGACCCTTCAAATTCTCATTCAACTTACTCATTTTTAAACTCTTACTACTTCCACATACATTGACATAGAGCCACCATTCAAACTTTAAAATGAAGACAAGACATTCAACTATTCAACTTGTATTTATCTTTTCAATATCTATTATACTTTTTCTTCAGTTCCAGTTTAAGTTTCATGATGTTTTTTCACCCGTTTCAGAGTTTATAATGGGTGTGTATGGGACGGAATGTTGGGGCTAGAGTGAGGCAGCTCAACTGCTAGAGTGAGAGGAGCAAAAAAATTAATCTTAAAATCTTTTTTAAAACTGCTGCTGTGTCCGCAGTGTTTGCTCTACAGGTATGATTTTACCCTCAAAACGTAGCCATCGCTGTCCTCTTTCATCCAATGTGTTTACTATTGTCCTAGGTGTTATGGTTCTTTCATAAATGTCACCAATGCACAGCCTCCTCCCTCCAACTCTTCCATAGACTCTAATGTTAAAATGGCTCAGAAGGTTCGTTTGAAAATCAGAAGAGCATGGTGTCTTTCCACTGTCACCACGTCCATATAATAAGCTCCACAGGCATGAAAACTGAGAATTAGGTAGACTAGACATTGCTGTCGCTCACGGTGAAAGAATTTTGTCAATACGACTTTTACTTTTCATTTGGGAGCGATTTGTTTCGGCCTGACTTTTCTGTTCATTTTAAGCAGCAAAAGTGAGGCGCATGTCTGTGTACGTGTGTATGGAGCCATTGGGTGCGGTCACTATAGCAACCAGGCTCACACCTGCCTGCTTAACGAGCTCTGCCTGCCACTGTACCAAGATTCATCTTAAACACTTCTCTTTCAACTGCTGCTGTGTCCACAGTGTTACAGCCATCATTTTACCCTCAAATTGTCGCCATTATTGTTCTCTTTCCAACACCGTATCTTTCAAAGCTCAGGCATTTAAACTTTTTAAACTGTGTGGATCAAAGTGGAGGGATCACATTTGAGTCATTCAGTGATTCAAAGAATATGACCTTTTAATATTCATTCAGATGTTTTCTGACTCTAAATGTTCTTTTCTCATTTCTTAGGGTTTTCTAATTTACATTTAAAACATTTTCAGTTTTTTTCCAACTCCTTCTTCTGTGTAACCTTCAGCTTTTAGCAGTTCAGCACCTTTGTTTTCAGGTTAAATTCGGTTTTTTTTTTTTTTTTTTTTTTAATTTCATTCAATATTTTTAACTCAAAATTCAGCAATTAATTCATTTCAGTGCATACATTCAGATTCAAGCATTCACACTGCAGTTTCTTCAGAAAATGCACTTTCTAGTTAGTGTGAATGCTTGAAAAGCATTCACAGTATTGTTATTCGAATCTTTATTATTATTATTATTATTATTATTATTATATTTTATTTTTCCGTACGTTTTTTCAAAGCCTACTCCTTCAAAACCGTTCAACTTAGAAAAACCATTCAAACATCGTTAGATTCCTATTATTTTGGACATGACTGCTTCTAATTTTCTCATTTTTAACATTTATATTTTTAATTTTATTCAACTTTATTCAACAAAAATTTCCCATGTATTTCAATGGGGAGACCCTTCAAATTCTCATTCAACTTACTCATTTTTAAACTCTTACTACTTCCACATACATTGACATAGAGCCACCATTCAAACTTTAAAACGAAGACAAGACATTCAACTATTCAACTTGTATTTATCTTTTCAATATCTATTATACTTTTTCTTCAGTTCCAGTTTAAGTTTCATGATGTTTTTTCACCCGTTTCAAAATTTATAATTGGTGTGTATGGGACGGAATGTTGGGGCTAGAGTGAGACAGCTCAACTGCTAGAGTGAGAGGAGCAAAAAAATTAATCTTAAAATCTTTTTTAAAACTGCTGCTGTGTCCGCAGCGTTTGCTCTACAGGTATGATTTTACCCTCAAAACGTAGCCATCGCTGTCCTCTTTCATCCAATGTGTTTACTATTGTCCTAGGTGTTATGGTTCTTTCATAATTGTCACCAATGCACAGCCTCCTCCCTCCAACTCTTCCATAGACTCTAATGTTAAAATGGCTCAGAAGGTTCGTTTGAAAATCAGAAGAGCATGGTGTCTTTCCACTGTCACCACGTCCATATAATAAGCTCCACAGGCATGAAAACTGAGAATTAGGTAGACTAGACATTGCTGTCGCTCACGGTGAAAGAATTTCGTCAATACGACTTTTACTTTTCATTTGGGAACGATTTGTTTCGGCCTGACTTTTCTGTTCATTTTAAGCAGCAAAAGTGAGGCGCATGTCTGTGTACGTGTGTATGGAGCCATTGGGTGCGGTCACTATAGCAACCAGGCTCACACCTGCCTGCTTAACGAGCTCTGCCTGCCACTGTACCAAGATTCATCTTAAGCACTTCTCTTTCAACTGCTGCTGTGTCCACAGTGTTACAGCCATCATTTTACCCTCAAATTGTCGCCATTATTGTTCTCTTTCCAACACCGTATCTTTCAAAGCTCAGGCATTTAAACTTTTTAAACTGTGTGGATCAAAGTGGAGGGATCACATTTGAGTCATTCAGTGATTCAAAGAATATGACCTTTTAATATTCATTCAGATGTTTTCTGACTCTAAATGTTCTTTTCTCATTTCTTAGGGTTTTCTAATTTACATTTAAAACATTTTCAGTTTTTTTCCAACTCCTTCTTCTGTGTAACCTTCAGCTTTTAGCAGTTCAGCACCTTTGTTTTCAGGTTAAATTCGGTTTTTTTTTTTGGTTTTTTTTTAATCTCATTCAATATTTTTAACTCAAAATTCAGCAATTAATTCATTTCAGTGCATACATTCAGATTCAAGCATTCACACTGCAGTTTCTTCAGAAAATGCACTTTCTAGTTATTATTATTATTATATTTTATTTTTCCGTACGTTTTTTCAAAGCCTACTCCTTCAAAACCGTTCAACTTAGAAAAACCATTCAAACATCGTTAGATTCCTATTCTTTTGGACATGACTGCTTCTAATTTTCTCATTTTTAACATTTATATTTTTAATTTTATTCAACTTTATTCAACAAAAATTTCCCATGTATTTCAATGGGGAGACCCTTCAAATTCTCATTCAACTTACTCATTTTTATACTCTTACTACTTCCACATACATTGACATAGAGCCACCATTCAAACTTTAAAACGAAGACAAGACATTCAACTATTCAACTTGTATTTATCTTTTCAATATCTATTATACTTTTTCTTCAGTTCCAGTTTAAGTTTCATGATGTTTTTTCACCCGTTTCAGAGTTTATAATGGGTGTGTATGGGACGGAATGTTGGGGCTAGAGTGAGACAGCTCAACTGCTAGAGTGAGAGGAGCAAAAAAATTAATCTTAAAATCTTTTTTAAAACTGCTGCTGTGTCCACAGCGTTTGCTCTACAGGTATGATTTTACCCTCAAAACGTAGCCATGGCTGTCCTCTTTCATCCAATGTGTTTACTATTGTCCTAGGTGTTACGGTTCTTTCATAAATGTCACCAATGCACAGCCTCCTCCTTCCAACTCTTCCATAGACTCTAATGTTAAAATGGCTCAGAAGGTTCGTTTGAAAATCAGAAGAGCATGGTGTCTTTCCACTGTCACCACGTCCATATAATAAACTCCACAGGCATGAAAACTGAGAATTCGGTAGACTAGAAGCTGCTGTCGCTCACGGTGAAAGAATTTTGTCAATACGACTTGTACTTTTAATTTGGGAACGATTTGTTTCGGCCTGACTTTTCTGTTCATTTTAAGCAGCAAAAGTGAGGTGCATGTCTGTGTCGTGTGTATGGAGCCATTGGGTGCAGTCACTATAGCAACCAGGCTCACACCTGCCTGCTTAACGAGCTCTGCCTGCCACTGTGCCAAGATTCATATTAAACACTTCTCTTTCAACTGCTGCTGTTATAATATACTATTATAATTTTTACCCTCAAAACGTAGCCATTGTTGTTCTCTTTCCAACACCGTGTCTTTCAAAACATTGAGATGTAAACTTTTTGAACTGTGTAGATCCAAGTAGATAGATAACCTCCTAACTGACCCATAGAAATACATTGTTTTCAGTCAGGAGTTTGTCTCAACAGCAGAAAAAGACCCCACCTTTTAAATTACTCCTGTGACCACATTTTTGACAGCGGGAACATAAAGAACATGCTGTTGTGTAGAAAAATTCCTCTGGATCTCCATGGTTTAAAAGCTGGCTTGACAGGAATTACAATTTTGGATTTAGAAGCAGTTTTTCCAACAGATGCCATTAAGCAGATTTGAAAGGGGTCACAGAATAATAGTGTCATTGTCCAGAGTCTGTGACTCCTTGTTTATATTTAAGTTTATTATTATTATGGGATTTTGTGCTCCTTTTTCACATTTCATGTTCCTATGTTCTGTGTTCCCTAGTCTGTGTTAAGTTTGTGTGGGTTTTGTTCTGTCGGTGTGTTTCCTGTTTTACGTTGAAGGTCCGTGTCCAATCTCAGTGTGTTCAGATTACATGTCAGACAATCATGTCTGATTACTCCCAGCTGTGCCCTCCTTCTGTGTCTCATTCCCTCGTTATCCCTCTGTGTATTTAAGCCTTGTGTTTGCGGCTGGTTCATCTGTGTATCGCCCTCCGTTGCCCTGTGTGGCTTCCCTATGTTTTCTACATCTCCCTGCATCTCTGTTTCATGTTTGTTTTTGCTTAGCCTTTTCCAGTTTAGGTTACTCTTAGGTGTTTTTTGTACACCACGTTCCTGTTTGTTTTGCCTTCGTGTTAATAAAGCTCGCTCTCTACTTAAGCAGTCTGCATCTTGGCTCCGTTAATAATTCAGACAAATAGTATGTCAGTAGTTAGTGTAGGCCAACTGAATAGAGCATTCTGATTGCCCTGCTAAATGCAAGCTGATTGTGTATTGGTGGACTTGTCTTCTGCACACAGGTTTTTCAGATCTGGAGTCAGTTGATGACTTTAAAATAATCTTTTCTGACTGGATAATTAAAGCTCACAGCATCTACCTGTCTGTAGTTAATTTCCCCACCTTTTAACTAACGTTTAACTAATCTAATCTCATTTAATGTTTCTGTTTATAGTCTGTATAGTTTATCTCCCCACGAATACACTCAAAGTAGTCTTAAAATAAAACCCACAAAACAGTTCAAGATTTAATACTTTTTATTTGCTCATTTAATGCCAGTTGCCCTGTTTTTCTGTATGTCACTCATTCGCTTATACTTGGGCAAAAAGTACCAATTTGTACACTAGTATAGTGTATTTTTTCCCTCTATCTCTCTATGTCTGTCACACACACAGACCAACACACAGACATGTATATGCTCATTAATGCTGTTCAAACTGATGCTCAAATTTCCAAGCACCACCTGAACGCCTCATCTGTTTTTAACCCATCACTGGACCAACTGTCGTCATTCCGCTTTGCTCTCTGCTGTGGTAAGTACAATACAATCAGTACTGCAGTGTTTTATTTTTATGATGGTAAAAATACGTTTGACATTTAAACTCACATATCAAGTCCAACAGAGTTCAAAGAATAAAGAAAGGAAAAAAAAAAAAGAATAACCTTCGCTATCATTTATACAGGTTTATGATGTTTTGCTGTTAGCAGCAGTGCTAACGCTAGCTTCAATGCTAATGCTAACGCCAGCTATAGTGCTAACACTAGCCTTAGCAATTGTTAACTGACAAAAAGAATATTCCTGTGATATCCCTGTGATATTTATTGGCGGTCACTGAGACAAAAGTAACAAATGAGCTTCATTATTGCCATTGTGGCTCAGTTTTAACAGTAAGAATGCTAACGCTAGCTGCAATGCTAACGCTAGCTGCAATGCTAACGCTAGCTGAAATGCTAACGCTAGCTTCAATGCTAATGCTAATGCCAGCTATAGTGCTAACACTAGCCTTAGCAATTGTTAACTGACAAAAAGAATATTCCTGTGATATCCCTGTGATATTTATTGGCAGTCACTGAGTCAAAAGTAACAAATGAGCTTTATTATTGCCATTGTGGCTCAGTTTTAACAGTAAGAATGCTAACGCTAGCTGCAATGCTAACGCTAGCTGCAATGCTAATGCTAGCTACAGTGCTAACATTAACTGAAGTGCTAATGCTAGCTGGAATGCTAAGGCTAGTAACAGTCTAACAGTCTTACATAAGTGGCAATACTTCAGGTAATTAGTTTGAATTATAAAATGGCTGCTGTGTCTTTTAGTGTGCTGTATTATTCTATAACCTGCTAATTATAAGTTCAGTGTATCATGTCGTGTGGGCTTTGTATTTCTGTTAGTCTGATAACACTGTACAGACAACTAACATATTATTTCTCCTCTTACACTTTCAGGAACTTGACTGACATCTGTGCTTTGCCTGGTAGGTGTGCACATACTGTAAGAGAAGCAGACCAAAATAAAAATAAAAAATCTGAATAATATAAACTGTAAAGTGATGGGTTCAAAGTTTTTGCTAGACCTTTTAAACACAATTTTATAACAAATACACACAAGTGCAGCTTAACAATTGGGCTAAATATTTTTTTTCGTATATTTTTGTAGTCACACTACATGTGATTAGTTAATGATTCACTCAATCATATTTGTATTTAAAAATATTATTGCTGAATTTAATTAAATATTTATTATTTTAAAAAGTGCCCAATTATGCAACTTTTTGCACATGGCAGCCGACAACAGTTTAGCTTGAATATTTAAAAATATTATTGCTGAATTTAATTAAATATTTATTATTTTAAAAAGTGCCCAATTATGCAACTTTTTGCACATGGCAGCCGACAACAGTTTAGCTTGAATATTTGTTTTGTCCTTTTTCAGTAGTCACAATTAGTTCATACAATTACCATGTGATATTATTTTAATAAAATTATTATATTTTTCTTGTTTTTTTGTTCACAGTGTGTAGAAGAAGAAGAACAAGGACCAGATCTCCAGTCTTCTCTCTCACATCCCAACCCCCCAACCCCTCTGTCCTCTGTCTTGCTCCACCTGTTGTCTCTGCCTTCTTTCCATCTGTATTTCACTCTGTGGTTTGTGAGAAATTTTGCCAAACCAACAATCCTTTTGCGGTTTGATTTCAAAGCCGTGTCTCTCCTGCTCTGTCTGTTCTCTCTGCTAAATTTTCTCTCTACCTGTTTTTCACTCTTGGCTTGCTGCTGAAAAACGCCAAGCCAACAAAACAATAAAGAGTGCATATTTTGCCTCAACCTATGAACAAACTGAACAAACAAAGAAAAATCTGCGGTTTGATTTCCAAGCCGTGTCTCTCCTGCTCTGCCTGTTCTCTCTTCTAAATTTTCTCTCTACCTGTTTTTCACTCTTGGCTTGCTGCTGAAAAACGCCAAGCCATTAAAGCAATAAGGAGTGCATATATTGCCTCTACCTGAGAACAAACAAAGAAAACTCTAATTCACGGTTTGATTGTGATTTCCCAGCCGTGTCTCTCCTGCTCTGCCTGTTCTCTCTTCTAAATTTTCTCTCTACCTGTTTTTCACTTTGCGCTTGCTGCTAAGTTGTGCCAAGCTAATAAAGAGAGTGCATAATATTCTCTTGACTGAAGAACAAACTGTCAAACGAAAGACAACTGTTTCTGACAAATAAAAACTGAAATATAAAGACAAAGAGAACATCTCCTGGTGTGTGCCACTCTTATTTTATAAACATATTTTCTAAAGCCTAAGAAACACAGGTGTGTGAAAATGCCAAGGAAGCAGAAAAAGTCACAAGCTGCAAAACAACGCTGGAAGAAGTTCCATGAGTTTCACAGTGTACCAATATGTGAACAGGCTGAGTTTGATTTTCCTCAGAGCTCTGCAGAAGACAGTGTGTCTACAAAGACCAATGCTGATGGTGTCAAACAGGCAGGTCAACATGTTCCTGCACATGTACAACAGGTATCTTATGCTGATGCTGTAAAGAGTGGACTGCAGCATGAATTTAATGAACAACATGAGGTGTCATGTGACCCACAGGTGGGTTATGCTGATTTTTTGAAAAGAGGCTGTCACAGTGATGTGGCAGGACCATCTCATGCAGAAAGAATGAACCTTGAAAATCAGCCATCTGTTACACAGGTCTGTGCATCTCACAGCCAGGCTCATCCCAAGTATGGAGACTCCAGAAACAAGCAGTGCACATGTAACTCACTCACATTTCTTGCATTCCTTCATGAGAATGTAAACATGACTACAGCTGACCTTAATCTGGTCTTGGATAAAGGTGATGTGATGTACAAAGAGGCCAAGAAAAGATTTCCTAAAAATATTCATTTGGCAACCGATGAGCTGCCAGACAAAGTTGATGCTCGCTGGTCTATGTATGATGTCGACATGACACAGCCTTCCCGGTATGGGACATTTGAAGAACCTCCAGAGGAAGCAGTAGATACCTTTCTCAGCTTAGAAGCAGGACTGAGCTGCCTGTTGTCAGATGTGCAGTATGCCTTACTGATTATGAGTGGATTGTGTATAGCAGTGTTCAGATCCACATCAAGCAAATATGGTTTCTTTGATCCACACTCCAGAACACCCAGTGGTCTTCCTCTACTACTACAGTCACGTAATCGTGGTACAGCAGTGATGCTGAAATTCACACTCCTCAGTGACATGATTAAGAGGATCCAAGATTCTTATGAAATGATGGAGATATCACCTTCTTGTAACTATGAGCTGAAGCCTGTGCAGTTCTACAGTATGAGCACAGTCAACCTGAGTGATACTATCACAGACACAGTCTGCAGACCAACAGCTGCCACTGCTGTGGCACCTACTCACTCTGATGCAACTGTTGATGAAGCAAACCCCTCTTCTCCAAGGAGAAACACAACCACTGATCTGACTGAGAACATCTTTTGTCAAATGGTGAAACAAAAAGAAGACCAAATGACTCAGTTCACATCATATGAAGATCAGAATGAACCTCCTAATATACCCACTGAACAACTATGCAGTGAATTAAGTTTCCTTCCATCAAGTGATGCTTTTTCATGTCAATCAAATGCTGCCATAACAAATGTTGCTGCCTGTGACCTTTCTGATATAGTTTTACAAAAACTGAAAAAAGTTAATAAACAACAAAGGAACAAAATGAAAAGAAGATTAATGGCATCAGAGAAACCCAGAAATAAGAGAAAAGAAAACCAAAAAAGGAAAGAACAACAAAAGTATGCTTCAAATAAAAATTACAAAGAAAAGAAAAAATCTTGCACAAGCGAGGCATATAAAAACAATCCTGAAGTCAGACAGAAAAGACAACAGTATATGAAAAGACGTTACTGTGAAAATGATGAATTCAGAAAGAAACAAAAACAATATGTTAAAAAACGTTTTTCTGAGAATGCTACAGTTAGAAAGAAACAACAACAATATATTAAAAGACGCTACTGTGAGAACGATGAATTCAGAAAGAAACAACAACAATATATTAAAAGACGCTACTGTGAGAACGATGAATTCAGAAAGAAACAACAACAATATATTAAAAGACGCTACTGTGAGAACGATGAATTCAGAAAGAAACAACAACAATATATTAAAAGACGCTACTGTGACAATGCTGAATTTAGACAAAAACAAAAAAACTATATCACTAAAAGGTATCAAGAAAACCCTGAATTCAGAGAGAGACAGAGATCTCGAGTGACTCAGCGTTATGCACGTGATGACGCATTCAGAGTAAGACACAGACAACTAATGAAACAACTAATGCGAGACAGGTATCAAAGTAATCTTGCCTTCAGGATTATGCACAATATGAGATGTGCAATGAAAATAAAAAGGAAATACAGATGGGTGAACAGACAAACCCAAGAGAGTGACAACAGTGTGATTAACGAGGCCATATCTGTGTTCAAATCACAAATCAAAGCTGGACCATCATACCCATGTACTGTATGCTTCAAGGCTTCATTTCCAAACCAAGTACGACCCTGCAGAAGGTCAAATTATGTCAAAAACCCACATGTGGTTGCAACATGTTTGACAGGAAAGTTTGTTCATGTTTGTGATGAAAACTGCAGAAATGAGCAGTGCAATGTTCCCGATGAGAGAAAGAGAGAGTGGATTTGTCACACTTGCCACGATCATCTTAAAAATGGATCCATGCCAGCACTTGCTGTTGCCAATAAACTGGATCTTGCTGATACTCCACCTGAACTGTCTGATCTCAACATACTGGAGAGACATCTCATAGCCAAGTGCATACCATTTGCCAAGATCATTCCTCTTCCCAAAGGCAGACAAAGAGCAATTAGAGGAAATGTGGTCTGTGTCCCATCAGAGGTACAGGAAACTGTTGAAACACTACCTCGATTGAGAATTAATTCTCAGGTCATGAGAGTAAAATTGAAGAGACGCTTGTCTTACAAAGGTCATCAGCTGTTTCAGACTGTAAGCTGGTCTAAACTTGTGCAAGCACTGCATAAACTCAAGCAGATTCATCCACAGTATAAGGATGTGAGCATCAGAGATGATGCTGAGCTGTGTGATCCAACACTTCCTGATGAAGATGATGATGATGATGAAAACATGAATGAGGACGATTATGATGAGGCTGATTTAATGGAAATTGACAGCTGTGAGAAAAATGCACTGAGTGAAGCACAAAATAAAAATGAACAGGATATTGACATGTTACCCTGTGATGGTGAACAATCACATGAACAGATGAGAGATGATTCAGAGCAAGAAGATGGACTGACTAATGGTGGTTTTGCACTCGAGTCCTGTTTGCAGCCCCCTGATGTGGCTGAGGAGATATTATGTTTCAGTGAAGGAATCTACTCTGTTGCTCCTGCAGAGAGAAACAATCCAATAAGTTTTTTCAAAACACCTAAACTGGAGGCCATGGCCTTCCCTGTGCAGTTTCCTACAGGCCAAAACACACTTGATGAAAGAAGGCTGATCAAAGTATCCCCCAGTGGGTATTTCAAATCAAGACTTTTCTGCATTGATGATCGTTTTGCCAAAGACACAAACTATTTATTCTTTGCACAGTTTGTGACTGAAATACACTTGGCTACATCCAGCATGACAGTACAGTTAAGGAAGGCAAAGCCTCTGACCAGAGATGGTAGAAAAATAACCTCAGGCATGTTACAAGATAAACATGAGGTGGAGAAACTGGTGCGAAATAAAGATGCAGTGAGATTCATGCAGCCTCTGAGAGGAACCCCAGCCTATTGGGAGAAAACAACAAGAGATCTTTTTGCCATGATCAGACAGTTGGGAACTCCCACGTTCTTTTGCACATTTTCAGCTGCTGAAATGCGCTGGCCTGAAGTGATCGAGGCAATAACGAGGCAGCAAGGTGAACAAGTGAATTTTGAAGGACTCGACTGGTCAGCAAAGTGTGACATCCTGAGAAGCAATCCTGTCACAACAATGCGCATGTTTGACAAGAGAGTTGAAGCATTATTCAGAGATTTACTCTTATCTCCCGCAGAGCCACTTGGCAAAGTCATTGACTACTTTTACAGAGTTGAGTTTCAGCACAGAGGAAGCCCACACATACACTGCCTCCTGTGGGTAGAAGGTGCTCCTGTGTTTGAGGAGGATGATGAGCAAACTGTTCTTGATTTTATAAACAAATACATCACAGCTCAGCTGCCTGATCCACATAAACAACCTGAATTGTACAAAAAAGTAACAGAAGTGCAAAAACACAGTAAGAACCACACAAAGACGTGCTTTAGGAGTTTAAGCTCCGGGTGCCGTTTTGGTTTTCCCAAACCACCCTGCAATGAGACAATGATCACAAGACCCAGTGAGGATGATGCACTGGAAGTAGAAACGGCAAAGAACAAGCTCAGACCACTGAACCAGCTGCTAAATGAACCTGAAACTGCTTCCATGAGTTTAGAGCAGCTCTTGGAAAGATGCAAGTTGACACATGCAGAATATGAGAGATACCTGAATAAAATGAACATGAGGAGTACGATCATACTAAAGCGTGATCCAAAAGACTCTTGGATAAACGGCTATAATCCACATCTGCTTGAAGCCTGGAACAGTAATATCGACATAAGCTTTGTTTTAGATGCTTTTGGTGCTGCAAATTATTTAATGAAATATATATCAAAAAAAGAGGGCGGGCTATCTGAGTACCTGAAAACTGTCATTGAGAACTCCCATAAGGACAGTGTAAATGAGTGCGATGAAATGAGAGCCGTCATGCAGGCATATTCAAAGAAGCGAGAGATCAGTGCACAGGAGTGTGTTGCTCGTGCATGTGGTCTTCACATGAAGCAATGCTCACGTGCTGTAATATTCATTCCAACTGATGATAATCCTGTGAAAATGAGTCGTCCCCTGTCAGTTCTGGACAACACAACACCTGAGTCTTCCAATGTTTGGATGACATCTTTGAATGACAAATACAAAGCCAGACCTGAAACACCAGAGTATGAGGAGATGTGCATGGCAGACTTTGCTGCTACTTGCAGGATTGTCTATGGCCAACAGAAAAAAGGTAAAGATGTTTTGCCCCTTCTCAATGAGATGGGGTTTGTGCAAAGGCGCAAAAACAATAAGCCTGCTATCATCAGATTTCACCGCTGCTCACAAGAAAAACATCCAGAGCAATATTACGGAAGACTGCTTAAACTGTACCTTCCTCATCGTTCAGACCACGAACTGAAAACACCATCGTTGCCAACCTATCAGGCTTTCTATGGTGCTGGCTGTGTACAGCTGCCAGGTACTGACCGTCTTGAGTACGTGCAACACATTGTCAAAAGAAACAGAGAAAAATATGAGAAAAACAGTGAGGAGATCGAGAGCGCTGTTGAGGAATATGAGCAGAACAGAGGTGTGACTGACGAATGGTGTAATCTGGCACCTGAATCAGATCTCGTAAGGTTGCCACTTGTCGAACAAGAAAGAGAGCGAGACAATGAAAATGAACAGGAAGATGTGCCCGACTACAGCCGTCAGGCTGATGCTTCAACAGAAGTCAGAGCCATCAGGGAACCCCCTGCTATTGATCCCACATTGTTACGTCAGATGTTTCAAAATCTGAATAAGAAGCAAGCCTGCATATTTTATGCAGTTAGAGACTGGTGCATTAAAAGAGTCTGTGCTCTAAATCCAGAGCAGTTTTTCTTTTATATTAATGGTGGTGCTGGAACAGGAAAATCACATCTAATCAAATGCATCTACTCAGAAGCATCTAAGATACTGAGCAAAGTGCCCAGATATGCAGACGACGTTGACATATCAAAACCCACCGTCCTGTTAACTGCTTTCACTGGGACTGCAGCTTTTAACATTTCTGGAACAACACTGCATTCTCTTCTCAAGCTGCCTAGAAGCTTAAAACCTCCCATTCAGGGACTTGGCAATCAGCTGGATGAAGTCAGATCAGAACTTTTGAATGCTGAAATAATCGTCATTGACGAAGTGTCTATGGTGTCAAGACATCTGTTTGCATATGTAGATGCAAGACTCAAACAGATCAAAGGGACTCGGAGACCCTTTGGAGGCATGTCAGTCATTGCTGTCGGAGACTTCTATCAGCTACCCCCAGTGCGACAGTCTAAACCTCTCTGTGTGCACGACCCGTCTGAGATCGACCTGTGGCGGGAGCATTTTCAGATGATCACTCTGACTGAGATTATGCGTCAGAAAGATGATGTTGTCTTTGCTGAGATGCTGAACAGAATTCGTGTAAAAGGAAAGTTGGATGAGCTTTGCGAAGCAGATAGAAATTTGTTGTTACAGGCCATAACTGAACCAGCCCATTGTCCGACTGATGCATTGCACATTTTTGCAACTAATAAAGAAGTGGATGCACACAACTCTTCAACACTGGCTCTGCTCCACACTCATATCATTGACATCCATGCAGATGATTATAGAAAAGATCCTAGAACTGGCAGAATGGCACTTCAAGACAGACCATTGAAAGGAGGTAAAAACGAGTTACCAGACACACTGAAAGTTGCAGAAGGAGCTCGTGTCATGCTCACCAGAAACATTGACATACAAAATGGTTTGGTTAATGGAGCTTTTGGAATACTACTTAGAGTAGTTTACTCTGAAAATGACCAACACATCATCAAGCTTGGACTTAAAATGGATAATGAGACATCTGGAAAGAATAACCGCACACCAGCAGACGATATGGTGTACATTGAGAGAGCAGAGGAGAATCTGAAGCAGAAAGGAGTGGTACGAAGACAGTTCCCAGTGAAGCTGGCCTTTGCATGTACAATACATAAGGTACAGGGTATGACAACTACATCAGCTGTTGTCTCTCTTAAGAGCATTTTTGAGCCCGGCATGGCCTACGTAGCTGTCAGTAGAGTGACGTCTCTCAGTGGACTGTATCTTCTTGATATGGAGGAGAAAAAAATATTCACCAACCCAGAAATCACTGCAGCGCTTGAGAACATGAGACAAGCCAACCTTGATGACATGATGCCTCTTCTACACGTGAGGCAAACACTGAGCAGGTCAGAGGTTTTCACCATTGTTCATCATAATACAGAGGGACTGCCAGCTCACATTAATGACATCAAAAGTCACCATGAATTGTGTCTAGCAGATGTTTTGTGCCTAACAGAAACACACCTGCGGGGCTCTTTTGTCGCAGAGAGTCTCCACTTGGAAAATTACAATTTGTTCAAACGCAACAGACACCTGTCCTACACAAACTTTCCCCAGATGGCAAACAGAAGTGGTGGTGGAGTTGCTGTTTATGTGAAAAGTGACATTCAAGTGCATGAAAAACAGTACATCCATAATGTAACTGACCTTGAATTTCTGGCTTTAAAGGTTGAAGCACCAGTCAGTGCTCTGATTGCAGTTGTATACAGACCTCCAGACTACACTCTGAGGCCATTCCTGAAAAACCTGGTAAGCCTATTAGACTCATTGGAGATCATGGACTGTCATCCCATCATAGTTTGTGGTGATTTTAATGAGAATGTTTTATCCAGTGCAAACAAACCAATCCTGGAGCTGTTTGAGTCTAGGGGATACGCACAGGTCATCACTGCCCCTACCACAGAGAAGAACACACTGCTTGACCTAATTTTCATTTCTCAGTCAGATCGATGTCTCCATTCTGGAGTCATGAAGACATACCATAGTTACCATGACCCAGTATACTGTGTATTGTCCTGTGATGATTCATGATCTAGATCTTTGAATACAGTAAGTAATTTCTATATTTTTGAATGACTTAAGAAAGTAGAGCGATGCTTGAACTCCAGAAAGAAGTCCAGACGCTTTTCTTTGCAAGCTCCTTTGACTACGATGACCTGGATGACTGAGAACCTTCACAGACATAAAGTAGAGCGATATTTAAAAGTTGACGCCCTGCATTGCAGTATAATGTTTGAATTGTTTACATAAAATACAATTACATGAATTAAGTAATGATATCAGTAAAAGATGACAATTTTATTTATTACAGAAAATCTAAAATTCACTAACAGTAACCTATAAATGTCAGAAAAATCAAATATAGCAGTTTAAAATGAATAGTGTAGGCATATCCTCTCTGCAGCCAGGCTTCAACATCCTGCCAGGCTGCCCCAGTCTCACTGTGGCTGGGAGGGAGGGAGGGTGGACCAGAGGATTGCCTACACAACACATAAATGTTCAACAGCTTCTTCATTGTTTCTGAGAGAACAATAATGACTAAAGGTTGCTTTTTAAAAAAACAAACAAACAAACAAACAAACAAAACCTAATTACAGCAATAATGACAGTTAAGCCACTTTATGTGTGCCTCTATTTTGAAATACTATTTACAAAAATGTTATTATTTTGGTTTGTTATAAACTTTAAACTTTTTCAAAAGTATACGATTATATTTTTGGACCAATTTTACTATGAAACATAAATTTTTATGAGCTTTTATCATGTTTCTGGCCAGTGCAATCATCAGGGTGGGTCTGGGTTGATAACTGCACATTTCTGGCCAGAAATGTTTCAGCAGTGCTACATATGTAGTGCATATGTTACACTTGCTTTCTGTTACCAGCTGATACCCTACATTTGTATAGACATTGGATGGTGTGAGGTTGGGGAGTTGAGTGGGAGGGGGGGGGGAGGGTACGGTGGGAGTTGAGGGGGGGGGGTTTCCTTTCCTGTTAGGTTTCCTTTTTTTTTCTTTTTTTTTTTTTAAGCAAGACACAGTCCTCCTGTGTCTTCTCCAAGCTTCACATGTAAAATCCAACAATGTGAAGCACATAGCAGCCAGAAACTGTAATGCCACAGATCAGAGAAACTTCATCATCACCATCTTCATCGCCGTACGATCAGAGCGTGAGACTTCACATCTGGAGCACAGGAGACATTCTGTGATAAGTCCTCCTTCTAGCTTGTCCCACAAGCAGCCGGTGAGATTTACTCACAACAAAAAGGGTTAATGACATAATTTCCATGAAAACATGTATTCATTCTTTGTAAAGTGTTTAAATTGTGTTTTCACTTGACCTTAGGAGTGTTAGAGTGTATTGTAATGTCTGTACTCAGGTGTTTCCCTCTGTGATCCATCCCCTTCAGAGCTGAGACACTCAGGACTGAACAGACGGCACAGTTTCTGTGACTGAGCCTCCAAAACACCTTCTTTGAAACCACTCATGATAGAAGGGCTTCATATTTGCAGCAGCACTACTACAGGTATTCAGTTTATTACAGGATGTGTTTGTTTCTTAGGACCAGCTCTGAGTGCACACTACCTAACATATACACCTTTCTGTTCATTACAAACCCACTACTCTGGATCATATGGCTAGTTGGCAGGAATGTTGCTGCAGGAAAACATCCCTGGAGATCACCATCATTGTCAGACTGACTGTGCCTCCTCTGTGCAGTGTCAAGATCCTCCCTAAATGAGTGTGTAAGTTAACATTTTCATTATTTTATTCCCTTTGACAAGACAAGTATCACTGATATTTACATTTACAACTACATATTCCTGTTTTCTGCTCTTCTTTTAAAGTCCTCAGCTATCCTGCTTCTGTGCTGCTTGCCACACATCAAACTGTGGCCGGATGACAGGGAGGATCCACTCTGAAGTCACTGGACATGATGAGGATCATATGGGACTTTATAGTTTCACAGAAACGATGTGCTCTGTGATTACAGGTTTTAAATGGACATAATGACTGCCTCTCTCTGATCAACAGGCTAAAGGATTGTTGTCATTGTTAGTGCTCTGTACAATGTATGCTTATTTAGTATTTCATCACAGAGCAAACCTTTTTTTCTTTAACATATTTTTATTTTTTTATTTGTGGGGATAGGTTAATTGATTAATCCAAATTGTCACTAGGTGTGAATGTGCGAGTGAATGTGAGTGTGAATGGTTGTCTGTCCCTGTGTGTTGGCCCTGTGACAGACTGGCGACCTGTCCAGGGTGTACCCCGCCTTTCGCCCTATGACAGCTGGGATAGGCTCCAGCGCCCCCCGCGACCCTGGAAAGGATAAGCGGAAGCGAATGGATGGATGGATGGATATTTTTATTTTGTTCTAATGTTGAATTAACTGTGGGGATTTTTTTTAAGTGGGCACTCGGGATGTCATATGACCAGAAATGTGGTAACTGGAATTCAACAGTATGGAAGAAAAAATCTGCTAAGAACAAAACACACACAAAACCCCCCAAGAAAATTCAAATTCATTCCATGTAATCCAATCTAAAACATTTTAAACTGCTGAACATCAACACAAACAGCGTTAAAAAACAGTGTTAACAGAATGATTATGATGATTTTGTACCAAAGTTTCAGGTCACATGGCACACCTAGTGTGTAGTGTGGGGTATCAGCTGGTAAGTATAGTTTTTTTTTTTTCATATTTGTGTCCTTAGAGTTCAGATAGATAAAGCCTTGTGTATAATAATTAGTCATAACCACAACTCAAAGTCAGGGACTAACTAATTTTGGGACTTTGTGTCTGAGCCCAGGTTAAAACAATGTGTAAAAAAGCATTTAGTGGCATGGCTGAACAATGCTGTATTGATACTTATTTATCCATGTTCACAAAAAGGACTGTGTTTATTTGATTATTTGCATGTGTTAAACTGTGTCACCACCTTACGCTTTCATTTGACTTTACTCAAAAATCTCTATACAGTTCTCTTTTACCACTGTGTGGACTCTGTTTACATTAAAACATAAAGAAGAATGAGTAATAAAAAGATGTGTAGACAGATTAAGTAGGACGATAGAAACAGCTGTTCAGCCATGTTCTAAGAAACCAACACAATTTAAAGGTTCAGGATTGTGGTTTTAAAAGTTGAATTTTCATGTATTTCATATCTTGCTTATTATTTTTTATTTAGTTATTTAATTTAGTTATTTTTATTTATTAGTGTGAATGCTTGAAAAGCATTCACAGTATTGTTCTTCTAATCTTTATTAGTGTGAATGCTTGAAAAGCATTCACAGTATTGTTCTTCTAATCTTTATTCTTATTAGTGTGAATGCTTGAAAAGCATTCACAGTATTGTTATTCGAATCTTTATTATTATTAGTGTGAATGCTTGAAAAGCATTCACAGTATTGTTCTTCTAATCTTTATTATTATATTTTATCTATTCCGTACGTTTTTTGAAAGCCTACTCCTTCAAAACCGTTCAACTTAGAAAAACCATTCAAACATCGTTAGATTCCTATTCTTTTGGACATGATTGCTTGTATTTTTCTCATTTTTAACATTTATATTTTTAATTTTATTCAACTTTATTCAACAAAAATTTCCCATGTATTTCAATGGGGAGACCCTTCAAATTCTCATTCAACTTACTCATTTTTAAACTCTTACTACTTCAACATACGTTCACATAGAGCCACCATTCAAACTTTAAAACGAAGACAAGACATTCAACTATTCAACTTGTATTTATCTTTTCAATATCTATTATACTTTTTCTTCAGTTCCAGTTTAAGTTTCATGATGTTTTTTCACCCGTTTCAGAGTTTATAATGGGTGTGTATGGGACGGAATGTTGGGGCTAGAGTGAGGCAGCTCAACTGCTAGAGTGAGAGGAGCAAAAAAAATAATCTTAAAATCTTTTTTAAAACTGCTGCTGTGTCCGCAGCGTTTGCTCTACAGGTATGATTTTACCCTCAAAACGTAGCCATGGCTGTCCTCTTTCATCCAATGTGTTTACTATTGTACTAGGTGTTATGGTTCTTTCATAAATGTCACCAATGCACAGCCTCCTCCCTCCAACTCTTCCATAGACTCTAATGTTAAAATGGCTCAGAAGGTTCGTTTGAAAATCAGAAGAGCATGGTGTCTTTACACTGTCACCACGTCCATATAATAAGCTCCACAGGCATGAAAACTGAGAATTCAGTAGACTAGAAGCTGCTGTCGCTCACGGTGAAAGAATTTCGTCAATACGACTTGTACTTTTCATATGGGAGCGATTTGTTTCGGCCTGACTTTTCTGTTCATTTTAAGCAGCAAAAGTGAGGCGCATGTCTGTGTACGTGTGTATGGAGCCATTGGGTGCAGTCACTATAGCAACCAGGCTCACACCTGCCTGCTTAACGAGCTCTCTCTCTCACTCTGCCAAGATTCATCTTAAACACTTCTCTTTCAACTGCTGCTGTGTCCACAGTGTTACAGCCATCATTTTACCCTCAAAATGTCACCATCGTTGTTCTCTTTCCAACATTGTCTTTCAAAGCTCAGACTTTTACATTTTTTAAACTGTGTGGATCCAAGCGGAGGGATCACATTTTAGTCATTCAGTGATTCAAAGAATATGAACTTTTAATGTTCTTTCAGATGTTTTCTGACTCTGAATTTTCTTTTCTCAGTTCTGAGGTTTTTCTAATTTACAATTAAAACATTTTCAGCTTTTTTCCAACTTCTTCTTCTGTGTAACCTTCAGCTTTTAGCAGTTCAGCACTTTTGTTTTCACGTTAAATTCGGATTTTTTTTTATCTCATTCAAAATTTTTAACTCAAAATTCAGCAATTAATTCATTTCAGTGCATACATTCAGATTCAAGCATTCACACTGCAGTTTCTTCAGAAAATGCACTTTCTAGTTCTATTTTATTATTATCTATTCCGTACGTTTTTTGAAAGCCTACTCCTTCAAAACCGTTCAACTTAGAAAAACCATTCAAACATCGTTAGATTCCTATTATTTTGGACAACATTGCTTCTATTTTTCTCATTTTTAACATTTATATTTTTAATTTTATTCAACTTTATTCAACAAAAATTTCCCATGTATTTCAATGGGGAGACCCTTCAAATTCTCATTCAACTTACTCATTTTTAAACTCTTACTACTTCAACATACGTTCACATAGAGCCACCATTCAAACTTTAAAACGAAGACAAGACATTCAACTATTCAACTTGTATTTATCTTTTCAATATCTATTATACTTTTTCTTCAGTTCCAGTTTAAGTTTCATGATGTTTTTTCACCCGTTTCAGAGTTTATAATGGGTGTGTATGGGACGGAATGTTGGGGCTAGAGTGAGGCAGCTCAACTGCTAGAGTGAGAGGAGCAAAAAAATTAATCTTAAAATCTTTTTTAAAACTGCTGCTGTGTCCGCAGCGTTTGCTCTACAGGTATGATTTTACCCTCAAAACGTAGCCATGGCTGTCCTCTTTCATCCAATGTGTTTACTATTGTACTAGGTGTTATGGTTCTTTCATAAATGTCACCAATGCACAGCCTCCTCCCTCCAACTCTTCCATAGACTCTAATGTTAAAATGGCTCAGAAGGTTCGTTTGAAAATCAGAAGAGCATGGTGTCTTTCCACTGTCACCACGTCCATATAATAAACTCCACAGGCATGAAAACTGAGAATTCAGTAGACTAGAAGCTGCTGTCGCTCACGGTGAAAGAATTTTGTCAATACGACTTTTACTTTTCATTTGGGAACGATTTGTTTCGGCCTGACTTTTCTGTTCATTTTAAGCAGCAAAAGTGAGGCGCATGTCTGTGTACGTGTGTATGGAGCCATTGGGTGCGGTCACTATAGCAACCAGGCTCACACCTGCCTGCTTAACGAGCTCTGCCTGCCACTGTACCAAGATTCATCTTAAACACTTCTCTTTCAACTGCTGCTGTGTCCACAGTGTTACAGCCATCATTTTACCCTCAAATTGTCGCCATTATTGTTCTCTTTCCAACACCGTATCTTTCAAAGCTCAGGCATTTAAACTTTTTAAACTGTGTGGATCAAAGTGGAGGGATCACATTTGAGTCATTCAGTGATTCAAAGAATATGACCTTTTAATATTCATTCAGATGTTTTCTGACTCTAAATGTTCTTTTCTCATTTCTTAGGGTTTTCTAATTTACATTTAAAACATTTTCAGTTTTTTTCCAACTCCTTCTTCTGTGTAACCTTCAGCTTTTAGCAGTTCAGCACCTTTGTTTTCAGGTTAAATTCGGTTTTTTTTTTTGTTTTTTTTTTAATCTCATTCAATATTTTTAACTCAAAATTCAGCAATTAATTCATTTCAGTGCATACATTCAGATTCAAGCATTCACACTGCAGTTTCTTCAGAAAATGCACTTTCTAGTATTTTATTATCTATTCCGTACGTTTTTTGAAAGCCTACTCCTTCAAAACCGTTCAACTTAGAAAAACCATTCAAACACCATTAGATTCCTATTATTTTGGACATGGTTGCTTGTATTTTTCTCATTTTTAACATTTATATTTTTAATTTTATTCAACTTTATTCAACAAAAATTTCCCATGTATTTCAATGGGGAGACCCTTCAAATTCTCATTCAACTTACTCATTTTTAAACTCTTACTACTTCAACATACGTTCACATAGAGCCACCATTCAAACTTTAAAACGAAGACAAGACATTCAACTATTCAACTTGTATTTATCTTTTCAATATCTATTATACTTTTTCTTCAGTTCCAGTTTAAGTTTCATGATGTTTTTTCACCCGTTTCAGAGTTTATAATGGGTGTGTATGGGACGGAATGTTGGGGCTAGAGTGAGGCAGCTCAACTGCTAGAGTGAGAGGAGCAAAAAAATGTATCTTAAAATCTTTTTTAAAACTGCTGCTGTGTCTGCAGCGTTTGCTCTACAGGTATGATTTTACCCTCAAAACGTAGCCATGGCTGTCCTCTTTCATCCAATGTGTTTACTATTGTACTAGGTGTTATGGTTCTTTCATAAATGTCACCAATGCACAGCCTCCTCCCTCCAACTCTTCCATAGACTCTAATGTTAAAATGGCTCAGAAGGTTCGTTTGAAAATCAGAAGAGCATGGTGTCTTTCCACTGTCACCACGTCCATATAATAAACTCCACAGACATGAAAACTGAGAATTTGGTAGACTAGACATTGCTGTCGCTCACAGTGAAAGAATTTTGTCAATACGACTTTTACTTTTCATTTGGGAACGATTTGTTTCGGCCTGACTTTTCTGTTCATTTTAAGCAGCAAAAGTGAGGTGCATGTCTGTGTGCGTGTGTATGGAGCCATTGGGTGCGGTCACTATAGCAACCAGGCTCACACCTGCCTGCTTAACGAGCTCTGCCTGCCACTGTACCAAGATCCATCTTAAACACTTCTCTTTCAACTGCTGCTGTGTCCACAGTGTTACAGCCATCATTTTACCCTCAAATTGTCGCCATTATTGTTCTCTTTCCAACACCGTATCTTTCAAAGCTCAGGCATTTAAACTTTTTAAACTGTGTGGATCAAAGTGGAGGGATCACATTTGAGTCATTCAGTGATTCAAAGAATATGACCTTTTAATATTCATTCAGATGTTTTCTGACTCTAAATGTTCTTTTCTCATTTCTTAGGGTTTTCTAATTTACATTTAAAACATTTTCAGTTTTTTTCCAACTCCTTCTTCTGTGTAACTTTCAGCTTTTAGCAGTTCAGCACCTTTGTTTTCAGGTTAAATTCGGTTTTTTTTGTTTTTTTTTAATCTCATTCAAGATTTTTAACTCAAAATTCAGCAATTAATTCATTTCAGTGCATACATTCAGATTCAAGCATTCACACTGCAGTTTCTTCAGAAAATGCACTTTCTAGTTCTTATATTTTATTATCTATTCCGTACGTTTTTTGAAAGCCTACTCCTTCAAAACCATTCAACTTAGAAAAACCATTCAAACACCATTAGATTCCTATTCTTTTGGACATGATTGCTTGTATTTTTCTCATTTTTAACATTTATATTTTTAATTTTATTCAACTTTATTCAACAAAAATTTCCCATGTATTTCAATGGGGAGACCCTTCAAATTCTCATTCAACTCACTCATTTTTAAACTCTTACTACTTCAACATACGTTCACATAGAGCCACCATTCAAACTTTAAAACGAAGACAAGACATTCAACTATTCAACTTGTATTTATCTTTTCAATATCTATTATACTTTTTCTTCAGTTCCAGTTTAAGTTTCATGATGTTTTTTCACCCGTTTCAGAGTTTATAATGGGTGTGTATGGGACGGAATGTTGGGGCTAGAGTGAGGCAGCTCAACTGCTAGAGTGAGAGGAGCAAAAAAAATAATCTTAAAATCTTTTTTAAAACTGCTGCTGTGTCCGCAGCGTTTGCTCTACAGGTATGATTTTACCCTCAAAACGTAGCCATGGCTGTCCTCTTTCATCCAATGTGTTTACTATTGTACTAGGTGTTATGGTTCTTTCATAAATGTCACCAATGCACAGCCTCCTCCCTCCAACTCTTCCATAGACTCTAATGTTAAAATGGCTCAGAAGGTTCGTTTGAAAATCAGAAGAGCATGGTGTCTTTCCACTGTCACCACGTCCATATAATAAACTCCACAGACATGAAAACTGAGAATTTGGTAGACTAGACATTGCTGTCGCTCACAGTGAAAGAATTTTGTCAATACGACTTTTACTTTTCATTTGGGAACGATTTGTTTCGGCCTGACTTTTCTGTTCATTTTAAGCAGCAAAAGTGAGGTGCATGTCTGTGTCCGTGTGTATGGAGCCATTGGGTGCGGTCACTATAGCAACCAGGCTCACACCTGCCTGCTTAACGAGCTCTCTCTGCCACTGTGCCAAGATTCATCTTAAACACTTCTCTTTCAACTGCTGCTGTGTCCACAGTGTTACAGCCATCATTTTACCCTCAAAACGTCGCCATCGTTGTTCTTTTTCCAACATCTTGTCTTTCAAAGCTCAGAGATGTAAACTTTTTAAACTGTGTGGGTCCAAGTGGAGGGATCACATTTTAGTCATTCAGTGATTCAAAGAATATGACCTTTTAATATTCTTTCAGATGTTTTCTGATTCTAAATGTTCTTTTCTCATTTCTTTGGGTTTTCTAATTTACAATTAAAACATTTTCAGCTTTTTTCCAACTCCTTCTTCTGTGTAACCTTCAGCTTTTAGCAGTTCAGCACTTTTGTTTTCAGGTTAAATTCGGGTTTTTTTTTTATCTCATTCAAAATTTTTAACTTAAATTCAGTAATTATTTCATTTCAATGCATACATTCAGATTCAAGCATTCACACTGCAGTTTCTTCAGAAAATGCACTTTCTAGTTGCAATTGTGATCTTGCGGGGGGTTTGCAGGCTTCCATCGGTAAATGACTGCTGGTCAGCAAACCTGGGAAACCCACAGATAATTGGAACTATGGCACGAAACCGCTTCCAAAACATCATGCAACACCTACGCTTTGATGACAAGTCCACCCGCTGTGATCGAGCAAAGACTGACAAGTTTGCTGCAATTTCCAGTGTGTGGGGATCATTTGTCACCAACTGCATCACGTGCTACAACCCTGGTCTACATATCACCATTGATGAACAGCTTTTCCCATCAAAGACTCGGTGCTGTTTCCTGCAGTATATTGCAAGTAAACCGGACAAGTTTGGGATCAAGTTTTGGGTGGCTTGCGACCTAAAATCCAAGTACATTTGCAATGTCTTCCCATATCTTGGCAAGGACCCCAGTCGTCCCACTGGGGAGAGACTTTCTGAAAATGTAGTAATGAGGCTGATGGAACCATTCCTAGACAAGGGCAGAAATGTTACCACGGACAATTTTTTCACATCGCTTTCACTTGCGCAAAAACTTCTTGGACGGAAAACCACCATCCTCGGCACAGTCAACAAGATTCGCAGGGAAATTCCTCAATCCACTAGACAGACAGATCGCAATGAATTCACCACTCAGGTATGTTGCAGGTCTTTTGTGGTTCTATGTTTATGTGTTTCATTGTGTGTAAAAGGGCTATGAAAATAACAATTTATCTTATTTCTTAGGTGTTTTCAACCTCTGCTGCCACGCTGACGGCGTATGCGGCCAAACGGAAGAAGACAGTCTATATTCTTAGCAGCATGCACAGCGTGGTTCAGACTGATAACACCACCAAACACTGTCACCCTTTACAACAAAACAAAGTGTGGCGTGGATGTGATGGACCAGATGGTTCGGGAGTACACTGTCCGCAAAGGAACACGGCGCTGGCCAGTCGCCGTGTTTTATAACATGATTGACATGGCAGCACTGAATGCACATGTGCTGTATCAAGCATGCACCGGACGAAGGAAAGACGGGTGGACTTCCTGGTGGCGCTTGCAACAGAGTTGGCTCACTCTCATGTAGCTGCGAAGAAGGCAAGAAAAGATCAGTTGCTTCGGGCAGAACCCTCCACACCGAGCCCTGGAAAAAGAGCCACGTGTCAGGTCAAACACAAATGCAAGAAAAATCAGGCCACTGTGCGATGTGTTCACTGCTACAGGTACACATGTGGTAAATGCAGACTACAGGTACCATGGCAGTGCCAGGATTGTGAGTGATTGCTGACAATGTTGAATTATTTGTAAATATGTGTACAAATGGTTGGTTTTTTGTACTGTTTTTATCAATAAATGTCAGCAACAAAGGACATACACCCATGTGTGTTGATTTCTCCCCAAGATGGCAAACTGAAACACTCCAAGTTGGTGACTTTTGGAGATTTGTTTCCCTGGATGATTGAGAATGCATCAAGATGAAACACAAAAGGAAGCTCACCGCTTTTAGCAGCTCCCCCACCCCCTCAATCACTCACCCCCACTCCCCTCCCTCCAGAATTCCTAGGTAACGACCCAATATACATATGAATGACTCCAGCATTTGACTGACTGCTCTCCGGCTTTTAAAGGTAGAAACGCAAAATGATGACTCCGCGGGGTTCTAAGGTAGAAAACCAAAATGACTGCTCTCCGGGGGTCTAAGTGTGTGACAAACATACAAAAAAACAGGAAATCAGGAAGGGGACAAATGCTTGATCACACCACTGAATGCGTGTAGCCACAAACTACAGCTGTAGTAGTAATTAGCTCAGGAAGAATATTCAAAATATGCCTGGATTTGCTTTGTTTTTATGGATGACTGGCCTATTGACATCGCAGCAAGTCCAGAATATGGGCAGTCCTCTCTCCCTCTATGCATCTCTGCTGGAATTCTGAGATCCAATGATCTAAACTGTTAATGTTACAGGACCGCTGGGAACAAACCGAAAACACCTCCATACATCCCAGTTTAGACTTTGTCAAGTGCCCACTCGCCCCATCTCTCTCTCTCTCTCTAATATCTACTCAATCAACCAGGTCAATAGATCCTCAGCCACACGTTATCATTCTCTCTCTTTTATCAAAGATAATTCAGTTACATTTGAACATTCAATCATATCTGAATAAGCTTCACTTTCCATTCTTCACATTCACTTTTAATCCGAATACTTTTTCTCTTGCAAACTGTTTCTCCGTCACAATTTACTCAATACAATCCCCCTTTTTACTAAGTCATGCACTTTAACTGTGAGACATTCAGAGATCAGAGTGTCCTGTGTGCACTCTCATTTAGTTTCTGTCTCTCTCTCTCTCTCTCACACACACACACACACACACACACACACATTCGCACACTCATATCTCTCAAGGCATTTTCTACATAGGTTTTCAGCACAGCCTGGATTAAACCTGTCTTTAAAGTCATTTTTTTTCACAATATTAAAATTGTCAACCTAAACATAATTAACGTTAACTGATTATTTTTTAATTAGTATTGAGCACATTTAACTGTCAGCACAATGACAATGAACTGACAATTGAGTGTTTGACGTTTACAACATTTAACATTGTTTTTGTTGTTCAAAAGTATATTGACTGGTTAGTGACACAGTCCTTATCTTCTCAGTCCAACGAACAAAAGGTTGATTATGGCTCATGTCTACACACAAAACTCTAAACATTAGAACAGACATTTCCACAATTTAAACTGCATTTCTCTGCATATTGATCACTTACATTTTTTATTTGTCCTTGATTACAAATGAAGATGATGACCAAACTATAGGAAAAAGCTCTGTTTAACCACTTTTTATTAACACATTTTTAACACATAAGGCTGAATGTCAAGTCCTTTTACCCCCTCAGCTTTGATGGCAGGGGGCGGCCAGGCCTCAGTCTCTCGCTACGCCACGTTACGCGACAGAGCCAATCATGTTCTGCAGTGTGATGGTGATGAACCAATCAGACCTGTCAGATGTGGCAAAATGTAGGACAAGCTGGCGTTTTTAAATCTGAGAAGTATACTGCTGCTTCATTAGGTGTGGACTGCTGTACTGAAGAAGGAGACAAGATGAAGATGTTCTTTGTGAACGTTTTCCTGATCTGCTCTTTATGTAAGTAAAAGAAATTGACTTGTGTAAACTTTTGATCTTCATTTGTGTGAAACTGAGTCTGTCTGAATTATTTCAGGTGCAGCACAGTTAAGTGATGTCTCTCAGCCTGAATCTTTGAAAACAGTGAAGATTGGCGACTCAGCTACTATTAAATGCTTCGTAAAGAGCGCATCAAAGAAAACCGTGTGGTACAAGGTGACTACAGGGAGGAAACTACAGCTGGTGGTAAAAGCTGATTCTTACTATAATGTGAGAGTTCAGTGATGAATTTGTTAACCGTTCTTCAGTTAAATTTGACATGACTAACAATCATCTGACCATAAATAAAACATCATGGGAAGATGTTGGAACATACTTCTGTGGAGTCTTACACATAAGTGAGGTTCAGTTTGGGTCAGGAACATTTCTGATGTTGACAGGTATGTTTGGACATGTTTGCATTTCACATAATTTCAACTGAATATGAACACAATGCTAACAATCACAGTCCAAATGGTTTGTTTTCCAAGGTGCAAAGACAATCAGCGACTCTGTCGTCCAGCAGCCAGAATCAAAGTCAGTGAGGTCCGGAGACTCTGTGACTCTCAGCTGTTCTCTTCACTCTGCTCAATGCACAGCAGAACTCACTAGTTTCATGTGGCTGAAAAACTCGGATGGTTCTGCTCCAGAGATGATTTATTGCTCTGACAATAAGAACAACATCTCCCAGAGAACTGACAGAGGACGAACTACCTGCGAGTACAACTTTGTCGTCAGGAGCCGGGATGACGCTGGGGTCTACTACTGTGCTGTCAATGCATGTGGACAAATACTGCTTGGAAATGGGACCAAGATTGGTATAAGTAATTTTGGAGTATAATTTACTTAAGATTTTTTTGCAGTAGAAAATCTTGTGTTTAAAACTCATAATTTCCCAAATACACATATGATGATTATCTTTTTATAACCTCTTTCTTGCTTTTTCAATTCATACATTAGAAATTGGTTTGAAATGAAATTCTAATGTCTCCTGTCTGTATTGCCAGACGACATCAATGATCACGAGAGTTTTTGTGTCCGTGAGAGAACCCTGTCATGCATCATCATCATCATCATCATGGGTGTTTATCTGGTTTTTGCTGTGTTCATGATCAGTAAGAGAAACCGCTACCACTGTACAGTAACCGATGCTGTTGATCTCTATACTGTGTGTTCCACTGAGCATAACACCAATCACTTTGCCTGCTTTTCAGAGTTTAGCTCAGGACTTTCACCTCTGTCCAAGGTATGTGCTGTTTAGTTGAATATTTATATAATCATTACACCATCCTAAGTGGCTCATAATTTTGATTTCATTCACATTATTGTACTTTTTCTCAGGTTAGAGGTGAAGAAAACCTCGAAATCAAGAGATCAAATGAACAGAGAGATGGTATCTGGAGTGAATGTGTGTACTCCAGGGTGAAGCTACACTGAACTGAAGCCGTTACGACTTTGATGCCACATGTCTAGTTATGAACTTATTACTGCAGCTTTGAAATGTTTAGGCTGTTCTCTCGCTCTTCCTAACATTATTCTGCTCAATCGGTTTAAAGCCTGCTCTTTTTTTTTCAGTTTTTTTTGTTCTAAGTCTAAAGTTTCTTGTTAACTGATTTTACTTATATTTTAGCATCTTTTCTGTAAGACAGAGGCATGTGAGAGGAAAGCTGACACGCTGATGACATTTTTCGCTTGCTTTCTCTCTCTCTCTTTTCATCATTTCTATATGATAGTTCTTTTTTATCATTAACACATATCATGCCTTTAAAAAAATGCATTTTCAGCTTTTCATGCAGCATATCTCACTGTTTTACTGTAAGCAGTAAGTTTATAAATTGTGTGTTATTAAACTGTTAGGTTGCATCTGTGACCTTGTGAAGTCTTCTCTTTCAGTTCAATTTGATTCCATTTATACAGCGCCAAATCACGACAATGCCTCAAGGTGCTTTGTATTGTAAGTTAGACCCTATATATTATAATCCATACTCAGTAATACTCTTTGCTGTTGTTTCGTGCTGAGTTTTCTTCATTTCAGTGGCTGATGTAAAGGGGCTCTTCATCACAGAGATGATCCAGAAATGATCCATTAGTGTCACTGTTATAATAAACTGTTGATTCAGACACTTCTGAGAGTTACTTGGTTTGAGATCTCTCAGCCTCGTGTTGTTGGTTCACAGCAATAGTCCCATTTGTCACAATAGCAATCACACTCACTCCACTGTTAGATAAAATTCAATTATTCAATGAAATCCTGGAGGATGTGACTTTTGCTTTTTCATTTCTAGTTAAAGAACGTTGCCTCAGGTACTGCATGGAAATAAAGGGGGAAAATTGAATTTGGTCAACAGAATAAATATCCCTTTAAAAACAATATTTAAAAGCAGATTTTATAATCAGATAAGGTAAGGAACTGTCTAAAGCTAAAACAATAATGATAATTTCAAAAACGCACCGTCTGTTGTTGTAATGTTATTCATGTTCTACAATACACAGCCATGTGCCAAAAAATGTTGTGAAACATTATAAATCATTGCGGAAATACTAAAAAAGTTAATAAAAAAAAGTTGATCAGACAATAAAATCAAACAATTTAAAGACTGTTAACAGTTAATTTATTTTTGAGTTGACTGATTTTCAGCATTGCATGCATGCTTGCCTCATGTCGACAGTCATGGCTGCTGGTAGTGATCAAGTCAAGTCAAGTGGTTTTATTGTCATTCCAACCATGTGTAGTGGTAAAGTACACCATGAAACGAGACAACGTTCCTCCAAAACCATGGCGCTACATATGGCATAT
Organism: Maylandia zebra; assembly: GCF_041146795.1. Classification (NCBI taxonomy): domain Eukaryota; kingdom Metazoa; phylum Chordata; class Actinopteri; order Cichliformes; family Cichlidae; genus Maylandia; species Maylandia zebra. Next base: position 46,594,978 of record NC_135169.1, read on the forward strand.
AACAGACAATAAACACGTGACTACATAATGTGCAAGGTGCAAAAATTACAAGAAAAAAAAAGTTCAACACCAGACAGAACAGAACGATACGTGTGTGTGTGTAGCCTGGGGGCAGTGGCGTGTCCAGCGGGGTGGCCTGGGGGGGTACAGGCTCAACCAGACTGGCCACCCCAGGTGCCACCCCGAAGCTAAAACAATAAAATTTAATGAAATATCAAATGTACGATTATGGTTTCACAGTGAAGCTCAGATATCCGAGGGTAAGTGAATACAGCACCGGCTTCTGCACTATGAGCATCATGTTAGCAAAGGTAGGCGAGCCAAGCACGAAAGATGGCACCGCAGAAAACATTTTTTCGGCGAAAGATTAACAAGTTAACATAGCTGGACTAGCCATCAGACGTTTGCATGGTGGGCTGATGACTTTTTTTGTAACGGCATGAACAATGAGAGGTGGTGGATTGGCAAGATGCTGGCCGATGTGTAAAAATAACTCAGTTGTTTGGTGGTGGCTATGGCGGAGCTTCCACAGAGGCAACAGGTGGATGAGGGAAGGTGAAGCAGGAGGAGAGCGCCGAGGCAGCCGCCGGTCCAAGTGTCAAGTGAACTTCAGGTAAGAAGTTACGACCTGCAGTCTATCTGGGTCAGATATAAACCAAGTTTAGGTGCAGTTTATTTTCGTTGTGCTGACTTTTTACAGTCAGTTACAATACCTCATACTGCGTGAGCTAGCATGACGAGTTTCTATACAGCTGTTCGGTTGCTATGATGTTACTGATAGTGAACTTTATTTCATTCATAAGGTTAGTTAGTAGAGTTGCCAACAGCTCCTTAAAAAATGGAATGGTCCCTCATTCAGAGAAAAATTTACGTGTTCCGTATTGAGCTGAGAAGAGACGCAGTTTGTCCCGGACTTTAGCTAGAATGGAAAAAGACACAAAGCTGGAGTTATCCTGTCTTTACAGCTGCCTCTTCTATTGCTACTTCAATCATGAAACTGATCAGTGATCAGCTGATCGGCTTTTCTCTCTTGTTTGTTTATCGCCCACTTTGCGCCAGAAACAGGAAACCAGCGGATGTTGTGGTAAACAACAGCAGCACGTTTAAGCTTGATCAGCTGTTGTTAGAATTTATTTAATATTAATTTCTAGTATCAGCTGATGTTTGCTGGAGCCACAGCTGTAAAGCTGCTGGTCATGATGTCGGTTTGTATATGTGATGAGAGGGAAACATGAAGATGAAACCAGGAGATGTCCTTACTGAATCATCAGAGCTGTGATGGAGAAACAGGTTTACCTTTTAGTTAACATGAATGACTTGAAGGGAAGTTATGAACTGTTTCTGAGAGACAAATAACACCAGGATCTTTTCTAAGTAGCTGACAGCTGGTAACTGTGCAGGGGCGGCAAAGTGTTGCCAGGGGGCCAGGTAGGGCATTAACAGGGAGAGGGGGGCAAAAAGAAATACTTTTCTTTTTTATTCTCATTTAAAATATTTAGCTTTTATTAAATAATTATCTGAATCTTGCGAACAAAGTTTTTATCTAACGTAAAATGTATAGAAATCATCCATATACCAAAAAGACAGTGTACATCACTGTCACAACAGCGTTTGTTTTCATTCAAAGGCTTTATGGCTTTAATACCTGGTGGGCTGGTCTGTAGTGAAAATGCCCAATTTTTTTTGTCCCAGTCCAGCCCTGCAGGTTATACTGGCAGTGTCACCATGCCAGCTGACTGTATGTCATCATCAGCCAGTGTTGTTCTTTATACATCAATATTACCAAAGTTTACCATAAGGCAGCATAGAAAGTATTTACTTGCTGAATAAACACTGACTGATTGTATCTCTTGTACTTTATCAACGCAGTATCTAAAAACTTTGCACCATAGTGGTTAAAATCTCATTCTAATAGGAGTTAAAAGCGCATTCGGTTATTAGGTTTACAGGGTTATTGAATTATGGTTAACGGTTGGTAGAATTGTTTTTAACATTATCTGCCAATTACATCTGCCACCCTTCTCCAAATCTGTGCCCCTATCTGCCCCCACCAACAAAAATTTTCTAGACACTCCACTGCCTGGGGGAAGAAGCTGTTTCGCAGTCTGGCAGTGAGGGCATGAATGCTCTGGTGCCTCTTTCCAGAAGACAGCAGGGTGAAGAGTGTCATCTCCTTTGTTTTGTCCACATTTACAGACAGGTTGTTGACTCTACACCGGTCTGTTAGCAGTTTCACCTCGTCTCTGTATGCTGACTCGTTCTTGCTGATGAGACCCACCACAGTCGTGTCATCAGCAAAATTGATGATGTGGTTCAAACTGTGCACTGCTACACAGTGGTGAGTCAGCAGAGTGAACAGCAGTGCGCTGAGCACACAGCCCTGAGAGGCTCCAGTGCTCAGTGTGGCTGTGTTGGAGATGCTGTTACAGATCCAGACTCCAGTTGCAGAGGGAGGTGATCAGGCCCAGCAGGCTCAGTTTTCCAATCAGGTGCTGAGGAATGATTTTGTTGAATGCTGAACTGAAATCAATGGACAGCATTTGTACATATGTGTCTTTATTGTCCAGGTGGGTGAGGGCAAGATGTAGAGTGGTGGCGATGGTGTCATCTGTTGACCGGTTGAGGCGACAGGTGAACTGCAGTGGGTCCAGTGTGGGTGGCAGCCTGGTCTTAACGTGACTCATCAGGAGACTCTTGAAGCATTTCATCATGATGGGTGTGAGTGCAACTGGAAGGTAGTCATTGAGGCAGGACACTGAAGACTTCTTTGACACAGGAATGATGATGGTGGTCTTGAGACACGTTGGGACGACAGCAGTGCTCAGGGAGAGGTAGAAGATGTCAGTGAAGATATCTGTCAGCTGGTCTGCACGTTCTCGGAGTACTCTCCAAGGGATGTTATTTGGACCAGCAGCTTTCCCTGGGTTAACTCTGTGAAGAGTTTTCCTCACATCAGCCGAGGTCAGACACAGAGTCTGGTCGTTGTGAGGGGGAAGACTTCCTCACCAACAAGTCCTTATGAGGTAAGGTGTGTAGAAATTTGAGGTGAACATTTTATTTAATCAATTTTGGAATAAGGCTGTAATGACAAAATGTGGAACAAGTGAAGCGTTGTATACTTTCTGGATACACTGTAGGTTTCTACAACAGCATCGCAATTTAGATTAAGAAGATGCAGCTCAGGGAGAACTGATATATTCTGATATAAGTGTGATGCATTTAATTGATCTGCACTATGTTCCTATTTTTGGAGTGAGAGAGGTTGGTGGTGAGATAGGGACTTTCAGCACTGAAGATGTGTTCCACCTCACTGCAAACTCATCATTAGCTCAGAGTTAATTAAGTAGAATTGACGTGATTTCATTATTCTTTTCTTTATTCTTTCTATTTTTGCTTTTTCTTTGCCTCTGCCAAGCTTATTTAAAAAAACATCTGCAAATAAACTCTAAACTGTGGACATTCCATTTCTAACCTTTTGTGAAACAATAAAAACTTAAATATAAGTATTTATCCAGTATTTACTTCCCCAGAGAAGAGCAGCTAAGAGTCAATCAACAGCGCTGTTACCAGTTCAGACATCTACTCTGTTACAACCTGAGTCATCAGTTCAGTTGCTAGCTCAGTCTTCTGCTCATCCACCTCCTAAGCCGCCAGCTCAGGGAGGGTTCTCCACACCTGCTGGCTCTGCTTCGCCTCAGGCAGGGGCCTCTGCACTTTGTGGCCCACTGCCTGTTCTCGCTGGCTCTGGTGAGCCACTCCAGCCACCTCCATCCTCTGCCGGAAGCTCTACTGAGCTTATTCAGCCAGCTGAGGACTTCATTTTGCTGTCATTGCCTGAGGAGAGCAAATGCCCTGCACAGCTCCAGCCAGCTTTGTCTCAGCCAGGGGTCTCTGCACCTGCTTGCCCTGTGTCTGCTGGCCCTGTTTCTGTTTCTGCTGGGGGCTCTGGTGAGCCTCACCAGCCATCTGTCTCTGCTGTGGATTCCAAAGAGTCTGTCCAACCATTTGTTCCGGCTGGAGGCTCTGGAGAGCTACTCCAGCTCTCTGTCTCTGGTGGGGACTCCAAGAAGTCGGTTCAGCCATCCGTGACTTCTACGCCACCATCAGTGTTGACTGGGGGCTCTGGAGAGTCCACCCAGTTGTTTTCTGTTCCTGCTTGGAGCTCAGGCGAGCCCATCCAGCCATCAGCACCACCGTCAGCGCCACCATACACGGCTTCCGTGCCACCACCTGCAAACACCATGCTACCGTCTGGTCCTGCCTCTTCTGGTCCCGTCTCGTCTGGTCCTGCATACCAGCTGTTAGCCAAGCTGTCCATGAGCCCACGGCCATGACCACGTCCTCGTCCAGACAAGCCTGCACATGCACGTCCAGCACGGCCTGCACCTCACCGTCGCTGGCCACTTTCCAGGCCATCAGCTTAGGATCGTCATGGGCTGCCTCCTGAACTGTGTTGCCACCACGGTCAGCCTCCAGACCTGCTTCATTTACGTAACGTCACTGCTGCCACTGTCCTCACGGCCAGTGCCCTGGACAGTCTCACTGTTGGTGCTTTCCAAGCAGTCGGCATCCACACCTGTGTCACCGTTGCGTGTTTCCATGTGGCTTGAGTCGGGATCTGCTTCACCTATGCTACAGTGGCTTTCGACGCAGTCGGCCCCCTGAACTGTGTCGCTGCTGCCACTTTTCACGCAGCTGGCCTTGACTCTTGTGCCTAGTTTTTTTGTTTTTGTTGTTTCTGGACTCCTAGTGCTCCTGTTTTTCTGTTGCTCCTAAACAAAAGAAACATAAAAGTTTAATTTAACAGAAGTGCAAATATTCCCATATAAAAACTCTAAGTTAAGTTTAAACATGAATTAATTAATAATTCGTCCTGTCATGGTGCATGTTAAATAGATTTCAAAGTAAGGCGGAGCTCCTAGGTTTGCTATGTGTGACTGTATTCTGCTTCATTTGTGTGAAGCTGAGTGTATCCTGCCTGAATTATTTCAGGTGCAGCACGGTTAAGTAAAAACTGAAACATAAAGTGTGACATATATAAAATAACAGGAAATCTGGTAGTGGCCAAATGCTTTGTCACAGCTCTGTGTAAATACAAACCACAGCTGGAATATGTAGCTCCATAAAAATATTCAAAATATGCCTGGATTTGCTTTGTGTTATGGATGACTGGCTAATTGGCATCAGAGCAAGTCCAGAATGTAGTCTGCACTCTCTGAGCATCTCTTCTCGATCCAATCGTCTAAATTGTTAATCTTACAGGACCACTGGGAACAGACCCACAACACCTCCATACATCCAGGTTTAGACTCGCCCCACCTCGCCCCACCTCTCTCTCTCTAATATCTAGTCAACCAATCAGGTCAACTGATCCTCAGCCACAACTTATCATTCTCTCTCTATTTCCCTATTTATTTGTTTATCTATTTGTTATTGCTTGTGTACAGTGTCCTTGAGTTTTTTGAAAGATGCTTTCTTAAATAAAATTTTTTATTGTTATTATGTCTTTTAATATGGACAGTTCAGTTACTTTTGAACATTCAATCATATCTGAATAAGCTTCACTTTTCATTTTTAACATTCACTTTATCGTAATCCTTTTTAATCCAAATACGTTTTCTCTTGAAAACTGTTTCTCAGTGACAATTTACTCAATATAATCCCCTTTTTACTAAATCATACACTTTAAAGTTGAGACATTCAGAGATCAGAATGTCCTGTGTGCACTCTCATTTAGTCTCTCTCTCTCTCTCTCTCTCTCTCTCTCTCTCTCTCTCTCACACACACACACACACACACACACACACACACACACACACACACACACACACACACACACACACACACAAACATGTCTGAAGGCATTTTGTACACAGGCTTTCAGCACAGCCTGTCCTTAAAATAATAATTAGTTTTTCACAATATAAAATTGTCAACTTAAACATAATTATCTTTAACCAAATATTTTCTGATTACTATTGAGCACAACCATAATTTTGTGTTTAACCCTGTTCACAAGTATAATGACAGATTGGCAACACAGCACTTATCTTCTCAGTCCAGCACATGAATACAAAAGATTGATTATGGCTCATGTCTACACACAAAACTCTAAACATTAGAACAGACATTTCCACAACTCAAACTGCATTTCTCTGCATATTGATCACTTACATTTTTTATTTGTCTTTAACTAAGAATAAAGATGATCAACAAACTGGAGGAAAAAGCTCTGTTGTAGCTCTCTGATGTTTACACAACACATTTTTCAACAAATTTGATGGGATAATAAAGGTTTATTCTATTCTATTCAGAAGGCTGAATGTCAAGTCCTTTTACCCCCTCAGCTTTGATGGCAGGGGACGGCCAGGGGACCTCAATCTCTCTCATTACGCCACTTTACTCGACAGAGCCAATCATGTTCTGCAGTGTGCTGGTGATGAACCAATCAGACCTGTCAGATGTGGCAAAATGTAGGACAAGCTGGCGTTTTTAAATCTGAGAAGTATACTGCTGCTTCATTAGGTGTGGACTGCTGTACTGAAGAAGGAGACAAGATGAAGATGTTCTTTGTGAACGTTTTCCTGATCTGCTCTTTATGTAAGTAAAAGAAATTGACTTGTGTAAACTTTTGATCTTCATTTGTGTGAAACTGAGTCTGTCTGAATTATTTCAGGTGCAGCACAGTTAAGTGACGTCTCTCAGCCTGAATCTTTGAAAACAGTGAAGATTGGCGACTCAGCTACTATTAAATGCTTCGTAAAGAGCGCATCAAAGAAAACCGTGTGGTACAAGGTGACTACAGGGAGGAAACTACAGCTGGTGGTAAAAGCTGATTCTTACTATAATGTGAGAGAGTTCAGTGATGAATTTGTTAACCGTTCTTCAGTTAAATTTGACATGACTAACAATCATCTGACCATAAATAAAACATCATGGGAAGATGTTGGAACATACTTCTGTGGAGTCTTACACATAAGTGAGGTTCAGTTTGGGTCAGGAACATTTCTGATGTTGACAGGTATGTTTGGACATGTTTGCATTTCACATAATTTCAACTGAATATGAACACAGTGCTAACAATCACAGTCCAAATGGTTTGTTTTCCAAGGTGCAAAGACAATCAGCGACTCTGTCGTCCAGCAGCCAGAATCAAAGTCAGTGAGGTCCGGAGACTCTGTGACTCTCAGCTGTTCTCTTCACTCTGCTCAATGCACAGCAGAACTCACTAGTTTCATGTGGCTGAAAAACTCGGATGGTTCTGCTCCAGAGATGATTTATTGCTCTGACAATAAGAACAACATCTCCCAGAGAACTGACAGAGGACGAACTACCTGCGTGTACAACTTTGTCGTCAGGAGCCGTGATGACGCTGGGGTCTACTACTGTGCTGTCAATACATGTGGACAAATACTGCTTGGAAATGGGACAACAATCAATAATGGTAAGACACTAGCAGTGCATTTTTAAAGTTTTTACTTTCACTTTAAAGTTCAAAGGTATTGAAATATTTTTCTTCAAAGTGCAGTTGACAAATTGTTAAAAAGTTAGAAAACCTTCACTGAAACAGAAAGTCCAAATTTACAAAAACTATTTTGCGACCTGATTATTTGTAAAAAATATTTTTAAAGTATTTACCTTAACATATATAAATGGGAGGGTGAAAAACCGATCAGTTCAGTTTTTTAAATTTATTTATTTTTAACTGAGGCAATGTGAAGTACGTACGGTGTCCACAGAAAGTCAGATCTAATTAAACGCATTAAAAATAAAAAAACCCACAAACCACCCATTCAAGTCAAGTGGCAGATCATCTTCTTCATGTAAGTGTTTGTCAAGAAAATCTGGTAGCTTTGAAGAGATCAGAGATGAGATAAGGTTTTCACTTTGCACGTTGTCACAGCAAGTGGTAAAAAAAACAAAAATCTAAATATACCATATACTTCATTTATCTTTATCTGTTTCACTGCTGTCTGACTTTGTTGACCCATTTGTGCAGAAAACAAAATGCTTGTGGTAAAAGTAAGTAGCCAAATTCTACATTAAATCCAGTTAATCGCAATTAGTGTTGTCTAAATCAGTAAATGTGTGTTTATTAAATGTTAAATCATGTATCATGTTTACAGCAGACACTGAAGGCATATCACTGAGTCCGACCGTTATTGCACTGATGCTGTCAAACATGGTTCTTGGAACTGTGACGCTCCTCCTTGTAGTGACATTTTGCAAGACAAGAATGAAGAAATCTGCAGGTGTGTAAAACTTTATGCAGGATGAGATCCACATTCTGTTATTCTGCAGTAACTACTAACTATTGGTATCTTTTAATGCTTGTTTTTCCACAGAAGCGGCCGATGAAAGCGGTCAGGTGAGAGTTTGTCTTAGTCCATCCACCTCATGGCAGCCTATCCCAGTCATCAAACAGCAATAGATTATTTCACATATTTTAATTTGTTCGTCAGGACATGACTATATTTATTATATATTTATTTATTGGAAATTCCTTTTTTCACAGACTGGTGATACAGTCGTCTATACATCTGTGTGTTTGGCTCACAATAGTATCAGGCCCAGACAACCTACAGTAAAAGCCAATGGAGACGCTGTAATTTACTCTACACTCAAACCTTGACAACAGAACATCAAAGTTTCATCATGGGAATACGACCAAGCTATGACAAATTACGAATGTCTTGCAACCCTCATAGGTAGTATATCTCTGTTCAGTGGTGCATACAAGCATTCAAACTATAATCAAAGAAGTTTAGAACATTTCCTCAACTTCACCTCTTTGTAAGCTAAATTCATATTTTTGTATCCTTCGGATTTTAAAACCAGCATGCTTTTCATGGACTGTCACATTTAACAACCAGCTTCTCACTAATGGCATGTATAAGTCTTCAGTTATTTACTCTGCCTTGCACTGTGAAAACCAAATGTACTGTTTTGATATACTTTTATGTTTGGACTGAAATACTTTCCATTTCACAAATTGTCCTGCAGAACACTTTGCTATGTGATGTTTGCTGTAGGTTTGTATTTGGCAGCAAGGCTATTGGTTACAAAATTACACTGACTAGTGTAACAAAAAAAATATTTTAATTCAGAGAAATGTGTTGTGACTTATATCATACATGACAATATATTAAAATGTAGATTCCTCCCTTCTTTTCTCTTCAGATTAATATGAATGTTTTAAGTGAGCATCTTTTCTGTAAAATGTTTTACAACAAAAATGTTCATGTTTGGAAAAACCCTACACTCACCAACGATAACACCCTTCTTCTATAATCAATATAATATTTTAAGTTAAACAGAGTCATGAACAGATACAGAAGGTTAAGATGGCAGTGATAGGACTGTGTTTGTATCCCTGACCAGTCCTTGGCTGGTTTTTGACAGTAATGAGATCCAGTGATGTAGTGTGTACAGCCATGAGAGGTATACCCTTAAGCAGGATATAGGAAAACGTGTGTTTCCACCAGGAGACCAGCCATAATAGAAGCTCATTTGTTTACTACCTGCTGTCATGAACTTTAAATTTGCTCAGGGCTTCTGTAATTGTCAGGGAATCATAATTTTGAACCTTTCTGTAAAGCATTTTGTACGTACTTGCCTGCAGAAAATATCAACTGGAAGTAGTTCAGGTTGAGCAAGAAGAAAGATACAGCCTGCAGTTATTGCTGATCAATGTTTTGTAACATAAAAGCTTGAAAATTTTAGTTAACAAAACTGAAAATATTCCCATATGAGAACTCAAATTTAAGTTTAAACATGAATTAATTAATAATTGATCAAAAGACAACCCCAAAGAGAAGAAAGACTTCACAAGGCCACAGATGCAGACCAAAAGTTTAAAAACACCCAATTTACCCCCTCCGTGCTAACAGTAAAAAATTGAGATACGATGCATGAAAAGATGAAAATGCTTTACTTTAAAAGTCAAGGTTTGTGCTTATTATTGATAAAAAAAAAACTGTTCTGTCATATAAAAATGACAGAAAGAGAAAGAAAGTGAGCAAGAGATTACATCAACATGTCAGCTTTCATCTCACATTCCTCTGTCTTACAGAATAGATAACAAAAATTTTATTTAGAACAAAACAAAGAAAAAAAGAGCAGGCTTTAAACCGATCGAGCAGGATAATGTTAGAAAGAGCTAGAGAACAGCCTAAACATTTCAAAGCTACAGTAATAAGTTCATGTCTAGACATGTGGCATCAAAGTCGTAACGGCTTCAGTTCAGTGTAGCTTCACCCTGGAGTACACACATTCACTCCAGATACCATCTCTCTGTTCATTTGATCTCTTGATTTCGAGGTTTTCTTCACATCGAACCTGAGAAAAAGTACAATAATGTGAATGAAATCAAAATTATGAGCCACTTAGGATGGTGTAATGATTATATAAATATTCAACTAAACAGCACATACCTTGGACAGAGGTGAAAGTCCTGAGCTAAACTCTGAAAAGCAGGCAAAGTGATTGGTGTTATGCTCAGTGGAACACACAGTATAGAGATCAACAGCATCGGTTACTGTACAGTGGTAGCGGTTTCTCTTACTGATCATGAACACAGCAAAAACCAGATAAACACCCATGATGATGATGATGATGATGCATGGTATTGGTGTCTCATGATAATTGATGCCGTCTACAAATGCAGACAGAAGGAGGCATAAGATGTTCAGTTCAAAGCAACTTCTAATGTATAAAATAAAAAGCAAAACAGATCTTAAAAAGTTAATCATCATACGTGCATTTTGGAAATTTTAAACGCATGATTTTCTACTGCAAAGTTACTTACACTTAAAACCAATCTTGGTCCCATTTCTAAGCAGAATTTGTATTTGGAGATATTGGTATTTTTAGAGGGTTTAATTAGATCTGACATTCTGATAAAAAGGACAAATCTGGCAAAGTTTCACAGACTTGTTGTCTTTGGATCTAATCTACTGGAAACTACACTTTAAAGAAACACATTTAAAAACCGTTGAACCTTAAAGTGTAAAGTAAAGTGTGCGTGTTAGTCCCCATAGGGAAATAGTTCCTCTGCATTTAACCCATTCACCCAGTGAAGCAGTGGGCAGCCACCAATGCAGCGCCCGGGGAGCAGTGTGTAGGGACGGTACCTTGCTCAGGGGTACCTAAGGGTAGCTGTTCAGTGGAGTCGAACCCCCGACCTTCCGATCATGGGGCCACCACTCTATCTACTGAGCTATCCCTGCCTTAAAAAGCTTAAAAATGCACTGCTAGTGTCTTACCATTATTGATTGTTGTCCCATTTCCAAGCAGTATTTGTCCACATGCATTGACAGCACAGTAGTAGACCCCAGCATCATCCCGGCTCCTGACGACAAAGTTGTACACGCAGGTAGTTCGTCCTCTGTCAGTTCTCTGGGAGATGTTGTTCTTATTGTCAGAGCAATAAATCATCTCTGGAGCAGAACCATCCGAGTTTTTCAGCCACATGAAACTAGTGAGTTCTGCTGTGCATTGAGCAGAGTGAACAGAACAGCTGAGAGTCACAGAGTCTCCGGACCTCACTGACTTTGATTCTGGCTGCTGGACGACAGAGTCGCTGATTGTCTTTGCACCTTGGAAAACAAACCATTTGGAGTGAGATTGTTAGCACTGTGTTCACATTCAATTGAAATTATTTGAAATGCAAACATGTCCAAACATACCTGTCAACATCAGAAATGTTCCTGACCCAAACTGAACCTCACTTATGTGTAAGACTCCACAGAAGTATGTTCCAACATCTTCCCATGATGTTTTATTTATGGTCAGATGATTGTTAGTCATGTCAAATTTAACTGAAGAACGGTTAACAAATTCATCACTGAACTCTCTCACATTATACTGAGAATTAGTTTTTACCACCAGCTGTAGTTTCCTCCCTGTAGTCACCTTGTACCACACGATTTTCTTTGATGCGCTCTTTATGAAGCATTTAATAGTAGCTGAGTCGCCAATCTTCACTGTTTTCAAAGATTCAGGCTGAGAGACGTCACTTAACTGTGCTGCACCTGAAATAATTCAGACAGACTCAGTTTCACACAAATGAAGATCAAAAGTTTACACAAGTAAATTTGTTTTACTTACATAATGAGCAGATCAGGAAAACGTTCACAAAGAACATCTTCATCTTGTCTCCTTCTTCAGTACAGCAGTCCACACCTAATGAAGCAGCAGTATACTTCTCAGATTTAAAAACGCCAGCTTGTCCTACATTTTGCCACATCTGACAGGTCTGATTGGTTCATCACCATCACACTGCAAAACATGATTGGCTCTCTCGAGTAACGTGGCGTAGAGAGAGATTGAGGTCCCCTGCCATCAAAGCTGAGGGGGTAAAAGGACTTGACATTCAGCCTTATGTGTTAAAAACGTTTTTTTTTTAAGTTCAGAGTGCTAAAACAGAGCCTTTCCTGATCTACTAGTATGGCAATCATCTTTCTTTTTAATCAACAATAAATCAAAAACGTAAGTGATCATGCAGAGAAATGCAGTTTAAGTAGTGCATATGTCTAATGTTTAGAGTTTTCTGTGTAGACATGAGCCATAATTAATCTTTTGTATTCATGTGCTGAATATGAATATGAAGAAAGGAGAGAGAGAGACTACATGAGAGTGCACACAGTATATTCTGATCTCTGAATATCTGACATTTCAAGTTCATGATTTCGTTAAAAAGGAGATTGTATTGAGTAAACTTTGATTGAGCAAACACAATTTTAAAAAGAAAAAAGTATTTGGAATAAAGGAATATGCTAAGGTGAATGCTCTAATGAAATCTAAAATGAATGAAATATAAAGCAAAGCTTATTCATACTGTCAAGGGGTTGACAATTTGTTCAAACACAGTAAGAGAGAAATGAGACACTGGCAGACCGACTCAGAGTTTCAAAGACGTGCGCACGGGTGAGAGTCTCTGAGCAGACTAACACACCGAGCACCGTTTACTCGCTTTATTTATAAGGCAAAATGGGTTACATAGTACTTCCTCTTTCAACTGAAGAGGGGAGAGCTCAGGCATTGTCTTAGCTATCTAACTTCTGCACACAAACTGAAAAACAACGACACAGCAGTATTCATGCTTATCTGACATCGCAGACACTGAAGTAAAGAATGCATGTATATATCCTGTCTTTGTCAAACATCTCACACACTTAAGCAAGGAATACATTGTGTTCTTTTCAACAGTAAGCTTTACCGTGTGAAAATATATAAACACTTGATTATAAGGCATACTTGTTTCTACTTTAATGATTTAACTAAAATAAAAATTCTCTTAACATTCCCTCCTGATGTTAATATATTTCACATGTTTTACTCAATGCATAGTCACTTGTTAGTCACATTTTCAACTTGCACGTCATTCAGTGAAATAATTAAACAACAAGCTTGTCAAGATTGTCATAGAGATTTTCTTCTCTCTCTCTCACACTCAGCATATCATACTGACGATAGGGATCCTCCATAACTGACTGAGCCAAGACATGGTTTCCTAACATACGCTTGAACATGTTTGTCATTATGCTTCTCAGACATGGGATAATACAAGCAATGAAAAGGCAAAATAGTAACATCACACTGAAAAGGGCCAACAGGCCTTTAATCAGTAGAGATTTCCAAGAGCCGCTCAGCAGCCAGTCCCACCAACCTTGAGTATCGGTAACGTAGTCCTGCTGCTGAGCGTCTCTCAGTTGTTTCAAAACATTCAAAGCATTTGTCATGTTTAATGAATGGATGTTATCAGGTATGTAGGTACAACATGTAGTGTTAAACAATACGCAGAGACCACCTTTCTCTGCGAGAATGATGTCTAAAGCCACTCGGTGCTGCATGACAGTGATGCGAATTGCATCAATTTCTTCATTCTGTCCTTGATTAATGCGGGTTGAAGCATTTAAAAATAATCCAAAACGATAGTCCAGGGTTTCTATCCGTAGTGCGTGTTTCCCTACTCCTATCCATGGAAACAAAGCGTGTATTACCTTCTGGCTCTTGGTCCAGAGTTTGAAGTCATCTGGTACATCAGAACCAAGATATGGATCATGGGGCTTGAGGCCTGTGTTACGTTTAGCTCTGGTGTTGCTGTTCACTGACATCTTAAAGGTGTGGTCAGATACCAGAACAGGGGCACAGAGTCCGGTGCTGTTTGGTGGCAGCATGAAATAGACTTTCAGGCCACACGCCCAAGCTGCGCCCTGTACCCAGTATGTACCTGTTGATGAGCCGATGCCATCCCAATCTGGTGCCGCCAGGATCATGGAGCAGTTTCGGTTTTGTCCTAATTTCTTCAGACCCTGGGGCGTACCTGTTTGTCCGGTTGCTCCTGTGAAGTTAAAGCACACTGGGTGTTGTATGTCAGGTGGCAAAACAACTGAGAATGATTTCAGTTTTCTATGGCTGACGTTTATATGCACCCAGTAGGCTTCATTGCAGGTGTAGTTTATATTTGGGTACTGGTGGGTGCAGTTTGTTATGTTGTAGATTAAAGACTTTACACTCTGTGGGACTATATATTGTGTAGTGTTGTGGCATGTGTTGCTGTTTTGGTCCTTTATGGATCCACCTATCACCATCACAGGTTTTCCTGGTGTTGAGCAGGTCCCGGTAATGGCTTTGTCATATATGCAGAGTGCTTCAGCCTTGGTTGGGGGTTTTCCATACACTGTGGCATGGAGTGCTGTCGTGGGCATATGTGAGCAGACATAGCAGTTTGCGGCATTGTCTTCTCTGTGCACTCTGTCATAGACATACCGGTACCATGCATTGTTCAGCCACGGGTGGTTGTGTTCTTTGTCTATCTCCTTCAGGTGCGAGTTGTCGTGGGTCCACCTCTTAGGTCGGAGAATAATTGGTACTGTCTTGTGGGTTCCACTGGGCATCAACCAAAAGAGTGTCGTCATCAGGAGGATAGCCATTAGACAGAATATGTAGCACATGAGTAGTTTTCGTTTGATGTCACAAGCGCCCAAGCACAACAGCTTTGGGGCTGGAACTGGTGCTAGCATTGATTCTGAAGCTGGTTCTTCTTCTGGATTTATCAGGTTGTTTTCCTCAGTCATCTTGTTGAGATTTTATTCAGGCGTCCCTGGTGTTATTATTGGTTCTGCTCTTCGGTGGGATAGGTCAGTCTGATCTTCAGGGCGACCAGGCACACCCGAGCTCCCACGTGAGTAGCACTGCCGAGGAAGCACAGGGCGGGAAACCCGTTCAGCCCTGTCCTCCAGCAGGGGTTCACGTAAGAGTCAGGGGAACCGGCGTCTTATTGTGGTGCAAACACTTTCTTCACGTGGGATTGATGAATCCACGAAACTCGTTCGGCTATCTTACACGCTGTGGGTGTGGTAAGTAGCACCTGGAAGGGACCTTCCCACTTTGGAGCACTCCAGTTTTTCCGCTGGAGGACTTTAATCAGAATCCAATCACCGGGGTTCAACCTGCAAGAAACTGAAGAAAAGTCACTCGGCAGTTGATTGCTTAATCTCACTTCTTTATTCTCAAATAGTTTTGTCATCCATTCTGCCATTGTTGTTTCTGCAATAGATTTATTAATTGGCTCACTCATTATGGGGAGTGGAAAATGTCTGCCATGTACGATTTCAAATGGCGTTAGACCACCTGTTCCTTGAGTTATTCTCATCCATAATTTAACCAAGCTTAGACATTCAGGCCAAGGTTTTTTAGTCTCTTCCATACATTTCCTCAACCTTTGTTTAATTGTGCCGTTAGTTCTCTCGACTAATCCTGCACTTTGTGGATGATAAGAACAGTGATGTTTTATGCTGAAGCCTAAAGCTTCAGAAACTTTACTTATTACTTCATTTACAAAATGTGTGCCATTGTCTGATCTTATCAGAGATGGAATACCGTACGTTGGAATAAAATGATTACATAGACATTTTGCTACTGATATTGCATCTGCTTTTTTCACTGGGTATATTTCTGGCCACTTGGAAAATACATCAATTATCACAAGTGCATATTTGGAGGATTGTGATTCATTTAATTCTATGAAATCCATGTGGACAGTGTGAAATGGATGCGGTGGTATAGGGAAATGCCCTCGCTTTGGACGTAGATTTCCCTGTGCGTTGTGTCTTTGGCAAATCATACATGTTCTGATAAACTCTTGTGCTGAACTTTCAAAATTTTTTGTATAGAATTGTTTATTAAGAATATTAATCATCCCTCCTGATGACACATGAGTTTTCCCATGTGTCACTAAAGCAGCAGTTCTATGCAAAGATTTTGGAAGCACTGGTTTGCCATTACACATCATGAGGTTGTCTTTTAATTCTGCTCCATCTTTCACCCAAGATTTTTGTTCACTCAGCGATGCTGTTTTCTGTGCATCTGCTAGTATTTCTAAAGGTATTAGATCTATGGTTTCTGTTGTTAAAACATCAATTTGTTTTTCTGCAGCTGCTTTTGCTGCTTTGTCAGCAAAGTTATTTCCTCTCGTAATTTCTGTGTCATCCTTTTGATGAGCTGCACATTTGCATAGTGCTAATTCTTTTGGCAACGTTATTACTTCTAATAGCTTTTTTAGAAGGTTTGCATGTTGAACTGTGTTGCCTGAGGAAGTTGTCATTCCTCTGTTATGCCATATTTTAGCGAAATGATGAACTGCTGAATAGACATATTGACTGTCTGTGTAAACATTAACACTTTGACCCTTATACAAAGTACATGCTCTGATGACTGCGGTTAGTTCTGCGCTTTGAGCAGAGTTTGAGGAGCTGAGAGCTTTTGCTTCTATCACTTTATCAACAGTTGTGACCGCATAACCCACACAATTTCTACCGTGAATGTCTTTTGACGCTGAGCCGTCCACAAAAACATTACTGAAACTGCTCTGGGGGGAGCTGTATATATCAGTGCGAGGTTTTGTATCTTCCTCTAATTTTTGAATGCAACAGTGTTGTTCTCCGTCCAGAGAAGTCGGCAAAAGTGTACTTGGGTTTAGCTGGCCACACTTCTCTATTTTTATGTGTGATTGTGTAAGTAGAATCCCCACATAAGAAAGTTGTCTTGCATGCGTGAGGAAAGAGAGGTTCGCTTGGAGCAAAATAGAGGTCACTGCATGTGGGACTTTGATGATCAATTTATGTCCTAGAACAATGTCTGCACATTTTTTAACTGCCTCTGCTGCTGCTGCGCATGCCTGAACACAGGTAGGTAATCCAGCAGCTACAGAGTCAAGTTTGCATGAGTAGAAAGCTAATGGACGTTGTTTTTCTCCAAAAGCTTGAGTTAAGACTGCTTTCATATACCCTCCTGCACCATCAACATGGAGAACGAAAGGTTTTCCATAGTCTGGTAATGCTAAGACGGTACATGTCTGCAGTGCTATTTTCAAATCAACGAAAGCTTTTTCTGCTTCTGGAGTCCATTGTACTTTGTCTTTTAATGCTAGATCTTTACCATAAATGAGGTTCTGTAGTGGTTGAGCTAGTAATGCGTATTCTGGAATCCAGCATCTACAGAAATTGCACAGTCCTAAAAAACTCATCATTTGTTGTTTAGTTACTGGTTTTGGGGCATTTTGGACTGCTATCTTTCTGCTCTCTAACAGCTGCCTGCCTTGTCCTGTCAATTTGTGGCCAAGGTATGTTACTTCCTGGCTCCACAATTGCAGTTTATGCTGTGACACTTTATGGCCTTGCTCTGCGAGATGTTGCAAAACTGTTAATGTGTTTTCTTTGCACTCATCTTTTGTATGGCCTGTGATCAATATATCATCTACATACAACAAGAACTGCCCTGGGGCAGGGAGCGTACAAGATGACATTGATTTTCTCAAAGCCTCTGCATACAGAGTTGGGCTATTCTGGAATCCCTGAGGCAACCTTGTATAAGTATACTTTTGATTGTCAAAGGTGAATCCGAATAACTTCTGTGAGTCAGGGTGCAGAGGTACGGAGAAGAAGGCATTGGACAAGTCTATTACAGAGAACCACCGTTCTTTTGGTGTTACTTGAGTTAGAATTGTGTGTGGATTTGCAACCACTGGAGGTATTTGCTCTGTTACCTCATTTATTGCTCTTAGATCATGAACTAAGCGATATTTTCCTGTATTAGCCTTTTTTACTGGAAAAATTGGTGTATTACACGTGGCTTCATTAGTTTTCACGAGAATACCTGCTTTTTGCATCTCTGCTATGACTGGTCTGATACCTTCTTTTGCCTCTGCACTCAAGGGATATTGTGGCTTTACAGGCCTATATGAGGTTGTAGTTTTCACCACTACTGGATCTGCTCCTTTTATTAGGCCTACATCCGTGGGTCCTTGAGACCATAATGTTTGTGGCAGCTTCTCTAGTTCTGGATGTGCTTCAATTGTTAATACTTGTCATTCATCTTGCTCTGTTGTGGCTAAATGTGTGGCTGGTGTGGCTGTCACCGGCCAACACAGCGTTAGCCTCATGCACCCAGTTCTACGGCCTTTTTGCCAGTCCTCACACTCTATTTTGTCATATCTGTCCATTTCTACATTTCTCAGCACTGTGCCTAACTCAGACCAAGGCGTTTGGTCGTTGCGTGCAACAGATACATGAGGGTTGCACATCTTATTTAAGCGCTGCACTGCATCTGTCTGTAACACTGAGCATACTGCATTACCACTCTGTGTCACATACAGGTGTTGTAGGACTAGTTTTTGCGGTCCTAGTCTGTGCACTTGTTGATCATAAATTTTATCTGGACCTGGGACATATTTATACCACAAGGTGTTGTGATATTTTGCTGGGTCCTGTCTATGTGAGTGCTCAGGTAAGTACATATTAGCTTTGGCCTCTAATGGTTCAAGTTTTGGTAAATCTAAGGCCCAGTAATAATTTGGCTCACCTAAACCTTCACAAACAAAAATGTCTTCAGTTTGGCTCTGACTTTCAGAGAGTAGGAGTCTGGCTTTCATGCCACTTTCTTCAGGAAAAACTCCTATTTTTAATTTTGTTAAAGCATCTCTTCCTAACAAATTTAGTGGACAAGATGGATCATAGATGCACTGATTTTTGCAGGCACGGCCACTATCTCTATGTGACATAAAAAGGGGGTCGGTTAGATGCTGTTTTGTCACATGTCCTGAGGCTGATTTCACGATTAAGGTATCTTTTGAAAAGGTTAAATTTGGGACTTCTACTGTTAGGACAGTTTTACAAGCACCTGTGTCGCAAAGGAATTTTATTGGGACCCCGTTAACGTGCACTATAACGGTGGGCTTTGCTTCTGATCCTAGCAGCAGTTGTTCAATGTTGTAAACTTCCCCTTCACTTGTTTCACTTCCCTTTTCTTGTGCTAGTCATTCATCACGGCGTCTGCGCCTGTCATCTCCACCTTCCTGTTCTTGGCTTACATTTCTACAGTTTCGAGCAAAGTGCCCGATTTTACCACAGTTATAACATCTCATATCTCTTCTATCTCTTCTTTGTCCTGCTTTTTGCTTTCCCCTACTTTGCTTAAAACCTGCCGTGTGTTGCTGTCCTGAGAAGGCTATAAAGCCTGTCTCTGGATCAATCATGAAAACTCCTTCTGTTTTTTCTTTTTGTTTTTGAATTTTGACTGCATGCTCAGCATATTGTAGGGCCTCAGGCAAGGTTCCTGTATTTTGAGTGACCCAGTGTTTGTCTACATGTGCTTTTATCTTGGGCAGTAGACCATTTAGGAAGGCATTTTTTAATTGTTGTTGAAAAGCAGACAGTGGATCGGCATCATAATTTAGCCCTGAGTTTTGTCTGAAAACTGGGCGTAGGCGATCCAAATAGTCTGATGCTGTCTCTCCTTCCTTTTGTTTGCACTCTCCTATCTTTCCATAATCTGGCCTTGGGGCTAAAATAACTTCTATTCTGCCATACAAGTTATTAAGCTCCTGTATTAATTGGGGAGTGTCTGGCCCCAACACGTCACCGTTTAGATCATTTCCTGTAAATTGACCTCTAGCTCTAGGAAGACTTAAACCTAATAAATCTTGAAAAACTTGATGCATCTCATGACCATTTAAACCCCACCCCTGACGGATCAATTCCACTGCATCTCGCCACGGCCGGAAGCCTTCTTTAAGGGGTGGCACATCTTTTAGTACATTCTCTCTGTCTTTATGAGACCAGGGTCGGAATGCATAAATTAAAGGCTCACCGTCTACTGGTATGACTCCTTGGGCGTCTGGGGGACCAGTGGGTTGACCGTACCTGGGGTTAGATAAGGCTACCATTGGAAACTGACCTACAATTTCTGTTTTTTTGGAATGACCATGCTTAGTCATAAGATCAAGTTGTTGTCTGGCCTCCGTATAGGGATTTGAAACAAAAGGTTTGTGAGGAGAGCTTACAGGAAGTGCTGACGTAGGGTTAGGTGCAGCTGCTGCAGGCTGTGCAGGCTGAGGAGCATAAGGAGGGGGGTACGGTTTTTCTTCTCCTGCAGTTTTCTGTTTATCTTTAGTTTCCTGCTTTTGGGCACGTTTAGCAATGCGTTTATCGTTTTCTACCATCCACGCCTTGAAAAGGTGCCATTCTGCTAAGCGTTTTGCTTTTTTCTTTTGGCTCTTTTCCTCAAATAGTTCTTTTTGTAAAGCAGCCTTTAAAGCAGTTATTGATTCTTGATTGCATTTGCCTTGCCAGGCTGGGCAATAAATTTTATGTGGATTTCTCCATCTATTTGCACTGACTCTTCCTGCATTTGGACAGTTTTTTTCCAACCATCCTTCATCTGCTGTTAATTTTACTTTAGTTTTAGAGTTACCCATTTTGAACTAATTACGTCAGAACTGTGACACCTTCTTTGGCATGAAAAAGTGAGAATGGGTTTTCGATAACAGCCTTCTACTCTCCCACTAATTGAGAGAGCGGTTATCAATTTTACGTGATGAAGCACAACCCTTTTTTCCACCTTTACCAATACGTGAGTGTACACAGGAAAACAGTTTGAGAAGTGGTTTGACCGCGTATTGGGTCGTAAAAACAACTCACTCCTCACAAACAAAGCGCGTTTCTATGATTTTTATTGAGATTTTCCGTAGGCCTATTTATTTGTGTAACACCTTCACCTTCAGCCACTCTTCTTGAGTGACCGGAAACCTGTTCCGTTGCAGCCACTCCCAGAGCGACCGGAACTTTTAATAGCGATTTTTCTAGAATTTCGCTCTTGCCTGTCGTCTTCTTAGTCCCGCATGGACACTGAGATCTGTCGGCGTACCTAGGTTTACACACTACTTAAAGGAAAATCTCAATATCAACGTATTTTAGCGCTTGGTGGAATGCGTGTCATATTCACCTCTACTGTGGCGCTGCGTTTTAAGATCCGGTGCTCATCGGGTCCTGGAGCCGTGAAGGCCGAACGCTGACCGGAGATCGAATTCACGTTCCCGGGTTTTTCGTTTTACTGATCAGATTTCTTCCAGCGCAGGCGTCACGACGTCAGGATCCGATGGAGACCGTCTGTGGAAAACTAGACGTTAAAAATAACAGTCAGTTCTCCGGCTACGAAGGACCAATTAAATGTCAAGGGGTTGACAATTTGTTCAAACACAGTAAGAGAGAAATGAGACACTGGCAGACCGACTCAGAGTTTCAAAGACGTGCGCACGGGTGAGAGTCTCTGAGCAGACTAACACACCGAGCACCGTTTACTCGCTTTATTTATAAGGCAAAATGGGTTACATAGTACTTCCTCTTTCAACTGAAGAGGGGAGAGCTCAGGCATTGTCTTAGCTATCTAACTTCTGCACACAAACTGAAAAACAACGACACAGCAGTATTCATGCTTATCTGACATCGCAGACACTGAAGTAAAGAATGCATGTATATATCCTGTCTTTGTCAAACATCTCACACACTTAAGCAAGGAATACATTGTGTTCTTTTCAACAGTAAGCTTTACCGTGTGAAAATATATAAACACTTGATTATAAGGCATACTTGTTTCTACTTTAATGATTTAACTAAAATAAAAATTCTCTTAACACATACACTGAACAAAAATATAAACGCAACACCTTTGTTACTGCTCCCATTCCCCATGGGATGAACGTAGAGACCTAAAATTCATTCCAGATACACAATATAACCATCCCTCCCAAACAGTGGTCACAAATCAGTCCAAATGTGTGGTAGTGGGCACATCTGCTATATTGAGATAATCCATCCCACCTCACAGGTGTGCCACATCAGGATGCTGATCTGACATCATGAGTAGTGCACAGGTGTACCTCAGACTGCCCACAACAAAAGGCCACCCTGGAATGTGCAGTTTTGTCTCACAGCAAAATGCCACAGATGCCACAAGCAATGAGGGAGCGTGCAATTGGCATGCTGACAGCAGGAATGTCAACCAGATCTGTCGCCCGTGCATTGAATGTTCATTTCTCAACCATAAGCCGTCTCCACAGGCGTTTCAGAGAATATGGCAGCACATCCAACCGGCCTCACAACCGCAGACCTCGTGTAACCACACCAGCCCAGGACCTCCACATCCAGCAGGTTCACCTCCAAGATCGTCTGAGACCAGCCACCCAGACAGCTGCTGGAACAATTGGTTTGCACAACCAAACAATTTCTGCACAAACTGTCAGAAACCGTCTCAGGGACGCTCAACTGCATGCTCGTCGTCCTCATCGGGGTCTTGACCTGACTCCAGCTCGTCGCCATAACAGACTTGTGTGGGCAAATGCTCACATTCGATGGCGTCTGGCACGTTGGAGAGGTGTGCGCTTCATGGATGAATCATGGTTCACATTGTTCAGGGCAGATGGCAGCTGAGAATGTCCCAGTTCTTGCATGGCCAGCATACTCACCGGACATGTCACCCATTGAGCATGTTCGGGATGTGCTTGACCGGCGTATACGACAGCATGTACCAGTTCCCACGAATATCCAACAACGTCGCACAGCCATTGAAGTGGAGTGGACCAACATTCCACAGGCCACAATTGACAATCTGATAGACTCCATGCGACGATGTGTTGCACTACATGAGGCAAATGGTGGTCACACCAGATACTTGACCGGTTCTGGGTCCCCAGACCCCCAATAGCGCAAAAAACTGCACATTCCAGGGTGGCCTTTTGTTGTGGGCAGTCTGAGGTACACCTGTGCACTACTCATGATGTCAGATCAGCATCCTGATGTGGCACACCTGTGAGGTGGGATGGATTATCTCAATATAGCAGATGTGCCCACTACCACACATTTGGACTGATTTGTGACCACTGTTTGGGAGGGATGGTTATATTGTGTATCTGGAATGAATTTTAGGTCTCTACGTCCATCCCATGGGGAATGGGAGCAAAAACAAAAGTGTTGCGTTTATATTTTTGTTCAGTGTATATGACTGAATGTTCAAATGTAACAGAACTGTCGATGTTAAGAGGTTAACAGTTCAGAAGATTGGATCTCAGAAGTTCAGCAGAGATGCTCAGAGGCAGGAGACTGCCCACAATCTGGACTTGCTGTTATGTCAGTAATCCAGTCATTCATGACACAAAGCAAATCCAGGCATATCTTGAGTACTTTTAGCTAATTACATACTCCATCTGTGGTTTCTTTTATTTTTTATGTTTTTTTTTATGTTTGTCACACTTAAATGTTTCAGATCATCAAAAACTTTAGATAACACAAACTTCAAAAACTGCCTTTTCCAAATGAAGGTGTTTATTTATAAGAACAGAAAACCTACATGGTCCTGTGTGAAAACGCCTTTGCCCCTAATAACCTAATGAACCTAATAGCTGGTTGGGCCACCCTTAACAACAACAACAACTGCAGTCGAGCGTTCGCTGGCAATCAGTCTTTTACAGTGCTGTGTAAGGGAAGGGGGCGGGTACTTTTTCAAACCACTGTATACACACTGCACTCACGTTCTGAGCTAAACACACAAACATCAGAAAATTTGAAATAATTTTAATTTGGTTTTGGGGGTTCAAAGAGATCCTCATAAGGTCCTGTGTTTCTACACTGAGACCAAAAGCCTGTCCACTCTTCTGCTTTACACATGAATAGACAGCATAAATTGGGATGCCTGGAGGTGTTCTGGGTCGGTCTCCAACAGCCTGTGAGGTTAGCAATTCAGTGGCTTGGATCATTTCCAGGTGGATTGCGGTTTCTCTAGACTTCCAAGGCCTTCCCTGTGGATTAAAACTTTGAGAAGTTGTGGGATCTATCAAGAAGTCCTTCTTTTCCCATTATATCAATGAACACAGAGCATTAAAGTGGAACACATCTTCAGTGCTGGAAGTCCCTATCACCACCAACCTCTCTCTCCCTCAAAGATATGAACATAATCATCATTAGCACGGAGTGGGTTAATTAAATAAGAAGTTTTTAATGTTTTATGTTCTTCACACTTAAATGTTTCAGATCATCAAAAAAAATTTCAACATTAGACAATATAGAATATAGGACCGGAGTGCAGGACTCGAACACAAACAGGTGAACTCAACAGCTCTATTCTAGCTTTATTTGCTGGGAAAAAACTGTAACATCAAAAATGAAACTAAACTTGACACATGACCAAAAACAAGAAACTCAGAGTAGAATTGGCCAGGAACACAAAGGGAAAAACACAGCACTGTGAGGGTACGACATGACAAAGGGCAGAGGAAAACACAGGGCTAAAATACACAAGGAAGTAAAAAGGGAATGGGAAACACAGCTGGGACCAATCTGACTTAATGAGACGATGGGGAAGCAAAACACACCACTGAACACAGGACACAAGATGTCTCAGGGTTCTCAGTCATCCAGGTCATCGTAGTCTAAGGAGCTTGGAAAGAAAAGCGTCTGGACTTCTTCATGTTACTTGAAGACGTTTCACCTCTCATCCGAGAAGCTTCTTCAGTTCTAAGGTCAAATGGTGGAGAGTTCCAGATTTAAACCCAGTGGGAGTTTCCCCCCAAAGAGGGACAAAGGACCCCCTGATGATCCTCGACCTAATCACATGAGCCAAGGTGTGAAAACAGGTGTGGGTCACAATCAGCCAGGGTTTCGGGTGAGCTCATTGTGAAACCTGGCCCCACCCTATCATGTGATTTCTCGATGTCAGATGACAGTTGGTGTCGTAAGCCACCACCTCTGTTCAAAGATGGTCGCTCACAGTGGACATAAATGGCTTCTTTCAAACCATCTGTCTTCTCTGTCCAAAATGTGAACATTGGCGTCCTCGAAAGAGTGTCCTGTGTCCTTTAGATGCAGATGGACTGCTGAGTCTTGTCCCGTGGAGGTGGCTCTTCTATGTTGTGCCATGCGCTTGTGAAGTGGCTGTTTGGTCTCTCCAGGACGCAAGATTACCAAAGTAAAACAGGAAACACAAAATAGGCATGGAGACACAGACTTTACCAGGAGGCACGGAGGAGACTAGACGAGAAACATGTAACACAGGACAGGCAAAGAAACAAAGAAAAAAATCACTAAAATACAACCAGATATTCACAGACACAAACAATACTAATAATTCAAAAAACAAACACTGAGTCAGCCTCAGGACCATGACAGCCAGTTATCACATAAATACAGTTGTTGCTGTTAAGGGTTCCCCAACCAGTTATTAGGTTTAGGGGTAATCACCTTTTCACACAGGGTCATGTAGGGTTTTTTGCCCTGATAATAAACACGATCATTTAGAAATTGCATGTAATCTTTACTTATGTTATGTTAAACATAAGTCAAACATTTAAATTTGTCTCATGATCTCGTAAATTTAAATTTGACAAAATAAAAACATTAGAAATCAGGAAATTGGGGGGTGGGGGGCAATGTTCAGAAATGTTCCCTCTAATTTTTCATGTGTCTGAGCAAACACACAAACTCCCTGAGCGGTCTCTTGGACCACTGTGAGCAACATTAGACGTGTACGCTGTGGTCACGGCAGCATCGAATCCATCCAAGTTACATGGTTTATTAAAATAATCAAATTACAGCATTTACATTTATGTTAGACTACTTTTAATTAACTGCTTTAGCCCACTTACATGAAACTCCAATTTTGAAAACCCAACTGTCTTTCTTCATATATAAAACACCCAGCACGCCCCTGCAGGCGGTTTATCCTTCAAACTCGGGTCCTCTACCAGAGGCCTGGGAGCTTGAGGGTCCTGCGCAGTATCTTAGCTGTTCCCAGGACTGCGCTCTTCTGGACAGAGATCTCCGATGTTATTCCCGGGATCTGCTGGAGCCACTCGCCTAGCTTGGGAGTCACCGCACCTAGTGCTCCGATTACCACTGGGACCACCGTTACCTTCACCCTCCACATCCTCTCGAGCTCTTCTCTGAGCCCTTGGTATTTCTCCAGCTTCTCGTGTTCCTTCTTCCTGATATTGCTGTCATTGGGAACCGCTACATCGATCACTACGGCCGTCTTCTTCTGTTTGTCTACCACCACTATGTCCGGTTGGTTAGCCACCACCATTTTGTCCGTCTGTATCTGGAAGTCCCACAGGATCTTAGCTCGGTCATTCTCCACCACCCTTGGGGGCATCTCCCATTTTGACCTCGGGACTTCCAGGTTATACTCGGCACAGATGTTCCTGTACACTATGGCGGCCACCTGGTTATGGCGTTCCATGTATGCCTTGCCTGCTAGCATCTTGCACCCTGCTGTTATGTGCTGGATTGTCTCTGGGGCATCTTTACACAGCCTGCACCTGGGGTCTTGCCTGGTGTGATAGACCCCAGCCTCTATGGATCTTGTACTCAGAGCTTGTTCTTGTGCTGCCATGATTAGTGCCTCTGTCTTTCAGTCCAGCTTTGTCCAGCCACTGGTAGGATTTCTGGATATCAGCCACCTCCTCTATCTGCCGGTGGTACATACCGTGCAGGGGCCTGTCCTTCCATGATGGTTCCTCGTCTCCCTCCTCTTTCTTGGGTTTCTGCTGCCTGAGGTATTGTTGTATTGTTACGATATCAGTTTCTCCCCGGTTCTTTTCTTCGTCGAATCTTCCAGAGATGGCACCGGAACTCAGTAGTCATTTTCACAAAACTTTATTCATCTTTCTTCATCTTCATTTAAGCATGCACTCCTAGAAGGGAAGACGAGGCCGGTGTTGTCCCTCTGCAAAAATCTTCATCCCTTTGTTCTTTGCAGCTAGCTTTATAGTCTGTCCCCTATCATAAAACCCCCACGGTGTGCTGCAAACTCTGTGTCTGTGTCTATGTGCACGAGCACATGAATGCCTACATGTGCGCGCTCCCTTGTGTCTATGTGAGTGCTCGTGTGTGACTGTGTGCGCATACCTGTGTGTATGTGTGAGTGCTCACGAGTGAGTGTGCGTGTGGATGTGTGTGCGTAACAGTTAAAACACTGTGGGTGTAGGTACTCCCTAGAGGTCATAAAACTCTCTCTTTGTTCTACTTTCACAGTTCAAGTGGGGGAGGGGTACAATCTACTCCTAAGTTCACGACACAGTCAGCCTTTATTATATTGAGGGCAGTGTCTCTACATTCTATGTTAACACATTTCTAAACTCTAAACCAGCTAAATATTCTACAAGTCCCCCTTTTTTATCTGCTCTATGGCAGATAAAACTAAACTAAATCTTTCACCAAAATGTTTCCATACTGTGACTCCCCATTTCCCAAAAGTGGCATCATGGTGTGTGCCTTTGTATCAGAGTCTCCCACAGCACGATTGATGAGTCTTACAAGCAAATCTCTGATACAAGGCACAAAACAACACCAACATGTCACTAACACTGCAATAAAAACAGACAAAGAAACCATAATTAACATAATAAAACCTTTCCATTGCCCAAAGACAGAGGTCATCCACGCTTCCAGCGGGTCATCTAATCCCGAATGCTCATACATTACGGTGGACGTCTTTAGGCCTTCCAGAACTCGGGTCACAGAGCCGTCAGGAACTGTGTTATTTGAAATAAAAATACCATACATATCCCCAAACATCGCGCAAACGCCCCCTTTTTATCCCAACAACATATCTAACGCCATCCGTTTTTGTACGCGAGATTTTGGACCCTTTAACGTAGTCCAACTCTGCACTGCCATAATAATCAAAACACTCATCTGATTTACCTGTTTCACTACGTTTGGTTCGCTTCGCCGTGGCCTGTGATGATGGAGTCGCTGGAATGGATTCAGGTCTGTCTCTGGGCAATTCACTTATAAAAAATCACAGTTAAAATAACAACAGTCACACCTAACACTACCTTTTCTCTCCAATTCCCCCTCAACCAGCCTAGAGAAGTTGACATGATTTAACTGTAGATAAAAGGCTCGTCTGTTTACATCTCTCCCTCACAGAAGGCTTCTCTGCAGAGCATCAAATCTGCATGGCAAAGTGAGACACTTTAGGTGATCTTCATCCTTGGGAAAAGTGGTGTCAACTATTTCCCAGTCTCCTAGTATTTGTGCCTCACACAGAATCACAATTCCATCGCTGGACTTCCTCTACACTGTCACTTTTAGAGCTTGGCACGCTCTCTCCATCCCTCGAGTTTTCATGTTCCAACGCTGCTGAAGATTTAAGGCAGAGCACGTCGTACACCTTAGTTGTCTTCCTCAGCGTCAACGTTGAGTCTCTCATTTTATTTAAGATTTTGCTGTGGGAAGTCTCCTCTTGATCTCCTGGAAGCTCAGTAGCACAGCTCTCTGTGTGATGTCTGCTGTGCTGAAGATGATCTCTGATCCTCCTGAAGCCTCTCTCCTGGCCTCAGCTCCCATCTTGTGGACGATCCTCTCAGCCACTCCTTCTCGTCACGGCACCTCACGACATCTACAGATTAAAAATAACACTCCTCTCCCCACACGGCTTTCGCCATGTGTCAACTCCCTACTGAGACATGTAGAAGAATGTTGCACAGTCTCCCTAAAACAATCTCCAGGGTTTGTCCCTTGGAGCAGCTTCACTCCAAGCTGTAACCCTGTGTAAAAACATTAGTCAGCAGTCACATGTTAAACTTGTTTAACTCCCAGCTCCACCTGGAGCCTGTAACCTGGAAAACAAATCTGTTAAATCAAACTTCACATTTGCAACCAACTATAGATCATGAGAGTGATAAAGTATTCAGCATCACAGAGACAAGTATCATTGCAGGTTTATTCTAAACTCATTAAACTCCTACTTTTTCCCATAATTTGTTCCAAATTATTTAACATCTCACCATCATTCCACATTGTAATCAGTGACTTCCCTTAAGTTTGTCACTCACCATGAGCCCAACAGTGTGGTCAGATAATGAGCCCCATGTAACTATTCTGTAACCACTGCACATCTGTTCAATCATCACTTGTCTGTCTGTGCTGAATCCTTTACAAGCACTCTTAAAGAAAAACAAACATTAGCCAAACACACGGTTCATCCTGGTTGTCAGGTGTCGGCCATCCAGATTCCAGAGGAGCTGTGAAAAGTCGTAAAGTTAACACTCGCTGTGGAAAAAGTAACAATGGTCTCATCACAGTATGTCTCAAACTGCATTAATTTCTCCCCTGTAACATTCACATTCTCTCAACAACACAGTGTAATTTCATCATCAACATATAGCCTGTAACTACAGTTTTCTTCACACAAAATCTCAGTAATCCTGTGGTAGAGAAACATCATTAAGTTGTGTCCTGCTGTAAATCACAAGATCAAATCACATGATTAACCATCTGCTGTAAAAAAAAAATGTAAATGTTAGCGCTGCGCAGGTGTGTACACTCTTTCTCACAGTAATCTCTGTGAGCAACACAAGGTAGTGAATGGTACCTGGTAAAATCACAGACACAGAAAAATTTAAACTAAAAGGTTAAATTTTCAGAGTTCACATAGTCATGTGACCCAAGTTTCCTCCTGTGGTCTCCTTCTGCTCCTGCAACAGAGACACACACAGAGATACATCCACACCTTTGTCAGGTGGGGGTTGACTTCACACAATGGTGTTAAGTCAGTCAGTCTTGTCAGCTTTTGTCAGTCAGTCAGTTTGTTTTTATTTCCATTCATTCATTCATCCATTCTTTCTTTCTTTCTTTCTTTGCTGATAGTGGAACCTGTCGTCGCATTTAGTTTCCACTCTCAGCAAAATGACGTCATTTCAAAAAAAAAAAAAGAACTTTAGATCGGATTACCTCACTGAATCCTTTTTAGGAAGGGACTCTCATTTTCTAATTGTCCCAAATAAGCGGCTTTCTCCTGAGCCCATTTTAATGTGGAGAAACTCACTTGCAACAATTTTCTTGACGACGTGTAGCGCTTTTAATTCCCGACGTGCAGATCTGCTTAAAGAAAAGAAATTCACAAACAAAAATCAGTGCACTGTTCAAAAAATAAAAATAAAATGAAAAATGACCAATAAAACTGAAAAACAAAAGAAAATAAAAAAAATACAGAAGCCCGGTCTTAGGACTTGTCACAGAATGTTCTTTCTCTTATAGGTGAGAAAACACCCATACTTCAGAAACAAAAACAAAACAAAAAACAAAACTAAACAAAAATCTGCTAGTTTCACTCATTTAGTTTCATTCATTTAAACTCTGGCTGCAGGATTCTGTTCACCCTGCTATCATGTTCCCCCTTTTTTCTGAAACAAAACTCCGTTCACTCCAAATTTTGTTTCAGAAACATCTAAATAAAAAACTCTGTCATAGTCAGGCACAGCTAAACCCCAAATGCTTGCAGGTTACCATAGGCAACCACGCTGAGTGTTGTTAACCCCTTCTCCAAATACCCTCTTGTAATGTGTAACACTTTGTGTATGATTTTTGTTATCTCTGGTGCATATTATCTACATGTGTGTTGTCACCTTTCCATTTTTCTAACAGTACACTTGCATACCTCTGTGCTTGTCTTCCTCCCCCTTTTGTGGTGGTCTGGACACTGTGTCAACCCTCCACTTCCAGGCAGTCGCTTGTCTCCCCGGATGCTTTAACCCAATTTGATTCCCCACACTAAAACAGCAGCCTCAGTCCTCTTCTGCTCCTTTTCTTCTCTCCCACTTTTCAGTCCAATGGCAGTCAGTTGTCTTCAGCTTTGTCCCGTGTATCTCTTTGTCCCACTGTCTCTTTCATTGCCATCTCGCTCCAAACATGGCAAATGTCAAACTCAGACAGTCTTCTCAAAAGTCCTTCACACACAGTGAGGTTGCAGCTTGCTGAAAACGCATCTCCATCCATCCAATCCAGATGGTGGTTCTTCTCTTTCTGATGCCGTTTGCCTACAGCG
This sequence comes from Maylandia zebra, assembly GCF_041146795.1. NCBI lineage: Eukaryota > Metazoa > Chordata > Actinopteri > Cichliformes > Cichlidae > Maylandia > Maylandia zebra. The sequence continues at coordinate 46,626,139 of NC_135169.1, forward strand.
CTGCTGGACCTCTCTGCTCAGAACTCTGGTATTGTCTCTTGGACTTCTGTCCACTGTTGATGTTCATGCTCGTGCTTCTGGAACTGCACTCGGTGTCTTCAGGGAGAGATTAGCTTCCTTGGAGCCTGCTTGTTCAGGATGAGGACGGGAAGCTGCAAAACAATTCAGCCAAGAAATTCTGGCTGGGTGTTTCTATTTTTTAATGATTTTAACCTATAATTTTCTTCCGACTGCTGCCCGTGGAGAATTGATCCAGGTCCGTTCCCCACCTGTAATCGACAGACTGAGAGACTTTCATTAATCACTGTGACTGCATATGTTTTCATCACTCCTAAAGCAACACATCTCTACTTATTTTGTTTTGAACTCTACTGACTTTAAACCCCAAAAATGAAATTTTTATTTGTTCTTAACTGCAAACACAAAAATCTTCTTGATGTTGTTGTTAATTATTTTCATCCACCACACTCCAAATTATGTTTTCTTTTGTGTCCAGCAGGGGAAGAAGGTGACCTGTAGTGTCACTGCTTCCCCCAATTGGAGACAATTTCCCACTCACACTTCCACACTTTTTATTTTCTTTGTTTTCATCATTTTCTTTTTTTTTTATTACCCCATTGTTTTACACCCACACATTAACCTGTTAACTCACTCCTCCAATCTCATCTTCCTTTCACCCCAACAGCTCTCATACAGTCAGCAATCAAATTCTCCATTCATCCTTGAGTACTTGATCACCTTTAAATGTCACTGTTAATTTTATCAATTTGTTTATCATTACTTTAACACTAATCCACTGTTTTATTTTCTTTATTTATCTTCAGTTCATTTTCTCCTATTTGATCACTACGATTTCTTGACTATTTATTATTTCACAAAAATCAACTAATCTACTTTGTCTCCCTTTTTGTCATCAAGGAATTCACACACACTCCCAGGCTGGTCACTAGCCCCCACCTTTTCTTTCTCTCTCACACACACGCACATTTTACTCTTCGTTCGTTCCACCTGTGATCCCGCCTCTCGAGGCTGGCTCACACACACCTCATGCTTCTCGCAGTCCCATTCAAACTTTCTGTGAGACACTTCTGCTGATTCAGGAGAACGCTCTAAGCGGCACACAGAGCGGGGTGCCGTCCGCTCGCGCACCTCACAAATTATTCAAACTGCGCCACGGACTTGATACCGCGGTTTCTTTTCCCCTAAAAAATATAAAACCAAATTAAACCCCCAATTGACTTCACAGTTTGTAACAATTCGCGACACGGCCCCCCTGCCGCGATTTCTGCACACCACAAACACACACTTTTAGACACGAATTCTTTTGTTACTTTAATTGACTCCCGTACTTCAGACGAGACGCCGACTCTAACGGCGCTTTCACACACACTACACAGTCAACACACACTGCAATTAATGGGCCTAGCCAAGCAGTCATTCTCTCACTAAACAAAGCCACTCGCCCCCACTCTCATGCACGTTATCAACCACGACTAGGATCCAACACCTAGCTTTAGTTATTTAAGGCGTCCCCAGTGCCCAGGTTACCAACCTGGCTCCTGTCCCACAGGACCCAACGACGCGTCCGAAGATGGGTTGAGTTGCCAAACTCAGAACATATACACGGCCCTCAGCCGCCACAAAACCTTAAACCCCGCTTTCTAACTAATAGTAACACACATTTCCTGCTTTAATGCACGGGGACGGATCACACACCGCCACTTTTCTAATAACTAAAACGGATCAAACACCGCCACTTTTTCTAATAACTAAAACGGATCAAACACCGCCACTTTTTCTAATAACTAAAACGGATCAAACACCGCCACTTTTTTTTTTTTTAATAACTAAGACGGATCAAACACCGCCACGGATGAAACACCGATTCTATTAATCCATAACAAACGTCTCCTGCTTTAACACACCGAGATGTCCTCACGGGGCGCTAAACATCAACCTGAGTTCTTATCAAAAGCCTCTTGCTTTAGACGCGCACAGTACGTTAAACATCAACCTGTAGTTCTTAGCAATCACGGGCAGGGCGTACGTGTTGATGGACCGGATCTTGTTCTTACCATTCAGCTGACTCCTCAGGACTTGCCTGACCCTCTGCAGGTACTTGGTGGTTGCAGCCTTTCTAGCGGCCTCTTCATGGTTCCCATTTTCCTGCGGGATCCCCAGGTACTTGTAACTGTCCTCTATGTCTGCAATGTTGCCTTCTGGTAGTTCAATCCCCTCAGTTCTGACTACCTTCCCTCTCTTTGTTACCATCCGACTACACTTCTCCAGTCCGAACGACATTCCAATGTCATTGCTGTATAGCCTGGTAGTGTGGATCAGTGAATTGATGTCTCGTTCACTCTTGGCATACAGCTTGATGTCATCCATGTACAGGAGGTGGCTGACAACTGCTCCGTTCCGTAGTCGGTATCCGTAGCCAGTCTTGTTAATGATCTCACTGAGGGGGTTCAGGCCTATGCAGAACAGCAGTGGGGACAGAGCATCTCCTTGGTAGATCCCGCACTTGATGGTGACTTGTGCTATGGGCTTGGAGTTGGCCTCTAGTGTTGTACGCCACATCCCCATTGAGTTCCTGATGAAGGCTCTTAGGGTCCCATTGATCTTGTACAATTCTAGGCATTCCAGTATCCAGCTGTGGGACATTGAGTCATAGGCCTTCTTGTAATCAATCCAGGCAGTGCACAGGTTGGTCAGTCTGGTCTTGCAGTCTCGGCTGACTGTTCTGTCTACCAGTAGCTGGTGTTTTGCGCCTGTGGTATTTTTGCCAATTCCTTTCTGTGTCCCACTCATGTATTGATCCATGTGCCTGTTCATCTTAGCCGATATGATGCCTGACAGGAGCTTCCATGTAGTACTGAGGCAGGTTATTGGTCGGTAGTTGGAGGGGACCGGTCCCTTCTTGGGGTCCTTGGGGATCAGGACCGTCCGACCTTCGGTTAGCCATTCCGGGTGTCTCTCGTTAACTAGCAGCTGGTTCATTTGTGCTGCCAGACGCTCGTGGAGTGCAGTCAGCTTCTTTAGCCAGTAGGCGTGAACCATGTCAGGCCCTGGTGCTGTCCAACTCTTCATACTGGAGACCCTTTCTTGGATATCTGCCACTGTGATGGTTACTGGACCCTGTTCAGGGAGGTCGCTGTGGTCTGCCCTCAGATCCACTAGCCACTGAGCATTGCCGTTATGGGTTGCGTCCTTCTCCCATATGCTCTTCCAGTATTGCTCCGTCTCCAGCCTTGGTGGTGCTGTTCTCTTATTATTATTGTTCCCTTGCCACTGAGAGTACACCTTTGCTGGTTCTGTGGAGAACAGCTGGTTTATTCCCCTGCCTTCTATCTCCCTGGTGTACCTCCTCAAGCGGCTGGCCAAGGCTGTGAGTCTTTGCTTGGCAGTTTCCAAGGCCTCAGGTATGGACAGCTTGCTGTATTTCTTATGCACCTTCTTTGTCGCACCTTTCTGCAACTCCGTTAGTTGGCTAACCTCCCTCCGTGCTACTTTGATCTTGCCCTCTAGCCTCCTTCTCCATGGAGGGTACTGCCCCTTGTGGCTGTTCAACTTGTAGCCAAGCATCTCACTGATCACTGCTGCCATATTGTAGATCAGCTTCTTAGTGTCGGTAATCGTGGTTGTAGGTATTGTCCGTAGTGCTGCATTAACAGATTGGGTACATAGCCCCAAGTGCGATAGGAGAAGGATCGTTGAGTGCGAGAGGAACTGACCTGAAATAGGATATATATATATATATATATATATATATTAGGGGTGCAACGATACTCGTATCGATATTGAACCGTTCGATACAGTGCTTTCGGTTCGGTACGCATATGTATCGAACAATACAAAATTTTTAATTTATTTTATCAACTTTTCTTCTGATGATGCTGTCTGTGTTGAGCGCTCAGTGGATCTGCGCTCGACAGTGCAGCCTAGGCGCAGTAGTCGAACGCAGATTCACTGAGCGCAGGGCAAGCTAGCGAGACAGAAGTTAAGCTCTCCTTGCAACATGGCAAATTGAACCTCCCCCACCCTCATTCAGATCTGGCGTTTGGAACTATTTTGGTTTTCATGTGACGTATGACCCTGAAGGTAAGCGGGTCATGGACAAAAGCAAAACAGTATGTTGGATGTGCCACGCAATGCTCAATTACATTGGTGGGAACTACTGCGTTAGCGCAGTTAGCTCATTAACGTGTTGACGCCGTCCAGCCCCACGAATGGGGCGATCCCCGGTAGCTCGTTAACAGAGATTTGCCGTGTTGTGGCGTTAACGTCATTTCAACGAGATTAACGCTGACAGCACTAGAGGGAACAAAACGAATATGACTGCACATTTACTCTGACATCATCCTAGTGCGAAGACAAGTGGAAGCAGACAAAAACAACAAGCACGCATGCTACAAACTTTACCCGAGTCATTTAGACAGCCGTTAGCACATGATTCTCCTTATGGGGACCTGATATGTTTAATATGCTGCTGAGAATATAGCCCAGAAGAAGCGTATAGTATAGCTTTTATTTTGGAAAGAGCCATTTCTCTGTAATAAACTCTCTTTTCCAAACATGAGTGATTTCTCGATCAGATAGATTTATTTATTTTTTATTACTTTGTTGTGTCAGCAACATTAAATTTAAAAACTGTACCTTTGAGTTAAAATATATATTTATAATTTTAATAAATGACAAATTAAAAAGGCATGAACATTCTTTTTTGTATCGAAAAAATATCGAACCGTGACACCAAAGTATCGAACCGAACCGTGAATTTTGTGTATCGTTGCACCCCTAATATATATATATATATATATATATCTATATGTACATATAGATATATATATCTATATGTACATATATATGACTTGTATTATGAGTCTGTGGTCTGGGAGAGATTCCTGTAACTCTGTCTGCAAAATACAGTATATAGTGACCAATGTTGGGCAATTAATTCTATAGTTACTTCTTCAAAAAAGTAACTGAGTTATGCAAACAAAGTGTTTTGCAGCTGTTTACCTGAAAATGCAGCCAAGGCATTTTTAAATAAACATTTCAAACTATTTACAGAACAATCAGGTGTTCTGCATCAAATTTGCTGCCACACAAATTATTTGTGCCACTCCAAAAATAATTTCTGTCTACTATGAGATAAAGGAGAACAACAGTTTGATACCTGCAGGCCTGACAGCAGGAGATGTATCACTCCTGTAACACCTGTAACATTCAGCAGTCGCCTCATTGTTCTGACACACACAACAAAACTATTGACTACACTACACACTAACTACACAAAATTTGCGCTAAACGTCGCAAATCTCTCACATCTCAAAACACCGCCATCACTCCTAAAACTTCCCCCTTCCTAAACAACTAAATGCCATGTTGCCATATCATTTTTTGATTGGTCAACATGGTACATTTTTCCACCAATAGGAAAGGGTCGGGTTTTTTTGTTTTTGTTTTTGCTCACGGGTGGAGAGCGCTTTCGAGCATTTTCCTTATAAAACGCCATTTTTACCGTTTCTTCCTGCAGTAAATATAAACAACGATAGTATTCAGGAAGAAAACAAAACATTGCATATTTTTATCATAACTCTGGTTTTACGTGGTCTATCAACACAATTTAAAAACTGGTATAAAGTCCACAATTTTTCCTTCAATTTCCGTCTGTCCTGCTCACATCTCCAATGGTTGTACACGTCGTCATTAACGTGGCTTCACTCCACATCAGCTACACCGCTTTGCTAGCTAAAACACCGGTGTCGGCACATAAGGACGCTGTCATAGCCTGTCAACCACTTGATTAGCTGTGTATATACGTACGAATGTGGATCGCATTTCAGGTGCAGCACAGTTAAGTACAAACTGAAACATTAAGTGTAAAAAACATGGGGAAAAAAATCAAATGCTTTATTACACCTCAGTATACACAAACCACAGCTGGAGTATGTAATGTGCTCAGTAAAAATACTCAAAAATACTCAAGATATGCCTGGATTTTCTTTGTGTTATGAATGACTGGATTATTGACATCACAGGAAGTCCAGATTGTGGGCAGTCTGCTACCTCTTTGCTGTTAATCTCACAGGACCGCTGAGAACTGACCCACAACACCTCCATCCATCCCAGTTTAGACTTTGTCAAGTGCTGACTCGCCACATCTCTCTCTCTCTCTAATATATAGTCAATCAATCAGGTCAACTGATCTTCCACCACACCGTATCATTCTTCACTTCAAGTTTCATTCATTTTAGATTTCATTAGTAAATTCACTTTTAATCCAAATACTTTTTCTCTTTAATACTGTGTTTTTCAATCACAATTTACTCAATACAATCCCGGAAAAACCACATGAACCATCAACCTGTGTTTGACACTCGTTCAAAAGTATAATGATGGGTTGGTGACACAGTTCTTATCTTCTCAGTCCAACAGATGAATACAAAAGGTTGATTATGGCTCATGTCTACACACAAAACTCTAAACATTAGAAGAGACATTTCCAAAACTCAAACTGCATTTCTCTGCATATTGATCACTTACATTTGTGATTTGTCTTTGATTACGAATGAAGATGATAAAAAAACTGTAGGAAAAAGCTCTGTTTTAGCACTCTGATCTTTTTTAACACACAAGGCTGAATGCCAAGTCCTTTAACCCCCTCAGCTTTGAAGGCAGGGGGCGGCCAGGGGGACCTCAATCTCTCTCATTACGCCACGTTACTCGACAGAGCCAATCATGTTTTGCAGTGTGATGGTGATGAACCAATCAGACCTGTCAGATGTGGCAAAATGTAGGACAAGCTGGCGTTTTTAAATCTGAGAAGTATACTGCTGCTTCATTAGGTGTGGACTGCTGTACTGAAGAAGGAGACAAGATGAAGATGTTCTTTGTGAACGTTTTCCTGATCTGCTCATTATGTAAGTAAAACAAATTTACTTGTGTAAACTTTTGATCTTCATTTGTGTGAAACTGAGTCTGTCTGAATTATTTCAGGTGCAGCACAGTTAAGTGACGTCTCTCAGCCTGAATCTTTGAAAACAGTGAAGATTGGCAACTCAGCTACTATTAAATGCTTCATAAAGAGCGCATCAAAGAAAACCGTGTGGTACAAGGTGACTACAGGGAGGAAACTACAGCTGGTGGTAAAAACTAATTCTCAGTATAATGTGAGAGAGTTCAGTGAAGAATTTGTTAACCGTTCTTCAGTTAAATTTGACATGACTAACAATCATCTGACCATAAATAAAACATCATGGGAAGATGTTGGAACATACTTCTGTGGAGTCTTACACATAAGTGAGGTTCAGTTTGGGTCAGGAACATTTCTGATGTTGACAGGTATGTTTGGACATGTTTGCATTTCACATAATTTCAACTGAATATGAACACAATGCTAACAATCACAGTCCAAATGGTTTGTTTTCCAAGGTGCAAAGACAATCAGCGACTCTGTCGTCCAGCAGCCAGAATCAAAGTCAGTGAGGTCCGGAGACTCTGTGACTCTCAGCTGTTCTCTTCACTCTGCTCAATGCACAGCAGAACTCACTAGTTTCATGTGGCTGAAAAACTCGGATGGTTCTGCTCCAGAGATGATTTATTGCTCTGACAATAAGAACAACATCTCCCAGAGAACTGACAGAGGACGAACTACCTGCGTGTACAACTTTGTCGTCAGGAGCCGGAATGACGCTGGGGTCTACTACTGTGCTGTCAATGCATGTGGACAAATACTGCTTGGAAATGGGACAACAATCAATAATGGTAAGACACTTGCAGTGCTTTTTTCAACTTTTTAAGGCTTCCACTTTAAGGTTCAACGGTTTTTAAATGTGTTTCTTTAAAGTGTAGTTTCCAGTAGATTAGATCCAAAGACAACAAGTCTGTGAAACTTTGCCAGATTTGTCCTTTTTATCAGAATGTCAGATCAAATTAAACCCTTTAAAAATAACCCCAAACCCCACAAACCGCTCAGTCAAGTGGCAGATCCTCCTCTCCGAGATAAGTGTTCGTCAAAGAAATGTGGTAGCTTTGAAGAGATCAGAGATGAGATAAGGTTTTCACTTGCCACCAGGTTATCACAGAGAACGTTATAAAGGGAATTCTAAATATGGTGTTTAATTTATTTATTTATTCATTTTTATCTGTTTCTCTGCTGTTTGAATTTGGCTCATTTGTGTAGAAAAAGAAATGCCTGTGGTCAGAGTAAGTAGCTAAACTTACAAAAATCCAATTTGTCACAATTAGTTTTCTCTAAATCAAATTTTAAATGTTAAATCATGTATCATGTTTACAGCAGACACTGAAAGCATATCACTGAGTCTGACCGTTATTGCACTGATGCTGTCAAACATGGTTCTTGGAACTGTGACGCTCCTCCTTGTAGTGACATTTTGCAAGACAAGAATGAAAAAATCTGCAGGTGTGTAAAACTTTATGCAGGACGATATCCACATTCTGTTATTCTGCAGTAACTACTAACTATTGGTATCTTTTAATGCTTTTGTTTTTCACAGAAGCGGCCGATGAAGGCGATCAGGTGAGAGTTTGTCTTAATCCATCCATCAGCCCCATGATGGCCTATCCCAGTCATCAAAGAGCAATAGATTATTTTATTGGAATTTCCTTTGTTCACAGACTGGTGATACAGTCGTCTATACATCTGTGGGTTTGTCTCACAGTAGTATCAGGCCCAGACAACCTACAGTAAAAGCCAATGGAGACGCTGTAATTTACTCTACACTCAAACCCTGACAACAGAACATCAAAGTTTCATCATGGGAATACGACCAAGCTATGACAAATAATGGCTTACGAATGTCTTGCAACGCTCATGATGGTTGCTGGATTTTGTTCTGTTTGTTTCTTGCGCCTTTAAGAGTTTCTGCAGGTTCTTCCTGATTGGACATCTTTCTCAGTCACTGAAGCTTAGTACATTTCGGCAACTTCACCTAAACTATATTTTTATATACTTAAGATTCAAAAACCAGCATGATTTCCATGGAATGTCATATTTAAAACCCTGCTTACCACTAACAGAATGTATTTCTCTTCAGTTATTTACTGTACATTGCACTGTAGAAACAAAATCTACTGTTTTAAAATAATGCTACTTTTGGATGAAAGTCTTTCCATTTCACAAATTGTCCTGAAGAATGCTGTGCTACCTTTCTTTTTGTGGGTGACTGAGATGTGAACGTGTGGAATTGTTTGCTGTGACTCTACAAACCACTTTGCTCGCTATAAAAAATAACTTTAATACATACGTGGCAATTATTGCCTGTGTTGGGCAAATGCTCTTCTTTGCACTGTTACATTCAAATACCAATATTACTGAGAGACAGAAATAGGTTGTGGAGCTCAGCTCCTGAAAACACATCTGTATAAACTGCACACTCATTACTGACTTTTCAAATAAAAAGCCACTCATAGGCAGTTATCACACTTATTCTCACGTGATTGATACATTGTCCACAAAAACAAACTATTTTCTATTATTCATTTTACATCTCTCCTCCAAAAGTGTGCTTTAAAATGGGCACTCCAAAAGAGGAGGGTCCACACCTTAGTGTAAAAAATTTGTTTGAAAAGTTGCCATCATAGTTTTAAGAACGTACAGGTCAGACAGCACAGGCTATCATTAGTAATACGACAGATTCTTGGTCACATCTCCCACAGAAGGACAAAAACTTTCAAACCCCACTCAGATGGGATGCTAACACAGTAAACTGTCGTCTTTGTGGGAATCATTGACACAAAGTTGATTTGCAGTCTGTCTGAGGGCTCAAACATTCTGTAAATTTTATCCATCTATTTTACATTTTCAAAACGTAATTTTGATTACGTTTTTGTATTTCAGGAGATGAAGATACGATAGCTATGAAAAGAATTATAACTTAACTATACAAGTCAGATGTCTTGATGCATGCTCAATCATCCAGGTAACAAAATCCCAAAAAGTTATTTCTGTTCATCTGGACGTAGCCATGAGAGAAATGTTTCATCACTCATCCACTTGACCTCTTCAGTCTCAGCTGACTGCAGATTTTCCCAACCGTAAAAACAGTACATTTGCATAATGACTGAAACTGGCACCACTGACTAACAATGACATCAGTTTCATGATCTGTTTATGAAGTTGGGGAAACCTGCAGTCAGCTGAAACTGAAAAGGTCACTTGGCTAGCTGTCAACAGTCTGGTTAACAGCTAGCTGGCCTGGAGTGCACTTGCAACATATGGTAACATGTTATTATAGCAACCTAATTATTTCCATTATTTCCTTCACGCAAGATCTCACCCCATGGGGTCAAAATAATCACAAGAACAGTGAGCAAAAATCTCAGAACCACATGGGAGGACTTTGTGAATGACGCGCTGAGAGCTGAGGCCAAAGTAACAAAAGCTTCTATCAATAACACGCTACGCCACCAGGGACTCAAATCCTGCAGTGCCAGTTGTGTCCCCCAGCTTAAGCCAGTACATGTCCAGGCCTGTGTGAAGTTTGCTGTAGAGCATTTGGATGATCGAGAAAAGGATGGGGAAAATGTCATATGGTCAGATGAAACCAAAATAGAACTTTTTGGTAAAAATTCTACATGTTTGGAGGAGAAAGAATGCTGAGTTGCATCCAAAGAACACCATACCTACTGTGAAGCATGGGGGTGGAAACATCATGCTTTGGGCTGTTTTTCTGTAAAGGGACCAGGATGACTGATCCATGTAAAGGAAAGAATGAAGGGGGCCATGTATCGTCAGATTTTGATTGAAAACCTCCTTCCATCAGCAAGAGCATTGAAGATGAAACATGGCTGGGTCTTTCAGCATGACAGTGATCCCAAACACAACGCACGGGTAACAAAGGAGTCGCTTCATAAGAAGCATTTTAAGGTCCTGGAGTTGCCTAGTCAGTCTCCAGATCTCAATCCCATAAAAAATCGTTGGAGGGAGTTGAAAGTCCGTCTAGCCCAGCGACAGCCCCAAAACATTACTGCTCTAGAGGAGATCTGCATGGAGGAATGGGCCAAAATACCAGCTACTGTGTGTGAAAACCTTCTGAAGACTTAAAGAAAACGTTTAAACATTTGAATGGTTTGTAATAAAGTACTGACATTAAGTCTTGTTATTGAGCAAATACTTATTTTCCACCCTGATTTGCAAATAAATTCTTTAAAAATTAGACAATGTGATTTTCTGAGGGTGTTTTTTCTAATTCTGTCTCTCATAGTTGAGGTATATCTATGATGAAAATTACAGGCCTCGCTCATCTTTTTATGTGGGAGAACTCGCACAATTGATGGCTGACTAAGTACTTTTATGCCCCACTGTAGCTGTGTGGAAGATCTAATGCAATTTTACAAAGTTTTGACCATCTTAAAATATGATGTCTCTTATAGATGCATATCTCAAAACCAAAACAGCATGAAATGCAGTGGTGAAAGTATTTTTCAACTACACCTTAAATGTAGTTGGTGAAGTGTGAACAGGAAAAAATGTGTGAAAACAGTCGCCCACGACCACAGGAGGCTTTACACTTTGCAAAAGTTATGACACAACACAAAGAAATAAGTGTACAGTTTGTTTACTACGGTTAAAAAAAGCAAAACCAAACAAAACCACTGAGTAGAAACAAGGTAATGTAATGGTGAGAAATAGATGCTGACAAAGACGAACACAAAAAACTCATCTGATCTATTAATACTCCTGTGTAACCAGTGACTTGAGTGGAGGGTGCAACCTTTAAAGTAGCCAGCGCATAGCAGTTGACTTTTGTTTTGAGTCCTGTGGTGAATAAGGTGAGAACAGGTTTCCACTGGTGGAAACTTGAGACCTAGCTTGTGTACAGGAAGGCTGGCCTGTGGCTTCTAGGCCACAGTGTGCTCAAGTTCAGACAGAAGAGTCAAGGGAAGCCATTTTGTGTATTGCGTGTTACCTCATTAGTGGCAACAACCCTGTTTAGAAAATGTCTGAACGGAGTAGCACGTTCATGTTTAATGCAGTGGGAGATGCAGTATTGAAGTGAATACCATGTTACATTCAGCTTTCCATGAACTGAAGCGCTCCTTTATTTACTTTGGCAAACACTTTACAGTGTTTTAATCACTAAATGTACTTGATACTGTTTAACATAATTTACAGTGAAGTGGTTTATAAAGTGATGAAATAAAACCAAGAGATGGACATCATAGACATCATACTGTTGATGTCTATCGACCAGTGAACAGTCTTAGGCGTTCCCTTACCAATGCAATCACTGATAGCAATTATAAGTGGTGCTATGTTGCTTGAATTGTGCACTGGCTTCTTGAGATTATCCAAATGGGTCAGATGTCAGTTGTCTCATTTCAGTTATGTGTACCCATAACCAACTCAAATGTGTCCATTGAAAAATGAAGGTGACTAATTAAAAAAAAAAAAAAAAGACATTCATGTCCTAAACTACACTTGAATCATGAACATTTCTGATGCTGCTAAGCTAATCAAACCAACAAGACTCCAACTCCCACCCTCGCTATGGGCCACTGTGATATTTTCCATGTATGGTATATTATTTCTATGTGATTCTTATTCTAGTGCAGAGCTGTCAAACATGAAGGTTTAATCTAATCCACCAAATAACTTTGCAAAATGTAAAAATTAAAGTTACACTGCTAACAATGCCAATTCAGTGAAAACACTGCTTGTCCCGCTGCTGGACTGTACTAATATTACCAAGCAGGGATGTAATTTTTTTTAATTTCCTCATTTCTCCTTTATTTGTGGGTTATAACAAAGTTAAACGCTATGGTTTTGTTTAATTACAAAAACTTACCTTTTGAAGCTTTTGTGAAGTTGGATATAACTTTATAAAGTTTTATATTTTATACATGTAATCATAGTTAATTGACTTAATAGAAATATTGTTGGAATTGCAAATAGATATTGAATTGTATAAATCTATATAACCATGCAATCTATTGCTAAGGAGAGAGTTTATTTTGACTGTTTCCAAAATAGGACCTTCAGACTGACTGGCCAATCAGACACAGTCTTCTCTGTGAAGAGTGGAAAACGTATACAGATTGTGTTCATTCCTCACAGCATTTGAAGCACGATGACACCTCCAACCTGTGCTTTGTATTTCATCTGTCTGTTCGTGGCAAATATGGGTAAGTTGTTCTTTGTACCTTCTTCTTGTTCATTTTAACCTAAAACCAACATGTTTGCTTGTTGCATTCTTATGGTGGAAGATGCATATTTTGGATATATATTACATTTATTTTCACATTTATGTGATTTGTGTCCTCATTTTTTCTCCTCAGCTCATACAACGCTCTTGAAAAATACAGCGTTACATTTTAAACCAGCCCATGTTGGGGAAACTCTGACTTTTGAATGCCAATGTGAAGACAAATCAGCAGTGATGCTTTACTGGTATAAGCAAACTTTAGGAAATAGACCACAGCTGATGTCTACATACTACAAGCACAATCATAATGGTACTTTTCAGGATCCGTTCAACATTTCCCGTTTTTCACTGGGTACTGGAAACTTACTGAAGATATCAGATTTGAGAACTTCAGACTCAGCTACTTACTACTGCGTAATGAGCAATTTATATGACTTTAAATTTTGTGAAGGCACAATTGTCAGTGTAAAGGGTTCGGATCAGAACATCCAAGCTTTAGTCTACCAGTTGTCATCTGAAACCCTACAGCCAGTGCACTCTATGGTTCTGAACTGTACAGTACAACCTGGGACCTGTGATGGAGAACACAGTGTTTACTGGTTCAGAAAGGCTGAAGCAACTCTTCCAGGAATCATTTACACCAATGGAAGCAGGAACAATCCCTGTGAGAGGAAACCCAACACACAAGGTAGCACCTGTGGGTACAACTTGCCGATGAAGAGCCTGAATCTTTCTCAGCACTATTGCGCTGTGGCCTCATGTGGACACATACTGTATGGAAGTGGGACTGCAGTGAAGGGTAAGTAACTTTGTAGGATTAATTCCTTAAAGCATAAAAGTAGATCTAGATATAATACGTACAACCCATCAAGAATAATGATTTTTCATAAACATATTTTCCAACTCAGGCTGCTGTTAGCCTTTCTTATCTGACCATTAAAAATGAATTGTGTGAGGATGCTGGAGAAACCAAAGGAAAACATACAGGTTCAGGAAGAACATACTGTATAAACCTTTCTGTTGCAGACAGAAAGGTTCCTGTTTATCAGCAGGTTTACATTTCTTGCTGTGAGGCATAACTGCTGACAACTTCACCGACTTGCTGCATCCGTATTAGCTGGAGATAATTGTAAAATGCATTTTCATGGATACTTTGGAATTCTGTCCTATATCAGCCTAAAGTAAATTTCTTTAATTTGGTGTCTTTTTGTGATAATCATGATTAAGACCAACAATTTGCAACAACCCCTATCAACCAGTAGAAACAGGCATGTTAGTACTGTTTGAACGTTGGTATTGTTTAAGTCTTTTTTTTCCTAAACCAGAAAAAAAAAGACTAAAAGCACTGTCATATGTGTTGCTCTCTGCAGAAAAAGCAGAATCTCTTCTCTTGGTGCATTTCTTCAGTGGAGCCTTGGCATTAACTGCAATCCTGACTGGTTTTCTGGCATTCAAGTTGTACAAACTGAGCAAACAGCACAGGCGGTGCGCAGGTAAGTGTTACTCTTTTAAGGCAACATTAAGTTTTGATCATCCTGTTCCATTGAAATCAAAATAATGTTTTAATTTCTTTTGTAACACCCTCAGAAACTTCTACAACTTGCACAGCGGTAGGAATCGTTTTCTACTATAAAAATTAATAATAGCATAGCATCTTTATTCTTTCTCTCCTGTAAGCTGCTGAAGTTTAGCTCTTTATACAATAATTTCTTATAACGTCTTATACAATAATGGTGGACCATTTTTTCTTTTTTTTTTATCACCAGTTACATCAAGACAGCGAATACAAAGAAAACCTTCATTACGCTGCTTTGCGAAACCACAAGACTAACAGATCAAGAAAAAAAACAGATCAAACCCAGAGTGAGTGTGTATACTCCAGTGTGAAGGAACAGAGGTGAAGAAGTGGACCAAAACTGTCTTTATTTAAGTTGCTCTGGAGGTTTCAGAAGAATGTACTTTATATTTGTTTGAAATTGTATAAATTACAGGTTTACCCTTTATTAATAAAAACTCTTTGAAAATATATTTCGGGGGTTTGCATGAAGTGACCAATGCTGTTTCGACACAGAATGTCAACAACCAAGCTCAACATTTGTAAGAGAAGATTCACATTCACAGCTGTGCATTCTGCCCCCTCAACACACTGTATGCAAAATTAGCCAACCATCCTTCAGTGCTGCTTAACTTGCATAACATCTACTAAATACCAGGTCAAAGTCATTATGAGCAACTCCTGGTGGGTTATTTTTCTGTTTGCTACACAGAGAAGCATCTTTCCTCTTGCTGATGTGTACCATCAAAAAGAAGAGATGCTGTTCTATAGTCTCTTTGGAGTTAACAGTAAAATATACTCTGTGGTTTCACCAGGATGTTGTAGCATCAGTAGTTCACAGAACCCCGAGGTTGATTTGTTGTCTCATGTAAAAAGAAAAGAAAAAGGCGCTCTGATGTGTGGTTTATGAGAGCCATGCAAGAAAGCACTTCATCATAATGTTA
Source organism: Maylandia zebra (assembly GCF_041146795.1). Lineage (NCBI taxonomy): Eukaryota > Metazoa > Chordata > Actinopteri > Cichliformes > Cichlidae > Maylandia > Maylandia zebra. Next base: position 46,641,810 of record NC_135169.1, read on the forward strand.
TACTGGCCTAACATTGTATTGTAATGACAAATGAACTCCACAAGGCAGGTGGCAAACATGAGACCTGATTTAAAAATGACCTTTTAAGTAAAGTGTACAAACAACCTGGAAGTACTGAGGATAAGTATCTTCTCTAAGGACACTTCAACATGCAGACAAGAGGAGGTGCAAATTAGTGGTTTATATACAACTACACTTAGACAAGCATCTTGAAATGGCTGGTTTCACAGAGTCTTGGGTAGTAGTGGCTAATGGGCCACAGACGTTATCAGCTAATCATAAAAGATTATATTAAGGTACAATTTCATTGGTGAAAGTTTCCTTGGAATTTTAAGTAACCTGTTACAATTATGAAAGCAGATTAGCAAAAGATGCAGTGCATGTTAAACTTTCTTTGTAAAATAGACCTCAAAAGGGAACCCAAAGAACAAAGCCAGGATGTAAAAACACAAGAAACAAACCCTCGAAAAAGAAAAAAGGAGGGTGTGTAATAGGGAACCACAGAAGAAGATACAAGGATGGTGACAGCTGTTTGCACAATCTCCATGATTTCTACATGTGTAGAAACATGTGTTTCTACATGTGTATCCAGTTATTGTGTTTTGGGTTGGCGTTTACTAATAGGTTTCAGGAGGGTTACTTTTGATATGCAATATGTTACAGATTACTATTTATCCTATTCAGAACTTTTAAAAGACAAGGGTTCATCAGAGTAATGTAACTCATGACATTTGATTCATTTGATTCATTCAAAGAGTTTCTAACAAATGCTAGGTGCAGTGGAGCTCAAATTTAAGCACTTACCACAAATGGGTGGACCTTTTCTAAGAAAAAGAAATCACCTAAACCTCTGTGCGCTGGTGAGGTTAGCCAACAGGTTCTGTCACACAGTAATTACGTGTAAGGTGTGAACATACATTAGGTCAAGTCTTCTAAATATGTCTTGACATGTTTTTTCTACTTGTTGACTCTAACTATAGAAGCAGGATACTTTTATAGACTCTTTGCTGTTAACAGTAAAAATGCCTTGTGGTTTAAGCAGGATGTCTCAGCATCTGTGGCTCTCAGTTTGCTGAGGTTGATTTGTTGTCTGTGCTAAAAGTCAGGTGAATGCGGTATATAGTCAGTAGAGTAAAAAAAGCCTTCACAATTCTGGATTATGAGAACCATGCATTAAACCATTTACCCATAATGTCATTCTGTTTTCTCCTGGCCTGTTCTGCGGTATCCTAAATGACCTTAGATAGCAACATTATGACAACATTATGACAACATTATGATAACATTATGATAACATTATGGTAAATGGACTGATTCTTATATAGCGCTTTTCTACTCTCCTGGAGTACTCAAAACGCTCTACACAACATGCCTCATTCACGCAATCACACTAAACTCAAGTTCACACACATTCACACTCCGATGAACGCATCGGAGGGCAATTTGGGGTTAGTATCTTGCCCAAAGATATTTGGCATGCAGACTGGAGGAGCCAGGAATCAAACCACCAACCTTCCAATCAGTAGCTGATCTGCTCTACCACCTGAGCCACAGCCACCCCAATTATGACAACATTATGATAACATTATGGCGCATGGCAAACCAGCATTTCATGGATGTAACAAACTAGCTTCTATATAATGTGCAAAACACAAAAATGGAAAAATTCAGTAAAAGTATTTAGATCCATTGTAACATGATGTAATTGGTTAGTTATCAGCGTAATCTGACTTTCCAACCTTTAAGTGTTCTTCAGAGTTGGCTTTGAGGTAGTTCTTCTTACAGTTTGTTTTTTCAGCTGCTTCTCCTTGATAGGAGGTGTAAGTTTGGAGTGGACGTTTCTATGTGTACCTAATGGTCCTTTAGTAAGTGGCTTGTTCGTGGTACAGCTCTTCCAGAAATCTGTATTATCTGACAATATTCAAAGAACCGTCTCAGCATTTTTTTTTATTAAAATCTAAAAGCTTCAAGAGTCATCTGACCATATCCAAGACTATACGGGACGACACTGGTGCATACTACTGTGGAGTGTTAACACTAAATAAGTGTGAATTTGGACAAGGAACCTTTCTCCTGATTAAAGGTACAATGTGTTTACATTTCAAAAGTTTTTATTCATTCATTTATCTTTTTTTCTTTCTCTCAAATTGACTACAAAGCTAATAACTGGGTCAACGGTTTCTTTTCCAAGGTACAAACCTGATCAGTGACTCTGTAATCCATCAGTCAGAGTCCCAGAAAGTGCAGTCAGCAGACTCTGTGACTATCAGCTGTTCAGTTACCTCTGCTCAGTGTGCACCAGAACATACTAGTATCACATGGATAAAAAACTCTGAGAATTCTGCTCCAGAGATGATTTATTCATCTGAAAATGAGAACACATGTCAGAGCCCATATGGAAAAGAAATAGTAAAAACTTATATGTGATTACTCATGAAAGTGGCCACTTTCATGAGTAAATCATATAAGGCTTACATGATTTACTCATGAAATTGGCCACTTTCTCATTACTTTCATATATTGTTTTAGTAAGTATCCGAAACATACTAGTTTCATTATATAATTTTTCAAGGGATCTTATATCTGTTTTCACTCTTATATGCTTTTCATACAAGTTTCACACAAGACAGATACAAACTTTATAAGATTTATATGTATCTTTTCCATATGGGAGGACTGAAATCAGCAAGGTGAGGTTCATATGGAACCTCACCTTGGACGATGCTGGGACCTACTATTGTGCTGTGACTTCATGTGGACATACAATGTTTGCAAATGGAACCACAATCATAATTCGCAGTAAGACGTGCATGTTTTGTATCAGTAAGTCTAACATACCTAAGCTGATGTAATGTAAATGTAATTATTTATTTCTTCTTTATTCTTCTCGTGTCACCAAATTACATGATATCAGCCCTGCTTTTATTGCATTGATGCTTTCAAATATTATCCTTGGGATAACGACTCTTCTACTTGCATGGGCACATTGGAAGAATCACGGAAAAGACCTGAAAAGTATGTAAAATTATACTTTACACTGAACGCTCTCTCTCTTTATCTATCCAGCTGAAAGGCTAAATGTTACTTTATAGTACATAATGCTTTGATTCTATATGTTGACATTTCAAATATATACAGTAACTACCACTGATTGTCTACATCTTTGTTTACAGTAACATCCGAATCTGATGGATCTCCACAAGACAGCCAAGTATTGCATGAATGTTTTTTGTATCTTTTGTCCTTTGTTTATTCTGCAAGTTTTATACCCTAAAGTTTTTTTTAAAAGGCTCATATTATTCTTTCCACACTAGTTAGATACCTTACAACCTAAATGCAAACCGCATATACCAATGATTAGATCCAAAATATACTATACTCAGTATAAATGTGTTAGTTTTAGCCTTTAAATAAGAGGTCCAAGTGCATTTACCAAAACACTTAACTAAAAACTATAGTTAGTCTCCAAAATCCCTGAAATCACTCAAAATCTTTATTTCAGTGATGATGAATAAATCATCAGCAGTAACAAACATGGTTCCTTGACATTATAGAAACTGGAGTCATCAAAGTTTTTAGAAACTTTCTCAGAATAGTGGACTTTTGTGTGTCTGTTAGGCTTTGTTCTAAATGTCTTTGCAGACTCTGTCAATCAAGTTAATCTCTTGAAATTGAGATTTTAAGAGGGTAAAGCTTTAAATTTCTTGTCAGGAAGACAGGGCTTATATTTCCTGCTTTGTTAGGTGAACGATTATTCCCTAGTACACAGTGTATTACAATCATTGTGATGGTTTATTCTCATACAAAGAAAATTGGCATTTTGAAACATGAATTAAAGGTTGTGAGAGAGCTACACCTCTTTGCACATTTGGTTATCTCAAGATCATCCTGGCACTAGGTGTCCCTCTTTTGTTTTCTTTTGTGCTATATTTTGTCATGCAGGAGTTAACTGAAGATTCATTGGCTGCACGAGCTTCGATGGTTTGGTGTGGGCTTGGTGTGCTCAGCTCCCTCCTTCCTGCGCCTTGTCTCTATGACTCTCAAACACACCTACAGCCTGCTCTTTGGCTTTCTTGATTTTGCTTTCTACATATACTGCCACCTATCTATACATGCATATGCATTACACTGCTGACTTAATTTAATAGTATCGCTGTAAAGAAATTCCTGTTTTCTCCTGTTTGCATGCATCAGCTATTTTGAGAAATGCAACCTCAGAGTTAAGAATTTGAAAAATGTTGTGAGCATTGTGCCAGATTTGTGGTCATAGTTTTCAGCCCTTGTACATAATCAAAAACAACGTAAATACTGGCTTTATAGTGCAATATGTTAGCTATTTGGGAATAAATAGACTTACTGCTATGCTATTACAGACAGGGGATTTCAAGCATAAAAGTGTTGACATTTTATTTGAACTATAACTACATGAGGACCAATGGCCCTTTACCTCATAAAATAAAATATGAGCTGTTGTCTCTCTTTGTCCAAGCAGTCAGAACATGTGTGATGTATCTATATATATTTCATGTTTTTTCAGAGTAGATCTGGAGTCATCTATGCTTCAGTGTCTTCTGCTCCCAGAATTTCCGCCTGCAGATCTCCAGTGAAAAATCATCAGTCTTTGGCTCTCGGAGGAGGCGGACGCACTTTTCTCCTCTCCCTTATCTTCCCTGCTAGTTCTTATGTCCTTGTCTAGTCTCGTGTCTTTTTTGTATTACTTTCCCTGCAACACTCTCTCACAGTCTGTGTCTAAAACCTAAAAGAGAATTATGGATTTGATCAACTGGTCTCTGAATGCTATTGACACCCTTTAACGAGAAGTCTGGGCTCGGGAGAACCCGAGTGCCCTGGAGGGACTTTCCCTGCCGGATACACGATGGACGGGTGGCAGAGGATCGTGTGCCTGGCGGGACTGTCGATCGACGACGCTGAAGATATCTACCTGTTCGGAACCATGATAACAGGGTTCTTGCTGATCGGAGCTGGCTTGGCCCTGGCTTATCGGAGAATTAAGAGAGCGGAACCGGCTGTTCAAACTCCCACAAGGCTGCCCGCTGGGATTGGAACGACAGGTGCGACTTCTCAGAAAGGGCTCACTGAAGGCAGCATGGTTAAGAGCTTGGAGGCGCTTACGACCAGTGTTGGGACTAACGCGTTATTAAGTAACGCGTTACAGTAACTACGTTATTATTGTGGTAACGAGCACAGTAACTAGTTATTATGCCAAAACCAGGAACGCGTTACTCGTTACTGGGATTTAGGTAGGCTCGTTATTCGTTACTTCGTGTGGTGGCTATCGCGGAGCTTCCACATTTTCAATAACATTAGCAAGTGGTGGAAGCCAGCAGGTGGATGAAGGAAAAGGGAGGCAAGAGGAGAGACCCGAAGCAGCCGCCGGTCCGAGTATCAGGTGAACTGAACTTCAGGTAAGAAGTTATGACCTGCAGTGTATCTGAGTCACATATAAACCAAGTTTAGGTGGAGTTTATTTTCGTTATGCTGACTTTTTCGTACTGCGTGCTAGCTAGCATGACGGAGTTTCTATACAGCTGGGTGGGTGCTATGATACTGATGTTGAACTTTATTTTGTTCATATGGTTAATTATTAGAGTTGCCAACCATCCCGTAAAAAACGGAACCGTCTCGTATTCAGAGAAAATATTACGCGTTTCGTATTGAGGTGAAAAGGAACACAGTTTGTCCCGGACTTCAGCTGCAATGAAAAAGACACAAAGCTGGATTTATTCTGTGTTTACGCTGCACAGCTGCCTCTTCTTCTCTCATTCTCCCCCCTCCCTCTCCTGTTTCTACTTCAATCATGAACCTGATCAATGATCAGCTGATCGGCTTTTCTCTCTTGTTTGTTTATTGCCCACTTTGCGCCAGAAAGAGGAAACCAGCAGATGTCGCGCTAAACAACAGCAGCACTTTTAAGCTTGATCAGCTGTTGTTAGAATTTATTTAATATTAATTTCTAGTATCAGCTGATGTTGGCTGGAGTCACAGCTGTAAACCTGCTGGTCATGATATTGGTTTGGTTATGTGATGAGAGGGAAACATGAAGATGAAACCAGGAGATGTCCTTACTGAATCATCAGAGTTGTGATGGAGAAACAGGTTTACCTTTTAGGTGACATGAATGAGTTGAAGGGAAGTTATGAACTGTTTCTAAGAGACAAATAACACCAGGATCCTTTTCTAAGTAGCTGACAGCTGGTAACTGTGCAGGGGCGGATCTAGCAAAGTGTTGCCAGGGGGCCATGTAGGGCATTAAAAGGGAAAGGGGGGCACAAAGAAATACTTTCTTATTCTCATTTAAAATGTCTCACTTTAAAAAAAAATAATTATCTGAGTCTTGCAACAAACAATTGATAGATTGATACATATATACCATCAGAACAGTGTACATCATTGTCACAACAGTGTTTGTTTTCATTCAAAGGCTTTATGATTTTTCCTATAATGGTGGGCCGGTCTCTAGTCAAAATGCCCGGGACGATTTTTTTGTCCCAGTCCAGCTCTGCATGCAGCTCATCTGCAGTCTGGTGTTACCTACATCTTCCTATTCAGAAGGCAGAATTTCCGAGTTCTGAGTACAATCGAAAGCACCACGACTGCAGTTTTTGTGTGGGATGTAAAAAGCAGGCTAGGATAGAATCAGGTGTGGGATTTCTCTCGTGGAAATGTGCACATTATTTTTTCCTTTCTATTGGTAGGTGGCACAGTGCACTTGTGGCAAGTAAGCAAGCTAGAAGACTGGCAATCTTGCTGGGTATCCAGTTACGGAAGCAACACATTAACAAGAGAATTCTGAGTAAAACCAAAGTTACTTTCCCTAGTAACTAGTTACTCTGAAAGTAACGAGTAACTTGAAGTAACTGAGTTACTTTTGATAGAAGTAACTAGTAATGTTACTAAGTTGCTAATTTAAAGTAACTTACCCAACACTGCTTACGACTGCAGTGAATGCTCAGAATAACACCTTTGAGCGTATGTATGTTGGATTACATCAGGAAAGAATCAACTCAGAACAACATCTCTGGGCGGAGCTCGATTACACCTCGGATCAGTTGGCTGCGGTCGTGAGGTCTCAGAATCTGCTATGTGAGTAAAAAGAGTGACAAGACCACAGAATCGACGGCTAATAACAAGCTCGCAGCTATTAACGGGAGACTGAGAGACCAGTGTCGGAGTGTTAAAAAACAGCTTGAAATTCTCAATTACCATCATAATGCGGCTACCCTTTCAGCGCCAGCTCAAGGCTGAAGCCGAACAACAACTCCCTGATAGCGACTGTGTTGAGTCTGTTCCTTCCCATTCCCTACAAGGCCACCTGGGTTGGCTGGAAGACTGTTTACTTAGCCTGGCAGGGCAAAGGACACTGTCTCAGCTGAACTATGGACACGCACACACATACATATACTGATACTGATAAGCACTCACTGATGCATCACCCTCCCTACCCCGGATCCAACGCCACCTCCAACGCTTACCTCCCCCATGATGTGGACATCGGGTCAGTTGGAGGCGCAGTCGAAAGATTGCAGCGGTCCCAGATCAGATGTACACACTGGAACTCTTTCCCGTGTTGCTTGTCTGTGTTTATTGTGTTATGGTGTGTTGATACCTGTGCATTCCTGTATTATCCTTTTGTGTTGCACATTTCAATGTTTTTTTTTCCTCGCTACCTGGCCTGACCTGTCTCCCCAATGTGATGTTTGTATTGTATGTACGGTCGGCAAGGTCTGTCATCTCGGTTGTGGGCAAAAGACCTGCAACTGACAAATAAAGGCTATCTCATCTCATCATCTCTCAAAAACAGTCAGGACACCGTGGTTTATTCTGATGTCATGGTCAGCCAAAGAGACTGAAAGGCCTGAATTGAAATACACCAGGAAAAAAAACAGGACCATTGTACCACTGTGACTTGGAAAGCTTCTTACAGAAGTATCAGCAAGATCCTATTTAACATTATGATTGTATCTGAAAATATTGTGTGCTACCGTACTTTATGTTTATGCTTTTACATTATAGATGTATAATGAATTTAGGTATCAGTCTCATTTCTATATGTTATGTCGTCATCAGTTTTTTGTGCGCTACATATCAAAAAATAATGGTAGTAGTGATCTTATCATAGTCCTAAACAAAACGTCATGTGCTTGTTTGAAACTCCACATTCACTTTATTCTTACACATCGGTGGTTTTAAGCATGATATGCAATACAATGACATCTCCCCTTCTCAAACAACGAGTAAAGAAAAGTAAGCTATGTTTTTGCTTAGAAACTTGCTGATTACTAATTAACTATTACTGTTTGCAAAGGATTCTCAGTCTTAAAAATTTGGTTCTTTGCATTATTTTGCTGTGTGTGTGTGTGTGTGTGTGTGTGTGTGTGTGTGTGTGTGTGTGTGTGTGTGTGTGTGTGTGTGTGTGTGTGAGCTTATGGTTTGTGAATTAGGAATGAAGGGGTTACATTCATTTACTAAAAGAAACAAGTCAAACAAGAAATTTCAAGTTTCTTGATACGTCTTTATTTTTAACAATTATTAAGCAACAAACATATTATCACTCCAGTTACAACTATATGTGTATACACGGGGATGGTCAACAAACTAACTACACACTTTAGGGTACTTATACAGTCATGTAAAAAATTAATATAAATGAAACATGAGCAAACTCTAACACAATGTGAAAATGTAATCAATCATTATGACAACGAATGTATGAAATCTATAATACAGATTTTGAAATGCCCTGTGTCTGGGTGGGTGTTACTAATTGCGTCCAATTTTTTAAAAGTCTTCACAGTAATAAACTTATATTCTAAAAATAAAAATGTACAACGGCAAATATTGCGACTGAGTACATGAACATGTTGACACCCGTTCATCTCTTCATCTATTTTCTTCTTGACCAAATAAACTTGTGTTTAAGTTTTGCGTAACACAAGTTTGCTGAATTAACAGCTCTTTCTGACAAATACACAAATACACAAGGGTAGAAAGATCAAGAGAATCCCGGCTCTAATGATAGAGAGCCACATCAAAATCTTTACCTCAGCATCTCGGTCTTTAACATCATCGCTGATGATGAGCTTGCTTCCATTACCAAACAGTATCTCCCCACAGGAGGACACCGCACAGTAATAGGTCCCAGTATCAACGGAGCTAAGGTTTATTTTCTGCAAATGGTACACACAGCTCTGTGAAGGAGACTTCACAGAGACCGGTTTACTTGTATTTATATATGTGTGAACAATTCCTGGGCGAGATCCGCGTCTAAACCAGTAGACGCTATGTTCTTCGTCACAGGTTCCAGTGTGTACTGTACAGTTGAACATCACTGAGTCACCAACTTGGATGGTCATGGATGCTGGTTCTTGGTCAATTGTCTGGTGATTAGCTGCTGAAAAAAAGTAGAAATTTGAGAAAGTAGCTTTATGTGTCATTTTTTGTAGATCTGGAATGTATATGCATGTATCAATGAACATACTGTTGATGATCTTCCCAATCTACACCAACAAAATATTAACAGGTTTTCAAAGAAAAGGACACTGCAAAATAAACAAAAACCAAAAAAATGCACAATAACGGCAGGTAAAAAAATATACTCGCTAACTGGCTAGATGAAAAAAAATATAAGCTAAATGCACAGTAGGCTACACTGAATAGACAAAGGCTGATAAGGCAAAGGTGAACTAAAAAAAATAATAAGTGGAGAGGACACGTGTGAAATTTTTATTGTTTACTTGGTTTCCATAGGTCTTTTCCTGTGTGTTATGAATAAATATTGGGGGGGGGGGGTTGGTACTGGTACTGGTTTTATTTTGTTGTATTTATCTGCAACACCTTAAAGGCCAGTCTGTGAAAACATTGTCGGACATAAACCGGTCTGTGCGCAAAAAAGGTTGGGGACTGCTGGTTTAAAGCGATTTGAGTGCTCAGTTACAGTAGAAAAGCTCCATTACAGAACCAGTTCATACCAGTTATAATATTTAGACAATAAAACACGAATCTTTTTGGATGGTAAGGATTTTAAAAAAAGAAAATAAGTCAGTTGAGGTCATTCAGACAAGGCAGACAATGACTCAATGGAAAGAGTAAATCTTTTGTCTGGTTTGTGAAGGCCCCAGTGTCCCCTTGGAAGAGCTGGAGGGAGTGACTGGGGGGAAATGGCACATCGGCCCTAGAGTCTAAGCACGGGAACGCTAAAGGAACATGGAATAAAAGGTGTTCATGAAAAATAGAAGCAAAATACCTCGAACACTCAGAAAGATCCCTTCTCCAAATTCCACCATGTTGGAATGTGAGCTCCCGCAGTAGTATGTAGCTGAATCTGAGAGAAGGACACCAGAGATTTGTAGATGATTGGTCCCTTCCTTTCTTTCCACAGAGAAACGAGGGTTCTTCTCCAATGTGTGGAGGACTTCAGATGGCTTATCATATTTGTAAATTGTAGAGAGGCGCTTAGGTTGGCTTCCTAAGAATTGTCGGTACCAGGAGAAGTGCATCGCCACTTGGCTTTCATAAAAGCAACGCAAAGTCACGTTGTCCCCAACAGCAGCAAATCTCACCCCAGTCTCCTGCTTGACTGTAGCTGACTGGATCACAGCTGACAGATGAACTGTGTCAGAAAAATACACATTGTTAAAGAAGCATAATCAGGTATGAAAATATAACCCTACCTGAATATACATGAATCTTCTACTGAGACACTTACATATCCCACAGAGGATGATACAGAGATGCATCTTTTCAGAGGTCTCGTCAACTGAAGATTTGGAGGAAAAGAGCAGCCAACAGCATAAAAACTGGGTTACTCTTGATTGGTTCTTAAAAGGGTCACCCCGTGTGTTGTTTTAAACTTCCGTCTCAGTGTCATAGAAAAATTAATCTGTTTAACAGCAAAGCCACACATGTCAAATAAATATATTCTACATTTCTCCACTTTTTAAATAGTCATGCAGTTATATTATCTATTTTTAAAATTAAAAAAAAATAAAATAAAATAAATACGTGGAAGTCTTTTTTGTAATACCTGACTGTAACTATGTATATGAGACTAAACACTTATATTTGAGAAACAAATTTATATTTAAGTCCTCATGAAGTCATTTGTTTACTAAACATTTAATATTGTTTGTCAGTTATATGTAGTTATATGCAGTTTAATTGAACTTGACACAGAGAGCAAATTCAAAGTTCTTTTCAGACCAAAAAGAATGATGTCCTGGTGAAAAGTTGTTCAAACTGTTTAAAACACCAGTAAAACTGACTCAGGCTAAATATTTACTGCAGTGGAATTCAGATCTTCTTAAGTATACAGAGATCTGGAGTGCCTCCTAGAGCTAACAATCTGAAATGTGTGGTGAGTCATATAGAGTATTAGAAGCTGCATCCACAAACAGAGCTATTTGTGATATAAACTGTCTGATTTTCTAACAAACCTAAATTTGCATATATTCAACTAGGCCTATAAACCCTTTTCCCATTTTCTTCCATGTATATAGCATTATATGTTTGATATGAATGCTCATATCAAACAAATCCAAAGTTTCATAAAATGAGATTATTGAATGTAAAAAATGCTCCTTCCACTCCAGTGTTTTCTACCTGTGAGCAAGAACTCATCTCCCTAAAAGAACAGAAGCCCCACATTCAGGTCAGTTTTCTGTTTAGAAAAGGCAGCAACTCCCAAGAAAATCTGCAGACTCATTTCAGATGGCGGATGAACCAAGGGCCTATCAGACCCAGTATAAGATAAATACAGATTATTTGGTATTAAAGAATAAAATACCAGAGCTAGAAGTGAGCATAACAATTTGTTTTTAATATAAATGATAATGTGGCGGACCACCAGGTGGCTCCACTCACACACAAGTTGAAAGGAAGTGTGGGGGTGGAGATTTTGGCGCTGACTATATGTGAAGTTCTGTCAGTTAATAAAGTTGTTGGAGTGAGACACTGAGACCTCTCCTGTCGTTGTTACATACCTCCACATTGGTGACCCCTGTAGTGAACATGCTAAGGCTCGACGACGAAGCCAGCTCTGGCCTGGAAGCATCGGCGGCCGCCGGACCTTCACCTCCGCCGATGGCTGCGTTTGCTGTGGCGCTTAAATTGCCGGATTTTTGGCTTCACGATCCTCCTTCATGGTTCATGCACGTAGAAGCTCAGTTTGCTCTTCGTGGAGTTTCAGCCGACGACACTAAATACCACCATGTGGTGGCCTCACTTGACCCGCTGTCAACCCGCCGTGTGATGACTCTCCTCCGGGATCCCCCAGCCCAGGGCAAGTACGCCGCCCTCAAGGGGCTGCTGCTGCGGCGTTACTCCCTCTCTGATGCTGAGCGGGCCGAGAAACTCCTTTCCATCGCGGGCCTGGGCGACGGCACCGCCCTCGAGCTCATGGAGAGCATGCTGTCCTTGCTGGGCGCGGAGGACGGAGGATTTCTCTTCACCCACCTCTTTCTTCGACAGCTGCCGGCTCCAGTGCGCGCTGGCCTTGCCAACTCCCCGCTATTGGCCACGAAGGATTACCGCTCCCTTGCGGAAGAGGCGGATCGCATCCTCCTGGCTACCAGGACTTTCGGCGTCCAGACGGTTATTCAGGACCCACCAGCGTTTTCCCCCTCCCCCTCACCGATGCTCCACGGGCCCTCCGACTCGTCCACTGTGGCCGGAATCGCTGCACGGCGGCACCGCGGAAAGGGGCTTTGTTTTTATCACCAGCGTTTTGGAGCGAAGGCACAGCGCTGCCTCCCGCCTTGCAGTTTCCAGACCCAGGGAAACGGGCATGTCAGCGCTCTGTAGCAGCCGCGACCGCTGGCAACAAGGAAAGGCTGCTTTTCTTAGAGGACTCACGCTCGGGGAGGCGTTTCCTGGTGGACTCCGGCTCACAGAAGAGCCTTCTTCCCCCGGCTGGCTCGGACAGGCTAGCTGAGGGTTGCGGGCCATTGCTAACAGCGGCTAATGGCTCTCCCATCAAAACCTTCGGTGAAAGGTTGGTGACTGTTTGCTTTCACGACCGTGACTTTCAGTGGAACTTTGTTGTTGCTGCTAGCTCTGTGCCTATAATAGGCGCTGATTTTCTTTGTGCTCACGGACTACTGGTTGATGTGGCTAACAGACGTTTAATTGATGCTGTGTCCTTTTCCTCATTACCCTGTTTGACTCGGGGTGCTCAGCCCGTGGTGCATGCTAACTCAGTAGATTCGGGTGACGTTTTTCAGTGTTTGCTTTCTGAGTTTCCCTCACTCACTGTCCCCACTTTCTCGAGCACGGTGACGAAGCATGGGGTAGAGCATTACATAACTACAGTAGGGCCCCCGGTGTTCGCGCGCGCGCGCCGCCTCGACCCCGCCAAACTGGCTGTCGCTAGGGAAGAATTTGCCACCATGGAGCGTCTGGGCATCGTGCAGCGTTCGAACAGTGCCTGGGCTTCTCCGTTACACATGGTGCCTAAATCTGATGGTCGGTGGCGACCTTGTGGGGATTTCCGCCGTCTTAATAATGTCACGGAGAACGATCGTTATCCCATTCCCCACATCCAAGATTTTTCCGCCCATCTTGCGGGGACCTCGGTTTTTTCTAAGATCGATTTGGTACGGGGATATCACCAGGTTCCCGTGCGCGCGGAGGATGTCCCCAAAACCGCCGTAATTACACCTTTCGGCCTTTTCGAGTTTCTGCGCATGCCGTTTGGCCTGAAAGGTGCCGCCCAAACCTTCCAGCGGTTGATGGACTCGGTCTTGCGCGGGCTGCCCTTTGTTTTTGTATATCTTGATGATATACTGGTGGCCAGCAGCTCGAAGGAGCAGCACATGTTCCATCTGCGTCAGGTTTTTCAGCGTTTGGCGGAGCATGGACTGATTATTAATCCGTCTAAATGCCAGTTTGGGTTGCCCGTTCTCGATTTCCTTGGGCACCGTGTTTCCGCCGAGGGCGCGGTTCCGTTGCCTGACAAAGTCCGAGCTGTTTCGGAATTTCCGCGTCCCACGACTGTTAAGGCACTGCAGGAATTTTTGGGGATGGTGAATTTTTACAACCGTTTTCTCCCCAGAGCGGCACATCTGCTGAAGCCCCTTTATGGGGCGTTAAAGGGTAAAAAAGCTAATGACCCCGTTGACTGGTTTCCGGACAGCATCCAAGCGTTTTCTGATGCTAAGTCAGCGTTAGCTAATGCTGCCCTTCTGGCCCACCCATCCCCCTCAGCGCCGATTGCGTTGACCACTGATGCGTCGGACATAGCGGTGGGTGCGGTGCTGGAACAGCGAATCTCGGGTGTCTGGCAACCGCTCGCCTTTTTCAGCCGTACGCTACGTGACAGCGAACGCAATTACAGCGTTTTTGACAGGGAGCTACTGGCGCTCCACCTGGCGTCTCGTCATTTCCGGTTTTTTCTCGAGGGTCGTCACTTTACCGCATACGTGGACCACAAACCCTTGACGTTTGCCATGTCCAAGGTTTCCGATCCATGGAGTGCACGCCAGCAGCGCCAGTTGGCAGCCATTTCTGAGTTTACCACGGACATTCGGCACGTGGCTGGTAAATCCAATCATGTGGCTGACTGTTTGTCCCGTGCGCTGGTTTCTCCCGTCTTTCTCGGCATAGACTACTCCGCCATGGCTGCCGATCAGAGCGGTGACCCTGACATCCTCGCGCTTAAATCCACCCAGACGGGCCTCATACTGGAGGACAGACCCGTGCAGGACGGTGGTCCCCTCCTCGTCTGTGACGTTTCCACTGGCCGCCCTCGCCCTGTGGTTCCCGCTTCCTGGCGTCGTCAAGTTTTTGACTCGGTACATGCTCTCTCTCATCCAGGGGTCCGGGCCTCTGTTAAACTGGTCAGCTCTAAATTTGTTTGGCCAGGCCTTCGCAAATCTGTTAAGGAATGGGCGTCGGCATGCATTCCCTGCCAGCGCGCGAAGGTTCATAAACACACCAAGGCGCCCCTGGAGCCGTTCTTCATACCCGGCAAACGTTTCGATCATGTGCATGTCGATCTGGTGGGTCCCTTGCCGCAGTCACAAGGTTTTACGCACCTTTTGACTGTTGTTGACCGGACCACCAGGTGGCCGGAGGCGGTCCCCCTGGCGTCCACTACCGCAGCAGTGGTGGCCAAGGCGTTTTTGTCGACCTGGGTCTCGCGTTTCGGCCCACCCGCGGACATTACGTCAGACAGAGGCCCCCAGTTCATTTCCGAGCTTTGGTCGGCCATGGCTGATGGACTGGGGGCTAAAGTCCACCGCACAACCGCATACAACCCGCAGGCTAATGGGATGTGTGAACGGTTCCACCGGTCGCTGAAGGCTGCCTTTCGCGCCTCCTTAAAGGATGGCAATTGGGTTGACCGCCTCCCGTGGGTTTTGCTTGGGCTGCGCTCTGCGGTTAAGGAGGATCTTCCCCAGCTGAGCTAGTGTTTGGTCAGCCCCTCCGCGTGCCTGGAGAATTCTTGCCTGAAAATCCTCCTCCCTGCTTCGATCCATCGGTGCTCTCTCTCACCCCGCTTTTGCACTCGCTTCGGGTTCCTGGTCCGGTGCACCATTGCGTGCCGTACACCTTTGTTCCAAAGACTTTAGAGACTGCTAAGTTTGTTTTTGTCAGGCACGATGCCCACAGGACACCGCTGCGGCCGCTGTATGACGGCCCGTTCAGGGTTATTGAACCGGGCCAGAAACATTTTGTTTTGGATTTTGGGGGTCGAAGGGAGACTGTGTGTGTTGACAGACTTAAACCAGCACATGTTCTTCCGGACAGTGATGTAGTGCCGGCCCAGGCCCCTCGCTGTGGCCGACCTCCTGCGCTGGGGTTGACAGTCTCTGGTTTTCCCCCCAGGACTACCCCCGGACCACCAACGTTTGAGCCTCCTCCTGCCTTTCCTGCTCACCTTCACCAGCCTCGTTCACAGGATGGACCTTCCTCTGCCTGTCGTTGTTACATACCTCCACAATAATACATTTTTCATTTTTTCATGAAAGCACCTAACGTAACTTACTGGCCTCATTGACATGCAATTCCTGGTCAGTCCCCCATTCAAACACACACATCAGCTAGAGGGTTCAGTGTTGTTATACATCCACTGTTTAGTTAAGTGATATAACCTAGACATGACAAGGAAACAAAGGTTGTGATAACTACATTAAAAAAGAGCTGAAAAAAAGAACATGTTGGAACATGTTGTTCATGAAACACGAGATAGAACAGAATGAACTATTAAAAAGCGTTCTTACTAACAAATATTGAATAAACATTAGTGCCTCAGAGTGTTTGTGGCTGTTCACCTTTGACCCCCTCCATACTGGGCACTGGTATCCCAAAAGGCTACATAGCTGACTGAGTACTATTGACACTATGCTGCTTTGGTAAGTTTGATAATGATTAGCAGCAAACAGAAAGAGGAAGTATCATCATCTACTTGTGTAGCAAAGAATGGATAACCTGAATCTTTATGAGGACAAATAAGATGCTCATGGGCTGCAATAAGAAGCAGAAGTGAATATTTGCAGTTGGACATAAGTGGAATAAGCTGGTTTCTTAGCGCGTGGGGGGAGTACCCAAATAAGAGTCTTACATACCTTCAAAACAACTTCTCTTGCCAATAAAGCACAGCACCAGATTCATGTTTATTGTCTCACTTTCTGGTGTGCTGTTACTTCCACACAAGGCGTCGATAACTCTTCTATAAACCTGCACGAGTGTGAATGAATTGCTGCCTGACATTTTAAACGGTACTGATGAAAATAGGCTGTGTAGATTCAAATCTCCTAGCATGATGTATTCAATACCACACCCCTTTCTAATGAAATGAAACCCCCCTACAGAACATAAAGTTTCCTGACTGTAAGACGGTTACACGCAGAATGAGGAGGTTCACTTTAATAACAGCAGTGGCTTTCTGCAGCCGCAGTAAGTACAGCATATCATTATTCTGATTTAATATTAAACAAATGTAATTCTATCTGTCCATTACATAAATCAGTGTTATGTTGTATCTGTTTTTCTGTTTCAGGCTGGATCTCAGCTTCTGAGTTTCAGACTGTGAAGGTCCAGCACGGGGACGAGGTCACACTGCAGTGTTCCAACATTTCTGCCTATCCAACACAGACAGACTGGTTCAGAGTGGTCAATAAAACTAAGCCCAGCTGTGTTTCTTCTATGTATGGACCTGACAGCGAACCGTCATTCTGTCATGGATTTAGAAACAGAAATTTTAATATGAGTTCCAACGTCTCTTTTGTCTTCCTTCAAATCAAACGAGTGGATTTATCTGATGCCGGGCTGTATTTCTGTGGATTGTACATCAGTGGGCACACAGTCATTTCCAATGCAGTTGAGTTAAGAATTGAAGGTAAGCTTTTGTTCATGATTTAGATATTTTTGTTTCGTTTCTTGATCATGTTTAGCATGAAAACATGTCATGCGATCACAAAATGATATTATAACGATGATTCTTTACAGGCAGTGAACCCAGAGAAGAGGAGGATTTTAATAAGACTGATCGTAAGATTGATTTTTTTGTTTCAAAATATGTTTTTCAGTTTCCATGTAGTTATTTCACTATCATCAATAGTATATCTAAAGTAATCATAAAAATTATGTTTTTATCTAATTATTTTTGTAGAAGAGCCCAGTGGAACGACAAACCTCATAATCATCGCCCTTGGAGGTCTGACAGGTCTGCTCACTTTAGTGGTCGTTATTCTGGTTCTAAAAATCTGGAAATCTCAAAAAGGTGAGGTTACTTACAAATTACTTCACTCATCTTCTAAACTGATTAACCTGTCCAAAACAATGTATTTAGTTGTTAATAACAAGCAATAATTTTTGGTATTTCCATTTAGCTGTTGGAGAGCAAGAAGAAAATAACAAGGTAAACTCACTTTTTGAGTTTTTCTTCTTTTTTTACAACTAACAACTGTTTTCTGTGATTCAAAAGCTTCATTGAAATGCCTAATTACTCTGTGAATAGCCTCAACCTGTTGCTTCATAGAGTAAACCCAAGCAAGCAATTGTAATCTTTTATTTTCTTTGACTTTAAGTAATATCAGAAATGTAGAAAAACTTAATAACTTTAAATTATTTAGTAATAGTTCATCTAGACTAAATAAAAAGTTAATTTTTTTTGTTTGTTTTTTTAAAAACAGGCAAAATCTATAGTTTGCAAAACTCCAATTATAACTCTAAAATGTAATGTGGGTAAAATGCTAGCTGAAGCGTTCACTGTGAAGAGTTTGTCCTTATGACATATTTCCTGTCTGGGAAGCTTTTTAAACACGTTCATTTTTCCAAAAGGACTTTTTTTTAACTTTTTCAATCAAAACGGAAAAAAAAAAAAAGAAAATAATTTGTACTGTATATGTGGTTTCTCATTTTTATTTATATTTACCTCTAAAAATCTCACTCTGAAACTCACATAACCCACAAATCCACCTTGGTTGTCTCATATAGTGTTTAACTAAATATCCTGATTTTCAGAACATGACTTCAGACAATCTGAACTACGCAGCTCTGAATTTCCAGAAAAAGACCAAAAGAAGCTGCAGGCCTGTGGCGCAGAGAGAGCAGGAGCCTCATGTTGTGTATGCTGCTACAAGATAGACTGAGGAAGCGCCTGCAGCTCAAGCTCTGAACAGAATATACCTTATTCCTGTTAATTTTCTGATGATTTTTTTCTTTTTGTTTGTATGTGTCGTGGTTCACATAAATGTCTTACAAAATAACTAAATAAATGTGCATCCAGTCCATATTTGCATCCTCTGCTTTTTTGTTATTTTCAGATGATTTTTTGTGATAAAAAAATAAAATTAAAAAAAAAACTTTAAGTGATTATAGTGAGTGAGTCAGAAATGAGAGTGATGTCTGTTGACTTCCTCGTGGGAGAATCTAATGGTCTGCTGTGGGTGGAGTGACATACATATGTCAGTCTGACGTCTGACAGGAAGAAAGAGCAACATGTGGTCTGGGCGCAACTGAGGTGACAATCATGAGGCTTCGATAGTAAAAAATGCTTTAAAAAAGTATAAAATCAACATTAATATGATCTATTAAAACCAGCGGCTATATTTATACATCTGAAATACTATAAAATAATCACAGAATATGCCAGTGCCCAGAAGTGACTATGTGCGAATACTATGTGAGCCAAAAATAACGTATTCACCAGAAACCACAAACACACAGTTCCGTTTAAAGGATATACCAGTCTCACCTGACAATGGTAAATCACTTCACTCACTGTCACATTACTTGTGTGAAGGTAAACATGTAAAGTATTTATGCTTTGAACTTATACAAAGCGAAGACCTTTGTCCATAGTCTGGTCAAGAGCCAAATATTTTCAGGTATTCACTGAAATTGTTTAGCTTGTTGTAGTGAAGTAGATTTTGGATAGGCTTTTACATGACGTCCGCGAATGCAACGCTAACATCCACACCTTCCCAGCAGATAATTAGAGGCCTTATAAGAAACAGCTGCGCTTCACTACCACACGGAGAATTTGGCATACTTTTCACATCCAAGGTGGCCGAGCGTGATAGATGGCTAAGCACTGCAGAGCGGTTTGATTCTTCAGGAAAGCTGCTCATTTTAGTATTGCCCTCTAGAGAGTGGATTGTGCCACTGCTGCTATCTTTTTTCAGTCTTGTTGTCATTTTATAAACGCTTATGGACTGGCCTTGACTGACTCATGGTTTCATGGTCTTTTAATCATGCTTTTATAAAGAAGTGTATCTTAGGCTGTATTTGTTTTGTTTATCTCTTTTACTGAATTGTTTAATATTGTATATGTTTTGTTGTTTTGTTGCTTTAGTGGAGGTACGGCCTCTTGCTGTGGGGTTAGCCACGTGAGGTGGAATACCCCCCTGATGCATGAGAGTGTACACAGCAGGAATAGGTAGATTGCACCACTTAGATTGCAGTGTGAGTGACAGTGAGGTTTGCAGTGGAACTACACGGGTGAGTAATTGGTGGCACCCTTGGGCACTCCTCTCTGTAGGCTGCCTCCTCAAGTGGCCGGTCTCCACCATTTTGTTTAGTTATTCTATCGAGCTTCTATTTTACTAGGGTAGCACTGTGGCAGCGAGCCTTGTCGTTTTAGTCATTGTTTGTTAATAAAGTGCTTTAATTAACAGTCTTGCATTCTCAGCCTTGCTACCTTAAGAAGTTCTCTGATTTTACAGTTCTATGCTTTTAATAGTTTTTCCTAATAAATTTTGATTTGTAAAATTGATCTGCCTCACCTCTGCTTGCTAATAACGAGCCTGTGGGCTTTGGTAGCTAGTATAACATCCACATTGGCTATAGAAATCTCTCGTGGGGTGTAGCTCCCTCCCCAGGCGGTGTTGTCAACATGCCTTAGTCACCTTCACTGGTTATCCTCCTTCGTGCCACCACAATGTGAACAAAAAAACAACATAGAATAAAGGACTGGTATTCTTATACCTAAGAGCTCAAACAGCAGGTTAAGGACATACGGGAACCACAAAAGTCATATTCATGGTGATACTAGAGTAAAAAGGTCATATCTGTACAAAATGCAAAGCAAAATTTTCAAGAATGCCATTGAACAGAGGTGGTGGCTTACAACACCAGCTGTCAGCCACTTATAATCCAGTCTTATGATCCCTTCCCTTCAAATTCAACCTCTTCTTCATATCTTGCCTCCAGTAACTTTAACAAGTCACATGATGAGGTGGGGCAAGGTCTCACAGACGTTTCACCCTTGACCATGAATGATGATAATTGCCTTTTTTCTCATCTTGGCTTATGTGATGTTTCACATGACCAATATTGGGTCAAAGCTAGGTCAAGGATAACATACAGTATACATAAGAATTTATAGCCTTTGCTCCATATTTTGTTGAAGGACCTTTGACAGCAATTACAGCCACAAGTCTTTTTGAGAATAATGCTACAACGATACTATCCCTACAATGAAGCATGGTGGTAGCAACATTATATTGTGGGAACTGGGAGACTTGTCAAGGTCGAGGGAAAGATAAATGCAGCAATGTACAAAGTCATCATTGATATTAACTTGCTCCAGAGCACTGTGGTCCTCGGACTGGAGCAAAGGCTCATCTTCCAACAGGCCAAAAAACTTAAGCAGAAATCCAAGACAAGAAAACAGTGGCTTCTGGACCACTCTGCGAATGTCTTTGAGGAGCTCAGCCAGAGCCCAGACTTGAACTCGACCGAATGTCTTTGGAGAGATCTGAAAATAGCTGTGCACAATCCTCCCCGTCCAGTCTGATGCAGCTTGAGCTTGCCAAAAGCACTTCAAGTATTGAGGAAAGGTCGTGAATACTTGTGTACATTTCATATTTTCTATTTTGTGTCCTGTGTCACTAGATCAAAGACAATTTAGAGCTGAAGTTTGGATTATAAGACATTATAATACATGATAAATGGGATCCTTAATAAATGCACCAAGCATAAAACCAATGCACCCCCTTCTTGCTTCCTTTTAGACCTTTAAGGACTAGAAACACATAAATACTTCTAACTGCAGAAGCTGCAGACTGGATTTTTAAGTATTTGTATAATTTTCTGAAAATCGTATCTCAAGCAGACATAATGTAAAATGATAAAGTGGAAATTTTATGTTAATGGATATTCGCTTAAGCTAAAACATGCAAAGCTATTGCATTGTATAGGGCGGCAATGGCAAGATGAAACACAAAATATAAAGCCAACACACACACACACACACACACACACACACAAACAAAAGACTCCCCGCCCCTCTTAACCCCCATATAAGAGCTGTGTGATACAAACTATCCATGCAGTTACAGGATTAAACGCATGATGAGGAGCTTCGTCTTGAGCACAGCTTTATTTCTCTCCAGCCTCAGTAAGTACTGGCACCTCAGTACTCTCAAATAATGGAATGAGAAACGCCGGTAAACAAATGTAGTTGATGTTGTTGTCCTGTAACACTGTAGGTTCAGACATAAACATCATGTTCTTTCATTCCAGGCTGGATCTCTGTTTCAGGTTCTGAGTTTCAGACTATGGAGGTCCAACTTGATGAAGAAGTCACGTTGAAGTGCTCCAACATTTCGAGTCATCCAACACAGACAGACTGGTTCAAAGTTATCAACAGAACTAAGCCCAGCTGCATTGCTGCTATGTATGGATCTCAAGGCAAAGCTTCATTCTGTGATGGATTTCGAAATGGAAAATTCAATATGAGTTCCAACAACACCTCTGTGTTTCTTAAAATCACACAAGTGGATTTATCTGATGTCGGGCTGTATTTCTGTGGATTTTATGTGAATAAGCATATGGTCATTTCCAATGCAGTCGAGTTAAGAATTCAAGGTAAGCTTGTAGGGAGGACTTCTGTCCTCCAGGTTAGTTTTATGTTCATACGTAATCCAAAATCAGCTCAGAGACAAAAAGGAAATCACAAAATATTATAATAGCCATGTTTCTTTACAGGCGGTGAAACCAATGAAGGAGAGGGTTTTAAGACGGAAAGTAAAATTATTTTATGGCTTCTAAAATTTTGCTGTTCAATGTGCTAAAAGTTAATATCAATATTATGTTTCAATCAATCCAACTAAAGTGGACTGATGGGTTTTTGTTTGTATTTGTTTTTTGCAGAAGAGTCTGACAGAATGACACACCTGCTAAGCACCATCCTGGGTAGTCTGGCTGGTTTACTCACTATAGTGGTTATTATTCTGGTTTTTAAAATCTGGAAACTTCAAAAAGGTACACATGGCTTTAATTTGTTTCACTTCTTTTTGGCAGGTAAATCTTGTACCTCCTCTTGTACGCTGGTAATAATGAACTAATGACACTTTTGTATTTGGTATTTAGTGGCAGAACAAGAACCAAAAAGCAACAAGGTAAATGTTTATTTGTTTTTTGTTGTTCCTGTTGTTTTCTTTTTCCTTAGAATGCGCAACCAATATGTCATGATATATTAATGTTGGAAAGAGAAGTGTCTAAGAGTTTGTCATGGTAACTGTAGAATTAATAATGTATACTTTATTGATCCCCATGTGGAAATTGCTTGTTTTTCCTCTGCATTTGACCCATACACTCAGTGAAGCAGAGGGCAGCCACTAAGCAGGCGCCCGGGGAGCAGTGTGTAGGGACGGTACCTTGCTCAAGGGTATCTCAGGGTAGCTGTTCAGTGGATTTGAACCCCCGACCTCCCAATTGTAGGGCAACCACTCTACCTACTGAGCTATCCCTGCTCAGTAGTTTCCTTCTTCTGAAGATTTTTGTTTTCTTCTCTGAAAATGTTTTTTTTAAAAGACATCTTTACCTACATAGCTGCATTAGTTCCAATTTCTGGCCTATGTTACTGAAGCTAAACTCTTTTTTTACTGTATAATCTAATTGAATTGTGTTTAACACTGGACAGCACAGGTGTTCTTCCAGTATGATGTTTTAGTATTAAACTCTAAAAATCACATTTTATGTAAAATCATTTTTGGTTTAACCCACATATCAGCAAATACGTGATATATACGTAGCAAACTCAGCTGTGTAAATATTCTGGTTTTCAGAATGTGAGCTCAGACGATCTGAACTACGCAGCTCTCAACTTCCAGAAAAACGTCCAAAGAAACCGGAGGCCTGTGACACAGAGAGAGCTGGAGCCACATGTTGTGTACGCTGCCACCAGATAGACTCGTGCTTTGTGATAACCTGCAGATAAGGTTTTGTTTTGTGGAGGATATGGCAAAAAATAAAACAAATAAAATTTGCATTCAAGTTGTGTTTGTATCTTTACTTTTGTGTCATTGTCTTTTTTATTTGTCCACCTTTTGTTGGAGGGGGAAAACACTACTCTTAAAGTATGTTGATGAGGGAGAAGTCAATGGTCTTACACCGATTGTGAAGCTTTCTTTTGGGGAGAGTCTAATGCTCTGTTGTGGGAGAGTAGAAATACATTTTAACAGGAAGAGACAACACTGTGTGGTCTGAGCCCAACTGAGGTTAAAATCACAAGGTTTCCAAGCCCTTCAGGAAGTATAAAGGTGACATAGTTCTAATTTAAACCGGTTGTTATGTTTAGACATTTTGATAACATCAGTTTCATTCAGTAACATTTGTCGCATGTAATTTACTGGATATTAAAGTGAATTTCCAGTTGCAGTAAATTTAATCATCAAAAAGCTGCCTGATGTGGCGGGAATAGCTAATATTAGGAGTTTTAGTGGCTCAAAGCAGAGATCCTATAACTCTTTACTCTCTCTCACTGCCATACTTTATCCTAAATGTTTAGGGCAGAGTGCCACATATTTCCTGTGCTCTACTTATATTTTTATTAAAAAGAGGAAGAGCACTGTACAGTTCCTTTTTTGCAGGCAGTCAAATGAATTTTTACAGTAGAGGAATTTGCATTTGTCTTACTGTATGAGTGTGAGACATGTTAAAATCCATTGACACCAAGGTATCATACAATAAAATAATGTGATTAATGCATAAGTAAAAGAAATTCCTATACATGCCCCTTCCTGATTTCTTATGTTTTAACATGTTTGTTACACTTACATGTTTCCAATTTCAAATGTTAACACAGATGTTCAGAGTAAATACAGATTGTAGTTTTTCAAATGATGATTTCATTTAGTTTGGGGAAACAGCTCTCCAACTTTACCTCATGTAGAAAAAGTCATTTCCTTCTAAACCTAATAAGTGGTTTTGTCATCTAGCAAGAACTGCAATCAAGCATTTGCAATAACTAATAAAAAAAGCACTTGGGACAATTGTGTTGGTGACAGCTTTTGTTATAATATCATTAATATTTATATGAATATGGGATACTGTTACATGTTTGCATAGACTTTTGTGGAATATGGAGACACTCCTGGCATTATATGAGCAAAGTGAGACTCATTTTTTAGGGTTGGTGGAGATGAGTGTGAAGATCCAAACAATCCCTGTCAGTGATGGAGAAGCTTTGATGAAAATATTTGGTAAAAAGTTCACCAGCATGAAGGAAATGAAGTTTCAAACTTTCCTTAGGAGGACCCCAGCACACCTGCTTAAAGAAACGTAAGCAGCTGTAACTTTTAGTTACATTTTTACGCAATAATTGAAGAGTAATAAAAACCTCTCTGCCTGTTTGCTCTGTTGGGGTAAAAGACCCAGATTTGACTTTGTTGTTGCTTTTGTTCTGTTGTTGGTTTTCTTGCTGGTGGTGTAATAACATTTCTGCTTACCAGGTGTATGATTGTCAGTCTCTACTGCAGATCCAATGTGCAGGAGCTTCAATTGGAGATCAGTGTGTTGAACTGCTCTTTCAGCTTTGTCCTTTTATCCCAATGTGTCAAATCCATCTGGCACTACCAGACATTATTGGACCTCTGTCATAGCGTGGGGCTGGTTGAACCCACAAATCAGATTCAATAAACAGCGACTGTTGGACATAGTTGAGGTCTA
This sequence comes from Maylandia zebra, assembly GCF_041146795.1. Lineage (NCBI taxonomy): Eukaryota > Metazoa > Chordata > Actinopteri > Cichliformes > Cichlidae > Maylandia > Maylandia zebra. The sequence continues at coordinate 46,667,226 of NC_135169.1, forward strand.
GTTGAGGACAGTTTTTAGGAGTAGTTGATGGTTTTTGCAACTGCACACATTTACAATTTGCAATTTTCTGGACCAATTGACCTGATTGGTTCTTGCTATATTATGAAGTTGTCAAAATACTGCTGTCAGCTGTGTACCAACCTGACTTTTCCACCACAGAAAAAGAGAAAATTATTTCAGGTGACTACATCATGAAGCTCATTGAGAGAAGGCCAAGGGTTTGCAATATTATCGACAAAGCAAAAGGTGGCTACTTTCAGGAATCTAAAATAAAGCATATTTATTTATTCATGAGATATTTATCAATTGTTTCTTTGCTACATAATTCCAAATTTCCTGTTTCATATATTTGATGTCTTCAGTTCGTATCTACAATGTAGAAAAGAGGTAAAAATAAAGAAAAAACATTAAATGAGACGGTGTTTCCAAACTTTTGACTGGTAGTGCATATACTGTGTATAGTATCCCATCCAACTGGTCCAAACTTTTTACTTCTGAAAGAACTGTTTCTTTTGTTTTTTCAATCTTTCTCACTTTTCACGTTCTTTCTTTGTTATTAAAACCCAGCATGCCAGAGTCAGCATTACTCCTCCTTCCTCTCCTGACAAAGCCTTAACTGGCTGTCTAATGTGATGCCAGCCCACCCTTTGCACCTTCTGGGAAGGCTTTTACAAGGTTTAGGTGTGTATTTATGGGAAGTTTTGACCATTCTTCCAGAAGTACATTTGTTAGATTAAGAATTGAACAAAGACAATCTGAAGCACAAGAGTCCAAAAAAAACAAACAAAAAAACCCAAAGGCAGTTCAGGTGGCCTGATCTTCGGGTTTGGCAAGTCGCCATCATCAGAAACATGAAGCCTTGCGTGGCTTGACAGGAGAATGTTGACAACAGAGCTACAGGTGGCTTAGCAGTAGGGGTGGGTTTTGATTATCGATTTATCGATTAAAATCAATTCTAGCTTGGATAACGTGATATCGATTCATTAAAATCCTGAATTGATTTTTTTATATAAATTTATTTTGCCCGAAATGCCAGAATTTCAGGTTAAACCTCACAAAATTTCAACAACCACCAAACAGCTAAAACAGTAAATGAGAGCAGGTACACGGATTCTGCACATAGACGTAAACACAAAGCACGGACCCGCTGACGGTTCAGAATCAGTGAGATGTCGCCTTTCTCACATGACAGTACGGACACGGTCGGGGCTTAAAGCTGACAGCTCGCTGATTCTGATGTTTCGGCGGGTCCGCGCGTTGTTTACGCCCTTTTTGCGCTGATTCTGAAGCTGTAGGTTTTATCTCTCTCCAAACAATATTGACTGAACCAGCAGCAAAAGATCCAAACTACGCTTCACATAAACATCATCATGAATTCCCTCTGACTTTTACTGTTTTGCTTCCACCACACTTCATGCACAGCTCTCTCTCTCTCTCTCTCTCTCTCTCAGTACACTTCAAGAACAGTTTCCCGTCTAAAAATCTGTTTTCTGCATTATTCACTTGCTTGTTGTGCACAAGTCTACTGTTATTTACAGCGCTGTCGGACGCTGTGTTTTTTTTTTTCCTTTTACTTACTTCCGAAAAGAAAACCCCATTTCTGTTGTTCAATAGGCTAGTGAACAAATTTAAACTTTTTAAAATTATGCAAAATTGCAAAACGCTTAGCTGTGTCTCTAATAAAACCTCTTTAACTTTGCTCTGCTTCACTTCAGCAGCATCAGGTAATGTTCATATGTTGATTAATGGTTTTCTTTCATTTTTGATCTACTGCAGAATATTTTTTATAAAATCCCAGGAAAATCACCTTCATGTTTTTCTTTGTTTTATCCTCAGCTCATCTGCTGTGATGCTCACACCTTTGATAAAGTCTCGCAAGTGTCAGCTTTCTTTTTATGGAAATGTACTGATGCGTGATCTGAATTATAATATTTCTCACTGTCTGAGGCAAAATTTCCAAGAATCTCTGTCCCCTTCTGGCTGCCTCTGCCTCAATTTTATCCCACAACTTAGACATTCACATTACTCACACTCTCATTACACATACATATAGGATCTTGGGGGTGGGCACGATACACGGAATCCAAAGTACCATCAGGGTGTACACCCCACCCCTGGCGTCGTTGCCCACCTCTTAATTGTAAATACACGTAGACATTGAGGGCTAGCAGGAGGGACCTTACCTGCTGCTCTCTGGCAGGTAGCTCCATGCCCTCCTGGGTTTTAAATGCACCTTAGAACACACATGCATCAACACTACAATGAGCGGGTGGAGGGAGGTTTGGAGTCTTCTCTCACCCCCATTCTCTGTGACCTGCTGGAGCGGGGGGGCTAGGAGGAGGAGTTGGCCGTCCGACTGCGGTCTGGAGTGTGGGGCCTTCCTGCTGCTGCGGAGTCGGGGCGGTCTGCCTCCCCCCACCGCAAGGAAAAGGGTAACACCACCTGGGTCTGGGTGCAGTTCCCCCCTCCAGGGGCAAGGGTACCTAGACCCGGTTTGTAGAGTACGCTTGGGGAGTGTGATCGTGTGTACAGCGTCTCTTTATGTCTGTCTCCACGTTGGTTGAGTGTGGAGTAAGTGCATATGAGAGCATGAGGGTGGGAATGGATGTTTGTATCTGTGTGTGCCTGTATGTCTGTGTCTATATGTCAGATTGGGTGTCAGGCGCCACCTCTCTGGGGACATCTCAGGCCCTCCAAAGTTTTGAGGTCTATCTCCCCCTACCACCACTTCCCCTGCCAGTGGCGGACTCCCTCAGACATCGGTGCGTTGGTGGTTCTTTGTGTCCGGGGATGGGCGTCCAGGTACACACCGGCTCACTCCTTGGCGGCCGCTTATCGGGGCTTGGAGCCTGGGGCTCGCTCGGGCCACTTCGGAGGTGGGGTGCCCCCGGCCTCTCAGCCTGGGGCTCGGTCACTCAGGCACGGCTGGCTGCCGGCGGAGCTCACGGGCACGTCACTGCAACTCCCCCTGGCTTCTGCTCCGCGGCTGCTAAGTGAGCCCTCATCTGGGACTCTCCTCAGCTCTTTCTGGGACAGTGACGCGGCTGCCCCTCTGTTGGTCTTCCTTGGTCTCTTGTGTTCTGGGGGCCTCTGGATGTCTGGAGTTTTGATCTCCTCCATACCTGCTTCATGCCCTGGAGGACGGGGCTGTGGCCCCCCCCACACCTTCGAGCAGATTATTACATGAAGGAACCTTTTAAAAAAACAAAAAACAAGCGCGTCCATGCTCACAGGTGTACACACGGGTGATCACACCCACAAACTACACCCTTTTTGGCTCCTACCTCAAAGCACACTGTGTTCTGTTGATCTTATGTGCTGCACAATAATGTTTAACATTTAGTATTTACTGTCATATTCCCATATATCATTGTGATGTTGTTTATTCTATTACTCTTGTTCTCTTCTGCTTGCTTTCTTTTTTCTTTCTCAGCAGGTGATCCAGGTGATTGATATATGCATTTTTTTTCTCTGCCCGTTCTGTTGGTTTTTGTCTTTTGCCCTTCTCCCCTGTCCTTCTTCTCAGCTGTTTCTCTTTCCCTCTTTCTTTCTCCCCTTCTTTCCCCCAGTCAAGTCTGTCCCGTATTCAGTAAGTGAAAATAAAATAAACAATAAAAGGTGAATCAAATGGACCATTACGGCAAGGCTGGGATGGTCAATTTGGTAAAGTAAATCCGTTGGGCATCTTTGTTTGCCTTTAGACAACAATTCTGATGGCAAAAGAGCCAAACGGGACAGGCAAAAAAAAAAAAAAAAAGAATCGAATCGAATCGAATCGAATCGAATCGAATCATGGATCAAATCGATTCAGGACCTTGTTATCCAATAGATTATAGAAATCAGTGACGATACCCAGCCCTACTTAGCAGGAGGCCGGTGTCAGTGGCGATGTAGACATGTTCCTGGACTGCTAGGACTACCCCTTGTCACTAGTTTTTTAAATATTTTTTTTATGGACAGAATTTCTCGCATAGCCAAGTGGCAGAAATTTTCAAGATAGTTTGAGAATCTTGTTTCTGCTTTTCGCAGATGATGTGGTTCTGTTGGAATGTGAAATTGTGGGAATGAGAAACAGCATCTCCAAGTCTGATGCCATGGTCCTCAACCGGAAAAGGGTTGAGTGCCCGCTTCGGATCAGAGATGAGCTGTTGCCTCAAGTGGAGGATGTCTTTTGATCTTGTCCACAAGTGGGGGGAGGGGGAAATCAATGGATAGATAGGTGCTACGGCTGCAGTGACGCGGATGCTGTACTGGTCAGTCGTGGTGATAAGAGTGCAAGAGTGAGGCTCTCAATTTACTGGTCGATCTACATCCCTACATCTTTAAGATTATTAACTAAGTCATGTTTCTTAGAAAATACTTTTGTTTAAGTTTTTTTCTTGTACTAAATGATGATAGTATTGAGACAAAGTATGGTGTGAATTATTTATCATAACTTTGTTTTTACTTGACCTTTATTACTTGGTAGTTTGAAGTCTGCACTTTCAACACAAGTTAAAACGAAGACTTATCAAGGGTGCTATATCATCTTAAATTGGTCATGTGATTTGCATGCATCGTCTATCAACTTTGCAGGGTTATCTGCATAATTCTGATTGCAAAAGCTCACAGAAAGTATGGGAAAACAACTACAGGGTTAAACAGCTTTAAATAATTTGACAACTTTAGGATATATAAAATGAGCTTTAACTTAGGTCTACTGAATGCAAACATCCTATGTGAAAAGTATATTAAATTTTAAAAACACTATTGATCCCCATTTTTGTTTTCCTTTATATGCTGCACCAGATCTTAAGGGACTAAAATAAGATACTTGATCAAAAAACAGATAAAAGACTGGATCCTAAGAGTGTGAATATCATAACACAAAATAAGAAATAAACAAACAAATAAACAAACTACTTTAATGTTGTTTGATATTAGCCAGTGCTAAAAGATATGTAAATGCATTGCATTGCCTTTGTAGTTCATTGGCAAGATGACAAACTAAATCACCCCGCCCCTCTAAACCCCTTTATAAAAGCTGCATGGTTCACTAACTGTCCGAGCAGTGAAGGATTAAACACACGATGAGGAGCTTCGTCTTGATAACAGCTTTGATTTTCTGCAGCCTCAGTAAGTACTGGCACATTACTACTCTCACCTTAAAATAAGTAATGGGACGAGGAGCCCAAGAGTTTTTAAATTTGAGTTTAGAAAGCAGTGATTTAATTAAATCAAATGAAAAGTTGTTGCCCTGTTACAGCGTCTGTTGTACCGTACACTTTGAGTTGAATCTCATTTTGTCTTTGTTGTTTGATTCAGGATGGATCTTTATCTCTGGCTCTGAGGTTCACACTGTGACGGTCCAGCGTGGCGAAGACGTCACACTGCAGTGCTCCAACATTTCCACAAGTCCAACACATACAGAGTGGTTCAGAGTGATCAACACGACTAAAACGAGCTGCATCTCATCTATGTTTGGGTCTCATGGCCAAGCCTCTTTCTGTGATGGATTTCAAAATGGAAAATTCAATATGAGTTCGAATGTCACTTCTGTCTTTCTTAAAATGACAGAAGTGGGTTTATCTGATGTTGGGCTGTATTTCTGTGGATTTTACATGGATGTGCATATTATTATTTCCAATGCAGTAGAGTTAAGATTTGAAGGTAAGCTTTCCTTAGTAGCACAACAGCATGATGAGACGTTCAATGAGAACTGGAAGTCACAAATTATTATAATACTCATGTTTCTTTACAGGTGGTGAAACGAATGATGAAGAATCTAAGACTGAAAGTACGATTTTTTTTTTGGTCTCTAAGCACTTTGATTGTTGTTGAGCTCAGACTTCAACCAGACTGAAATATTCCACTCCAATTATGTTTGTAGAAGAGCCTGAAAGATGCATACACCTGATGAGCATCGTGCTGGGTAGTCTGACTGGTTTACTTACTATGGTGGTCATTGTTCTGGTTTTAAAAGTCAGGAACCTACAAACAGGTAGACTTGGCTGTAACTGTTTCACCTGCTACAGTAAACTGAAACAAGAAGATAAAAAATATGTTTGTGAAAATTAACTCATCTCAATTTTCTATTTGCTGTTTAGCTACGGAACCTAAGGGTGAAGAACTAAAGGTAAATGTGTTTTTACTCATATTGTGTGAACTGCATGTCATGATTTAAAAAGATGCATTTAAACATGTAATTATTCTATGACTAATATCAACCTATGGCATCCACATGTATTTTCTTCTCATTAACCACATTCATCAGTATCTGACAGAAATTTTAAAAAAGTAAAAAAATAATCCCAGCAGAAAAAAAGCTTGATGATAGCTGCAAATAAGCAATAGTTTAGTTTAAAAATTATACACAAAAATACAAGGAATACATACACCATTATGATACATTGTCTGTGAGATTTCTAACACCAATTGTAACTTTAAAAGTTAGTGTAGAAAAAATTATAAAAATATTAGATTATTATTATAAATTATTCTTCTAAAATATGTCTCAAAATAAATGTTCCTGTTGGGTTAGAAGTTACTTTGTTGGGGATGTCTGTTCCTGCTCTGCTGTTCTTTACATTACAGCTAGTTGTATGTAGTTTGTGAAATGCAGATGCAACCGGTAAATCAGTTGCAAAACAGTGTTTTAAAGAAAATTAATGCAACCACTCTAAGACATTAGACTCATTATTGATTCTTGTTTAATTCAACTAATAAAATCTTACTGAAATCTTATGTCATGTGACTCACAAATCCACAAACTTTTCAGATTGTGTTGATTGTGTTCATCTGTTTAAAAAAGTATTTTAATTTTCAGAACATGAACTCAGATGATCTGAACTACGCAGCTCTGAGTTTCCAGACAAAAGCTAAAAGAAGCCGCAGGCCTGCGACACAGAGTGAGCCGGAGCCTAACGTTGTGTATGCTGCCACACGATAGACTTAGGAAGAAGAATTAGTTCTTATTAATATAACCTGCTGATATATTTCTGTGTGTGTGTTGTGGGTGACATGAATCTTGGAAAAAAAATAAAATTATGAATAAAATTTGCATTCAAGGTTGTTTTTTCTTCTAAATCTCTGCTTTGTGCCTCTTTGTTTTTCTTATTTATTCACGTTGTCTGAGAAGAAAAACGTAGACATGATAAAGAAGATTCAGAAATAACTGATTAATGCAATTTTCTCAGAGTCTAATGGTCTGGAGGAGTCAGATAATAAGAAAAGCACAGTGTGGTGTGAGCAGAGCTGAGGTGAAAACCACAAGGTCTCTAAAATCAGAGCTCGAGGACGATATAAAAGCAACAGAATAATGATCGATCGATTCAAACTAGCTTTCTGTGTTTACATGTCTTAACTTTATCTTCAATGTCTTTTAAATTTCTTAGGCTGTCAAACAAACTTATTGGGCAATAATAACAACGTCACTCAACATTTTATTACACGAGTTGCTTCAGTTTTATACAATCATAATGCCTATGGTTAGAGATTAAACACAGAACATATTTTGGCTATATTATGAACAAGTTTTTAATTTAAAAAATATCTCAGTGTTCTCAGTAATGTTCTTTATCAATGATTAGTGTCATCACATAATCCAAGTGTCAGGGTCATAAAATATCATTGAAATTCATGGAGGAGTTGCTGAGACATCAGATCAACATAAATGAAAAGCACTGTGAAAATAGATTTAAAGTCAGGGCATCACCAGGTCTGGACTGGTAATGTGGCTTACTGGGCATTTTCTTGGTGGGCCAACACACTTTTGGGCCGATGTACTGGCCGTACAAGCACTGACAGCAATCCATTCCTTCTTTTTCATTACTTACACTGGACAATGCCTAATCAAACCTTTTACGCAGCTTCTAGAAGAAGTGGTGGAAAGGTGGAGGTCAAAAGCTGACAGAAAACAATAAAAAGAAACTAAACTAAAAATAGATTCAGCAAAATGTACAAAATTAACCTGCATGTTAGCTGTCAGTGCTGCCAGTAGTACCAGCTATAGCTAGTAACCTGGCCTCACAGTGACAGTATGCTGCTGCTGTATTGAGAGAAATATGTCTCAAAAGGGTTGCAAATGTGCAACATATGATCCATAAGTGTAAACTAAGCTTTAAGAATGTGTACAATTATTTGTGTGCAACTTCTGAAGACTCCCAAGCACATGCTTGAATCCACCCACAAATACACAGCAATTTGGTTACACGTAAAACTATTTCACAAATGCGTACATCCAAATGGGAAAATAAATACTGCTAATTTATGCACAATTTATTAAATTCAGCTTCATAAATCCAATAATTTTGACTTTCAGAAACCTTTCTGTGTGTATAAATATCTAGGTTGAGGCGCTGTCACTTGGTGTTCACTCTTTCTGTGGTAGAGTATCACTTCCTGCCTTTTCCATCAAACGGTGATGTGCTGGGTAGCTTATATGCGTAGCAGTGTAATCTTCACGTGCTTCACCAGTAGCACACTCGCTTCACTCGTAAATGTATAGTTACAGTATTCACTCACTGTGTCTTTAGGGTTTTGCTAGCTTAGCTTAGCTCATAGCCGACTAGCTAGCAGCATGGCCTCTTTACCTGTCCCTCCTGCACTTTCCTGTTCATGTGTCAGATGTTTAGTTACTCCTCAGCCTCTAAACGCTTTTCCCTACTCGGCGACACACTTGACTGAGATCAAACTTTGGTTTTTGACAATTCTGTTCTGAGACATGTGAAGCTAGAGACACCACCAGCCATAGTCAATTTTCTTCCAGGGGCCAGAGCAGGCGACATTGATGGAAATTTTGAAGGGAAAACCATTTCAGGTGACCACATCATGAAGCTCACTGAGGGCAGGCCGAGGGTTTGCAATGCTGTCAACAAAGCAAAGGGTGGCTACTTTTAGCAATCTAAAATGTAAGACATATTTAGAGTTATTTATCAATCTTTGCTACATATATTTTGCATCATATATTTGATGTATGAAAGAAAAATCATTAAATGTCCAAACTATACACATAATATGTGTATGCATGACATATACATTCTTCTTTTCCTATTTTCTTTTCTTTTTGAGTGACCATGGTGGGCTGCCAGGACCAAAAATGCCAGGGCCGATTTTTTGTCCCAGTCTATCAACTAGTAATCACTCAAATGATCAGCAAATAAATAACCAACACTCTTAATCTGATGCTGTTTAAAAGCTATCCTTAAATATTTTATTCAGCAAAAGAAAAGAAAATGAACTATGGTGAGTAGCACTCCTCTAAGAGCATGTCTAAGAGACTATGACATCTAACCCAGTGTATCAGGTTTGTGGATGCTTTAACACCTCTATCTGTTGTATGGAAGATGCATTCCCATTCCTGACAAAGGTGGAAAAACCACAGTATCATCATTCCACAAACCAGAAATTACAGGAAGTACAGAGTACAATGAAAGCCATCAAAGCTGAGAGGTTTCAAAAGCATCTGATGAGTTCTCACTTTTTTAGGATTCAGTTGTATTAAATTGGATTAAACCCATACCTTTTGGCTTCTCCAAGCTTGGGCTTGAGTTAAAAAATATATAAAAAGGAAGTGCTGCATTGCTCTAAAAATAACTTTAAACAGGCGCTTATAAATGGGACAAAATAACTAGATAAAATCGGTCCTTTCAATAAGTCTGGACTAAACCTTTGGTATCTAATATAGCAGCGGTCCACAACCCCCGGGCCTCGGACCGGTACCGGTCCGTGAGTCGTTTGGTACCGGGCCGCGAGAGTTGAGGCTCAGGTGTGAAATGTATAGTTTTCAGGGTTTTTATTGGTTTTCAGCGTTATTTTGTTATTGTTTTTATCGTTTACTCAGTTTTCCTGGGTCTTTTCACGTGCGTTATGAATAAATTTTCTTTTTTTCGGTACCGGTACTAGTTTTATTTCTGTTGTATTTATCTGCGACACCTTAAAGGCCGGTCCATGAAAATATTGCCGATGCTCAACATGCTTAAAATTGCAGTTTTAAGGATTTGGTCTTTGTGTAACTACAATGCTGTATGAAGAACCATGTGAAAAATACTAAAACAGGTATGTGATTCTGTGGTCATGGAGTCACTATGAACTAAAAAGGTTTAGTAGTTGGCAGGTATGACTGTAAATTGTACTTTTTGTAATTCTTGTCTGTAACTTTTAAATGCTGCTGAATAATCAAGCCTGTTAATGTTAGCATTCATAACATAGCACTATCCACTCCTGTCTAAATGTTCTCACTTCTGGGACAAAAATACCAGCATAATTAAAATGCTAATGTTAATGTACAGAAGTTCTCTGAACTGAGCTACACGCCTGTAAAGTTTCATGACTGTATCGCCCAGAAAACTATGTAAACCTACTTTTGCGTCTGTACAGACAAAATCACATTTTACCTTAGATGTAGACACACACACACACAGCCTTGGCTAAACCTTGGCTAAACTATGTACTAAGCTGAAACAGGTATGTAACCAGAACACAAGTTTTTACACTTGTTTTACATGTAAAATTTAAGAAAGACCTGAGTGTGCACCAGAAATGTGAAAATGTTGGTGAGCTTCACCAGGACACATATCAGCCTCAAAAAGAAAACTCCAAATAGAAACCATAGAAAACTGTACCCAATATAACATAATGATACTGCAGGTATTCTTTTCCATGTTATACCAGATGTTTAGGGACTAGAAAAGGATAATAGTTTAAAATAATAAAAATTTCATAGGAGATATTCTTTTTGCATCTGAAAAGCATGGAATCTCCATGTACAAAACCTTTATGTATTCTATTGAAACAGATGAAACTTGACTACATGCAGAGGCATTGCACACTACCGATAGGTCACTGGCAAGTTAAAGGAAAACACCCCGCCCCTCTAAACCCCTTATAAGAGCTGCGTGTTACAAACTATCCGATCAGTGGCAGATTTAATCACACAATGAGGAGCCTCATCTTTATAACAGCTTTGTTTCAATGTGGCATAAGTAAGTAGTGGTACCTTACTACTCTCTACTCCAAATTATGCAACAGCTAACCTTCCAGTATTTCAATTTGATTATTAGGACACCGCAAATTCATTAAAACAGTTTCACTGTTACAATATTCTGGTACTGCGCTCTCTAGGATGAATCTTGTGTTTGTTTCAGGCTGGCTCTCTGTCTCTGGTTCTGAATTTCAGACTGTGGAGGTCCAGTCTGGTGAAGAAGTCACACTGCAGTGCTCCAACATTTCCAGAAGTTCAACGCATACAGAGTGGTTCAGAGTGGTCAACCGAGCTACGTTGAGCTGCATTGCCTCTATGTATGGCTCCAATGGACAAGCTTCTTTCTGTGATGGATTTCAAAATGGAAAATTCAATGTGACTTCTAACAACGTTGCCGTCTTTCTTCAAATAAAGCCAGTGGATCTGTCTGATGCTGGCCTGTATTTCTGTGGATTTTTCTTGGACTATCATATAATTATTTCCACTAGGGTAGAGTTGAGAATTCAAGGTGAGTTTTGGTTAAAAACCTTTCTTTGCAACTTTAGTGTTTCTCATCATGTCATGTGGAAACACAGTAACTACAAACAGAAAATTGTAAAATAATACAACAATCATGGTCACAGGTGGTGAAACCAGTGAAGGAGAGGATTTTATGACTGAAGGTGAGATTCCGTGATGAGTGGAAAGATTTTAATCTTCACTGTGCAGTACTTTCAGCATCTTGTAAAAATATATCTTAACCACACTGTTTAGAAGAGTGCAACAAAACGACCCAACCATTGAGCATCATCTTGGCTGGTCTGACTGGTTTACTCACTATGGTGGTCATTATTCTGGTTTTAAAAATCAGGAAACTTCCAACAGGTAAATGTGGCTATAATTAGTTTCACCTACTCTTGCTGCTGATCAACAAACCCAAAGCAAAGTACTGTGTTGCTAATAAACTAATTACAATTTCATATTTGGCCTTTAGGTCCACAACAGCAACCAGAGCAAAGCAGTGAGGTAAATCCATCTTTTCTCTCTATATAAAATGTTTATGATTTAACAGAACCATTAAACATTTGATGACTCTATGAAAAACCTCAACCTTCAAGCAAGGAGAAAGAACTCTAAACCGTTTATTTTAATGAACAAAAATGAATTATTATAACAATATAACACTATTAATCCCAGCAGAGATATTGTTTAGGAGTTGTCACTTAAAACTGTCAAAGTTGTAAATTATAAAAGAATAAAGAAATTGTATTTTATTATATATAAGCAATTAGACGAAGATTATAAATGAAATGCAATAACAATAAAATGCTAGTTATAACTCTGTCTGCCGAAGAAATAGTTCTTCTGTCACGGCGAGTGAGGTGAGCCGTGTGGAGGAAATGAAGGAGGATCCAAGTGCAGGCAGTCGTGAAGGTGTAAAGGTGGTTTATTGAACATGAAAGTAAATACAAACGGCAAATGGAGCTGGAACTAAACTATACTGGGAAACAACTAAACTACAAAGCACAAACCTGAATGAGAACGAGCAGAGGAGAATGACGATGGACAGCAGGGAGAGCACACGGATGTGACATGGTAGATACACAGATGACGCAGGGTGGAATACACAGACGGACCAGCAACTACAATAACGGAGGACATGACTTAAATACACCCAGAGAAACACAGGGGAATTACACACAGGTGGTGGACACAGCTGGGAATGATCAACAAGACGAGACAGAGGTAAAACTGAACACTCACATGAGACCCAGACCTTCACAATAAAACAGGAAATGAGAACACCACACCAAGACGCAGACCTGACACTGAGAGACAGACAGAATGACACATGGAACCTGAACTAAACTAAACGTGAGATACAACAGAGAACAAATCCTTAAACATGAAACTCAAATAATAAACATCATAATCATCATCATAAACACAACAAGAGAACAAGAAAACAATCCCTGATGCAAACTAAAACCAAAACATAATAACCTCAAACATGGAATAACAAAAACATGAAACTCCACATACTGGGTCCAACGGACCCAGACCCGTGACATCTTCTGTTTTTAGAAAGCAGAAGCATTAGCATGAAGTTTGTTAAGTCAAAGAAGAAGAAAGGAAGACTTTCTTCCATGTTGTTACAACACAAAGCAGCCACCATATTTTATTGAAGTATCTATGTGTGCATAAAGCAAACTGCTATGAATTTGCTATTTCAAAACTCAATATAAACTGTACCTCACAGTGATGGCTTGGGTCATTACATCTCCACTCAATGTTTTTCTGTACATGATAATATGGTGACTCTATAGTCATTAATCTGAGTGTTACAGATTTGCATATGTAATGATGTTATGTGTATCCGGTATTATTATTGAGATATTATAACTCCACCAACTTTTCATATTTTTAACAAACACAGCGTTCACCTAAATTCTTTGATATTTCAGAATATGAGTTCAGGTGATCTGAACTATGCAGCTCTAAGTTTCCAAAAAAAAGCCAAAAGAAGCTGTGGACCTACCACACGAGACCTGGAGCCACATGTTATCTATGCTGCCACAAGATAGACTCACAGGATAGCCTTTGCCTGCCTGACTGCAGAGAATTAAGAATAAATAAAGCATAAATAAAACTTGCATTTGGGCCATGTTTGGGTACTCCTTATTGTGTTTCTGTGTCTTTCTTATTTGTCAGACTTTTGTCTGAGTCGAAAAATGTAGACCGTAGTGGTCTAATAGACCAGTGAAAGGAAGCAACATCACAGCGCCTGACAGTACAACTGGTGAAAAGCTCCCGTGGGTGTGTAACACTCAGAGGAGACATTATTAGGTACAGCTAGCTCTGAGCCATGTCGGCCTTTGGATGTGCCTCAATTTTCTGTGGCATTCTACAAGGTGCTGGAAACTTTCCTCAGAGATTTTGGTCCATATTAACATAAAAAGCATCACACAGTTGTTACAGATGTGCTGACTGCACATCTATATGCAAATCTGTTCCACCATATCCAGCAGTGCACAGCTGGATTGGGATTTGGAGATGGAAGAAAGTATTAATGAACTCACTATCATGTTTGAGATGATCTGAGCTTTTTGTTGTAGCACATTATCCTGATGGAAGCAGCCATGAAAAGATAGGTGGACTGGACAAACTGAGATAAGCCGTAGTGTTCAAATGATACCCATTTTATACCAGGGTACCACCACCCACAGCCTGAATCCTTAAATAAGGCAGGACGCATTGATGCTTTTGTGTTGTTTCTAACAAATTCGGACATTACTATCAAAATGTCATAACAGGAACCAAGATTCATTAGACTGGCAAACTTATTCCAATATTCAGCTCAAGGTACTGCTGCTTAAATGGTAAAATGGTAAATGGCCTGTATTTATATAGCGCTTTACTAGTCCCTAAGGACCCCAAAGCGCTTTACATATCCAGTCATCCACCCATTCACGCACACATTCACACACTGGTGCTTAGTCATAGGGGAATGAGTAAGCAGCAGTGGGAAGGAGAAACTCTATTTTAACAGTAATAAGCCTGTGTCGACCAGGCTCAGGGATCTGCAGCCATCTGCCATGGTTAGAAAACAGGACAAAGACATGCTGTGGAGTAAAAATGACTAATGACTAAATTCACAGTGATCTATAAGCATATAGAAAGTGAACAAAAACACAAACATGCATCATGGGAAGCCTCTCCAGAAGTCTAGGCCTATTGCAACATAGCTAAATTGGAAATTCAGGGTAAATATATTAGTGGTGCTACAATACTTGTATCAGTATTGAACCGTTCGATACAGTGCTTTCGCTTCAGAGTCCCCCCCACCCCCACCCCTCCAGTGACCCTCACAAGGATAAGAAGAAGAGGATGCATGAATGAAACTGATAAACCTCTCCATCCATCAGGCATGAGTCTTCCACCCTCACCTAGAGACATAAACTGAATGCCCTTGCAACAGTCTTCATCCACTCCTCAAAGACACATGATGCACCACATACCTGCCCCTGTCGTTCTCTCTGCAGGCGACATAATATTGGAATGTTTATAACCAGATGTAACCACACATATTGTTAAAGTGGCATAATGCACATTCAGGGAAATGATGGAGAGAAAGGAACATAAATAAAAAACAGATGATAAATAAAAACAGATGAAGCAAAATGATCAAGTATCAGTCAAACAAAAACACCCTCAAATATGAAAACAGTGAAACTAGCCTCTACTCATGGTCAAAGTTACTCAGATCACCTTTGTTTATTTATTCTTCTGATGCAGGCAAGAAAAAGGGCTTTCGTTTTAGCTGATAGAACATGCTGTCACCACAGTGGAAAATTACAGGGGGAGGAGCATGAGACTGCACAAGAACATCGTCAGGCAAGAAAGCTGCCCATACACACACCGACTGTGTCAGGATGTAATAGAGGACAATGAAAAATGAAAACACCCGACGAAGTTAAAATAAATTCAAATGAATACACATAAGATATTATTTAATTCAGTACTAAGAAACAGCTCTAGTGCAATCCCTGGCTGCATAATTTTCATTAGCCGTTGTGCTTTATAATAAGTGTCATGACCTACACATAATTTTTCATCAAAGCGTGCCAGATTGTTCTTTTAAAAAGTATATATATATATAGATATATACATATATATATATATGTGTGTGTGTGTGTGTGTGTGTGTGTGTGTGTGTGTGTGTGTGTGTGTGTAATTTCTCATTCTCAATGTTTTTTCTAAAATAGGTAAAAAAAAATCTGTAAATGTATAAAGGCTGGATTTATCTGGTCAAAAGCAAGTAGTTCAAGTTTCATTTCTTCTTCTTAAACTTCATGTGAACCTCTTCTGACTGTGCTCAGACCACACTGTGTAGTCTCTTCCTGTAAAGTGACGAGTATTTTGCTCACACCTCCCTCCCCCAAAGACCTTTTGACTCCCCTAACTTTGTATGCTCTTGTTTCATTAAGATAGAAACAAACAAACCAGCAGAAAAACGGACACAAAAATGTTATAATGACTTCACTAACATACATGTTGTACCCTCATGCACATAGAGAATCAACTAAATGTACAATCACATACAAACTAATGGATGTCTCATCTCATCTGCTCTCAGAAGCTAAGTGGGGTTAGCTTAATGAAGTATATATTTTAGGGGTGCAACGATACACAAAATTCATGGTTCGGTTCGATACTTTGGTGTCACGGTTCGATATTTTTTCGATACAAAAAAATGTTAGTGCCTTTTTAATTTGTCATATATTAAAATTATAAATATATATTTTAACTCAAAAGTACAGTTTTTAAATTTAATGTTGCTGAAACAACAAAATTATTAAAAACTAAAATCCGACATACTGTTTTACTTTTGTCCATGACGTGCTTACCTTCAGGGTCATGCTTCACATGAAGACCAAAATAGTTTCAAAGGCCAGATCTGAATGAGGGTGGGGGAGGTTCAATTTCGGGTAACGTTGAGGCATGTTCCAACGAGCTTAGCTTCTGTCTTGCTAGCTTGCGCTGCGCTCAGTGGATCTGCACCCGACAGTGCCAGACATTTTCCCAGTTAGATTTGGACAGTTATTTTTTGTAAAACCTCGCCCTTTGTCCCATTTCTACCTCATCCAATCAAAGCATGCTGTTATCTGTGTTGCAGATATCAGAGCTCTGCATTTGCATTGTATAGGTAGGTCAATACTAAAATGAAAAAGAAAAAAAACACTCCATCCCTTTAACCCCATTATAAGAGCTATGTGAAACAAACTATCAATGAATAACGGTCGGAAGCGCATCTGTAACTGGAAGGTCGCCGGTTCGATCCCTGGGCTCTCTGTCCTGGTCGTTGTGTCCATGGCGTGCTTACCCTACCGCCTACTGGTGTTGGCCAGAGGGGCCGATGGCGCGATATGGCAGCCTCGCTTCTGTCAGTCTGCCCCAGGGCAGCTGTGGCTACAACTGTAGCTGCCTCCACCACTGTGTGAATGTGAGAGCGAATGAATAGTGGCATTGTAAAGCGCTTTGGGTGCCTTGAAAAGCACTATATAAATGCAATCCATTATTATTATTATTATTATAATCCAACACAGACAGACTGGTTCAAAGTTATCAACAGAACTAAGCCCAGCTGTATTGCTGCTATGTATGGCTCTCAGGGCAAAGCTTCATTCTGTGATGATTTCAAAATGGAAAATTCAATATGACTTCCAACATCACCTCTGTGTTTCTTAAAATCACACAAGTGAATTTATCTGATGTCGGGCTGTATTTCTGTGGATTTTGCGTGAATAAGCATACGTGAATTCTAATCTTCCAGGTTAGTTTTATGTTCATATGAAATCCAAAAATACCTCAGAGACAAACAAGAAATCACAAAGTATTATAATAGCCATGGTTCTTTACAGGCGGTGAAACCAATGAAGAAGAGGATTTTAAGACTGCAAGTAAAATTACTTTTCTGTCTCTTAATTTTTTTTTCTTTTTCCATTGTGATCATTGTTATTATTATTGTGTGCAATTTAACCAGACTGAATTGGAGTGACGTTTTATTATAATTGCCTTTACAGAAGAGCCTGATAGCGCACACATGATGAAAACCATTCTGGGTTGTCTGACTGGTTTACTCACTATAGTCATCATTATTCTGTTTCTAAAAATCAGTGTTTCATCTATAGACACATGAACCGATAGAAACAGAGGCTGCAGCCTCACTGCTCAATAGTTTGTTGCCTGATGAAGTTCACCTGTCGCTGGCTTTGCTCTTTGAACAAGGTGCTGGGCTGAGGTTGACATACACTTGGGTTTAGTGCCACTCTGGGTTCTTGGCTAGCATGCTATCTGTGCAGATGCTTGCAAACAGCAAACCTGTAGACTGCACTGCTATTATCTTCCTCTGACACACAAACTAAAGTACTCTGATGCCTCACCATTGCTAATTCAGCTGCACTGCCTTGAATCCAGAGCACGTTTCAAGATTCTGGTTCCAACTTTTAGAGCTTTCCATGGAGAAGCAGCAGCTATCATACTTATTGTACATCATACAAGACTAGACAAAACTGAAGGACATAAAGCTTTTCCCACAGTGGCCCCCAGACTTGCGAAATCTCTCACCTTGTTTGAGAACTGTGGTTTCTTCAGTTTTTATCTTTTATCTTTATCTGCCAAAAAAGCAGCCTAGTGTGGCAACACTGATAGTTGCTACCAGGGGTTTTGATGGCCCACTGCCTGGCTAGACCATTTCTCCACGTGAAAGCCTGGACAGGTTGAAAGAGGCTCCTTAAATAAGGGCTGCATGCTGAACTGAAATAATGATTTTGCAACATACTTTTTCTTTTGGGGTTTTTTTGTTCTTTTTGTGTGTTTTTTACAACAGCCAAGCTTTTTTATCATCATCTCATACCTACCTGTCTTGATCCTGTAAAGAACAAATGTCACAGTTAAAAATGACACAGACTAATGTGTTTTCAGCATTTTCTTCATTAGGCTGTGACACTGTGTCAAATCTCAACACACTGAGTAACCTCATGTATCATGGTTAAACTTTTCCAGCTCAAATGTGCAACTAGTATGTTAAAGTAATTATCATGCCAGAGTGCTACAGTATATCTAGTGGTGCAGTGTTGCTACTGTTGCGTCATAGCAGTGAGGTTTGATTCGCCTGCCTTGACTGGGCTACTTCTACAAATGAAAGCGTGGTCAGACTCTACCTAGCCTCTTGACCACCCTACTTTTTTTGGAGCCAAGCCCAGAATGATCTTTCATATGCTAAGACTGTCACAGTCAAGAATAATGAAAGTAATGACTGTGGTTGTTTTTGTATGTGACTGTAAATTTTTCACCTACAGAATGTGGGCTCTGTTTACTCTGCAGTGTTGAGACTCCACCCACAAACACCCAGAAGCAGAAGGCCTGCAAAAGAGACACAAGTGGAAACTCATGTTGTTTATGCTGCCAGTGCATAGAGCTGATTCTCTGTGTTCATGATGAGATAGCACGTTTAGTGGTTAAGTTTTTTTTTTTACCCTGGACTAAACAGTTTTATGTTTGTTTTTTTCTGCCTTAATTTGTCTTCATATCAAATAAAAGAAGGGCATATAAAGTTTACTAATAGGGAGAGTCAAGTGGTGTTCAGTGGGAAGGACGCATGAGCGAGATACTGATCACGTGACAGGAAGAGACTTCACAGTGTGGTCTGAGTGCTGAACTCACAAGGCCTGTACAGTCAGTAATGGTTCACAGCAAAGTTTAAGAAGAGGCAGCGGATATTAAAGTACTGTCTTTTGACTAGATAACACCAACCTTTGTATTTTCACAGACTTTAGAAAAATATAATGATATGTTTTATAATGAAATGTAATTAAAACATTTTTTTCAATCCTGCAAGCTTTCATGAAAAACAGTGAGGACCAGTAAGGATTCGCTGATTTCAAGACTACAGATGATTAAGAATCAAAGAAAATCAAAATCCTGCAACAGTCACCTCTTTACTGATGGAAACGATGGAATCACAGATTTAAAAGTACATTAGTGGTACTAAAGTTACATCATCTAAATTTATTTTAACTTTTTTTTTTTTCATTTTCCTCTATTACATCCTCACACAGTGTGTATATCAACAGTTTTCTTGCCTGACCATGTTCTTGAGCACATTCTGGTGCGCAACAGGTCTTGTGCACCTCCCCCTGTTATTTTCCACTGTGGTGACAGCACTGTTTATCAGCCGAATTGAAAGCCACAGAAACGCTAGCCTTTAAAACCACACGCAACAAATACTGTGTTGTTTTCACACTTACTTATTTCACTTCATTCTTTCTTTGCATGCATCAGAACAATGAATATAGTTGATCTAAGTGTCTTTAACCATGAGCAGAGGTTGGATTCACTGTTTTCACATGCATTTACTGATAGGGTTACTGATAGGGTTAGGGGGGAAAAAAGGGCTCTGAGAGAAAACTTCAGTGAGCAGCGCTTCCCTTTGTCAAAATGCCTCTTTAGTGGCAAAGTGCTAACTCAGTTAAGCACTCATGTTCTTTGAATGTATGTTATGACTTTAACTTTCCTAAATGTTCTACTGTGGGAGGTGCCTGTGTGAACGTGTGGCATTCTTATCTTAGACTCCGGCCTTTATTCTGCTGTCACTGACATGCTTACTCCACTCAGCTTCATGCATTGTACATAGAATGCACAGTTCCGCATTCAGGTAGGCAGGAAGTGAAACACGTTGACACTCTTCCTTTCTCCAGTGTAGTTATGAAGATGGATGGATGGATGGATGGATGGATGGATGGATGGATGGATGGATGGATGGATGGATGGATGGATGGATGGATGGATGGATGGATGGATGGATGGATGGATGGATGGATGGATGGATAGATAGATAGATAGATAGATAGATAGATAGATAGATAGATAGTCTTCAAGTTAAGGCTATAGATGTACCCTTAAAAACAACCTATAATACACTAATCATAGCATGTAAAAACAAGGTGGCAGGTCATCAACTCTTGAGAAGGTTCGTAATTCAATCCCTTGTTG
Organism: Maylandia zebra; assembly: GCF_041146795.1. NCBI lineage: Eukaryota > Metazoa > Chordata > Actinopteri > Cichliformes > Cichlidae > Maylandia > Maylandia zebra. The sequence continues at coordinate 46,687,720 of NC_135169.1, forward strand.
TTCCAGTCTGCATGCCAAAGTATCCTTGGGCAAGATACTGAACCCCACATTGATTCCCAATGTTTTACTGGAGCGTGAATATTGGATGGAAAGCACTTAAGTGTAGAAAAAAGTTCTTGTGTAAATAGATACATGCAGTATAAAGCACTTTGATTGCTAAAGGAAAGTATAAAAGCCTAGTGTGCTACTGAATCTGAACAAGAGTTTCTATCAGGAAGGTGCAGAAAGTTTGGCCATCAGCCTTCTGCATGAGAACAAAAGCCTTGATGTCCCCAGAAAAAAAAGTGTGTGGTTTTAGTGATTGGTTAGTGAAGATGGTTGTGGAAGTAAACTGATCCTCCCTCAAGCTGTATCACCACACAGGTGCTTGAGAGTTTGTTGTGGACATCTTCAATGCACTTCACAAACCAAGATCTCTTTATGAGTTTTATTCATCTTTACAAAGACAACAAACAGCAATACAGACAGCATGACAGCAGTCTGAATGTGTTTTAACCAAGAGGGACCACAAGCCTTGAATATTTAGAGAGGCAAGTTGTGTATCTGCCATGGTCACAGAACACATTCAGTACGTGTGTGTGTGTGCAAAAGATATTCAGTAAGGAGCGGTCTTAAAATCTTCTTCTGTTTTTGATAATTTATTGATTATATAAATATTTAGAGTTATATAAACATCAGGCTCAAAAATCCCATACAGGTATGGGTAGATGTTACAATTAGACAATGAAAATATGAATTAGCCAATATTTTATCACTAGTTAACCCTTGTGATGTCCTCAGGATTCCCATACACTTGTTTGCCATACACCTGGGGTCATTTTTGACCTGAGGACAACACAAAAATCTGCAGGTTTTGACAAAATCTTAAAGTGTTTAACTTTAGCTACCATCTTTTTCGTTTTTCATTTATGGTGGGTGAAATTGAGTGTGTTTTGGACAACGTCTGAGCTTTAAATGCGAAGGATAGTGGACAGTGATTGTTACTGAAAGAAGATCTATATCTGGATTTATTAGACTTCATCACTTAGAACTGTTTCATCATTGCTTATTCAAATATGAAGGGAGGTTCAAAGAAAACTAACATCTTCTGATCATGTATGCTTATATGTGGAAAGGTCTCTGTAGTGGGGTGTGGCTGGTGGCTCAGCTATAGGGGAGGAATGAAGCAGCAGAGACAGAGCTTAGGGGAGGGTGGAGGCCACAGGGTTAGGGTTCATCATGACCATCAAGACTTTCCCTATTTCAGTAGCATACTGGGTCCAGGATAGGGATAGGTTTAAAAAATGGATTTCCTGATTCAAATCAATTTGAATGTGAATAATGCAATATCAATTCATTAATTCTTGAAATTGATTTTAAATATAAATGTATTTTGTCATAAATGCCAGAATCTCAGCTTAAAGCTCATAAAAGTATTTCGACAAACGCCAAACAGCTAAAACAACAAACGATTAAAGAGCAGGTAAACTGATTGCCCAAAATATGTAAACACAAAGCATGACCAGCAGAGTTGGGCAGTAACGCGTTCCGATTACTTTTTTCAAGTAATGAGTAAAGTAAGGGATTACTATTGCAAAAAAGGTAATTAGATTACTGTTACTTTCCCGTAAGCACGCTGCGTTACTAAAACCGTGATTTTTTTTGCGAGTGTGTCTCATGACAGTGACGTACGCGAGTGCGACATTCGTGGCAACAGCTGTGTGCAGATCAAAAATGGATAACATATCGAGTGCGGGAGAGAGTATGAGCGTGCAGCGTTTAAAGCGTAGAAATACTGACCTTACTTTGAGTTTGATTCCGTGAAAAGTGACAAAAACATTAGCGTCCACTGTTCACTGCGTGGGAAGAAAACTTCTTTTTACAGTGAAAAAAACCCTAAACGTCCGAGCAAGCACCAAGTACGCTACCACGTAATGGGAAACTCACAGAGAAACTGCCGTATCCTTCCACTGACCACTGCGGCACACCTGCACCAGAGCATACCTGCCCCACTCCTGCTATACAGGTGAAAAAAGGGAGCCACGACCGCTGAGTCTTTGATTTTATTTATTTTCTGCTGTGTTTTACTTGCATCTATTTGAAAGACTGAGTGTAAACACAAAAAACGAATTTATTTTATGTGCTGGAATGTGTAGAAAATAGGTTTAAATGTTAAACATATTTCTTCCAGTCAGAGAATGTTGCATATAATTTAATGTTTGCTTGATGCATAAAGTTAAATGATCAAAATTAATAAAACAAGTTTTAAAAAGAGACTTTTTCATTTGATTACATTTATATGATGGATTATGCAGAAAAAGTAGAATTGGGCTGAAAGATCTATCGCTTTATCACCTATTTAGGGGATAAATCATGTTTTAAAAAGTTACTAATTAACTAAGTAACTAACTACTTTTGAAAATAAGTAAACAGTGAAGTAATGGGATTACTTTTTTCAGGAAGTAATCATTACTGATTACTTTTTCAAGTAACTTGACAAACACTGATGACCAGACAGCAGTAGTGTGTACGTATATACTATCGGGTGCTGAAAACTGAAATCTTACAGGTTCCGAAACAGCAGGTTTTGTCACTCTCCAACCAAAATTCACTCAACCAGCGGTTAAAGAAGATCAAAACTATGCTTGAATTCGCTCTTACTTTTGCTCTTTGCTTCCACCAAATCACACTTCCTTCTCAGTGTACTTCAAGACCAGTTTCCCATTAAAAATGTCTATTTTGTGCATTCTTCACTCGCTTACTAAGCACCAGTCTACCGTTGTGTTCAGTGCTGTCGGCCGCTGTTTTCTTTTTTTGGGGTTTTTTTTCAAAAATGACCTCCAACAAGAAATCCTTATTTCTGCTGTTCAGCACTGAAGAAATTTAAACTTATACCAAATTGCAAAGCACTTGGCTGTGTCTCTAATAAAACCTCTGTAACTTTACTTCACTTCAGCATCAGGTAATGTTAATATGTTGTTTCATGGTTTTCTTCTGTTTTTTGATCTGCTAAAAAAAGCAAGGCCAGGAAAAATTCCTTCATATTTTAATTACCATGACACAAAAACATCTGATGAAGTCTCACAAGTGTCAATTTTTTTATACCTAAATAGTTTACATTGAGTTTGTGATTGCAGAGAAATAGTCAAATAATTTGGAATTAATTTTTTTAATTTACAAGGTTTAGAGGGTTCTTTTGACAGTACATATCCAATATAAATTATCAGAATTATAATATTTCTGACTTCCTGAGTCAAGATGGAATCAAACTGAATTGAATAGGGAACTTTTGAATCAGAATTGAATCAGTTGTAGAAATCAGTGACGGTACCCAGCCCTAGTCCAGGAGGGACAGAGAGAGTGGATGATTAGAAAAGAGCTCGAGCCAGAGCAAAAGCAAAGAGCAGAGCGGCTTGGAGTAGCTGAAAAGACAATGCGTTATAAAGTGTTTTACAAACCCGAACATTACAGCTAACAGTTAGGTTTTTCTGTCTCAGTGCAGCTAGCCAAACAATGAAGAACCTCCTAATAAGACAGAGAGTGAAAGTGGACAGTATATCCCTAATGTAAAACTTTGTTTTAGGGCCATCCAGTTCTTGGTTCTATTATTAGTTAGCTAACATAAATAAAGTAAATCTATTGATTGCAACCAACCAACTAAACATGTTTTGAAAACTTTAACCTTAAGCACTTATTTCTTAAATCCAGCTGCGCAGACAGTGTTACATCTATGACAGTTTTTGAAAGTAGGGCTCTATGGTGTAAAATAGCCTTAATAAATGTGGTGTTCCATGTCCACTTTAAATACAGCAATCTGTTCTCCACAAACAAAGCACGTGGTTTTGCCTCTGACTGAGTAAATACTTAGCTCACACTTCAAATAAGAACTTCTGACATGTTTCAGGACATCTCTCATAAATGTCTGTTCCAACGCATTTTCAGTGAAGCTGAAATTCAACAGCAAAATGGGCCCACTATGATGCCAAAGTACCACATTCTTGTTTCGTTTTAAATGTAAACCATTTTAGGGCCGAGAAGAGGACTGTGGGAGTTTCTGAGTTACTTTTTATGAATTTCTGCCACACTGTGAAGTTTTTTGGTAAAATTTGGAATGATAACATTTGGAAACTTTGTAACTGGATTTATAAACAGAAATGTATGAAAAGCATTACATTGTATAGGCACATCACTGGCAAGATAAAAAAGAAAAATACACTCCGCCCCTCTGAACCCCTTTATATGAGTTGTGTTGTACAACATATCCATGCAGTTACAGGATTAAACGCATGATGAGGAGCTTCGTCTTGAGCACAGCTTTATTTCTCTCCAGCCTCAGTAAGTACTGGCACCTCAGTACTTTCAAATAATGGAATAAGTGAAGTCATTAAACAGATATAATGGATGTTGTTGTCCTGTAACACTGTAGGCTCAGACATAAACATCATGTTCTTTCATTCCAGGCTGGATCTCTGTCTCAGGTTCTGAGTTTCAGACTGTGGAGGTCCAACTTGATGAAGAAGTCACGTTGAAGTGCTCCAACATTTCGAGTCATCCAACACAGACAGACTGGTTCAAAGTTATCAACAGAACTAAGCCCAGCTGTATTGCTGCTATGTATGGATCTCAGGGCAAAGCTTCATTCTGTGATGGATTTCGAAATGGAAAATTCAATATGAGTTCCAACAACACCTCTGTGTTTCTTAAAATCACACAAGTGGATTTATCTGATGTCGGGCTGTATTTCTGTGGATTTTACGTGAATAAGCATACGGTCATTTCCAATGCAGTCGAGTTAAGAATTCAAGGTAAGCTTGTAGGGAGGACTTTTGTCTTCCAGGTTAGTTTTATGTTCATATGAAATCCAAAATCAGCTCACAGACAAAAAGGAAATCACAAAATATTATAATAGCCATGTTTCTTTACAGGCGGTGAAACCAATGAAGAAGAGGGTTTTAAGACGGAAAGTAAAATTACTTTTCTGACTCGTAACATTTTGTTTTTCATTGTGATCATTATTATTATTAATATTACGTGTAAATCAAACAGATTGAATTAGAGTGATGTTCTATTATAGTCTCTTTTACAGAAGAGCCTGGTAATACACATGTGATGAGCATCATCCTGAGTGGTGTGACGGGTTTACTCACTGTGGTGGTCATTGTTCTGGTTCTAAAAATCTGGAAACTTCAAACAGGTAAAATTTGCTGTAATTTTTGTGCCTCCTCTTATAAGTTGATTTGAAATTCAAAGGAAAGTATGGTGGTATTAACCCTTTAGAGCCGATCGGAGCGGGAACGCTCTGTTATGCATAACTATTTTTAAATCCCGGTAGCACTGCAACCACGTAAGCTAGCGCAAAAATTTTTTTTGCATATGAAACCGGAGGAGTTGTACTTACATATTGTGTCATCAGCTTGTCCTAGGTCACCGTTTCCTTCCACATAAAGCTTTGCAAAAACTGCATAAAAAGCGCTTGCAGGAACAAAAACATAATATTCCAGAAACACGCTTTGCCGGTCCGATCAGCTGTTCAAAACACTTCCTAGTTGGAATAGACGTCAGCGCGAACTTTTGCATTTCCGCCATTACCTGGCCGAAACCGGAAGTGACGTCATTTTCGCGGAAATGTAGTCTTTTTTGCGATCAGGGCCTCAGGGCCTATACTGCTCTTTTTAAAAGTTATCTTTGACTTTATGACTTTCTGTGTCGTTTCTGGGATGTTTAGGACTCATATTGCACTGCTGGAAATAGTTTATTTTGATGCATATGCTGCCTTTTTGCAAATTTGCAGTATAATATTTATTTTCGTTTTTCCTGCAGTGTATAAAAATTGGTGTATTTCAAAAATAAAACTATGAAGACACTCAAAATAAATTTCCTGTGGTGGGAAACTATTTTGTGCAACTTTTTTGTATTTACAGTTTTGAGGGATAAGCCTCTTAAATTTCTCTAACTACAAATATATGTTAAAAAATCAAAAACGATTTTCAATTTTTTTGTAGTTTATTGCACTTTTTTGCAATTTATGTAATTACTATGCACTTAATGAATACATATTATTAAAATCTGGGCTATAATGGTTGTATTGATGTATAGAAACTTGAAATGCTCCCAAAAATGGCTCCACAGCATGTAAAAATATAATATAAGCTCTGGCGGACTTGGTTCTATGGTAGGTCTTAAAGGGTTAAAGAGCTAATCATATGTTTATATTTGCTCCTTATCTGCAGAACCTAAACCAGAGAGAAACAAGGTAAAAAAAAAATTGTCTTAAATTAGAATTTACAAGCTTAATGTTATGAGTTGAAAACAAATATCCCAAATATTATCCGAATCAGGCAAAACGTTATTACTCACAGCAGGGAAACATTTTAGTACTGTAACATCAGTAGGACTTATGTCATTAAGATTCTCCTCATTTCTTTTAGTTCATTGGATATGATAATATTTTAACTTAACTTGGATTCTTAATTAAATTTTGTTTAATACTGTGCTGCCCAGCTGGTATAGATAAGGTATTATGGAATTAAAATCAAAAAATCCCATTTAATGCAAAATATTTTTTGGTACAAACCACAAGTCAATAAACATTTCACATATGTGTTGTAAACTCAGCTGTGTAACTATTTGATTTTCAGAAAGTGAGCTCAGAAAATCTGAAGTACACGGGGATGAATATACAGATGAAGGGCAAAAGCAGCTGCAGGTCTGTGGCACAGACAGAGCTGGAGACACATGTTGTGTATGCTGCCGCCAGACAGACTCAATAAGTGGAGCTCATGCTATATGATAGTAACCTGCTGATGTAGTTTTGTGGATGTTTTGTGGATGACATGGCAAAAACTGGCTGGCAAAAAATAAAAATAATAAAATTTGCACTAAAGTCTTTGTATCTTTACTTTTGTGTTTCTGTCTGCAAAAATATGCATCATCTATTTTTTTGAGTAGATGATGTAATTTGAGTATTTCAGGCTTTTAGTCTCATTTTTGCTCAACATTTCTGCTCAACATTTCTGACACATAATGAAAATGTCTCAATGTCTTTCCTCAGGAGCAAGCTCACATTTTGCAATATCACAAAATGTGAACCAAAGGCAAACAAAAGACAATTTTGTAACCTAGCTAATAAACAGAAGAAATGAGTCTTCAACAAAAAGGGCTTCTTGATGCAACTAACTTGCCTCAAAGTGTTCAATATTTTTTGTGTATAATAAGTATTTAAAGCCGTACATGACATTTACGTCTCTATCCTAAATCACCCTAACCTGCTGAACGTCTCTAGCCAACATTTACATGTGGGGCCCATATGGTTTAGAAATGGGCTGAAAAATGAACCCATACAGGAAGGACCACGGATCTGTAATGGCCCCATGTTAAATGTCCATATAAGTGTTATGTTGAGAAAATTTGGTCACTAAATGAGCCCCAACTGGGCAAAGTACACAAAAACCCATCCGGGCCCCATCTTTCAAATTTGTGTGGGTCCCATTTGGGTACCACAACAGCTAAAAATTGGGTTTTAAGTGGGATTGTACACGGGTTCCATAATGGCCCCAATTTTAAAAGCTCATATTGGTGTTATGTTGGGAAAATCTGAAACTGAATGGGCCCCAACTGACCCAAGTGAGTCCGTGAATGTGTCTTTCCCATTTCCAACCAAGTTAAGTATTTCCCATCTTTGACCCAGCAAGGACCTACTATATGTGCCCACTTTGGATTGTCCATATTGGTTTAATGTGAGGAACCCAAGTGGAACCCATACAAAAAACCCATTTTGAGCCAGTGCCCACATGCTACCCATCCACCCCGAGCAAATCCCAGGTGTGCATGTTGGCTGGGTCCTTTCCACCTCAAGATCTTTGCCTTGGCAGCCAATACAAGCCTTTGTGGTTTCCTTAGTGTACAGCCTCACATACAAATCATCATTTGCCTTTTCCTTTGCAACTTCTCTCTTTACCAGTCTAGATGTGTGCACATTGTTCCAAACTTATGCATCATCTTATGTTCCTCCCTCTTTGTGTATGTCATCACCACAGCTTTTTTTTATCCCTTTGAAAAATCCACTGCTCTCTGGCAGTCTGCATTTCTTTCCTTAACACTATACCTACCCAACACCTTAGAACTCCGTTCTGCTCACCTGTCCATGTAACTCCATAATTCCTCTCTCTCTTCCTATTGACATCCATCTTTTGGGCCATGCACACTGAAAGCACCCCTTCAACTTCCAGCTTCAAACTCATATACCTGTCTGACACTTTTGTCACCTCCACAACACTATTAACATATTCTTCTTCCTTAAAGATTACCATTAAATGATATCTCTTCCTATCTAGGCTATGGTAGAGCAGGTTGAACTCAGTGCTCCTGGCATTGCTTACCTTCCACCTGGTCTCTTTGACAGACTACCTACGTTCCATCTCTCCATCATATCACCCAGCTATCTCATTTACCAGTCTAAGTCCCTATATTTAAAGTTCCTTTTTTCTTGCTGACTCCTAGCATGCCTTCCTCCTTTCTTCTTCTGTCTTCAGCCAACTGTACCCTGTTGGCCAACAGCACAAGAGGTAGTCTTATTAACAAGTCTAAGCTACGAGTTCTATTCTGTAAAATGAAAAAAACAAACGCAGACCCCCTTCTTCTAGCTCTTAGTGGTTTTCTTGTATATACCACGCCAGGCATTAAAACTCCAAGGGCTTCTGAGGAGTTGGTCTTTTTCTGTATATGTGACTCATTGTTAAGCTATGTTCGAAATAAATAACCTCTACATTTGAATTTGACAAGAGCTAAAATATATGCAAATATACTGTATTGTATTGGCAGGTCATTGGACAGATAAAAAAAAAAATACCCCGCCCCTCTAAACCCCTTTTTAAGAGGTGTGTGGTTTACTAACAGTCCAAGCAGTGACAAGATTTAACACATGATGACGAGCTTCATCTTTATAACAGCTTTATTTTTCTGTAAATTCAGTAAGTATCTACAGACTGACTGGCAGTTTATTACTCTCAGCTCCAAGTAATGCCATGAGGACCCATTCGATTTAAAATTTGATTGTTACAAAATAGTTAAGTAAATATATGAAATGAAACGTTGTTGCCCTCTTACAGCGTCTGTTGTACCGTACACTTTGAGTTGGATCTTAATTTTGTCTTTGCTGTTTGTTTCAGGCTGGCTCTCTGTCTCTGGTTCTGAATTTCAGACCGTGGAGGTTCAGTCTGGTGAAGAAGTCACACTGCAGTGCTCCAACATTTCCAGAAGTTCAACACATACAGAGTGGTTCAGAGTGGTCAACCGAGCTACGTTGAGCTGCATTGCCTCTATGTATGGCTCCAATGGACAAGCTTTATTCTGTGATGGATTTCAAAATGGAAAATTCAATATGACTTCCAACAACGTCGCCGTCTTTCTTCAAATAAAGCCAGTGGATCTGTCTGATGCTGGCCTGTATTTCTGTGGATTTTTCTTGGACTATCATATAATTATTTCCACTAGGGTAGAGTTGAGAATTCAAGGTGAGTTTAGGTTAAAAACCTTTCTTTGCAACTTTAGTGTTTCTCATCATGTCATGTGGAAACACAGTAACTACAAACAGCAAATTGTAAAATAATACAACAATCATGGTCACAGGTGGTGAAACCAGTGAAGGAGAGGATTTTAAGACTGAAGGTGAGATTCCATGATGAGTGGAAAGATTTTAATCTTCACTGTGCAGTACTATCTTGTATAATATGTCTTAACCACACTAATCACACAGTTAATCTAATTCATTTTTTAGAAGAGTTCAACAGAACGACCCAACCATTGAGCATCATCCTGGCTGGTCTGACTGGTTTACTCAGTATAGTGGTCATTGTTCTGGTTTTAAAAGTCAGGAAACCTCAAACAGGTAAATGTGGCTATAATTTGTTTCACCTACTCTTACAAGCTGATTAACAAGTCCTAATAAAAGTACTGTGTTGGTAATAAACTAATCACACTTTTATATTTGGCATTTAGCTCCAAGACAGCAGCCAGAGCAAAGCGGTGAGGTAAATCATTCTTTATTGCAATTTTAAAAGGTTTACGATTTAACAGGAGAATTAAATGTGTGATTAATCTAAGAAAAACCTCGGCCTTCAAGCAAGGAAGAAAATCTCTCCCCTTATTGAGGAAAAATATAAAAGCAGAGTTTCTGTCAAAGGTTACAAGCACCACATTGTCACTGAATCTTTTTCAGACATCATTCATTGCAACATATTTTCATGTTACACATGCAGCAGTTTCTTGCTAACATCACAGAAACAAATGATATTCATTGAATTTATGCATCAATCGAGTGATTACATGATGATGTAATGCATATAGTCCGTTTTACACTGCTGGTATCGCAGTGACACCAATCAGACTGATTAATCTATTTATCACAGAGAATATTGAATTAATGAAATTAATTTGATTTTGATCTGGGCACAGACTAATATATGTTTCTGCATTGTCTTCATTAGACTGCAATACAGTCACACTGAGTAACCTCATGTACCATGGTTAAACTTTTGCAGCTCGAATGTGAGGTTTGATTCCCCTGCCCGGCTGGGCCACTTCTACATAATGAAAGCCTGGTCAGGTTCTACCTAACCTTTTGACCGCTGACACCTGTGGTAGATTTCAGATGCTTTCTAAATCACAAGCATCTGAAATCTAACATCAACTGGTTCTCACCCTACTTTTTTGAAGCCAAGTCCAATTATCTCTCATATGCTATCAGACTGACACAGTCAAGAATAGTGAAAGTATTGACTGATTGAGGTTTTTTTTGGTCTGTGACTGTAAATGTTTTCACCTACAGAATGTGGACTCCGTTTACCTGAACTCAGCAGCGTTGAGACTCCACCCACAAACACCAAGAAGCAGAAGGCCTGCAATAGAGACACAAGTGGAAACATGTTGTTTATGCTGCCAGTGCATAGAGCTGATTGTCTGTGTTCATGATGGGAAAACGTGTTTAGTGGTTTAGTCTTTATAACCCTTGACTAAACATTTTTATGTCTGTTTTTCTGCCTTAATTTGTCTTCATATCAAATAAAAGAAGGGCATATAAAGTTACTCATAGGGAGAGTCAGGTCATCTTCAGGGGGAAGGAGGCATGAGCGAGATACTGATCACTTGACAGGAAGAGACTTCACAGTGTGGTCTGAGTGCTGAACTCACAAGGCCTGTACACTCAGTAATGGTTCACAGCAAAGTTTAAGAAACGGCATTGAAGCTTGAGCTAGATAACGTCAGGCTTTGTACGTTCACAGACTTTAGAAAAATACTCCAAGACAGTAATATGTTTTATAATGAAATGTAATTGAAAATATATTTTTTGATCCTGCAAACTTTGATGAAAAGCAGTGTATGAGTCACGAATAAAATCTCTGGAACAGTAAGAATTTGCTGATTTTAAGACTACAGATGATCAAGAAACACAGAAAATCTAGCAACAGTTTTCTCCTTACTGACGTAAATGATGAAACCACAGATTTAATACAACATTACTACCACATAAGTGGTACTAAATGGACGCCATCTAAATTTATTTTAACTTTGTAAATGTTAATTGCACCTCTATCACACCCTGACACAGTCAGTGTGTATATGGGCAGCTTTCTTGCTTGACCACGTTCTTGTGCACATTCTGGGGTGCAACAAATCTCATGCATCCCCCCCTGTTATTTTCCACTGCGGTGACAGCACTGTGTATCTGATGAACTGAAAACCACACAGACACTAGCCTTTAAAACCACACGCAATAAATGCTTTGCTGTTTTCACAGAAATGTGTTGCTTTCGTTCTCCTTTTTTTGCCTGCAACAGAGGAATGAACAAAGGTGTGACTTTAACCACGAGCTGGTTTCACTGTTTTCAAATGGATTCACTGATAGAGTTTTAGAGACTAAAAACAACTTCATAACATAAAACGTGAGTGAGCGGCAGTACTCTTCGTCACAGTACATTATTAGTGCCAGACTAGCTTGAGGTGACAGACACACAACTGAAATAACAACTCAGGTTCTCCGAACACATGTTGTGACCCTAACTGCACTATCTGGTGTACTGTGGGAGGTGCCTGTGTGGGGGTGTGGCATCCCGATCTTAGGTACCGCCCTTTATTGTGTGGAACCTATGACTCCATTTAGCAGTGAGCTCTGTTAGTTAAGCTATAGATGGACATTATTATTGTAATGTACAATCCATAGAAAAAGACAGCAATAACTACACAACAAGCTATAAAATCAATAAAGACAATAAATTAACATATACAACTTCTGCTGTTCACAGTAAGACACAGCTATGAGGCAAAATTAAAAAGCTGATGAACTGACTTTTGAATTATTATTCACAAGTAGGAGTTTTTGAAAAGTTTTTGAAAATAACTTCATAAGGCAGCCAGTGTAACATTGCCAACAATGTTTTTGTCTACCAGTCAGGAGATGGTGCAGCAACATCAGCTCCAATCCTGATAATGCCTTGCCCAAGCCAACATATATACAAAAGCAGCAGTTTCCAGTTTGCATGTTATTAAAGCATAGATACCTTTTTTTTAATGTTATTCAATTCAATTCAATTTCTTTTAGATGATCACGAGAATTGGCATCTAACCTGTGGGACACACTGACAATATTCAACATCAACCCTTTTCAAACTCATGATCCTGTCTGATACTCTCCACAACACTAGTCACATATTCTTCCTTAAACATTACTATTAATCCATTTCTCTTTATATCTAGGCTGTAGAACAGATTGAACCCACCTCCAGTGTTCCTGGCCTTACTTCACACCTGGTCTGATGCACACGCGGCTTACTGATGGGTGGCTGTAGCTCAGGAGGCAGAGCAGATCATCTACTGATTGGTAGGTTGGTAGTTCAATCCCTGGCTCCCCCTAGTCTTCATGCCAAATATCCTTGGGCAAGAGCGTAACCATACGTTGCTCTAAGTGTGAATGTTAGTTAATAAGAACTTAAAAATCATAGAGGGAAGTGGTGTGGTGTATTAAGTACTCCAGGAGAGTAGACAAGTTCTACTTAGCCTGTTTCTCTTCCTTCTCACCATTACATCAGCTGGATCTCTCCTTTTACCGGTCATAGCCCTACATTTAAATCAGAATCAGAATACTTTATTGATCCCTAGTGGAAATTATGCTGGTTACGATGCTCCAGTACAAACAGTAACAAAAACAGACAATACAAGAAATAAGAAATAGCACAATATATACAATATATGCATATATATAAGTCACTTACTAATAAATATCTGAATAAGAAAGAAGAGCATGTGCAAAAAAGGTGTAGCTATTGCAGTACATGTTAGATGGATGAGTTGTACATGGAGATGGCCACAGGCAGGAATGATTTCCTGTGTCGTTCAGTGGTGCCTTTTGGTAATCTTAGTCTCTCACTGAACGTGCTCCTGTGGCTAGCCAACATGTCATGCAGTGGGTGGAAGGAATTATCCAACATTGTCTTTATCCTGGATAACATTCGCCTCTCCATCACCACCCTAAGAGAGTCCAGCTCGTAATCCTGAGCATTGTCTGGCAGATGTTGAAGGACCTCAGAAAATAGAGTCGGCCCTGGCCTTTCCTATAAAGTGCTGAGGTGTTTTTAGCCCAGTCCAGTTTATTGTCAATGTATACTCCGAGGTATTTATAGTCATCTACAATGTCAACATTGACCCCCTGGATTGAAACAGGGATCAGGCGTTAAACTTCTTACTCTCACCTCCACACTCCTGCCTTTTCTTCTCTCCCACTGCCTCCTAGCAGGACACCCCCCTTTCTTCTTCTTTTGTCTTTGGGCAACTGTAGCACAGTTTCCACTTGCAGCCTGTTGGCCAACAGCACTAGAGGTGGTTATTGTTGTCAACTTAGACCCAAATATCTAATATTGAAATTTCATTCTTGATGAGCTGCAAGTTTGATTTGGTAAAGCATTCTGACTCAATCCTACCAGTCTGGGCTTGGAAATGCCAGTAGGAGTAGGAGTAGGCTGGTTATTGCCCTTTGTAAGAGCTGTGAGTGATTTTTTTTTGTTAGTAACTCAATTATTTGAATTATTTTAGGGCTTTAACTCGAAGTTGGTGTTCTTTTAATTGTCAGTCAGCATATTTACATGTCTACATTCCAACATGTCTTCATGCAGCATGCTTACCGAGCTTCAGAATATTAGCTGATGAACTTAGAACTCCAGCCTCTCTTTTAAATACAGTAACATCCAGCTAGAATTAAAACAACATGACTGTGACCAAAATCTTTTATGGGGTCCAGAAACTAGTGGTCACCACTGGCGACAACACAATGGTGACATGTACATGCAGTCAATTTTTAGTAATCATGGGTCTGACCACACACATCTTTAAACTCACGCTTTGATTTTCATCTCAGTTAAACATTTATAGACCACGAAAGTGTGCATAAAATAATTGAGTTTATAAAGAGCATTGTGCCACTTTCAACCAGTAATTCAGAATAAAGACCTTCCTATATATAACATTTTAACCATTAAATAGAAAGATCAAAAACGTATCTTTTGCTGTTTGTTGTTACATAAACAAGTAAATATAACTATAACTCAAGTTTCCACACCAGCTTTACATGCAATCAGAAAAGCAGTTTAAAAAGTCTGAAAAAGAAGCTGAATTTCATACAGAAATCTAAAAATTTTAGATGGTGTCATGTCAGGCATGAGCACAAGAATCAACAAGAAAACAGTAAGACTTTAAACAATTTTACAACTTTAGGATACAAAGTTACTTCCTTATCTCATCTCTATGATCAAATCTAAATGGCATCCTTGGATAACTGCCAAAAAAGCGGCAGACCTCTGTAACCCCCCCCCCCCCCCCCCCCCCTTTCCTTTCTTTTTATGTTTCAAACCAGACTTTTAGGGAGTAAAATAGAATATTTGCTCAAAAGTCCAAGCATTTTTGAGGAAGCTCATTGATAAGTGACTCATTATTTGACTCTGTTTAATATGTTCTGAAATGGATGTTACATGGTATTATTAAGTCTGTGAGTCTCAAAGCTCAGAAATCATAAGTGAAAATTTTTCAGTTATCTCATAGTGAATAAAGCTAAAATATCTACAAATGTATTGCATTGCTTTGGCAGGTCATTGGCAAGATGGAAAAAAAAATCACCCCGCCCCTCTAAACCCCTTTATAAGAGCTGCGTGGTTCACTAACTGTCCGAGCAGTGAAGGATTATACACACGATGAGGAGCTTCGTCTTGATAAAAGCTTTGATTTTCTGCAGCCTCAGTAAGTACTGGCACCTCACTACTCTCACCTTAAAATAAGTAATGGAACGAGGAGCCCAACAGATTTTAAATTTGAGTTTAGAAAGCAGTGACGTAATTAAATCAAATGAAAAGTTGTTGCCCTGTTACAGCGTCTGTTGTACCGTACACTTTGAGTTGAATCTCATTTTGTCTTTGTTGTTTGATTCAGGATGGATCTTTGTCTCTGGCTCTGAGGTTCACACTGTGACGGTCCAGCGTGGCGAAGACGTCACACTGCAGTGCTCCAACATTTCCACAAGTCCAACACATACAGAGTGGTTCAGAGTGATCAACACGACTAAAACGAGCTGCATCTCATCTATGTTTGGATCTCATGGCCAAGCTTCTTTCTGTAACGGATTTCAAAATGGAAAATTCAATATGAGTTCGAATGTCACTTCTGTCTTTCTTAAAATGACAGAAGTGGGTTTATCTGATGTTGGGCTGTATTTCTGTGGATTTTACATGGATCTGCATATTATTATTTCCAATGCAGTAGAGTTAAGATTTGAAGGTAAGCTTTCCTTAGTAGCAGAACAACATGATGAGACTTTCAATAAGAACTGGAAGTCACAAAGTATTATAATACCCATGTTTCTTTACAGGTGGTGAAACGAATGATGAAGAATTCAAGACTGAAGGTAAGATTATTTTCCTGTCTCTAAAAAATGTGATTTTTATTGGGATCATAGTTATTTCACTATTGTCAGTATTATACCTGAAGTACACAGCCTGAAATGTTTCAGTGTAATTTTTTTGCAGAGTCTGAGAGAATGATACACCCAATGAACATCATCCCAGGTAGTCTGACTGGTTTACTCATTATACTGGTCATCATTCTGGTTTTAAAAATCAAAACACCTCAGACAGGTAAAGTTGCTTTCAAAAGACAATTTCTATGGTTGCTAAAAATAAACTAAACACACTTTTATATTTTCAATTTAACTCCAGATCCCCAACCAGGAAACATCAAGGTAAATGTGTTTTTACTCACACTGTGTAAATTGTATGTCATGACTGAAAAGATTAATTTAACCTTGTATGTCTGTGAAGGTTCTCAGTCATCCAGGTCATCGTAGTCTAACGAGCTTGGAAAGAAAAGCGTCTGGACTTGTTTAAGTTGCTTGAAGACGAACCTCTATTTGTCCCTTTTTGGGGGGACAAATAGAGGTTCGTCTCCAAGCAAGTAATTGGCTCAAGTAATTAGAGGATCATCAGGGGTCCTTTGTCCCTCTTTGGGGGGAAACTCCCACCATTTGACCCTTTAGAACTGAAGAAGCTTCTCGGATGAGAGGTGAAACGTCTTCAGGCAACTTAAACAAGTCCAGATGCTTTTCTTTCCAAGCTCCTTAGACCATTTAACCTTGTAATTATTCTGTGAATTATATCAGCCTGAACATGTTTTTCAGGCAAGCAAGCAATGTTGTCCTATCATTTCATTCATTTAGCTCAGCTGAAAAGTACGTGGATAATCAAAACATGCATGCACGGAAAAGACTCAGTGATAACATAAAAATAATAGCTGAATTTGAAAAAGTATAATTTAGGGTGGCCGTAGCTCAGGAGAAGGCCATCTACTAGCAAGAAGGTTGGTAGTTTGATGCCCGGCTTTCCCAGTGTGCATGCCAAGTATCGCAAGTTGCACTCTAGTGTGTTCAATGGAGTGTTACATAGAAAGGCAGAAAAAAAAGTGCTAGTGTGAATGACGCAAATTGTTTAAAATGCTCAGTAGAGTAGAAAAGTGCTGTACATAAAGCCTTCAAATTAAATATTAAATGGTAAATGGCCTGTATTTGTATAGCGCTTTACTAGTCCCTAAGGACCCCAAAGCGCTTTGCACATCCAGTTATCCACCCATTCACACACACATTCACACACTGGTGATGGCAAGCTACATTGTAGCCACAGCCACCCTGGGGCGCACTGACAAATTAAAACAGTATTTAAACCCATTATTTGGAATCCAAGTGTCATTATTCATCTTGTTTTCATATTTTACTTTAAAACTCTTAAAATGTTACTTTAAATCAAATCTTTCGTCATGTAACCCACAAATCCACTACTTCAGATTTTGTTAAACTCTACTGTAACTAAATATTTTGATTTTCAGAATAAGAGCTCAGATGACCTGAACTACGCAGCTATGAGTATCCAGACAAAACTCAAAAGAAGTCGCAGGCCTGCGACACACAGAGAGCTGGAGTCTCATGTTGTGTATGCTGCCACACGGTAGACAAGGAAGAGGAGCTCATATTTTAGGATAATAACCCACTGATGTAGTTTGTGTATGTGTTGTGGATGATGTGGCAAAACATACTAACAAAAATAAAAATAACAAAATTTGCATTGAAGTTGTCTTTGTATCTTTACTTTTGTGCCTCTCTTTTTTATTGTGCAACTTTTCTTTTAAGTGTGTTGATGATGGAAAAGTTTTTGATCTGATGCTGAATATGAACTTTTCTTATGAGGAATGTCTCATTGTCTGTTCTGGGAGGAGAGGAATAGACATGCTGATATATTTTTTGACAAGAGTCCTTGGAAAATAAAAACATTTTTTCCAACTTTTCATCCATTGCTTTATTTCTCTTTGTCTACCTTTTGTGTGAGAAAAAAAAACACGTATTAAAGTGTAAATATAGAGGAGAAGTCAGAAATGACACTGATGACTGTGAAAACGTCTCATAGGGAGAGTCTAAATGTCTGCTGTGGAAGGAGTCAGGTAGTAAGGAAGAGACAGCACAGTGTGATCTGAGCAGAACTGCACTGAAAATCTAAAGTTGGAGTTTCTTAAACAGCATAAAAACAACAGAATTATGATCTATTTAAACCAGCTGCTGTGTTTCCACATCTTAATTGTGTAACGATACAATAGGTCAGTGCCTTGAGGTATGAGCAAAGAGTTCCCTCCATCAGTCGCATCTGGCATTGTCAATCACCTCACAGACCATTACATTGCACAAGCTTTTTAAAATTCACACAAACATGATGTCTTTTTTGTTAAAAAATAAACAGCAAGAACAGATTTTGCTATAGCTTTTAGAGCTTTTAGAGTTTTTTTCTCTGACATCATGAACCTGAGTCTTGTCTCGTTGTCAGTAGTAGATTATTTGACATGTTGGTTATTTATTTGTGAGAAAAATAAGCTACTGGGAGGTCTACTTTTTGAGCATGCTCAAGAGCACCGTGCGTGTCCCTACAACACTGACATCAACTGTCAATGGAACCGAGCATTGGGAGCAAAAGGAGGAGGAACTTTAACCTCTCAAAATCATGCTGGTATGGATGCTGGTAAGTTCAATTTGGAATTCAGGAAATAAGTTAATTTGTGGATAACTGGTTATGCCTATCTGTTTCAGTCTGAATTACAGCTGAGTCTAGGTATTGAAGTTGACTCAGTATTGGCTCTGCGGGAGCGATATAATTCCAGCATGTTTTGTGTGTTTCTTGTGAGGATTGGTGATAACATGGTTAGTTTCGGCCTTTGTATAGGCAAGTCTAGCAGAGTTGTAGGTTTACCAGATAATACCAATAAGGCAAGAACCTTGTCAGCTGTCGGAAACTCTTGTTTAATCACAAAATGATGCAGATGTTCAAAAAAGAAGTTCAAAGAAACAAATACATTTCTTAGGTTTTCTCAAAAAACTTTAATCTTTCCAAGATTGCAGTTTTGTTCTGCATAATCTGAGATTCTCTGAGCCCATTAAAATAAAAAAGACCACCTTACTGTTACAAATGCAAGATGAGTGGCAGGTTAGAAAAATTGAAAGGTGTATGGCAAACCAATAATTGTATAAGGACAATACAGACACAGGAGTAGCTCACAACTGTGTTTCTCTCCACAAGATAATGAACTTGTAAACATCAATTTGCACCAGTTATTTACAATCAAGTGCTGTGACAAAATCCAGCTACCAACCTATGTTAGAAGTTCTCCAGTATTGTAAATTGAGTAATAAAAGTCATCTGTCTGCTTTCCTGTTTAGTGTCACAGGTAACTACAACTAAATCTCAGGTTTCACATGCACCACACAGCTGGAAGACCCTAAAAAGAACCTGTTGAACGAGGGACAAAAGTGAAAATGTTTGCAGGTCATTGGTGGGATGAAGAAGAAAAGAAACACTCCGCCCCTCTGAACCCTTTTATAAGAGCTGTGTGTTAGAAACTATCAAAGCAGTGACAGGATTAAATGCATGATGAAGAGCTTTGTCTTGATAACAACTTTGTTTCTTTGCCTCGGTAAGTATTGGCTTCTTGTTACCTTGTAAATTGTTAAACGATTGCCATTAAACAAAGCTAATTGACAATTGTCCAGTCACAATAACTTTAACACTGTAGAGATAGAAATAGATTTTGTGCTCTTTCATTTCAGGCTGGATCTCAACTTCTGAGTTTCAGACTGTGGAGGTCCAGCACGGGGACGAGGTCACACTGCAGTGTTCCAACATTTCCGCCTATCCAACGCAGACAGACTGGTTCAGAGTGGTCAATAAAACTAAGCCCAGCTGTGTTTCTTCTATGTATGGATCTGACAGCGAAGCTTCGTTCTGTCATGGATTTAGAAACAGAAATTTTACTATGAGTTCCAACGTCTCTTTTGTCTTCCTTCAAATCAAGCGAGTGGATTTATCTGATGCCGGGCTGTATTTCTGTGGATTGTACATCAGTGGGCACACAGTCATTTCTAATGCAGTCGAGTTAAGAATTCAAGGTTTGATTGGAGTTAATGATCTATTTATATGTTTCTATGCGTTTGTGTAATGTTTAGCTTTTGTCATCAATTTTATTTTTACAGTAGCATGAAATGAGCTGAAAGAGTAACAGAATATTTTTATGCATAAAAATAAATTAATGGCCATGGTTCTTCACAGGTACGGATGAAACAAATGATGGAGTGGAATTTAATGATCAAGTGAATGGAGTGGAAAGTAAACATCTTTTCCTTTCTCTTAAAAGTTAGTTTTAGGTTTTTAATTATATTAACATTTGAAATGAGTTCCAGGGTAACTTTGTTTTTTGTTTTTTTCCTTTCCTTCATTTCATTTACATGGATTGCCTGTGTTTCTTTGAACTTTACATAAATAAGCATCTAATCATCGCTAATAACATTATTAATCAACATTATAAGATGATACACAGTAACAGAGCTTTAATAAACTTCAGTTTATAGGTTCAAGTGTTTTGACAGAGAAATTAATGTGCTTTAAAATTGTTTGTAACCATTCGAAAGGGAGCCAGCAGAAGTCCCTGTGGAGTATCAGCTGTCTGCTGAAAGCAGAAGAGGCCCAAGAGAGTGGTCTTAAATTTCAGTTTACATTAATTTTAATTTGCTATATTTATAATAGTCATAATACAAAGTAAAATTACATTTGTGGTTGCTTTACAGTCAGAGTGACTTTGATTTTGGTCATTATTTACAGTTTTTTTTAATTAAAGACATAAACAAAAATAATACATATTACTGGAAGTTTTCACATATAGTATTCAGTGTACTCAGTATGAATATTCATAACCATAACCATTACTAATAATAATAAATCATGAACTAAACAAATAAACCAAAGTGTTTTAAATATAATAATAACATTTTCTTTTACCTGTTTCATTTTTGACTAATAAATAACCACATCAGTTTTGATATTTTGATTATATTAAAACTATCTAATCTATTTTTAAAGGCATTTCCTGTTTTGTTATTTTTCAGAGTATGGATTTGTATTTAAGTTAGTAAATGTGACTTTTTGCATGAAAGCACATTAAAAAGTATTTTGCAAATACACGTTATTATATATATTTTAGCATTTTAACAACATATTTTATCAGTCAATGCTGTTTGCTGTTGCAGAGTCCAGCCTTGTGCCTGTGGTGTTTGCTACACTGGCTGTTTTCTTTGTGATGGCTGTCGTTGGTTTGGCTGTTAAGATTGTGCCGCTTTTTTCAGGTACATACAACAAGTGATTTATTAAGAGTTATTACATGTGATACAATGACTTTTAACACTCAAAATGCAACTTTTTATATTATCTTTCAGCAGTGGACAAAGAACAGCATACTCCCAGGAACAAGGTGACGCTTTAAAAAAAAAATGCAAATTACATTTACTAAAAAAGCTTAGAATAGATCACTTGTGATTATGATGCTGTGTAATAAATAATAATAATCACTTCAAAGTCTTCAAATATCCCAGGGAAGCTACTAAGGTCAGTGCAGAGCAGCATTGACGATGTTGGAGAAGGTGATCCAAACAGCATATTGAGTGTGAATGGGTGGAATTATCATTATCATGGCTCTTTGTATCATGCTGGAGCACTATGGTGCTTGGAAACTTTTTGCTTGAAATCTCTTACATGTTTTATTTTGTTCAGTTTTAGTTATATAGCAGCAAATCAAAACAATGGTCACCTCAAATTAGGTTGCAAATTAGGTGCAACTTTTTCACTAAATGAAAAAGTTGCACATTTGAGATACATTTATTTCACACGTGCAGCTTATTGCATTGCTCCTTGTTGACCACGAAAGGACGCTCTGTTGTAAAGTTACAGCAGCATGAATTGTATATATCATATAGTCATAAATTCACTTAATGAAGTGTTTGAATCCAGTGGCTGGGCTCTTTCTATGTATGAAAGGAAAGCCTAGCCAGATCTTGTCCAGTGATAACTGGGATAGATTCCAGGTGCTCTACAACCCTGAATAGGATAAGGGCTGGAAAAGAATTGAAGAAAAGATCTCTTATCTTATTTTTATGTTAAATTTCTTCTGTTCTGAAGATATCTACCAACCACTAAGAAGCAGGTAGCCCTGGGTCCATTTTGTGAAGAAAATATTGTACCTCAAACACCAAATTTAGTGTGAGTGGACACAAAGTCTGAATTAGAAACCTGGAGTTATTGTAAAGCAAAGTTGATAGTCCCAATCCCTATTATCTCTATCTGAAGGTTTCAAATGAATGTAATGAATGAATGCCACACTTATTTGGTAGTGTATCACTCAGAGGTACATTTAAAACAAAAAACATTTGGCTCTCTTTCTGTCTTTTTTGGAGTCTAGCCTAGAATAATCTAGCATATGCTAAGACTGTCACAGTCAAGGATAGTGAAAGTACTGAGTCTGTGGTTGTTTTGCTATGTGACTGTAAATTTTTCACCTACAGAATGTGGACTCTGTTGACCTGAACTCTGCAGTGTTGAGACTCCACCCACAAACACCTAGAAGCAGAAGGCCTGCAAAAGAGACACGAGTGGAAACTCATGTTGTTTATGCTGCCAGTGCATAGAGCTGATTCTCTGTGTTCATGATGAGAAAGCATGCTTAGTGGTTAAGTTTTTTTTTTAACCCTGTACTAAACATTTATGTGTCTTTTTTTTCTGCCTTAATTTGTCTTCATCTCAATAAAATGAGGGTACACAAAGTTACTGATAGGGGGAGTCAGGCGGTCTTTGGGTGGAGGCATGAGTGAGATACTGATCACTTCACAGGAAGAGACTTCACACTGTGGTCTGAGCACAGCTGAACTCACAAGGCCTCTACAGCTGGTGAAATTTGACTTTCTGCTTTTTACTAGTTTGCATCGGCCTTTGGACGTGTAGACAGTTAAGGAAAAAGACTTTTCACTCATCACAAATATCAAATAACTGTTGATTTCAACACCAAGAATAATGCTACATTAAAAAGAACGCTGTTGTTTCATTCTTGATGTAAATGATAAAACAATAAATTCTGTGGCAACATCAGTGTTTTTGCTAGAATTATTTTGTGTGGGTATATCCCGTCATATGTTTTTAGATGTGTTCTCTAACTAGATATGTTGAAATTGTTTTGGGTTTTTTTTGTATACTGACAAAAGGGGCAAATAAAGACACAGCCAGTGTTTATATGGGCAGCTTTCTTCCCTGACCATGGTCTATGTGCAAAGCTTGGCAAGTTTTATGCACCTCCCCCTGTCTTTTTCCACTGCAGTGGCTCTGTGTATAAGCCAAATAAAAAGCCACAGAAGGACTAGCCTTTAAAACCACAAACAACACATCCTGTACTATTTGCACACAATTGTTTTTTTCTACATTTTTTAACAGCCTGTTTTTTAACTGGTAGGTTCCTTTGTCAAAAACTACAAAGTACCAAAGTAGCAGAAAGGCAACTCAATTTACCACTCGTGTTGTCTGAATGCATGTTGTAAAACTAACTATCCTACTATATAGCAATGTGTCATTTGTGAATGATCAGCTCTAAGAGCCCATCTGGATAATCACGTGCAAAGACATACTAGCATCGTACCATAAAGTGGAAGAAGGAAGTGGGGCAGATGCTGGAGTGGAGCTCATTTCCCTTTCATATTAGATATTCTGTTAGATCTGAAGAGTCAGCATGTCTACCCCTTACATGTATGGGTGCCCAAATCTTGGACTGATGATGGTGAAATCGATCATTATTTGCTGGTTGTTCACCATAACTCCAGTTGCAAGACTCTCTTTGGGTTCAAAACACAGATGACTGGCAAAGGAGTGAACTCTTGGTTGTTGGTCATACTGGGCTGACAGATACTTGGTTCTTTGCAAGCTTTTGCTGTTGCCTCGATGGCAGTGGCTGCCCAATTGTGGAGTCTGCAGATCATTATTGAGTACTGATTGTTGCCACACATACTCTTGAACTTGTTCTGTTGGGTTGATTTGCTGCATGTTGCCCAGCTGGGGCTGTTTTGGATGTTCACTTTCTTGTGCAGAAATTTCCCAAGCTTGAGCCTCAGCTAATGCAGCTGCAGCTGCTTTCTGTGATTTGAGTATGTGTAGATTTGCATCCAGATCTGTTTTCCTTTTAAGCTGTTCATCCTGTTTCAGGATGTTATCTTTCTGCTTGTGTAGCAGATTTCAAATGGTAGACTGCCTTGTGATGAAAAACAGGGACTGGTTGTAAAATGTGGCTTATTTTACAAAAGACAAAATGCAGCAGTAAAATCGGTGGACACACACAGCAGCAGGCGCCTCTTCATCCCACTGTGGGCCACCGTATATAAAAACATACAAATATCAAACAATGGTGTGGTTTCTCTCAACAGCAAAATCAAAATCAAATGTAATAGTGGGTTAAGTTGAGACAAATATGAAGCAAAGGATACTCAAAAATAAACTACTGATAATCACTTTTAATATTTAAACCCCCATTAAAACACATAAATGGATGGTATAATAGATATAAGGCTGTTGGTTACTATTTTCGTCGTTCAAAGAAATCAAAAGCACTTTGGGGATATTTAGCCCTCAGAACTAATGCTTAATAAAACAAAATACACCAAATTTAAACTTATAATTTAGTACAGGGAGAAGTCCATATGACTCCGGCTGGGAGCCCCCACAAATGCAACATCATTAATGCCCTACTACAACAGTGGCATGTGGAACCTTAGTATTACAAACAAATTACATTTAAATAATACACACACACATATCTATCTATCTATCTATCTATCTATCTATCTATCTATCTATCTATCTATCTATCTATCTATCTATCTATCTATCTATCTATATCTATATATATATATATATATATATGCAGTTTTAAGAAAGTTCACTGTGACCTTGTCAGTATGTTATTGCTCAGCTACAAAGGAGAGCTCGAGACGTGCACCTTCTGTTTGTGCCCGTACTCTGTCGGCAGCAGTAGATGAAGACGTAAGCTAGGTGGACCAAAAGGAATTGGACACTCTTGGTCTCGTTTCCAGCATTTTGTCCATCCTTTCTTTTACAGAAATATGACTGATGTGGGTGCAGGAGTGGCAGGACAGGAAGAATAAAAGCTAGATCAAGTGATGCGTTAGGTAATGATTTATTTACAGCTACCTTGAGGGCTAGTAGTATTTGGCTTTTAAGCTTCATGGTAAATTAGTACTTGGTTCAACAGATCTCTGACTCTGAGTCTTCACACAGTGCTGAAATGAAACCTGGAGTTCTTACTTTCTTCACTAAATGTTATTTTATTCAACATTAAGCTTTCCTGGCTTTATGGGCTTCTTAGCTTTAGGGATTCTTTATAATAATTTGTACAGAGCAACAAAACCCTCTTCTTTTTTTTTAGCAAAAAATGAATGAAATAATGCTATTTTCCTTCAGTTTCTCTTCTTCAGTCATACCATCCTTAACACTGGCACCCTTCAGGGCTGTGGTCTCAGTCGACTCTTATATTCAGTTTTCACACATGACTACAATCCCATTCATAGCACAAATTTCATATATAAGTTTGCAGATAACATATCCATGGCGCAGATGATAATCAACAACAATTCAGCAACATACAGAGAGAAGGTCCAGGCCCACACATAATCTGGTGGAGAATACCTAACAGTGGCTTAGCTTCCTTCACCTGCACATATCACAGGGGCCTGGCTGGTTACAGGGTTGTCAAGGGTGCAGATCTGGGTCTTCAGTTAACTGAGTGTGATCTCCAAAGGTACAACCAAGCTAAATTTATTATAGGTATCTTTATTAATAAAGGAGGCCAAGGAGTAAATAAACATTGTTACTAAATTGTTATGTAAAGGTTTGTAACTAAATGCGCTATACAGATTAGAAAAAACACCACTAGCAAAGGAAGTGATGTGACAACGCTGTGATCCAATAGCACGTCACCACCAAGAGGAAGTGGCTTGACGATTTTTAAGCCAAGGTACTGCAATGTGTTAACAGGTCACTGACAGGATGAAAAACTAGAAACACCTCGCCCTCTAAAAGCCTTTGTAATAGCTGTGTGGTTTACTAAATGTCCGAGTAGCAACTGGATTAAGCACACAATGGGGAGCTTCACCGTTATAACAGCGTTGTTTTTCTGTATTCACTGTAAGTACTGGCATCTAATGATTCTCAGTCCAAGATTTGGATCCTACCAGAATTTAAATATTTTTGGAACCCTGTGAAAATGATTACAGTTAATTTAATACTAATTTGTCTGTGGTGTTTGTTTCAGGCTGGATCTCTGTCTCAGGTTCTGGGTTTCAGACTGTGGAGGTCCAGCCCGGTGAAGAAGTGACACTGCAGTGCACCAACATCTCCAAGCATCAAACACAGGCAGACTGGTTTAAAGTGGTCAACCAAACTAAGCCCACTTGTGTCTCTTCTATGTTTGAATCTCGTGGCTCAGCATCGTTCTGCGATGGATTTCAAAATGGAAAATTTATTATGAGTTCCAACATCACCTTTGTCTTTCTTCAAATCAAGCAAGTGAATTTATCTGATGTTGGGCTGTATTTCTGTGGATTTTACACAAATAAACACACAGTTATTTCGGATGCAGTAGAGTTAAGAATTCAAGGTAAGCTTGTGGGGTAAAGGCTTATTTCTTGCACATGATTTATCATCAAATTGTTATGTATAAAGTTATACCATGCCTACAGGAAATGGTGAACCCAATGATGAAGTGAAACTCAGTAGTCAAGGTATGGTTAATTTTATCTCTCTAAAATGTTTTTCTTTTGTCACTTTACTCTAGTAAACTGTGACCTGTTTTGTAGCATAATTTTCATTCCTAAAGTAATACAAGTGGATTAATATGCCTTTGCACTTTATTTCCTCAAATTTCAAAGAAGTAAAAATTAGAAACACATTCATAGTAACACATACATGGATGAGTAAAAAAAGGATCTAGTAAAATGTATTTATATATCACCTTTGAAAATAAAACATAAAATATTTAATGAATATTGAACAAGACAACTGAAACAAGAAAACTGATGTAGGAGCCACTTTTGTGTTGTTACCTTATATGCGCTGCTAGGTGTTAATGTGTTTTACAGTATGGTGTGTTTATGGGAATATATTTAAGGTACACATACGTAATTGGCGCCAGGTGTTATTGGTCGGAAGAAGAACCAGTTTGTGACTGTCGTTCTGTTGTGATAAATGTTTTTGGATAAAGAGAACTGTGTTCAAAAACAAATGCAACTGATGGAATACCATACAGATGTTAAATGGACAAGATAAGTATGGCTGGAGTTATTGGACTTGGTTACAAGTTTCATTCATAACAGTGGCATTGCGTCAACCCCACCAATGAACACCACCGTGGCTTCAACTGTGGTCTTAGCCTCTATAACAGAGAATAAAATAGTATAACAGATATAAGATAAGATAAGATAAGATAGAACTTTATTAATCCCTCGGGTGGGTTCCTCTGGGAAATTCGATTTCCAAAAAAGCACAGCAACGACCGAAGTTACAGTTACAGAATATTATATATATATATATACACACACACACACACACATATATATAAATACAGAGACAATATAAATAAAATATACGAAGGGGATAAATAGAATAAATAGGAATAAAAAATAAAAATACAAGTGAATTGCACATTTCAAGTATTGAGGTCTATTGCACTGTTGACTATTTACAAAAGTATTGCACAAAAGGTATTGCACAGTGAGGTGAAGAGGCACTACAGCTTAGTTGTTCCCCCCTCCTTTGTCCTCCTGTTTCCCCTCCCTCTCCCCTCCAGAGAGGAGTTAAACAGTTTGATGGCGTGTGGGACAAAGGAGTTTTTAAGTCTGTTAGTTCTTGTCTTTGGGAGAAGCAACCTGTCACTGAACAGACTCTTCTGGTTGTTAATGGCCGTGTGCAGAGGATGCCTGGCATTGTCCATAATGTCCATCAGTTTCTTTAATGTCCTTTTCTCTGCCACTGTCACCAGAGTGTCCAGCTTCATGCCGACCACAGAGCTAGCCCTCCTGATCAGTTTCTCCAGCCTGGATGAGTCCTTCTTTGCTGTGCTGCTCCCCCAGCACACCACAGCATAGAAAAGTACTCCAGCAACCACCGACTGGTAAAACATCCTCAGGAGCTTCCTGCAGATGTTAAAAGACCTCAGCCTCCTGAGGAAGTACAGTCGGCTTTGTGCTTTTTTATACAGGTGCTCTGTGTTGCATGACCAGTCCAGTTTATTGTCCACCCACAGCCCGAGGTACTTGTACTTGTTGACCACCTCCACCTCCTCCCCCTCTATCTGAACCGGCAGTGGACCTGCTCTAGACCTCCCGAAGTCCACAACCAGTTCCTTAGTCTTTGAGGTGTTGAGTTGCAGGTGGTTTGTGTGACTCCATGCGACAAAGTTCCTCACCAGACTTCTGTACTCCTCTTCCTGATCATCCCAGATACACCCCATGATGGCTGTGTCGTCTGCAAACTTCTGAATGTGGCATAATTCAGAGTTGTAGCAGAAGTCAGAGGTGTACAGGGTGAAGAGAAGAGGGGACAGCACAGTTCCCTGTGGTGCTCCTGTGCTGCTGACCACTGTGTCAGACGTGATGTCCTTCAGCCTGACGTACTGTGGTCTGTCGGTGAGGTAGTCGGAGATCCAAGCCACCAGGCAGGAGTCCACCTCCATCCTGTTCAGTTTTTCCTGAAGCATACAGGGCCGGATGGTATTAAAGGCACTGGAAAAGTCAAGAAACAGGATCCTGACCGTGCCTTTTCCCCCATCCAGGTGTGAATGGGCTCTGTGTAGGAGGTACAGGATGGCATCCTCCACTCCGACACCCGCCTTGTATGCAAACTGTAGTGGGTCCTGGGCATGTTGTACCTGTGGTCGGAGGAGGTTGAGGAAGAGCCGCTCTAGAGTCTTCATAAGATGTGACGTCAGTGCCACCGGTCGGAAGTCATTCAGCTCATTGGGCCGGTTCTTTTTGGGGACCGGGACGATGCAGGATGTCTTCCATAGGGCGGGCACTGTCCCCAGTCGCAGACTGAGGTTGAAGACTCGTTGTAGCGGCTCCCCAAGTTCAGCAGCACACGCCTTTAGCATCCTAGGACACACCTTGTCTGGGCCTGCTGCCTTTCTGGGGCGAAGCTTCCTCAGTTGTCTCCTGACCTGATCCACTGTGACACTGGGAGATGTTTGGGAGGAGGGGAGGGGGGGAGATGTCTTGCTGCTGAGAGAGGGATTGGAGGAGGGGGGTGTCATGGTGTCAGGAAGGGGGGGAAGCGAGGGAGGTAGGAGAGTGGGGATTGGACTCTGTAGTGAAGGTGAGGGTGAGGGTGGGGGGGTTGTGGGCTGGTCAAACCTGTTGAAGAAGTTGTTGAGTTCGTTTGCCTTCTCCACAGTCCCCCCCACTGTGCTTTTCTTGGTGTTGTGGCCTGTGATGGTTTTCACACCATTCCAGACCTCCCTCATATTGTTCCTCTCCAACTTCTGTTCCACCTTCCTCCTGTAGGTGTCCTTTGCTTCCCTCAGGCAGCGTTTCACCTCCCGCTGTGCTGCTTTCATCTCCTCCTTCACTCCTTCACTATATGTCATGTAATGACAAGTATTTAGAAAATGCACAGATGACTCTGTGAGCTGGGCAGCACAGTGGCACGGTGGTTAGCACTGTTGCCGCAGAGCAAGAAGGTCCTGAGTTCTATTCAGGACGTATCTATTGGGGCGATCGTGGCTCAAGAGTTGGGAGTTCGCCTTGTAATCGGAAGGTTGCCGGTTCGAGCCCCGGCTCGGACAGTCTCGGTCGTTGTGTCCTTGGGCAAGACACTTCACCCGTTGCCTACTGGTGGTGGTCAGAGGGCCCGGTGGCGCCAGTGTCCGGCAGCCTCGCCTCTGTCAGTGCGCCCCAGGGTGGCTGTGGCTACAATGTACCTTGCCACCAGTGTGTGAATGTGTATGTGAATGGGTGGATGACTGGATATGTAAAGCGCTTTGGGGTCCTTAGGGACTAGTAAAGCGCTATATAAATACAGGCCATTTACAGGCCATATTCCTCCATCAGGCCGGGGTCTTTCTTGGCCCTGCGACAGACTGACGACCTGTCCAGGGTGTACCCCGCCTCTCACCATATAACAGCTGGGATAGGCTCCAGTGCCCCCCGCGACCCTAAAAAGGATAAGCGGAAGCGAATGAATGGACTCTGTGAGCTGTATGTCAGACAGGTCCAGAGTCCTGGGCAAAAGATCTGTTAAGAGCGAGTACGCTTAAAATAAGTTTTAAGCATACAGAACTGGGGTGATGTAATTCCATGTCTTTCAGTGTATTTATTTATAATCTTCTTTCCATATAAGTAAATATTATTATGGATCTGATGGCCTGTCTCGATGTAGCTTAAAGCTAATTAAGTTACTCTTATAATCAGGCTCGGTTAGTCAAGATCTTATATCTGTTATTGCCTGTGTAGTGACTTTCTTTAATTAATTAATCCCATGTCAATATTATTTCAAGGAGACCGATACATTAAACAGTAGTTCACTAGATTTAGTTCAGCACTATTTAAGTTTTGTTACTTATTAAGTTATATTTTATTATCAACAGTTATTGTACAGGTCAGCGTATCTAAAATCTTATATTAGACTATCAAATTTGGATGCCTTGAAAAGCGCTATATAAATCCAATCCATTATTATTATTATTATTATTATATGATTTTAACATAAAGAGTGTAACAGTGTAACAGTGTAACTCAATGTGTTGTATATTTGCCATTTAAAGATAAAGTAAGCATCTGTTTTTTATGTTTTAAAACACAGCAATAATCTAGCAAATAAACCCACATATTTTGTTTTAAATACATTTGCTGTGTAAAAATATTTAACATCAATTTAGGTTACTTCATTTTTAATTTTTGATTGACCAAGTGTATTACATCTTTTTTTTAACTATCAAATCCAAATGTATGAAACTTTTATGTGCAACTGAAATACATAATCGTAACTACTCAAATCAATTACATTTTTCAAATCAATTTTATTTATATAGCCAAATCACAACAACAGTCACCTCAAGGCGCTTTATATTGTAAGGTAGACCCTATAATAAAACATACAGAGAAAATCCCAACAATCAAATGACTCCCTATGAGCAAGCACTTTGGCAACAGTAGGAAGGAAAAACTCCCTTTTAACAGGAAGAAACCTCCTGCAGAACCAGGCTCAGGGAGGGGCGGGGCCATCTGCTGCGATCGGTTGGGGATGAGAGAAGGAAGACAGTACAGAGGACATGCTGTGGAAGAGAGATAGAGATTAATATCAAGCATGATTCAATGCAGAGAGGTCTATCCGGTCTTTAAGTGATGACGTGATGAATCCTGCTTCCGGGCCCAAACGACTCCACGTTTAATAAGGCTTTTGTGTTCTTTGCATGTTTTAATGCTTTATTTGTTGTTCTACTTAATCTCAACAAGCCCCTGAAAGCAGTCAGTGATCACTGGCAGGCCCTCTCGTTTTTTATTATCGCTAATCATTTTAAAGCTCATTTTTTAAAACCTTACAATATAACTACAGCTTAGCCCATGCAGCAGTGTATTGATAACTAAGCTCATATTGTTCATGGATTATCTCAGTTGTTCTTCCAATTGAAGTTCAGTCCGTTTACAGCATCCTGACATGCGATTACATTTGTCCTGAACCTTTGGGAATCCTCACCTTAACTTTTATTGAGTGGAAAAAAGTTAGCGTTCATCCTCCAGCTTCACTGTTTATATTATGCTAACATAGCTGTGTCGCTAGCAATCACGTAGATGCAAAGTAGCAAGCTAACTTCCTGCTAACTTCTAACTCTGCTAAATTTCTTAAACTCCGTTTTCGTGGATGCCTAGATGTTAAACTTAGAGCAGCAATGGTGATCATTTTATTACAGATGAAAGGATTTAGACAGTTTTTAACTCTCAGTGATGCCACAGTTAGGGACCTGCAGCAGAGTTTGAGCCCAGGCACGGCTAATGTCATCGGACTTAAAGACCGGATTGACACACAGTGAGTGAGAAAGTTGACTGAAAAGGAAAATCTCAATGCATCATGGGAATCCCCCAGCAGCCTATGCCTATTGCAGCATAACTAAAGGAGGATTCAGGGTCACCTGGTCCAGCCCTAAGTATATGCTTTAGCAAAAAGGAAAGAATGCGCTATTAGGGTGATGTGGTACATAAGGTCATTAAGATATTTATGAGTATGTTATTATGTGAGGAGCAGGATTTTGAATTCAATTCTGGATTTACCAGTGAGCAATGAAGGGAGGCCAATACAGGAGAAATCTGCTCTCTCTTTCTAGTCCCTGTCAGTACTCTTACTGCAGCATTTTGGATTAATTGAAGGCTTTACAGCAAGTTTTTAGAACATCCTGATAATAATCAATTACAGTAGTCCAGCCTAGAAATAACAAATCTATGAACTAGTTTTTCTGCATCACTCTGAGACAGAATATTTCTAATTTTAGAGATGTTGTGCAAATGGAGAAGGCAGTCCTACATATTTGTTTAATATGTGCATTGAAGGACATGTCCTGGTCAAAAATTACTCCAAGTTTCCTCACAGTGTTACTGGAGGCCAAGGTAATGCCATCCAGAGTAAGAATCTGGTTAGATACCATATTTCTAAGATTTTCAAGGCCGAGTAAAATAACCTCAGTTTTATCTGAATTAAAGAACGTGTTATCTAGCTTCATAGATAGATAGAGTTGGGTGCCATCTGCATAGCAGTGAAAATATTTGCAATGTTTTCTAATGATAATGCCTAGGGAAAGCATGTATAATGTAAGCAGAATTGGTCCTAGCACCGAACCCTGTGGAACACCATAATTGACCTTAGTGTGTGAAGAGGACTCTCCATTTACATGTACAAATTGAAGTCTATTAGATAGATATGATACAAACCACTGCAGCGCAGTACCTGTAATACCTACAGCATGTTCTAATCGCTCTAATAGGATATTATGGTCAACAGTATCGAACGCTGCACTGAGGTCTAGCAGAACAAGCACAGAGATGAGTCCACTGTCAGAGGCCATAAGAAGATCATTTGTAACCTTCACTAAAGCTGTTTCTGTGCTGTGATGAGCTCTGAAACCTGACTGAAACTCTTCAAATAAACCATTCCTCTGCAGATGATCTGTTAGCTGTTTGACAACTACTCTTTCAAGGATTTTTGATATGAAAGGAAGGTTCTTCTTTCTTCTTCTTTGAGCAGTTTTGTAGGAATGCGGTCTAAAAGAAGTTAACTCAGAAAGATCAATTGGAGAAAAAGAGTCTAACTTAACATCAATGGTACTAAGAGTAGCTGTAGATAATGTTACATCTGTGAGATGATTATGGGTAATTTTTTCTCTAATGATTAAAATTTTATTTGTGAAGAAGTTCATGAAGTCATTACTAGTTAACGTTAAAGGGATGGTTGGCTCAAAAGAGCTCTGACTTTTTGTCAGCCTGGCTACAGTGCTGAAGAGAAACCTGGGGTTGTTCTTATTTTCTTCAATCAGTGACGAATAGTAACATGTTCTGGCTTTGCAGAGGGCTTTCTTATAAAGCAGCAAACTATTTCTCCAGGCTAAATGATGATCCTCTAAATGTGTGACACGCCATTTCCTCTCCAGCTTACCAGTCATCTGCTTTAGGGTACGTGTTTGAGAATTACACCACGGAGTCAGGTACTTCTGATTTGAGGCCTTAGTTTTCACAGGAGCTACAGTATCCAGAGTTGTACGTAGTAGGGAGGTAACATTATTAACAAGATAATCGACCTCGTTTGGAGCAGGGTTTTAATAGTTTTGCAATTTTCATTAGTTTTTATTTTTATTTAGTTTTGACTTCAGATTTTCAATTTTATATCAGTTTTAATTAGTTTTTACCAATTGTTTGCTAGTTTAGTTTTTATTTTTTTGAAAATCCTTATTTTCAGTTTAGTTTTAAATAGTTTCAGTTATAGTTTTAGTTGTGTTTGCAATAATTATGTGTAACAAAATCCCAGTTTCATCATATCAGTCATGCTCTTCTGCTTATCCTTGGGTATGTTGCTATTCCAGCTACCATACCCTGCACCCTGGACAGGTCGCCTGTTTGTCGCAGGGCTAACACGCAGAGACAGACAACTCACATTTCCACCTATGGGTTCTTTAATTAAATAAATAAATAAGGCAGATGAACAACCATTGATACCAGGCAACTATAAAATGTATATCTTGGCCCCAATGAGACTATTAACTCTTGCAGCACCGGGTGTTCGTAATTTTGGTTTAAGTGAATTGATAAACTTTTTGAAGGCAATTGACTCCCACAGTTGTGTAGATATCCCAGTCCTGTTGTCTCGGGATGCATCACGCTGCCTTGCCTGGGGTTAGCTTCTGTTTTCTGGGGATGAGGGTTGAGTGTGCTCCCTTCTCAAGGTAGGCTAGGTTAGCCTTCTTGTGTGAGCTTTTCAAGTGCACTTTAAGGTTTGTGGGATTTTTTTCCCTTTAGAAATGTCCCTCATAATTTGTCTCTTTCCACTACAAGACACTTGCTTTATCCAAAACACAGTCATATTCAAAGTAATCCCAAACTGGACTCTGGCGCTTTCTCCCGACTTTTCCTGACATGATTCTGCGCGTGGACGCAGCAACACAGACGACTCGACTAACGTAATGGCCACCTGCTGCCATAATGAGACACAGCAAGAAAAAAATCTGGAAACTAAACTTCATTTTCACCCTTGACTATTGTATGACACGCACATCTACGAAAGCTAAACACATTTTTGCTATAAATTCAGTTAATTTTAGTTAGTTTTGTGAACACTCAGAGTTTTAGTTAGTTTTCCTTTTTTTGTTTTTATTTTTATTTCCGTTAACGAAAATGTTTTTTTACTTCTAGTTTTCGTTATTTCGTTAGTTTTCGTTAACGATAATAACCTTTGTTTTGGAGTAGCGTTCAGGTAGCTGCTCTGCTCTGTGTTGGTACAGGGCATTGAGGATGATAACAGTGGGTGGATTATATTTTTAAACTGAGTTAAGATGTCTTTGCTTTCAGAAAGACATCTACTTTGATAAAGTCTACTCTCCACTGCTGTGTAATCCATTATTGTAAATGTAAATGTTATCAGGAAATGATCAGACAGGAGAGGGTTTTCAGGAAACACCACTTTGGACACCACTTAGACTGCCAGCAATTTAAGGAGAACATGCGGCTAAATATGTCACTCCTGGTCTGATTGGTCTTGTATTTGCATTTGATAAACATCCACTTAAACAGTTTGGCGTGCTAGGGTAACTTTCTAACACCATTTAAATACCTTTTCAATCTTTACTGCAGAAGAGTGTAATGGAAATACAAAAGCTGGCACTGTGATGTTTATCAGCATGGCTGTTTTCTTCATGATGACTTCTGCTGCTTTGGCTATAAAAGTCAGGCAGCTTCATGCAGGTACAGAAACAAGTGATTTATTAAACATCCTCATATATCTGTAACAATCATGTACAAACTTCTAACTTTTTACTTTGTGTTTTAGCCTCAAAGAACGAGCTGCATCTTGAAAGAACCAAGATGGAGCACATTTTTTGTTACTCAAAAGCTGTGTTACAGGTAAATTATAACTGTGATAGCCTTTATGATAGAAAAAAGGAGTAATTTCAAAAAAAAAGAAATATATATATATATAAAGTATGATTTTGCAACATTAACCGTGTATTGCCAGCAAAGCTGTCTTATCCTATTTGATGTTAGATTTCTTCTACTCTTTTTAGAGCTTCATCAGATTTTTCTCTGATATCTCTGGTTTAAGTAGATGACACTCAAGGAAAGCAATTTTGTACTTGTTCAGCAGTATCACTCAGATGTGCACTCAGTCATGGCTTTTTAAAAGTCCAAAATTATCTGTTTACAAGGCACCAGACTGTCAGGAATAAGATGGGTGCAATGACAGTCTCTTTTTTTGCTTTTGTTTTTGTATGTGACTCTAAACTGTTCATTTGCAGGATGAGGGCTCTCTTCACCTGGACTCTGCAGCATTGTGGCTTCTTGCCAAAACAAGAAGCAGAAGGCCTGCAATAGAGAGAAAAGTGGAAACTCACGTTGTTTATTATGTTGGCAGATAAAGTGCGTTCTCTGTGTGTACAATGATGTTTTTGTTATGATTATTATTTTGTCCTGATATGTCAGCTCTCTCCTGAAAAGAAAAAGACAAAGGTATTGTGATTTGTCACACACAACTGAAACAAGGTCTCTACAGATATAAATGACGAAACAATGGCATCCTGAATGTTTCATTTAAAGCAGGGGTCTCAAACTCGTGACCCCTACCTTGACGTGAAGAAATCTAATGCAATTTGGTCCTTGAACTTACTTTTTTTTTTTGGATTTGTTTGTTTTTGAGTGCAATGTTAAGTTAAGGTCTTAAAAAAGCAAAAACATCATTGACTATGAAGTCAATATGAGCCAAGAGAACAAACATGTTGAGTGATTGGCTGTGTTAGTTTAGTGAGAGTTATTTGTAAAGAAAATAATTTTCACTTATTCTGTTGTAGTCTTTGTAGTTTACATGTATGATGGGTCTGTCTAGCACAACCCCACCGCTGGAACGAGAAAATTTTACTACACAGCAAAGCAAGACACAAGTAGGCAAAGTTCATTGTGTTACTCATGCATGAAGGAGAGAACCGGACGAGCGCTGTTCCTTCGCTTGACCTTAGTTGCTCTCGTCTGCTCCCTCGTAACACTGCTCTTTATTGAGGTTACATGAATATGCATAGGTTTATTAACATATGACGTCTTACATAGGTATACATGTGAATAAAGAGTATCAGTCTGCGCATTGTGTAGGTAAGTGTGTGTGTGTGTGTGTGTGTGTGTGTGTGTGTGTGTGTGTGTGTGTGTGTGCGTGCGTGCGTGCGTGCGTGCGTGCGTGCGTGCGTGTGTGTGTTCAACAATATGAACCTGACAATGTAGTTTTTGACTAGAAAGAAATAGGATAAGATGGACAAGGGACCCAAAAATGAACAAAGTGGTAAATAGACTGATTCTCATATAGCACTTTTTTCTACTCTGCCAGAGTACTCAAAGTGCTGTATCCAACATGCTTCATTCACCCAATCACTTCCTTCTATAATCAAGTGCAATCTAACCAATATTCACACTCTGATGGCCACATCGGAGAGCAGTATTTAGTTAAGATTTTGCCCAAGGATATTTGGCATGCAGACTGGGGAAGCCAAGTGTTTAACTACCAAACTTCCACTCAATAGCTGATCTGCTCTACCACCTGAGCCACAGCCACCCCAAAGGGAGGCAGAAGACATAAATACACAGAAGAGTAACGAGGGAAGTGGAAACACATAGCAAACACAGCTGACACAAATAAACATGATGCCACAAGGGAAGCAAAACTAATCCCACTGAGAATGGAAAACGAGACTGTGAAAATAAAACAGGAAACATAATGAGATGTAGAAATGACAACACGAGCTTGACGATAGGATGTGGAACACGCAGACATGAAATACATAGCAGACTGGGAACACAAGGAGAGGAACATGGGATCAGATAAGAGGGACAAGGGACGGACATAACTAAAAGTATAGCGGAAAAGAGAGAATTAGACAGGAAACGGGAAAATGACACAAGCGAGGGAGCATGGAAGATAATATTAACTAAAACCCAAGACACACTAAGGAATAACACGAGAACTTAATATCCTAGTACATCATACGAACTCAAAAATACAAAATAAAATCACATTGCCCAGCGCCCTGATAAGTGCGCTTAATCAGCATGAAGTCATACTCTGCCTCTTGTTTTCCCTGGGTTTTTTTGTGAGTTTTGCTTGTTGAATGTTTATTTTGTCTGCCCCTTTTAGCTTTGCCTGTTACAAAGACTGTCTTCCCGTATGACTGTATGAAGGAAGCTGCCATATACTGGCCTTTAACAGACTGGATTAGCCACTTTTTAAAAAACTTATGGCTCCAAATTATTCATTGAGAGAGCTATAGCTCTGTTCAAATCACACAAAAACAACAAGAGTCAGACGACATGAGGGAGGCTGAAATTCATGTTGATTAAATTGCCAACAGATATTAGCTCTGTAGTGTTATTTACTAAAACAAACAAAAAATGTTTTACTAAAATCCATATATCTATCAAAAGTTACATTCTTATGGTTGTTTCTTCAGTTGTTTTTCCTCTGATTTTCATCCGAAAGGAACCTATTATTTACCTATTTTTATTAAATGTGTGGTAAACAGAAAGTATGGAACCTGATGGCTGTCATACTTAGAGTGAGAGTCAAATGGTCTGAAGGGGGAGGAAGAGAGGCCTCAGTGAAATTACTTATCACTTCACAGGAAGAAACAGCACAGTGTGATCTGAGAGCAGCTGAAATCACAAGGCCTCTGCAGCCAGTAATGCTATAGTGAAACCTGGCCTACCTATTGTTTGGTTTTATAGGAACAAGACAGATGTTGCAGGTAATGAACAAAGTCTATGCAACAGTAAGACTTCACCAATAATAAGAAATATCAGATGTTCTTATTGATTTCAATGGGAGTGCTCCTTGAAAAAGCTTTCCACTTGCTGATCTACTTATGAATGTTACTTAATATTGTATCCAGTATCGAGTAAATGTATGTATGTATGTATGTATGTATGTATGTATGTATGTATGTATGTATGTATGTATGTATGTATGTATGACAAAAAGAATAGCTTTCTCCCTTGATATCTGAACATGTGTAGCGGCCCACCCCGTTTACTGCTGTGTTGACAACACTATAAAATGAAACCCACATACAGAAATAGCATTAACTGCTTTCACATTAAAGTTTCACATTTTTCTTTTGGTTGTTTAAATCAACTTTTTTAATGCATGTAGACAAGATCAAAACAGTCAGTTGAGGTTTAAGTATCACAATGGGGAGGAAAGGTGTGGCATCCTTCTGGTGAATAAAAAATGGTTCCAGTAAGAGGCTGTACCCTTACTCTTAAAAAATACTTGTTGATAGTAGAGTTTTGCTTCCCTTGTTGCTATCAGTGTGTGAAGAGTGGGAGAAGAGGGTTGCATTGACAATCCAACACAATTGGCAGGACATTGAACACATGTTATGAGTGGTCTGAAACTTGTAAATAATTCATGAAAGAATAAAGCTATGTCGAAACCAAGCACATCATTGTTTTTCTTGTGACATTACCAATAAGTTTGATGTGTCACATGGCCCTCTTCCTATTGAAAAAAGTTGTATCCAAGATGGCCGACTTCTAAATGGCCACCATGGTCATCACCCATCTTGAGGAGTTTGCCCCCTCACATATACTAATGTGCCACAAACAGGACTTTAATATCACCAAACTTCCCATTTTATTACGATGTATCCATATAAATGGCTCACCCTGTAGATTACTCTAAAGAAATTAACATTCCCACGGCTGATTTGCATTGTTACGCCAATGTCCAAATCGCTCTCATTTTTTCTTAATTGTTAAATTGCTTTTATTTTTCATATTTGTATTTTAATGTTTTTAATGTTTGTCAATGGCTTAAATGATTTCAGTTGTCCGTTATACAGCAGGCCTGTTTTATTTAAATGTGCTATATAAATAAAGTGTTTTCACTTCCTGCAATTGTCAGTGTGAATGTTCATATGCAGTTAAAATAAGAAGTGCAAGCACTCTGCTTTAGAGACAGTGAATGTGTTGTCAAGACATTTTGTTCATCAGAGGTGTAAAGTTGCAATAATGTTTTATTGTCATGTACAACAGCATAACATCCTCACAGAGTGATGCTGAGAAACTAGTTCATGCATGGATTACTTCTAGGCCAGAGAAGGTTGGATCAGGATGACCTAAAAGTTTCCTGAAAAGCCCTTCAGTTGATCCAAAATGTTGCAGTGAGGGTTCTGACAGGCACTAGAAAGAGAGCATATTTCTCCCATACTGGCTTCTCTTCATTGGCTCCCTGTTAAACCCTGAAGTTAATTTAAAATCCTTCTACTCATTTTCAAGGTCCTAAATAATCAGGCCCCATCTTATATTAAAGACCTCGTAGTGCAATATCCTCATATAGAGCATGTCGCTCTCACACTGCAGGCTTACTTGGAACCAGCTCCCAGTTTGAATTCGGGAGACAGACTCTGTCTCTACTTTTAAGATTAGGCTGAAAACTTTCTGTTTTTACAGAGTTAATAATAAAATAATAATAGTAATACATTTTATTTCAAAACCCTCAAGGACGCTGTACACAAGCAACAACAACGACAACAAACATAACAATAAAACATTGAGCAAATAAATAAAATAAAATAAACTAGCAGGATGGAAAAATTTATGCGGAATAGGTTAATGTGAACAGGTGAGTTTTTAGTGTGGACTTAAAAGGAGGGAGGGAAGTGATGTTTCTTATCTCAGAAGGAAGGGAGTTCCAAAGATGGTGGGCAGAAAACTCTAAAGTAAGAGGGATGTGGGTGCACAAAACTGGAGGGTTAGTTATACTGCAATAGGTCTAGGCTGCTGGGAGCTTCCCATGATGCACAGAGCTTTTCTTCTTCACTCACCTTTTTCACTTACTATGTGTTTTGTTAAATTCTCAATTCTTTGATCTTTGGGCTGAAGGAAGAACAACACAGAAAACAAGGAGCATGAGTCCAGAGCAGTTCATAAACAAGAAAACAGTTCAACACAGAACCAGATCCAACACGATTCCACGGGAAAGTTCCGGGGGCCGACCGTGCGGATGGCAACGGCGGCGGCGGGCAAACAGTTCTGGGGGCCGACCGCGCGAAAAGCAGCAGTAGCAGCACCGGTGGAACAAATCCGGGGAGCGGCCACGCAGAAGGCAGTGGCGGCAGTGAAAGAACAGGTCCGGATGCCGACCACACTGAAGGCAGTGGCGGCAGTGAAAGAACAGGTCCGGAGGTCGACCACGCCAAAGGCTGTGGCGGTGACGGCCTCGTTCAGGGGGCCACCCTCGACGGCGATGACGTCCGACCAAAGGCCTGGAAAGTGGCCGGCGACGCTGAGGTGGCAGTTGGGGACCTGAAGACGGCGTGGCCCCTGCAGCACAAGGAGAGGCAGAGGCTGGGCCAGACGAGGCAGAGGCCGAAGTTGAAGCAGAGGCTGCACCAGGCAAAGCTGGTGCTTCAGTGCGTTACTTCTGTTTTGTTTTTGTGCATAACTTCTGTGTCTGGGCACTCCTCTGGATATTCTTACACCAGAGAAGAGCTTCTTAACTACAGGACTACAACACCTGTGGATTTACTTCCAATATTTGTCGCATCTGCGGCAGATTTACTGCAGACTCTGATCAGGAAAGTGAGACGCCGAAAGAGAGGTAAGCGAGCCGGCGCACTCGTGCGTCTGAGGAGACGTGGACTGCGAACTGCTCTTCCTGGGATCTTCCTTTCCAATGTACGCTCACTCAGGAATAAAATAGACGAGCTGGCCCTGATGAGAAGCATGAACAGAGACTTTGCCTCCTCCTGTGTCTTATGTTTTACGGAGTCGTGGCTCTGTGAGGACATCCCGGACAGCGCGCTCAAGCTGGAGGGCTTTCATCTGCTGCGCGCGGACTGGCAGGCCTCTCTCTCTGGTAAGACCAAAGGTGGAGGTGTCTGCTTCTACATTAATAGTGGCTGGTGCACAGATGTAACAGTGATTGCTCAGCACTGCTCTACCTCTCTGGAATACCTTTTTATTCACTGCAAACTGTTTTATTCTCCGCGGGAGTTTGCTTCATTCATCCTGGCCGCTGTTTACATCCCGCCAGATGCGGATGCGCAGGCAGCTCAGTGCGCACTCGCGGAGCAGATACTGCACATGGAGCGGACATTCCCGGACTCTCTCATTATTGCTCTTGGGGACTTTAACAAAGCCAATCTGAGCCATGAACTTCCCAAATCCAAGCAGTATATTAAATGCCCGACCAGAGAGGAGAGGACATTAGACCACTGTTACTTCATGATCAGCGGTGCCTATCGTGCGGTGCCCCGCGCTTCACTCGGACTTTCTGACCACGTCATGATCCACCTAAGCCCCGCGTACAGACAGAAGCTGAAGCTCTCCAAACCTGTCGTGAGGACCAAAAAACTGTGGAGCAACGAGGCTGTGGAGGAGCTTCGCACGTGTTTGGAGTCTACAGACTGGGACACAATGAAGGCTGCTTCTAACAGCTTGGACGAGTTTACGGACACTGTCACCTCCTATATCCACTTCTGTGAGGACAGCATTGTGCCATCACACACCAGGGTGAGTTATAACAATGACAAACCCTGGTTTACTCCTAAACTCAAAAAGCTGTGGCTGGAAAAGAGTAAGGCGTTCAGAAGCGGAGACAGGGTCTGCTACAGAGAGGCCAAGTACAGGTTCACTAAAGAAGTGGACGTTGCTAAACATCAGCACTCTGAGAAGATGCAGCAGCAGATCTCAGAGAATGACTCGGCCTCTGTGTGGAAAGGTTTTAGGAATATCACCAATTACAAGCCTAAAACCCCCCACTCCACTGATGACTTGCTCTTGGCCAACACCCTCGACGACTTTTACTGCCGTTTTGACGAGCCATCAGGCAGCCTTCACACCTCCAACGGCCCCAACAATGGAGACACTTTGGACACTCATTCCCCCACCTCTCCCCCCTCCATAGAGCCATCACCACCTTCAAACACTTCACCTACAACACCCCCCTCCTCACCCCACACAAAAGAGGATTTCACACCACCTCCTCCGACCACAACTCTTCATATTCATGAAGAAGGTGTGAGGAAGCAGTTTAAGAGTCTGAATGCTCGAAAAGCTCCCGGCCCAGACGGTGTGTCTCCTGCCACCCTCAGACACTGTGCAAACATGCTGGCCCCAGTGTTTTCTGGCATTTTCAACTCCTCACTGCAGGCATGTCATGTGCCTGCCTGCTTCAAGTCCTCTACCATAATCCCTGTCCCCAAGAAACCTAGGATCACTGGACTAAATGACTACAGACCCGTGGCTCTGACATCTGTGGTCATGAAGTCTTTTGAGCGCCTGGTTCTCTCCTATCTCAAGACCCTCACGGTCCCCCTCCTGGACCCCCTGCAGTTTGCATACAGAGCCAACAGGTCTGTAGATGACGCCATCAACATGGCCCTACACTTCATCCTGCAGCATCTGGACTCCCCAGGAACCTACGCCAGGATCCTGTTTGTGGACTTCAGCTCTGCCTTCAATACCATCCTTCCAGACCATCTCCGAGGCAAGCTTTCCCAGATGAATGTGCCTGATCCCATCTGCCGGTGGATCACTGACTTCCTGACGGACAGGAAACAGCATGTGAGGCTGGGAAAGAATGTCTCGGACTCCCGGACCATCAGCACCGGCTCCCCTCAGGGCTGTGTTCTTTCTCCCCTGCTCTTCTCCCTGTATACTAAC
Source organism: Maylandia zebra (assembly GCF_041146795.1). Lineage (NCBI taxonomy): Eukaryota > Metazoa > Chordata > Actinopteri > Cichliformes > Cichlidae > Maylandia > Maylandia zebra. Next base: position 46,731,089 of record NC_135169.1, read on the forward strand.
TGCTGCACCTCCACCCACCAGTCTGTCAAGCTAATCAAGTTTGCAGATGACACCACCGTTATTGGACTCATCTCGGACGGGGATGAGTCTGCCTACAGGAGGGAGGTTGAACGTCTGGTGTCCTGGTGCAGCCACAACAACCTGGTGCTGAATGCCCAGAAGACAGTGGAGATTATTGTGGACTTCAGGAAGCACACAGCTCCACTCCCCCTCATCATCCTGACTGACACCCCCTTCACCTCTGTGGACTCATTCCGCTTCCTGGGTACCACCATCACCCAGGACCTGAAGTGGGAGCCCACCATCACCTCCGTCATAAAGAAAGCCCAGCAGAGGATGTACATCCTGAGGCAGCTGAAGAAATTCAACCTGCCAACACGGACGATGATGCAATTCTACACATGCAATCATCGAGTCCATCCTCACCTCCTCCATCACCGTGTGGTACGCTGGAGCCACTATCAGGAACAAACAGAGACTGCAGCGTGTTGTGCGCTCTGCTGAGAAGGTGATTGGCTGCAGACTCCCATCTCTGCAGGACCTGTACACCTCCAGGACACTGGGGCGTGCAGCTCGGATCTCAGCTGACCCTTCTCACCCTGGACACAGTCTGTTTGACCTGCTCCCCTCAGGCAGGAGGCTCCGGTCCATTCGCACCAGAACCTCTCGCCATAAGAACAGTTTCTTCCCCTCTGCTGTTGAACACATGAACAATAACCGTATGACTGTTCCCACCACTAACACATGACCCTACGCTGTGTTCACTGCATCATTCCATGTTTGGCACTGATCACCACCTGCACTCATGTATATATCATGTATATATCTTGTATATATCTATCTACTTAGCACTTTTAATTCTTATTCTCATTTTTATTTTCATGTCTATTTAAGCTTAATTTATAACAGTATGTTTGCACTGAAGCACCGCAGCAATTTCCTAATGTTGTAAACCCGCTCAACATTTGGCAATAAAACCCTTTCTGATTCTGATTCTGAAGCCGATGCAGGTGAGGCTGATGCGGAGGCTGGACCAGGCGAGACTGATGCAGAAGCTGGACCAGGCTACGCTGAAGCTGATGAGGAGGCTGCACCAGGCGACGCTGAAGCTGATGAGGAGGCGGCTGCAGGCGAGGCGGAAGAGGCTGCCGCTGGACCAGGCGAGGCAGAAGAGGCTGAAGCTGGACCAGGCGAGGCGGAAGCAGCTGCTGCTGCAGGCGTGGATGAAACTGCTGCTGCAGGCGTGGATGAAACTGCTGCTGCTGCAGGCGTGGATGAAACTGCTGCTGCTGCAGGCGAGGCGGAAGCAGCTGCTGCTGCAGGCGTGGATGAAACTCCGGGATGATAGTTTTTATATTCCCAGCCCCCAAAAGAGCACAAACAGAAGAGTCTTTAACGTCCAAAGAATGGGAATAAACAGCATCTGAACTATCAGTGTCTGAGACGGATATGTCAGCTGAGACAGTTTTGAGACCTCTAAGTTCAGTTTTGGCACAGCCTGAAAAGTCAGATATGGGGTTGTCGGATAGAGGAGAAACTGACTCAGGGTTAACAAAATCCGGGCTGGCTGTCTCAGAGGGATTTGCCCCAAGATTAGGAAAAGTAACACAACATAAGTCCTTTAGCCCCTCAACTCTAGCATCTGGGTGAAAATCAGTCCTTAAATCCTCTGAGCTGGAGTCTGTGGAACCAGATACATTGGTGTTTGCATTCCTGCTCTTAGGGAGTGAACCGAGAGAGTCTTTCTCACTCACCACAACTGGCGGTTCGGAAGTTCTGGAATGCGGCTGAGGGGTGGAGCGCCGGTGGGGCACTTTCTCCTGGAAACAGGGGCTGGAGATGTAGAGGAGACCGGTAATGGCGAATTAGTGGAAGCTGGCTCCTCTTCCCCCGACCACATTGTTGCCAGAAAAGAGTCAGGTGAACGATAGTCGGAGTCAACCAGAATGGGTGGGTCATTCTGTGGCAGCAGCGAAGGATCACTATCCTGCTGCCACGGTCGTCGTGCCGTTGAAGAAAGCTCCATGTTCTGCCACTGCTGTGTCGCGGGGAGCTCATACGGCTTCATAGCGAGCTCCTTCCACTGTGCTTGCTGCGACTTCGGCATGGAGTACTGGGAGCGAGCAAAGGCTGCTAGCTCCCGAGCTTGAATAACCTCGTGGGCTTCGTGCAGCTCATCCAACAAACCCATGAACCCCGAGTTGGCGGAAATGTGGATTCCTCTCGAGGATTGCTTTGATAGCATTTATCCCAATTGCCATCGCCTTAGTATCCTCTGTGTGGGAAATCCGCTTCATTAAGCTCATGATGCGGGCAAGCCCGCTGGGTCCAGGTTATAGTCGCATCGTTCTGTCATGGCTTTGTGCAGGCAGGCAGAGAGGAAGGACCCAAAATGCAAGACTCACGGAGGCGAAAGTAAACTCAGAATAAACTGCTTTATTGCAGGCTGCTGATCAAACAGAAGACTAACTAAACTGGAAAATATAAACTAACAGGCAGGCAAAAACAGGTAACAGAACACACAGCGGAAACTGAGGGTGAGTAGACATTGACGACGCGACACTGACACAAACACACACTGGGCTTAAATACACTGAGGGAGTCATCAAGGAATGAGAAACAGGAGGGAGACACAGCTGAGAGGGTTTGGGCTAACGAGACGCGGGGAGCAAAGCTAGACACACTGACATGAGGCACAACCTTTCACAATAAAACAGGAAACAAGAAACAGACACAGACTTGACACTGAACTGAACCTATACTAAACACGAGACACAACCCAAGAACTAACCCCTCACAAAGAACATAGAATAATACTAATAAACAAAGTATAACAAAAGGATCAGAATACCAAACCATAATATAAAGGAATGTAAGAACTGAAAATGCTGGGTCAAAATGACCCAGGGCATGACAGTAATCAGTAGAGAAAGGCCATCATTCTACACAAACAGCATTTCTAATAACTCAGCAGTATAATGCATCATAAACAATGTAATTCATTCACAATAAATCAGCAGTCTAATGTAATACAAATCAGTCTAATAGTCATCACCTTCTTCTAAGTCTTCTAATAATGCAACCTAAAACTACATAATGATTTCACAATCTTTAATAAGAGGTATAACGTGGCATAAGATAGTATAATAATCGAGACACTCCAAACATGCTAAATGCCACAAATCTCTCACATCTCAAAACTCACCATCTCTCTCACCTCCGTCACTCCCACATCTTTCCCCTCTTCCTAAACAACCAACTGCCACATGTTCTCATATAATTTTTTGATTGGTTGTCATATTACATTACATTCACCAATAGGAAAGGGATGGGGTCTTTTTGCTCGCAAGTAGAGAGTGCTTTGAAAATGCTGTTTTTAAAAGTGACATTAGTATACAGGAAAAAACATCACAAATTTTTTTATGAACCCGTGGTTCAGACAAGGCTTGGACCCAAATGCAGACTCAGTGCACACAATTAAACTGTTTACCAGACTTTATTTACATGGAAGGAATGAAGAATGTGGCTAGAGCTAAAAATGTCAGCAGGGAGCAGAAACCAAAGGAAAAATGTTTGCCACTGAGTGACTGGTCTCAGGTCTGTCCAATGAGAAATGGGTGTTCGTCTCCCTTCAGCCAGTGACGCCATTCTTCCCAGGCTAGTTTTATTGGCAGGAGCTCACTATCCCCCATGCTATAATTCTGATCCTTGGGCAGGCAACAGGAGAAAAAGGCACAATGACTGGAGTTGACCTTATGGCTCTGACCTTTGAGACAATACTGCCTCCTATTTGAATTGGTCAAAAATGGAAAATTACTGTTATTTGTACTCAGAAGGAGAGTCAAATACTCCAGGGGGAGGTAGGGCTGAGTGAGAGACATCATACCACAGGAAGAGAGCTCGCTGTGGCCTGAGACCAAGTGGAATCACAAGGCCTCTACAGACAGCAGAGCTTTATAGCCGAGTTCAAGAGCAAATGACTAAAGACACTATTGCCAGATAATATGAGACTGCATACACGTATAGATATTTGGGATATAATTATAAAGAGATTGTTGACTGCTGCAGCTCTGACACTTTGATTTGAACGCGTAAGTAATAAATAAAGTCAGTATGTCAGATGGGAGGTTAATTTTTCATGGAATGCCCATCCTTTTCTCTGTCATCTCCCAACTTTCATAAATCAGGTGGCTATTTTGCCAGACCCTGCTTCTGCAGTAGGTTATTTTCTGTCTTTTGTAGGTGGCATTATATTAATGAGTCTCGTTTTCAAAGCTGAAATAAACTGACAAATCTTCCTCTTTAAGATTATATTTCCAACTACTGTGCGTGTTAATCATTATATGTAGAGTTGCATTTTCTGAAAATAATCAGAATGCTTTATTAATTCCTAAGAAAATTATGTGGTTACCTCATGATTTGTCTGTATGGCAGGCAGGAGGAGGAGGAGGAGAACTAGGAAGCGCAGAGGAAAACACAGAGCCAAGAGACCACATGAATGTTAATGACACAACAACAAGCAGGGGAAGACTGAGGACTAAAATACACCGGTAGGATAACAAGAGGAACAGGTGGAAACACAGCTGAGACTAGTCAGACGTAAAGAGACAGGGGAAAGCAGAACTCACAACACTGGACAAAGGACACAGGACTATCAAAGACAAAAAGGAAACAGGAGACAGAATCAAAGAGGGGAGACAGAGCGAACATGGAGCACAGAGACAAGAGTAACAAACTGCAACACAGGGACATGGCTGGCTGGGGACACACAGGAGACGCTACACAGGAAACTAAAGAAGAGGCGTGAATGAAACAAAGAATATTAATAATCAAAAAGTTAAACACTCAGGATGATGAAGGTTACTATTGCTCCAAGACAATAAGAACAGTAACAGACTGGACTAAATTAAATATTACAATATTACAATGTTTACAAAGTATAAGAAAGACCTCTTATATACACGAGTAGCTCAGTTATAAATGTTGAGAATATGACAGAGGTGAAATCTATATGATTGACACTTTGATATAGAATAACTTCAAAATAACACTTTATGACTAAACACATGTATCATGACTCTATGACCTAAATGCATTTAGCTTTGAAAGCAACACAAAACTCCCACCTCTATTACATTTATCACACTGTGGCACCCTTCCTGGTGAACACACCATCTGCGGACATTGCAGGGCAGAAGTCATGTGGACGATGATGAACGTGATAACAGCTTTAGCCCTTGCTTGTTTCTGTAAGTTTGCTCTATTACTCTTTGACATCATTAGTTAATCTAGCACTGCATTTTAACCCATAATAATTTAAACACATTTGCTTATTAGTAACTTTACAGGTTTAGCCTCATGTTCTTTTGAAGTAATTAAACATCTCATTGTTTCCACAGTTTCAGGCTGGATTGCTGTCTCAGGTTCTGAGTTTCAGACCTCAGAGGTGCAGGCAGGTGAAACTGTCACTCTGCAGTGCCCCAGGATTTACACATATGACGTTACGACTTTCTGGTTCAGACTGGTCAACGGAACCACAGCCAACTCTATCGCTTTTAAGCAAGCGTCTAGTTCAAATGTTAACTACAATGCTGCGTTTCAACCTGGAAAATTTGAAATGACAAAAAACATCTCTGCTCTCTTCCTCAAAATCAAACAAGTGGATGTGTCTGACTCTGCGCTGTATTTCTGTGGATTTCTCTCAGAAGGACGTCTAAATTTAAGCGTCGTGCAATTAAAGGTTGGAGGTAAGATTATTGTAAATTCTTTGCCTCCTCATTCTTCGGTTATTACCCTTTTAATTTATATTACATATGCAATGTAATTATTGTCAACACTCTGTAGACAAAGACTATGGTGGTTATATATTAAGATAAATATAGAAATGAGGACTAAAAAAATCAAGGCTTTATTTTTGAATAGCCACCGATGAGCCTCAGGATGACATGGACTGCATCTCTCAACGTAAGTCAACATTTCTTTTATTGTGCAGATGATTAAAAACACATGAATGTAAAATAAATTTCAGCCGTGTCGCTTTTTACCTTTATTTTTGTATTAGAGGCTCACGAAGTAGCAAAGCTGACGAGTGTCACCCTGGGTGTTCTGTCTGCTTTCCTCTTAATGGTCATCACTGGTCTGGTTGTTCAACACGGGAAATCAGGTACTTTTTACTTCAACTCTGTGTTTCTCTTATTTGGTGAAACGTCAATTATATGAAAAAATACAATGTTGCCACAAAGTTTTATCTCTTAATGTCACTGTATTGTTCACTGAATTGATGATCATGTCTTTGAATTATCAGCTAACGAACATGAAAATAAGAATCCAGAACAATTTGAGGTGGGAGCCTTTTTATACAGTATGCTGCAATGTTTGAATATTTTGATGCTTGCAGCTTTGAGCCAGTTCAGTTATTTTATTTCTGTACTTTTAATTACAGAGTCTGGACCCTGCCACCCTGAAGGATCCAGCACTGCAATCAGCAGTAAAAAGACGCAGGAGGCCTGCAGCAGAAACTCATGTTATTTATACTACCAACAGAAAAAACTAATTTCCCTGTTGCTTACTGTTTTTATTTCTATTTCCTGTCTACTTTTGGCTGCATCTTCACCCCATCAGCCCCTATTTGTTTTGTTTGCTGCATAGACTGCCTGCCACTGTATGCAGGAAGCTGCTGTACACTGTCCTTTAACAGATATGATCAGGCACTTTTTTCAGTATGTGATTCTAGATTTTTTGTTGCATTTACCTCAACCTCAAACCAGCAGGAGACAGAGATCCTGCAGCTGAGAGAGAAGTAAAATTCATGTTGCTTAAGCTGCCAGCAGATAGTAAAGTTTAAAAAGAAGCTGTGAAACCTCATCTACTTGTTTTGATTACATACAGTGTTGGGGAGTAACGGAATACATGTACCGCTGTTACGTATTTAAAATACAAAATATGAGTAACTGTATTCCGTTACAGTTACCGTTTAAAAAGGTGGTATTCAGAATACAGTTACTTTGTTGAAATAAATGGATTACATGGCGGTACTTCCCTGTTTCATATTGTGGCGGGTCAGGACTGTTTAGGTTTTGTTTGACAGCTACGTTCTGTTGTTCCAGGCGGCAGCGTTACGGTTGCCATATTTACAGGGCGACACTTTCTCTCTGCGACTGTGTGTTTCCTGGGTGAGAGAGCGCCTTTTTGTTGTTGTTGTTGTTGTGCTAAGCTATGCCGAGCAGTTTGGTTAGCAGCGGTGTGTTTCTGTTGGAAAATAAACGGCTGTGCTTCCTGGCAACTCGGGGTAGCAAGACCAAACGACACCTCTGTCTCCTCCTTGTCTGAGCTTGCCACAGTATGTTTGGCTTGTTTCCTCCGAAACAATAAGTTCCGTAGAAGTAGCCTTTCAACGCCTCTCTCTGTCTCTCGCCTCTCTCACAAGCAATTATTTAATGAAAGTGATTTATTTGAAGAGAAATAAATGGATAAATGGACAAAGTCTGCGCCACAGGAAGATTTCAGCACTAACAACAAATATGACATGACATCATTAATTGTCAAAGGAGCTTGCAAAGAAAAGCGTCTGGACTTCCTTAAGTTACTTGAAGACGTTTCACCTCTCATCCGAGAAGCTTCTTCAGTTCTAAGGTCAAATGGTGGAGAGTCCCAGATATAAACCTAGTGGGAGTATCCCCCCACAGAGGGACAAAAGGACCCCCTGATGATCCTCTAATCGCCTGAGCCAAGGTGTGAAACTGGGTGTGGGTCCCAATCAGCCAGAGTTTCGGGTGTGTTCATTGTGAAACCTGGCCCCACCTTATCATGCAAATTCCTGAGGTCAGATGGCCCAGGATGTGAGTGGGCGTTAAGGCGTCTGGGAAGGGATCTCAAAACTGGATTATAGATGGCAGAGAGTTGGTGTCGTAAACCCCCGCCTCTGTTCAAAGATGGTCGCTCACAGTGGACTTAGATGGCTTCTTTCACTCCTCTTTCAAACCATCTGTCCTCTCTGTCCAAAATGTGAACATTGGCATCCTCGAAAGAGTGTCCTTTATCCTTAAGATGGTGATATGTAAGGCGGTCAATAATTTTGTCCTTTTCAAAGTCTTGAAGGCAAGCTATAACTTTCTTTTTGTAGCTGCTTGTGGGGTCTCGCTTTAAGGCTTCGTAGGTATTGTTGTCACTGAGGAGACTACTCTCCTTACATATCACCGCCTTTACCCAAGGGGTGCCATACCCTGCATTTACGGACTTCCTAAAATCCACAAGGAAGCTGTCCCACTCAGACCCATAGTCAGTAGCATAAACTCAGCCACTTTCAACATTTTGTTTTGTTGTAAAGGGTGACAGGGCTTGGCTTCCTTTTGGTAGTGGACCATTGATCAGGAAGCCAAGCCCTATATATATGCTACAATCTCACTGCACTTAGCCTAATCCTTCATTACCCTGAAGAATTCTGTGGTGTACGGACCTCCTCTCCAAGGAAAGAAAATGCAGAGAAGACTCACCACTCAGCAGGCCTTGGAAATGATCCTGAGGGAAGTCGACCCTTGTGACTCGGATGGAGAAGACCTAGAAGTTCAGCCGGATTCGGACTCAGAGCTGTCTGATCAGTCTTCCGGTTAGTTTCATTTCATGTTATTTCCTATTTCATTTCAAACAAGTAAGTGGATGTAGTTAGTAAGTAAGATATTACAGACATTATTCTGATACAGAGGAGGAGATACTGGAATTATAATTAGTATCTATGCATGCATTTGTGATTTTGTTTGACCTTCCCATTGCTCACAATTTGAATTTGTTCACACTGCAGATGAGGAGACTGCTTCTGCACCTAAAAAGAGAGCTTGTTTGGGGACTGAGACAGCGAAAGATGGCACAGTGTGGCGTGAAGAACAGGTGGGGACCTGTCTCCCTTTCACCCCAATAGAAGCGTACGCTGCAGATGGAGAGCCAACGGCTAAGGCCAGGAGAAGTATCTCGAGTCGCCTTCAGAGCTTCCTGTGTTTCATCACTCTTGACATGCTTCATAGCATTCAAGAATGGACTATTCAACATGCACAGCAAACGGAGCATGTTCATTGGTTCATGGACCTCCCATGGATACCATGGCAGTGCCAGGATTGTGAGTGATTGCTGAAAATGTTGAAATGTACTCACTCACTTTTTATTATTATTTGTAAATATGTGTACAAATGGTTGGTTTTTTGTACTGTTTTTATCAATAAATCTCAGCAACAAAGGACATACACCCATGTGTGTTGATTTCTCCCTAAGATGGCAAACTGAAACACTCCAAGTTGGTGACTTTTGGAGATTTATTTCCCTGGATGATTGAGAATGCATCAAGATGAAACACAAAAGGAAGTGCACAGCTTTTAGCAGCTCCCCCACGCCCTCAATCACACACCCCCACTCCCCTCCCTCCAGAATTCCCAGGTAACAACCTAATATACATATGAATGACTAGCAAATTTAGCTTCCACTTGGCTGAAGCTAAAGCTTAGCTAAAAGCCTACCAGCCATTTGGCTGCTCTCCGGGTTTTATAGGTAGAAAGGTAGAAGCCTGGCTTTGCAGGTGGTATTCATAGGGTTGCACCAAAGAAGAAGAAGAACAATGAGGAGGGGCTCTTAACTGATAATGAATATAACTAAAGGCTTGAAGGTCCTAACAGTCAGGTATAAAGAATACATTTTGTGTAACAATATACAATATGTAATCTATGACTGGGTTACACTGGTCTTATATGCAAAAGCAAAAATAATTAAATCATTGGAGCTATGGTATAAGGTATGTTTCTCTGAAATTAATTCCATCAAGTTTTATATAAAACACAAACATGATTTTAGTTTGAATACATTGACATTAGTAATTGTTTCACAGTTTCTATTATCTTGTATGAGAAAAGAGAAGTTGTCTTTCCTGACATTTGAACAAACAAAGTTTGTAGCAACACTGTTTATCAAAGGCTTTGAGCATTGCAATGAAACCACAAGCAAAAATATCTGAACTGCTTTCACATAAAAGTTTCACATCTCTCTTTCAGCTGTTTAGGTCAACTGCTTTAATGCATTTGAAAAGGGTGACATGCTTTTAGAGGAAAAAACACTGATCCACTAAGAGGCTCTACTCTGAAGGCCAGGCTAGTTTCATTTGACAGAAAGCAGCAAAAACTAAGTTTGGCCTCTTTGAGTCTTTTAAATTGTTCCTCATACTCAATGAGCTTGTAAAGGTTAATCATCATATTTAGAGAGGATTACCGCAAGTACGTGTCAGACTGGGTAAGGCATGTGATGTGAAACAAATTGACTAAGAACCAAAATCAAACTGATTTTCAGATATTTATGGAAAGATTGTTGAAGCCTTTGTAAAGACATCAATACTGCATGAACAGTCTTATCACAAGGATTGTGACAGCTCCTTTATACTCATTGTGTGGATAGAGTGGGTATAAAGGATCTTTCTTTTCCGTGGTTGGGAATTCTTACCATCATGCTGATGCTGGTGGTGGATTTCCACAGGTGCAGACCCACCACACCGACACCAGTGAACATCTGGGGAACTGACAGTGGGATAGTGGACTGATGCTCATTAATTGAATGGTCAGAGCTGACTCTACCTGCTCAGGAAGCTTTTGAAGTGTAGCAGGTGCTCCTGAAGACCTTTTCTGACTCTGTGGTGGCATCAGCCATCTTCTATGGTATCTGCTGAAACAGCAGCTTATCTGCAGCTGAGAGGAAGTGGTTGGATAAGCTCATCAGGAAGGCCAGCTCTGTCATGCCCATTGACTCAGTGCTGGTGGTAGGAGACAGAAGACTGGCAATTAAATCATCAATGTCTGCACTACATGCATGAATCTGTTGGAGACCTGGAGAGCTCCTTAATTGACAGACTTGGACTTTATAATTATCACTGCTCCCAGCAAACATATGACAGGGGGAGAAACAATCAGTCACATTTATCTCTGAAGGAGTAAATACACCCTGTGGGAGTTCAAAGCATATTGGACGCCTCGAAAAATCACGTGTGGGAATGAAATGACTGGAATTTAAGACGATAAGTAAAAATTTGTGTGGTTGATATGAGAATGAACTCACAGCAGTAATTGTTATTATTATTAGGGTTGATTATAAGTAGGTCTACTTGCCATACAGAATATGCACTAAGAATTTATTAGTGAAGTAGTTGTGAGATTCACATAGTGTACGCACAATTTTATTTGGATAAAATTTAGGACTAGAGAAGAAGCTGAAACTCTCAGGAAGAAAGCACCTTGAGTGATTCTTCAAGCCTTTCCAGCGTTTGTGTTTATGTGGATGTTGATATATGTGAAAATGATCACGAATCACAGAAAACACAACACAACTGAAAAACCTCTCAGGTCACACCATCCTAAACAGGTATTGTCTGTGTTTAGCTGCTGATACCTGGTGACAGACTTTCCCCCCGTGTCTCACTTAGTTGGAGCTTGATAAGCTCTTGTTGGGGCACTTTTTCACCCATCACTCTTACTTTAGTTCCAGCGCAGCTGTAGATTGAAAGGGTAAAACACGTTGATCAACCTTGTTGTCTTCCTCAGCATCAGTGTGCAAATCTTTAAAACTCTGAGTAGGTTTTGTGGTTCTGGAATCCTCTTGTAATTGCTGGCATGAATCTTGAGCGGTTCAACTTTGACTTTAACCTCAGTCTGGGTTCACAGAAGTATCTGGAATCGTCTTTGAAGATCTCTTATCACTTTTCTGGTTTGTATGGGAGTGGGGTTTTTTTATGCACATTGTGCCTTAACCTACTGTTTCAAAACTAGTGCTGAGCTTTTCTGGAATTCGCCACTTTGAAAGGGTTTCTTTGCGCAAGGTTTTTGCATCTTATTTGCAAGAAAGGAAATCTGCTGCTTATTTTGAAAACATCTCAGCAAACACCAAGCATGTTTCTTTACATTCACATGGCCTGAGTTCAATGTCAAAGTCCATGTGTAGATGATAAAAAGACTTATCTGGGTGTGGATGTGCTGCCTGTAGCCTTTGAATGCCTGTATTATTACTTGCACAAATCATACAAGAGTTAAAAGATTATTGAAAGGGTAATTACAGAATCTCTTTGTAAACCACTGTTGCTGTTTTTGTTGTAAAATCCCTCCTTTTAATAGATGGTTCTTTCCATGTGTCAGTGTAGCATAATAAGAGCATCATCTCTATCTCATCGTGTCACATTAAGCTGGTTGGTGTTCTTCATGAGCCTTTGGTCAGTTCACTGCTCTTGACTCTTGTGCTGCTGGACTCCTTTTCTTGGCTGTTTGTGCTGTCTGGACTCTGTTGGGGCTCAGAGTCACTGGTCTCCCTGTATGTTTTAGGCTTGGCACACTGGTGTCCACTGCGGTTTGGTCTTTGTTTTTGTTTGGGGCCACCTGGGGTTTCTGGGCTCATCTGGGTTTTTGTTAACACTTTATGTGTTGGTGTTCAAGCTCTAGTGATTTGAGAAGCCTTGATTCGTGTAACAAAACTATGACAGACCCGTCCACATGTTCATGCTTTTCAGAATCTCACACACTTTATTAACACTCAATGTTGCTGTTACAACACGGCTGCAGCTTTCCAGCTGCCAGCAGCGCATCTCGCCTGCAGCTGCATTGCAGATCACACCCCGCCACATACCCCCATCACCCAACTGAGGCCGAGGAAAACATCCAGGTGAACCTACTCCCTCCCCCTGCAAGCGAGAGATTGAATTGGCCCGGACCGTTGGCACCCCTATCTTCTGGCCCAGCAATGGGGAGGTGTCGTTCTTGGTGGCCGCCCGCGCATCCAGCGGTGCCAGTGTCGTAGGTTTGGGACCACCCGCGTATCCAGTGGCAGCGGCTCAGGCCGAGCAGCCCTCTGTGGCACGTGGACCTCCATCTCCTCCCACAGCTCATCCACTGCTCTCAGCTGGAGCAGCCCCTCGCACGCCTCCTCCACCATCCACTGATCCAGTTCTTCATCTACCTCCGGCTAGAGCAGCTCCTCCTCCACCTCCGCTAGGCGTAGACCGTGACGCACCTCCAACTCCAGTGACTGCGTGGCAAGCCCCCGCCAGGCACAAGCCGCTGCCAGGCACAAAAGGAGTGTGGATGGGTGCAGCAGCAGGCTGCAAACTAATCATCTTGTTGTTTCTACTGCTTCAGGCTGTATTTTCTGTCTTGGGTTGTAAGTTTCAGACCACAGTGGAGTGGGTGTGATTGGTTGTCCATGATGGAGAACCGTTTTTTTCAGTTACCTTCTGTCCTTTGTAGGTTGCATTATTTGGTTATTATTTGATGTATTCTTTAAAAAAATACAAGTACTATGGCCCATGAAGCTGTAAATCAAATGGAAGTTAAAACCCAACTTTGTCATATAACAACATGTCTTTTGTTGTCATAAAAGTGTTGACTCAAGGACTCTTTGACTTTTACTATCTTTCATGGTTCCCATGACAGATAGTAAATGTTTCTTAGGTCTCATTTGATATTTTGTTTAGGTTGCTTGTTCTTCCTAGTTTAAACATTTGTTTTTCTAGTTCTTAGTTTCTTCTTCATTTAATCTGTTCCCTTTTGTGCTCTGGTTGTTTTGGTGTCGTCTGTGTTCTCCCCTGCCCGTCATGTCTATCACCCATGCCTGTTTCTCCCCAAGTGTCAAGCCTGTGCGTCTTGGTCTGCGTGGTTCCTGTTTTATTTTGACAAGCTCTCATCCTGTGTTCAGTTTTGCTTCCTACTGTCCTGTTAGTTTGATTATTTCCAGCTGTCTTCCCTGTTTTCCTCTGCTTATTGTCGTGTCATTCCTGCTGCAGTGTGTTTCCTTGTTCCCCTTGTTTCCATCGCTTATCCTAGTTTCTAGCTTTTTGTTTCCAGTTCTTAGTTTCTAGTTTTAGAGTTTTGTGTTTAGCTATGGTTTATAACTTTACAGCAATAAAACTCCCTTCTTTTGGGTCTACCCTTTGCCTGCCACACAGCCAACCCTGACACTATCAGCATTTTAACAACAACCAGCTTTTTTTTTATGATTAATATTTTATTGTACTTTTTAGAACACTACAGTCCACTGCGGAGACAGATTACATCGCATAAAAAAAACATCAGCATAGCAGCAGAACAGTAGAGAATACCAAACCAAAATGAGGGGGGGGGGGGCAAACAAAGCAAGAGATAAACAAAAGCATGGAAAGAAAAACAAAAACAACAACAAACAAAAAAGGAAAAAAGAAAAAAAAGAAACAAAAACAGCCAGCCTTTGACTATGTGGGTCTTACTGCATGCCACACTCTGACATCCCTGAGAGTGCTTCATCAGAATTCCAATGACTATCCCACTCTAGGGTCTAGTCTGTTCGTTTTATTCTGGACAGATATGGATCCCACTTCAGATGGAAACTCTCCACTTTATTCAGGAGCCTGTATGAGAGTTGTTCTAGTGCAGCGAGTCTCCCTAGTTGAATATGCCATACAGAGACAGGTGGGGTGGAGGGGGCCTTCCACTGGGAGATAATGAGTTTACGCCCCAGCATCAATGCAGTCTGTACCCACTCAGCAGCCTTAGGTGGAGCATAGTTAAGGAGTGATGGGTCTCCCAACACAAATAGTCTTGGTGAAAAAGGAATATCCCATCGTATGGTTGATTTGATAAAGTCATGTATCTCAGTCCAAAAGATTTGGGTTTTAGGACAGCTCCAAATCATATGGGTCAATGTGCCTACCCCAGTCTGACATCTCCAGCATTCAGGGGACTGAATGAGGTTCGCCCTATACAGTCTGTGTGGCGACCAGTAAATTCGGTGTAGTAATTTGAATTGGATTAGTCTCGTTCTAAGTTCCCTGGACACCTTTTTACTATTCTGCAACATTGCAGTCCATTCCTGATCTGTAAAAGCCACACCAAGGTCAGATTCCCAAGCTAACCGGAGGGCAGGTAGTCCTTTACTCGTGCCCGTAACAAGCATTGAGTAATATTTAGAGACTTCACGACCCCCCCCCCCCAAAAGATTTTTTTGATGTAGCTGAGATATTCAATATTTGGAGGTGGTGTGGAGGAGGAACCAAAGGTTTTGAGCAATAAGTGCCGGAGCTGCAAGTACCTCCAAAACTGACTTTGTGGCAACTGAAACTGTGCTTTAAGGTCGTTGAAGGACTTGAGAATCCTCCCCTGATACAGGTCTCCGAGAACAAGTATCCCTCTCTGGACCCACAGTCTCCAGAAAAACGGCGATTTATTAATGCAGAGTTTGGGATTGAGCCATATGGAAGCCTCAGTGTGAAGGTGGGAGTTAAAATTTAGTAGCAAGGCCACCTTCTTCCAGACCGTCTGCAGGAAAGAAAGAATGGGGTGGGTTTGTATATCTGGTGGGAGCTTGGTGGTTAAAATGTGCATCGGAGGGAGTGGTGAGCACAAAGTACTCTCCAGACTAAGCCACGGGGGGGGGGCTCGTTCTGGAGGGAGAGCCCAGTGAACCATGTGTCTCAGACTGAAAGCATAATGGTAAAATAGTAGATTTGGGACCCCAGGCCACCCGACTCCACTGGTTGCTGTAGCTTTTTAAGCTTTATTCTAGGGCGTCTGTTATTCCATATGAATTGGTTGCATAATCTGTCAAATTGATGGAAATATTTTGATGGGATTTTTAGCGGGAGTGTTTGTAGTAGGTAATTAAATTTTGGAGCACAATTCATTTTGATGATGTTAACTTTACCCCAAAGGGTGAGGAACAAAGGGGACCATCTAATTATGTCGGTTCTGAACTTGTCCAATAGAGGTTCAAAATTAGCCTGGACTATGTTGTGTAACAAACGGGGGAATGTAATGCCCAAGTATTTAATACCAGTCTGAGGCCAGCTGAAATCCCCTGGCTGGAACAGGGTTTTGGGGCAGAAGGCTGTCAGAGGGAGCACTTCAGACTTTGACCAATTTACTCTATATCCTGATATATTAGAGAACTGGTTAATAATTCTCAAGAGAGCAGGTAGAGATCGTTCTGGCTGTGATATTAGGACCAGGGCATCATCAGCATAGAGCATCAATTTGTGGTTATTATTGTGGACCTGGATACCTGGATAATCAGGGTCTCTACGTATTGTCGCTGCCAGAGGCTCTAAAGCTAAAGCAAAAAGCAGAGGACTCAGTGGGCAGCCCTGTCTTGTACCCCTGTGGAGGTCGAAGGACTGTGATATAATACGGTTCGTTAGTATTGATGCTCTCGGATTGTTGTAGAGAAGTTTGACCCACCTTATGAATTTTGGGCCAAAGCCAAATGCTTCCATTACACAAAATAGAAAACGCCACTCCACCCTGTCGAATGCTTTCTCTGCATCTAGGGAGAGGGCTATAGCTGGAGAAAAGTCCCCCGTAGGGGATTTATTCTGGGTTGCCCACATAATATCAATTAGGTGTCTAATATTATCGGCAGAGCAGCGAGTCCGAATAAAGCCAACTTGGTCGGGGTGTATTAAGTAAGTCATGACCTTATCTAATCTGGTTGCTAGTAACTTGTCTAAAATTTTGCAATCACAATTGATCAAGCTTATTGGCCTGTAACTCTTACAGTCAAGCGGGTCTTTGTTTTTCTTTAAGACAAGGGAAATAAGTGCCTCTGACAGTGTTGGTGGCAGGCTGCCCTTATCCAGGGCTTCCTCAAACATTTGCAGGAGTAAAGGGGAGAGCTCCTCTGCAAAGTTCCTGTAAAACTCTGCTGTAAACCCATCCAACCCAGGGGCCTTGTCAATTGGGAGATTTTTGATTACCCTTAAGATCTCTTCCTTTGAAATTGGGGCGTCCAGGGAGTCCACCTGTGTCCTAGAGAGAGTTGGGAGGTTGAGGGGGGAGAGAAAACTGTTAATTTCCTGAGAGTTTGCTTGTATTTCTGAGGAGTAGAGTTGCATATAGAAATCTCTGAAGGCTTCATTCACTTCAGAGGGTTTTGACACCATAGTGCCATCCTGTGCTCTAATTGCTGCTATGATAGTCTGAGCTTCTTTTTGTTTAATATATCTTGCAAGCAGTTTGCCAGGTTTATCTCCATCTTCGAAGTATTTCTGCCTAGCCCGAAATAGAGAAAACTCCATTTTCTGAGTCAAAATTGAGTTAAACTCATATTTAAGTCTAGTTAGGTGGGTCAGATTTGCCGAGCTCATGTCTGCCTTAAAAGCGGCTTCAGCTATGGCAATCTTCCTCTCCAGGTCTATCTGCTTGGACAGAGCAGTTCTTTTCCTATATGAGGCATGCTGGATGATGAACCCTCTAATAAAAGCTTTCAAAGCTTCCCATGCTACACCCGCACTGGGAGCTGTAGAGAGGTTGATTTCTATATAAGAATTGATCTGCTCTCTCAAGGAGTGGAAAAAGTTGGGATCATGTAAAAGGCTTGAGTTTAGCCTCCATCTGGGAGACTTGGGGGGGTACCAAATGAGCTCAGATGTAGGAGCACCGGGGCGTGGTCAGAAACGTGTATACTACCAATAGAGCAGGACATTGCTGAGGGCATGATAGAATTTGACACAAGAAAATAATCTATTCTTGACAGAGTGTTGTGGGGGGCAGAATAAAAGGTGTAATCTCTTGCGGATGGGTTGAATACTCTCCATACGTCCACCAAACCCAAGGTCCTACACATTTTTATAGCGACCGAAGCTGATCTAGAGTGTCGCTGTGAGGGAGTGCTTCGATCCAGTATATCATCCATGGCTAAGTTGAAGTCCCCTGCTATCAGGATTGGATGACCTAAACGCATTTAGCTTTGAAAACAACACAAAACTCCTCCCTCTATCACATTTATCACACTGAGAGCACCCTTCCTGGTGAACACACCATCTGCGGACATTGCAGGGCAGCAGTCATGTGCACGATGATGAACGTGATACAAGCTTTAGCTCTTTCTTGTTTCTGTAAGTTTGCTCTATTACTCCTTGACATCATTAGCTAATCTTTTATTGCATTTTTAACCTGTAATAATTTAAACACATTTGCTTATTAGTAACTTTTCACTCACAGGTGTAGCACCATGTAGAGCAATTAAACATCTCATTGTTTCCACAGTTTCAGGCTGGATTGCTGCCTCAGGTTCTGAGTTTCAGACCTCAGAGGTGCAGGCAGGTGAAACTGTCACTCTGCAGTGCCCCAGGATTTACACATATGACGTTACGACTTTCTGGTTCAGACTGGTCAACGGAACCACAGCCAACTCTATCGCTTTTAAGCAAGCGTCTAGTTCAAATGTTAACTACAATGCTGCGTTTCAACCTGGAAAATTTGAAATGACACAAAACATCTCTGCTCTCTTCCTCAAAATCAAACAAGTGGATGTGTCTGACTCTGCGCTGTATTTCTGTGGATATTTCTCAGAAGGACGTCTAAATTTAAGCGTCATGCAATTAAAGGTTGGAGGTAAGATTATTGTAAAGTCTTTGCCTCCTCATTCTTCGGTTATTACTCTTTTAATTTATATTACATATGCAATGTAATTATTGTCAACACGCTGTATACAAAGACTATGGTGGTTATAGATTAAGATAAATATAGAAATGAGGACTAAAAAAATCAAGGCTTTATTTTTCAATAGGCACCGATGAGCCTCAGGATGACATGGACTGCATCTCTAAACGTAAGTCAACATTTCTTTTATTGTGCAGATGATTAAAAACACATGAATGTGAAATAAATTTCAGCCGTGTCGCTTTTTACCTTTATTTTTGTATTAGAGGCTCACGAAGTAGCAAAGCTGACGAGTGTCACCCTGGGTGTTCTGTCTGTTTTCCTCTTAATGGTCATCACTGTTCTGGTTGTTCAACACGGGAAATCAGGTACTTTTTACTTCAACTCTGTGTTTCTCTTATTTGGTGAAATGTCAACTATATGAAAAAATACAATGTTGCCACAAAGTCTTAGCTTTTAATGTCACTGTATTGTTCACTGAATTGATGATCATGTCTTTGAATTATCAGCTAACGAACATGAAAATAAGAATCCAGAACAATTTGAGGTGGGAGCCTTTTTATACAGTATGCTGCAATGTTTGAATATTTTGATGCTTGCAGCTTTGAGCCAGTTCAGTTATTTTATTTCTGTACTTTTAATTACAGAGTCTGGACCCTGCCACCCTGAAGGATCCAGCACTGCAATCAGCAGTACAAAGACGCAGGAGGCCTGCAGCAGAAACTCATGTTATTTATACTACCAACAGAAAAAACTAATTTCCCTGCTGCTTCCTGTTTTTATTTCTATTTCCTGTCTACTTTTGGCTGCATCTTCACCCCATCAGCCCCTATTTGTTTTGTTTGCTGCATAGACTGCCTGCCACTGTATGCAGGAAGCTGCTGTACACTGTCCTTTAACAGATATGATCAGGCACTTTTTTCAGTATGTGATTCTAGATTTTTTGTTGCATTTACCTCAACCTCAAACCAGCAGGAGACAGAGAGCCTGCAGCTGAGAGAGAAGTAAAATTCATGTTGCTTAAGCTGCCAGCAGATAGTAAAGTTTAAAAAGAAGCTGTGAAACCTCATCTACTTGTTTTGATTACATACAGTGTTGGGGAGTAACGGAATACATGTACCGCTGTTACGTATTTAAAATACAAAATATGAGTAACTGTATTCCGTTACAGTTACCGTTTAAAAAGGTGGTATTCAGAATACAGTTACTTTGTTGAAATAAATGGATTACATGGCGGTACTTCCCTGTTTCATATTGTGGCGGGTCAGGACTGTTTAGGTTTTGTTTGACAGCTACGTTCTGTTGTTCTAGGCGGCAGCGTTACGGTTGCCATGGTTACAGGGTGACGCTCTCTTCCTGCGACTGTGTGTTTCCTGGGTGAGAGAGCGCCTTTTTGTTGTTGTTGTTGTGCTAAGCTATGCCGAGCAGTTTGGTAACAGCGGTGTGTTTCTGTTGGAAAATAAACGGCTGTGCTTCCTGGCAACTCAGGGTAGCAAGACCAAACGACACCTCTGTCTCCTCCTTGTCTGAGCTTGCCACAGTATGTTTGGCTTGTTTCCTCCGAAACAATAAGTTCTGTTGGAGCAGCCTTTCAATGCCTCTCTCTGTCTCTCGCCTCACAAGCAAAGTTGACCCAGACAACAAAGTAAAGCTATTTTTCGGCTACGAACCCGACGTATTAGCCAGAGGTCCCTTTACTACGGTTCGGAGCTGCAGACCTTCAGTCATAGCAATAAATCACACAGCAATAGTACATTCATGTAGTTGTAAAAAGCATGATAATATATTAAGTAATCCAAAGTATTCAGAATACGTTACTCTCATTGAGTAACGTAACGGAATACGTTACAAAATACATTTTGGGGCATGTATTCTGTAATCTGTAGTGGAATACATTTTAAAAGTAACCTTCCCAACACTGATTACATAATGTCAGACTTTGCGGATTTTTAGAAAAATAATTACAATTATTTAATGAAAGTGATTAAAACTGCAGCCATGCACCCTTTGAAGACAGATAAATGGATAAATGGACAAAGTCTGCACCACAGGGAGATTTCCGCACTAACAACAAATATGACATGACATCATTAATTCAAATACTAAGAGAAACATTATTTACAAAACTCTCTTCTTGCAGGTGTAACCAGTGTGTTTCTGTGTTGTGTCTGACAAAGAAGGGTAAAAAAAAGAAAGACCTCCAAGTATTTACTTGGAGGTCTTTCTTTTTATTATTATTATTTAACTTGCTCGCTCCAGCTCCTCTCCCACAGGGGAATTGTAAGGGGAGGGGCCCAAGGGGGACACTGTATTCATAGGGTTGCACCAAAGAAGAAGAACAATGAGGAGGGGCTCTAACTGATAATGAATATAACTAAAGGCTTGAAGGTCCTAACAGTCAGGTATAAAGAACAGCTACTGTGTAATTATAACAATATGTAATCTATGACTGGGTTACACTGGTCTTATATGCAAAAACAAAAATAATTAAATCATTGGAGCTATGGTGTAAGGTATGTTTCTCTTAAATTAATTCCATCAAATTTTATATAAAACACAAAAGTGATTTTAGTTTGAATACACTGACATTTCTATTATCTTGTATGAGAAAAGAGAAGTTGTCTTTCCTGACATTTGAACAAACAAAGTTTGTAGCAACACTGTTTATCAAAGGCTTTGAGCATTGCAATGAAACCACACGCAAAAATAGCTGAACTGCTTTCACATAAAAGTTTCACATCTCTCTTTCAGCTGTTTAGGTCAACTGCTTTAATGCATTTGAAAAGGGTGACATGCTTTTAGAGGAAAAAACACTGATCCACTAACAGGCTCTACTCTGAAGGCCAGGCTAGTTTCATTTGACAGAAAGCAGCAAAAACTAAGTTTGGCCTCTTTGAGTCTTTTAAATTGTTCCTCATACTCAATGAGCTTGTAAAGGTTAATCATCATATTTAGAGAGGATTACCGCAAGTACGTGTCAGACTGGGTAAGGCATGTGATGTGAAACAAATTGACTGAGAACTAAAATCAAACTGATTTTCAGATATTTATGGAAAGATTGTTGAAGCCTTTGTAAAGACATCAATACTGCATGAACAGTCTTATCACAAGGATTGTGACAGCTCCTTTATACTCATTGTGTGGATAGAGTGGGTATAAAGGATCTTTCTTTTCCGTGGTTGGGAATTCTTACCATCATGCTGATGCTGGTGGTGGATTTCCACAGGTGCAGACCCACCACACCGACACCAGTGAACATCTGGGGAACTGACAGTGGGATAGTGGACTGATGCTCATTAATTGAATGGTCAGAGCTGACTCTACCTGCTCAGGAAGCTTTTGAAGTGTAGCAGGTGCTCCTGAAGACCTTTTCTGACTCTGTGGTGGCATCAGCCATCTTCTATGGTATCTGTTGAAACAGCAGCTTTTTTTTTTTTTTTTTTTTTTTTTGTGTCCCGTTTGGATCTTTAGCCATCAGAATTGTTGTTTTAAGGCCAAGAAAGATGCCAAGCGGATTTATTTTACCAAGTGGATCATCATGGCCTTGCCATATTGGTCCATTTGATTGACCTTTATTATAATTATGAATTTATTTTATTTTCAGTTGCTACAAACGGGAAAGAGATGACTGGGGGATAGGACAGGGAGAAAGAATGAAAGAAAGAGAGGGAGAGAAAGAAAACCAAAGGGGAGAAGAGACGGTGAGAAGGGGGGGAAGAAAAAAAAACAAAAAAAAAAAACAAGCAAAACAAAAAAAACCCACCTGGATCACCTGTATGGAGAAAAAAAAACAGAAGAGAAAGCAAACAACAAAGAGCAACATAATAAAAAAAAACAAACAGCACCATCACAATAAACTAGCTAGCAGTAGATATCAGTAGATACTAAATAATAAACGATATTGTGCAGCACGCAAGATAGACAGCGCACAATGTGCTTTGAGGCAGCAGCCAAGAAAGCTGTAGTCCGCGTCTGTGAACACCCATGTGTACACCTGTGTGCATACCTGTGTGGATCAGCATGCTTGCATTCCAAAGGTTTCTCCATGTAACGATCTGCTAGGGAGTGTGGGGAGCCACAGCCCCGTCCTCCAGGGTATGAAGCAGGTATGGAGGAGATCAAAACTCCAGACATCCAGAGGCCCCCAGAACACAAGAGACCAAGGAAGACTAACAGAGGGGCAGCTGCGCCACTGTCCCCAGTAAGAGCTGAGGAGAGTCCCAGGTGAGGGCTCACTCAGCAGCCGCGGAGCAGAAGCCAGGGGGGAGTTGCAGTGACGTGCCCGTGAGCTCCGCCAGCAGCCAGCCGTGCCTGAGTGACCGAGCCCCAGGCCGAGAGGCCGGGGGCACCCCACCTCCGAAGTGGCCCGAGCGAGCCCCAGGTTCCAGGCCCCGATAAGCGGCCGCCAAGGAGTGAGCCGGTGTGTACCCGGACGCCCACCCCCAGACACAAAGAACCACCAACACACCGACACCTGAGGGAGTCCGCCACTGGCAGGGGAAGTGGTGGTGGGTGGAGATAGGCCTCCAAACCTTGGAGGGCCTGAGATGTCCCCAGAGAGGTGGCGTCTGATACCCAACCTGACATATAGACACAGACATACAGGCACACACAGATAAACATCCATTCCCACCCTCATGCTCTCATATGCACTTACTCCACACTCAACCAACGTGGAGACAGACATAAAGAGATGCTGTACACACGATCACACTCCCCAAGCGTACTCTACGAACCGGGTCTAGGTACCCTTGCCCCTGGAGGGGGAACTGCACCCAGACCCAGGTGGTGTTTCCCTTTTCCCTGCGGTGGGGAGAGGCAGACCGCCCCGACTCCGCAGCAGCAGGGAGGCCCCACACTCCAGACTGCAGTCGGACGGCCAACTCCTCCTAGCCCCCCCACTCCAGCAGGCCGCAGAGAACGGGGGTGAGAGAAGACTCCAAACCTCCCTCCACCTGCTCATTGTAGTGTTGATGCATGTGTGTTCTAAGGTGCAATTAAAACCCAGGAGGGCATGGAGCTACCTGCCAGAGAGCAGCAGGTAAGCGCATGGTTCCTCCTGCTAGCCCTCAATGTCTACGTGTATTCAAAATTGAGAGGTGGGCAACGACGCCAGGGGTGAGGTATACAACCTGATGGTAATTTGGACTCCGTGTATCGTGCCCACCCCCAAGATCCTATATGTATGTGTAATGAGAGTGTGAGTAATGTGAATGTCTAAGTTGTGGGATAAAATTGAGGCAGAGGCAGCCAGAAGGGGACAGAGGGGGGGTAGCCTCCTCTGCACCCTGGTGACATACCCCTACTCCAAAGCCCTGCATGTGTGGGTGGTTGTGGTGGAGCGGGAAGAGGGAGGCAGCTGGAGATGGGGAGTGAAGGAAGGGAGGGGCAGGTGACCCCTCCCTGGGGCCAGCTCCCCCGCTGACCCCAGTAGGCACTCCCATACTCCGCGACCCGCCAGGGAAAGGGGGCCCAGGCCCATCCAGACCGGGGCCCAGCGCAGCAGCTCCCCCCGGCCCCACAGAGCCCGGGACAGTCCACCCAACCCCACCACAGAGAAAACTGCACCCACCCCACCATCCACTCTTCTTCCAGACTACATGAGACAATAGACGCCCAGACTGAGATCTTCCTCCACCTCTCCTGTATCTCCCCCTCCTGCAGAGAGTTCCTGTTGAAACAGCAGCTTATCTGCAGCTGAAAGGAAGTGGTTGGATAAGCTCATCAGGAAGGCCAGCTCTGTCATGCCCATTGACTCAGTGCTGGTGGTAGGAGACAGAAGACTGGCAATTAAATCATCAATGTCTGCACTACATGCATGAATCTGTTGGAGACCTGGAGAGCTCCTTCATTGACAGACTTGGACTTTATAATTATCACTGCTCCCAGCAAACACATGACAGGGGGAGAAACAATCAGTCACATTTATCTCTGAAGGAGTAAATACACCCTGTGGGAGTTCAAAGCATATTGGATGCCTCGCAAAATCACTTGTGGGAATGAAATGACCACAGAGAACTGGAATTTAGTGTGGTTGATATGACAAATGAACTCACAGCAGTAATTGTTATTGTTATTAGGGTTGATTATAAGTAGGTCTACTTGCCATACAGAGAATTCACTAAGAATTTATTAGTGAAGTAGTTGTGAGATTCAAATAGTGTACGCACAATTTTATTTGGATAAAATTTAAGACTAGAGAAGAAGCTGAAACTCTCAGGAAGAAAGCACCTTGAGTGATTCTTCAAGCCTTTCCAGCGTTTGTGTTTATGTGGATGTTGATATATGTGAAAATGATCACGAATCACAGAAAACACAACACAATTGAAAAACCTCTCAGGTCACACCATCCTAAACAGGTATTGTCTGTGTTTAGCTGCTGATACCTGGTGACAGACTTTCCCCCCGTGTGTCACATAGTTGGAGCTTGATAAGCTCTTGTTGGGGCACTTTTTCACCCATCACTCTGACTTTAGTTCCAGCGCAGCTGTAGATTGAAAGGGCAAAACACGTTGATCAACCTTGTTGTCTTCCTCAGCATCAGTGTGCAAATCTTTAAAACTCTGAGTAGGTTTTGTGGTTCTGGAATCCTCTTGTAATTGCTGGCATGAATCTTGAGCGGTTCAACTTTGACTTTAACCTCAGTCTGGGTTCACAGAAGTATCTGGAATCGTCTTTGAAGATCTCTTATCACTTTTCTGGTTTGTATGGGTGTGGGGTTTTTTATGCACATTGTGCCTTAACCTACTGTTTCAAAACTAGTGCTGAGCTTATCTGGAATTCGCCACTTTGAAAGGGTTTCTTTGAGCAAGGTTTTTGCTTCTGCACCTGCATCTTATTTGCAAGAAAGGAAATCTGCTGCTTATTTTGAAAACATCTCAGCAAACACCAAGCATGTTTCTTTACATTCACATGGCCTGAGTTCAATGTCAAAGTCCATGTGTAGATGATAAAAAGACTTATCTGGGTGTGGATGTGCTGCCTGTAGCCTTTGAATGCCTGTATTATTACTTGCACAAATCATACAAGAGTTAAAAGATTATTGAAAGGGTAATTACAGAATCTCTTTGTAAACCACTGTTGCTGTATTTGTTGTAAAATCCCTCCTTTTAATAGATGGTTCTTTCCATGTGTCAGTGTAGCATGATAAGAGCATCATCTCTATCTCATCGTGTCACATTAAGCTGGCTGGTGTTCTTCGTGAGCCTTTGGTCAGTTCACTGCTCTTGACTCTTGTACTGCTGGACTCCTTTTCTTGGCTGTTTGTGCTGTCTGGATTCTGTTGGTTCTCAGCAGGGGCCTTGGGCACTGGTCTTCCTGTATGTTTCAGGCTTGGCGTACTGATGGCATGCACTGCGATTTGGTCTTTGTTTTTGTTGGGGCCACCTGGGGTTTCTGGGCTCATCTGGGTTTTTGTTAACACTTTATGTGTTGGTGTTCAAGCTCTAGTGATTTGAGAAGCCTTGATTCGTGTAACAAAACTATGACAGACCCGTCCACATGTTCATGCTTTTCAGAATCTCACACACTTTATTAACACTCAATGTTGCTGTTACAACATGGCTGCAGCTTTCCAGCTGCCAGCAGCGCATCTCGCCTGCAGCTGCATTGCAGACCACGCCCCGCCACATACCCCCATCACCCGACTGAGGCCGAGGAAAACATCCAGGTGAACCTACTCCCTCCCCCTACAAGCGAGAGATTGAATTGGCCTGGACCGTTGGCGCCCCCAGCTTCTGGCCCAGCAATGGGGAGGTGTCGTTCTTGGTGGCCGCCCGCGCATCCAGCGGTGCCAGTGTCGTAGGTTTGGGACCACCCGCGTATCCAGTGGCAGCGGCGGCGCAGCAGCCGTTGAAGTGCACTGAGGCTTCCAGGTGGTTCGGCCGGTGTCATGCTGCATCTCCCCAATCTCGGACTGCGCAGGTCCTCCAGACTAATTGACCTCAGGCTCAGGCCGAGCAGCCCTCTGTGGCACGTGGACCTCCATCTCCTCACACAGCTCATCCACCACTCTCAGCTGGAGCAGCCCCTCGCACGCCTCCTCCACCATCCAGTTCTTCATCTACCTCCGGCTGGAGCAGCTCCTCCTCCACCTCCGGCAGGCGTAGACCCTGACGCACCTCCACCTCCAGTGACTGCGTGGCAGGCCCCCGACAGGCACAAGCTGCTGCCAGGCACAAAAGGAGTGCGGATGGGTGCAGCAGCAGGCTGCAAACTAATCATCTTGTTGTTTCAGACCACAGTGGAGTGGGTGTGATTGGTTGTCCATGATGGAGAACCGTTTTTTCAGTTACCTTCTGTCCTTTATAGGTTGCATTATTTGATTATTATTTGATGTATTCTTTAAAAAAATACAAGTACTATGGCCCATGAAGCTGTAAATCAAATGGAAGTTAAAACCCAACTTTGTCATATAACAACAGGTTGCTTGTTCTTCCTAGTTTAAACATTTGTTTTTCTAGTTCTTAGTTTCTTCTTCATTTAATCTGTTCCCTTTTGTGCTCTGGTTGTTTTGGTGTCGTCTGTGTTCTCCCCTGCCCGTCATGTCTATCACCCATGCCTGTTTCTTCCCCAAGTGTCAAGCCTGTGCGTCTTGGTCTGCATGGTTCCTGTTTTATTTTGACAGGCTCTCATCCTATGTTCAGTTTTGCTTCCTACTGTCCTGTTAGTTTGATTATTTCCAGCTGTGTTCCCTGTTTTCCTCTGCTTATTGTCGTGTCATTCCTGCTGCAGTGTGTTTCCTTGTTCCCCTTGTTTCCATCGCTTATCCTAGTTTCTAGCTTTTTGTTTCCAGTTCTTAGTTTCTAGTTTTAGAGTTTTGTGTTTAGCTATGGTTTATAACTTTACAGCAATAAAACTCCCTTCTTTTGGGTCTACCCTTTGCCTGCCACACAGCCAACCCTGACACTATCAGCATTTTAACAACAACCAGCTTTTTAATAATGCATGTGTTTAAAGCTGAGAAAAAATGAAACATCACTCTTCTTCTTCTTCTTTAAAGTAAAGACAAAAAATAATCTTGCAAAAAGCCCTTTAAGACTAAACACGTGTGTCATGACTCTATGACCTAAACGCATTTAGCTTTGAAAGCAACACAAAACTCCCACCTCTATCACATTTATCACACTGAGAGCACCCTTCCTGGTGAACACACCATCTGCGGACATTGCAGGGCAGCAGTCATGTGAACGATGATGAACGTGATACAAGCTTTAGCTCTTTCTTGTTTCTGTAAGTTTGCTCTATTACTCTTTGACATCATTAGCTAATCTTTTATTGCATTTTTAACCTATAATAATTTAAACATATTTTCTTATTAGTAACTTTACACTCACAGATGTAGCACCATGTAGAGCAATTAAACATCTCATTGTTTCCACAGTTTCAGGCTGGATTGCTGCCTCATGTTCTGAGTTTCAGACCTCAGAGGTGCAGGCAGGTGAAACTGTCACTCTGCAGTGCCCCAGGATTTACACATATGACGTTATGACTTTCTGGTTCAGACTGGTCAACGGAACCACAGCCAACTCTATTGCTGTTAAGCCAGTGGCTAGCATTGTTAAGTACAATACTGAATTTCAACCTGGAAAATTTGAAATGACACAACCAACCTCTGATGTCTTTCTCAAAATCAAACAAGTGGATGTGTCTGACTCTGCGCTGTATTTCTGTGGATTTGTCTCAGAGGCACGTCTAAATTTCAGCGTCATGCAATTAAAGGTTGGAGGTAAATTGTTGTAAATTCTTTGTCTGCTCATTCTTCGGTTATTACTCTTTTAATTTATATTACATATGCAATGTAATTATTGTCAACACGCTGTATACAAAGACTATGGTGGTTATAGATTAAGATAAATATAGAAATGAGGACTAAAAAAATCAAGGCTTTATTTTTCAATAGGCACCGATGAGCCTCAGGATGACATGGACTGCATCTCTCAACGTAAGTCAACATTTCTTTTATTGTGCAGATGATTAAAAACACATGAATGTGAAATAAATGTCAGCCGTGTCGCTTTTTACCTTTATTTTTGTATTAGAGGCTCATGAAGTAGCAAAGCTGACGAGTGTCACCCTGGGTGTTCTGTCTGTTTTCCTGTTTATGGTCATCACTGGTCTGGCTGTTCAAAACAGGAAACTTCAGATGGGTACTTTTTACAGCTACACAATCGCTCTTATAATCTTTGCTCTTCACAAATGTATAATTGGTTTATGTAATAGAATAACACTAATTTGTTTTTTGTGGATCAGCAAATAAAGAAGAACAGAATCCGGACCACAGCACGGTGAGTCAATCTAAAAATGTACTTTTATGCTCTGATTAGCAGCGCTTAAACAAAATGTGCCTGTACAGCATTACAGTGCAAAATGACATCGTATAAAGGGAGAAATAAGATTTATAGTTTGTATGTTCCAATTAGCTGTTGACTAATTGTCTTCTTTCCTTTAGAAATGTAACATAAACACTTCATTGTTATTGCTTATATTTGTCTATAATTATAATTAATATGTATATAATACTCATAATAAATGAACACTGAATGTGCTTTTCACAGAATCGTGGATCTGATGAGGTGAACTATGCTGCAGTGACAGTTCGACCAAAACCAAAAAGAAGAGAGATCGAGCCGAATGTGATCTATGCTTCCACCAGATAGAATCAGCAGGCGACTTGAACTGCCTGATGAGGTTATCATGACTTAGTGTGGAAATGAAAAACTCTTGTTAGAAAAAAATAAAATTCTTTGCTGTGGTGAACCAATGCTAACTGAATTTTCACATGTGTTTTCCTGTTAATTCTAAGTACTTACTTTGTCCATCAAAGTCTATTTAGCCAAACAAACATGTAATGTGATTGTTAATCAAATGGAAATCTGCACATGACCTGAACAGAAACAGTCGGTACTTGATGACTATAAATCTCAAATCAGATTCATGGCTCTGATGGCCCAAAATATGCTGCAGTGACATTTCAACCAAATGCAAAAAGAAGAGCGATCGAGACAGACACGATCTATGCTGCCACCAGACGGACTCACTATGTAACTGGAAATGATGCTGTATCATATTAATGATATGATGCAGCAATTCTAACTCTGCAGTGAAGAAACAATGCTACTGTAATTGTACATGTGTATGTTCTGTTTTATTAATTCTTAATATTTTCTTGCTCATTTAAAATCTTTGTCGCCAAACAAACATAATGCTAAATGTCTTGAACAAACATAACATATATAAATAAAATAGAGTCCAGTTAATATAAATACATCTGAAACTCTTTCATCAGACGATACAACATAAGGTCTCATATATCTGTCAAGGCTCGCGGGGCAACCTGTGTGGAATTATTAAAGGACCCAAGATGCAGGCACTTCTGATGTGAGGGAGCTTTAGTAATGGAGGTTGAAAATACAAAAAGGGGAGGGTGGCGAAAAACAGAACAGAGCCTGGACCCAAACTGGGAAAACTACACATTAAACAAACCTGAAACCTAGAGACACAAATGGAGATGCAAGGAGACGTAGACAGATGCAGGGAAACCACTTCAGATGACGGAGGGGGATAACACAGATGAACCAGCAACTAACAGACGCAGACACAAGGCTTAAATACACAGAGTGATAACGAGAGAATGAGACGCAGAAGGAGGGCACAGCTGGGAGTAATCAGACACGACGGGACAGGGGAAACGTAAACACACTGACATCAGACACGGACCTTTAAAGTAAAACAGGAAACACACACACGCAAAGACACAGACTCAGATGCGGGCTTAACACAGAGACCTGACTACACTAGAGGGGACACACAGGCAGGGATGACACAAAACAGAGGGAGCACAGAATAAACACTGGGAAACCAAAACACCAACAGTCATGATTCATAATAAAATCAAAAGTAAAAGTACAAAAAACAAAAACACTGGGTCTCCGAGCCAGGACCTTGGCAATATCACCCTTGTTGCACATTGCTTTTATATTCATTTGTACATAACATTGATTCCTGCTTTAAAATAACAGCACAATTCTGAAGTGTTCATTAGTGGTCATTGCTTTCCAACAGTTATAAAGTGTTTCATCTTTATAACAACTTTACTCTTCTTAAGCTTCAGTAACTTTTTGTCATGAATTATTCTCAAGTGTATAAATTCTTCAGTGCTATTCATGCATCTTTTGGTGATTTGAAAGTAAACTGTTTTTTGCGTCTGCTTTTTCAGACTGTACATCTGTGTCAGCTCCATGTGGACAACAAACTGAAGCGCTCAAGAAATCAGTACAAACACACAAACTGCTTGTGTGTAGTTTGTCACAGTGTATCTGCTTGTAAAAGGTACAGCTGCTGCGTTTCCCAGGGAGAGAAAAAAGTGTGAGATCATTTTACTCAGACATGGTAAATGGCCTGGTTCTTCTATAGCACTTTTCTACTCTGAGAACAAGTGCTTTGTACAACTTGCCTCATTCACACATTCAAAAAGCACTTTTTTATAAGCTTCCTCCAGGTAAGTTCTTTCTATCTAACATTCATATACATTCATACATATACACACACAGAGCAACTTGGCCAAGGATACTTGGCAGAAGAGGAATATGTGAGGTTATGTTTAAAGGTAAGGATGGCTTAGTGACATTGGATAATACATCATTTTTAAATCAGGTATTGAATCTTTACAGTATGTGAAATTACGTCTTTTTCATATTGTAAAACATCCAAAGAACAAACTGAGGTGTATACTTTGTATGAAACAGGAGCATGGATTATTGTTACAAAATGAGGCCTGGATAAAATAGGTCTTACCTCTGCCAAATGCCTTAAATGATAAAAAGTGGACTTGACAGTAGCCCTAATTCGGGTGTCCAGTTTAAAATCCCAGTCCATCTTAAAACTCAGGTTAGTAACAACAAGTTTAAAATACTCTGCCAGGGGTCCAAAATCAATAGAGAAAGAATCACAAGGTCTGCAAGGACCAAACACGATCACCTCTGTTTGAATGAATTACATTTGAAAAAATTTAGGGCCATCAAAGTTTTAATATCATCTAGACATTCCAGAAGTGGTTTAATAGACAAGCAGAAATATCTTTCTGCTTCAGAGCCAGAAAGATGCCTCTGAAGCATTTTCTGCAAAAAAAACTTTATTGCGCTTGCTTATGTGGTTGCTGATAGGTTTGTAGCTTAAACCTATTCACTGGAACATTCAAGATAATTTAATTACACAGCAAAAGCATTGAACACCAAGTAGGCAAAGTTCTTCATGTTACTCATGCATCCACCCACTTGACCTCTGTCAGATTCTCATCTGCTCCCCCGTAACACTGCTCTTTTATTCAGGTTACATGAATAAGCATAGGTTCATTAACATATGACGTCTACATACAAACTGTAGCTCTCTTCACGACAACACAGACACAGGTCGGTTCTTTGAAATGGGCGTTTATTACTTGGGCCTTCTCTCCTCAGCTTCACCATCACCAGTACGCCGATACGCCATTACGCCAATACGCCGTGAGAACTGGTCACGAGCGAACAGTACAAACCAATTAGCAACTTTACAGTACACATATTAAGTCAAACACAAATAAAAAAAACATTTCTCAAATGACAAATACCTCGTTGGCTGCTTGTCCTGAAAAGAGGTCCTTAAGTCCTTGTATTGCCTTTTCTTTTAGCAAACTTTTAGCTTAAAATCGCTTCATGAGAGACATCTGCTCCCTCGCAGTCCATGAAAAGTCTCGTGTACTCTCGTTAAGGGTATTCTCACGAGACACTAGCTCTTACACTTTACACATGTACATTTCAAATAAAGACATTTCAACACAAACTATATATATTCATGAAATTATGTAACTTATTATAAATCAGTCATCTACATCATGAAATCTACACAGAACATTTTAACAGCATTTACACAAACAAAGAGCAGCTTGCCTGTGCGTTGTGTAAGTGTGCGTGTGTGCGTGTGTGTGTGGTCAGAGTGTGACCCCATAAACCTAAACCTAAACCTGCTGGTCTGGAAGTCCAGCAGTTCATCTAAACAAAAGGCACTTAGACTAAAACAGATATAGCTACGTTTATCCTACCATAAAACAATAAGAGAAGGTATGCCCTCTCCCATGCTCCCAGGATGTGGGTGTGAAAGCCAGAACACTCTGGAATGCACACAAAACCTTTGCAGACTATTAAGGATCACACATCCTATCACTACACAATTGATTATACACCTCTAAGCATATATGGTTAAATATTTCTAAGCATAAATGACAATAAAAAATACAAATCTAACAGTTGCAGTTCTACCGGGATTTAAAAATAGTTACGTAAAATGGAGCGTGCCTGCTCTGACCAGCCATAAAGGGTTAAGCAAAACTGGGAGGAAGGTCCAAAAAAAATTTATATTCAATACATTCTGAACCTGAGACCAAAAAGAGGCAGATAAATCTGCCATTGTCACGTCTGCCATATAGTAGAGAAAATGTTGACCCTAATGCAAACACTGACAATATACTTAAGCTGAAAACATGCCTTTAATTGAGGGAGAGCAAACATAAACAAAAACTCAGAAATACAATAACTAAACTAACAAAACCTAAACAGGAAGGAAAATATCATTAAAATGGCCTGTATTTGTATAGCGCTTTACTTAGTCCCTAAGTCCCTAAGCGCTTTACACTACATTCAGTTATTAACCCATTCACACCCATTAATAACCTTTAAGAGTGCTGACTCAGCACTATGGAGGTTTTTTCAAATCTGATTTTCACAGGATTACTTTCAAGCTTGGGTTCAGATTCATGTTCATGTCACTGTTGTCATAGTTAATCCTTGCTTCCCCAGATTAGGTTATATTTTAGTTTTGCCATTGCCTTTTTGTTTCTATGTTTCTCTGTCAGTCTTAATTAAAGGTTTGCTTTTTGTTAAATTCAGTTATGTCCCTCGTGTTTTCCTGCTCTTGGGTCTGCACCACAAACACACCGGACATCCCGGCAATAACAGTAGAGCTCGAAAATTAATCAGCATTATCAGGCTTAGCAGCCTAATTAAAGGAGGGTACGATAACTGACCTTTTTGCTTACATTCAATATATTCTTATTTTGTGCTGTTTGAGTTTTTCTTGACCCTATTGGCAAACATCTGTATTTAGAACGTGATAACTGAAATAGATTCATCTTGGGAAATGAAGTGAAATTAAATGAAGATTAAATTAAATTAGCTGTTACTTGTTAACAGTAATGTGTTGGTTCATGTTACTATCTATAAAATGGCTGAACAGGAATAAACACTGTCTGAGTGAGCCAGTTTGAAATTATTTAAGCACCGGGTGACACTCCGCCTCTATTGTATTCACAGTAGGAAACTGAGAGCAACCTTTCTAGTGAACACACCAACTGCGGGCTTGCAGAGCATCAGACACACAACGATGAACTTCAGCTTTATAACAGCTTTAAATCTCTGTAGCTTCTGTAAGTATAGTTTCTTAACTTGATCATTAACTTATTATTGTTTGTTTAACCCATCATCAACTACATTTGCTTATTACTAACTTTACTATTTAGAGATATCGAATTCCTCATGTTATCTTACAGTAAGTCTCTAAAGAACATTTGTCTGTTTTTTTTTTCATTGTTTCAGGGGGGATTTCCATTTCAGCTTCTGATTTTCAGACCACAAAGGTCCACCCAGGTGAAGATGTGACTCTGCAGTGCACTAACAACTCCAAAATGGACTCTATGACTTTCTGGTTTAGATTGGTCAACAGTACCACAGTCCAATATATCTCTCGTTTGGTAAATTCTAAACGTGAGGCTACATACAGTGATGGATTTCGAAATGGAAAATTTGAAATGACAACCAACATCATAACTCTTTTCCTCAAAATCAAGAAAGTGGATCAATCTGACTCTGGGCTGTATTTCTGTGGATTTCACTCAGATAGACGTCTGCTTTTCAGTGTGACGCGTTTAAACGTTGGTGGTAAGATTATTGCATTATTGTTCTGTAGACTATTATT
The DNA here is from genome assembly GCF_041146795.1 of Maylandia zebra. Classification (NCBI taxonomy): domain Eukaryota; kingdom Metazoa; phylum Chordata; class Actinopteri; order Cichliformes; family Cichlidae; genus Maylandia; species Maylandia zebra. The sequence continues at coordinate 46,765,510 of NC_135169.1, forward strand.
GTAGTCTTTGGTTTGTTTTGGTTCCCATTGTTTTAATACTTCTTTTTCTAATTATGCTACACTTCCTGCATTGCATATACAACAATTTTCTATAATTTGATTATTATTGAATCAATAAAAAAACAAATTCAGTGTCTTGTTTTTGAAAAGACACTGATGAGCCTGCGGATGGCATGGACAGCAAATTTAAACGTAAGATTTTCCTAAAAATGTATTTTATTGTGCATGTGCACATGATTTGAAAGCCATAAAACAGTTTTGGAGGTTTTAATTTTCTGGATTTTTCTAGCAGAAGAACCTGACGTTGTAGCTAAGCTGACGAGCGTCACCTTTGGTGTTCTGTCTGTTTTGCTCCTAATGGTCATCATTGGACTGGTTGTTCAAAACGGGAAACTTCAGCAAGGTACTTTTTAAAACCTACAAAACTTTTTTTGTATTTAATCTTTATTATGTGCTCTACTGAACAGTCAGAGTAACTGTGTTGTTTTTGCCTCCTAGCTTTTAAAGAACAACAAAATCTGGACCAAAGTGAGGTGACTAAATTTAAAATGTACTTTTGTACTTTGACAAGGCCCAAACAAAACTAGCTCATATACCACAAACTAACATTTGATGTGTTGCTACATGTATTTTGGTAAATCTATTTGTGTATGTCTGTATGTTGTCTTGCACATTTTCTACTAAGCAAAACTTAATGGATGTTGATCCATCATATACTTAAAATAATTAATGAAAAATAATAATTACTTCATAAGTAATTATTATTCATTGTGAATGTTCTTTTCACAGAGTCGAGACAATGATGACTTGAACTATGCTACAGTAACGTTTCAGCCGAAAGCAAAAAGAATCCAAATGGAGTCAAATGTGATCTATGCTGCTACCAGATAGTCTCTAGTTTCTCTGCTTCTATAGTGGCACTTTTTTGGTGCATGGTTTAAACACAACTGAGATGAAAATTCTGACACCTGTTAAGTTGCATCTTTCTTGTTACAGAATCTCTAATGAAACAGTAAATACCGCCTATATTTCTGAACAACAGAGTATTTCATTGTGGAACCTGGATCAAACTTTGAGTTGTATATTGTTTATATCATGTGTGGAACCATATGGTAAAAGTTTATATGTTACCAAATAATACAAACGCATGTGAACGATGAGGTAACACACAGCACTGTGTTTGAGTTAGATATATATCTTTGTTCATGACTGGGAAGATTTAATGCTGTCTTATATAGTTTGACTCATACACTTAGTTTGTTTATACCTAGCTTGTTAAAAAAAATTATCTTTCTATTTTTGCTTAAATTGTTTAAACATGCTATGTTTCTGTGTTCTGTTGCAAATAAAATGCCGTTTTATGAGGTTTGCAAGTTATTGTACACTTTTTTTTAAAATTTATATTTGAAACATATAACTTGGTTTAACATAACTGAAACATACTAGTGCTGTCAACATTAATGTGTTAACGCAAATTAATCCTCCATCACGGTCAACGCAATTAAAATTTTTAACACAATTAACGCATCTGGAGTGCAGAATGACTCAAAATCGGTGGATGTTACTGTCAACACATTTCCGGCAGTTTGTCCAAGTGGAGTTGCCTTCACACATGCGCAAATGGGTAGTTGATCTGGTAGTGACGGGCAGCTGAACCAATCAACTCAGTATGGAAGATGATAAACGCACATTGGAAATTTGAGTATTAAAAAAATTACAAGACGGAATAGTCAACTGACATAAAATATTATGCACATTGTGGAAGAAGGAATTTTCTTTTCACCAAAGCACTTCCAGCTTGAAATATCACATTGACGCGATGCATACGTTAGTCCGAGATGCCGCTAGGACTTTGAGTAATGCTTCACCCAGCTTGCGATAAACCACTCACGGAGCATCGGGGACTCAGTAAGTCTACCATGGTCATATTTACTGACACAATGCCAAGTGGATTACAACAAACTACGGACCTATTAATATCATTGACAAGACGCGCTTTACATAGCTTTGATTCCTCGTTTCAAGGACTTGAAGTGCCTCCCCAAGACTTAAGGAGAAAAAGCGGATAAATGAAAGATTTCTTTGTTAGCATGAATGTTCAAGATGTTCAATAAACATGTTAAGTGTGTATGTTTTCCCTTTTTTCTCGAGACTGTTTGCTCATTCAAATTCTGTTTGTTATTCAATTTCTGTTTGAATTTAAGCATACATTCTTTGTGTTTATTCTGAATTAACTTCATTATATTGCATAAATGTCAGTTACAAGCTTAAATATAAAGTTGAAAAAATTTAATTGCAACCAGGATATTGATCAAGTAAATGCGATTAATCGCAATTAATTACAGAAATTGGACGATTAATTACTTTTTAAAAAATTGTACTTTTCTTTTTTTTACTTTTTTAAAAAAAATAAACGATAAAGTGACCTTTTATCAAAAACCACAAAGAGAACCTAAGGCTAGAGTGAGTGACGGCTAAGAGGTTCAACTCACCAGTTTAAGACACAGGCGTCGAACTCCAGGCCTCGAGGGCACACACACACATATATATACATACATATATATATATATATATATATACATACACACATACATATATACACTCAACAAAAATATAAACGCAACACCTTTGTTACTGCTCCCATTCCCCATGGGATGGACGTAGAGACCTAAAATTCATTCCAGATACACAATATAACCATCCCTCCCAAACAGTGGTCACAAATCAGTCCAAATGTGTGGTAGTGGGCACATCTGCTATATTGAGATAATCCATCCCACCTCACAGGTGTGCCACATCAGGATGCTGATCTGACATCATGAGTAGTGCACAGGTGTACCTCAGACTGCCCACAACAAAAGGCCACCCTGGAATGTGCAGTTTTGTCTCACAGCAAAATGCCACAGATGCCACAAGCAATGAGGGAGCGTGCAATTGGCATGCTGACAGCAGGAATGTCAACCAGATCTGTCACCCGTGCATTGAATGTTCATTTCTCAACCATAAGCCGTCTCCACAGGCGTTTCAGAGAATATGGCAGCACATCCAACCGGCCTCACAACCGCAGACCTCGTGTAACCACACCAGCCCAGGACCTCCACATCCAGCAGGTTCACGTCCAAGATCGTCTGAGACCAGCCACCCAGACAGCTGCTGGAACAATTGGTTTGCACAACCAAACAATTTCTGCACAAACTGTCAGAAACCGTCTCAGGGACGCTCAACTGCATGCCCGTCGTCCTCATCGGGGTCTTGACCTGACTCCAGCTCGTCGCCGTAACAGACTTGTGTGGGCAAATGCTCACATTCGATGGCGTCTGGCACGTTGGAGAGGTGTGCGCTTCACGGATGAATCATGGTTCACACTGTTCAGGGCAGATGGCAGCTGAGAATGTCCCAGTTCTTGCATGGCCAGCATACTCACCGGACATGTCACCCATTGAGCATGTTCGGGATGTGCTTGACCGGCGTATACGACAGCGTGTACCAGTTCCCACGAATATCCAACAACCTCGCACAGCCATTGAAGTGGAGTGGACCAACATTCCACAGGCCACAATTGACAATCTGATAGACTCCATGCGATGATGTGTTGCACTGCATGAGGCAAATGGTGGTCACACCAGATACTGACCGGTTCTGGGTCCCCAGACCCCCAATAGCGCAAAAAACTGCACATTCCAGGGTGGCCTTTTGTTGTGGGCAGTCTGAGGTACACCTGTGCACTACTCATGATGTCAGATCAGCATCCTGATGTGGCACACCTGTGAGGTGGGATGGATTATCTCAATATAGCAGATGTGCCCACTACCACACATTTGGACTGATTTGTGACCACTGTTTGGGAGGGATGGTTATATTGTGTATCTGGAATGAATTTTAGGTCTCTACGTCCATCCCATGGGGAATGGGAGCAGTAACAAAGGTGTTGCGTTTATACTTTTGTTGAGTGTATATACATACACACACACACACACACACACACACATACACATATATATATATATATATATATATATATATATATATATATATATGTGTGTGTGTGTGTGTGTGTGTGTGTGTGTGTGTGTGTGTGTGTATGTGTGCGTGCTTTGGACCTTTGCCTCTTTCCATGAGGTCATGTCTCATGTGGCCACTAACCTCATATGAGGTAGGTTCTGGTCACCAAGTTGGAGAAGCTGGAGCAGCTGCTTAGCTATGATATATTTCCATCTCCAAAAATCTTAGCCAGTGGTATGGAGGAGATTCACATGCTTGCTTTACTCATCACCATCAACACTGAAGCAGACATTGGTTAGCCAAGTGGTACACAGGACTGGTAGCTGCTGGAGGACCTGGGCCAAAAACTGTACTTCCCACCTGAGATTGTCTACACTAACCTGACATTGTGCAATGGTGGGCATCACTCCAGTTTGTTTACATCATTGACCTTACTGTACCATAAGATGATGCACTGGAGGAGGCCGATGAGCAGGTTGCAAGGCTTTTCCGGGAGTTGGGAGTGTGAGAGTAGATCAGCAAGTGGTGAAGAAACTATCCAGAAGTGTTAAAAATAAAGGCAGTCATTGGTTCTGGCTCAAAAGACAGAACTTTAGTTTGGTCTCCATTGTGTAAGGAACATAAACACTTGCTGGACTTCAGCCAGGCCTCTACTGGGTAGATGGTGTTTTGGGGGTGAGCCTGGGATTGACCGCTAAACCTTCCGGAGACGTGGTGGGCTTATCAGTGAAACATCAAGGAAGGAGGGTGCCCACTTGATAATCAAAAAAGACTCCACCACTCAGTCGACAGCTCCATAGTCTAACTTGCAGGTTTCATGTATACAGTTTAGTGATATAAATAATGTACCTAGTCCTTTAAACAAACAATAAAAAAAATGTAATTGAATTTAACTGAACTGAATTAATTCAGTGATAACTTTGTATGTATTTATTTTTTCCGATATTAGCACTTTGAACAGTATTTTTTCCATCTGTAAGTTAAATTTCAGGCAATCATTTCATAAATTTTGATAATTATCTCACACTTTGCTGTACAGTGGTTTAGTTATTGCCTCGCAGCAAAAAGGTCCTGAGTTCGATGTTCTTCCCGTGGTTGCATGGGTTTTCTCTGGGTCCTCAGGCTTCCTCTCACAGTCCAAAGACAGTTAGTGGGGTTAGGTTAATTAGTGAATGTATGTTAGTGTTGTTTATCTGTATGTGTTAGTCCTGTGACAGACTTTTCAGAGTGTACATTGCCTCTCGCCCTATGTTAGCTGGAATAGGCTCCAGCTCCCTTGCGAAATGGAAAAGAATGGATGGATGGATATCTTAAACTTTCAGGTTGGGTTTCTTGAAATTCCTTCTTGCCCAGAAGTTTGTGTGAGTAAATAAAAATTGTGAGATCCCTTAAAGCTGATGAGTGTTAAGCTGAGTGGTCTGACTATTTTCCTGTTAACGATATGCGCTGGTTTGGTTGTTTAAACAAAGAACATTCAGACAGACACTTTTTAGATCTACAACCTACAACTGGAAAAAGTATGAATGTTGCTGCAAAAACAGACCAAAGTTTTATCTTTTAATGTCACCACATGGCTCTGTTAACTCATCAGTTATACTGTCTCTTTAGATTAGCAACTAAAGAAGAAGAAGAAGACGACAAGTATCTGAAACAACAGTTGGGGTCCATTTTATACTGGTTTTAATGTTTAAATATTTTGATGATTGTACCATTAGTACGGTGTACATTTTAGGACATCGTCAGGTATCAGACAAAAAATTGTCAGGTGTCAGTTGTCAAAAAAAAATTGTCAGGTGTCAGAAAAAAAATTGTCAGGTGTCAGTTGTCAAAAAAAAAATTGTCAGGTATCAGAAAAAAAATTGTCAGGTGTCAGAAAAAAAATTGTCAGGTGTCAGTTGTCAAAAAAAAAAAAGTCAGGTATCAGAAAAAAAATTGTCAGGTGTCAGAAAAAAAAATTGTCAGGTGTCAGTTGTCAAAAAAAAAAAAAGTCACGTATCAGAAAAAAAAATTGTCAGGTGTCAGTTGTCAAAAAAAAAAAAAGTCAGGTATCAGAAAAAAAATTGTCAGGTGTCAGAAAAAAAAATGTCAAAATGTCAGGTATCAGAAAAAAAATTGTCAGGTGTCAGACAAAAAATTGTCAGGTGTCAGAAAAAAAAATGTCAGGTATCAGAAAAAAAATTGTCAGGTGTCAGAAAAAAAAATGTCAGGTATCAGAAAAAAAATTGTCAGGTATCAGAAAAAAAATTGTCAGGTGTCAGACAAAAAATTGTCAGGTGTCAGTTGTCAAAAAAAAAATTGTCAGGTATCAGAACACAAGGTACCAGAGAGAAAATCTTCCTGCAGGTGGCGCTGTTGTCATGTCCCACCCGAATTGATTTCCAAATATGTCATCAACGTGTGACCGTGGGAGAGCGTAAGGTCATTGACCTCACCGGAGTTTTACCGTGGTTCAGGCTCCTAACGACACAAGGTAAGTTTAACTTTTTCTCCCTTTTGTTCATATTTTTGCCACAGTTGTGTTATATTAAGTTGCAGTTATGTTGTGAAAGTTACATATCAGAGACGGAAAGCCAGTTTTGTACGAAACCAAATCAGTACTATTTTTGTCTGGCTAATTCATTCTAGCTAGCGACAGTGGTGAAACGTGATTCAAATTTAAACTGTTCAGTAATTGTTTTGTATACATTTCAGCAAATGGACAAGCTGAAAGCTCACGAGCAGCCTGCATCCTTTCTGTCGCTCTTTTTCTTTATTTCTCTTTTCTATATTGCTACTGTCGGGATATTTTTTGATCCCGATATGTTTTTTTCTGTTGTTGTTTTTAGACTTTGCTGCAATATGTCATCTGACGATGATGAAAGGAGTATCCGACTCTGGCTGGTTCCCATGACTGTACCAAAAATACTTTTTTTTTTTTTAATTAAAAAAAGAGCATTAAAAATAAATGACTAAAGTACAACTTATTTATTAACTACTGTTCACCTCTTTCATATCAAAGAAGTGTATTTTTTGCTACACATGTTTTATTTGTGGGCACTGAATAGACGATGCTTTTAGTGTAATTGCCACATAAAAAGATTTAGTACTTTACTGGTTAACTACTTATGTTCAGTGTAAGAGGTGGGTGATCAATTAGACTGTTGTTGTTACACTTAACCTTTCAAGATATGATGATAATAACATTGTTCAACAAAGGCTTAAAACAAAAGGAAATCAGCTGTGCACTGAATTCATATGGGCATAAAATAAGGTAAGTCTGCATTTCAACAGTTTCCGTGACAACTCTCTAAAATGACAAAACATGCAGTTTGCATTTAATATAATGTAAGTCTGTGTTGTCTTTTAACAGTGAGAGGCATCTGAGACGAGTTTTAAAACTTCTAGGGTTGAAGCGAAGATGCCCCCAACGACCTTTTACTGAAATCCACAAAGCTGTGGAGGTAAGCGTTAAAACATCAGTGCAAAAAATATATATTTTCCTGAAGTCTGTGCCATGAGCTATTGTAGAAACAATAAATGTTATTTTCTGTAGTGATTTAAAAAAAAAAAACATTCAATTGTCTGTTTGTTTGTTTTTTAGAGTGAGATGAAACAGTGGTCTCCTGAACAAGGAATCAGGGCAATGGTAAAGCGGGTAAGGGATGTCAGAGGAGTGCGGCCTTGTTACAGGTTGGTTAAATAGTGTGTATATGATCAAGTGTTCTCTTGTTTTACTGTTGAGCTCAGAGTAAAATCTATTGTTACTGTAGAGACGATGTTGCGAATATAATGAGGTATATGGATGCAAGTGGTCTTCAGAGGAGATCTCCTGGAAAGAAGAAAATTCCCTGTCGGAATTACATCAGCCGTGGTCCAAATGACACACGGCACATTGATGGTATTTATTTTATCTTTTCAATTAACCTTCCAAACATGTTTTGATGGTACTTCTGTTGAAACAAATTGTAATTATTATTTGTTGTTTCATATAGGCAATGATAAACTGAAGTTCTTTGGAATGTGGATACATTTGGGGATTGATGGGTAGGTTTGAATATGGCATTCGCTACTTAATTTATTATATTCAGTGATAGTACAAAGTTGCTTCAAGATAAGGATGTGCGGTAAACTGAGGTGTTATCTCTCCTGAGTAGTCTAGGGCAGGGATGGGCAAGTCCAGGCCTCGAGGGCCGGTGTCCTGCAGGTTTTAGATGTGTCCTTGATCCACAGCTGATTCAAATGGCTAAATTACCCTCACAACATGTTTTGTAGTTCTCCAGAGGCCTGGTAATGAACTAATCATTTTATTCAAGTGTGTTTACCCAGGGTGATATCTAAAACATGCAGGACACTGGCCCTCGAGGTCTGGATTTGGCCAAGCCTGGTCTAAGGGACCAAGATAAAGTATGAATAGTGAAGGAGGATTCAAGATGGCGGTTTTTAAAAGGCTTATTTCCTGCTAGTCTTAAAGTTCCATTTCAGACTGGCAGTTAATTTCAGGGAGGGCCAAGACCAACACAACAAACAAAACATCCCTGATATAAAGTAAACAGAATTTAACTCCAAAGAAAATAAAATGTACAATTTACGATAACCTACCTAACCAACACATAAACAGGAGAATACAAGGGATTACAAAACAAAAGGCAGCTCTCCCCTCGCGTCAGTCTGAACACAGTCAAGAGTCACATTCAATTCCAAAGGCATGTAAGCCTACACAACTATGGCAGTCAAAATGGCTGGAGGAACCAGAAACAACGCCTAGACATAATACAATGGAAAACCAGCATACTCTTGGGGAATGTAACAAAAACCAAACATAGTGCCAAAACATGATTAAATCATATGTACAAGTGGCCACTTTTCTGTTTCTTTCTTTTCAGATTTTCCAGGAAGGTTCTATGGCTAAAGGTGGGCACATCCAACCGCAAGCAAAACTTTGTGGCCAGATACTTCTTTGAGGCTGTTCAAGAACAGGGTGGTATGCAATATACTAAAAAATGGGGGGTTAAAAAAGATTACATTTTGTTAATAAATTTATTTTTTCATCATTCACTAATTATCTTCAGTTTGTGTCTTTAGGCTGTCCTCAAATGATTCGGGGGGACAGAGGAAAGGAGAACCTTGTTGTGGGTCAAATGCAGATGGCATTTCACATGCGAGATCTTGGGAATCAGGCATGGAGGTGCTTCAGAATGGGGACATCAGTGCACAACCAGGTATGTCTTTAAGCTGGTAAATGACTATTTCTAAAGTAACAACCTGACAACAAAACTGATAATGTCATGTTTCTGTTGTTTAGAGAGCTGAATGTTTCAACAGTATTTTAAAGCGGACATGGATTAAGAAATGGCTGACAACATTTGAGGTAAAGCAAATCTTTCACCTGTAAAACCTATTAACAAAGAGTAGCCATCCAAATTTCGTTAAACATACGATGGATTAGTTTATCTGAAAACACAAGGCCAGAATCTGTGTTTATGTACATCTGTACCTTTTCACTAATGAAATTCTCACCTTCACAACTTATGTCTTTTTCAAAACAACATGCGTAGGCCATGATGGAGTCTGGGATCCTTGAACTGGACAATCCTGTGCACATGTAAGTCAATATTTTTAGACATGAAAAATAATCAAGCAGCAGTATGAAAGTATGTGGTCTAGGAATGCCTTTGTTTTTTGAGTACTGATTAAAATTTAGCTTTTACTTATTCTACCTCAAAGAAGCAGATGAACATATTAATTTTTTAATTCTCCTTTTTCATAGCAACTGCTTGCAGTACTCACACTTGCCACTGCTTCAAAGAGACTTAAAAACGGAGCAAACAGTTTGGAACACCCATGACATCCGCAAGCAACGCAATGCACCTGGTCCATTTGGGAAACCCGACCTTCTGTTTACCTCACCACCTCCTGGTATGTCATTTGAAAGCCTGTGGGGTTTTATTTTTTTGTTTGTTTTTTAACTTTCATTAGTTTACTTTTACTTTGATATAGCACTCTTCACAGGATAAAAACCACAAAGTGGCTTCACAATAATATAAAACAGATAAACATAAAACAGCACAATCGAACATACAGAATAAATGCAATCAAGGAAACGTAATGATGGAGGCAGAGCATTCCATGACCTGGGAGCCACCGCTTTGGAAGATCTCTTGCCTCTGGTCTTCTGGTGGGACTACTAACAGCCATTGATTAGATGATCACAGGCTGGGAGAGGGAGCGTGGGGTTCTATAAGATCAGAAATTAAGGCAGGAGCTTCACGATTCGGAGCATTGAAAGTCATTACTAAAATTTTTAAATGAATTTTCTAAAATATACTGGAAGCCAGTGTAATGAGCGTAAAACTGTTATAATGTGCTTTCTCTTTTGTGTCTTCCGAAGAAGCCTACTTGTAGTACAATAAGAGATTTCTGAATTTCTACTGTCAATACTAAAATGGCTTCATATTGACACCTTTAACTAAAAATTTATCTAAATGTTTGAGTGATATTTCCATCTTTAAGTTTCTGTAATAACATCTGTAAACACTGACTGCTTCTTATACAGGTTCTAGAACAGCTTTGTCATTATTCATTTATTTTTAACATTCAAAGTGAACATCTTTTCAATATTGCCTTTCATTCGCAGGATATGGCAATGTGCTGCACATTGTTGACCCAGACCTTTTAGACTATGCCAAGCAATTAATCTGTGAGAGGGAAGAGCCTTCACTGGTAGCAAACCAGGAATTCAGAGACATGTGCCAGAACATTTTAGAAAACAGCCAGTTTCCCTGCACACCTGATGGTTGCCTTGCTGCATACCTCATGCTAGTCCAAGAGCTCACAACTGCCATGAACAGAAATGCAGTTCCTACACTTTCTACGTTTGCCGAGGCAAATGACATATACATCTTTCTGAAGAGAGAGAGGATGGAAGGTGCACCAGTAAACATTTCCAATGACCAATAAAATCATACAACAGTGTTTGTTAACATTTATTTATCCTTGTTTAAAATCAACAGGTAATTTGAAAACTGTCTGACCAACAAAATGTACAATAAAATGTTGAAATACAATTGACAAGGTGCCATCTTTCATAATGATTCAGTGTTTCATTTACCACAACTTTTGTTAACAATAATGTAGAACATAATTCACATTGAAAGACTTTTGAACTGCAGACTGTAGCAACATTACCACTTGTAGCCATATCGACTCGTAAGATCAAGGCCTGACTTGAGAAACTTAACAACATCAGATGCGGAAGGCCTTGAGTCTGGGTCATAGCTCACCAAACCACCAAGAAAACTGTTTTTGTCACTGAGATGTGATAGGGCATGTGGTGGGGTTTTGGTGGCCATTAGTGCAGCCAGTTCTCTTTGTTTTTTAACCATCCACGGAGCGGAACCCGTCAGGATCTCCAGATATGTGGCTCCGAGGGACCACATGTCTGTCTGGAACGAGGCCTCTTCAAACATCAGTATGCATTCAGGGGCCATGTAAAGATATGTGCCACCAGCTGGACCAGTAGCCTGGGCAGTGAACTTACTCCCTTGACGAAGCATCACAGTGTCTCTTATGTTTGCCATGCCCCAGTCTGTCAGGACTGCCTTCTTAGAAGGGTGGTGAACCTATAAGGTATACATATGAGAACTTACCAGGTTGTCTAAAATTTCACAAATGTTATCAAAAATGTCATTCCAAAGACCACAGCTCATAATTGGGGAAAAAAAAAAACCCTCAAAGCTTTTAGCACCCAGATCACCCAATCACTGCAGATTTATTCTGAGATTGTTTATTATACCCAACATTAAAATTAACAGATTGGTTAATGATCCAACCCGGTTTTATAGTCCTGTGCATTTTTTAATCCCCATTCCACTTAAGCAAGTGGTACAGACTAATAAAATAATAGAAACTTTCAGTTTGTAAAGCCTAAACTTACAACATGTTTGGGAATTTTGTAGGTGTGCAAGAACCAACATATTAAAGAAAAATTGGACTATTAAAGAAACAATGTAAGGCTTCTTACTTTAAAAAAAAAATCCTTTATATGAATATGCCAGAAAAGTTTCTCATTGTTCAAATGTAGTGTTTAATAGACTGAAGAGAATAAAGTTAAATAAATAATATACTATTTTTATTTTGATCTTCAAAAACAAAGTGGAGAAAAAGAAAAATACAATATGGCTTACCATGACATTTGCTGGCTTTATATCCTGGTGAATGATTCTCTGTGCATGGATGTACTCTACTGCCATGGATAAGTCCAGTGATATGAAACCGGCATCATCCCCTTCAAGCTATCAAGACAATATATAATATTAATAAAACAATGCATAGCCAGGTGTGACAATCTAACATGTCTACCACTGGAAATGTATTACTTCAAATAGGATTAGTATTCAAATGCAACTGCTCGTAAGCTTTCAGCTTGTCCATTTGCTGAAATGTATACAAAACAATTACTGAACAGTTTAAATTTGAATCACGTTTCACCACTGTCGCTAGCTAGAATGAATTAGCCAGACAAAAATAGTACTGATTTGGTTTCGTACAAAACTGGCTTTCCGTCTCTGATATGTAACTTTCACAACATAACTGCAACTTAATATAACACAACTGTGGCAAAAATATGAACAAAGGGGAGAAAAAGTTAAACTTACCTTGTGTCGTTAGGAGCCTGAACCACGGTAAAACTCCGGTGAGGTCAATGACCTTACGCTCTCCCACGGTCACACGTTGATGACGTATTTGGAAATCAATTCGGGTGGGACATGACAACAGCGCCACCTGCAGGAAGATTTTCTCTCTGGTACCTTGTGTTCTGACACCTGACAATTTTTTTTCTGACACCTGACAACTTTTTTTCTGACACCTGACAACTTTTTTTCTGACACCTGACAACTTTTTTTCTGATACCTGACTTTTTTTTTTTTTGATAACTGACACCTGACAATTTTTTGTCTGATACCTGACTTTTTTTTTTTTTTGACAACTGACACCTGACAATTTTTTTTCTGATACCTGACTTTTTTTTTTTTGATAACTGACACCTGACAATTTTTTGTCTGATACCTGACGATGTCCTAAAATGTACACCGTACATTAGTCCAGTTCAAGTCAGTGTAAATTCTTTTATATGTATAGTAGTATAGTCGTTTTATGACTGTGCATAAACATTTTTTATTTTAAAATTCATTGCCATGTTTTGGTGTAGCTAATACTAATTTGGTAAATGGACTGGTTCTTCTATAGCGCTTTTCTACTCTGTCCGAGCACTCAAAGCGCTTTATACAGCTAATTCATTCACCCAATCACACCCATTCACACAAGCACTTCTTTCTTTTTTTTTCTCAAATCTCTTTATTTGGTTTTCCAGTGTTCTTTATCATAGAGGCAACTAAGATTCAAATATAAATGATTACATATATACAATAAAAATTAAACAAAGTCAAAACAAAACAAAACAAAGAAAGCAACAACAAACAACGAAAGAACGTTGGACAGAGGATGCTATTTATCGAACTACCAATGAGGCTCAGTGATCATTTATATCTGTACAGTATTGAAGAGATCTATAAAAGGTTGCCAGGTTGAATGGAATTCCTCCAACCTCCCCTTTAGTAGGAGTTTAATTCTTTCCAGTTGCAAGTGTCTCAATACATCTTGTATTAACGCTGATGTGGTAGGAGGCACCTTTTGTTTCCAATTTAGTAGAATCAAATGGCGTGCCAGCAGCATCACAAAACATATCACATTATTTTGGGTGGCTGATAGGTCTACAACAACCAGCTTCACTCCAAATAAAGCACAGATTGGGTCTGACTTAAGTGGGGTTTTTTTAGAATTTTAGACAAGATGTGAAAGACATTATTCCAATATGTTGCTATACAGGGACAATTCCAAAACATATGCACCAGTGAAGCAGGTTGCTGTTTACATCTTTCGCAGGAGTTTACATTGGGGAACATTTTTGACAGTTTCAACTTTGATAAATGGAGTCTATGTAGCACTTTAAACTGTAAGAGTCCATGACGAATGCAAACAGAGGAAGAGTGTACCTTTTCCTGGGCTTTTGTCCATTGATTGTCTGTAATTCTCGTACCAAGGTCACACTGCCAGGCCTCTTTCAGATAGTCAAGTGTGATAATTCCATCCAGTTGTGACAATGCGTTACACAAGCACTTCTAAGCTTAAGTGCTAAGTATCTAACATTCATACACATTCACACTCCGATGGATGCATCGGAGAGCAACGTGGGGTTAGTATCTTGCCCAAGGATATTTGGCATGCAGACTGGAGCAGCCTGGGATCGAACCACCAACCTTCTGGTTACCTGACAAGAGAGTTATATAGCAAGCAGGTCCTCAGCTAGTTTTTAAACTTTATCTCAGCACTTCTTCTGCTAATTATTTAGCACAGTGTGTTTCGGCTGCATCTGCATCCCATCAGCCCCTATTTGTTTTGTTTCCTACATAGACTGCCTGCCACTGTATGCAGGAAGCTGCTGTACACTGTCCTTTAACAGATATGATCAGGCACTTTTTTCAGTATGTGATTCTAGATTTTTTGTTGTGTTTACCTCAAACTCGAACCAACAGGAGACAGAGAGCCTGCAGCTGAGAGAGAAGTAAAGTTCATGTTGCTTAAGCTGCCAGCAGATAGTAAAGTGATAGTAAAGTTTAAAAAGAAGCTGTGAAACCTCATCTACTTGTTTTGATTACATAATGTCCAAGATTGCAGACTTTGAGAAGAATTACAATTTTTTAATGAAAGTGATTAAGACTGCAGCCATGCACCCTTTGAAGACAAAGGTTGCAGGTAACGTATAAAGCCTGTGCCACAGGAAGATTTCAACACTAACAACAAATATGAAATGACTTTATTGATTCAAAGACTAAGAGAGAGGTTATTTACAAAACTTTCCTGTTGCTGGTCTTATATGAGTAACGCAAAAAACAAAAATAATGAAATCATAGGAGCTATGGTATAAGGTATGTTTCTCTGAAATTAATTTCATCAAGTTTCATATAAAACACAAAAGTGATTTTAGTTTGAATACACTGACATTTCTATTATCTTGTATGAGAAAAGAGAAGTTGTCTTTCCTGACATTTGAACAAACAGAAAGTTTGTAGCAACACTGTTTATCAAAGGCTTTTAGCATTGCAATGAAACCACACGCAAAAATAGCTGAACTGCTTTCACACAAAAGTTTCACATCTGTCTTTCAGCTGTTTAGGTCAACTGCTTTAATGCATTTGAAAAGAGTGACATGCTTTTAGAGAAAAAAAAACATACTGGTCCAGTAAGAGGCTCTACTCTGAATCCAAATGCCTGGTTAGCGACAGAGTTTAGAGAAGAAAGTCCAGGCTGGTTTCATTTGACAAAAAGCAGCAAAACTAAGTTGTGCCTCTTTGAGTCCTTTAAATTGTTCCTCATACTCAATGAGCTTGTAAAGGTTAATAATTTACAACGTTACTCAGGCACGTCTGCTGGAGAAGTGTGTCCCCACATCCTCAAGGCCTGTGACCCCCAGCTGTGTCTTCCATAAACTGTTCATTCTGAGTCTGAGTCTGCAGAGGGTCTCAGTGCTGTGGAAGACATCATGCCTCGTCCCTGTCATGAACTGGCTGTGTGGAGGCAGATGAGGACCCAAACGCAAAACTCACGGAGGCAGGAACTGAACTCAAAATCACTGCTTTATTGCAGGTTTCACAAAGGAACAGAACTAAACTGGGAATACTAACAGAAGACCGTGGGAAGACAGAAAGACACAGGTTCGGGGAGAAGACATTGACGACGCGACACTGACCTGATGGAGACATGCACATAAATACACAGAGGGTTAACGAGGGAAGTGGGAGCACACGGGGAACACAGCTGACACAGATAATCATAACGAGACAGGGCAGGAGTGAACACAACATGACGCATACTGACGAGAGACTGTCAAAGTAAAACAGGAAGTACACAGAGGTTCAGACAGGAGGAGAGAGAGCACGGGGAGAACACAGACATAACAGGCTGGGGAAAACATGGAATAAAACACAAGGAGAAACAAGGGCTCACAGATACACAGGGGCACACAGGAGGTAACCAAATAAGGAACATCTTAACTAAATAACCTAGGAACCAAGGCATAAATAGGGAACAAAATACAAAAACACACAAAACTAAGAACACTGGGCCAACATGGCCCAGGACCATGACCATGACAGTCCCTGTACCAAAGACGAACCTGCAGCGGCATTGCAGACCACATCCTGCCACATACCCCCATCACCCGACAGGCTAGGGAACATCCGGGCGAATCTACTCCCTCTCCCGCTTGAAAGGAGTGCCCTGAACCGTTGGTGCCCCCAGCCTCCAGTGGCAGCGGCGGCACAGTAGCCGTGGAAGTGCACTGGGGCTCCCAGCTGGCGTCAGTCCCTCCATCTCCCCAACCTCGGACCGCGCAGGTCTTTCGGGCGCCTTGACCTCAGGCTCAGGCCAAGCAGCCTCCCCTAGCAAGTGGACCTCTGTCTACAAAACACAACAGGTGATAAGATGTACCACAATCTAAGGAGTGCTCTGACACGTTGATAAATATGTTTTTTTGCTTTCTCGCAGTCGATTAGATGAGATGATAAGGCAGTGTGAAAAAATGTTCCTATTAAGTTGGAGCAGCCCCTCGCGCAGCTCCTCCTCCATCTCTAGCAGGCGCCTCCTGTCATGGTCCTGGGTCGAGCGACCCAGTGTTTGAGTTTTATGTATCTTTTGTATTCATTTGTGCCCTAGTTTAGTTCATCTAGTTTCAGATGTTTAGTTCTTTGTTTAGTCCTTTGTTTCTTAGTTGTTTATGTCATCTCCCCCTGTACTCAGTCTCCCTGGTTCATGCGTCATGTCTGCGTGGTTATGTTTAGTTCATGTCATGTCTAATCCTCATGTTTCCTGTTTTACTTTGAAAGTCTGTATTCAATGTCAGGGTATTTAGTTTCACTTCTCCTGTCTTGTCTTTAGGTTCATGTGTGTCAGCTGTGCTCCCATGTGTGGCCACTTCCCCTGATCATCCCTTATGTGTATTTAGTCTCTGTGTTTCATGTAGTCTGTGTCGTGTCGTCTGTGTTCTCACCCACCATGTTTGTAGTCATAGTTTTCTGTGGCATCATAGTACCAGCTTCCCAGTTTAGTTTCATCACTGTGCTTCTGCC
The DNA here is from genome assembly GCF_041146795.1 of Maylandia zebra. Taxonomy (NCBI): domain Eukaryota; kingdom Metazoa; phylum Chordata; class Actinopteri; order Cichliformes; family Cichlidae; genus Maylandia; species Maylandia zebra. The sequence continues at coordinate 46,782,675 of NC_135169.1, forward strand.
TTGTTTGACCCCCATGGCATCAGCCAAAATAAAGGCTCGCTTTTCGTTTGAACTCAGCTTCGTGTCTTCGCCTGTGTCTGCACCTGAGTCCTCCACACACTCTCCACTCGGCCTGCCACTGCGGATCGTGACACCTCCAGCAGCCAAGCGCTGCCAGATTCTCAAACCTCCGCTCACCGTGCTCAAGCTGGTCTTGGAGTTCCAACCACTGGTGGCGTGACACTGGTCCTGCAATGTGGCCACCATTTGGGCCAGCTTTTTTTGGATTTCACTGTGTGTCACGATCCTGGGTCTTTTGATGTTTATGGTTTATTTTTAAGTTCTTTATCTACATTCATCTTTATCTAAGATCATTTGTTTATTTCGATTACCCTTGTGTCTTCTACCCCTGTTTTAGTCTCCCTTTGCCCTTTATGTGTTCAAGCTGCATGTCTTATGTTGTCAAGTTTATATGTCTGCGTCTCATGTTTCCTGTTTTATTTTGAAAGTCTGTCCTAGTTCAGTGCAGTCAGCTTTGCTTCCTTTGTCTCCTTATATCAGATTAGTGTAAGCTGTTTCCCTGTGTGTTTCCACTTCCCCTAATCACCCTTTGTGTATTTAGTCTGTGTGTTTCTGTCGTCTGTTGTTCCATGTTTCCAGGATTTTCCATGTTTAGGGTTTTTGCAATGTTCAAGGTTTTGTTCTTTTTGTGTTTAGCATTTAGTTTTCCCAGTTTGGTTCTAGTTAGGTTCTTTCTTGTGTGCATCTACCTTTTGTTTTTGTACTTTTTTATCAGCCATATTAAACGGCTTGCTTTTTGTTGATACTCAAGTTTTGGTCCAAGTTCCTTCATGTCTACATTTTGGGTCCACTCTTCACAATACATAGTCTGTCTCTGCCAGACTGTGACACTGTGGTGGACTTGGCTCTCTTTAAAGGGAGATGGTTGGTGGGGGTGGGATGTTGGAGAGGAAAGCATGTTCATTTTTTTAATAAGTTTTTTATATATATGTGATTTTTTAGTGGCTAATGAATTATCAGAAGAATAAATAATAAATGCTTTCTGGAGAAAGGTCTTATGGGCAGATAAGACAAAAACTGAGGTATGTTTAGAGGACTGGTGAGTCTTTTAAACTCTGTACTAGCTGTTAAGCATGGAGGTGGTAGCTGTAAAGTAAATTTACAACAGATTTTGCATCATGTTCATTTGAAACATCTTTCCACTGTTTCAGGCTGGATTTCTGTATTAGGTTGTACGTTTCAGACCACAGTGGACTGGGTGTGATGGGTTGTCTATGATGGAGAACAGTTTTTTCAGTGACCTTCTGTCCTTTGTAGGTGGCATTATTTGATTATTATTTAATGCATTCTTTTAAAAAATTAAAATAATAAAAGTACTATGGCCTATGAAGTTTTAAGTCAAATGGAAGTTGAAACCCAACTTTGTCATATAACAGCTTTTGTTGTCATAAAAGTGTTGACTTATCTTAACTCAAGGATTCTTTGACTGTGACTTTAATGGTTCCCAGTCCGTGACCCAGTGTTTCTACATTCTTTAGTTCTCATTTGATATTTTCTTGTTCTTCCTACTTTAATCATGTTTTTCTAGTTCTTAGTGTCTTCTTCATTTAATCTGTTCCCTTTTGTGATCTGGTTGTCTTCGTGTCGGCTGTGTGTTTTGGTTTGCGTCTCCATGTGTTTCCTGTTTTATTTTTGACAGGCTCTCATTCTGTGTTCAGTTTTTCTTCCTAATATTCTGTTAGTTTGATTGCTTCCAGCTATGTTCCCTGCTTTCCTCTGCTTATTGCTTTTGTGTTTAGCTATGGTTTCTAACTTTACAACAATAAAACTCCTTCCTTTTATTAAACCCTTTGTGTTCTCAGTCCTTCATTTGGGTCCAGTCTTTGCCAGCCAAACAGCAAACCCTGACACTATCAGCATTGTAACAATAGCCAGGTTTTTAATAATGCATGTTTTTAAAACTGAGAAAACTGAAACATCACTCTTCTTCTTCTTTTTTAAAATAAAGACATAATAAAACCTTGAAATAACACTTTATGACTAAACACGTGTGTCATGACTCTATGACCTAAATGCATTTAGCTTTGAAAGCAACACAAAACTCCCACCTCTATCACATTTATCACACTGAGAGCACCCTTCCTGGTGAACACACCATCTGCGGACATTGCAGGGCAGCAGTCATGTGCAGGATGATGAACGTGATAACAGCTTTAGCTCTTTCTTGTTTCTGTAAGTTTGCTCTATTACTCTTTGACATCATTAGCTAATCTAGCACTGCATTTTAACCTGTAATAATTTAAACACATTTGCTTATTAGTAACTTTACAGGTTTAGCCTCATGTTCTTTTGAAGTAATTAAACATCTCATTGTTTCCACAGTTTCAGGCTGGATTGCTGTCTCAGGTTCTGAGTTTCAGACCTCAGAGGTGCAGGCAGGTAAAACTGTCACTCTGCAGTGCACCAAGAATTTCACATATGACGTTACGACTTTCTGGTTCAGACTGGTCAACGGAACCACAGCCAACTCTATTGCTGTTAAGCCAGTGGCTAGCATTGTTAAGTACAATACTGAATTTCAACCTGGAAAATTTGAAATGACAAAAAACACCTCTGTTCTCTTCCTCAAAATCAAACAAGTGGATGTGTCTGACTCTGCGCTGTATTTCTGTGGATATTTCTCAGAAGGACGTCTAAATTTAAGCGTCATGCAATTAAAGGTTGGAGGTAAGATTATTGTAAAGTCTTTGCCTCCTCATTCTTCGGTTATTACTCTTTCTGTTTATATTGCATGTACAGTGTAATTATTGTGAACACCCTGTGTATATGGTGGTTCTATATTAAGATTATTATAGAAATGAGGACTAATAAAATCAAGGCTTTTTTAATAGGCACCTATGAGCATCAGGATGACATGGACTGCATCTCTCAACGTAAGTCAACATTTCTTTTATTGCGCAGATGATTAAAAACACATGAATGTGAAATAAATTTCAGCCGTGTCACTTTTTACCTTTTTTTTGTATTAGAGGCTCACGAAGTAGCAAAGCTGACGAGTGTCACCCTGGGTGTTCTGTCTGCTTTCCTCTTAATGGTCATCACTGTTCTGGCTGTTCAAAACATGAAACTTCAGACGGGTACTTTTTAACAGCTACACAATCTCTCTCATAATCTTTACTTTTTATTGATCTTCTTAAATTTATAATTGCTTTTTGAAATAGAGTAATACTATGTTGTTTTATTCATGGATTAGCAAATAAAGAAGAAAAGTATCCGGACCACAGCACGGTGAGTCAATCTAAAAATGTACTTTTATGCTCTGATTGTCAGCATTTGAACAAAATGTTATTGTACACCATTACAGTGCCAATTACATATCGTATACAGGAAGAAATAAGATTTTTGGTTTGTATTTTCCAAGTAGCTGTTGACTAATTGTCTTCTTTCCTTTAGAAATGTAACATAAACACTTCACTGTTATTGCTTATATTTGTCTATAATTATAATTAATATGTATATAATACTCATAATAAATGTGCTTTTCACAGAATCATGGATCTGATGAGGTGAACTATGCTGCAGTGACAGTTCGACCAAAGCCAAAAAGAAGAGAGATCGAGCCGAATGTGATCTATGCTTCCACCAGATAGAATCAGCCGGCGACTTGAACTGACTGATGATGTCATCATGACTTAGTGTGGAAATGGAAAACTTTTGTTAAAAAAAAAAAAAACAACAACTTTGCTGTGGTGAACCAATATTTGTATTTTAACTGAATATTTGTATGTTTTCCTGTTAATTCTGAGTTATTACTTCATCCATCAAAGTGTATGTAGCCAAACAAAGACGTGACGTGATTTTTAATCAAATGGAAATTTGCAAAAATCTGCACACAACCTGAACAGAAACAGTCGATACTTGCTGACTATAAATGTTCTTGAAAAATAAAGACTATATTCATGTGGAACATGGATATAACTGTGACTGGATACTGTATGTATTATCTTATGCTATTATATGTCTTGATCAACAGACAAAACAATGCAAGATTATACTTCCTCTTCCTGCAAAAGACCTGTTTTTACTGCTGACTACACACTTATATGAAACATTTCCTCTGGTTGAAACCTTGCTATCTATGCAGATAAAAATCAGCTGAGTCAGCTTGTCCTTGTTGGTGGTGACTTAGCAAGACTTCTGGCAGCTTCTGTTTTTGTTTACCAAAAATTAGCCTCAAGATCAATAAATTAGTGATGGGTTCAGTTGACTTATTTGACTTATTGTATTACCAATCATAAAAAATTGAACATCGCTCTTCTTTTCGCTTTTGGTCAAAATGTCACTGCAGCATATTTTGACCAAAAGCAAAAAGAAGAGAGATCGAGTCAGATATGATCTATGCTGCCACCAGATGGACTCGCTGTGTAAATGGAAATGCTGCTGTATCATATTAATTATATAGTGCGGCAACTCTTGATAAAAAAAAAATAAAAAATCTAACTCTGCAGTGAAGAAACGATGCTACTGTAATTGTACATTTGTAAGTCCATTAATTCTCATCATTTCTGGTAATATAAATACATTTGTAAACATGCTCCAAAAATCTTATAAAAGTTTAACAGCACAATTCTGAAGTGTTCATTAGTGGTCATTGCTTTCCAACAATCATTCATTATGAAGTGTTTCATCTTTATAACAACTTTACTCTCCTTAAGCTTCAGTAACTTCTTGTCATGAATTCCTCTCAAATGTAGAAATTCTCTAGTGCTGTTCAGGAACTGTTCATGCATCTTTTGGTTAGTTGAAAGTAAACTGTTTGTTGCTTCTGCTTATTTCAGACTGTATATCTGTGTCATTTCCATATGCTAGCAAAAGGTACAGCTGCTGTGTTTCCAGGGAGAGAAAAAAGTGTGAGATAATTTTACTCAGGGATGGTAAATGGCCTGGTTCTTCTAAAGCGCTTTTCTACTCTGAGAACTCGAAGTGCTTTGTACAACTTGCTTCATTCGCACATTCATAAAAGCACTTTTTATAAGCTTCCTCCAGGTAAGTGCTTTCTATCTAACATTCATATATATTCATACATATACACACACAGAGCAACTCGGCCAAGGATACTTGGCAGAAGAGTAAGAAATGAGGTTATGTTTAAAGGTAAGGGCGACTTAGTGACACTGGATAATATATCATTTTATACAGTCACACAGCAAATTCTGGTCTTTGGAATAAACTCTCAGGGAGTTCAGATTAACTACATTTGAGTGTACATGCGTGACCATCTAATGAACTCTAGTGCAGAGTTAGAGTAACTTTTTTCCGGGAGTTGATTTTTCAACTCTTTATAGGAGTTAAAACTAAACTCTCACGGAGTGAAATTTCTACTACCATATAGAGTAAAATTTAACTCATAACTAGAGTTAAGTTTGATATTAACTCTTTTGTAGTGTTACTCATCAATTGAAAAAAGTTTTAGGTTTTTGGTGCAAATTACTACAAAAACACAATAGTGATTATTATGAATGTATGGATTTTATTTATCAAAAATAACATATTCAAATATGAATGCTGCATGGATTAACATACATTCTGTGTAACAGTACTGTAATAGCATAATATCCACCATTATTGGCAGCTAAACAGTTGAGGTCAGAAAGGCCTAACATTGGGCGAAAAGAAAAAAAAAACAGAATTAAAGGAAAAAAATGACTACAGAATAAGCACTTCTTGTAATGCAGTGTTAACGTGAGGAAGACTCTGTAAAGTCTCCATCAAGCCAACAAATTAAGTAATGCAACTCTCTCACAGAACATAAAATTGTGAATCACACCCATATGACATTTGGGCATCAAAACATTTGAAATGTCTTACTTTCTCCCTTTCTAGGACCAGTATCTTCTTAAAAATGGTTTCATTTACCTGAAAAGCAGGACACTGATCATGGAAACACGTTTCATGGTTAACATGCATAACAAAAACAGAGAGAGAGCGAGAGAGAGAGAGCAAGTCTTATTACACACTACAGTTGCAGAGCAAACTACATGAAATACTATATTAAATTATTTTTCTCTAATCTGTTTTATCTTCGTGTTTAAGCTTTTTCAAGTAATGGCAACTAAAGAGTCAAGTATAAGTCAATTAAGTACTGTATCTACATTTCTTTCATGTATGCTGTCCAATAGAGGCTGAACCATTTGAAGTCCGGCATCACTTGTGTCACTGCTCTGACTGCTGGTGGTTGAGACAGACAATGTATCTGTTAGACTTGGAGAGGAGGGCTCTTCCACATGTTGCTTCAGGACAGTCAAATCTGAGGGTGACAAATAAAAATATTAGAATACAAGGTATATACAATCAAAAACACAACACAACAAAGATACCATTTATGCACACAGGGCCAGTAAATTGCACGGTTTGATTAAATTATACTTTCTCCCAGGAGAACAGATGGTTATTTTGTATTTTATTATGGTAATATACAATTTACATACCACAAGGTGTGAGTGTCACATAGTGTGTTAGGTCTGAGCAGTCACGCAGCTTCTTGGATGATTGTGTTTCCAGGATGTCTGAAATGCATGTGATAAATCCAACTTACTGTTGAGCCATGAAAACAGCATTTTGTGATTGTTACCACAGGATATTAGACAAATTAAAAATGTTTATTTAAGAGTAACTGTACAAATCAAATCCTTCAAAATCTATCAGAGCATATATTTACTTACCTTCAGCTGTATAGATGACAAAACACACCTCTTTGACTGCTGCAAGTTCAGGAAAGATATCCTCATCCACCTCTATACCCTGCTCATCCGTGACTTTCAGTGCTGCATTTTCTGGTATGAGAAACTTCTGCTGCACTGAAGTAAAATCATCACTTGGTTAATAACAACATTATCATTTCTTCTTTAATGACTTAGTACAAACCATAACTTACCTGCTCTCACAAAATCTGTGAAGCTGACTTCTTCCAATTTTGCATATTTCTTTGTCTCTCTGTGTTTTACTTTTATCAACATCTTGGCCACCTACGGAAAAAAATACCTTTACTACTATGAAACACAACACAAGAAGAAGAGGTTGTTTATGGTAACTCTATGTAAACTGTGTATAACTTAATCAACGAACACTGTCTTACATTGAGTTAGCCTGTCCACACTAAATATTGCTTAAAATCTATTTAGCTAGGCTGGTTTAGCAGACAATGTGACTGCATGTTTGCTGTGTCCTTGTCTTTACAGTTCTGGAGACAGGGTTGTGTGCATGTCTCAGTGTGCAGCAGGACTAACTAACTGATGTTAATGGTACCTCAACATCTCATCAGTGCAGGCTGCACCTCTCTTTGGTTAAATACGGCCATTACCATGAGTCTAAACAGAATATTACTGTAGTTAGCTAACGTTAAATTAAACGTTGGTGTTAAAATTAAGAAATAGAAATAAACGTTTTCATTGACAACGTGAAATGTGTATCTTAAAATACAGTAAGATAAGTAAGTTAGCTAACTTTTGACTAGCATTAGCCTAGCTGCTATCTCCAAATCAGCATAACATACAGAAAACACATGTAGTGCTAGTTAGTTAACTTTATATTTTACTTGTGCATCCATGTAACTGAATATATATATATAAATAACATCACTACACTCACAGAAAATTCCAAAGTAAATAAAGTATTTTTACCTCCTACATGTCGGAGTCCAAGAAAGAAACACAGATAGGCGCTGTAACGGTCGACAGACAAACAACACCAGCAATGTGTTGAATTAGACTCCTTAGCACCCAGTGAATGAACACCTAAATATTACACCGCTTTAGAGTACTCCCCAACACTGACTGTAGTATAAGGTGAAAAATAAACTCCCGGAATGTAACTCTTGCGCACTTTTATGCCTAACTCCAGAATATTTAACTCCAGTGATTTGCTGTGCAGGAAATCACATGATATAAGGTGGGGCCAGGTTTCACAATGAGCTCACCCAAAACCCTGGCTGATTGTGGCACACACCCGTTTTCACGGGGGGTCCTTTTGTCCCTCTTTGAGGGTGTGATATTATTCTGTTATCATATGTTACCTTATATCTGTAATCAAAGTAGTTGAAGTATGATACTGCTGTAGATCATATTATACCCTTTAATATAGAGTGTGTGAGCTGTATGTAGTTTAGTTCTCATTATACTTTTGAGTTAACAGAACATATTCACTTATTAGTTTATTAGATAAGTGTGCATCACTCTGTATCCTTGATCTGCTGTGAATGTATTACATGCTTAATTGTTGAATCATGAAGAGAAGGTTGTAAGCAGGAGACTCTGTGTCTAAGACAGGGGAGATAGACAGACCACATTCCACACCCCCACCTTACAGAAAGCAGAGAAACAACTGCCGAGGTCATAACTTAGGCGCCGTAAGAGAGAAAGAATGTTAATGTTTGGTCTTTTACGACTAGATGGGGGCCACTAGAGACTATAAAAAGCTGAGCAACCCGTCACCATTTTGAGACTTGCTGTGACCCTCTTCAGGCATGTCTCCCCATCATGATGGTCCTTATGCTCTTAAGTGTTGAATTGTATGGAAATAAATGATTGTTGATTGAGCATAAATACACCAAGTATTGTCCTTCCTTCAGCCCAAAGATTCAAAGAATTGGGAGATTTCAACAACTTGGTGCCGTGTGACCCGGATCTTTGGTGTGCTGAGGAGGTGCAGATTTGGCCTTTGGTGAGATCGTGAGGCGAGGTGAACAGAGGACCGGTCAAAATATAAAAAGGTAAGCACAGCCTGTTGTATTAGAAATACCAAATGTGCATATTGGGCTTTCCAAATTAATCTGTTCGCTGAGTTACACGTATTTTCACAGTAAATTTGTTGGTGTCTGGTTTTTGGCGCAAGATACTAACAACATAAGTTGAGGCTGAATTCCAGTGTGTTAAATAAACTGCTTCTACCGAGATACTAATAACATACTACGTTGGACTAGTTGCAGTAAACTGCTTCTACCGAGATACTAATAACATACTACGTTGGACTAGTTGCACCCACTTTACCTTCCACATTCAATTTTGTCTAAGACTGGCTTCTGTAGCAATAATACATTAGAATTTCTTCTGGAGACGCGGCCATTAGTTCAGTACATTGAAGTCGAGGTTTTGAAGTTTGTTTATGGTGTCGGTTAAATCCTGGCTCTTGCCGGCTATGAAATAGAAGTTGATTTAAGGAAAAGCAGATGCTGGCTCACGGTGCGGTTAAACACTGGCAACGCGAAAGCGAAACACGTCCGTAGGTTTGGTTTATGATACGGCCGTGTTCCGGTGGTACGGCCGTGAAGTGCAGTAGTGGTTGGTGCTGGTTTCAGTACATTGAAGAGAGGTTTGACGGTGGTTTATGGCGTCAGTCGAGTCTTAAGGGCTGCGGTCATAAAACAAAGTAAAATTTTACTTGCCAAGAGCAAAACCTGGTTTATGGTATCAGTATAACTTCAGGGGACGCAGGCATCACTTTTATGATGCGATTTTGCCCCGTTGTGGCGGCCATAAGCGCAGAGAAAGGGGTATTTTGGTCTATGGTTGTTGTGCTTCAGAAGAGTCTAACAGTTGAGCTCAGAGGTTTCTGTGCAAATTTCTGCTGATGAGAGGCGCTCTCTGTGTGTCTCACTGATGGTGTAACGTGCTGTGTGTGTAACGCGCGCTCTGGCTGTGTGTGAGGTGCGCGCTGAGTGTGTTTCTGTTTGTGAAGTCTGAACACAGTGACAGTGACGGTTGATGTGTTTGATTAGGAGGACGCTAGAGCAAAGACACATTTTAGGATCAAAGGTTGATGCCTAGTGTACCTGTGGAAATAATTTTGTTCAAGGTGTGGCGACCCTCCTGGTCGTGGACGCGCGGCCAGGCCCAGCGGCGTCTGGATGCCAAGGTGGCAATTTGGGAACTGAGGACTCCCGCATAGCTACAGAATAACACTGGAACCGCAGTGTAATCACGGGTTCACATTTATTCTGGACTAGAACAAGACACATTTTGCGAACAAAGGTTGAGTCTAGATTAGTAAAGAAATATAAAAAGGTTGAATTCCTCGTTTCAGTGGTTAAAATTGTTGTGTGCCTGTCCCCTGACGAGTGTGAAATTAAATAAAGAGGGAATTTGGAGCCACATAGAGATAGACGGGCATAATTGGGTGTATTACTCTGTGGTGTAATAAAAAATAAAAAATAAAAAAGAGAGATAGTAAGAGGTGTGTAGTGGAGAATTATGGAGGAGTAGAGAGAGGAATGTGTTGGGAGACTGGCGTACAGTTTACGCTGTCAAGGTAGGCGGGTTGCCTGCTTATCTGTTTAACAGTGATGAAAATGAAATTAAATAAATCTCTTAGTGTGTTAATACAGGAAGCTGCGGACCTGGACCAACTGCCCCCACAAGCACAGCGGCCGAAGCAAAATTATAAGTAATGGGAGCCACACCCAGTAAGAATCAGCAGCTGTGAAAAAGACAGCAGCGAGGAGAGAATTAGAGGAGAATTTAAGAGAAGTTTTAACACATAAAATTGGGGCCAACGGACTTGTGGAGGTTGGGAAGGCGTCCGGAGCATCACAACAAAAAGGTGAAACAAAAACACACACAAGCAGAGAAATCTGAGAGAAAGGCTCCTTTTAAGGTAACGCCTAGTTTGAGAAAAAGATCAAATTAACCTGCCTGCCTACAAATGCACACACACGCAATGAAGAAACAGCTTACACTCAAGAACACGTGAAGATTTTCCAGCAAGGCTAAAGCAGCGAAACTTAACATACATCTGTTGTTAAAGGATAAATACATTACTGACAAATAAACTCTCTGGGTTGCAGGACAACAATTTAACTTCAAAGAAAAAGACACTGGTCTGACCAACCAGTGAAGACATGACAAATTTAGGGGTTAAAAGATTCAAATTGTGACATGTTTTCTGCTGATTGATTGATACAAGTGATTACTGAATGAAAGAAAATGTCTTTTTGGGCTTTTAAACATGATCTTAAGAATTTTAGCAAGGTGCATGTTGTCCTGTCAACTTGGTGGGTTAGCAGTTGATTATATCGGGAGAGAAAAAACAAAAAAAAGGGGGAGAGAAGGCTGACACAGGGCCTGGTCCCGGTGTTTCTCCCCTCTCGTTGTAATACAGCCAACACAACATCATTTTCCTGTTCGTTTGCTTTTGTTTTTTGTCTGTTTTTGTTTTTTGTTTTTCTCTATATATATTTAATTACAGGCTGCTTTGCCGGCCTTGAAAGCCGAGGCTGACTGGACTCCTGCTCTCCCCCATACGTGACCCTGACCAAATGCTGCAACAGCTGGACCCACAACAACGACCTGAAAATGTCAACAGTGCTGCAGGAATGTGATCTCATGCAGCAGAGACGGAGAGCACTAAATCTAAGGCCCGTTTCACTACACGGGGAAAAATTCCCAGACTGCGTCAGCTGACAGAGCTGTGACGAGACGCCCGCCAAGCCCGAAGGAAAAGTAAGGCCGAGCAAAAGAATGCTGACCTTGACAACTCTGCATTTACACAGTGATGGACCAACACGGAGGACCGGGCAGCAAAAAGGGCGTGACCGGGACAGGAGGAGTAACTGAGGTCAGAAGGCACCTCAGAATGGACAAAAAACACAGGAGAAGATGCAGGTTTCACCTGCGGTGAGCATGGACACTGGAGAAAGGACTGCCCCAATTGGGGTCAGAACCAGGACAGACTGAACTTTGAGCAGCAGCAGCAGCAATGGTCGCAAACAAACTGAAAAGGAGGAGGGCAGGACCCCAGGGCACGCTTCAGGCCGTGGTTTACCCAGAACACCAGAACAGGAAAGTGATGAACACAAACACCCACACAAACACACACATCTACATGCACTGACTCAGAATGAAGAGAAACACACACACACACACACACACACACACACACACACATGCACAAATTGGAATGCTGATTCACACATACACATGCACACGCTTGTGCAATGAAGAGTGATCCACACGCACACACACATACGCTGATGCAATGAAGAATGCTTTGCTTATGCTGATATGCAAAATGCTGCACACAAACATCCCAATACATAATTTTTATGAGGAGCCATTGATTACCATTGATTACTTAGAATGTGTTATATGTCACCTAGAGGGCATTTATGTAGAGTTAAGGAATAAGGTCTAAAACGGTTTGGTTATGAAAACAATGTCTGTGCGTGTTGTCTGTTTATGGCTCAAGGCCTTGACTGAATTCTTTGCTGTGCTTCACACAGCCCTGATGAGGAACAGTGGCACAGAGTGAAAAATGATGAATGGAGTACGGCATTTTCTGTGATTGAGATTTAATTCAAGGAGGAACAAAAGGTGTTACGGCACCTGAGCTTCTCATTCCCACACAATATTGTCCCGGCAGGAAGCAAAACGTTCCTGTGAATTTCTGGTTGATTGTTTGGTTTTGTTTAGCGCTAGCTTGATGTTATCAGTGAGCTTTGGCTTGTGTTCTTTCTCGTAAGCGAGAGAGGGATAGTTTTATGCTTGGACATGTCTGCAACAGGCCCTAGTTTGTGTTATTTTAGTAGTATTTTGTTGGTTATGTCTGTTTTCGTTTTTGTTACAGTGCACTGAGAAAAAAAAAAAAAACATCTGAGAGGTGTGATCCACCGGTGGTGATATGGTGATATTTTGTGAGTTCATGATTTAACAATCAGCTCTTTAAACCAGGCCTGAAAGATTGAAATTTAAAGCGCTATGAAATATTCTTACAAAAACAGTTGCAAAGTGTGTTTCTCCATGATTGTAATTGGCTTGGGAGAAATTCACTTATATGGGACACTGATCACATGAGAAGTCCTGAGTCTAAAAGGATTGCAGCGAGTCAATCCAGAACAAAAGAACAAAGAATTGTTTTCCTTTTAAAATGATGACGTCATCTTGCTGGTGATGGAGGCTCGAATAGGTTGCGCGGGAGACTCCGTTATCAGCAAAATCTGGTATGAATGTGTGTGGATGAATGCATGTGAATGGACTGTGATGGACTGACGACTAAAAGCTTTGACTGACTTGATACTGAGACAATGACTGCACCCACTTTAGGACTAGTAAATGCCAATAAACAATTCACCCAGCGGACAAGAGAAGGGTGGATGCTTCGCTTTGTTTTGTTTTTTCAGGAGCAGGGGGATAAGAGAGACTGGAGGAGGAGACTGTAGCTTCACATAAGTATGAACTGCAGACTTAACACTTTGGTTGCTAATTCTGAGTTACTGATGTTTGCATCAGTAACTCATGATGTGTGCTATATTAGCTGTGTTTTGATTAAGGTATCATGTGATATTATTGGGAATGCCAAATGCTACAGTGGAGAAAAACTATTGATATCACTCATGACTGGAATATGTTACTATTAACCTTAGCAGGCCACTGTAAAAAGTCAATTAAATTTTATAGAGGAAAATCGCCAAAACTTTAACAATACCTATGAATGACTGGCCACATTCAGAATAGAGTTATGCAATAAAAAACATTGGTCCACGTGATTTAGGTTCTCGCTTGAAATAGTAAGTTATTAAAAGTAGAATATAATCGACAGGGACATGTGATAGGATGTGGTACTGCAAAAGAACAAGAGCAAAGTAAAGAAAGAAAACCTATTGTGTTTAGTTTGGATAAATTCAAATTGAAATGTACCATTATGCTCAGAGGATCAATATGAAATTAAATATATGCTAATTTTGTATGAAGTACATGACTGATAACTGTTCTGTCCTGAGCTTTTGTTTCTATAGCACCCACTTGACCACACCAACAGTTTCTCGCCACCAACAGGGGGTATTTGCAAAGAATAGGGAGGAATATCATCAAAACTGGGAAAGGTAAGCCCTGAAGGGGGTGATGACACCATAACTTTCACTTATGGTCAAATTCTTAAAATTTGACCCCAAACTTGAAGATTCTTCAAACATTTAGAGACAGAGTGGATAAACATAATGTCGCAAACCACATAAGGATGGAGCATTTGAATCAATAAGATGGTGAAATAACACGCAGTAAAATGTGGATCATGTTGATTATGTTTATTCCAGTGTGCAGAGGAGTCAATTCCCTTCACAAAGTTTATAAATTCACTTGAACCAAAATTAGGAGCACCCGGTGCTGCAAGAGTTAATAGTCACAATACCCGAGGATAAGCACAAGAGCATGACTGATATGATGGGACTGGGATTTTGCTTCACTTAATTATTGAAACTAGCAAACATAAGAAACCACCCAGGTATACAGGGAGTTAAATTTGGGAAGGTGGAAAGTCTTGTTAATATGTACGCAGATGACTTACTGATCTGCCTTTCCAAACCAGAAATCTCATTCCCTAATCTTTTAAATTGTATTAAACACTTTGGGAAATTATCAGGATATATGATTAATTGGGATAAATCTGAATTTATGCCAATAACAGATAATCTATGCCCAAAGTTCCTCAGCTCACTCCCATTCAAATTAGTAACTACGTCCTTTACTTATCTTGGTCTTAAGATCTCTAAAAATCCCAAACTCCTTTATAAATTGAATTTCTTGGAAATGCTGGATAAGCTCAAAGAGGATATTAGAAAATGGAAACTGCTTCCTCTGTCTCTGATCGGTCGAATAAATGCAGTTAGGATGGTGTATTTGCCACGATTTTTATATCTTTTTCAAAACCTTCCTATTCATTTGCCACTTAAATTTTTTAAGCAGCTTGATTCATTGATTCACTCATTCATTTGGGCAGGAAAACCCCCTCGGATATCCATGGCTCATCTTCAAAAAAACACTTCCTGCGGGGGGTTAGGTCTCCCTGTGTTTAGACATTATTATTGGGCAGCAAATTCAAGAGCTCTATTGTACTGGCAGTGGGGTTCGCCTATTGATTATTGTCATGACAAGCTTCCGATCTGGCTCCAGGTAGAGGCAACAACAGTATCTGAAGCCTCATTACCGGTCTTATTGTTTTCTAACACGGGTTCTTGTAATAATTCGCTCAGTCGTAATTTTGTTGTTAAACACTCCTTAAAGATATTAAATCAAATTAGGAAATCTCTCAAACTACCTGATTTTTCAGTAGGAATGCCAATAACACATAACTACGTGTTTAAACCAGGTAAAATGGATAGGATGTTTTTAGAATGGGGGGAAAAGGGATTGAAATACATTGAGGACTTATATACAGATGACAAATTTATGTCCTTCCTTCAACTTCAAGAAAAGTTTCAGTTACCTCAATCACATTTTTTTCGTTATCTTCAAATAAGGAATTTTGTTCAACAAAACTTTTCAGACTTTCCACTGAAGCCACGAAGTTATACATACTTTGATATAATTCGGAAAGCAAATTTTAAACATTTGATATCTCAGTTTGTTAAGTGCTTTACAATCCCAGTTGATTCCGACCGAATTAGGAAAACATGGGCTGAAGACCTCGGGGTCTCTCTGTCTGAAGAGCAATGGTCAAATTGTTTGTCCAATATTCAGAAAGGCTCAATAAATGCCAGATATAAACTAATCCAGTTTAAAGTCATTCATAGACTACACTTTTCTAAACTCAAACTTAACCGGATCTATAATTCTGTATCTCCCTTATGTGACAGATGTAAAGTTGGTGAAGGTTCCCTTGCACATTTATTTTGGCATTGCCCTGTTTTGAATGCTTTTTGGAGCCAGATTTTTATCTGGTTTTCAAACCAATTTAAGAAAAAAATACCACGTGATGGTACATTGGCTATACTTGGATCATTTGCATCAATCGAATCTTTTTCCTTTTCACAAAAACAGATAGTTACAATGGGTATGCTGGCTGCAAAGAAACTTATTCTTTTACAGTGGCGGTCTTCTTCGGCCCCGTGTT
Organism: Maylandia zebra; assembly: GCF_041146795.1. Classification (NCBI taxonomy): domain Eukaryota; kingdom Metazoa; phylum Chordata; class Actinopteri; order Cichliformes; family Cichlidae; genus Maylandia; species Maylandia zebra. The sequence goes on from NC_135169.1 coordinate 46,798,551, forward strand.
TTAACAGGTGGCTTAATGAGATGGTGTCTGTGGCCAGGGTGGAGCAGATAAGATTTGATAGAAAGGGGAAACTGGCGAATTTTTGTATGATTTGGCAACCATTTCTAGAATTCTTAAAAGAATAATTGATCATAATTTATGCCTCACACTCCACGTGAATTATTATTATTTATTTATTTTTTAGTCTATTTCACTCTTTATTTAGTTAATATTGTTATAATTTTTTTTTTTTTTTTTTTTTTTTGGTTGTTGTTTTTTTCCTCTTTTTTCTTTTTCTTTTTTTTCTCTTTTTTTTCTTTTCATGCTTATAAGTTCACAAATGTTAAAGACAGTAATTGTTCTCGGTTGATTTGTATAAGCATGTTATGTTTAATTTAAATGCAGAAATAAAATTTAAGAAAAAAAAATGCGTACTTCAAGCGTGCGGTCTCTGAATTGGGACACAGCCCCTGTCTTCCTCTGTTAAGTGTTGGGTCATCTGTTTTTCTAGCATCACGTACTTCAAGTCACAGGATTACTTTCAAGCTTGGGTTCAGATTCATGTTCATGTTTATGTTTAATGTCACCGTTTTCATAGTTAATCCTAGCTTCCCCAGTTTAGGCTATAGTTTAGTTTCATCATTGCCTTTTGTTTCTACATTTCGCTGTCAGCCATAATTAAAGACTTGCTTTTTGTTAAATCCAGTTATGTCCCTCGTGTTTTCCTGCTCTTCTGGCAGGAAAACCTAAAGCTTATTTTGTGCTGTTTGAGTTTTTATTGACCCTACTGGCAAACATCTGTATTTAGAAAGTGGTAAATCAAATAGATATTCATCTTGGGAAAGGAAGTGAAATGAAACAAAGATTAAATTAAATTTGCTGTTACTTGTTAACAGTAATGTGGGGGTTCATTTTACTATCTATAAAATGACTGAACAGGAATAAACACTGTCTTGAGAGAGCCAGTTTGAAATAGTTTAAGCACCACGTGACACTCTGCCACTATTGCATTGACAGTAGTACACTGAGAGCAACCTTTCTAGTGAACACACCAACTGCGGAGTTGTTAAAGATTTACTTAAAAAGTTTAAACCTGCTATGTTTCTGTGTTCTGTTAGAAATAAAATGCAGTTTTATGAGATTCACAAGTTATTGCATACTTCTTTTATTTATATGTTAAACATAACTAACATAACTTAAACATACTACACATATGAACTATGCCACAGTGACTTTTAATCAATGCCATAGGCAACTGTTGTGTATGCTGCCACCAGATTTGTTCAGGGGGAAGTGAATTGCTGCTCAGAGTAGAAGAAACGCCTTTTCCCACCTGCTGTTTGTGAAACCCCTGTGGGTGGAGTTGTTACTTTTCATAATGCACTGGAGATCCTAATTTCTCTTTGTGCACATTCAAAGTGCAAGAAAACACTTTCTTGTCCACACTTTATTGTAACTTGAATAATATCTACACTTAGCAATAAACCAGGAATAAAAAACAGTTCTGTGTCCATGTAATAATTTGAGTTTATACCCCAGAGTCACCTCAAATGTGAACAAACTACTATAGAGAAACAGGATGCTTGGTGCTCACAGCTGGCGAGGAGCAAGGATTCAATTTTGTGCACACGTGTGCACACAAATTAAAAAACTACACAATTTCTCACTTTTTTACTGTAGACTCTGACATGGGAGAAAAAAAATTAAGATGAACTTTTGTGAGATCTCGCAAAAAAAACTCTCGCAAAAGTGTTGCGAGATCTCGCAAAAGTTTTCAATGCTAGTGTCCCTTTTTCTATTTAGTGCGATTTCGTATTTCGTTTTCGTATTTTTTCTGCCCCTGATCCTATTTGAAAAAAGAGAAGAAGAAAAAAAGGGCCTATTCATTTTTTTGGTGAGCAGACAAAATGGAAAATGATGATTGTTTTTTGTACTCAAAAGGAGAGTCAAATCCTCCAGGGGAGGTAGGGCTGTGGCCTGAGCACAAGTGAACTCACAAGGCCTCTACATACAGCAGAGCATTATAGCCAAGTTCAAAACAAATGTACACGATAATATGAGATGTTGTATGTGTATAAACCCATATGGAAAAGATGTATATAAATCTTATAAAGTTTGTATCTGTCTTGTGTGAAACCTGTATGAAAAGCATATAAGAGTGAAAACAGATATAAGATCCCTTGAAAAATTATATAATGAAACTTGTATGTTTTGGATACTAAAACAATATATGAAAGTAATGAGAAAGTGGCCACTTTCATGAGTAAATCATGTAAGCCGTAATCACGTTTTTACTATTTCTTTTCCATATGGGAATATTTGGGATATAATTAAATTTAAGTCAAGTAATATCCATCCATCCATCCATTCGCTTCCGCTTATCCTTTTCAGGGTTGCGGGGGGTGCTGGAGCCTATCCCAGCTGTCATGGGGCTGGAGGCAGGGTACACCCTGGACAGGTCGCCAGTCTGTCGCAGGGCCAACACACAGGGACAGACAACCATTCGCACTCACATTCCCTCACACATTCAAACCTAGTGGCAATTTGGATTATCCAATTAACCATGCATGTCTTTGGACAGTGGGAGGAAGCCGGAGTACCCGGAGTGAACCCACGCAAACACGGGGAGAACATGCAAACTCCACACAGAAAGACCCTGGCCTGATTGAACTCAGGACCTTCTTGCTGTGCGGCAACAGTGCTAACCACCATGCCACCGTGCTGCCCAGTCAAGTAATAAAAAATTAAATTTCCTGCACCTCTAAAACTTTATTTATTACTTGTGCTTTGATATCAAAGTCTGTCTGTCACAGGAGAACTTAACCACTGACAACAACTATCAAATGACTTTGTTTAATTCAGGTACAAAAGTGATGGTACTTAAAACTAAACACCCTGATGTGCTTTTGAGTCTCCTAATAAGAAATAACAGAACTCAATGATGGCTCTAATTGGATTTATGGTATTTCTATTAAAGTCATGTCATCAAGTTTATGTAGTAAGGCTATTGCTACTGCACCTGCATCTTATTTGCAAGAAAGGGAAATAAGAGCATCATCTCTATCTCATCGTGTCACATTAACCCGGCTGGTGTTCCTCACGGGCCTCTGGTCAGTTCACTGTCCCTTGACTCTTGTGCTGCTGGATCCTTTTCTTGGCTGTTTGTGCTGCCTGGATTCTGTTGGACTGCCCGCGCATCCAGTGGCAGGGGAGGCACAAGAGCCGTGGAAGTGCGCCGGGGCTCCCAGGCGGCTCGGCTGGCGTCAGTCCCTCCATCTCCCCAACGTCGGGCTGTGCAGGTTTCGGCCACCATTTGGGCCAGCTCCTTCCCTGGCTGGCCCGGTCCTGGGACACACAGATGCATCCATCTCACATGCAGCAGCATCGCAGACCACACCTGCTACACTGTGGACTCTGTTTCTTTTTCTTTCTTGCGATTTATCAGAAGAATAAAGAATAATTGCTTTCTGGAGAAAGGTCTTATGGGCAGATAAGACAAAAACTGAGGTATGTTTGGAGGACTGGTGAGTCTTTCAAACTGTACCAGCTTTTAAGCATGTAGGTGGTGGCTGTAAAGCTATAACAGCATATAACAGCATATCTTTTGTTGTCAAAAAAGTGTTGACTTATCTTAACTCAAGAACTCTTTGACTGTGACTATCTGTCATGGTTCCTGGTCCATGACCCAGTGTTTCTATGTTTGTTTCCTGTTTCCTGTTGTGTTTGTTGTTTGTTTTTGGGTTTTTTGTTTGTTTGTTTGTTTGTTTTTGGGGGGGATTGACAGGCTCTGTTCAGTTTTGCTTCCTACTATCCTGTTGGTTTGATTATTTCTACTTGTGTTCCATGTTTTCCTCTGCTTACGTGTCTTTCACATAGCTGTTTGTTTCCTTGTTTCCCTTGTTTCCATCGATGCTCCTTTATTCTAGCTCTTTGTTTCCAGTTCTTAGTTTCTAGTTTTAAAGTTTTGTGTTTAGCTATGGTTTATAACTTTACAGCAATAAAACTCCCTCCTTTTGTACATCCCTTTGTGTTCTGCATCCTTCATTAGGGACCAACCTTTGCCTGCCACACAGCCAACCATGACACTATCAGCATTGTAACAACTGCCAGCTTTTTAATATAGTACCACACGTGTACATCACTGTGTATTGGTCTTTCATGTGGATTTCCAGTGATATTGATTCATGTTTGTGGCTGTAATGTGACAAAATGTGGAAAAGTTCAAGGGGGCCGAATACTTTTGCAAGCCACTGTAATGCAGCAAAACAACCTGAAGAGCCGGTTGGGAGCCGAAAGAGCTGGTTCTCTAAAAAGAGCTGGAAATCCCATCACTACCAGTTACTTGAAGACAGAAGCTGGCTATACACCTTCTGCAGTTCTCACAACACTTGATTTTTCAGTACAGAAATGCAGTGTTTGACTGAGGTGCCCTGCTACAAAGCTCATTTTGAATAGTGGAGTAAATTCTTCTACGTATCAAGAATGGACTTCGAGGAAGTGATCCAAACATGCTCAAGCTCTAAAACTTGCCAGTATTATCAGGGTTAGCAGGGTAATTAAATTAGGGTGTGGTTACTGACCTGTTTGCTCACATCTAATATATTCTTATTTTGTTCTGTTTAAGTTTTTATTGACCCTATTGGCAAACATCTGTATTTAGAAAGTGGTAAATCAAATAGATATTCATCTTGGGAAAATTAAGTGAAAGGAAATGAAGATTAAATAAAATTTGCTGTTACTTGTTAACAGTAATGTGTGGGTCGATGTTACTATCTACAAAATGGCCAAACAGGAATAAACACTGTCTTGAGAAAGCTCACATGGCCCCTTTGAAATGGTTTAAGTAAAACATGACACTCCGCCTCTATCGCATTCACAGTAGTACACTGAGAGCAACCTTTCTTGTGAATATACCAACTGCGGGCTTGCAGAGCGTCAGACACACAACGATGAACTTCTGCTTTATAACAGCTTTAAGTCTTTGTAGCTTCTGTAAGTATAGTTTCTTAACTTGATCATCAACTTATCATTGTTTGTTTAACCCATCATCAACTACATTTGCTTATTACCAACTTTACTATTTAGAAAATCGAATTCCCCATCATGTTATCTGACAGTAAGTCTCTAAAGAACATTTGTCTGTTTTTTTCATTGTTTCAGGGGGAATTTCCATTTCAGCTTCTGATTTTCAGACTGTAGAGGTCCAGCCAGGTGAAGATGTGACTCTGCAGTGCACTAACAACTCCAAATGGGACTCTTTGACTTTCTGGTTCAGAATGGTCAGCAGTACCACAGTCAGCTGCATCTCTCTTTCTTTAACTTCTAAACGTGAGGTTACATACAGTGATGGATTTCAAAATGGAAAATTTGAAATGACAACCAACATCTCCACTCTTTTCCTCAAAATCAAGAAAGTGGATCAATCTGACTCTGGGCTGTATTTCTGTGGATTTTATGATGGATGTCTGGTTTTCAGTGTGACGCATTTAAACGTTGGTGGTAAGATTATTGTATTATTGTAGTCTTTGTTTTGATTTGGTTCCCATTTTTTGAATATTTCTCTTTACCAAAAAAGTGGACCACATGAGTCCAGCTCTGAGGTCCTTACACTGGCTGCCTGTCCGTCAGAGGATAGACTTTAAAGTTCTGATGCTGGCCTATAAAGCTCTGAATGGTTTAGGACCAAAATACATCAATGACCTCCTGACCCAGTATGAACCATCCAGATCCCTCAGGTCATCTGGATCCGGTCTTTTATCAGTTCCCAGAGTCAGAACCAGACACGGAGAAGCTGCATTCAGCTTTTATGCTCCTTATATCTGGAACAAACTCCCAGAAAGCCTCAGATCAGCTGAAACACTCAGTTTATTTAAATCCAGGTTGAAGACTCACCTGTTCTCAGCTGCATTTGAATAAAGCACCAAATCCACACTTTAAGCTTAAATTTCAAAACTTACATTTAACTACTGATTTTATCTACTGTTCTGATTTCATCTGTTTTGATTTTATATACTGTTGTTTGTTTGTTTGTTTGTTTGTTAATTAGTTAGTTAGTTTATTTGCTTGTTTTATTCAATTTTAAATCATGCTTTTTATTTGTTCTTGTTTCTAATGTCTCTGTAAAGCACTTTGAATCACCTTGTTGTTGAATTGTGCTATACAAATAAACTTGCCTTGCCTTGCCTTATCATTAAGCTACACTTCCTACATTGCATATAATAATAATAATAATAATGGATTGGATTTATATAGCGCTTTTCAAGGCACCCAAAGCGCTTTACAATACCACTATTCATTCACTCTCACATTCACACACTGGTGGAGGCAGCTACAGTTGTAGCCACAGCTGCCCTGGGGAAGACTGACAGAAGCGAGGCTGCCATATCGCGCCATCGGCCCCTCTGGCCAACACCAGTAGGCAAGTAGGGTAAAGTGTCTTGCCCAGGGACACAACGACCAGGACAGAGAGCCCAGGGATCGAACCGGCGACCTTCCGGTTACAGATGCGATTCCCAACCCCCTGAGCCACGGTCGCATATATAGTTGAACCCCGGCTTACGAAGACCCCATTAAATGAAAAATTCAAGTTACAAAGGCACTTAACGGCAATATTTCTGCCTGTGGTACGGCAAAATGCCCACGCTGGCTGAGCTCAGAATGCCCACAATGCCTTCCGAATGATGTGATAACCCCTTGGCTTTTGTACTTGCACTTTGCTGTTCCACGTGAAAGACATATTGTTGTTGCATTGCGCTATTTCATGTGCTTTTCGTTTGCAATTAGCCTATTGTTCATTCATAATGGTGTGAAAAAAACTTTCTGCAAGTGATTCGAGTGAACAAAGAAGCGTAAAGTCTCGATGGAAACAAAGAGATTATTGATATTAAATTATTGATAAATATGAGCAAAGTCCTCCTCCACCAAGAACTTCGTCTTTAGCCAGCATCGCCTCACTCAAAAGGCGATGGAAAAAGGTGCTTTTACTTATGAAAATTTTGACTTACGAAAGACCCTCTGGAACGAATTTATTTCGTAAGTCGGGGTTCCACTGTACAACAATGTGGATGCTCTATATTTTTATAATTATAATTATTGAATCAATAAAAAACTAATTCAGTGTCTTGTTTTCAAAAGACACTGATGAGCCTGTGGATGACATGGACAGCAAATGTAAACGTAAGATTTTTCTAAAAATGTATTTTATTGTGCACATGTACATGATTTAAAAGCTATAAAACAGTTTTGGAGGCTTTAATTTTCTGCATTTTTCTTGTAGAAGAGTCTGACGTTGCAGCTAAGCTGACAAACGTCACCTTTGGTGTTCTGTCTGTTTTCCTCCTAATGGTCATCATTGGACTGGTTGTTCAAAACGGGAAACTTAAGCAAGGTACTTTTTAAAACATACAACAGCTTTTCTTGTATTTAATCTTCATGATGTGCAGTAATGAACAGACAGTAACTGTGGTGTTTTTGCCTTCTAGCTTCTAAAGAACAACAACATCTGGACCAAAGTGAGGTGACTAAATTTAAGTGTGATCTATGCTGCTACCAGATAGTCTCTAGTTTTTCTCCTTTTTTAGTGGCCCTTTTTTGGTTTAAACATAACTGTGATGAAAATTCTGACACCTGTTAAGTTGCATCTTTCTTGTTACAGAATCTCTAATAAAACAGTAAATTCCACCTACATTTCTGAACAACAGAGTATTTCATTGTGGAACCTGGATCAAACTTTGACTTGTGTATATATATATATATATATATATATATATGCATACTACATGTGCAACCACATGTCTGAATCTGAATCAAAGATACCAGTTAATACAAATACATGTGAACCGATGTGGTAACACACAGCGCTGTGTGTCCGTTAGATATATATCTGTCTTCATGACTGAAAAGATTTTATGCTGTCTTTTATACTTTGACTCATACACTTACTTTGTTTATACCTAACTTGTTAACAAAAAATCACCTTTTTATTTTTTACTTAAAAAGCTTAAACATGCGTGTTTCTGTGTTCTGTGTCAAATAAAATGCAGTTTTATGATATTGATATGATAAGTTATTGCATACTGTCTTTTATTGATATTTTAAACATACAACTTAGTTAAACAAAACTAACATACCTTAAACATGCTATATTTAGGGACGATGCCACAGTAACTTTTTATCAAAAACAAAAGAGGGCCACAGGCAACTGTTGTGTATGCTGCCACCAGACAGGTTCAGAAGGGAAGTGAATTGCTGCTCAGAGTGTAACGAATGGCTATTTCCCCCCTGCTGTTTGTGAGACACCTGTGGGTAGAGTTGTCACTTCTGCTTTTCATTTTGCACCGGACATCCTAATTTGCAGAAAGAAAGAGACAAATGGGTGAGTTTCATTGACTTCTATCAGCAGAGAGCAGCACACTGCAGTATGACAATCACAATAGAAACAGTCTGTGGTTTCGAGTAGATGATAAAACAGGCAGCTTTTCTGTGTAGGGAAATAAACTGTGAAAGCCTAAATAAACATATTTAGAAGCAATATCCAATAAATAGATCATCCTCATAACAAATGTGGGGTTTTTTTTATTCTCATTGACACTTCTGGTGTAAATATCTCTACACAACAGGAGAAATGCATGCATGTTCAGCACTTAAAACTTCAGACAGACTGACTCCTTGTCAGCCTGGGTACAGCACTAAAAAAAAACCTTGGGCCATTTTTATTTCCTTTTATAAGTGATAAATAGTAAGATGGCTTTGCTTTGCTGAGGGCTTTTTTAATAGCTAACAAACAGCTTTTCCTGGCCAATTAAATTTTTAAATGAGTGTAAACCTCAACAGTTTTTGTGTTAAATGCTTTAAGTTGTGTGTGTAAGAGTGATACCAGAGAGTCAAGCCCTGTTATGGGCATCACTGAGACAGCCAGTGGGTTACAAAGAAAAGTGTCATTACTGCTCTAATTACAGAAGACCAGAGAAAACTCGTCCAATATTATTTTTGCAAAGTTACACACCAGCTCAACATTAATTTTAGTGACCTCCAGTTACAGCAAACAGATGTCATTGTTGCCAATGTAAATTCAATTTTACTAAATCTACACTTACTCTTAGCCAGTAGTTTCAAATACTCTTTACTGCCACCTGCTGGACTGAGGTTGAAAGCAAGTGCAGACAGCTACATGTATTTTCAGTCTGATTATGTAAATAATTCCACTGTGTTGGAGAAGAACAAAAGAAATGTTCATTGTTAAAGCAAAGGTCAGTGCTACATAGCTAGCTTAAACAAACTACCACATGTAAATCTTACATATTGTTGACTTGGACATTTGCAGTGTCGGGGCAGAAAAGTTCAGGTAGCATTAATTTGTGGTATAACAGTAAAGTTGACCAAGTATTTTTCAGTGTCGGGCAAAGCATTCCTACCGTTTAAATGAGCTACGACTGACAGCCATAATTGCTGTGGAGAAGCAGGGATTCATACGATGTGGCCTGTAAGTAGGGTCAGGAGAAGTGTATTCAAGTGTTGGTGCTATACTCTTTGCCCTTCTGACAGCTGTAAATAAACACCCATCACATCTAGCACAGCAACTGTCTGGCATTCTGGCTAAATTAAAATCAAAGGATGGCTGGAGGGCAAATAACAACAGTACTGTTTCCCTCTAGGTGGGTGTGTCCTGGTAGCTCTGAAGTTTAGCTTATCACAACATGTGTCAAGTTCTTTCTTAGCTAAGAATGATATTTTACGTTAAAATGAGGAACAATAAAGAATGGGCAAGGATTTCAGTCTCTAGATGTGCAAAGCTGGTAGAGACATACCCTAAAAGACTGGCATCTGTCATTGCAGCAAAAGGTGGTTCTACAACACTTTTCAGTTATTTATTTGTAAAAAATGTTTGGAATCATGTATGATTTTCGTTCCACTTCTCACGTGTGCACCACTTTGTATTGGTCTTTCACGTGGAATCCCAATGAAATTAATTCATGTTTGTGGCTGTAATGTGACAAAATGAGGAAAAGTTCAAGGGGGCTGAATACTTTTGCAAGCCACTGTAAGACTTGCATAAACTAACATCACTACCCTCAAGGTTGAACTTATACTGGTATCATTCCATTGCTATCAATTAATTATCACTTTTATAGAGGTCAGATATCCACTAAAGATATAATCATGTTGTTAATTTGCTTGTGTTATTTGTGTGCATGTACGCCAGCCTGCAATTTATGAAGCAACTGGCTTTCTTATTGCATGACTGTTTCTAAAATACTAACCTGAATATAAACTTTTAACTGCAGGAGCTATCCAGCTAGCTAGATAGAGAGATGCTGGTTTAGTCAAAGCTTAATCACATAGACTATTATCATGTCCTGCAGTTATAAAAATCAAAGACAAAGTTAATGTGCCAGTGTCAGGAAAGGTTTACAAAAGCATTACTGAGACTGTCTAACAAACAAACCTAACAAACAAGCGATGATATCCTGATTTTTGTTGCTGCGCTTTTCTACAAGCACCCGTGCAGTTGGTCTGCAGTCAGTGCAGTCAGTTTAAATATATAAGAACAGCCCACCTCTTTGTCTAGAGATCACTTTTGCAGGAGCACCATTCAGTTAGTGCCACTGCAGTGGCCGTGTGCACAATGGTGAACTTCAACTTGCTATCATTTCTACTCTATACTCTCAGTAAGTACACCTATCTATTTTTTTATCAGTAGTTAGTTGCAATTTGTTGTTGCCATTAAATTACGTTTACAAAAGTTTATTGACAACATAAATTTTAGGTGTTGTTTCGTTCTTTGGAAAATTGTCTTTTATGAATACTTGTTGATTGTTTCAGGCTGGATATCTGTTTCACTCGCACAGTTTTACACTGTGGCGGTTGAGCCTGGACAAGAAATCACACTGCAGTGCTCCAACTTCAGCAGTTTTGCAACCCACATATTCTGGTTCAGACTGGCCGACAGACTCAATGCCAGTTGCATCTCTTTTATGCCCACTGCTAATAGTCGTGCTACCTTCTGTGATGGATTTCAAGATACTAAATTTAAGATGACATCCAACACCTCTGTGCTATTTCTCGAAATTAAACAAGTGGATTCATCTGACTCTGGGTTATATTTCTGTGGAGAGTTGAACATGGGAAGGCCAAAGGTTTATACTGCAACATATTTGAAGGTTCAAGGTAAGATTTTTCTTTTGCTTTGATTTTTGAGTAATTGTCACAAAGGCAGAATATCCTATATGTGCTACTTTTTTTGTAGTTGACGTTCTTTTAGAAGATGGGTTAACCAATCTATCAACTGTGATCCTCGGCAGTTTAACTGTTTTCCTTTTACTGGTCATCATTGGTCTGGTTGTTAGCATCAGGAAACTTCATACAGGTATTTATGTGTTTGAATTTAAACTGAAATTGCAAAGTTTTTGAGTAAAGAACTGATAGATGTACTGTTTCTGTCATTTAGCTCATGACGAGATGCAGAATTTGCAACACAGTGAGGTAATCTATTTTAACCTTGGATTCCAGTTGATTTACTGATATATTGTCTGATTCAGTTATTTAAACTGTTAGCTTACTGCCTGTGACCTGGTGGATGTCAACAGGTTAACATTTAATGCTTTGAGATGAGTGACTTTAAACATTTTCCATTACAGAATGCAGAGTCTGATGCCATGAACTATGCAGCACTGAGTTTCCATACCAGAACAAAAATGAGAAGGCCTGCACCACAGAGGGAGCTGGAGCCAAATGTTTTGTACGCTGCTACGAGATAGACTCACAAAATAACAGGAACACCAGCACAAAGTGAAAGCTATCATATTTATCTGCTTGTGGAGTTGTGTACAGTTGGTGTATGTAAATCTTTACAACCACCTTTAACAAAAAAACACTTTTTCTAATAAAGATTAATACAAAAATGTGCAGTAACTGCTAATACCTTCTCACTTTCTAGCTATCTTTCCGTCTCCCAACGCAGCTGCTTTGACTTTATCTGAGAGCAAACCATTGTGATTGGTAGGTAGGTAATGGAGGAGGAGTTAGTGAAGACTGATAAATAATGAAGACTATTTTTTGTATTGAGAGTTAGTGAGGCTCTGCTTTAGTTTAATAGTGAGAGGGGCATAAAGGTGTTTAAGATATGTTGAACAGGAAGAGACAAAACGCTGTGGTCTGAATACCACTGAAAATATCACAGGGCTGTCTTGCAAACATTTGTTTTTTTAGGTCATAATCTTCTGAGCGCCATGACTGTCTTAAAATGACTGTGGTTATGCTAGTTAACAGAAATATCTAATCAGGTAGTCACATAGCACAAAGGATATATTTACACATATGATGGTTTACAACAAAATGCTGCTTGTATTTAAAAGTGTTGGAAAAAATGCTTTACAAATGGATCTTACCAGTTTAAATATCAGTGAGTCAAGTAGAGAAATATAAATGGTGATACAAGAACAACATTCAGCATGTATACGCAATTTTAATTCAACAAAATAGAGGGGGAAAGCAGCCGTATTTCTATATGGTCACCAACTGTGACATGAAAATTGTTTTCTGAGCATAAAAATTTGCTCATTTCATAATTTTGGTGGAAAAAATTTCGTTCTACGTCATTTGAACACAAAATTTCCAACTAGAATGAATTTTGAAAACCTCACACTTTATCTGAAACAGCTTCAATCACCTGTGCAGGTTAACAACATGTTTGTGGCATTTGCACTGTTTATGACTGTACGCCACACAACACGCATCAGTACACATTACTGGTGTCACCAGTGTGCCCTGATTATACAGCAGATTATACTCTATTTATGGATGATACGTTCACAGTGAGGCAGTTCTTCAGTGTCATTGCTACACTTTTCACATAATTCTAGTTGATGCCTGTGGTTCATTTACCTTATACAGCATATCTGTGTTGCATTACTCTATTAGTAGTGCAATGAGAGTCCAGTAGCAGTGGCAGCAATGGAAGCAATGACAGTGACAGGCTAGTCCTACTGTGATTTGGTCTCAGTTTGTAAAAAAAAAACCCAAAAATATTAATCCAAACACACACACAATGTACTTGAATGACGTGGGTACTCAGTCTTTGCAAGATAGTTAGCTCACTCTGCATGGTAAATTGACTTCTTGTAAACCTCCAGTTTCCAAGTTCTAAGATGTTTATGTCCTTGCTTTGAGCTTCCACTTACACTCTGCACACTTTTTTTTTGTCTGACCTCTTGGCGCTCCTTTCCTACCTTAAACCACCTGCCTCCCTCCACATCACACTTGCCATTGGCACCAAGTAAGGCAGAAAATCCCCTCTCACTGCCCAAGTCACATTCAGAGACATCTTAATATCCGTTTCTGACCAATAACCAAACTATACTTTCACTAAGTGGCGCTCCCTCCTAACCTTGACTCAGACTATCACCTCGATTCCTTTGTTATTTCCTCTTGTGTTTATAAAGACTTGAGACTGAAAATGCTTCACTGTTCAATCCTGCTATTGAGACATCTTCTCTGCCTGGTGTTCACAGCCCACAACAGATTGATTGATCACGAACAATTCAGATTCACTTCAGTATATGTTAGGGGTGTAATTACACAAAATACTTAAAAGAAACATATTACACTTGTTACATTTTTAAATACAGTGCATTACGTTATGTTTGTACTCTTTGTTGAAGTGATTTGTTATATTCTTCATTATATTACTTTGATGTTACCTTACACATAGCATGTTATTCCCATTGCATTGGGCTATAGCAGCAGAAGACCACAAAGGGTGCTGACACCTAAAAATACAAAGCTTCAAATCAAATTAAACAGGCTCAGTAAAACTGGACAAAAACAGTGCCTGATCTGACAAACTGCTGTCACATTATTCAGGTCTGTTAGGGTCAGAATTTGGGGTAAACAATATGAATGGCAGTGTGAGCTACTCCTCAAAGAAGGTGAAGGAGGGTCTGAGATGGAAAACTCCAGCAGGAAGTTGTCAGGCTCTGGAAAGACTGATCTTGAAGTCTGACATTCAGGCAATCACTCCCTGCACTACACTAGTGTTTCTCTGTGTGCTCTTCTCAAGGCTGTTTCTGGATATTCCTGACATGCCTCCTATATTTACTCTTTAAATGAAAAATAGACACAAGAATACATAGAGAAAGTCTAACTTCTTTTAACTTTTTATGTGAATAAAAAAGACGTTGTATAAACAAAAACAGTAATCAAAAACATGGGGACATTAATAACAGATTAAAGTGTCTCTCAGCTGACAACCTTGGATCTTGCTTCACTCCCACCCTCCCACTATGGACATTATAACCAGAGATGGGCAGTAACTGTAATCCGATTACTTTTTTCAAGTAACGAGTAAGGTAAGGAATTACTATTGCAAAAACGGTAATTAGATTACCGTTACTTTCACGCAAGCACGCTGCGTTACTGCGTTACTAAAACCGTGATTTTTTTGCGAGAATGTCTCATGACAATGATGTAAGCGAGTGCGACATTCGTGGCAACAGCTGTGTGCAGATCCACAATGGATAATATATCGAGTGCGGGAGAGAGTATGAGCGTGCAGCGTTTAAAGCGTGGAAGTACTGACCTTATTTTGAGTTTGATTCCATAAAAAGTGACAAAAACATTAGCGTCCGTTGTGCGTGGGAAGAAAACTTCTTTTTACAGCGAAAAAAAACCCTAAACTTCCAAGCAAGCACAGAGTGCGCAACGACGTAATGGGAAATTCACAGAGAAACTCGCGGATTCTTCCGCTGACCGCTGCGGCACACCTGCACCAGGGTAAACCTACGCCTACCCTACTTCTGCTTTATAGGTGGAAAGTAGAGCAACAGGACCGCTAGTCTGTGACTTTATTTATTTTCTGCTGTGTTTTACTATCTATTTGAAAGACTGAGTGTAAACACAAAGAAATATTTTATTTTATGTGCTGGAATGTGCAGAAAAAAGGTTTAAGTGTTAAACAAATTTCTTCCAGGAATTGATAAGACGTTAGGGAGTCCTATTCAGATAAAGATAAAGACTAATACTGTTTATAATTATGCAGGCTGACATGTCACAGGGACTGTTATTGAATATTAAGTTTATTAATACTCATTGTTTGTTCCAGGTTGGATCTCTGTCTTAGCCTTCGAGTTTCACTATGTGGAGGTTCAGCCTGGTGAAGCAGTCACACTGCAGTGCTCCAACCTTAGCATTTTTGTGTTTACTTATCCTGGTTCAGAATGACCAACAGATTCAACGCTAGCTGGATCTCATCAATTATCAGCCCTGAGAGCAATGTGACTTTCTATGAAGGATTTCAAAATGGCAAATTCAACATGACATCCAACATCTCTGTGCTATTTCTTGAGATCAAACAAGTAGATTCAGTTGACTCTGGGCTGTATTTCTGTGGTGAGCTGAAGAATGAAAAGTTAATAGCAAGCAACTTTTTTATCGGTAGGGTTTATTGTACACAGTCATAATGCACGATGTATCCTGAAACAGAAAAAGAGGACGTTAAAGAGACCCTAAAATAGTTTTTTGTATGGGTATTGTGATCTGATTGTGACCTCAGAATTCTTATATCCTTGAAGGAGAAGTTGGCCGTCCGATTGGGGTCTGGAATGTGGGGCCTCCCTGTTGCTGCTGAGTTGGGGCAGTCTGATTCTCCCCACCCCAGGGAAAAGGGTAACACTACCTGGGTCTGTGCAGTTTTCCCCTCCATGGGCAAGGGTACCTAGACCTGGGGTATAGAGTACGCTTGGGGAGTGTGATTGTGTGTACAGTGTCTCTCTATGTCTGTCTCCACGTTGGGTGAGTGCTGAGTAATTGCATATGAGAGCATGAGGGTGGGAATGGATGTCTGTATCTGTGTGTGCCTGTTTGTTTGTGTCTATATGTCAGGTTGGGTATCAGACGCCACCTCTCTGGGGACATTTCAGGCCCTCTAAGGTATGGAGGCCTATCTCCCCCCACCACTCCCCCTGCCAGTGGCAGAGGCCCTCAGACATCGGTACATTGGTGGTTCTTTGTGTCCGGGGATGGGCATCCAGGTACACACCAGCTCACTCCTGTGGCTGCTTGTCGGGGCCTGGAGCCTGGGGCTCGCTCGGGCCCCTTCGGGGGTGGGGTGCCCTCGGCCTCTCAGCTGGCTGCCGGCAGAGCTCACGGTCGCTGCAACCCCCCTAGCTTCTGCTACGCGGCTGCTGAGCTACCCCTCATCTGGGAATCTCCTCAGCTCTTTCTGGGACAGTGGCGCGGCTGCCCCTCTGTTGGTCTGCCTTGGTTTCTTGTGTTCTGGGGGCCTCTGGATGTCTGGAGCCTGGATCTCCTCCATACCTGCTTCATGCCCTGGAGGACGGGGCTGTGGCTCCCCACACCTTCTAGCAGATCATCACATGAAGGAACCTTTTAAATACAAGCGCGTCCATGCTCACAGGTCTACACACGGCTGCTCACACACACAAACTACACCCTTTTTGGCTGCCACCTCAAAGCACCTGTCGATCTTACATGCTGCACAATAATATTTAATATTTAGTATTTGCTGTTACAGTATTTCTTATAGTGCAATAACTGGACACATTTCAGCTAATAGTGTCATAGTCCCTGTGGCTCAATAAGGCTACAGGTATTCATGACTGTTTTTCTTCTCCTCTCTCGCTATCTCTACTGTCTCCTCCTCGCCTGGGCGGAGCTCACTGTGGGCTTCCGTTTTTGGCCAACACACCTGGAAGCAGGTACTCACCTGTGGCTCGTTATACTGCTAAAAGACGTGGGTGTCATGCTGGGAGGGAGCGCTGTCGCCCAAGAAGGAGACATTATAGACCATCTCTCCCTTCTTTAATCACTGGAAGTGTAAGATCGCTGACCAATAAAATGGATGAGCTCACATCACTAACCTAGTCACAGAGGGAGACCGGCAATGTAGCATCATGATCCTAACGGAGTCCTGGCTAACACCGCTAACTCCGGACACGAGCATAACACTACCTGGATTCCAGCTGCTCCGGGTGGACTGCACGAGAGAGAGCGGTAAGAGGAAAGGAGGGGGACTGGCAGTGTTTGTGAATGACAGATGGTGTAAACCCAAGCACATCACTGTGAAAGAACAACTCTGCAGCCATTAGCATGCGTGAGTACTACCTGCCCAGGGAATTCTCGCATGTTATCGCGATGCCCCCCTCGGCCAACGTAGATGCAGCCTGTGACTCTCTCCACTCTGTGGTCAGCAGACTGCCATCCCAATGTCTGAGAGCCCTTCTCCTAATATCAGGGGAGTTTAATCATGCCTCACTGAATTCCACACTGCCCACCTTCACCCAGTATGTGACATGCCCAACCAGAGACAATAAAACACTGGACTTACTGTACGCCAATGCAGAAGAGGCATACAGTTCATCACCTCTACCTCCCCTGGGCAGATCTGATCACAACCTGGTGCACCTTGTCCCTGTGTATGAGCCCTTAGTGTGCAGGGACCCACCAGACACCCGCACAGTGCAGAGCTGGTTGGAGGAGGGCGACGAGGCTCTTAAAGATTGTTTTGAGTCTACTATGTGGAAGGCGATCTGTGACGACCACGGAGAGGACATCGACAGCCGGCAGTACGGACTATATTAACTTTTGTGTGGATAACACCACACCCACCAGGACTGTACGGTGTTTCTCTAACAATAAACCTTGGATTACCCCAGAAATTATAGCTGTCCTCAAGCAGAAGAAGAGGGCCGTCAAATCCAGAGACAAGGAGGAGCTGAAAAGGGTGCAGAGAGAGCTGAGAAGAATGATAAGGAATGGGAAGGACAGCTACAGGCAAAAAATGGAGAACCAGCTTCAACAAAACAACGCTGGCAAAGTCTGGAGAGGCCTCAGAACCATCTCAGGCCACAAAGTTCAGAACTCTCTGCCTGGGAGGGATGAGGTGGGTAAATGATCTGAGTCATTTGTTTAACAGATTTGATTCATCCATGAGGCAGTCTCCAACATCGGCTGCAGACTCACCCACCCCCACTGCTGCTGTTCCACCTCTGACACCTCAGACACTTCACACCTCCTCTACTCACTCTGCTCACCACTCCACACCCCCAACAACAGCATCCAACACACATTTAACACAAGGCTCCAGGCTGTCTCTCTCAACCACCCAGGTTAGGAGGGAACTGAGGAGGATTAAAGCCAGGAAGGCAGCGGGCCCAGATGGCATCAGCTCAAGGGTCATCAGGTCCTGCGCAGACCAACTGTGTGGGGTGATGGAGCACCTCTTCAACCTGAGCCTGAGGCTGGGAAGAGTCCCACAGCTCTGGAAAACCTCCTGTGTTGTACCAGTGCCAAAGACTTCACACCCCAAGAACTCAACAGCTACAGGCCGGTGGCTCTGACATCCCACCTGATGAAGACCCTGGAGCGGCTGGTCCTGGCTCAGCTTCGGCACCTGGTGAGCTCATCCCTGGACCCACTTCAGTTTGCCTACCAGCCTGGCATTGGAGCGGATGATGCCGTCATTCACCTCCTACATTGTTCCCTCTCTCACCTGGAGACTGCTGGGAGCACTGTGAGAATCATGTTCTTTGATTTCTCCAGTGCCTCTAACACCGTTCTTCCCACAGTCATGAAGGACACGCTGGAGAACTCAGGAGTGGACCATCACCTCACAACATGCATACTGGACTACCTCACCGGCCGACTACAGTACGTGAGAACTCAGGACTGTGAGACTGTGGACAGCTACAGGTACCTTGGTGTTCATCTGAACAACAAACTGGACTGGACTCATAATTCAGACACCCTCTACAGAAAAGGTCAGATCAGGCTGTACCTGTTGCGGAGACTCAGGTCTTTTGGAGTGAAGGGCAGACTCCTGAAGACCTTCTATGACTCTGTGGTGGCCTCAGCCATCTTTTACAGTGTGGTCTGCTGGGGTGGCAGCATCTCTGCTGGGGACAGGAAGAGACTGAACAGGCTGATCCGCAGGGCCAGCTCTGTTCTAAGATGCCCTCTGGACCCAGTGGAGGTGATGAGTGATAAGAGAATGGTGGGTAAGCTGTCATCCCTGTTGGACAACATCTCCCACCCCATGCAGGAGACTCTGACAGCACTGAGCAGCTCCTTCAGTGGCTGCGGCACCCACGGTGTGGGACGGAGAGATTTCGCAGGTCTTTCCTCCCCACTGCTGTCAGACTCCACAACAAAGACTCTAACTAATCAAACACACATATCCACACATGTGCAATAACACTAAGTGCAATACTCTTTTCTAGCATTGTTGTATTATACTCAGTTGTATATAGCATTTTAATTTTATTTTATTTAATTCTATTGTATATAGTATTTTATTCTTATCCTATTCCAGTCTTTTTCTAATTCTTGCTATGTAACTTTGCACTGTCCACTTTCTGCTGTAACAAAACAAATTGTTACAGTGTGTGTTTAATTTCCCTCACCATACCCAGCATACCCCGTGGAACCCTTGAACCCCTGAACTCCCTTCACATATAGTCACTCAGTGTTTTTTAAATAAACCATCTTTGCACTTTTCCTCAAATCTGCGCCTGAGTCCGTTCAGTCAACCTCGGCAATAAGCCATATCTTGCAAAAAAACAAGGCAAACAGCCAGGACAATATGAAATCCAGATGACTTCCGAGCACTAACAAACAAAAAGAACTCGAATTGCGTCACGGAACGCATCCATGAATGACCCACCCCAAAATGTAGCTCATAAAAAATAATTTAACAAAGAATCATGGCCAAAAACTCAATATAATAATCTACAGATATGTGTCGATTCGTAGGGAGCTTGTAGATGCAGGGAAGGTGGACGGACCTGAGCAGCATCCACAGTTACGCCTCGCCGGCTTAAAAGCTGAACTAGATCCTGCAGTGTTGTTGTTGGTATGTGTTTGGCTGGCAGCTGAAAAGTTGCAACTGTGTGTGTGGTAAAAAAGAATGCATGGAAATGTGGATCAATCTGCCGTGTCAGCATTACAGTGTGCGCCCCATCCTGGGTATTATTGTACACAGTTCTAATGTGCAATGTATCCTGAAAACAGAAAAAGAGGAGGTTAAAGAGACCCCTAAATAGTTTTTTGTCTTTCTATTGTGATCTTGGTCTCAGAATTCTTACATCCTCTAATATAGGTTTGTTTTTGTGTCGAAAAGAAAGAAAGAAACAGGTCTCATTAAACTGATCCAATACAGGTTAAAACTGAACTGAGAGGAAAGGTTTACTCATTAAGTATTAAACAGGCAGATGTACATACATACTAATAAGGACTGTGTATACTGTCAGTTATGGTTGATTAGATCGTGGGACGTGTTATGATCACTTTGCAGCTGCTACTTTGTTCAGAGACAGTGGAGACTGAGTTGAGTCTGTTAGAAGAGCTGCTCAGAGTTTTTTTTTTCATCTGTGCTAAGCACACATAGGTCACATGATGCTGGTGGTAAATTACCTTCACATTATTTCACTGCACTCAAGAGTACAGGTCACACCTAACTTCACAAACTCGCTTCACTGCTCTCAGCTAAGGTGACACGTGCACAGCCTTTAGTCTGCAATCTTTTTTTTACATTTTAAGATCTGAAATTAGACGTCAAAACCACATCAGGGTAAAGCTTCACAATTAGATACATTTGATCTACTAAACCTCACTTGCATTATCATGGCCAAGCCAGTCATGAACTCTCAAGTCA
Organism: Maylandia zebra; assembly: GCF_041146795.1. Classification (NCBI taxonomy): domain Eukaryota; kingdom Metazoa; phylum Chordata; class Actinopteri; order Cichliformes; family Cichlidae; genus Maylandia; species Maylandia zebra. The sequence goes on from NC_135169.1 coordinate 46,819,195, forward strand.
CTGTGCATTTATAGAGCTACTAGTTTAATATATCATAATATATCATTAACTTTAGCATCACTGCAAAGGTAACTCCTAATAAAATACTAAGTTAACTTTTGGATATAAAGGTACTGTCATGAACTGGTGGAAATATGAGAATGGGACCCAAGAGCAGACTCAATACATGAGTTGAAGGTAGGATGGAGGCTTGGCAGGAGCACTGAAAGACTTGGAGGGTCCCTACAAAGCAGGTTGCAAGCAAGAATGAAAGATGAGGAGTGTGACTTTAAGTACACAGAGTGGAGGCTGACTGACTTGAAGTAAGCAGCCAAAAAGAGGATTGAACTGGAGTAATGATGTCAGCATTGAGTTTTACAGTGTGTGAAAGTGAGATACAGAATAGACCAGCAGCCAAACACCGGAAAAGCAAACGAGTGATTACAGAGGTTAGTTATTGAAATTACACTTGGACTTCATGTCTGTAGACAAATGTGAAGTAAACAGTCTGCACCAAAACCAGCAACTGAATAATGACTGTGATAAATATTGAATACTACAGCAAAGAATATTTAATACTGTATAAATTTACTGACATGTCTCTTGTAAACAGCCTTTTGTAAAAACTTTACTTGAAAAATGGTATCAAGCTGGATTTTAATGATACCCAGTTTGTCTTGCTCAGTGTCAGTTTGCACTCGTGCTCCTAAAAGCACCGTCACTGTCAGTCTGACTAAACATGTAAAAGCACAGCCCGCCTCTTTACCTAGAGATCACTTTTACTGAAGCAAAGTTCAGTAGGTAAAATAGTAGTGTTGTGTGTCACAATGATAAACATGAAACTAGTTTTACTCTACACCTTCAGTAAGTACATTTATCACGTTTTTTACATTTACTTCTATACAGTAATCCAGCAGGACTGAACCTTACGTACATGTCATTAATGCTCGCTGTTTGTTCCAGGTTGGATCTCTGTCTTAGCCTTCGAGTTTCACTCTGTGGAGGTTCAGCCTGGTGAAGAAGTCACGCTGCAGTGCTCCAACCTTAGCAGTTATCCTGTTCACCTATTCTGGTTCAGAAGTACCAACAGACCGAACGCTAGCAGGATCTCATCTATGTACAGCCCTGAGGGCAATGTGACTTTCTATGAAGGATTTCAAAATGGCAAATTTAGCATGACATCCAACATCTCTGTGCTATTTCTTGAGATCAAACAAGTGGATTTATCTGACTCTGGGCTGTATTTCTGTGGCCAGCCCAGTTCTGAAAAGTCCATAGTTTATGGTGCAACAAATTTAAAGGTTCATGGTAAGATTGTTTTTATTTTTTCTCTATTGATTCATTTAAGGCAATTAAAACGTGTACTATCTTTATTACCAGTCAAAAAACTACAGATACTCTTATTTATTATTCCTGTTATTTATTCTTATTAAGTAATGTAATTTAGTTTTCGTTCTTGTAGAAGGTAGATCACAAAATCCATCCACTATGATCCTGGGCAGTTTAACTGTTTTCCTTCTACTGGTCATCACTGGTCTGATTGTCAAGATCAGGAAATTTCATACAGGTATTTATTTGCTTAAACTTAAACTAAACATGAAAAGGTTTTTAGTGAATAACTAACAGATGTAGCTTTTCTATTAAATAGCTCAAGATGATGGACAGAATCCACAACGCAGTGAGGTAATCTGTTTAAACCGTAGATTCAGATCGATTGATTTATATATTGTCTGATTCAATCATTCATCTGTTAACATCCACCAGTCACCAGCAATCAGTCTTGAATTAGGTTTGAGTTATGTTGCTGAAAATGTACATTTTTATAAACTAAGACATCCACACATCAGCCTAGACTCTAGACAGATTGCTTCTGACCTAGTGGATGTTAAGAGATAAATAAATAATGTGCAAGATTAGTGACTTTGAACATTTTCATTACAGAATGTGGACTCTGGTGCCATGAACTATGCAGCACTGAGTTTCCCTCTGAGAGCAAAAATCAGAAGGTCTGCACCACAGAGAGAGCTGGAGACAAATGTTGTGTACTCTGCTACGAGATAGACTCACAGGAAAAGCAACACAAAAGATCTCTCACACATTTTGTTGTTACTTGATAAAAATAGTGTGACTGATGGTTGATGGGGGACGAGCTAGTGAGGACTTTGATGTATAGCTTAGATTGTCTTGTAGTGAAAGTGAGTGAAGCTCTGCTGTACTGTAATAGTAACACAGATGTAGTTTACCTTGTTTGACATGAAGAGACAGCAGCTGTGGTCTGACAGTCAATGAAAATCTCATCTCATCTCTGAGGCTTATTTTACAGACATTGTTGCTGGTAAAAGACCTGCAGCTTTTTACAAGTATGTGAGGCCAGACTCTGCAGCAACCAAACAACCAAAGTCATAATCTAGAAAGCCGATGCAAAGTCTTGCCACTGTGACATCCACCTGTCACAGCTACAGCCTCTTCTCTGGGCAGTTAAAGCTCTAAATAAATAAACTTGAATCTAGTACATAAATGCATGTATATAATCACACACAAACTCTCATTGAAGCTGAAGCAACAGACTTGCAGGTTGTAATAAAACAGACGTCACCAAAATGTGTTTGAGTTTTTTTCTGGTTTGCTCACAACTTATGTGTAAAACTGAACTGAACTACCAGTCTATCAACAGATATAATATCTTTACTGATGAGTTGTGGCTAATCTTCTGGCTCTTGTAAACTCCATGTAGTTATTTGTGTGTTATTTTTTTAATAGCTTCCGAAAACTGGAATTTTCAGATTAACTTTGCCATCAAAGCTAGCCTTTTTGCCATGAAAGCCTTTTCAATTGAGATGGTATGAGTGTGAGCAGTGAGTCCAGCCTGGGTGATCCAGTCATCCCGGACAACGGTGACATGAGGGCAGGCAGATGAAGCGAGACGGCAAAAAGAGCATGAAACTGTGACTTGGGATGCACATCAATGACCAGCGTCCAGGTAAGTGAGAGTGCATCCAGGTTGGAGAATTGGAGATCCATGAAAAGACTAAAACACAAGGTAAACATAAACTAGAAGATGAAGAGATGATGAGATAGCCTTTATTTGTCAGTTGCAGGTCTTTTGCCCACAACCGAGATGACAGACCTTGCCGATCTTACATACAATACACAAACATCACATTGGGGAGACAGGTCAGGCCAGGTAGCGAAGAAAAAAACATTGAAATGTGTAACACAAAAGGATAATACAGGAATGCACAGATATCAACACACCATAGCACAATAAACACAGACAGCAACATGGGAAAGAGTTCCAGTGTGTACATCTGATCTGGGACCGCTGCAATCTTTTGACTGCGCCTCCAGCTGACCCGATGTCCACATCAGAGGGGAGGTAAGCGTTGGAGGGTGATGCGTCAGTGAGTGCTTATCAGTATATGTATGTGTGTGTATGTGTGTGTGTGTCCATAGTTCAGCTGAGACAGTGTCCTTCGCCCTGCCAGGCTAAGTAAACAGTCTTCCAGCCAACCCAGGTGGCCTTGCATGGAATGGGAAGGAACAGACTAAACACAGTCGTTATCAGGGTGTTTTGTTCAGCTCCGGCCTTGAGCCCACAGCTGGCGCCGAAGGGGTAGCCGGATTATGATGGTAATTTTTCTTTGCGACGACTCATTAGAATTTCAAAGCTGTTCTTTAACACTCTGACACTGGTCTCTCAATCTCCTGTTGGAGAACCGCGAGCTTCCCAGTGATGGTATCAAACTTGCTGGTGTTTTCATTCTTTTGCCCAAACAGCCGATTCTGAGAACTCACAACTGCAGTGAGCTGTTCCGCGATGCAATCCAACTTTCGCTCAAGGGTGTTATTTTGAGCAGGCCTAAGTTGAAGCACTAAGGTGGATTAGCAGACAAACTTGCGAAGACACATCTTATTTCACAGTTGTGTGCGCTGGTCTTAAGTGCAGCCACCAGGTGTGGACAACAGGTGAGATGATGAGGGCTCCGCCCAGAGGTGGAGACCACAGCTCTGTGGAGAAAAACTGCCACTCACCCGGACCATGACAATGGTGTCCTGGTCCTAAAAGCACAGATGAGAGTTTAGCCCAACTATAGCTAACTAGGATCTCTTCACCTAACAACATACTTTTCCTCCAAAGAGATGACTTTCCATTTATCTAAAGCCAAACTGGCAAACTGTGATTTGATTGCCAGGCCTCCATCCCTGACTGCTTTCCATTCCACATGGCACTCAATACAATATCGTATCCACTTTGTTGACTCACAAAAGTGTGGGCCCATGTCACTCTTTTCAGGCTGCATCCAGATATGTGTTTGCCTTTGAGCTCAGCATCAAAAACAGCAAAGCAGCATTCCCAGGTCAGTGATTAAAATCAGTGTCAAAGCTGCTGTTCTGCAGCAAAAGCACAGGGTTACAGCAATACTCATTCAAAAAAGGACTTTTTTTACTCCAAGCAAATCTTTTTCCAACCTGTTATGTAAAGCCAAAGAGCTCAAAAAAGAAAACAGTTCAATAGTTTGTGGATGAAGGAACATGAAAGCAACCATGGTTAAGAACAATTTGAATTGCTTAGTATGAGTACAGCTGTAATGTTTGCCAAAGAGGCACAAAAGTGGCTTAAGACTGTCAAACTTAGTCACAGGGTGAGTCAGATGGTCTGCAAGGGGGAGGAGAGTTGAGTGAGATACATGTGCATATCACACTACAGAAAGATGCAGCACAGTGACAACACGAGGTCATAGAGCTTTAAAGAACAGAGTAAAGACTTTGTAAAAACCAACATAGAAAGTCTGTCTCTTTGCTGATGTGGTGAAATGAGCGATAAAGGATCATTGAAAAAAAGACGAATCAGTAGAACAATGTCAGTGTTTTCCTTTCTTTTCTTTTTTCTAAAGTCATGTAGTCAAGTTTTAGGATAAAATGCACAAACGTGATTTAATTTAACTGTTAATTTTGTTTAACAGTGACTGTAAGAGTGAAATACAAAGGCCGCAGCTTTCTTTCCTGACCATCATGAACGTGCTACAGATTGTGCCCCTCCACCCATCATCTTCTGCCGTGGTGACAAACGGTGCATCAGCTTTTTATCAGAGGTGGCAGTGTAGACACCTGGATAACAGATGCAGTTATCACAGGTCGAGTGCCCTCACCAAGTGAACTCTGCATTTCCTGCTGGCTAATACCAACAGGTTTAGAGATTAGGACTTTTTACACAAAGACCTGATCCAGACTTCCTGTATTGGGGTGCTGGTTCACAGATTGGCACTCTTAAACAGAAAGTTGGCAGAGCGGGTGAAATATGTGCTTTCACTGACACCAAATAAAGTCAATGCTAGAACTATCTGAAATGAAATGTGAAGCCTAAAGTTAAGGTTCACAGGGGTTACTGTTAAAGACAGAGACTTCTTTAATTTAGCCATGTTTAACATTAATTTACTATATTTAATATCAACACTAATGTATACACATTACGAAAATACACTCACTTTCTACTGTGATCCTACAGTTTGTACTAACATTTACAAATTTGAGTAACACAATGACAACATTTAACAATTTGACTACAACAACGTGTGTTAGTAAAAAAAATAACAATACTTGATTTTGAATATGACATGGTTATTGGTGTCAGACAGACTGATCAATGTATTTCAGTAATCTGCTGATGTTTAACTAAATAACCACGACTTTCAGTCAAGATAGATTCAGTCAGAGGAGAGGTAGAGCGATAAGGAGAGAGACACAGATAGAAAGTAGTGAGCCAACCAGAACTGACAGAAGGACTGTAAACTGTAAATTGATTCTACCTGCTATGTAAGTTTCTTTATGTATTTAATGTACAACCAGACATGTGGACATACAGTACACACACACATTAAACTAGTAATGTATTGAATTTGATTGCTTCCCCCATGAAACTGATAATTGGTATTTTTAGGAGCACTTGCACTTTTTTGCTTATTAGTCTAAGCATACAGTCAGCCATTGGTCAAGCAGTAGTGCAAGGAATGATACGGGTTAAAAACCTTTAGTTTAGTTCACACTTTAGTTCAGTGTGTGAATGTGTGTGTGAATGGGTGGATGACTGGTTGTGTAAAGCGCTTTGGGGTCCTTAGGGACTAGAAAAGCGCTATACAAATACAGGCTATTTACCATTTTACATCAGAAAAAAGAGAAAACAAAAAAGTTTACTCTATGAAGACACATCACTATATTTCTTATAGTGCAATAAATGGACACATTTCAGCTATAAGTGTCATGGTCCCTGTGTCTGCCCGGCCAGCTCAAAAAGGCTACAGCTATTTGTTATTCTTCTCTCTCGCTCTCTCTGCTGTCTCATCCTCACCTGGGCGGAGCTCACTGTGGGCTTCCGTTTTTGGCCAACACACCTGGAAGCAGGTACTCACCTGTGGCTCTTTATGCTGCTACTCCCGGCAACTTTTTAAGGCAAGGGCTTAAAAAGTTGTACTACTCACGTTAGTGTAGCCCAGCTCAAACCCACTCTTGTGTTTCCATGTGATATTCCTGGTCCTGATTTCTCATCTGTTCTGTATATAGATTTCCAGGTCACATCCAGGATTCTCATCCCTGGATTTCCTGAGTGTAAGTGAAGTTGCAAGAGATGAGTGGCGTGACCGAAGAGGAGTGTGGGAGCATATCGGAGAGTGTGTGTGGAATTCTCTTCACCATACCCTGTGGAACCCTGAACCCCTGAACTCCCTTCACGTTCTGTATATGGTCACCAGTGTTGGTCAAGTTACTTGAACAAAGTAATCAGTAACTAATTACTGATTACTTCCCCAAAAATGTAATCCCGTTACTTTACTGATTACTTATTTTCAAAAGTAATTGATTCTTAGTTACTTTTTAAAAACACGATTTACAACCTGAATAGGTAATAAAGTGATAGATCTTTCAGCCCAATTCTACTTTTTCTGCATAATCCATCATACGAAATGTAATCAAATGGAAAAAGTCTCTTTTTAAAACTTGTTTTATTAGATTTAATCTTTTAACTTTATGCATCAAGCAAAAATTTAATTATATGCAACATTCTCTGACTGGAAGAAATTAGTTTAACATTTAAACCTATTTTTCTGCACATTCCAGCACATAATATATATATATATTTTGTCTTTACACTCAGTCTTTCAAACAAATGCAAGTAAACCCAATATACACACAAAAGATCAAGAGCACTGGGATTACAACCAAAACCGTGAGAACATGGCCGCAGGATGCTATTCCGATGCTTCAGGACTGTTTCCACTGCACAGACTGGGATGTATTCAAGGTGCAGGACACTGACAATCGTGTCGCATTGGACAGTTACACCTCCACTGTCTTGGACTACATCTGTTTCTGTGTGGACAATGTAACAACTTTGAAACGATTCCGTGTGTTCCCTAATAATCCACCCTGGATGACACACGGAGTTCAACAACTTATTCGAACAAGGAACAACGCTTTCAAATCCGGGGACCAGGAGGCATACAGTGCTGCCAGGGCCAACCTGAGAAGAGGCATCAAGACTGCCAAGCAGCAGCACAGGAGGCGTATCGAGGCCAGGTTTGAGAACAACACAAACCCAAGGCAGGTCTGGGAGGGCATCAGGGCTATCACGGACTACAAAATAAGAACACCATCACCCTCAGCCGACAGTTCTACTCTGGCTGAGGATCTAAATCTCTTTTATGCCCGTTTTGATAGGGAGAACACCGACCCTGTCCTGTCCCCTCTCCCCTCAACCGATCCTGCTCCAGTCCTGAGCACTCATGAGCTGAGGCGTGTGTTCCGGAGCATTAACACCAGGAAGGCGGCCGGGCCAGATGGAGTGCTGGGCCGGGTGCTAAAAGACTGTGCTGCGGACCTGGCGGACGTCTTCACCTCTATATATAACACCTCGTTGTCCTGTTCACTGGTACCATCCTGTTTCAAAGCAGCAACCATCGTTCCCATCCCAAAACAGTCAAATGTCACATGTCTGAACGATTTCAGACCTGTGGCACTCACCCCCATTCCCGCCAAATGCCTGGAGAGACTGGTCATTAAACACATCAGAGCTGCTTTTCCACCATCCCTGGACTCGCACCAGTTTGCATACAGGGAGAACCGGTCAACCGAGGATGCGATCGCCACAGTGCTGCACACATTACTGAAGCACTTGGAACACAGGAACACCTATGCACGGCTCCTCTTTGTAGACTACAGCTCGGCTTTTAATACCATCCGGCCATACAAACTCCGTCCCAAACTCCACCAACTGGGACTTAACTCCTCTCTGTGCAACTGGATTGTGGACTTCCTCACTAACCGTAGACAGAGTGTCAGAGTGGGTAAGAACACCTCCTCCACCCTTGTGGTCAACACCGGTGCCCCTCAGGGGTGTGTTCTGAGCCCTCTGCTATACACTCTCTTCACCCATGACTGTATTTCCTCCTGCGCGTCCAATCTCATTGTTAAGTTTGCAGATGACACTACAGTGCTCGGACTTATATCCAACAATGATGAGACAAACTATAGGACAGAGGTGCAACAACTAGAGTCATGGTGCCACGACAATAACTTGGTCTTAAACACCAAAAAGACCAAGGAGATCATTGTAGATTTCCGGAAGAGGGGTCATAACAACCATCTGCCTCTCTTCATTGGCAGTGAGGCGGTGGAGAGGGTGAGCAGTTTTAAATTCTTGGGGGTAACTGTGACCGAGGACCTGTCCTGGGGCAACCATATCACCTCAGTTGTACGAAAGGCCCAACAGCGCCTCTACTACCTGAGGAGACTGCAGAGCGCACACATTCCCAGATCTCTGTTGTTGAACTTCTACAACTGTGCCATCAGCAGCGTTCTGACGTATGGATTTCTAGTATGGTTCCCCAGCTGCACCAAGGCCGATCAGCAAGCACTCCAGCGGGTGGTGAAAGAAGCTGGCAGAATTATTGGAACAAGTCTGCCAGAGATCAGTAATATCTTCCCCACTCGCTGTCTGAGGAGGGTGCACAGTATCCTGCGGGACCAACATCACCCTGCGCGCCACCTTTTCCATCTGCTGCCCTCAGGGAGAAGGTACAGGTCTATACAGGCCAGAACATCCAGACTGGCCAACAGCCTGTATCCACAGGCTGTGAGGCTCCTGAACTCTCTGCCCCCCTCTCACGGACAATAACCGTATCCAACTTCTTAATAGCAATGAACTGGTCTGCATTGGTGCATCATATCTTTATTCTCTTCCCCCTCCTGCCCCCCCCCCCCTCTTTCTTAAATAGATAACTATCATATCTGATATCGTATCTCACAGTACAATAATATTGAATGGGTTGCATTGTTGTATTTTGTCATGTTTCTCAGGTCTTTGTCTGAATTTCTACGAACATTATTGCTAAGGATTGTCTTATTGCATTGGAGTCACACTGGGTTAAATATGTACACTTGGGTTTTAAGGGGTATTTATTATTTTCTTCTTTTTTTTGGGTTGTATGGAAGCCCCAAACGCAATTTCATTGTTCTTGACAATGACAATAAATAAATACTACTACTTTCAAAACACAGCAGAACATAAATAAAATCAAAGACTCAACGGTCCTGTTGCTCTATTTTCACCTGTATAGTAGGTTGATGTTTGCCCTGGTGCAGGTGAGCCGCAGCGGTCAGTGGAAGAATCCGCGAGTTTGTCTGTAAATTTCCCTGGTAGCGCACTCGGTGCTTGCTTGGAAATTATGGGGTTTTTCACTGTAAAAAGAAGTTTTCTTCCCACGCAGTGAACAGCGGACGCTAATGTTTTCGTCACTTTTTACGGAATTAAACTCAAAGTAAGGTCAGTACTTCCACACTTTAAACGCTGCATGCTCATACTCTCTCCTGCACTCGATATATTATCCATTGTTGATCTGCACACAGCTGTTGCCACGAACGTCGCACTCGCTTACGTCACTGTCATGAGACACTCTCGCAAAAAAATCACGGTTTTAGTAACGCAGTTACGCTGCGTTCCTACGGGAAAGTAACAGTAATCTAATTACTCGATACTTGAAAAAAGTAATCGAATTACAGTAATGCGTTACTTGTACTTGTGACACGTTACTGCCCATCTCTGATGGTCACTCTGTGTTTTGTAAATAAACAATCTTTGCACTTTTCCTCAAGTCTGTTCAGTCAACCCTGACAATAAGCCGTCTTCAGCAGAAATCAAGGCAAATAGCAATATGAAGACAAGATGACTGTTTGTGACTTCCGAGCACAAACAAACAAAAAGGAGTTGAAAGCCTCCGTGAATGACCCACCTCAAAATGTAGCTCTTAAAAAATAAATAAAATGAATTTAAGAAAGAATCATGGCCAAAAACTCATATATAATGATCTACATATTATTATATATGAAGATCTACATACACATTAATAAGGACTGTGTATACTGTCAGTTAGGGTTGATCTGATCATGGAACTTGTTATGGTAACTCTACAGCAGCTACTTTGTTCAGAGACAGTGGAGACTGAGTTGAGTCTGTTAGAAGAGCTGCTCAGAGTGTTTTTTTCCATCTGTGCTAAGCACATATAGGCCAGGTCACATGATGCTGGTGGTAAATTACCTTTCACTGCACTCCAGATTACTGGTCACACTTAACTTCACAAACTCGCTTAACTGCTCTCAGCTATAGTAAAGTGACACTTGCACAACCTTTAGTCTACTATTGTTTTGTTTTGTTTTTTGTTTTTTTTACATTTTAAGATGTGAAATTAAATGTGAAAACCACACCAGGTGAAAGTGTCACAATTAGATACATTTGAATCTACTACTCGCAAGTCACTGTGCATTTATAGAGATACTGGTTTAATGTATCATTAACTTTAGTATCACTGCACAGGTAACTCCTAATAAAATACTAAGTTAACGTTTTAGATATTAAGGTACTGTCATGAACTGGTGGAAATATGAGAATGGGACCCAAGAGCAGACTCAATACACGAGTTGAATTATTGACAAGGTTTATTTACAAAATGTGAACTTAAACAAGAACATGCCTAGAAACTGAAACGTAAACAAGGGACCTAGAGCTGAGGAAGATCAAGGGCGGAGAAACGCTTAAACACAGGGAGCACACGGAGAGCCAAGGAATGGGGAGCTCTGCATCAGAGTAGAGGGAGGTTACTGGGCAGGAAGGTAAGTGAATGATTAGCCGTGGGTTGTGCTTCCTTGCATATTGGAGATGGTGAGTCCTGAGGGAGGTGAGAGTGCCCAGTGGGGTGAGAACAATGAAGGAGGATATCCAGTCCCAGAGGATGGTCTGGACACACCCTGAAAAATCTCCAAAAAACTCTGTATCTGGTAAACAGTTAGCCCTTTACCCCAAAACTTACATGAAACATGGTATCAAACTGGATTTTAATGAAACACGTTTTTTGTTTTTTTTTACTCAGTGTCAGTTTGCACTCGTGCTCCTAAAAGCACCGTCACTGTCAGCCCGCCTCTTTACGTAGAGATCACTTTTACTAGAGCACAGTTTAGTTAGTGACATTGAGGCGGTGCTTGTCACAATGATAAACATGAAGCCAATTTTACTCTGCACCTTCAGTAAGTACATCTGTCACCTTTTCACATTTACTTCTATACAGTAATCCAGCAGAACTGAACCTTACGTACATGTCATTAATGCTCGCTGTTTGTTCCAGGTTGGATCTCTGTCTTAGCCTTCGAGTTTCACTCTGTGGAGGTTCAGCCTGGTGAAGAAGTCAGGCTGCAGTGCTCCAACCTTAGCAGTTATTCTGTTCACTTATTCTGGTTCAGAATGACCAACAGACCAAACGCTAGCAGGATCTCATCTATGTTCAGCCCTGAGGGCAATGTGACTTTCTATGAAGGATTTCAAAATGTCAAATTCAACATGACATCCAACATCTCTGTGCTATTTCTTGAGATCGAACAAGTGGATTCATCTGACTCTGGGCTGTATTTCTGTGGTGAACTCAAGAATGAAATGTTTATAGTTTATGGTGCAACAAATTTAAAGGTTCAAGGTAAGCTTGTTTTTTTCTCTATTGATTCATTAACAGCATAAATTAAATTAAGATATGTACTATTTTTAGTACTTGTCAAAGAACTAATAATACTCTCATTTATTATTCCTATTATTTATTTTTATTAAATAATCTAAAAAAAATGTCTTTCTTGTAGAGGATTCATCACAAAATCCATCCACTATGATCCTGGGCAGTTTAACTGTTTTCCTTCTACTGGTCATCATCGGTCTGATTGTCAAGATCAGGAAATTTCATACAGGTATTTATTTGCTTAAACTTAAACTAACCATGAAAAGGTTTTTAGTGAATAACTAACAGATGTAGCTTTTCTATCAAATAGCTGAAGATGATGGACAGAATCCACAACGCAGTGAGGTAATCTGTTTAAACCGTAGATTCAGATCGATTGATTTATATATTGTCTGATTCAATCATTCATCTGTTAACATCCACCAGTCACCAGCAATCAGTCTTGAATTAGGTTTGAGTTATGTTGCTGAAAATGTACATTCATGAATTTCAAATGAAACATTACAGTCTTTGTGTGTCTGTATTCCCAATAGAGCAGAATTTTGTCTAACTCTACACATCAGTCTACACAGATTGCCTCTGACCTAGTGGATGTTAAGAGATGAATAAATAATGTGCAAGATTAGTGACTTTGAACATTTTCATTCCAGAATGTGGACTCTGGTGCCATGAACTATGCAGCACTGAGTTTCCCTCTGAGAACAAAAATCAGAAGGTCTGCACCACAGAGAGAGCTGGAGCCAAATGTTGTGTACGCTGCTACGAGATAGACTCACAGGAAAAGCAACACAAAAGATCTCTCACACATGTTGACATTACTTGAGAAAAAAAATTGTCACTGATGGTTGATGGGGGACGAGCTAGTGAGGACTTTGATGTATAGCTTAGATTGTCTTAAGTGAAAGTGAGTGAGGCTCTGCTGTACTGTAATAATTACCTTGTTTGACATGAAGAGACAGCAACTGTGGTCTGAGAGTCAATGAAAAAGATATTGTTGCTGGTAAAAGTTCTGCACCATTTTACAAGTATGTGAGGCCAGACTCTGCATCGGCTTTTTAGACTATGGAGTTAGCTGTTTGGTTGCTGCAAAGTCTTGCCACTGTGACATCCACCTGCCACAGCTACAGACTCTTCTGTGGGCAGTTAAACCTCTAATTAATTTTGAACTTGAATCTTAGTACATAAATGCATGTATATAATCACACATAAAATCTCATTGAAGCTGAAGCAACAGACTTGCAGGTTGTAATAAAACAGACGTCATCAAAATGTGTTTGAGTTTTTTTCTGGTTTGCTCATAACTTATGTGTAAAATTGAACTGAACTACCAGTCTATCAACAGATATAATATCTTTACTGATGAGTTGTGGCTAATCCTCTGCCTATTGTAAACTCCATGTAGTGAACCTTAATAGCTTCCAAAAACTGGAATTTTCAGATAACCTTGCCATCAAAGCCTTTTTCAATTGAGATGGCGTGAGTCCAGCCTGGGTGATCCACTCATCCAGGACGACGGTGACAGGAGGGCAGGCAGATGAGGCGAGAAGGGAAAAAAGAGCATGAAACTGTGGCTTGTAACCCACAGCAATGACCAGCATCGAGGTAAATCATCCATGGAGATCCATGAAAAGACTAAAACACAAGTAAACACAAGGTAAGCATAAAGGAGAACTTGAAGCACTGCGAAACTAGAAGTCAAAGCACTAAGGTGAGTTAGCAGACGAACTTGCAAAGACTAGTTAGGTATTCTTGTCTTAAGTACAGCTGGAACCACCAGGTGTGGACAACAGGTGAGATGATGAGGGCTCCACCCAGAGGTGGAGACCACAGCTCTGTGGAGAAAAACTGCCACTCACCCGGACCGTGACAAGGATGTCCTGGTCCTAAAAGCACAGATGGGAGTTGTCCCAGCTATATTTAGCTGGCATGAAGGAACATGAAAGCAACCATGGTTAAGAACAATGTGAATTGCTTAGTATGAGTACAGCCTTTTGTTTGCCAACAACAACAGTCAACAGTGTTTTCCTTTCTTTTCTTTTTTCTAAATTCATGTAGTCAAGTTTTAGGATAAGAAACATAAAAGTGATTTCAGTTTACTTTTAATTTTGTTTAACAGTGACTGTAAGAGTGAAATACAAAGTCTGCAGCTTTCTTTCCTGGCTGTCATGAACATGCTTGTGCCCATCCACCCACCATCTTCCGCCGTGGTGGCAAAACGGTGCATCAGCTAAACTGAAAGCCACAGCAAGATGAACATTAAGCTCTGCATTAAAACCACATGCAAATAAGCTGTGTTGCTTTCGCACAAATGCTTGATGTTTTTCTTTTTGGCTGTTTAGATCAACAGATTAATACATATAACCAGAATTATATGCATCAATCTGTTGATGGTCATTTAGCTGTGGCACCCCACCATAAGCCATCGTCCATTGGCGGGCCGACCCCACAGTTTGAGAAACATGGCAGTGGGGTAATGCAGCATGTCACAAATTTCATAGGATCTCGGACTGCTTTCATCAACATGACTTGAATGGTTTCCACAGTCTCCAAATATCAGACATGATTCCATCATTAAATCTGCAGCAGTGAAATGATGCTGCCTTAACGTGCATGAAAGACTGATTCTAGCAGCTTGATGAATCTATACCACAGCAATGTTACCACAAAGGTGGGTGGGGAAGTGTGGGGTGGGAGTCCTACCAGGTAAGGTATCCCTAGTAAAATGCCAAGTAAGAGTATTTGTATTTGTATGTAGAAGAAAGAAACTACTCATAATCTCGTCAGTGGTAAATTTATGTATTCATTATGATTTTGCTAAACTAATTCCGATCTTTTATCTTCTGTCAAATCTGTTAATGCATTTTATTTGTCTTCTACTTATATATTACAGGAAAACTGTGCTTGGAAAAAACATCTTGTAAAGACTTGATGACAATGTTGGCCTCAGTCTTGGTACATGCTTTAAAAATCTACAATATTACATGCTGGGACGGAGCTTCAAAGCACTGAGATCACAATCCAAAGAAGTGGTGAAGGTGTTAACAATGCGAGGCAAAACACACCTCATTCATTTTGGTGCTCATGCAGATGTTTGTGCTGCAACATTTTGTGGGCAAGTTATTGTATCTCAGTGGCGAGACAGATAGAAGTTGTTCTTTATTGAAACTTCCTTAGTGAAGCTCAGTTATTAAGAACAGCGATGAGCTTTATTATGAGAACAGCTGTACTTCTCTTCAGCCTTGGTAAGTACTGGCAATGAGTCTTTCTCCAAATGAATTCCATGGGTGAGGGTAATGTTTTACTTAATAACCAGAAGAAAAATGGTATTTATGAGCTACTAAAACTGTTGAGGTCTATTAGTATCTGTTTTGGTCTTAACAGCTCAGAACTACATTTCTTTGCTGTTTGTTTCAGGATGGATCTCCCGCTCAGATTCTCAGACTGTGGAAGTCCAGCCTGGAAAAAATGCCACACTGCTGTGCTCCAACTTTTCCAGTTTTCCTACTCACACAATCTGGTTTAGACTAGTCAATCAAACCTCGCCTATTTGTATTTCATCAATTTATAATTTCGCTCAGCCCAGTGTTCTCTGCAACGGAGTTGAACATGAAAAAGTTGAATTGACATCCAACATCTCGACTATCTTCCTCAAAATCAAACAAGTGGATTTGTCTGACTCTGGGTTGTACTTCTGTGGATATTATATAAACGGACACCCAGTGATCGTCAACTCAACATATCTAAAGGTTCAAGGTAAGAATGATGTAACATTTCATATGAGAGTTAACCACAGGAACCACAGATGTGTGTCTTGCATCAGTACAGGTAGATTGTAATGCAGTACTGTGAAGAGGTTGGATCACATTTGAAGAATCTTTTCAGTTTTTGCACAAAATGTTTTATTCAAGTCAAATGTGGGCATTTCTCCTGTAGGAGGAGCTGATGAAACAACTAACCTGACGAGCTTAATTCTGACCGCTGTGACTGTTGTTCTTACTAAGGTCATCATTTGCCTTGTTATCAAAATGAGGCTTCAGACAGGTACTGTTCAGGAACTCGGTCCTATCTCTTCATGTTTAATTTAAAAAGTCCACTTGTGCAATTCAAAGACATAGTCAAAGACAAATCTATAAGAAAATTTTCTTGTTTCTTTTTACAGAATCTAGTATCCAGCCTGAGAATTGATTTTTTTGTTTATTTCATCGAATCACCTAAAAGAAGAGGAGAATCAGTCTTAGTCATGCTGCTGTCACATTCCTGACCAGCCATCTGACATTTTGCAATTATAATTTTACAGTGATCCAAGCTGGACAACAGAGTAAAAGGATGATCAGTGCATTAGAACATATAGTTTATATCTTAAATATAGAACAGGATACAGTGCTAAAAAATGGCTTAAATCTTTTTATCAAGTTTACCCTTTATAAAACTGTTCCATCGGAATATTGACATTTTGGATTTAAACGTTCACAACACATGCAGCTGTAGCCTGTATCTGACATGTCTGTTACCAGAACACTAACACTGTGGCTTCAAAATGTCCTCAGTTCAAACCTTAAATGGTGACATCATTTATGCTTTATAGCTATAGTCATTGTTTTTCACCTCTTAGTCACTTTGTAGTAAAGAGTGTTCTTATTTTTTCCTCTAACTTAGAGAAAAGATTATATATACATATATATGTATATATACACATACATACATACATATATATTTAAAGAATCAACTCTTTTCATTCACTCCCAACAGCTAGACTGCTTTATGGTCACTTCTGTTATTACCTGTGGTCTGTGCACTTGTGTAGTGTGTGTATTTAAACAGGCTAAAGGTATCTCAAGTTAAAAATGGTAAGTTGTGAATGTAATGGAAAAGATGATCATTTGACCATGTTTTACTAAATTTAACGTACTCTGCGAGGGATACCCAAGTTACTGGTGCTACAGATTAGCACTCCTTTGTTGCATCTAGATTGGAACCTTGCAGTGGCCAGGAGAAAAATCTTCAGCTTAAACTTAGAGAAACAGGCAGAAGAACATGGTTTCTTATGTGACATTGGTCTCGTCAACATATTTTTGTCACCAAACATTTTAACTTGTTATAATGTACATGTTTTTGCTCAATATTACCTTTTTTGTCTGGTTTCTCCCAGCTGTGTTTCCCTCCTGTCTCTCATTCCCTGATTGCTCCGGTGTGTATTTAATCCTGTTTTTTTCTTGCCCTGTGTTGCGTCTTACCCTCTTTTTTGCCGTGTGTTTTCTTGTTGTGTTCCTGGTTGTTTTTTCTAGCTCATGTTCCTTAGTTTTTAGTTTCTTGAGTCCAGTTTAGTTTCGAGCTCATGTTTGAGGTTTTTGGTTTGTTTTGTAAAGTCAATGCCTTGAAACGTGTTTCCAGCGAATAAAGCTGCATTTTGAGTTTAAGTCCAGTGTCTGAGAGTCCTGCATTTGGGTCCTGCCTCTTGCCTGCTACACAGCCTTTTCATGACACATTGTTTAACTGGTGCACTTAATTCTTTTATAAAATTGTACCCTTCATATTTTCAAAAAAGGCAAAAGCCTTATCTATTATAAGAAAATCATCATACATCTTAAGAGTCAAAATGTTGCACTTAGCTGACTAAGTGTTCAAATCTTTAATCCATTAAAACACGTCTTGCAAATCTTTCCCAGTACAATGCCTGTATACAAGAATACCACAGAAGCAGAGCAGCTTTTAGACACGGCAGCAACATATTTTGCTTTGTAGTGAAGTCTGACTATATAAATTTATAGCCATGAACAGAACAGGAATCAATGTTGTCTTCAGACAGAAAGTAACTATTTTAACCCTGCACCCACAGTTTCCAGTAGCTCTTTATCGAAGGGCAAAACAGTATAAGTGGTGGTTGATGGAGGAGGAGCCAGTGTGGAAAATTCTGAACAGCCCAGATTACCTCATAGTGAGAGTGAGTGAGGCTCTGCCATTGCTTAATGATGAATGAGAGAGAGAGAGAGAGAGAAACTGAAAGAGAGAGCATGCAGTGGTCTGACAGACACGTTCTGACTCCTGGCTAAACTCGGGGTTAAAATGCACTTCACAGAAGTTAATAAGCTGTAGTGTGAACACAAGTCAGACAAACACAAAAGAACCACCAAGTCTGATGTGCGGAACAAATAAAGTCAAATGAAGTTAATTAAAGTGAACCTAAGTTCATATTTTCATTCTTGAATTTTACTAGAGTAGCTTTACAAAATGCACAGTTGAAAATATGCTGTTTTTCTTACACTCTGACCTTGAAGCAGCCCCCTCTTCTAAAACGTGTCTTTTGAGCTCCCAAACTTTATGTTGCCAGCTTCAGGCTCAGTTCTTTTGTTAGCAACACACAGCAGGAGCAGCTCCCATCAATGCAAAACTGACTCCACTAACATCTCAGTCAGTCACATAAGATAGACTGACCGTGAATCCAAAATACTCCAACAGGTTATTTTGGAAAGAATTAATCATATTTTATAGAAACAGGGGAAAAAAACCAAGAACATTACATAACTGAATAACCACTACAAACATTGTCCTTACCCTTTATCAATAAAAAAGTCCACAAAATTCACATATAAGATTATATAAGAGGAGAGGCACATTTACTGTGTGTGCAGGAGATCAAGTGGAAGGGAAGCAACGCTAAGGGGCACTAGAGGTGGACTCAAGCTGTTCTTCTGTGGTGTAGACAGGAAGAGAAACTGAGTAGGAGTAACCTTTAAGGAAGAATTTGTGATTAGTGTTGTGAAGGTGAAGAGAGTGTCAGAAAGGATCATGACTTTGAAGCCGGACATAAAAAGGTCTATACTGAATGTTGTCAGTGTGCGTGTCCCAGAAGTACTAGAAGAGAAAGGAATTGTGAACTAAGATGGACAAAGTGGTAGAGAGTATCCCCTGAGGGAGAGACTGATGATTGGAGGAGACTTCAATAGAAAGGTGAAGGGAACAGAGGTGATAAGGAGAAAACATGGTAATGGATTTTGCCAGCAGCACGGAAATGTCTGTGATGAGAGAGGAACACTGGATAATGCATAAGAGTGCAGGAAGGTACATACAGGTGGACTACATCTATTATGTAATGACTGTGTGACAGTCAGATTTTTTTTTTTTTTTAAAAAGCAACTTTAATGGTGAAAACTTCAAAAAGCAAAAAATACAAAACATGTGCAGAACATGAGGCAGGCATTCACAAACTAGAGCTCTTGAGGAGAAACCTCCGAACAGGGGTTCACACAACACAGAGCGAGGACACAACAAAGAAAACAAGGAAAATAAGACGAGATGAGAAGGAACACAACTGAGGAACACAGCTGAACAGAATCTAAATAACGAGACAGGATGAGACTATCAAAATAAGATTGGAAATAAACACTGAGACTATACTTTTCTAAGTATGTGTTCTTTTCTTTTTTCTCAAGTACTGTTCCAATTCAAAGTATGCATCAAGCCAGGTACGCTACAAATGTCCAGATTTGTTCCCACTCCGCCCATTCTACTGAGCATGCATCAGTGGTGACTGGTGTGCACTTTGTGCAGTCAGGTAGCCCAGAATGCATTTCATCTGAAACTTACAAAAGCAGCAATGACACATAAGAGCAGCTACAACTGTAAGTAAAGTTTGAAATATTACTGTTTCTCTGATAAACATTAAACTTTAAAGATGTTTTAAGGCAAGAATGCAGATGTGTAAGCAAAGAATATAGCTGTCAATAAAATATTGCTACTTAGCTGTGTATGAAGATTAAAGAACAAGTAACAAGCAAGGTTAACTTTTTTTTTTTATGTATTTAAACTGTATGTTAGGATGTACTGTAAAAGTTGCATGTAAATGTGAATTTACATGATGTCATGTAAATGTGATGACTGCCAGCTGTGGCTTTGTCAGGGGTTGTGTGTGGAGGTGTGGAAGAGATGACCCAAACGCAGGACTCACGGTGCAGAAATGATGAGGATTTATTGGAGCGGGTGAATGAACAAAGCAGGAACGAAAGACTGGCTGGCTGGTTGACTAACTGAACATACATACGGAGAGACGACAGGAACATCAATGACACGACAAGGGCTGAAGGGAAGAGAGGGCTTAAATACATAGACTGATGAGGATGATAATGAGAGACCGGTGAGTACACAGCTGAACATAATCTGGCTAATGACACGAGACGAGCTGACACAGGAAAAGCAGGAAGTGAGAACATGGAAGTGGCAAAATAAACTGAACATGAACACAACTGAAAACACTGGGTCACCGACCCAGGAACCCTGACAGGCTTTAAGCAGTGAGAATAAAAAAAACACATATTTTAATCCCAGCAAGAATATTGTTCAGTTATACACAATTAAGATCTCTGTGCCTTTTCTGAAGGTGATGCGACAGTCTTTTCAGGTAAGCTGAGGAAGTGCATCTCTCTCTATCGTGTCCTCTCTGTTTTCTGCTATTCAATTGTTATCAGCATTACTGACAAAACATTTAATTGCAACTCTTTGCTGGCTATAGTTATTTCTTTGCCTGATATAAATAAAGAGTCTTTTTAGCAACAAAGGATTTTCTAATGTAACTGATCTGTTTCTTTGAAGTAAAGTGTAGGAAGGTAATGCATTCTGTTCCCAGGATAAGTGTGTATTGGTTTATATGTGTAAAAGATATATAAAAGGGCTCAGTGGGACTGCCCCATCGAGCACTTGCATAGGGTTTTCCTGTTTATGCTTATACCTTGCAAGTAATGAATGCCTTATGCGCTGCGTGTCTTACTTTATAATGAACTTTTTCTGAAAGTGCCCTACTCATTGAGTCCTTGTCTTTAAAGGAGTTATTAAGCCAGCAGGCCAGAGATATTAGCTTTAACAAATGGTTCTTTAATTGCTAGCTTGAGGACAAAAAATGAGTGACAGAGAAATCTCCTAGTCTGCTGTTATGATTATGAAGTTGGATATCAATCTAAATCAAGGTTCCCAACACAGCAAACCCAGAACCCAGATGAGTGGACACTCCAATTCAGGTTGCGTAAAGCACATGAAGCTGGCAGATATGTGACAACAGATTATGTAGGAAACCAGGAAACCAATGTTTATCAATCCAGTACAGAACCAAGAAAGTGGAAGAAACCCCACAGCAGATTATATTATAATATAACTGAGGAACAGTATCAGCTGTTGTCAGGCCCTCAGTAAGAAGAACTTTCCAGGGAACAAGAAAGACAGATAAGGAGAAGTCTTATTCTGCATATACTAGGTAAGCTATTATTATTAATGGAATATCATTTGAAAGAAAAGGAAATTTAATAATAGAAAGCTATCCTCACTAACTGTCTCCATATGGAATATGAAAGTAAATTCCCTTCATCCAGACCTCTCAGTCATTATTAGTTTGGCCCAGCGCTTTAGCTCTGCAGCAGTGGCGCACATGCATAATGTTTTTAAATGCAGTACAGCACCAAGAAAGTGAAAGAAAACCCACAACAGATTATATTATAATATCACAATATTATGGAATTTACAGTCATCTTCCCCTACCTTTAATCTTACCAACTAATATTTCAAAAACAATTGCTCTTCCTTTATCAACATCTGTCCTGTCTACTGAATTGGACCCAGTTTCCAAAACACTAATCATGTCTCAGATATAACACATTAATCCTATCATGGGTTCATCACTGTCCTCCACCACTCGGCGATCGTGGCTCAAGAGTTGGGAGTTCGCCTTGTAATCGAAGGTTGCCGGTTCAAGCCCCGGCTCGGACAGTCTCGGTCGTTGTGTCCTTGAGCAAGACACTTACCGCCTACTGGTGTTGGCCAGGAGGGCTGATGGCGCAATATGGCAGCCTTGCTTCTGTCAGTGCGCCCCAGGGCAGCTGTGGCTACAACTATAGCTTGCCTCCACCAGTGTGTGAATGTGTGGATGATTGGGTGTGTGAAGTGCTTTGGGGTCCCTAGAGGGGACTAGTAAAAGCGCTATACAAATACAGGCCATTTACCATTTTCCTGGAATTTTATTAATCCAGGTGTCAGTATGTCTGACGAAGTAAAGAAAGTCCTTACTTTTTCCACCTCTGATGATGTATTAAGGCAGCTCTGAAGCCAAAGGGGGATCAAATCTGGTACTAGCAAGGTTTACCCAATGAAATGGCTCGCAAGTATATAGTGTTATTTAGAAAAACGTGAATAAACAACCTGGACATTCAGGCTAGAGGACAGTTTTATAAAGTGTGTTCATGCAATACTGACAGTTGACAAAAGTCCAGTACATCATGCTAGCTTTTGTGGGCAGACCTAAAAATAGAAGAAGAAAAAACAAACACCCACCCATTTAAGTGTAAAAACACACTTCCTGGGTCTCACTTCAGCCCCAGACATTTCAAAGGTTCACTGGTCTGTGCAGTAATGAACTTTAGTTTGATGTCGACTTTAAGTCTCTGCAACCTCTGTGCGTACTGACTTGTAATTACATTCAACTTCACTGCTAACCTTATTTTTGTTATGTTTACCTAGCTGTTGCTTTTATTATTTACCTAAATTAAGTGGTAATGTACTTTTATATTACTTTTATTGTTTCAGTGTTGATTGCAGTCTGCAGGGCTCAGACTGTGGAGGTCCGTCCAGGTGAAGAAGTCACACTGCAATGCGCCAACATTTCCACGCACAGTTCTTTAACGTTCTGGTTCAGACTGGTCAACAGAACCATGGCCAGCTGTATCTCTGTCATGTTCAGAGCTGATAAAAGTGTGGCATACTGTGATGGATTTCAAAACGGACCGTTTGAAATGACTTCCAACAGCTCTACTATCTTCTTGAAAATTAAACACCCACGTGTATCTGACTCTGGACCTTATTTCTGTGGATTTTTCACAATTTTTCCAGTTTTTAACGTGATACATTTAAATGTTAAAGGTAAGAACATTTAAAAGTTTTTGTGGGAGGTTTCAGTCCTTTATGCATTTATTTATTTTTTTGTCAAATTATATATTCGCTTTATTTAAAGACTTCAGTGATACTGATGAGACTGAGAGCATCACCAAAAGTAAGTTTAGCCTAATTACTAATCATCTGGTTTCTATGTTTGCTTGCTAATTTTGTTAGAAAGTGACCAAGACCGAGAGCTGAACTTAAACTAATGCAATGATTCTGTCTTTGTAGAAGAGTGTGGTGGAATATCAGAGCTGGCCGGTCTGATTTTGGCTCCTCTGACTGTTTTCCTTATAAACGCAGTTATTGCCATGGCTTTTAAAATCTGGACACTACAGACAGGTACTAGAAACAGCCACTGGTTAATTTTGGTTAATTTATAAATGAAATTTTGGCATGACTGACTGGATGTTTTGTTTCTGTGGTGAAGCTGCTGCTGAAGGACAGATACTACAGCAAAGTGAGGTGAATCCATTTTTACTGTCCATGATAATGTGTTTCAATATTTGAAATGATGAGACCTTTGTAACTCTGAGTTCTTGTTTTCAGAACCTAGATTCTGATGAAGCAGCAATGACTTTGTGCCCAGGAGCAATAGTAAAGAGAAGGCCTGCATCACAGAGAGAAGTCAAGACTCATGTTTTTTATGTAGCCCAGTAAATTCTCGGGGAAACACTGATAAGGTTTCTGACAAATCTGCAACTGGGATTTTGTGTGTAGTTAATGAGTCTACTGTAATGTAGAAAAAATGTTTGATACATTGACAAAGTTTGGTTTAATGAAATGTTGTCTTGTTTGGAACAATAAAATCAGGTTTTTCTTTCAGGAAGTGTCTATTATGACATTAACTGACTGTTCAGGTTGTCATTTCGTAAGAGATGGAGATCTGCAGCTGTGCAGGAGTGAGTAGGGAAAAGAAATACTACTCTAATATACTACTATATAGTATTATTCTATAATAATTTAGTAAAGAAGTTAATGGGTTTTGTTTCAGTATTAAGAACTGGAAGGCAAAGCAACTTGCTTCCATCTGCTCTAAAAGATCTATCTCCTCTGGTCTTAAAACGTGTTCGTGGGACTACCAACAGCCTTCATTAGATGATCTCAGGCTGCCAGAGGAATCATGGGGATCTAAAAGATCAGATGTAGGCAGGAGCGTCACAACTCAGAGTTTTAAAAGTCAGTACTAAGACTTTAAAATGAATTCTAAAATGTACCGGAAGCCAGTGTAATGGGAGTAAAGCTGGTGTAATGTGCTCTCTTTTTCGTGTCTTTGTTAAGAGCCTTCTTCTTCATTTTTTAATTTCAGCATTTTCAGTCCCAATGCCTACTTTTATAAATATTTATATAAGAATAGCTGTAATCTACAACTACTGCTGCCCGTCACTCCTCCCAGGGCATGGGTCACCAAAGGCAGATCTCCACAGATTTCTGCCCTAGGCCATTCTTTCTCACTCCAGGTGTAACCCATCTTTTTTGCTTCTGCCTCAAGGTCTCGTCGCCAGGTGTTTCTTGGGCGGCCTCTCTTTCACTTATCTTGGGGGTTCCACCCGAGAGCCTGCCTGCTGATGTTAGTTGGTGGTTTGCGTAGAGCAAGGGTGGACAACTCCAGGCCTCAAGGGCCGGTGTCCTGCAGCTTTTAGATCTCACCCTGGGTCAACACAACTGAATCAAATGATAAGATAAGGTAAGATAACCTTTATTAGTCCCACACGTGGGAAATTTGTTTTGTCACAGCAGGAAGTGGACAGTGCAAAAGTTATATAGCAAAAATGATGAGTTCTTCAGGCCTCTGGAGAACTTCAAGACATGTTGAGGAGGTCCTTTAGCCATTTATATCAGGTGTGTTGGATCAAGGACACATCGAAAGCCTTTGAGGCCTGGAGTTTGCAAACCCCTGGCGTAGATCGTGCTGTATCAGCACAATCTTCTAATAGCTATAAAGCAGGGGTTGGTGTCCTGCAGCAAGCAGGTAATAAAATCATTGCACCACTTAACCAGAGTGATGACAACAAGTCATTTTAAGTAGCTTAGTCCATTCTGTCGTTAGTCTTTAATGTGGCTAGTTAAATGAGAGAGCGGCCATCTTATCTCCTTATATGGGTTGTGGACATCAGGCTGGAGCTAATCGTCTCTAAGCTGTAGTCTAACCGCACTGAGTCAGTCAGATTATCATACTCTCCCCACAGAGTACAGACATTTCCATGACA
Organism: Maylandia zebra; assembly: GCF_041146795.1. Taxonomy (NCBI): domain Eukaryota; kingdom Metazoa; phylum Chordata; class Actinopteri; order Cichliformes; family Cichlidae; genus Maylandia; species Maylandia zebra. The sequence goes on from NC_135169.1 coordinate 46,844,339, forward strand.
GGAAACGCTATGTACACGAAATGAAACTAGTGGCAGAAGTCATAACAGAGTATTATTAAGATTAAAAAATCATGTTCAATGATAATAATGTAAATCATCCTACTTCTTGCCAGTTGTGTGACACTGACGCTCTAGACTAACTTTTTGCCATGGGCGTACCGGTACACCTAACTTTAAAAAGTTAGGCGTACCGGCACAAAAGTTAGGCGCACACAAATTTTATAATAATTTATATAATATAATGTGTTTTTCTGGATACACTGTGCTTTTTCAGCATTCAAAGATTGATGACACCGTGTCACAGCACTGGCTATGAATTTCAGAAGGATCAGGCCTTAACAGAAAAGTTGTCAATAGTTCTTTTCCTATTACAGCTACATCCACTTCTGTCGTGCCTAGGCTGCTCACTAGGGCTGGGTATCATCACTGATTTCTATAATCCATTCGATTCCAGTTTTCAAAGTCCCGATTCGATTCAACTTAGCCTCAGACAGTCAGAAATATTATAATTCTGATCATTTATCAGTACTGATACATGTGAGACTTTATCAGAATTGTGAACATCACAGCAGATGCCTTTGTGTGAAAGTAACTGAGAATAAAACACAGAAAAACATGAAGGAGATTTTCCTGGTCTGGCTTTTTATAGCAGATAACCTTAAAAATATTCTACAATGTTCTGCATATAAAGTTAAAATTTCTTCAATATTGAACAACAGAAAAAAATAGGCTTTCTTGTCCGAGGTCATTTAAGTGAAAAAAAGAAAAAGAAAAGAAAAAGACAGCAGCCACAGCGCTGTAAACAACGGTAGACTGGTGGTTAATAAGCAAATGAATTATACAGAAAACAGAGATTGGAGACGGGAAACTGTTCTTGAAGTACAGAGAGAGATAGAGAGAGCTAGCTGTGCATGAAGTGTGATTTTAATAGTCGTGGAAGCAAAACAGCAAAATTCTTGACGACATTGATCAAATGTGAAGCGCAGTTTGCTGCTTCTTTTGCTGCTGGCTCGGTGGATTTTGGTTGGAGAGACAAAACCTGCAGCTCAGAATCAGCGCAAAAAGACGTAAACACAGCGCGGACCGGACGCATCAGAACCGCTAAGCTCCGACAGCGTGTCCGTCTACGGGCCGTCGGGTGAGAAAGCCGAGAAAGACAAAGCTGATTCTGATGCGTCGGGTCCGCTCTGTGTTTACGTCTTTGTGTGGAGTCCGTGTACCTGCTCTCATTTGCTGTTTGGTTGTTGTTGAAATGGTTTTGTGAGCTTTAATCTGAGAATCTGGCGTTTCTGGCAAAACACAGTTATATTTAAAAGTCGATTCAGGATTTAATGAATTGATATCGCTTTATTCAAGCTACTCACCTCCCACTTCCACCTGCACTTTCAACTGGACCACGGCCAATCAGAGAGGTCCCGCCCCTTACTATCTCTGATTGGTTTAGTCCACGATAGGGGCATAATGTGTGTCTGTTGTTGACCACAGGGAAGGTTGCAGATTTTTTTTAATTTTTTTTTATTTTTTTGCTACCCGAACAGTTGGTCGCACAGGTGCAACCAAATAGTTTTTTTTAGTCGCACCACTGAAAAATTTGGTCGCACTCTAGAGCCCTGACTAATCTAAAGGTCACTAATGAAACACTGAATAGCACTGATAATTCATCTCATGTCTCCTTAACTTACTTTTAGGACAGTGCAGGCTGGCTGAAGATGGTCTGTGGTTGTCTTGTAGCCCACAGTGTGTGTTATGCCTATGTGAGAGTAAATGGCAATCTCAACCAGCTTTAATGACACCTCTGTAAGGTCACAGATCAAGCCTGAAAGCATATGTTCCTATAATTTAAATCTGCAAACACAAGTTTGTACAGTATACAAACAGTATATAATTAGCTGAAGAATATTCAGTCCATATTATAATACTGGTTATTATAAAGACTTTTCTTAAACCCATGCTGTCTTATAGTACGAGACCTTCATGAACTTAGAACACTTAAGCAAGCGCAGATTGTGCTTGTTTCAGTATGTGATTCAAAATTCCTAATTTAAAACATTTGTGCCCTGAAATAACTGAAATAGCACAAAGGCTTCTGTCAACAAGAAGCAGAAGTCCAGCAACAGAGAGATGACGTTGAAACTCATGTTGCTTTATTCTGCCAACAGGTAAAATGGATTTTCTGTGTTTATAATATAAAAACGTGTATCTATTCTTTTTTTATATCTATTTTTTGTCTTAATTGGTTTGCATCCAAACAGAATAAGGGTGTACTTGTTGTATGTCAAACTCTCACAGGGAGAGTCAAATAGTCTTCAGGGGGAAATACTCACCCATTCACAGGAACAGACAATGCAGTGTGGTCTGAGCACAACTGAAATGACAAGGCCTCCACAGTCAATACAGCTTTAGAACAAAGTTTAAAAAGGAGCAATGAAACTTGTCCCGCTCAGTTTTGACTAGTCTTTGTATTTGTACAGACTTAATGATAAATAATGAAGAAAATTAAAATCCTTCACCCTTGAAGGATTGTAGGATTGAATGAAAATGTGTTATGAATCTAAAATAAAGTGTGCCACAGGAAGACTTAATACCCTGACCGCAAACATCAAATGGGCATGACTGTAAGACCAAGAATAATGCTACTTCTATAAAGCACATCATCTTTGCTGGAGATTTTATGAACAAGAGCAAACCAGAGTTTACTGATTAAAAGATGAAAGCGAGTTATGTGGCAACATGTGTATTTCTACCAAAGTCATGTAACATACATTAATGTGTTTTCATTGGACGTTATTTTAATTTCATCAGATCTTTAAAATTTCTAATTGACTTTTCTACCGGCACGTTTTTTTTCTGTACACAGTCGTTATTGTGTTTATTTCAGGAAGCAGGTTTTGTGCATCCTCCCCCCGCCATTTTCCACTGTGGTGACAACACTATGTATCAGCAAAATCGAAAGCAAGACAAAGACAGCCTTCAACTCTGCAACGAAACCACAACAAAGCGCAGTAGTTTGACACAAAGTTCCTACTTGTTTCTTATCATATGTTCATTTAAACAAATAGCTGTCCTGCTCGCCTCCTGCTGCACCTAAACCAGCTGGCTGAACCCAGGTTACATTTCCTGATTTATAAAGTTGATACAAAGGCTAAGAGCAGAGCAAATGTTGATGACAGATAAGCACAAGCTGATTAGTATGACTCCTCTTCTCTTCAAATTTTAGGTTAAACGATCAACACTTACAATTTTCATATTCCTCAGATCACTGGATTGAAATGGAGGATTTGTACTTTATTTACTCATTGCCATGGTAAATTCTGACATGAGAGCCGTATTGGCACTGCTGCATGTGCTTAACTCAGGATAAATATACTCAAAGTCGGTTGAACTTGCTTTGACAAGCCTTTCTAGAAAGCCGCTTGATGGAGTTTGGCCAAAGAAACTAACTAATTCATCCTGTTATTTGTCAGATCTTTCTAAAAGTTGTGAAAAGAATCCACCTGTGGTAAATTCAGTTGATTGTAAATGACTTGAAAAGACACACACTAATCTACATATGCTCCTATTGACAATATATGACAGAGCACAAACCACGCATTGAAGTCCAAGGGATTGTCTGTAGACTCCAGGCTGGGGATGGGTACAAAAGGATTTCTGGACCATTAAAGGTCCCAATGGGCACAGTGGTCTCCATCATCCATACATGGATGAAGCGTGAAACCACAAGCGTGACTTTTCCTAGAGCTGGCCACTTGGCCAATCTTAGTGACTGGTATAACCCCGAGCTAAAACCCCAGTGTTTAAAGCTCATTATCGTGTTGAACTTACAGTTTGAATAAGAATAATTTGTACCACTTTAAGATTTCATTGTTTCCATTGTTGGTGTAACAATATAATATACAAAAGGTATGTCTATCATGTCATTTACTGCATGATGGACTGTTTTGTTGCAATTGTAAATTGTTTGTATATTTACCTGACAGAGGAATAGCAATAGGCCAAGGTGGTTCATGCTCTATGGCAGACTGAGTGAGCAGCTAGTAGCAACTAGCTACTAACACTTGAGAAAAACAGTAAAAATCGGTAGTTAACTTTTTCTCCCGAAGACCAAGTGAAACACAGTTGGGCTGTGTGTTGCACTACCACATTTCAGAGTGGTTTCCCTCTTCGGCGTCACAACACAACAGAGTGGTTTGTAGAACTGCTAACAACAATAAAGGTGTGAGGACTGCTGAGGTGAGTTTTCTTGTGCTGCACACTACAAAGGACAGCGTGTTTGTTAACATCCATCGTACTCAAGCATCGGCTGCTCAGGCCTGCAATGGGTTAGGATATTTGTCCATTGCTGGCTTAAATTTTAGTTTAAATTTATTTTCTGTTTACGTGTGCCCACAAATGTAAATGTGTGTAATGTTCTAGTAAAACTGTTTTGCAAAAACTTATGAGATGTTGTGTATTTATAGAGTAGTGTTTACATCTGCAAGCATTTCCTCAGATGGCCCTTTTTCAATGAGCGGGGGAGTCGTGTTCTTGACTGGGTTGCTACTTTGAGTTTGCCCATAATCTTGTCATTACAGCTGGCTGGGCATCATCTAGTTCAGTTACACTGCTCTCATCTATCAGGTCTGGACAATTGTGTCCATACTGCTCAGTATTGATCCCGCTGTGTTGTGTGATGAGAACATGATCAATTACACCAAAAATGAGAGCTTCTTTAATGTGTTTTGCTTCTTGGTAACCTCCTGGTAACTACTGTCAACTAAAACTCATCCATTTGGATTCAGGAAGTAAATCTGTGGCAATTTTGATGGTTATTGATGGTTTCCCTTTTAATATTTTGGCCTTTTGATGGCTGCTAAAATTTAGATAGAGAGACATTACTTAAGAGAATGTTTTTGAGCAAAGCCAAGATGGAAATCGTGTGACTAAAGTCACTTTTTTTAGGAAAGATCACTGTTTAAGAAATTGGCATTTATTGAGATACATAATTAATAAGCTATTTGGCAAGTAGACCCCAATACCATCAGAGCAACAGATTCTGATTGGTTTACAGCAGGCAGGCAAGAAAATTATTAGACTAGGTCAGGGGTCAGCAACCTTTAAGACCCAAAGAGCCACTTGGACCCGGTTTCCACGCGAAAGAAAACACTGGGAGCCGCAAATACTTTTTGACATCTAAAATTAAGATAACACTGTATATATTGTTTTTTAGCTTTATGCTTTGTGTGAACAACTAAGGTTTGTTGCTTATGAAATCCATGAAGTTCTACAGAGAAAATGACATTTTATTTATGTAATTAACACATTTTGAACTCTTAAAGAAATATAACAAAAGGAAAGACACGCAGCTGAACTAAAATGATCCAGCAAACAAAAACTGTTGTGAGCCGCCACCCTTATATCGCCTTTGGACTTTTGGAGCTTTGACCTGACTTTTAAAATATAATTGGAAAAAAAGCACTCTGCTGCTAAAAGATGAAAAATAGATATTTGCAAAATTCTGCCTAAATATGTATTTTACCTGGTTAATGTGTGTGGCAGGGCGTGGTCTGCAGCGCCGCTGCAGGGGAGGCGGACGCACCTGAGCGGCACCCGCAATCACGCCTCGCCGCCTTAACGTCTGTCCCATCTACGCTGTTGTTGGTATATGTCGGGCTGTGAGCTGAAAAGTATGCATACAGCAACCGTGTGTGAAAAGTGGTCAATAAAGAGATGCTGAAAAGCGTGTTCATGCAAACATCGTCGGGTCTGCCGTGATATGTTTACAATGGAACTTCTGCTCCTGAACCTCTGCGCACAGCGTCTGTAAATCGGGGCTGTACGAAGTCACTTTCATCTTTACGCAGGACTGTAAGCTGTCATCTGTGAGGCGTGAGCAGTGTTTGTTTTTAACATAGTTCATGGTGGAGAACAGCTGCTGACATAATGTGGATCCGAAGATCCATAATTGGCCTACCTGGGGTTGAAAGTCTCGATAAATGCACGGCGTTCCGGCGGGTACACCGGCTTCCGCGAGTGTGACGCTTATTTTGAGCGATGAAAAAATAATAAAATATAATTTTATTTTTATATTTCAAAATCACAATAATCTTCCAATTTAGAACTACAAGTTTAAAAAAAAAGAACTAACATAAATAAAACACACTTCAGCTAAATACTTCTAATTTATTTTCCCAAACCACACGGAGCCGAATTGCTCATAGTTGACATGAAGGGTGTTTAAACACCCAGATACCAGGACAAAAGGGAGGATATCGCACTTAGGGTTAGGCGTGCATGCTTTTGAGGTCAAAGCACCTGAAGTTGTTAGTGTTTTGGCCACACTGGCTCAACAGTAAATGTGTACAAAACACTGAGGCCTGAAAAAGAACGAGAAGTTGAGATGGTTTCTATTTATATAACTAGGTGCTAACTCAACTCATCTGCTGTGGTGCTGGTTCTAATTATGTCTGTTCTTATGTGTGAATGTGGGACAAGCAAGTAATTCATACCAGTAGTAAGTTAGAGTCAAAAATGGAGGGGAGTTTGCAGCACTCGCGAAGTGAGTGTTTGGCAGGAAGAGGTAACACAGCGTGGTCAGCTGATGTCAAGAGAATCAGGTCTGTATGTGCAAAAGTCAAACCTGAAAGACAGCGGTAAACACCAGCTGAGATGTTCTCAAGACCTTCATACAAGTTAAGTAGAGGAATAAAAACCACCACAAAGCAAATGTAAAATGAATCTTTAAAAATGGGTGAAGAGACATTAATGTATTCGTCTAGGTTTGTAGATTTTGAATGGTGACATGCATTTGTAGAGCATTTTTATAATCTTGACCACTTGAGAAGCTTTAACAGACTTAAACAGTGAAAAGGAGGTTTTTGGCACACCAAAACAGGAGTGTTGGGAAATGTATGAATGGCATCTGTGTGATACATTACAAGCACAAAACCGAACCAAAAGCATAGCATTCAGGTGCTGACAGAGGAATGTGTATGATTAATTGTTCATCAATGGCCCACATTTTCACAGCTTCTTGGTCTGAATCATTCAAGGATACTGTAACACAAACCAAGAAAGAAACACATCAGCAGTATCTTGCATTTAAAGAAGCAATTGTTGCTGCCCATCAAGAGTTATGAGGTCATTTCTAGAGTAAACAAAGAGTCCATCATTCAACGAGAAAGATCATTCACAAGTGGAAAACATTAAAGACATCTGCCAATCTTCCCAGAAGTGGACGTCCCAGCAAACTAACCCCACAATCAGACAGTGCAATGCTTAGAAATGGCAAAAAAGGGGCGGGGTAGTTCAGTAGGTAGCATGGTCGCCCCATGATCAGAAGGTAGTGGGTTCGAATCCACTGAACGGCTATCCTGAGGTACCCCTGAGCAAGCTACCGTCCCTACAAACTGTTCCCCTGATTGGTGGCTGCCCACTGCTTCACTGAGTGAATGGGTTAAATGCAGATAAAGTAATTTCTCCACGGGGATCAATAAAGTATACATTATTTAACAAAAAAAAAACAAGAGCTACATCTCAGCTTCTGAAGGCCTCAGTTAGCATGTCAAAGTCTATGACAGAAGGGCTGCCAGGATAAAAGCTTCTCTTTAAAAACAACAGCACAGCTTAGTGTTTCAAAGTCACGTCTGAACAAACTACAAGATTCCAGGACATACGAGGCAAAAGTAAAACGAACTCGGGGTGTGCCTGGCTATTTCAGGAGGTTGAAGCCAGGGTTGCTACAACAGGATATGGTTTGAATTTGCTTCACAGGTCATGTTCAGTGGATGCCTGTACGTAACTACAAAGTCACCAAATGTGTATCCATAATGGCATTTTGACTGACTACAAAACAGACTGAACAATTTTACTACAGCACTGTTGATATTTTATACAACATTCTTCAAAAACAGACCACAGATGCTCTCAAAGCAGACAGGCCCTGGAGAGGTTTTTCTGCTCCATCGGTGAACTGAAGAACAAGCTGACCACAGATACCGCACTGTCACATCCAGAGCTGAAGCTGCAGCAAGGCCGCGCAGGATGCGGTGGGCTGACGACGTGTCAGTATAGTAGCACAGTGCTGTGACGTAATGATGGAGCAGTCAAAGGCTCACTTTGAGCAAGCACAGCACTTCGTGTCGTTTGAGCTTATTGATCCTGTGCTCTTTCTGCAGTTTAAGGAAAGCCTCCCCCAGAAGCAGCTGGACATTGCAATCAAACATTCCCCACTGATATGTAAAGAGAAACTGAAAGTATTGTACACTGGAGCGGAGTTTGCAGGATTACACTCTGCAATGTCACTTTTGAGGATGCTGAAAGAGAACAAACTTCAGGACACATTTTCTGAAAAGCTGAAATGAACACATCTAAACATCAGAAACCCCGTGACATCAGCAGAGGGAGAGCTGTGTTTTAGTACACTGAAGAGGATCAAATCCTTTCTTTGAAGTATACTATAGGGTGCGACAGGCTGAACGCATTGGCTGTACTGTGTATTGAGCAGGACTTGATCCAAAAAAACACCAGACTTCAATGAAAGGTTCATTAATATGTTTGTATCCCAGAAATTTTGGCGATGTGAGCTTCTCTCTAAATAATTTTAGCCATATAAGCCAGACTCTCTCTCTCTCCCTCTGCTATAAAATAACGTAACACACTCTATAAATGACCCTAAATATGTTTATGTATTTGTTTGCATCTTATTTTGGCACTTATTGCCTTTATTTACTATTAGCTATAGAGTCCAATCCCCACTCTCCTACCTCCCTCGCTTCCCCCCCTTCCTGACACCATGACACCCCCCTCCTCCAATCCCTCTCTCAGCAGCAAGACATCTCCCCCCCTCCCCTCCTCCCAAACATCTCCCAGTGTCACAGTGGATCAGGTCAGGAGACAACTGAGGAAGCTTCGCCCCAGAAAGGCAGCAGGCCCAGACAAGGTGTGTCCTAGGATGCTAAAGGCGTGTGCTGCTGAACTTGGGGAGCCGCTACAACGAGTCTTCAACCTCAGTCTGCGACTGGGGAGAGTGCCCGCCCTATGGAAGACATCCTGCATCGTCCCGGTCCCCAAAAAGAACCGGCCCAATGAGCTGAATGACTTCCGACCGGTGGCACTGACGTCACATCTTATGAAGACTCTAGAGCGGCTCTTCCTCAACCTCCTCCGACCACAGGTACAACATGCCCAGGACCCACTACAGTTTGCATACAAGGCGGGTGTCGGAGTGGAGGATGCCATCCTGTACCTCCTACACAGAGCCCACTCACACCTGGATGGGGGAAAAGGCACGGTCAGGATCCTGTTTCTTGACTTTTCCAGTGCCATCCGGCCCTGTATGCTTTAAGAAAAACTGAACAGGATGGAGGTGGACCCCTGCCTGGTGGCTTGGATCTCCGACTACCTCACCGACAGACCACAGTACGTCAGGCTGAAGGACATCACGTCTGACACAGTGGTCAGCAGCACAGGAGCACCACAGGGAACTGTGCTGTCCCCTCTTCTCTTCACCCTGTACACCTCTGACTTCTGCTACAACTCTGAATTATGCCATATTCAGAAGTTTGCAGATGACACGGCCATCATGGGGTGTATCTGGGATGATCAGGAAGAGGAGTACAGAAGTCTGGTGAGGAACTTTGTCGCATGGAGTCACACAAACCACCTGCAACTCAACACCTCAAAGACTAAGGAACTGGTTGTGGACTTCGGGAGGTCTAGAGCAGGTCCACTGCCGGTTCAGATAGAGGGGGAGGAGGTGGAGGTGGTCAACAAGTACAAGTACCTCGGGCTGTGGGTGGACAATAAACTGGACTGGTCATGCAACACAGAGCACCTGTATAAAAAAGCCCAAAGCCGACTGTACTTCCTCAGGAGGCTGAGGTCTTTTAACATCTGCAGGAAGCTCCTGAGGATGTTTTACCAGTCGGTGGTTGCTGGAGTACTTTTCTATGCTGTGGTGTGCTGGGGGAGCAGCACAGCAAAGAAGGACTCATCCAGGCTGGAGAAACTGATCAGGAGGGCTAGCTCTGTGGTCGGCATGAAGCTGGACACTGGTGACAGTGGCAGAGAAAAGGACATTAAAGAAACTGATGGACATTATGGACAATGCTGGGCATCCTCTGCACACGGCCATTAACAACCAGAAGAGTCTGTTCAGTGACAGGTTGCTTCTCCCAAAGACAAGAACTAACAGACTTAAAAACTCCTTTGTCCCACACGCCATCAGACTGTTTAACTCCTCTCTGGAGGGGAGAGGGAGGGGAAACAGGAGGACAAAGGAGGGGGGAACAACTAAGCTGTAGTGCCTCTTCACCTCACTGTGCAATACCTTTTGTGCAATACTTTTGTAAATAGTCAACGGTGCAATAGACTCAATACTTGAAATGTGCAATTCACTTGTATTTTTATTTTTATTCCTATTTATTCTATTTATCCCCTTCGTATATTTTATTTATATTGTCTCTGTATTTATATATATGTGTGTGTGTATAACTCTGTAACTTCTGTCGGTGCTGTGCTTTTTTGGAAATCGAATTTCCCAGAGGAACCCACCCGAGGGATTAATAAAGTTCTATCTTATCTAATCTAATCTCTAGCTGCGTTTAACTTCCCTTTTGAGTTTTAATGCTATTATTTTGAAGGAATGACTTCCTGTGTAACTGTTGTCGCCGTGCAATTTTCGCAGCAATCAGGGGATGTTGGAGGGGGGAGTTGTAACTGTGTTTATGGAAGTTTATTTTGTCATTAGCAGCCCCCTTGACAAAGACACAATGATGTAAATAAGTACATGTTGAAATATTTTGTGTGACCAAAACTGCGCATTTGTTAAATGTTGTGTAGAAGGTTAAGTTATTTTATGTTGTAAACGTTAACACTTGTAAGTGTATGGATTGTGACTTATACACTGTTTTTGTGTACACATTCCCAGTTCTGATGGTGAGATTGAGGGTTTATTGCCATTAAACCTAAAAATTCATCAGTAAAGTGCCGTCCTTCATTCCAGTAGGTTTGTTTCCCTCCGGTTGCCTGCTACTTTTCTTTAAAGACCAATTTTTTTACATACCAACTCCTTTTATTGGGAACAAGTTGTTTGAGTCACTATGCTGCAAAATAGTTGTGATATTGCAACTGCAATATCACAACCACACATTTTGCATAACATCCCTAGCAGCATCAACAGAAAGTGAAAAGATTTTTCTGGCATTGTAGCATTCTGATCATTCAGCCATCAATACATCACTCTTGCATATTTTGTTTTTTCCTTGAAAAAAAATGCCTTGTGCTAGTGTGCACAGAAACAAATAGTCAAAAGGTTTGTGGGTAAGTGTGAGAGAGGATGTGTGTGTATGTGAGTGGCATTCTGGGTATTTCTCTATATAGTTTTGTTTGTGTTGCTATGACGAGGTGTTGTGGCTGCAATGTGGTATCGAGGATGTGATGCTGCTGCTGTTAGTGTGAACTATATAATGCATTTGTTAGCCAACCCAATATCACTATCAGTCACCACTGATGGAGATTTTAGAGAATCTAAACATCCGGACATCCGGTAAGAGGCTGTTTTCTTAGTGAAAAGTTTTTTCCCATTACAGCCATGGAAAATTAGTTAGCCAGAGTCACTTCTACAGAAAGTCTAAGGAGCAACTATTCACATTGACCTAATTTTGCAGGAGTCTGCCCTTGTTTCATTCAGCATGAGCCATGGCCCATTATTATGTCCCATGAGCCATGAGCCATAATTTCATAATGGTCCAAATTGTACTTTGTTTATAGAAAAGACCAGTAAAGTCATTTTTATTTACTTTCCCTTTGACATACATTTTTCATTCTGTCATCCACACCCCACCCCACCCCACTGTCTGAGAACCAGTGCAGCAGGGTGGCACGATGCCACAAAGCTGATAGAATCTCAGACTGTTTTCTGCAACATGTCATTTGTATTCAGTCATCTAAATCCAATGGAGCACATTGGTATATTCATCTATTCTCTTCTACTTATCCTTACAAGGGTCCCAAAGAGCGCCTGGAGTCTATCCCAGCTGCCACAGCCATTAGGCGGAGCACCCTGGTCAAGTCGGGGGAAATAAAAGAATTCCAAATCTTCCCCAATGACAAAGTGTCTGAGGAATGTTTGCTGAATCCATGTCAGTAGGAAGTCAAACTCAGTACTACCTAAATAAAGTGGCTGTCTTTGTTTATGTGAATAAATGCAAGAATTGTTCAGTTGTAAGTTTGCCTTCCAGATCAAAGTACTTTTCCCTTCATATGCTGCAGGATGACCATCCTTGCAGAGAAAAGTACTTGTGAAGTCTAAAACTCGATGACAGCGTTGCGTACTCCTTAGGCCCAAACTTTATCTTCTTCCAACGCAAACCTCCATGAATGCAAGACAAAGAAAAAGAAGCGCACAAAGCTGTGGTGTTTTTTAGTTGGTGGGCAAGTTCTTTTGTCTGAGCAATGTGGTCAAAATAGGAAATAACACCCCTTCATGCTGCAACTTTCTTATTTGAAGCTGAAAGATTTCATATGCACAGCTATGAGCTTTAGTATAAGAACAGCTTTACTGCTCGGCAGTCTCAGTAAGTACTGGCACTGAATTTCTCTCAAAATCCAAAATGCAAAAACATGTTGAACTGAATTTTAAAAACTGAACTTAAAGTCTACTAAAATCTTTGGGAGGTATTAGTATCTGTTTTGGTCTTACCAGCTCTGAACTTCATTTCTTTGCTGTTCTTTTCAGACTGGATTTCTCGCTTACAGTCTCAGACTGTGGAAGTCTGGCCTGGAGAAGATGCTACACTGCTGTGCGCCAACTTTTCCAGTTCTCCTACTCAAATTATTTGGTTTAGACTAGTCAACCAAACCCAGGCTCACTGTATTTTATCCATTTATACCTCTACTGATCCCATCTCATTCTGCAACAGAGTTAAACACGAAAAGTTTGAAGTGACATCCAACATCTCAACTGTCTTCCTTAAAATCAAATACACAGATTTGTCTGACTTTGGGCTTTATTTCTGTGGATTTTATTGTGGCAGACACCAAGTGATAGTCAACTCAACATATTTAAAGGTTCATGGTAAGAATGATGTAGCATGTTTCATAAGAGCTGACAAAGTGAAACAGATATCAAACCAAACATGACGAGTGAGTGACATCACAGCGACCACAGCCATGTTTTACATGCTGATGGTTTTTAATTCAGTGTGCAGCACAGTGTCATTTTATTTTTATGTTGTTTTCTTGTAAATCTTGGGTTAAGGGAGTTTGTTAAATCTCCTTTCAGTGTTGTCACTCCCAACTTTTTGACATTGTTTTGGTTGCTTTCATTCCTACACTCTGCAGTCTGCAGTGGGTGAAGTGTGAGAGGCTAGTGCTGGCTTCTATTGAAGTACCAGAAACAATCTTAACATTGTTAAGCAAACATCTTAATTTAACAGTATTAAATATAATAAAATTGTCATTAATTATTTGGGGTTTTTGTAATTAAGTGGGGTTTTTTTATTTTTCATTTCACTTCAATTTACAGTAGTTTTTAATTTTAGTTCGCTTGTTTGCTTGTTTCACAGATCTTTGGTCACTGTCTTTTGTCAATGCTTCATAAATAAAATTATTTAAATTGCTATAGTAGTGATTGTTATCATGATTATTATAGTCAGGGTGATTACACATACGTTACTATTATTCACAAAATTTGTCTGTCCATACATTTTTACACAATTGAGTCTTAAGCAACCAAAAGTACAGACGGGTAGGTCTTAGGCTCCTTGAGGTTTTGATAGATCCCATATGATGATGTCATCATGTTGCCTAACAACCACCCACCAGTGGGCTAGAACTACCAAATTTTCAGCATACATTTACCTACAGTATGTCAAGGTTACGGGTGCAGGACTCACTCTGGGTGAAAGTCAAAAAAGTGGTTTATTTACACAAGTGAAACAGAGTGAAATGTATACAGCCAGTGACTCACTATTACCCACAATCCAATCCAAGCTCACTCACACTCAACTACTCAGGGTCCACGAGGAAGGGAAACAGGCCAGGGTTCAGGAAGTCTACACACAAGAAAAGAAGTTGATGTTCGCAAGGAGCACTAGGAAAACCTGAGGAAATCACTAGGCAAGCTGGGTTACACTGACACAGGTTAGCACAAGGATCCGGCGAAGAATCATATGCCACTGAGGCCTTAAGTAGCGCAGGAGTAATCATCGGCGATGGATGACAGGTGAGTGAGGACAAAAGCTTAGTAGAGAATTGTATCCATTTTTTTCAGAATAATGAAATCTAATTTCTATTCATGAAACATATCCATCATGATGTTATCAGGCCTACCAACCACCTAACAACAGACTAAAAGACAATGACCAAATAATGCATTGGCATTAGTATAGTACTGCAGTACAGGTGGAAAGTCTAAGTACAGAATTATGTGATTTAGAACAGTGCTCTCTCTTTTCAGTGTTTTTGTCAACATTGGTGACAAATGGTGATAGTATAGCATAACTCTTTAAGGCCTCTTATGTGCTCTGAAATATACTGTCAACTGTGGGACCTTTTATAGACAGGTGTGGGGCCTTTCCAAATCATTTCCAATCAACTGAATTTACCGCAGAGGGACTGTAATCAAGTTGTAGAAACATCTGACAGATGTTGATTTTTTTTAAAAATTTATATTATAGTATATTAATAACCAAAAATCATATTTGATTTAGAAAGATTGAGCAATGTATGGCATCTTTAACTGTCAATATCTACAGGGGGGTAAAAAATATTCATGAACAATGAAGGTGGCATTTTGACAAAATAGCTGGTTGAACTTTGTACATTTGGCCAACCAAGTATTTTTTTATTTTTTTAAGTATAAACAGAAAGCCGGCATAATAAAGCAAGGAAAGAAACTAGCCCAAAGACACTTCACAGCAATCACCACAATGATTTTTCTTTCAGGCCTCAAGCCTGACTGCGCATCACTGCTTTTGTGACCCATTCAGGCACTGGCTGCTGGGCACGGCTACATCTTTTTTTTAAATTTTCATCACTGTGAATTAGTGGCTGGCTTTGTGTTAGCATTCTGTCTGTGCAGATGTTTGCAAATTGTATTAAGAGCATAATGCTAATTTTCCTCATTCTGCACATGAACTGAAATCAGCTTATTGTAATAATAATTTCTGTATTTGCCACAGTAACATTTTCATTCATTCATGTGATCAGAGCAGAAGTTACAGTAAGACTGAAAGGAAGTCGTAAATACCAACTGAGAAAATTCATGTTCTCACAACCTTTAAAGAAATAAAAAACAATGCTCTGCATTGCACTATGTAAACACACTGTGTAAAAATACACTATGAAATGTTATGGTGCATGTCTTAAGTAAAAGTGAAATTTATGAAACACCTCTGGCATTGCCACCCACACTATTTGACTAAAGGGTCAAATCAGCATACATGTACTTCAGTTCATCCTCCTAACAAAGAAAGCTGCTTTAGCTCCTTTCTATTTCAGGCCATCCTCCCTTTAAGCCATCTTACATCTGACTGGATATGTGAGCTTCTCTAACGTGATCATATTATGGACCCATTCTCACACACCTCATGCAGAGTCATCAATAGTAAAATACTGTCAGAAACTGAGTATTTTGAGCAACATCATGAGTGGGCTTTTGGCATAGAAGGGCTACTTGCACATGTAATGGCCTTATTATTTAAGAAGTTAACCATGTATGATATTATCATCCATCACTGTAATAATATATATGTGACAGAAAATGTCTAACTTGTAAGTTGTGTTTAATATTGTCACCTACTGGGAGAGTGATTCTGAACAAAGCAGGGCAGCTACTATTAAAATATTAGATAAACCAAAGAGTTGCTTAAAATTATTGGAAACATATTAAGAGCTGAACACTCTGAACACACACACGAAGCTGGACACTCTGGTGACAGTGGCAGAGAAGAGGACCTTAAGGAAACTGATGGACATTATGAACAATGCCAGGCATCCTCTGCACATGCTCGTAAACAATCAGAGGAGCCTATTCAGCGACAGGCTGCTTCTCCCAAAGTCAAAAACCAACAGACTTAAAAACTCCCTTGTCCCACACGCCATCAGACTGTTTAACTCAAGGGAGGGCGGGAACAACTGAGCTGTAGGTGCTTTTCTACACTGTGCAATATTTGCTATATTTGTTTTTTTGTTTTGTCTTTTTTTCATATATTTGACTGTGCAATAATCACTGTGCAATATACTCACTCAAATGAGCAATCCTATTTATCCATATTGTATATTCTGTATCTATATATGTGTATATGTGTATATATGGTGTATTTATGCTTATATCCTTACTCTCATTCCCTTAATGTATCTGTAACATGCAACTTCTTTCGGTGCTTTGCTACTGGAAACTGAACTTCCCGGAGGAACTCACCCGAGGGATTAATAAAGTTTCATCTAAAAAACACAAATAATTACAGTACTGTGGAAAAGTCTTGAATCATCCCCATTTCTTTATACTTTGGTTTGAAGGAACCAGAATTTCTTGTATTTTTTTTAAAGATGTCTTGAATAATAGACATTGATTGCTTTTTAACTTATTATCAGTCCAGTACTTTTTTTTTTTTTTTTTTTGCTTGTTCTCTTTCATTCTGTTTTGTTCTTAAGCACTCTATTAGAAGGAACCTGTCAAATAAACACATAATATGTTCCCTTTTCAACAGTTCAATGGAAAATTCAAAAGATAACACAGGTTGACAGACCAACAAGGTGCTTTCCAAAGAGCTATTAGCCAAAAACTTGGCACATTGACATGGTGTATAGGGTGGAGTACAAAAGAACATGTGACAGGTTTAAAGAACTATGTACAACATATGAGGAGTAACCAAAATCCATTTATGGTCAACAAAAGTTATATTATGTGTATATTTTGTATAACAAAAGTAACTTCTATAGTAAATACAGTACCAAACACCGTCTTTAAATTAAAACCTACATACTGAATATGTCTTTTTCCTGAAAGCATTTATGTGGTCACTTTAACAAACAGAATACAGAACCCGGGGGCTGTTTTTAACACACACAAAAAAGAAGAAAAGAAAAGAACAAGGAAAGACAGAGGTTCACCCCGCCTCTTTCTATTAAAAGCAGACTTTCTAGAGCAGAGTTCATTACCGGACATTGCTTTGAGACATGCTGCAGTCATACAACATGAACACATTTACTTTGATAACTACATTACTTTTCTGCAGGCTCAGTGAGTATTGTTCTTTAATTACACTAACCTGGAATAAACATTTACATGTTCATTCAAAGAATTTTTTATTTTTTGTTTACAGAAAGTTAACCGTTTGTCATCTGTGCTTGTTTCAGACTGGATATCCATGTCAGTTTCTCAGACTGTTGAGGTCCAGCCTGGTGAAGAAGTCACGTTGCAGTGCACCAATATTTCTTCATATAGTGGTGTAACATTCTGGTTCAGACTGATCAACAGAACAAATGCCAGCTGTATTGCAGTCATGTTTGAAAGAACAAAAAGCGTTTCATACTGTGATGGATTACAACGTGAATCCTTTGAAATGAGCTCCAACATCTCTACTGTCTTTCTCAAAATCAAGCAGGTGGCTGTATCTGACTCTGGACTGTATTTCTGTGGATTTTACACAAGTGGACGTCCACTTTTTAGTGTGAAGCATTTAAAAGTTCAAGGTAAGATTTAATCTGCATGCTTGTTTGGATTTCTTTGTTTTTTTTTCCTCCTTTTAATACGTTTCTTAAAACCAGTATAAAATCTGAATGTGTTTTTTTCAAATGACATCAAAATAACAACTGTTCATTACAATCAAAGGCTATGATGAACTTGATGATGACATCAACAACATGTCTCAAAGTAAGAGTCCTTTCTTTAGTCTGTTAGCCAAACAGCCAAACCCAGAAAAAGAAAAAAAAAATTCTAATGACCAATTTTTGCTGCAGACATTTCTGGTGACAAAATGGAGGTGATGTGTGTGATCTTTGCTACTCTGACCGTTTTCCTCATACTGATCATCGCTGGGCTGCTTGTTAAAATCAAAAAGCATCAGAAAGGTACTCCTCTGGCTTTTTTCATGTCTGTCTTAATTTTTCTTTCCAACATGGTGGCAACATGGTGCCTTTTTCAGAAAGGTTGGAATAACAGGATTTATTATTATTAAAACAAGCCGTGAACAAGAAATATGCAAAAAAAATAACGTTATAATATCACCATCTACAAAGAATATAGTTTTGCCCATTTAGTTAACCATTTAGCCTAACAATAAAAAGGCGACATTACTCTTCAAAAAGCGAAAATGCAAAGCTAATACTTTTGGAACACCAATTAAAAAAAAACAAAACATCCAATATCTTTTACTGCGCATGGCTTTCACACTTAATCACATTGTTTTATTAGAACATGAGAAACTTAGAGCACAGTAGAGGGTCACAGCAGAACATGGAAACTGCTTCTTCCTCAGTTCAGTTCAATTTAATTCAAGTTTTTTATTCAATTCTCTTCATGCAGCACCAAATCACAACAAGAGTCTTCTTAATGTGACTATTTCCAAAATGTAGGCTTTTGTTCTAAAGTCTAGAACTTCAAATACTGCAGTTTAATCAAACCCCGTCAGGCATACCTTATAGAAATACATAATACTTTGTTGCCGTGACACCCAGGTTTATGGCAAAAATGTGATGGGTCGGTCACTGAAGACGACCTGTAAGCATCACATGTAAAAACATTGTGTTAACATCATTTTTGCCATGCAGAGTTACTATTTAACCTCTCAGCATCCACCAGATCTCAGGCGGTCCATGTAGTATTTACTAAATTTACTATAACCCTTTAATATTTTAAGTATTAAAGAATTTGGATTTAACCAAAACTGCAGTGAAGCTGATGTAATGTCACTTTGTGTCAATTTGCAATGTAAAACCTAAATTAATATGAAGTACAGCTAATAAGAAAATTCTCCTGGAAGATTTTTAACAGTTATTTGAGCAGATGTGTTTTGTACCTCTCACTCCGTTTCTCGCTGTTTGTCACTAAGCTGAAGATGAACAGCAAGATCAACAACAGAGTGAGGTGAGTCCGGCTTCCTGCTATATATATATATATATATATATATATATATATATATATATATATATATATATATATATATATATATATATATATATTAGGGGTGCAACGATATTCGTATCGATATTGAACCGTTCGATACAGTGCTTTCGGTTCGGTACGCATATGTATCGAACAATACAACATTTGTAATTTATTTTATCAACTTTCCTTCTGACGATGCTGTCTGTGTTGAGCGCTCAGTGAATCTGCGTTCGACTACTCCGCCTAGGCTGCACTGTCGAGCGCAGATCCACTGAGCGCTCAACACAGACAGCATTGTCAGAAGGAAGAGCGCAGGGCAAGCTAGCGAGACAGAAGTTAAGCTCTCCTTGCAACATGGACCTCCCCCACCCTCATTCAGATCTGGCGTTTGGAATTATTTTGGTTTTCATGTGACGTATGACCCTGAAGGTAGGCGCGTCATGGACTAAAGTAAAACAGTATGTTGGATGTGCCATGCAATGCTCAATTACATGGGTGGGGACTAGTGTGTTAGCGCAGTTAGCTCGTTAACGTGTTGGCCGTCTAGCCCCATGCACGGAGCGATCGGCGGTAGCTCGTTAACGGAGATTTGCCGTGTTGTGGCGTTAAGGTCATTTCAACGAGATTAACCTGAAAGCACTAGTGGGAACACGACGAATATGACTGCACATTTACGCTGACATCATCCTAGTGCAAAGACAAGTGGAAGCAGACAAAAACAAGCAAGCATGCTACAAACTTTACCCGAGTCATTTAGACAGCCGTTAGCACATGATTCTCCTTATGGGGACCTGATATGTTTAATATGCTGCTGAGAATATAGCCCAGAAGAAGCGGATAGTATAGCTTTTATTTTGGAAAGAGACATTTCTCTGTAATAAACTCTCTTTTCCAAAGATGAGTGATTCCTCAATCAGATACAGGGCTCGCAATATCGCTAGCCCAACGTCCTGGAGCTAGCGATTTTTTTCAGTCGGGGTACCAAAATCTATCTCTGCCCTGCCCGTCGGGCTATTGTAGGAAAAATATATGTCAATGCTTTTGCATTCTTTCAGAAATGTAGCTGGGTAATTATGTCATTGGCATCGGTGAGCCACTGTCAATATGTGACATATTGAAATCGCGTTTGAATTTGCGCTTGTTTTTTTGCTTTCACTTTGCAATCGCGCGAACTGTGTATAGAGAGCGACAGCACTGATCTGTGAGTGATGATAATTTGTGCACCAATTCCTCTGACATCGTCTTATTAATCGTTAGCTTACTACGCAAACATGACAAGTGAAATCTCCCGCAGCAAGCTTAAACATGTGAGAGGTTGATCGCGCAGAGAATCGCTGAGCTTATGTGAATGCGTGTGTAAAAGCATTTCAGTTCTGCTGAGCCAAATAAGACAGGTCAGGGTGAAGAAGTGACAGCCAAAGAAAAGCTTACCACAAAACGGAGAAGTTATGACAAATCAGACTATAAGGCAAAAAGAAAGTGCAGCTTTATGGTTTCATGGACAAAAGAATTTCTGTGGCTGCAATATGACGAGCTAAATAACCAGGGCTGCACATAAGTGGTCCGCAGGTGCGCATTCGCTGTCAAAATAAAAAACACGCACAAGGGTTAGGGTTAAATTTAAAAACTGTACTTTTGAGTTAAAATATATATTTATAATTTTAATAAATGACAAATTAAAAAGGCGTGAACATTTTTTTTGTATCGAAAAAATATCGAACCGTGACACCAAAGTATCGAACCGAACCGAGCCATGAATTTTGTGTATCGTTGCACCCCTAATATATATATATATATATATATGATGCTGCACATGTCAAACCTGCATTTTCTCTTGTAAACTACATGTGATGAATTTCTGCACTTTACAGAATCTGGGCTCTGATGACGTGAACTATGCTACAGTGACCTTTGGTCGAAAACCACGAAGAAGAGAGCCTGAACCAAATGTTGTGTATGCAGCCACCAGATAGATTCAGGAGGCAACTGAACTGCAGCTGCGAGTGAAACCGATGTCCTTTTGCTCTGCTCTTTATGACAGACCTGTGGGGGGAGTTGTTACTTTACTTTTCATTTTGCATTGAAGACCTGTTTGATCTGAAGAATAACATTTGTGTTTTAAGACGGAAGACTTAAGTTACTCATGTCTGCTTAGGGTCACTTGTGTGATAGAATATGGAGCTGTGGAAGATTTAGTGAAGTACACGTGAGGTTTGTGGAATTTGATGGGGAGAATCAACACAGTAAAGGCTAAGAACAGCTGATATTAAAATCCTGAGGCCTATTAGCTCAAAGTTTTGAATAAAAAGTATGAAAAGCTGAGAAAATCCAAAAATCACCATGACTGTGTCATTTTGCTGCATGTCTGATTAAAATATTCAACATATTTTAAAACAGTTTTTTTGTTGTACTTACTAAAAATAATGACAAGGACAAGCTGGCTGTCTGCATGAGTGAGGTGTCTGCAGGTTTACACTTCTAACAGACTTACACCAACTGAATTCACACAGTCCACACGTCTCTGTGAAACTTGTGAATGCTCAAAGCAGTGTGAAACGTTTACCGCCTCATCTGAAACCACTCACTCTGGTCCAGACTGTGAGCGTTTCAGCAACGACAGATCGAAGCAAAGCTATGGCGGATACAGCTGCAGTCCATCTCCTGTGTGACATGCAATCTGCTGTTCAGTTTAACAACAACTACTCAACAATTTAAGGAGGGATTACATTAAATTGATTTTATATGAATTTCAGTGCTGTGAAAAACTATTTTCATCATTCCTGAGTTTTTTCTTTATTTTGCATATGTGTCACACTTACATGTTTCAGGTCATCAAACAAATTTCACTTTAGACAAAGAAAAGAAAAAACTGAAAAGATGCAGATTGGAAATAATGACTTCAGGAATAAAGGGAAACTATTCAGATGTTTAAAAGTACTTGTCTGAAAACTGGTCATTTCACCCTTAGCAGGAAGAACTACAATCAAGCACTTACAATAACTGGCAATAATTTTGCCAGTTATTGTAAGGTGCAAGTATGGGACAATGGGATGAGTGTTAATGTCCAGGCAGGTGGTAGGCTCAAGACGAAGAACAGGGATGAGCTGGACTAAGGTATAGGGATACGTGATGTGCTGTGGAACGTTCTTTGTTTGAGAGTGTCTGTGTGGGTATATGAGATGAGCAAAAACTCACTGGTGGGTACGGATGGGTATCGTTTAGGTTTTATCCGATACTGGTGCCAAACCGGTACTTTTGAAACGGTGCCGGTGCTTAAACGGTGCTCGAACCGGTGCTTAAAGAATGGAGAACACAAACTTTGTCCAAAAACCTCTCATGTTTAGCTGCTTTTTTGTAAAAAGATAACAATGTTAGCCTTTTCATATATGGTATCACTCTTGGCTGGAAGCAGTGCTTAAGCAATGGAAAAAACACAAACGTTGTCCAAAAACCTCTCATGTTTAACTGTTTTCCACTTTTTCTTTGGTCATTTTAGCCTTTTTGGCCAGGGTGAAGGGAGTATCTGCCATCAAACAAGAAGACAGCTGCATGTAACTACAACAGTGTTTGCTACGGTGTGAGGTCTCGCAGCAAGCTATCAAATATGGTGCATTTCTCAGCTTTTAAAAAAGCGCTATGCATCGCCGGGTGTTTCATCGGATTCGAGGTGTTACCTCCTTTGCACAGTATCAGCTTGAAGCACTTGTTGCAGGCTGCTGAGTTTGCATCTTTTGCTGTGAAGTACAGCCAGACTTGGACCGCTTCGCCTTGGGCATTTTTAATCTGTAGCTCTTCTCTAAAAGAGCGTACGTACTACTATCCTCGGAAAGGTAAAATGATTGGCTAGAATCCAAAGTGTATGACATCTCAGGAAAGAAAAGCACTGAAATAAAGCACCGAAATGTGCGCTGCTTTTCGGTCTGGTTACTACCGTTTATGTCAGAATCCATAATGGCATAATGGATACCGGTACCCATCCCTACTGGTGGGTCCTCACCTGTTTTTGGCTCAAACCTCTTCTTTTGTGTAAAAAAAAAAACAAAAAAAAACAGTGCTAAAACAGTCCTTGTTTTGAAAGAAGCCCATGACAATAGAAACCCATGCAGCCTGGACCACAGCTGCCACAAAGCAATTTCCTTAACAATTATGAACATTATCTTGCATAGTGTATTTGGTCACTAAGCTTGTATTTTTAATCTACTATAACACATTTCCAGTAATTTCTCTGAATTCAAAGTTTAAGGAGAAAAATGAGTCTGAGAACAAAGACAGTGCAAACAAGGTCTGTGCCATTAGATTTGAACTTGAACCCCACCTAGATGCATAGGTCTCCACTGGATCACAGAAGAGGAGACAAGGGCAACTTAGTTCACAACATCCAGGATTATTGTAATTTCTGTTTTCTGCATGAATATTGATTTTACACACCTCCACAGTATTTCTTTAGAAACAGGATTGGAATTGAACTTCAGAGTTTTTCTTGAACTATTTGTGACATTATTTTCTTGAGCACTTAAAGTGTTTATCGTTACAGTTTATGGAGGTTGGAATCTCTTTTGCAAAATCCGAATTTCAAATTCAGACTTGTACTTACATTGTTACATTTAGTCTTAATCAATACAAAACTAGTTTGGCAAGAGAGTTAATGTATTTTTTAAACACTTTTATTATTATTAATATGTGTTCCTCCAAAAGTTGATTCTGTTCATCTGGACGTAGCGTTTTGTGGGAGAAACCTTTCATCACTCATCCAAGTGACTTCTTCAGTCTCAGCTGACTGCAGGTTTCCCCAAATCTTATAAACAGTACATTTGCATAATGACTGAAACCAGCCCACTGAAGGAACAATGGGCTGGGAGGTCAGTTCCTTAATCTTAATTATGCAAATTCTCATGACCATTGATCAACAACCACTGACCAAAACCCACTGATCAATGGCCATAAGTACCATTCACAGAGAGTTGGGGAATGGCTGCAATCACCGCATTGTAAGATGGCGAAAGATGTACCCTTAGGCCCCCTCCTCGATTCAGAGATGGTCTTTCCCTTTTCACATAAATGACCTCCTTGACTCCGCGCTCAAACCAGCGTTCCTCCCTGTCCAGGATGTGTACATCTTCATGATTGAAAGAGTGTCCACTGGCCTGTAGGTGTAAATAGACTGCAGAGTCCTGGCCTGACGAGGTAGCTCTTCTGTGTTGTGCCATCCGCTTCGCCAGAGGTTCTTTGGTTTTGGGATCTAAAAGCCACAGAGACCCGGTGTTTAGAAAAAATGCGTTTCAGCTGCTCCGAGATCACTACAGGTTTGCGCTTAGGCAGCAGTCGTCCTTCTCTCCTGGATCGGCTGGAACTTTCTTTAGGTGCCTTCCCAGCTTTGACAAAAGTCCAGCTGGGATGACCACATTTACTCAGGGCCTTCTTATTGATAAAAAATAAGAAATGAACATTAGTTCTGATTATGAAAACTACACTGTGTGACATTTTGACTAAGAACAAACAATATGCATATAATATTACATGTGCTGTTTTGCAGCTTAGTGTGGCTTTTGTGGAGACAAATAACAAAGGGCAACACTAACAAAACACACAAACAAAGCAGTGAATAGTGGCTGACTACAATCTTGAAAAACCGATGTAACTAATGTTTAACCCTGATCTAACTGTCTGTGCTATATAATAAATATTTTAACGACACAAAATTCAAAACCTATTAAAGGTTCCAGTTATTACAGATACATTTGAACTTCACATGCCCTCTGTGGTAGCAAACAGTATTTTTATCTGCATAACCAGTGAGGTGTCAACCAGAGGAAGTATGACGGTATCGGGTTTTTTTACATGTTAAAGTCACACCAGAACAACAGAGGTGTTTAAATAAATCCAATCGGAAATTGCCAAAAAAATTGCTAATGGCCTCTTGGGGGTCTTTAAACTTACCTACAGAAACAGCTTTGATTTCTGCAGGTAGTTTTGGGAGGAGGGGGTTTGTGTTGCTTTATTTTTATCCATGATGACACTGGTAAGCTTTAAAGTTAGTGGTGTGGCAGCAGCTTTGATTGATATTTGTGCTAGCACATACACTAGTGGTATAGCTTCTAGCTATCTGCTGGCCTCATCACTTACTGAACTGGACCGTGCAAGTTCAGAGAACTTTTTTCCAAGTTTGAGACTTAATTTAAGGAATTTTAGTGATTTGTTACTTAAGCACCCTATATATTTTCTTTTATTAAGTTTTATAACAGTTCTGTTTTAAACACACTCCAAATAATATGGTCACATAAAACATAAAACCACTACTCTGAACTTTAACCTCTGTTTTACAGAAAGCACTCATATGGTTGATTAAAGATACAGAATGGGCAACGTGGGGGTGTTAAACACACAAACACACACACACAGCTTCTTTACATCAAACACACTTACCAGAGGACAGTTCACTAGTACACATTGCTTTTCTGCAGTCATTCACCATGAAGACCTTTATCTTGATAACAGCTTTACTTCTCTGCAGCTTCAGTGAGTATTGGTCCTGAACATGTAAACTGTATAAACTAGACTCTTTTAATGTTTATTCAGATGAATTATTTATGCAGCCTTGGGTTCAGTGAAAGTAAATTGTTTCTCGTCTCTGCTTTCTTCAGACTGGATATCTATGTCAGTTTCTCAAAATGTGGAGGTCCAGCCAGGTGAAGAAGTCACCTTACAGTGCGCTAACATTTCCACAAGTAATACTGCAACATTCTGGTTCAGACTGCGCAATGGGGCCCAGCCAAAATGTATCTCTGTCATGTTTAGCAATGATAAAAGTCTTGCATACTGTGAAGAATTTGAAAGTGGATACTTTGAAATGAGTTCCAATATCTCGACCATTTTCCTCAAAATCAAAAATGTGGCTGTATCTGAATCGGATAGCGGCACCTGCACATTCCACCAGTGTGCCAATGTTCTGCAAAAAAAAATCCTAGGTCACACCAGTGCAACCAGCCCTTTGAGTAAAAAAAAGTCTCCGCAGCTCTTAAAGTCTCTGTGTGGCCAGCAACAGACAACATTATGCCCATATCGTGGTCTAAACCAATCAGAGCTAGTCAAGGGCAGAACCTCTCAGATGCCCATGCCCAAGGTAAGCTGTTCAGATACTGAGATGTTTAGTTCGAAGCCTTTGGGGCACTTTTAATTTTGACTTTCTTTTTATTTTATAAAAAGTGTAGTAGTGTAGAGCCCTGCTCCCTGAGTTCACTCCTTGGCTTCTTGTGAGTCCTGCATTTGGATCCTTCATCCTGCCTGCCAAACAGCCACACATGACATTTTCTCTCAAACTCCACATCATGACTTTTTATACCTTACAGGATCCGGCCTCTGATAATGTGAACTATGCCACAGTGACATTTGGACAAAAACCACGAAGAATAGAGCCACATTCTAATGTTGTGTATGCAGCCACCAGATCTGCATCTCAAAGTTGAACTGATGCCTTTTTATTCTGCTCTTTGTGAGAGACCTGTGGGTGGATTTTTTACTTTTACTTTTCTTTTGCAATAAGATTTGTGTTTGAAGAAGCTGATATCTGTTTAGGGCCTATTGTATTGTGAGAATATGCAGCTGTCGAGGGTTTAGTGAGGTAGTGAGGCTTGTTTGACAGGAAGAGATGTCATCACAGTGAGGCCTGAGAATAGCTCAGTAATAGCCTGTTTGCACAGAGTTTAAAAAGGTATTTTTTTAGATTTAAAAGGGCCTAGAAATAAGTTGTTTTTTTGTTTTGTTTTTTACTGTAATGTCAATGTGCTGCATGCCTGAATAAAATATTCAGTCCCTTTAAAAAATCTTGATTGTTGTACTTTTTTAAATGAAAGACACATAAAAGCCCGCTCTTGAACGGTTGAATTTTGACAGTTGTGACACTTCTAAGTGACTTAAAGCAATTTCATCTACATAGTGTATAAACAACTACAACTTGCAAACTTGTGAAAGCGTTGTGAAACTTTTAGATCTTCATCGTAAACTACTTACCCTGCTCCAGGCTTTAACGCCTTAACAGTGATTGATAACTTAAACGTGTCAGATGCAGGTCTTCTGTGAAACAAACTACTTTTCCAATACAGTTACCTGTATCATACTCAAATAATGTTAACTACCAATTTTTTATTATTCTGCAAAAAGAAAGATCACATTGCTAAAACAATAATTCAAAAAGTACGTAATATAAGTAATAAATAAACACATTTAAAATTGCATCCCACAGGGTGGATGAAATTTGCTCCGCACCATTGCGTTGAGATCAGATGCAGTGCCTGTGTATTGGCATTCCCATCTTTAAGAGTGGTGACCGGAGGGTGTGTTCCTATTATAATGGCTTCAAACTGCTCAACTTCCCTGGAAAGGTCTGCACCAGAGTACTGAAGAGGAGTCTGCTGGAGCAGCTCTTTAGCCTATCGAAGAAATTCAGAGGTGCCTAGCAATTTGCCTGATCAATCTACAAGTGCTTTATGGACTTGGAGAAGGCAGTTGACTTTATCTGTCAGGCAATGCTGTGAAGGGTCTTTTAGAAGTATGGATACCATTCCTACAAGCCATTCAGTCCCTTTACAACTGCAAAAAGAGTCTGACCTGCATTGCCGATAGTAAACTGGATTAGTTCCAATTGGGCTGCCCTTTGTTATTCTATCCATAATTTTTATGGACAGTATTTCTAGATGGAGCCAAGTGACAGAAGGCTTTTCTGA
Organism: Maylandia zebra; assembly: GCF_041146795.1. Lineage (NCBI taxonomy): Eukaryota > Metazoa > Chordata > Actinopteri > Cichliformes > Cichlidae > Maylandia > Maylandia zebra. Next base: position 46,872,149 of record NC_135169.1, read on the forward strand.
TCTCGTTTCTGATCTCGTCTCAGCTTTTTGCAGATAATTGGGTTGCGTTCAGTAGCCAACATCTTCAGTGTTGCAGTCAAGTGTGAAGCAGCGGGAATGAGGACTAGCACCTCCAACTTGATGGCCATGGTTCTCAGCTAGAAAAGAGTCCACTTCAGGTCAGGGACGAGTTGCTTCCTTAAATGGAGGATTTCTGTATCTCGTTCTTGTTCACAGATGAACAAGAGGGGAGTGGAAGATTTAGTGGATGTGTTTGAGTTATGTCTGCATTGATTTGCCTAATCAATCTACAAGTGCTTTGTGGACTTGGAGAAGGCAGAGACGATGTATCAGTGCTTTGCAGTGAAGAAAGAGGTGAGCATCAATGGAAAGCTGCCAATTTCCTAGTTGATGTAGATCTCTACTCATGCCTACGGTCACTAGGCGAGAGTAGTAGTGTGCTGTAAGTCACAATTGACCTGACAGTGAGGCTCTTCGTGTTCAGTAAGGAGCTCCACATTTAAAGGCTATTAATTTGTTAAGACAGCGGAAACTTATTCAGTCAGTTTACTTGGACGAGCTGCTCAGACTGTGTATCTCCATGTGCTAGACAAACATAGATCAGTTCAGATCCGCGTGGTAAATACTGTTGGTCACACTTAACTGATTTAAAACTTGCTGACATCACTACTCGCTGCTCTAGCATGGTGAAACTTACACAATCTCATATCAAAGCGTTAACTCCTGGTTACACATTTCAAGATGTTATCACACACTAAAACCACACCAGGTGAAGGTTCCAGACTAGCATGCCTTTGTGAACCCTAGTCTTGCTAAGACTATTCCAGTAGTTATCATTGGCCAGGTAAGGTTTCTGCTGCTTTTTCTGATCATGTCATTAATTTGCACGTTGTGCACATTCATACAAGTTTGCATTTTAAGTACTCCCTTAATATTGTATGATTAATGTTAATATCACCACACAGGTAACTGTTTATTAGTTACTAAGTAAACAGACTTTCCCCTTTAAGAATTGTATGTGCTTTATTTGAACATGTTCAACTATAACATGAAGATTGTATTGACTGTGTGGTCAGTAGTTTACTTTATGCCATGTTATGAGTTTCAAAATCAACAGAGAACCTTGACTTAATTATTAATATCAGGAGTATTTGTCTTATGCTGACATATCTGTGGTTAAAGATCGTTGCAAAGGCGTAAAGATGTAAACACATAAACTTTTATTTTAAAACATGTTGGATATTTCATGGTAAAGGAACAGCTATATAACACTGTATAAAATTATACAGTGACTCGTCTTTTGTAGATGTCCAAATTTGTGTAAAAGCTAGATATTCTGTTCTTCTTACAGCTTTCAGTTTGCAGCTATTCGTCTAAAAGCACTGGCACTCTCAGTCAAAGCAGCTGTACATATAAAAGAACAGCCCGCCTCTTTATGCAGAGATTGCTTTTACTGGAGCACAGTTCACTTACAAACATTGCAGTAGTGGTGGTACACACAATGGTGAACTTTACCTTGATGCCAGTTTTATTCTGCACCATGAGTAAGTACACGTTTCACTATTTTCTCATACAATGGTTAAATCTGTACCACAATCCAAGTGATTTGAATCTTGTAGCCAACTTTACTCATAGGCATTGTTGGGTTTGTGTGGAGTTTGACATTTAGGAATATTTTCTTGTTTCAGGTTGGATCTCTTCCTCGGTCACACAGTTTTACACAGCGGAGGTTCAGCCTGGTCAAGAAGTCACACTGAAGTGCTCCAATATCAGCAGATATCGCTCCCACATATTTTGGTTTAAAATGGCCAGCAGTCCCAATGCCAGCTGCATCTCAGCTATGTCCAGCTCTGATAGCAACGTTTCTTTCTGTGATGGATTTAAAAAAAGCAAATTTCACATGACATCCAACACCTCTGTGTTATTTCTTGAGATCAAACAAGTGAATTCTTCTGACTCTGCGCTTTATTTCTGTGGAGAGAAACAGACTGATGGAAAGACAATCATCTCAAGTGGAACATATTTAAAAGTTCAAGGTAAGTAATGCTGTTTATGGTATTTTATTGTAAAGAAAAATAAAAAAAAAAAAGCAAAGAAAATTATATACAATTTTGAGTAAATGTAAAAACAGGAAGTAGACTTTGTAAAGTTTTCATTTTAATTGTCCATTTTGTAGACGTGGCTGATGGATTAACACATGAACAAATGATGACTGTGATCCTGGGCAATTTAACTGTTTTCCTTCTACTGGTCATCTTTAGTCTGGCTGTTAAAATCAGGAGATTTCATACAGGTATTTATATGACTTCATTTAAATTGTCCAATCAAACATTTGTGGTATATTACTGACCGATGTATTGTCCCTGTCGTTTAGCTCAAGATGATCCACAGAATCCACAACAGAGTGAGGTAATCTATTTTAATATTAGATTTTGACTTTAGATTAAGATTTATAAGGGCATAACAAAGACTTCCAACTTGAACCATTGGGGGTTCGAGTTGTTTTTATTTAACTGTGTTTGATTTTTTTGTTGTTTTTGTTTTTAGAAACTAGAAACGGTCACTTTTCAGATTAGGTTTCATATATTCTTTTTGGCATCTCAGTTTTTTTGTCAACAGTTTTCATTGGTGCTTCCAAAAAAGGTGAAAATTAGATTGGAAAGTGCTGAATGTTAATCTAACCTTAACCTTAACCGAACCTGATACCTAGATAATGGCCTCTGTCCTGGTGGATGTTAACATGTGATGTTTTGGGATTACTGAATTTAAACATTTTCATTTACAGAATGTGAATTCTGATGCCATGACCTATACAGCAGTGAGTTTCCATCCCAAAGCTAAAATCAGAAGGCCTGCACCACCGAGGGAGCTGGAGCCTAATGTTGTGTACGCTGCTACGAGATAGACTCACAAACCGAACCCAACGTTAGCTCAGAGTGGAACATGATCTGTATGTGGGGTTTTGTACCGTTGGTGTGTGGGAAGAGTTGTAATTATTAATTATGTAAAATTTATGCAACCACTGTTAATTGGTTTATAAGACAACAATACATTTTCATTCAAATAATCCAAAATACAATTTTGGCAAGAACCCTAAATGTTACAGAACTTTTATCTGAACTTTATAGTCTGTTGATTAAAGATGACCTATAATGCACATTTCAAGCCATTGTTTTTGTCCTTCTGTTCTACTACACTACACCCTCTCTTGGCGATATTGTTGTATATATTACATGAGTAATTATTAAGTCATTTTCAGTACAATACATATATTTAGACATATTTAAGTCCCTTTCTTCTGTTGGTTTATTGTAAAGCGTTTTTGTTTCTGTTCTAGAGATTTCTATCAGAATCCAAAGCCTGATGCTTATAGTTCTTTCATTGTAGTACGAATCACTGGTCTGGTTGCCGAAATGACCAAACTGTGAAAAGTTAAAAGAGCAAGAGCTTTCACTCACTTGTTATATTCTTCTAAATAAAGAATCTCAGATATATATTTTTATATATAATTTTTTCCATTTAGGTAGAAATATGGAGATGAATAAATACATGAAATTACGTATGAAATTATTTTTCTCATTCACACTTTCTAATTTCCAGAGAAACTACAGGACAAACCATGGGGTATGACAGCATAACATTAAACTAAAATATTTATTTTGAAGACATATTTTAATTGCTTCTCATTATTTGTGGACATTTTGCACAGTACAGTCTATAATTTCTTGGACAAAAACGCATCTCTTGTAGTTTTACACCACCGGAACTGAGATCAAACAATCACTGTGTGATTGAAGTGCAGACATTCAGATTTAATTTGAGAGTTTTGAAAATCTACTTTATTAGAGCCATTTTTCTACACTTTTCACCATGTACAGAGACTTAAATCAGACAACATAGCATAAATTTAAATATAAGGATCGTTTATAATACTGGGATGAAAATCCTTTACAGTCGATGACTGTCTGAAGTCTGGAACCCACAGAATCATTGCAACAAAAGTTTTCAGAGAATTAAAAAAAAAAAACCAACAACCTCAGACCTCTTAACGTGAAGATAGAGTATATTTCATACAGTATTTACAGTGAGCAAGTTTGTAGAAGTAACTCAAACCTCTCTAAAGCTGTATCACCATACAGCTGCCTGAGGGTTTGTAACAGGTCTCACTTATTTAGACCCACATCACCAGTTCAGCTCTACGACGTGCATCGCGTGTTCAAACTTGTGAAGAGATGCTTGCAGCAGTGTGACATTTTCTCACCCTAAAGTAAAAGCATGTGTTTCTGAAGACTCATAGCAGAAGTAGCTCCCACCGTCTGCAGTATGCAGTACAAAACTGACATCTGTGGAAACTGGCCTTACCCTTAGATCAGCAGTGTCAAACTCATTTTATTTCAAGTAAACCATAAATTATTACCTATAAATATTTTCCTTTGTTTTTGCCAAAAAAAATGAGAGTACACAGCTGGAGATGACTTAACTTATCAAACTGCTATGCTAACAGCAAATACACTAAGAATGCTCCTGTATTTGTACTTGGGTGGAATTAAAAAGGTGGTCAACTACTCATACAGAGATGCATTTGTAATAACTTACAACATAATGCTTCCTGGTGCAATAAACACACAAAGACAAAGAAATGATGCCTCGTTCACCACAATTTCCACACGTTATAAAGTCATGCAGTGGGCTGGAAGTTGTATGTTTGTGACCCCTGATCTTAAGGCTATTGGAACCACAGACTATATATAAAGGATGGTTGCACTCACCATGATGTTACCCACTGGTTTCTGAACTTTATATTTTAAGCCTCAGAGTTTTTTATTTTTGCTACTACCATGCTGGTTTTTAAAGCCTTAATTGACAATATGTAGACAAGCACTGAGTCATAATTGGGGGTGGATTCCCATTAATTTCCTATGGCGGACACCACAGATGTAACAAGGTTGATTTAAACACTCAAAATTAAATGAAAGAGGTCATCATCAAGTGCATAGGGTGGAGAAAGTCATAAGACCTTGAGGCAATCAGATGTAAAAAACAATATTTATGTGTGTTTTAAGTCAGTCAGATTTGACCCGAACACGACAGGAATACATCCATTCGCTTCTGCTTATCCTTTCCAGGGTTGTGGGGGCGCTGGAGCCTGTCCCAGCTGTCATAGGGCAAGAGGCAGGGTACACCCTGGACAGGGCACCAGTCTGTCGCAGGGCTAACACACAGAGACAGACAACCATTCGCACTCTAATTCACTCCAGTATTCACACCTATGGGCAATTTAAATTGATCAATTAACCTATCCCCACTAACTGCATGTCTTTGGACTGTGGGAGGAAGCTGGAGTATTAACAGCACCTTCTAGTAGCCATAGTTATTATACAACACAGGAAGAAATCAGTCATCATAATAAAGGTTCAAGAAGGCTCTACACATTTCTTAAGCCTTTTACAAATATATATACATACATATATATATATATATATATATATATATATATATACACACATATACACACACACACACATAAATATCCTCAGCTCCAACATACTGAAAAAAATGTCATTTGTACATCATGTGGGTATAAGTGTAGTATCAGTGTCTTTTCCTGGTAGCGTTTTTGTGGTCGGTTGAGAAAAACACCCTCCTCTTTTTATTGAAAGACCCCCCTTCCTGGGTCTCACTTCAATTCCAGACATTGCAAAGCTTCAGTCGTGTGTGCAGTGGTGAACTTTACCTTGATAACAGTTTTGTCTCTTAAGACAGTCTCTACAGCCTGTGCTAACTTAATTACATTTGATGTCATATTTCTGTTAACCTAGCATTAATTAAGACTTAATTCAATTAATTGATTAATTTTAATTGCATTTTCTTGTTTAAGAACACATTTGATTTGTTTCATCCTGGATCTCCATCAGCGGGTCTCAGGCTGTGGAGGTCCATCCAGAAGAAATCATGCTGCAGCGCTCCATCGTCCACTTCTTAACAATCTGGTTCACTCATCCAGCTGGATCAGAGTCATGTTTACAACTGACAAAAGTGCTGCATGCTGCGAAGGATTTCAGAGTGGATCATCGGAAATGACTTTCAGCATCTCAACCATCTTCTTCCTAACCAAACATGTGGATGTATTTGGCTCTGGAATGTATTTCTATGGATTTAATGCAGATGTATATCCAGGTTTTAGAATGATACACTTAAAAAAATAAAGGTAAGAAAAATTCAAAGTTTCATTTGATCAGATTTCTTTGTTTTAAATGTTAAAATGCACAAAAAAAAATATTTATCCAGATGTCAAAATAAAGATGACGTGAAAACTATTTTCATTTTATCAAACGGCAACAGTGAATTTGATGATGTGGACAACTAGCAAAGAAAAGAGTGACCGACAGAGAGACCTGAATTTGAACCAATGAAATGATTCTGTCATAGAATAATTTGATGGCAAAGCTGATTCTGGCTCCTCTGACTGTTTTCCTTGTAAATATCATCAGTGGTATGGCTGTTGAAGTCAAGAAATTCCATACGAGCACCAAGAGGATTTATCTGATCATTTTTTGCATAGTGTGAAAGAGGTTTTAGCATAATGATTGATGTCATGTTGTTCTGTCTCTGTAATGTAGCTGCTGCTGCTGAAGGATAGAAACTGCATAAATTTTTATCTTCTTTTTTTGTTCATTGTTTATGCTATTTTTTCATTAATTAATTAAGACACTACAAGTTGTTACTGTACTTTGAAGAATCTGGACTCACCTGAAGCAGCTGGAATAAGAAACAGAAGTCGGCATCAGAGAAAGAAGTGGATACTTGTTTATGTAACTCAAGGTTAAATTGTTGTTTTATTTTGTTTGTGTGCGACTGATTAGTTAGAGTAAAGAAAATGTTTCATTAATTTTTTTCTCTCTTGTCTGGCTTTTCCCTGAATTAGATCCAATCTTTGTTTGTTGGAGGAGGCTGGAACAATCACAACAGTCTATCCTGATTCTCTTATAATGAGAGTTAGATGAAGTTCTGGACGTCAATCTGAGCTCAACCACCTTAAGGCCACAGCTGCCATAGGGACAGAAGCAGGGTACACCCTGAAAAGGTTACAAGTCCATCACATAACCAGACAATCATCATTCCTCCATGCTGTGAAAAAGTATTTTCTCCAGGCCATCGCACTACCGCCACCATGTTTGACTGCTGGTATGATGTTCTTTCTATGAAATGATGGGTTAGTTTTACATCAGCAGTGGCTTTCACTTTCAAACACTCCCATTTTCGCAAAGTCTCTTCTTGTTGTTGAATCATGAACACTGAGCTTAACTGAAACAAGTGAAGCCTGCGGTTCTTTAGATATTGATCTGGGTTCTTTTGTGACCGCTTGTATGAGTTGTCAGTAATAAATTACCTGAAAATTAAGTGTGACTGTTACGAACTTGTATGTCCGTGTGTTTGTTTGTGCAGGTGCTGTGTTTTTGTCTATGTTAATTTAGCTGTGCCAGGGCCCTGTTCCGATTGGTGCGTGGACTTACTGCACCGGCGTGATTGGATCCAGCTGGAGGACCCGCCCAATAAAAGGAGGCTGGAGTGCTACAGCGGGAGAGGTCCTCGCATTTCTCCTCATCACCCAGCAGTAGTCCTGTGGTAGCCGCTGGCTGCAGTATACGCGCGAAAATTGTGGAAGTGGAGTGGGTAGGGGTGAGCTGCCGTTTATTTTGATCACCCGTTTTCTCCTGTTTTTGAGTTGGTTAAGGAGGCCAGACTCTGTCTTTATTTTTGACTTTATTTTGGTGAGGTCAGGGGTGCGGGATTTGTGTAGGTTTGTTTTGTTTATTGTTTTGGCCTTGGCTCACCCTGAAGTGTTGACACTCCCGTTTTGGTTCTCTTTATTCACATTGTAAATAAATCACTTCACATCTAACGAATTTGTTGCGTGTGACTGCTTGGGTCTTGGGGGGGAAGCGAGTGCCTCGCTCATGTTATGGCCTGGCCCTAGACGGGTCGTAACATGAATTGGGGGCTCGTCCTCTGCCTTTTTCTGTGGTTTTTTTTTGCGTGTGTTTGGTCTGTTGGCGGTTTTCTTGGGTGTGGGGGTGGTAGGTGTGTGGAATTATGGAGTTTTCTTTGGATGATTTTGTTACTTCGCCTTCGTGGGATAGAATTGTGAAGTGCAGGAAAGCGGATTTGCTTATCATTGCTAGTTGTTATGATATTCAAGTGTCCTATGGTGCCCGCAAAGCGGAGGTTAGGGACGCTTTGTGTGCAGAGTTGGTGGAGCGAGGCGTTCTTCCTGCCCCGAAGGCAGCTGTAGAGCAGCCTGATGGCGGGGGTGTGAAGGTGGCTCCGGAGGCTGAGCCGGGGTCGGATGCCAAAGGGCCTGTTAACGTGCTACCAGCCGAGGCAGACTCTGATGCGGCTGAGGCGGGCTCTGACACAGCCGAGGCGGACCCTGATGCTGCTGGGGCGAAGCCTGAAGCAGCTGAGTCTGGTACGGCCGGGGAACCCCTGGCGGGGCGGTCTACGGAAGATCTCCGTTTGACCCTCCGTATAAGGGAGGTGGAAGCCCGTGCTAAAGAGCTTGAGGTACAAGCAATGCACCTCCGTGTCAGAGCTTTGGAGCTGGAGCGAAAGCCCTCCACATCTGCCTCTAGTCATCCTAGTACGTCCACCGCGGTCCCGACAGGTTTTGACATCACCAAACACGTTAAACTGGTTCCCCCGTTTCGTGAGGCCGAAGTGGATTCCTATTTTAACGCTTTTGAGCGTATAGCGGCCGCGTTAAGTTGGCCGAAGGAATTTTGGCCGCTGCTGTTACAATGCAAATTGGTTGGCAAAGCCCAGGAGGTGTGTACCAGTTTATCAATTGAAGATAGCCTGGATTATGACGTCATGAAGAAGACTGTGTTGCAGGCATATGAGCTCGTCCCAGAAGCCTACCGTCAAAAATTTAGGAAGTGTGAAAAAACCGCCAATCAGACATTTGTGGAGTTTGCCCGTGAAAAAAGTCGCCTGTTTGAACGATGGTTGCAGGCCAGTAAAGCACAGGATTTCGAAGGGCTGAAAGAGCTTCTTTTGTTAGAGGAATTCAAAAAATGATTGCCGGACCAAGTACTTATTTATCTGAATGAGCAAAAGGTGACCTCACTTGCTAAAGCGGCAGTGATGGCTGATGAGTTTACTCTCACCCCAGTATACGGTTATGCCGTTTGGGTTGCGTAATGCACCCGCTACTTTCCAGCGCCTTATGGCCAAAGTACTGGCGGGCGTGAATAACTGCGATGCCTACCTGGATGATGTTGTCATTTACTCATCCACCTGGTCTGACCACTTACAAACACTCTCCCTCGTTTTCAGCCGTTTTCAGGAGGCCTCGCTTACGTTGAACCTAGCCAAATGTGAATTTGGCAGAGCCACCATCACATATCTGGGAAAACAGGTGGGTCAGGGACAGATACTGCCGGTGACCGTGAAAATACAGGCGATCGTTGAGTTTCCAGTCCCACAAACGAGAAGGGCGCTGCGCCGATTTCTAGGAATGTGTGGTTATTATAGAGGGTTTTGTAAGAACTTTGCCACTGTCGTCGTTCCTCTCACCGATTTGATCAGTCCGATGAAGCCTTTTGTGTGGACGCCTGTTTGTCAGACTGCTTTCGAGTCTGCGAAAGCATTACTGTGCAGTTCCCCTGTTCTTACGGCCCCGAATTTCATGTCCCCTTTCAAGCTCGAGGTTGACGCTAGTGCGGTTGGTGCAGGAGCTGTCCTCATGCAGGAAGACCATTGCGGCGTGGATCGCCCAATTTGTTACTTCTCAAAATAATTCAACAAACATCAGATGAACTACAGTACCATTGAAAAGGAAGCCCTTGCCTTGTTGTTAGCCCTACAGCATTTCGAGGTGTATATCGGATCCAGCTCTATCCCTGTTCAAGTGTTCACTGACCATAACCCATTGGTTTTTCTCTCCCAGATGCAGAACTCAAATCAGAGACTTATGCGTTGGTCCCTTCTCTTGCAAGACTTCAACCTGCAGATCAGGCATAAGAAAGGGACGGAAAATGTCATCGCGGACGCCCTGTCGAGAGCAATTTTGTAGTTTAGGATTAAACACTAGAAGGATTGTTTAATTCTTATGGAAGGGGGTGTTACGAACTTGTATGTCCGTGTGTTTGTTTGTGCAGGTGCTGTGTTTTTGTCTATGTTAATTTAGCTGTGCCAGGGCCCTGTTCCGATTGGTGCGTGGACTTACTGCCCCGGCGTGATTGGATCCAGGACCCGCCCAATAAAAGGAGGCTGGAGTGCTACAGCGGGAGAGGTCCTCGCATTTCTCCTCATCACCCAGCAGTAGTCCTGTGGTAGCCGCTGGCTGCAGTATACGCGCGAAAATTGTGGAAGTGGAGTGGGTAGGGGTGAGCTGCCGTTTATTTTGATCACCCGTTTTCTCCTGTTTTTGAGTTGGTTAAGGAGGTCAGACTCTGTCTTTATTTTTGACTTTATTTTGGTGAGGTCAGGGGTGCGGGATTTGTGTAGGTTTGTTTTGTTTATTGTTTTGGCCTTGGCTCACCCTGAAGTGTTGACACTCCCGTTTTGGTTCTCTTTATTCACATTGTAAATAAATCACTTCACATCTAACGGATTTGTTGCGTGTGACTGCTTGGGTCTTGGGGGGGAAGCGAGTGCCTCGCTCATGTTATGGCCTGGCCCTAGACGGGTCGTAACAGTGACAAATATGCAAAACAGGAAACAGCAAAGAGGTAAATACTTTTTCACTTGCACTGTAGGCTGCAACTAAACATGCATGTCTTTGGAACATGGGTGGAAAAGTCACACTCTGCTGGTCATTAGAAAAAATACCAGTATAAGCAGTTTTCACTTTTCAGACCCAAAAGCTACATACATCTTTTAAGTACACTGTGTGCTTAAGATGCTCTCCTTTATCCCCCTGTCCACCAGCTGCTCTCACCAACTGTTTTCTTACCTTTGCCACTCACCTGATCTCAAATCTGCCTGGACACTTTTTTTTTGTTTGTTTGTCGTCTTAGTCTTCTCTGCAATCATTATTTTGAGATAGTGGGAAGGAAAAACTCAATTTTAACAGGAAGAAACCTCCTGCAGAACCGGCTCAAGGAGCAAATATCCACATCATCTTCATGTCAGACCAGAATAAACTAAGGAGGATTTAATGTTTCAATGGGTTGCATTTAAAGGGTCATTGATTGAATATGTTAGAAATAAATCACAGCAAAAGTATGAACACTTATGAATTCACAGCATTACTTTTCATCCAGCATTGCTCTCTCATTTGAACTTCTTTTGACTTTTGCTATTATATTTTTTATAACCTTTAAAAATTCTTACTTGTGTCTCCTTTTCCTCTCTGACTAAAGCATCACTCTTTGATCCTGTTTTTGTGGAACTAAAGCCTGAAGAGGAACTTTGCTGGCAACTGTGAAGAGGTGATATTGTTCATGTCTGCTGTGGTGTCTTAAATTTCCGCTTCTGATCTTTATCTCAACAAATAAGGTGTTACTTGATGTTTGTGAAACTTACTCACAGGTCAGAAATGGTCTGCAGGGGGAGCGAGGGATGAAATACTTATCACTTCAGCTGAAATTGCACAGCATCAACAGTCAGTAGTCTTTTAGGAGAAGAAGAGGCGGTGAAACCTGACCTAGTTGGTTTTGACTTGATAAAATCAGCGTTTGTAGTTGTACAGAGTTTTGGAAAAGTAATATCAAAAATTTTATTATTGTCATCTTTGCTGGTGTATTTACAAGGATTATATATATATTGAAAGGACTAATAAATAATGAAGACACAACATGAATGTTTCTAATACAGTTATGTGGTCTGGGTGTAAAAACATTTTAATTGTCTCAATTGTATCCTGACACATTTGTTGTTTATATGAAAAATACAAAAGATGCAGCTTTCTTCTCTGCCTATGTTCTTATACACATTTCAGCCACCACCTGGGGAGGGATTTTAATTCAATTCGATTTAATTCAAATTTATTTATATAGCGCCAAATCACAAAAGAAGTCGCTTCAAGGCAAGATAGACCCTGAAATAATACATACAAAGAAAAAAAACAACAATCATTTAACCCCGATGAGCAAACACTTTGGCTGCAGTGGGAAGGAAAAACTCCCTTTTAACGGGAAGAAACCTGCAGCAGAACCAGGCTCAGAGCAGCAATCTGAACTATTTGGATGCAGGAATTACAGTCGAGGATGACTAACAGGTGCCTCATCACAAGAAGTGTGGCTGATCAGTAGGCCAGATCTCTGCTAACACATTGTGTGAATAATGAAAGTCATTGTCATAATCCTTGATCACTGTTAGCAGTCAGCATAAAAACTGCTTTGTAACACCCCCACCCCTCCCCCTTTAATAAAGAAATTGTGTTTCATTTTCTTTTAAATTGTCTTACAGTTGTTTTTAACCTGACACAAATGAGTGAACGCACACGCGCGCTTAAAACGGCAAGTATCAGTATAGATTTTGCTCATTTGTTGTCAACCTTTTTCTTGCCTAAAAGCTGTGATGTGGTCATGATGTTGTGGTAAAAGCTGCATCTTTTGCTTTATGGTGCTCTTTTCCCCTTTTTTCCCCTTTTCTTTATGAATCATTTGACAGTTTGTGTCTTGAGCAAAGCTAATGTAAAAACCGCGCATGACTAAAGTCAGAAATGTGCATAGCTAAAATGAAAGAGAAAGTAGTTCATAAAATGTGTCTATATCTGTGCAAATGATCTGGGGAAGAAAAAGTGCACAAACTAAGGTTCAAGGTTCAAGGTTCTTTATTTGTCACATGCATAGTTATACAAGTATAACACACAGTGAAATGTAGCCTGACACGCTCCTCGACATGTGCAAAAATTGGGGGGGGGGGGGTGTAGGGGAGGAACATTATATATATATATATAGTATATACACTGGGTGAATGTGCAGTAGTAGCAGCAAGCAGGTGAATTCTGTACATTAATATGAATAGACATCTGACTATTTTACAGGATAGACAATATAAACATATTTAAGAAGACAACAAATAGCAATGGAATAGTCTAAACCACAGGAAGACTGGTTTGTACCTGTAACCACACACATCAAAGGCCTGGCAGATGATGCTTAAAGAGTTACTTTACCTTTAACACTCTCTGTAACAGTCAACCACTGTGTTTAACTTAATTTATACCACCTGACTGGACTTCACATTGAAATCTGATCTGCTGAAACAAAAGGCCCATTACCAAACACTTGCACACATACTTAGTATGAGGCTCACATATCATAGGTGAGTGTGAAGAATAGCCATTAATCATTGCTGTGTGTGTCTGTCGAATTGCTGGTGTGCTTTGCAGTAACTTGCTGCATGTCTATACAAATGATCCCATCCACACATTTAGGAAACACTAAAAATCACAAGACCATACAATAAAAAGACTTAAGGTCTGTTTCATGCATCAAAAAGAATAATGCATTATATATTTTGTGATATGCTTCAGAGTTTGAATGTACTGGTTTCCAGGATTTATAATTAGTTATGCCACCACTGGACTTCAAAGGTGGAGGCCTGTAGGTGGAGCAAAAGTTTAGACTTTTTTTAAGACCAGCAGCTGATCCACCTCATCTGCTGTTGTGCTTTTTCTTAATGATGTTCTGTTCTTATTTTTGCATTTTACATGATGAGCAAGGAAGTCATAAAAGCAAGTTGTAAGTCAAAAGTAAGAGTTTGATGTGAGTTTGCAGCAGTGGCAAAGTGAGTGTCTAACAGGAAGAGGCAACCCTGTGTGGTTTGAACACAAATGGAGTGAAGAGAATGAGGCCTGTAAGAGCAAAAGCCAAACCTACAAGGAAGCAGTAAAAACCAGCTGAAAAAACATGTTCTCAAGAATAGCAACAAACAGCTTTATCTGACTTAATCCACTGCCAGCCCTCAGAACTCCATTGTGGACTGTGCTGCTGTTTAAAGGAGGACTGATATGATTTCTTTGTGGCTACCCAGTTAAAGGAACAATCCAAAGTAAATCTGACGCAGTGTTTGATAAAAGTGAGAGCATATAATTATTAATCAGACCCTCCCTCTCTAAAGCCTAAGATAAGACGGGTAAAATTCAAAACAATCAACTTTGAATTATATTTTTTAATTACATTTTGCTGTTGATCCCTAAAACTAAGTGAAAAGGCTCCATAATTGTGTCATTAAGAATGAATACTTGCAGCTCCATGTTGTAACATCAGTCACAATCAATGCAAATTTTTCACATGCTGCTGTTGTAGCAGTTGTAATATTCATAATTTTTTAAATTGGAGAACATGAATTGAACAAAATAGCCAGACTAAAATAATACATTTTAAGACACAATTTAAAAGACTGGATGGACTGGAAGGAACGAATATAAGGAGGGAGGTTATTCCAGAGTCTGGGAGCTACGACAGCAAAGACCCGATCACCTCTAGACTTCAGACGAGACCTCGGTTGTGTCTGGAGCATTTGATTGGAAGATCTAAGTGCCTTATTAGGGATATACAAATGAAGGAGTTCAAATAAATAGCTGGGAGCCAAATTATTTTGAATTTTAAAGGTAAACAAAAGAATTTTGAAATTGATACGATAATCAACAGGGAGCCAATGTAGGTTGGCTAAAACTGGTGTGATGTGGGTATAATTTCTAGTACCAGTTAAGAGACACGCAGCTGCGTTTTGAACTAACTGACATTTTTTCTCGTTGAATTTTTGGCATGTCTTCCAACACACAATGTGGCAGCCCTTCACTAGTAACATATTATCCGGTCCATATCAGTATAGATATCCAACATGATTTTTTTTTTCCTGCACTTTCTCTTTCAAAAAAAAATAATTAGCAGAATCTACGTGTTGATGACATGAACTATGCCACAGTGATTTTTGGATTAAAACTCTGGAGACCCTGAGCCATATGTTGTGTTCAGTGCCACCAGTTCAGGAAGCAGCTGAACCTCAGCTCAGAGTGGAACTTTGCCTTCATTATTAGTCCTTTATTTATCCAGGTAAAAAATCTCATTGAGATTAAAAATCTCATTTTCAAGAGAGACCTGGCATCATGGCAACAAAAGTCAAAATAGTCAAAAGTCAAAATTACTCTGTTCTTTGTCAGAAAGCTGTGGTGGTAGTTGTTACCCTGTTTTGTTTTGTTTTTTTATTTTGAGGCCTTATAATATTTGAAAACTAAAACTTTTATTTGAGGAAAGAAGAATATGGGGCTGAAGTCTCCTTAGGGTGAAATGTGCGAACACTATTGTCACAGCTGCATAATCTACAGCTGTGAGTATGCACAGAATTTTAAAAAGATCAAATGAATGACACAAGCTTGCTGTTGCATTTTGACAGTTGTAACACTCGGCACTGTCTGCATTAGTCAGATGTATATGTGTTAAAGTCTAACAGGTTTACAGTAACTTTACTCAACATGTATAAGCGTCCATAAAACTTGTGAACTTGTGAAGTGCTTAAAGCAGCGTGAAACATTTACAGCCTCATCTGAAACTGAATCACTCTGGTCCACACTGTGAATGTTCCAGCAGTTACAGAACAAAGGAAAGCTACAGCGGGTGCAGCTGCAGTCCATCTCCCCTGTGACATGCACTCCCCTCACAGTACATTCAATTATTCCAACAATATATATTAGATTATAGTTATATGAATTTCTTTGGGTCAGTCTAATTACATCCACGAGGCTTTTCAACACTCTACACTCATGCATGAAATTCATTTTTATGTGCTCATTCTTAGAAGATCAAATACCTTGTTAACACAACAACTTGTGCTTGAGACGATTTATACCCTCAGGTATTTTTCTAGTATTACTGACCACTGTTGTCAATTATTACTAACCTCGTGACCAGGGCCGTGCAGAGAGGTTTAAAGGGGCGGATGCTCAAAGTTAAAAAGGGGCACATTGAACCAGGCTGAATAACAACAACACACATTCATCAAGAATCTAATATGGGCAACAAGGCAAAGCAAACGTAGCCGATGCTTTACCTGATGGGTACAATGTTGCTGTTGAGGGGTTGCTGTGGATAGTGCTGGAGGGCAGGGCTGTGTTGATCTGAGACTGTAGACATTAAAAAGTCCATAGGAGAGATGGTAGCTGATTAAACAAGTATCATGAGATAATAACAAAATGCAAAGATTGGTGACAGCGCTTGGAACCATAAGGCAACAAAAAACTGTGAGAAATAATTTAGGCTCTGCCTGTGAATCACTCTTTGCTTCTCTTCTTCCTTCCATGCCATCATTTCATATATCACTCTCCACTTGCTATCTGAGAACAAGGCACAACTTGCAATTGCAATAAACTATAATCTAATTATCCACATCTAACAACTCTTGCACTTAATCTATAATAAAATGATGACAGAAAAATGTTATAGCCCTGCCTTTAGTAGCCTCACACAGCTCCTACTGTTTCCTCCTCATGTCCTTACCAGGCATGTCTGGACAATGTTATATCATGAGTAATATTTTTTTTTAAAAATCCATCTAAATAAAACACACACATGCACGCACACACAGTGACATTTTAGACCTTCTTCAGAATACTGTATATACTCATGGTGCTGATTCAGAATCCTTACATTATTATTTATTACTAGAGCTACAATAATAAAGCAATGAGGAGGGGGAAGTAATAAATATGAAATAATGTCATTATGATGATTCCATTTGTTTCACTATCCACTCTGTGCAGGGGCAAAGTTTATTACATTTTTAAACTGTAGTGATACAATAATCTTACTGCTGTAAAATCCAAATTTTGTCTTATTTAAAATATAAATCTAATATAATCTGCTTCATAATGTATGTTCTTTAAAATACAGCGTGTGTTTTTTAATATATTATAATTATAATAATGCATAATTATGTGGACATGCATATTAGATCGTTTTTTAGTGAAATATAATCCCTCCAGAAAGGCAGGAAAAGCCCGGAAACTTACTTTAAAACTAAATATGTTCCCTAAAACGGTGGACAGAGCTACAGACCCATGACAGCCTTACACAGGTAGCCAGCAGCTGTGACCAGCACTACTTGTGCAGTTAATAAAAGGACAGGTAATGTTTGTCGCGCTGTTGCACACACAGCACGCTCATTTGTTTCAGTTCGTCAGTTGCAACAAGACAACTTACCAACGTGTACGTAATAAGCTAATACTCCTGTGTGCTACACACTACAGTTTACGCTGCACACCTACTTACTGGTTTTGTGGCATCAGTCTGTGTCTCTGAGTTAACTTGTGTTTCTCCTACAGCTCCGACCGCAAAAAATGCGCGTGCTCTTTGTGAGCTCGTTCCCGGCTCGTAACCAGCGCGTTCTGCCATCAAGGGCGATCATTGGTTAATAGTGATCATGTGACTGATGCAAGCCAGATCCTTTTATTTAGCAAAACTGTGATTAATAGTTAAATATTATTGTTGAGGGGCACAGACAGGACTCCGCACGCACACACACATTAAAAAAATAAATAATTTTTTTTTAAAAGTTGCCTCAACAAAAGGGCACTTTGGTCACCCATCAGGAAAGGGGCGGGTGCTCAAGCCCCTCTAGCCCCCCCCCACCCCGCACGTGCCTGTTCATGACATCCAGCGGTTATTCACTGAGAAAGAAATAGGTGTAACTCTCTTTATGAGTTTTTATGTATAGAATTTTCATGTGTTTGACACTCAGATATACAGCAAACACATCCAAAACATAACCAAACCTTAAATGGATACCTGAAGATCTGGCTGATTTTTTTTCCCGTTTGGTTCTTTTGCCATCAGAATTGTTGTCTAAAGGCAAAGAAAGATGCCCAACGGATTTACTTTGCCAAATGGACCATCCCGGCCTTGCCGTACTGGTCTATTTGATTCACCTTTGTTTTTATTTATTTATTTATTTATTTTATTTTCACTTGCTACACACGGGACAGACATGACTGGGGGAAAGAAAAGGGAGAAAGAAAGAGAGGTAGGGAAAGAAAAACAGCAGAGAAGAGGAGCAGTGATAAAGGGCCGTCAAGAGATGTATTCTAAAACACTTCTTCAGCAGAGAATCAGAGAGGAGAAACACACAGGTTTTCTTGCTAGCAAGGGCAGTCACCAGAGCACTCGCACGAGAGTGAGGGCTGGTCTTTATTTATACATCAGTGGGTGTTTGTTCCTTACATTGGAATGTGGATGTGTTTGTGTGTGTAGGTGTAGGTGTAGTCAGAGTGTGACCCCATAACCGACTTCCCTAAAACTGGTGGTCTGGAAGTCCAACAGTTCATCTAAACACTTAGACTAAAACTTGACATAGCTACGTTTATCCTACCATAAAACAATAAGACAAGGTACGACCTCTCCCATACTCCCAGAGTGTGGGTGTGAATGCCAGAGCACTTTGGAATGCACACAAAGCCTTTGCAGACTATTAATGATCGCACATCCTATCACTACCATATGCAAACTTATATAATTAAAAGATTATACTGACTACTAAGTACAATTTTCTATTGACAAGGGCAAAAAAACAAAAACCAACAAAACAAACAGACAAAAAGTACATCACCTGGATCACCTGTTGAGAAAGAAAAAAGAGAAAACAAGCAGGAAAAAAAAAAAACCTCAAGTAAATTCAAGTAAATTCATCTGACTCGGGGCTGTATTTCTGTGGAGAGAAACTCAATGAGAAGCTAGTAATTGTAACATATTTAAAGGTTCAAGGTAAATAACACTGTTTCTGTCTTTTTATATATGTGTTTAGTTAAAATAGGTAGTATAGTATAATTTTGTATTTTCTGTTTTTTAGAATTATCTGATGGATTAACAAATCCATTAAGTATCATCCTGAGTGGGCTAACTGTTTTTCTTCTGCTGGTCATCATTGTTCTGGTTATCAAAATCAGGAAATTTCCTACAGGCATCCATATGATTTAATTTAAATAGCAGATACAAAGGTATTGACCTCATAACTTAAGGATGTACTGTTTCTCTTTTAGCTCAAGATGATGAAAAAAATCCACAACACAGTGAGGTAATTTATTTTCATATTCAATTCAATTCAATTTTATTTATATAGCGCCAAATCACAACAAAACTCGCCTCAAGGCACTTCATAGATACAGAGAAAAACCCAATAATCATATGACCCCCTATGAGCAAGCACTTTGGCGACAGTGGGAAGGAAAAACTCCCTTTTAACAGGAAGAAACCTCCGGCAGAACCAGGCTCAGGGAGGGGCGGCCATCTGCTGCGACCGGTTGGGGTGAGAGAAGGAAGACAGGATAAAAGACATGCTGTGGAAGAGAGACAGAGGTTAATAACATATATAATTCAATGCAGAGAGGTCTATTAGTACATAGTGAGTGAGAAAGGTGACTGGAAAGGAAAAACTCAATGCATCATGGGAATCCCCCGGCAGCCTACGTCTATTGCAGCATAACTAAGGGAGGATTCAGGGTCACCTGGTCCAGCCCTAACTATATGCTTTAGCAAAAAGGAAAGTTTTAAGCCTAATCTTAAAAGTAGAGATAGTGTCTGTCTCCCGAATCCAAACTGGAAGCTGGTTCCACAGAAGAGGGGCCTGAAAACTGAAGGCTCTCCCTCCCATTCTACTTTTAAATACTCTAGGAACAACAAGTAGGCCTGCAGAGCGAGAGCGAAGTGCTCTAATAGGGTGATATGGTACTACAAGGTCATTAAGATAAGATGGGGCCTGATTATTTAAGACCTTGTATGTGAGGAGCAGGATTTTGAATTCAATTCTGGATTTAACAGGAAGCCAAAACAGGAGAAATATGCTCTCTCTTTCTAGTCCCTGTCAGGACTCTTGCTGCAGCATTTTGGATTAGCTGAAGGCTTTTCAGTGAGTTTTTTGGACATCCTGATAATAATGAATTACAGTAGTCCAGCCTGGAAGTAATAAATGCATGAACTAGTTTTTCAGCGTCACTCTGAGACAGGATATTTCTAATTTTAGAGATGTTGCGCAAATGGAAGAAAGCAGTCTTACATATTTGTTTAATATGTGCGTTGAAGGATATATTCTGGTCAAAAATGACTCCAAGGTTCCTCACAGTGTTACTGGAGGCCAAGGTAATGCCATCCAGAGTAAGAATCTGGTTAGATACCATATTTCTAAGCTTTTCAGGGCCGAGTACAATAACCTCAGTTTTATCTGAATTAAGAAGCAAAAAGTTAGTGGCCATCCAGGTCTTTATGTCTTTAAGACATTCCTGCAGTTTAACTAATTGGTGTGTGTTATCTGGCTTCATGGACAGATAGAGCTGGGTGTCATCTGCATAGCAGTGAAAATGTATGCTATGTCTTCTAATGATGCTGCCTAAGGGAAGCATGTATAATGTAAACAGAATTGGTCCTAGCACGGAACCCTGTGGAACTCCATAATTAACCTCAGTGTGTGAAGAGGACTCTCCATTTACATGCACAAATTGGAGTCTATTAGATAGATATGATACAAACCACTGCAGTGCAGTGCCTGTAATACCTACACCATGTTCTAATCGCTCTAATAGGATATTATGGTCAACAGTATCGAATGCTGCACTAAGGTCTAGCAGGACAAGCACAGAGATGAGTCCACTGTCAGAGGCCATAAGAAGATCATTTGTAACCTTCACTAAAGCTGTTTCTGTGCTGTGATGAGCTCTGAAACCTGACTGAAACTCTTCAAATAAACCATTCTTCTGCTGATGATCTGTTAGCTGTTTGACAACTACTCTTTCAAAGATTTTTGATATGAAAGGAAGGTTGGAGATTGGCCTATAATTAGCTAAGACTGCTGGGTCTAGAGATGGTCCAGTTATCCAGGCTTAGGATAATATTACCTTCCAAAATAAGTCACATACTGTATATTTATTTTGAAATGACAATTTTTCCATCACCAGTTTTTTTCCCATTTGCTCAAAAACTGGTGAAAATTCCATTCAAATTCCAAGCGGTGGACATTTATCAAACTCAAACCCTGCCTCTAACCTTAGATGGCTTTGTCCCGTCCTGGTGAATGTTAACACGTTAACATGTAATGTTTTGTTATTAGTGACTTTAATCATTTTCTTTAACAGAATGTGACCTCTGATGCCATGAATTATGCAGCTTTGAGTTTCCATCGAAAAGCAAACTACAGAAGGCCTGTACCACCGAGAGAGCTGCATACGAATGTAGTGTATGCTGCTACACGATAGACTGACAGAGCAGGAGAAACAAATGTTTATTGAGTTTGTGGGGTATCTGCATTTGGTGTGTTTGTTAGGTTTTGTGTTTTGTTTTTTTAATAAATACCAGTGCAAAATTTGCGCTGTTATTATTTTTTAAATATCAACTATTTATATTGCCAAATTGTCTCTTACATTCACAGTTTGTATATCAGTAGATGTATCTGAGTTAATGTACATAAATCATAATTCAAAATATGTTTTTTCTCCTTCTTGAATCTTGGAGCAGCCTGCTTAAAATGTTGGCCATGTTTAGTATGAACATTCACCACTGCAGCATAACTACATTATAAATTAAAAACAATGAAGGTAAAAATTTTGATGTGATGCGAGAGCTTGCAGAATAAAAAGTGAGAATGTTTAGAAATAATTTGAACTTGTATTTTGTATTATATATTTACAGTTACAGGAAAAATATGCTGGGCCTTCTTTATCAGGGTGTTGGTGTTGTGGGTCCAGGTGAGATACAGTGGGGCAAAAAAGTATTTAGTCAGCCACCGATTGTGCAAGTTCCCCCACTTAAAATGATGACAGAGGTCAGTAATTTGCACCAGAGGTACACTTCAACTGTGAGAGACAGAATGTGAAAAAAAAATCCATGAATTCACATGGTACACAGCAAATTCAAAAGTGTTAAATTTTTTGGTGTTAATAGTCGACTTGCAAAAGTAGAGTTAATTTTACTCTAAGCAGAGTCACATTCTTTTAATGTAACTCTGAGGTATAAAATGATAGTAGTTAAAATCGAGTGTTAAAAATGAGTGTTTCTCTGTCAAATCTGGAGGTGTTACAATGGAAACATTAACTCTTGACCTCTTAACTCTGAACTCCTACAGGGGCTATGACACCAATAGAGTAAATTCACAGACTCCGCCCCCAGCACAGCTCCAATCGAAGCTGAAGTGAAGCCGTTTCAGAACATTTTGCTCTACATATTTGAGTTGTTTGCCATGCTTGGTAAGTCATTCTTTCAAAGATTGTTTCAATTATTATCATGAGCTTTTACTTCTGTGGCTCTTTGGAGTTGAGACGAAGCTGTGTGAAAGGCATTAGCCATGTTGCTCGGTGATAGCATAACATTCTGTTTTAGCTAGCTGAAAGGTACTGTTTGCGGGCAAATACCACAGCCTTGAAAAAAGCTTGCATGTGAATTTTCAGTCAAACTTTTGGTCAAATACACCTAAAACAATGTCTAGAATGTGAAATGTTGGTATAATGGTGCTACTTGAAGCCTGAAAACGATCGCCCATAAAAAGAAACAAAAAACGAGCAAACAGCAGTAGCAGACGTCCTGACTGGGTTCTACGTTAGCATTTAGATCGCTCCAGAGTTTTGTGCACACGGTTTAGGTAAAAATTAAAAAGGTTGAGGTTTTACATTTAGTTCAGTATTACCTGTTGCCTGTGTCTTTGTCCATCCATCCATCCATCTTCATCCGCTTATCCGAGGTCGGGTCGCGGGGGTAGCAGCCTAAGCAAAGAGGTCCAGACCTCCCTCTCCCCAGCCACCTCCTCCAGCTTGTCCGGGGGAATACCAAGGCGTTCCCAGGCCAGCCGAGAGATATAATCTCTCCAGCGTGTCCTGGGTCTGCCCCGGGGCCTCCTCCCGGTGGGACATGCCTGGAACACCTCGCCCAGGAGGCGCCCAGGGGGCATCCTTGCCAGATGCCCGAACCACCTCAGCTGGCTCCTTTCGATGTGGAGCAGCAGCTGCTCTACTCTAAGCCCCTCCCGGATGGCCGAACTTCTCACCCTATCTCTAAGGGAGAGGCCAGCCACCCTTCGGAGGAAGCTCATTTCCGCCGCTTGTATCCGCGATCTCGTTCTTTCGGTCACTACCCACAGCTCGTGGCCATAGGTGAGGGTAGGGACGTAGATCGACCGGTAAATTGAGAGCTTCGCTTTTACACTCAGCTCCCTCTTCACCACGACTGACCGGTGCAGCGTCCGCATTACTGCAGCCGCAGCCCCAATCCGTCTGTCGATCTCCAGCTCCCTTCTCCCATCACTCGCGAACAAGACCCCGAGATACTTGAACTCCTCCACTTGGGGCAGGAACTCATCCCCGACCCGGAGTGGGCACTCCACCCTTTTCCGGCTGAGAACCATGGCCTCAGATTTGGAGGTGCTGATCCTCATTCCCGCTGCGTTACACTCGGCTGCGAACCGTTCCAGTGCGAGCTGGAGGCCCTCACCCGATGAAGCCAACAGAACCACATCATCCGCAAAAATCAGAGATGAGATTCTGAGGCCACCAAAGCGAAAGCCCTCCGCCACTTGGCTGCGCCTAGAAATCCTGTCCATAAAAATTATGAACAGAACCGGAGACAAAGGGCAGCCCTGGCGGAGCCCATCACCCACCGGGAACGAGTCCGACTTATTGCCGGCAATGCGAACCAAGCTCTTGCAACGGTTGTATAGGGATTGAATGGCCCGTAGCAATGGGCCAGACACCCCATACTCGCGCAACACCTCCCACAGGACGCCCCGAGGGACACGGTCGAATGCCTTCTCCAGGTCCACAAAACACATGTAGACTGGTTGGGCAAACTCCCATGCACCCTCAAGTATCCTCGAGAGGACAAAGAGCTGGTCCAGTGTTCCGCGACCAGGACGAAAACCGCATTGTTCCTCCTGTATCCGAGGTTCGACTAGCGGACGAACCCTCCTCTCCAGCACCCTGGCATAGACTTTCCCGGGGAGGCTGAGGAGTGTGATCCCCCTGTAGTTGGAACACACCCTCCGGTCCCCCTTCTTGAAGATGGGGACCACCACCCCGGTCTGCCAGTCCACAGGTACTGCCCCTGATCTCCACGCAACATTGCAGAGACGTGTCAACCAAGACAGCCCTACAACGTCCAGAGCCTTCAGGAACTCGGGGCGGACCTCATCGACACCAGGGGCTCTGCCACCAAGGAGTTGTTTAACTGCCTCAGTGACCTCGCCCCCGGAAATTGGTGTGTGTCTTTGTCTTTTGGGAAAATACTTTACACAAGTAATGGCTCAAAGAGGATTCCTTTTTTTTTTTTTACTGTGCTGCAATTGTTTACTGGATTATTTGTGCCATTAATTAGTGTCAACTAATTGTTATTCAATCTCCACACAGGATATGCTTGTGAAGATGGAATATGGGGGAGAGCAGAAGTGCGTTGAAGTTCCACAAAGGAATGAATGAAGGACATGCATATTGTATTGAAGAAATAAGTGATGAGAATGCTGTTATTTGCATTTACCATGTCAGACCTTTTGATAAACAAAATTATAATGAAAGTGAGAACATGTATATTGTTACATCTTTCAGAAAATGTTTTGAAATTGTGGTGCACAGTTCAGAATAAATGTTTTTCAAAAACCATTGCATCTTTTTAGTAAATGTTTATTTCCAAAAGAAATTTCTAGAAGTTCAGAACAGTAAAATTCCCACTTTTTAGAATGAATTAGAAGATAACTCTTAAGTAGTTAAACTAAAATACTCTTTGAGAGTTAATATATAAACTCTTAACACTAAGTGTTAAATTATCAACTCCAGACAGATTTGGTGTTTAACACTAAATCAGAGTTAATGTACCAACTCTCCAAAAAGAGTTAAATTAACACTCTCTGGTGTGGACCCATATAGACACTTTAATAGTGTTGAAATCAAATCCGACAGTGTTAATTTGGACATGCTGGATTTGCTGTGTAGGATTTGTAAAGAATTTATCCATAAATCAGGGTGGCAAATAAGTATTTGGTCACCTCAAACATGGAAAATCTCTGGCTCTCACAGACCTGTAACGTCTTCTGTAAGACGCTTTTCTGTCCCTCACTCGTTACCTGTATGAATGGCACCTGTTTGAACTCATCATCTGTATAAAAGACACCTGTCCACAGCCTCAAACAGTCAGACTCCAAACTCCGCCATGGCCAAGACCAAAGAGCTCTCGAAGGACACCAGGAAAAGTATTGTAGACCTGCACCAGACTGGGAAGAGTGAATCTACAATAGGCAAGCAGCTTGGTGTGAAGAAATCAACTGTGGGAGCAATCATCAGAAAATGGAAGACATACAAGACCACTGATAATCTCCCACGATCTGGGGCTCCACGCAAGATCTCATCCCGTGGGGTCAAAATGATCATGAGAACGGTGAGCAAAGATCCCAGAACCACACGGGGGGACCTGGTGAATGACCTGCAGAGAGCTGGGACCAAAGTAACAAAGGTCACCATCAGTAACACACTAAAACGGCAGGGAATCAAATCCCGCAGTGCCAGACGTGTTCCGCTGCTGAAGCCAGTGCATGTCCAGGCCCGTCTGAAGTTTGCCAGAGAGCACATGGATGATACAGCAGAGGATTGGGAGAATGTCATGTGGTCAGATGAAACCAAAGTAGAACTTTTTGGTATAAACTCAACTCGTGTTTGGAGGACGAAGAATACTGAGTTGCATCCCAAGAACACCATACCTACTGTGAAGCATGGGGGTGGAAACATCATGCTATGGGGCTGTTTTTCTGCCAAGGGGACAGGACGACTGAGCCGTGTTAAGGACAGAATGAATGGGGCCATGTATCGTGAGATTTTGAGCCAAAACCTCCTTCCATCAGTGAGAACTTTGAAGATGAAACGCGGCTGGGTCTTCCAACATGACAATGATCCAAAACACACCACCCGGGCAACAAAGGAGTGGCTCCGTAAGAAGCATTTGAAAGTCCTGGAGTGGCCTAGCCAGTCTCCAGACCTCAACCCCATAGAAAATCTGTGGTGGGAGTTGAAAGTCCGTGTTGCTCGGCGACAGCCCCAAAACATCACTGCTCTCGAGAAGATCTGCATGGAGGAATGGGCCAAAATACCAGCTACTGTGTGTGCAAACCTGGTAAAGACCTATAGTAAACGTTTGACCTCTGTTATTGCCAACAAAGGTTATGTTACAAAGTATTGAGTTGTATTTTTGTTATTGACCAAATACTTATTTGCCACCCTGATTTACGAATAAATTCTTTACAAATCTTACCATGTGAATTCATGGATTTTTTTTTTCACATTCTGTCTCTCACAGTTGACGTGTACCTCTGGTGCAAATTACTGACCTCTGTCATCATTTTAGGTGGGGGAACTTGCACAATCGGTGGCTGACTAAATACTTTTTTGCCCCACTGTAAGCAGAGATCTGGGTGCCCAGTAACCTGAAGGTGGAGACAGATTACACCCATTCTCCATTTGAGAGGGGAGTGGACCTCTCTGTGTCTCCTCCAGTCCATGATCAGTGCTCTCATTTTAACAATGTTCAGTTTCAGGTTGTTTTCTGAGCACCAGTGGGACAAATTCTCTCCCTCTGCCCTGTACGCTGTCTCATCTCCACTGGACATCAGCCCAACCATGGAGGTGTCATCAGCATTCCTAAAGATGATGTTGGCTGAGTGGATTTGTGTCATGTTGTACACTAGGGGGTCGAGAACGCAGTCCTTTGGGGATCCGGTGCTGATTGACAGTAGAGGGGAGAGGTTCAGGGTGAGTCTGGCTGACTGCGGCCAGTTGGTTGGGAAATCTTTGATCCAGGAGCAGGTGGAATCTTAAGGTGGTCCAGTTTGATGGTGAGGTTTCTGGGATTATGGTGTTGAACATTGAAATATAGTCCACGAAGTGCATGCTCACGTTGCTCTTCCTGTTCTCCACATGGCACAGTGCTTTGCGAATCGTGAGGGTGATGAAACCCTCCATGGACCAATTTGCTTTGTAAGCAACCTGGTAGGGGCTGAGAGAGAATGGTAGGCAGTCTCTAATTTGCTGGGACACCATCTGCTCAAAAACGTCATGACTACAAACGTGAGGGCTATAGGTCTGTAGTCATTGAGGCTGTCTATTCCAGGCTATTTTAGCACTTTGATTAATGAGGGAATTATACTTTATATAATTATATAAATATAATTATATATTTATATATAATTATATTTATATAATTATATAAATATAATTATATATTTATATAATAATATAAATATACTGATCAGTGTGCTGCACTGACATTAGCGTTAGCTTGGATATTTGGCAGACATTCTCACTCAGTTTGTCGCATGGTTGGCAGTAAAATGGGACTGTTAGTTCACGCCTGAACAACAGGACAGTCACTAAGGAGCATCAGTACATCACACTCTAAATTTAAACCAGGTGATGTACCCATGTTTATTATGCTAAAAGGAAACTGTATGAAGTCCATATAAAAACACTGTAATTCAGACATGATGGTCAACTGTTTATAGCACTTCCTACACTGGAATGTCAACACCTTGTCAGTACAAACTGCCATATGCCAACCATTACTTGAGAAAACTGGAAGTGGTGTAATTTTCATAGGTAATGTAGGGGTTCTTTTTCCTCCTGGGCCTTTCAAAGGTCACCCTCTATTAAAAGTTATGTTTGATTTTGTGCCTTTCTGTACAGTTCCTGGGACATTTTGAAATTAAATTGCACAATTTGAAATAGTTTATTTTAATGCATATAGTGTTTGTTTGGGGGTTTTTGCAAATTGTGCACAATAGTGCATTATCATTTTTTACAATTTGTTTCATCATTTACAATTCTATAACTAGAAAAATATGTAAAAAACACAAACATACAATACAAAAACAATTTTCAATTTCTTTTCTCTAGTTGATTGCACTTTTTAGCCATTTATGTAGTTACTATGGACTTAATACATACATATTATTAAAATTGGGGATACGATGGTTGTACTTATGTATAGCAACTTGAAATGCTCCAAAAAATGGCACTACAGCATGTAAAAATGTAAGGATGAGCTCTGGCAAACCTTTTCTATGTTAAAAGAGTTAAGGTATTTCTAAAAATCATGATTTAACTAAATGTTTAAAGTTGATCTTTTTTAGTTATTTGGATTAAAAATGAAAAAGACAAACCCTCTGTACCAAGAGGGTTACTTGTGTCTTCCCTCAGATATCAGATGTTAAATTTGAGATTTAGTCATACAGTATATCAGTATATCATATTACATTATGGCAACAAGTGGATCCGATTAAAGCAAAGGCATAGGTTAACAATTATTTATATTTATAAAGTAAGCCTCTGGAGGTAAGAGAAGGCCAAAAGGAGAGTGTCTCATTCCCACGCTTTCCCTCAGTGCGTTTTACCCCTGTGTTTCTTTCTGTCAGTGTCACGTCATCCTCTCATGCTGGATGTGTTTCTCCTTTTGTCAAGCTCTTTAAGTTTGTGCAGCTTCCCCGCTTGAAAGGGATTGATGCATCTACCACAGGTGTTTAACTGGATTTCACTCAATGACCAGGCAGATCTTTTGTTTTCCTTTTTCTTTAATCTTCTTTTCGGCCACAGTCAGCCATAGGTGAAAAACCTTTAAATACAAACCAAAACCCAAAATACAAATTATATTTCTTATCACACATCTGCAAATATTGTAAACAATCCCAAACACATTTTCTTTTTTAAACACATCAATGCAGTGCGTAAGCTTTGTAGTACAATATTTGAGTATTTTTAAATGCTCAAATTATGTAATTCACTAACAATTGTACATACACCTTGAGAAATACTGCTTTCTATTACAGCGCTAAATTAAATAATCAATCTGCATTAGAACTTAAGCAGTAACAATAGTATTTATAACCAGCTTCTCTTAACCATATGCAAGCATTAACAGTCTTCCATACGCAGACCAACAATAAACAATGGTGCCGCTCGTACACAGGCGACCAACTCACAGCACAGTGCTAATGCTACGTAAGCTAGCGGCAGCCGCGATTCTTTAGCAACTCGCTTCAAAGTCTTTTACCATAGTCAGCAACCATTCCCTTACCGGCTGTCTCCCTGGCTTTGTAGATACTTCAGTTCCACACAATATTCATGTTGGCGACAACTTATTGAAAGAATTATGCTGGGCTTTTCCCGAAAGTGGCAACTTCCTGTTGCTCCCCAGTTTGCCTTCTTTTCCCTCCCTGACAGAAACCCAGATACAAGATTAGTTCCGCCCTCCAGTCTGTCACTTTTACTTTTTTGCCTCAGGGCTCTCCACCTCCTACTCGGTTTGACTTGACACCTCCCACTCGATCTTCCCTTGGAACACAGGAGATCGCCAAGTTCACAAGCAAACCGCAGTTTAACTCATCCCATTGAAGCATGATGCTGACGGCTTGGTCCCATTTTGCTCCTCCACAGGTAACAGAACAACTAGACGTCTGACGTCTCTATGAAGGATGGTAGCTTGAGCCACCGGAGTCGCTCCCCTTGAACCAGAACTTAAGTCCTCCGCTCTCAAGGACTTAGCCACAGAACCGCTGTAATTTGAGCATACCCGGACATTGACCTCCCTCACAATACCCTTTTTGTCTGGATTAGTGCTGACAACTATGCCCATTTTGAAGTGTCCTCTCAGCGCATTCTGATCACTTAACCAGACGACATCTCCAACAGCAACATTTCTGTGTGCAGTGTGCCACTTGCTCCTTACAAACAAATTAGGGCCAGCAAGTTGGCTCCAGGACCTCCAAAACTTGCTCACTTCTGCCTGAATCGCTTGGAGTCTCTTATAGGGGTAAATGGAAAAGTCAAACATCTTGAAGTCCCCATTTTGAGATGCTCGACCAAGCAAAAGACTGTTGGGTGTGACGTAATGAATGCAACCTTCCCGACTCTGTACTCTGGCATCAATCGGGCACTCATTTGCAAGGTTAACTGCCACATGAAGAGCTGTCTGGAACTCACTGTAACTTAGCCCAGACTCCCTTCCAAGACTGGAGTGCTCTCTTCACAATGCGCACAGCAGCCTCAGCAGCTCCATTTCTATGTGGGGAATCAGCTGGATTACTTTCCACATCCACTCTGCTCCATTCTTTGCCGCAGTCTCCTCCAAGACAAACTTATTCTGACTTTCCAAGAATCCGTAAAGTTCCTTCAAGACAGACTTTGCTCCTATGAAATTAGTACCTGGGTCTGACCAGATCTTTCTTGGATGTCCTCTAATTGCTCTAAATCTCTGGTAAGCCATCAAGAAGCCTTCAGTCGACAAGGAGTTTACTAACTCCGTGTGAATCGCCCTGCTGGCCATACAACAGAATACAACCCCCCAAACCTTTATCATGACTCTTTTCTTGATGTCATCCTTCACTTGGTAGGGTCCAAAGAGATCCACTGTTGTGAACTCAAAAGGTAAAGCAGGTTGAGTTCTTTCCGGAGGTAAGTCGCCCATTATTTGCCGGCAACTCTGTGCTTTTGCTTTCCGGCAAACCACACAACCATCCACAACTTTTTGAGCAATCCTTCTCCCTCTTATGACCCATGCTTTCTTCCTCATTCTGAGCAGGGTCCCAGCAACTCCCTCATGACTCTCATTGTGGGCCTCCCGGGCTAACAGTGTAGACATCCAAGCATCATAAACCAAGATGGGAACACTAAACTGGTCTTTCTTAAAAGCTTGCACTCGGCCGCCACAAACAAAAAGCCCAGAGCTTGGGTCTTTGTATACTACCAGTCTATCTGTAGTAGTGCTTGGGAAGACAGCGCTGTCTTGTGCTGCAAGGAAGATGTCTCTTAGGGCATCTTCACGTTCTTTCACCAAAATTACTCCTGCCAACGGGACTGCCTCCCACTTTGGGTCATTAGCAGCTGGATGTCCCCCAAGAAACTTTCTAGCTGCTCTCCAAGTCCAAGCAACTGATCTAACTAATCGAGTTAGGTCACTGAACCGCTTGACATCTAAAAGGTTCTTGATGACTGACCCCGCAGGTGGTCTTCGCTGCTCTCCCTGGGCCTCAGCCCGACTTCGCTTTTCTTCTTGCCCTCTTATCTCGGCCCTTGTCAAGGCAGCGACAAACGCCTTTCTTTGCAGCTTATTGACGTTTTCTTTGGCAGTGGCGGCTAACTCTTTAGCTGACCTAACTGGCCACTCGCACACAGGCAAACTCAAGAACTTTGGACCATTTTGCCATTCTGAGTCTTCATCTAGATCTCTGGGACTAGCTCCTCTTGTGACTACATCCGCAATGTTCTGAGGGCCAGGGATCCACCACCAATCTTGAATCCTTGTGCTGCTCTGTATTTCTCCAATCCTATTTGCAAAAAAGGTCTGATACCCATAGCTCTCCCGCTGTATTGCCCCAATGACGGTTTGGCTGTCGACAAAGTGATACCACCTCTCAACCTGAATCTGGCTTTGCGCCTCAAAGTATTTCTTTAGGCGTGAGCCAAACACTGCCCCACACACCTCTGCTTTGACAACATCCCCTTTGTGGTCCAATGGTGTTAACTCAGCTTTGGACTCCACCAACCTGATGATTGTGCCCTGATCTGAATTCCACCTTAAGTACAACACTGCCCCATAGGCTTGCTCACTTCCATCGGAGAAAGTAATTGCCCAGGGTTCTTCGGTGAAGCATGGGGGGGTTAGCGCCCTTGCAAATGTGACTTTGCTGAGCTGGGCATACTCCTCAAAAAGCCTAATGGCGTCCTCCCTCAGGGCATCTGAGAGCGCCATGTCCCAAGTGTCCTTGACCAAGCAGCTTTCTACTTTTGTCTCTTGGAATGCTCTGCGAACTAAGATTGCTCCTTTTTGCTTTGCAGGAGTGACCAAACCGACTGGATCATACAACCCTGACACTTGACTGAGAAGCTCTCTTCGTGTCAGTGGGTTTGGCGTGTGGGTCTTAATCTGCTCCTGGACAAGGTCTTGGCCAACTCGCATCTTTTTCTTCCTCTTGGAGAAGTTGATTGCTACCATGACATGAAGCTTGTCTTCTTCCACTATATACCCCAGACCAAGAGCTTTGTTTTCTTCGTCACGCATTTGGTTTGGTAGGACTATGGTTTTCATTCTTGTCTTCTCACCCTTGTCATCGCGCTTCCTCCTCCCACTTTGACCAGATAAGACCCAAGGTTTCAGCTCAAATCCTCCAGCCTTTAGAATTCGCCCAATGTTCTCTGTAATGACTTCTAGTTGGTTCATGTCATTGTGAGAGGTAAGGATGTCATCGACATAGCTGTCTTGCTGGAGTACACGACGTTCCTCCTTGAGGTGGGAAAAGGTAGAAAGGCTGGCAGTTTCACGCATTGCCAGCTGTGCAATGCATCCTGCCGGTTTATCTCCAATATTCACCCTTGTGATGGCATATTCCTCTAGCTCGTCATCCTCAGAGTCCCGCCAGAGGAACCTATGCAGGTGCATCTCTTTATCTTCCAACCAAACTGAATTGTACATCTTTTTTATGTCACCAAGGGCTCCGTACACTCCGCCCCTGAATCTGAGGAGAACTGCTCGAATCTGGTTGAGGACATCTGGACCCTTTATTAGCAGGTCGTTCAAGCTCACACCTCTAAACCTCTGGCTGCTATTCCACACAAGCCTCACTGGAGTTGTAACAGAGTGGGGATTCGGAGCAATGAGGTGACTCACGTACCACACTGGCCCATCCCAGTTACTGATCATGCCCTTGGACAACTTGACTGCGGCTCCACGCTCCACCATGTCATGCACCTGAGCGGCATAAGCGGCTTTCCATTCAGGCTCCTTGGCCAATTGCTTCTCTGTCCGGAGGAATGTGCTCTCAACTCCTTTTTTGTTATCTGGTAAGGATGCTGGATCTTCAGCCCAAGGGTATTTGGCATGCCAGTGTGGCTCTTCGCTGTGGCCATCACCCGTGACATAGGTGAGTCCTTCTCTTATTATTTCAAGCTCTCTCTCCTCGGCCAGTGTCATTTCTTTCCCACCTGGCTGGCAATTTCCGCAACGACAACCCCCACACTTTGGCTCACATGCAGCACCAATACTATCCCACTTCCACTACTCTAAGAATTCTCGACTGGTGGTTGAGGTGCTTGACCTCTGAAGCTTAGCAGGAACATGCTTCCTTGTTGAAGACTGGTCTGAGGCCTCGCCAATGAGCTCCTCATACTTGACAGCTGCTGCTCTCATTGACCTGGCAAAGTGTGTCTTGGACATGTGGGCAGAGACAGTAAGCTCCTCGAAGAGCTCAGGGTGAGTTCCCCCAACTGTCTTTCCAAGTGGCCCATCCCATAACACAAGGTCACCGATGACTCTGCTCCTCTGAGGCGCTAGCCGACCTTCTTTATGACTTATACCGGGCGACCCTGGCACAGGGGGTTGGAAATCGCATCTGTAACCGCAAGGTCGCCGGTTCGATCCCTGGGCTCTCTGTCCTGGTCGTTGTGTCCTTGGGCAAGACACTTTACCCTACTTGCCTGCTGGTGTTGGCCAGAGGGGCCGATGGCGCGATATGGCAGCCTCGCTTCTGTCAGTCTGCCCCAGGGCAGCTGTGGCTACAACTGTAGCTTGCCTCCACCAGTGTATGAATGTGAGAGTGAATGAATAGTGGTATTGTAAAGTGCTTTGGGTGCCTTGAAAAGCGCTATATAAATCCCATCCATTATTGTTATTATAAGCAGATGAATGTCTTTTGGTCTTACAAGATCGTTGAGTGGTATATCCGGAAAGAACCTTTGTAGCTGACTCGGTGTGAAATGTTTGTGGACTTCTGCTATGCTGTCGAGTCCATAGCAGACCAGTTGGTGTGACCTAAGGGTGCCTCTAGGCGTTCTGACTCGGATCTTTAAAAGATACCGCCTTGTTCTCACATGCGTTTTCATTGCCCCTACTCCATGAACAACCAGAGTGATTTCTTCACTTCTTAGGTTAAGACTGCTTGCAGCCCTGTGGGTTATATAGTTGGTGTCAGAAGCCAGGTCAATTAATGTCCCAATCTTTTGTCCAGCATTAGCTGTGACCTCAAGGAGCATCATGATTACTGGCAGCTCTCGAAGCCCACCTTCAAATAGGAGGCTTGGCTGCTCCTTGGTGGTGCTGCATGCCCTAGATGCAGGGTTTGAAAACGCATCCCTGCATTCTCTTGCCAGTTCAGGTGACAGTTTTCTGAGGAACTCCTCCTGATCCTCCGTACATTTCCTGCTGACCTTTCCTCCCTCTGGATCAGATCTATTTTGCCTCCCTGCTGCACTTCCCTTCCTCACCTCAGCATTAGGGCATAGGTAGTAATGGTGCTCCGCAGCGTGTGCTTCTTTGCAGCCTGGGTTTTTGCACAGATAAGTGGGTTTGCAGTATGACCCATTTTCATGAACCTCGAGACAACTCCAGCATGCGCCTAGTTTCTTAATTGCGGCCTTCTTTTCTGCAAGCTTTAATGTTTTAAATTGCCTGCAGAAGTAGAGTTTCTTTTTATGCTTTCCATCACCGCAGACCACACACCCTTCATCACTACCTAATTTGGTGAATTTGGTTCTGGAATGTTTCAGCTCCACTCTTTCTCGCTTACTTGGCTCTTCCTCTCTCAGATGATCAAGCTGTTCATATATGGTTTCTTGCTCTTTGAGGAATTCCAGAAGACTATCAAATCGTTTTTCTGGGGTGACCGTGTTTCTACTGTCAGCAACATGAATAAGCCACTCCTTTTTGAGTGTTTCTGGAAGTTTACTTTCGATTGACTTTGTCACCAATGGGTTTTTTATAGCCCCCGTGTCACCAAGGTCAACCAGGTCTTGAAGCGCCTTCTCCACAGCTTGAATTAATTCCACTATTTTTCTTGGCTGGTGGCTCTTAACAGCTGGCCTTCTCTGTAACTCCACTATTTCAATAGCAATTGATGTTTGATTGCCGAATCGATTCTCCAAAACACGAAAGATGTCGTCTGCAGTGTTGTAAATGGTGAGTCGAAGTTCTCTCGTTATTTTCTCATCCACACTATCAAGTAGCTGAAACTTTTTGATCTCTTTCGAACCAGATGGCTCCGCCTGCCCCTGAAGAACCTCCCATTCCTTCTTCCATCTGTGGAAGTCTCATTTATTTCCAAGAAACTTAGGAAGTGCTGTTGGTTTCAGCTTGATGATTGGCATGGGGCAGCTGGAGGTAACTGGCAATGATGACAGGTGATCAGCATCCTCCTTTATTCTCATCTCCAGAAAGTCAGCTTTTCTGGAAACCAGCCTGGGGACGCAGAGTTCCAGCTTCTGTATATTGCTTTGAAGATCTCTCCAAATGCCTGATGGGATCCAATGCTTCCACTTGCTATACCTCTCCTTTGCCACTCCCACCAGTTCTTTCAGGTGGCCAAGAACGAAATCATACACTTCATAATTACCGTCAGGCATAATGGCAGCAACATGTTCACACTCAGCCTCTGCTGCCTGTAGTGCTGTGGGCAATTCTGCGCTTCCAAAGTCTGACTAGGGTTTTTATTTCCTTCAGTTTTAACTCACATTCACTTGCAGTCTTTGCTAAGTCGACTCTCTGCTGTTCTGTCAGCACAACTGCTTCACTTGTGTCAAGCTTTGCCTCTAGCTCTGTAATGAAACCGGCCTCTAGATCATCATTGGCCTCCATGACTTTCTCTGCTTCCATTGTCAGTCTATTGAAACTGTCTTTGAGTTCTTCTTCAGTCATATCCTCATGTGTCCTCGTAATGCTATTAACCAGACGAGAGAATGATCTCTTGGCTGTTGCCCTCACTCCTTTGAGTTGTTCAACTGATTTCCCAGCAGCTTGGTCTGCCATTTTTGTGTGCTCAGGCTTGAACTGGGGTTTATTTACTAATGGGAATGGCACATGCAACTTGAGGGATTCTCCGAATTTTCTCTTTGCACTAATTATTCCCTTTTCCCAGGACTCCAGGTCATTACTCCCAGATTTTGATTTCCCGGTTTTTCACTGTCAAGCTCTTTAAGTTTGTGCAGCTTCCCCGCTTGAA
Source organism: Maylandia zebra (assembly GCF_041146795.1). Classification (NCBI taxonomy): domain Eukaryota; kingdom Metazoa; phylum Chordata; class Actinopteri; order Cichliformes; family Cichlidae; genus Maylandia; species Maylandia zebra. Next base: position 46,908,086 of record NC_135169.1, read on the forward strand.
AGGGATTGATGCATCTACCACAGGTGTTTAACTGGATTTCACTCAATGACCAGGCAGATCTTTTGTTTTCCTTTTTCTTTAATCTTCTTTTCGGCCACAGTCAGCCATAGGTGAAAAACCTTTAAATACAAACCAAAACCCAAAATACAAATTATATTTCTTATCACACATCTGCAAATATTGTAAACAATCCCAAACACATTTTCTTTTTTAAACACATCAATGCAGTGCGTAAGCTTTGTAGTATAATATTTGAGTATTTTTAAATGCTCAAATTATGTAATTCACTAACAATTGTACATACACCTTGAGAAATACTGCTTTCTATTACAGCGCTAAATTAAATAATCAATCTGCATTAGAACTTAAGCAGTAACAATAGTATTTATAACCAGCTTCTCTTAACCATATGCAAGCATTAACAGTCTTCCATATGCAGACCAACAATAAACAATGGTGCCGCTTGTACACAGGCGACCAACTCACAGCACAGTGCTAATGCTACGTAAGCTAGCGGCAGCCGCGATTCTTTAGCAACTCGCTTCAAAGTCTTTTACCATAGTCAGCAACCATTCCCTTACCGGCTGCCTCCCTGGCTTTGTAGATACTTCAGTTCCACACAATATTCATGTTGGCGACAACTTATTGAAAGAATTATGCTGGGCTTTTCCCGAAAGTGGCAACTTTCTGTTGCTCCCCAGTTTGCCTTCTTTTCCCTTCCTGACAGAAACCCAGACACAAGATTAGTTCCGCCCTCCAGTCTGTCACTTTTACTTTTTTGCCTCAGGGCTCTCCACCTCCTACTCGGTTTGACTTGACACCTTTTGTGCTCCCTTAGATCTCCGTCCCTATTTTCCTGGTTTCCCAGTGTTTTATTATTAGTTCCCAGTTTCTAGTGTTTGGTTTGGTTTTGCACGTTATTTTTTGTGTACGTTATGCCACTGCAATAAAGTAGCCTCATTAAGTTGCCACACAGCTGTACCATGATAATTTTTTCTTATTCTCTTATTGCAAGAATCTGAACATTAAAAACCCACATGCTGCCAATGGAGAGATGCCAAACTGTGTTTCATTGTTTTGGTAACAGTGACAATAAAGATCAGCCCATTGTTCCTTCAGTGGGCTGATTTCAGTCATTATGCAAATGTACTGTTTATAAGATTTGGGGAAACCTGCAGTCAGCTGATACTGAAGAAGTCACTTGGATGAGTGGCGAAACGTTTCTCCCACAAAACGCTACGTCCAGATGAACAGAATTAACTTTTGGAGAATAAAAGGTGCAATGTGTCCGTGGTAGTGCACATTGAGTGAGCTGTAGGACTAGAGGTAGGAATGCTGGTTGCTACTATAATAAATATGGTTTATACAGTGGGATGCAAAAGTTTGGGAAACCTTGTTAATAGTCATTATTTTTCTGTATAAATCGTTAGTTGTTACAAAAAAAAAAAAAAGGTCAGTTAAATATATCATATATGAGACACACACAGTGATATTTGAGAAGTGAAATGAGGTTTATTGGATTTAAAGAAAGTGTGCAATAATTGTTTAACCAAAATCAGGCAGGTGCATAAATTTGGGCACCACAAAAAAAGAAATGAAATCAATATTTAGTTGATCGGCCTTTTGCAGAAATTACAGCCTCGAAATGCTTCCTGTAGGTTCCAGAGTCTGGATTGTGGTTGAAGGTATTTTGGACCATTCCTCTTTAGAAAACATCTCTAGTTCATTCAGGTTTGATGGCTTCCGAGCATGGACAGCTCTCTTTAACTCACACCACAGATTTTCAATAATATTCAGGTCTGGGGACTGAGATGGCCATTCCTGAACGTTGTACTTGTTCCTCTGCATGAATGCCTTAGTGGATTTTGAGCAGTGTTTCGGGTCGTTGTCTTGTTGAAAGATCCAGCCCCGGCGCAGCTGCAGCTTTGTCACTGATTCCTGGACATTGGTCTCCAGAACCACCACCATATTTTACTGTCGGTAGCAGGTGTTTTTCTTGGAATGCTGTGTTCTTTTTCCTCCATGCATTGTTATGCCCAGATAACTCAATTTTAGTTTCATCAGTCCACAGCACCTTATTCCAGAAAGAAGCTGGCTTGTCCAAATGTGCTTTAGCAAACCTCAAGCGTCTCTGTTTGTGCTGTGGGCGGAGAAAAGGCTACCTCTGCATCACTCTCGCATACAGCATCTCCTTGTGTAAAGTGCCCCGAATGGTTGAACGATGCATAGTGACTCCATCTGCTGCAAGATGATGTTGTAGGTCTTTGGTGCTGTGAGTTGACTGACTGTTCTCACCATTCGTCGCTTCTGTCTATCCGAGATTTTTCTTGGTCTGCCACTTCGAGCCTTAACTTGAACTGAGCCTGTGGTCTATTTTCTCAATATGTTCCTAACTGTGGAAACAGACAGCTTTAATCTCTGAGACAACTTTCTATATCCTTCCCCTAAACCATGATGGTGAACAATCTTTCTCTTCAGGTCATTTGAGAGTTGTTTTGAGACCCCCATGTTGCCACTCTTCAGAGAAAATTAAAAGAGGAGGGAAACTTACAATTGACCCCCTTAAATACTCTTTCTCATTATTGGATTCACCTGTGTATGTAGGTCAGGGGTCACTGAGCTTGCCAAGCCAATTTGAGTTCCAATGAGTTCTAAAGGTTTTGGAATCACTAAAATGACAACAGTGCCCAAATTTATGCACCTGCCTGATTTTGTTTAAACAATTATTGCACACTTTCTGTAAATCCAATAAACTTTGTTTCACTTCTCAAATATCACTGTGCGTGTCTCCTATATGATTTATTTAACTGACATTTTTATTGTAACAACCAACAATTTATACAGGACAATAATAACTATTAACAAGGTTGCCCAAACTTTTGCATCCCACTGTAAATAGAGGTAGGAGTGTCTTGATGCATCCAGGTAAGTAAATCCCAAAAGGTTGACTCTGGTCATCTGAATGTACTGTTTTCAGTGGGAGAAACATTTCATCACTAATCCAAGTGACTTCTTCAGTCTCAGCTGACTGCAGGTTTTCCCAACCTTATAAACAGTACATTTGCACAATGACTAAAACTAGCACCAATGAATGGATGGGAGGTAATTTCCTTGATCATTAATATGCAAATTCTCATGACTACCAAGGTTATTATCGTTAACGAAAACTAACGACATAACGAAAACTAGAAATAAAAAACATTTTCGTTAACAAAAATAAAAATGAGACTTTGCAAAAAAAGAAAAACTAAAACTGAAATGACCGTTCACAAAACAAACTAAAATTAACTAGTTTTCGTCATGCGTCATGTATCATACGTTAGTCTAGGGTGAGAATGAAGTGTAGTTTCCCGGTTATGTTCTTGCTGTGCCTCATTATGCCAGCAGCTGGCAAGTACCTCAGTCGGGTCATCTGTGTTGCCGCTCCGTCCATGCGTAGCATCATGTCAGCAAAAGTCGGGAGAAAGCGCCAGAGTCCAATTTGGGATTACTTTGAATATGACTGTGTTTTAGATAAAAGCAAGTGCCTTTTTAGTGGAAAGAGATAAAATATGTGGGACATTTCTAAAGGGGAAAAATCCCACAAACCTTAAAGTGCACTTGAAAAGTTCGCACAAGAAAGCTAACCTAGCTTACCTTGAGAAGGTAAGGGAGCACGCCCAAGCCTCATCCCCAGAAACAGAAGCTAACCCCAGGCAAGGCAGCTTGATGCATCCCAAGACAACTCCACAAAAAACATTAATGCAGTGCTTCCAACGGCGACCCGATAGCTGCTGGTTGGTCAATTCGCAGGAACATCACAAGCGAGAGGAAGCGTTGGTGAATATGTTTATTGAGACTGGGATATCTACACCACTGTGTGAGTCAATTGCCTTTAAAAAGTTCAGCAATTCACTTGAACCAAAATTCCAAACATCAGGCACTGCAAGAGGTAATAGTCTCATTGGGACCAAGATGGATATAGCAAAGCAGAAACTGAGAGAACTAATAAAAGAAGCGAGGAAGCTAACACTGTGTGTAGATGGCTGGAGCAAAAGGGGATTAACAGCATCTTTCATGGGTGTGTCGGCTTGTTTTTACAAAATTATTTCCTTTTGTGACAATAGAGTTGTCTTTTTGATGTGCTGCACATTTGCAAAGTCCCAATTGTTTTGGCAAGGTGATCACTTCCAATAAGGTTTTTAATAAGCTGCCGTGTTGCATTGGGTTACCCGTAGAGGTGACCATACCTCTGTTATGCCAAATTTTTGCAAAGTGGTGCACTGCTGAAAAAACATACTGGCTGTCAGTGTATATATTTATATTTTGGCATGCGTGTAATTCACATGCACATTCACGTATGCAGTCATACGTGCAGCTGACTCTTTTACTGCCTCTGCTGCGGCTACACAGGCTTGCACATGCAGGCAGGCCTGACACAACAGTCTAATTTACACGAGTCTAAATTTCACCAGGGATGCTAACGGGCGTTGTTTTTCTCCAAATGCCTGTGTTATCACAGCTTTCATATAACCTGCTCCTCCATCTACACGTAAGTAGAAAGGCTTATCATAGTCAGGCAATGCTAAAACTGTATTTGTCTGTAATGCCTATTTTTAAATAACTGAATGCTTCTTCTTTTTTCTTCTCTATAGATGCAACATTACATTTTCACTTAAGGCATTTTTAGATAATTTCTAGTTTTTCAAGGAATTCACACATCTCAAACATCTTACATATTTCAAACTTTGAAGTTAGGGTTTTTTATATATATATATTTTTTAAAACTTTGCATTGCTCACAGCTCATGGCTCACAACTCTAAAACTAGGCATTTGTAAATCATATGCCTAATCACTATGTGTCACTGTGATCCACAAGTATGGTCACAAATTCATTTCCAAACCAACAAAAATAAAATATCCATCCATCCATCCATCCTCATCCTCTTTATCCGAGGCCGGGTCGCGGGGGCAGCAGCCTAAGCAAAGAGGCCCAGACCTCCCTCTCCCCAGCCACCTCCTCCAGCTTATCCGGGGGAACACCAAGGCGTTCCCAGGCCAGCCGAGAGATATAATCTCTCCAGCGTGTCCTGGGTCTGCCCCGGGGCCTCCTCCCAGTGGGACATGCCTGGAACACCTCACCCAGGAGGCGCCCAGGGGGCATCCTTGTCAGATGCCCGAACCACCTCAGCTGGCTCCTTTCGATGTGGAGCAGCAGCGGCTCTACTCTGAGGCCCTCCCGGATGGCCGAACTTCTCACCCTATCTCTAAGGGAGAGGCCAGCCACCCTTCGGAGGAAGCTCATTTCTGCCGCTTGTATCCGCGATCTCGTTCTTTCGGTCACTACCCACAGCTCGTGGTCATAGGTGATGGTAGGGACGTAGATCGACCGGTAAATTGAGAGCTTCGCTTTTACACTCAGCTCCCTCTTCACCACGACCGGTGGTGCAGCGTCTCCATTACTGCAGCTGCAGCCCCAATCTGTCTGTCGATCTCCGGCTCCCTTCTCCCATCACTCGCAAACAAGATCCCGAGATACTTGAACTCCTCCACTTGGGGCAGGAACTCATCCCCGACCCGGAGTGGGCACTCCACCCTTTTCCGGCTGAGAACCATGGCCTCAGATTTGGAGGTGCTGATCCTCATTCCCGCTGCTTCACACTCGGCTGCGAACCACTCCAGTGCGAGCTGGAGGCCCTCACCCGATGAAACCAACAGAACCACATCATCCACAAAAATCAGAGATGAGATTCTGAGGCCACCAAAGCGAAAGCCCTCCGCCACTTGGCTGCGCCTAGAAATCCTGTCCATAAAAATTATGAACAGAACCGGAGACAAAGGGCAGCCCAGCCCATCACCCACCGAGAACGAGTCCGACTTATTGCCGGCAATGCGAACCAAGCTCTTGCAACGGTTGTATAGGGATCGAATGGCCCGTAGCAATGGGTCAGACACCCCATACTCCCGCAACACCTCCCACAGGACACCCCGAGGGACACGGTCGAATGCCTTCTCCAAGTCCACAAAACACATGTAGACTGGTTGGGCAAACTCCCATGCACCCTCAAGTATCCTCGAGAGGATAAAGAGCTGGTCCAGTGTTCCGCGACCAGGATGAAAACCGCATTGTTCCTCCTGTATCCGAGGTTCGACTAGCGGACGAACTCTCCTTTCCAGCACCCTGGCATAGACTTTCCCAGGGAGGCTGAGGAGTGTGATCCCCCTGTAGTTGGAACACACCCTCCGGTCCCCCTTCTTAAAGATGGGGACCACCATCCCGGTCTGCCAGTCCACGGGTACTGCCCCTGATCTCCACGCAACATTGCAGAGGCGTGTCAACCAGGACAGCCCTACAACGTCCAGAGCCTTCAGGAACTCGGGGCGGACCTCATCAACACCAGGGGCTCTGCCACCAAGAAGTTGTTTAACTGCCTCAGTGACCTCGCCCCCGGAAATTGGCGGGTCATTCCCCGCCTGCTTCCGACTCTGCTTCCTCCTCGGAAGACGTGTCAGTGGGATTAAGGAGGTCCTCGAAGTATTCCTTCCACCGCCTGACAGTTTTCTCAGTCGACGTCAGCAGCGCTCCGCCACAGTATACACAGTGCAGGTAGAGCACCTCTTTCCCCTCCTGAGACGCCTGACGGTTTGCCAGAATCTCTTCGAGGCAGTCCGAAAGTCTTTTTCCATGGCCTCTCCGAACTTCTCCCACACCCGAGTTTTTGCTTCAGCCACTGCCCGAGCCGCATTCCGCTTGGCCTGTCGATACCTGTCGGCTGCCTCCGGAGTCCCACAGGCTAACCAAGCCCGATAGGACTCCTTCTTCAGCCTGGTGGCTCCCTTCACCTCTGGTGTCCACCATTTGGTTCGGGGATTACCACCACGGCAGGCAAACACATTGTCATTTTTTTCTTTTTACTCATGTTGCATTAATCAACAGCATTTGCAGCTATAATGTTAGAGTTTCCTAGTGAATTTTCTGATGCATGTGAATATATAGAAGAAATCTACTTCCTCTCATTCACTGTAGCTATATTGCAGACAGCATATATGCTGCAGAAAGGCTGGAAATGGAAACTAGCTGTAGCTGGTAAAGGTTCACTATGTTTTCGTAAACGAAAGTTCCCTAACTTTTTTTTTATTTAAACTAAATAATTGCAATGCTGTTTATGCTTTATTCACATAAAAGGCTGCCCACATTATTTGACTCACAATCCCCAGTAAAAGCTTTAATCAGTGCTTCTGCTGTGATCCTACTCATGGCTATGGGGATAACACTATTAAGAAATAAAATGTATTGAAACAGATCTGCTTACTTAGATACCTGCAGCACAGAGCTAATGTCCATAGTTTACAAAATAGTTTTTATTAAATCAAATACTGCCTCAGTGACCTCGCCCCCGGAAATTGGCGGGTCATTCCCCGCCTGCTTCCGACTCTGCTTCCTCCTCGGAAGACGTGTCAGTGGGATTAAGGAGGTCCTCGAAGTATTCCTTCCACCGCCTGACAGTTTTCTCAGTCGACGTCAGCAGCGCTCCGCCACAGTATACACAGTGCAGGTAGAGCACCTCTTTCCCCTCCTGAGACGCCTGTCGGTTTGCCAGAATCTCTTCGAGGCAGTCCGAAAGTCTTTTTCCATGGCCTCTCCGAACTTCTCCCACACCAGAGTTTTTGCTTCAGCCACTGCCCGAGCCGCATTCCGCTTGGCCTGTCGATACCTGTCGGCTGCCTCCGGAGTCCCACAGGCTAACCAAGGCCGATAGGACTCCTTCTTCAGCCTAGTGGCTCCGTTCACCTCTGGTGTCCACCATTTGGTTTGGGGATTACCACCACGGCAGGCAAACACATTGTCATTTTTTTCTTTTTACTCATGTTGCATTAATCAACAGCATTTGCAGCTATAATGTTAGAGTTTCCTAGTGAATTTATTTATACTGAGTTTGAGCAAACCTTAAGCTTGATGCAGACTACTTCTAACAATTATCCACCTCACATCATAACTGACTAAGATGCTTCTTCATATTAATATTATATCTGTCATGGTCCTGGGTCGTTGACCCAGCGTTTTGTGTTTTGTGATTAATTCCCTCTGTTCTAGTTATTCTGTGTCCTCCCCCCTTGTGTCCGGTTCGGGTTCTAGATTTCCTGTTTTGTTCTGAAAGTCTGTGTCTGTTGTCATTGTGTTCAGCTTGTGTCCTCCAGTCATCATGTGTATTCAGATCAGCTGTTCTTCCCTCCTGTGTGCGATTACCCGATTACCTTGTGTGTGTGTATATATAGTGGGTGTCGGTCTGTGTTCGTTGTCAGCTCGTCTGTGTTTCTTGGTATCCTGGTCCTTGGTCTGCGTCTCTCTGCTCCGCTCTCCGTTTTGTAAGATTTCAGGTTTGCTCTTTAGTTTCTCCCAGTTTAGGTTTCCGTTTGTAATTACTCGTGCTTCATTGCCTGTTTTTGCCACTACCACCCTGTAAATAAAACGTCATTCGTATCATCAGTTTGCTGCATTTTGGGTCCTCCTTTTCCTCCACACCACACGGCTCCCTCCCCCAGCCGTGACAATATCATTATTAATATTATCATCTTTTTCTTTCTATATTATAACAATAGTATATTACAATATTTTATTAGTGTATACCACTATACTACTACTGAGCCAATTTAATAGTTAGGATCATCTTACTCAGCAAACAGATAATTTAGAATTCATTCAATCTGCACAGATTTGCTTTTTCTCTGAACAGGTTTGTGCCTACTTTTTTAGACTGGTCTTCTGTTTGCCTCGTCTCAGATCCAACCTTCGGTCACATTCGTTCTCTCTGTTGCATGGCGAACCAGGCAGTTTATTATAATATATTATTTATATTTTATTTTGTATCCATCAAGGGCTTCGGGTGATCTGCAGTTTCACCATTTCCCAAGCTGGAGACATTTACCTTTTCACACACTTTCCTTGGCTGAACAATGACACAGCCTTAATGTACCTTATGCATCTCTCTATTTAATTTAATAGGTTTTTGTGCGAATTATTTCCTTTTATTCATTCTATACATTCTGGGCATGGTCGTCATGCCAACTATGTTTCATTGTTAATATCAGTATACAGGTTGTTATCCTTGCTATTATTAGTTTCAATACGTTAAAGATAAGTTCTAATGGAATTTTGCCTTTGTTTATTTTATTTTTGTACTTCTTATATTTATATCTATTTGGTGGGGTCTGCTTCCAATCTTTTTAAACTACTTTGATCTCTAGTTTTCACTTAATAAGGGATTTGTCAGTCGCTGCACTGTAGTGTGACCTGATGCTGATTTTACTATTAAAGTATCTTCTGAGAATTGCACTTCCTGTGGTTTTCTATTCAAAACGGTTTTACATGCTCCTGTGTCACATAACATCTGCACTGGTTGGCCATTAACATATACTGTCAGTGTAGGTTTGCCTTCTACTTCAGAAACTAATTGATGGACATTAAATACTTCTGCGTCACTTTTGTCATTTTCATTTGGCTTTTTCTCATTTAGTCATTCATTTGAGTATTGTCGTTTGTCCATTTTATGTCTGCAATCTCTGGCGAAATGCCCTTCCTTGCCACAGTTCCAGCACGTATTATCTCTTTCTTCACTTCTTTCGTCTGTCTGTTCTACGTATCTCTGGCCCTGTCTTTTACCTCTGCCTCTTTATTTTTCTTTTCTTGTTTCTTTTGTTTATTCTCACATCGTCTATCTGCCTCTCGCTTCCATACTTGGAAGTATTCTAATTCTTGCGTGCGTTTTTCTTTTTTCTTTAAATCTTTTGCTTCTCCTACTTCTTTTAGTAGGGCTTCTTTCACTTGTGTTAATGCTCAGGGGCTGGATTTCTCCATCTTTGTACACTAATTTGTCCGGCGCCTGGACATTTCTTTTCTAACCACTGCTCGTCAGCAGTAAACTTGGTGGGCTGATTACTCATTATGACAGAACTGCAGAGCCTTCTCTGGTATGAGACTTTTGGGAGTGGTTACTAACATGCCCTTCTCCTCCACGCTATTCGTGGAGCGGTGTCAGTTTTATGAGACAGAACTCAACCGTTCTCCCTTGTCACCAGTACTTTGGCTACTGACAGGAAATAAAATAACAATAACAGTGAGAGTGATTCAGCAGCGTATTGTGCTGTTTAAATCAATTCACTCTCAACACACAGAAAACACAAACATTTATTATACAGTCGCGCAGATCCTTTCGGCAGATCAGTCCTACAGACCCGTGCGGTGGGTGAGCCCTAATTTGAAATCCTTTCGGCGGATTAGTCCTATTTTACAGATCCGTGCAGTGGATCAGACTAGTTAAACCCTTTCGGTGGGTGAGTACTAAATTCGTTTTACGCGAGTGTAAGTGAGTGGTTTCTTTACCTCCCCAAGATTCTCTGGCTATGTTGGAGGTCAGCCACTGGATCCCAGTGTCGTGGACCACTGATAAGAACACCGGCCAGGACCCGAATTTTAACGTCCCTGGACTTTCACTCCTTCCTGGAGGAGGCTGTCGACAGACTTCGGTGCGGGCTCTCCACGACGGCAGGATACAGTGTACATCTCTGTTTGGAGTCACAACAATACAGTTGTTGTATCCTTCTCCAGCTCGGAGGACCAAGAAAATGTGAGGAGAAAACTCTTAGGATGCAAGAAACACAGACTCAAAGATTTTACATGTACATGGGCGATGCCCCGACACGGTCCGATCTGTTCTGCACTAACGTGTGCACAACAGATGTGACACAGAGAGAATCGCGCCGGGCTGTCAGTACATTCTTTATTTATTACTCAAACAACAATAGGCGTGGCATGTATAGAATTCAATAACAACTCCTTAAAAGGAAAAACCGTTAGCTTATCTGTTGAAACAGGAGGTAGCTGTTTAGCTGTCACAGCACATATTTTCTGCACACAATGTCTCACTTCCCTTTCCTGCAGTTGTACAACTCATAAGCTCTTCTTCCTTTAAATGAAGTTACAAATTAAACATGACAAAAACTCAAAATCTTCCAACAGCAATTTAGATTTTTGTCACACTACGACCTGGGTTTGCCTCTTATCTGTATTTAATTTTATTTAATTATAATAACTGTATGTGATGGCATGCCACACATGGTAAGCTCCACACCTCACCACCAGTTGATTCACAGTTAATTTAGAATAGAATAGAATAGAATAGAATTCAACTTTATTGTCATTGCACATGCACAGGTACAGGGCAACGAAATGCAGTTTGCATCCATCCAGAAGTGCTTTAGTCATATAGATATATTACAATATATCTATATCACTATATTACAATATATTTACAGTCACTACTTTAATATATTCTACTTATTGTTCAATATTGTTTCTTTATTAAATGTATTTATTTTTCTATGACACCTTCCAATGTTTATATGGCGTGCACACATGTTAACACTGCAAGGTCAAAGTTCTGTTTTGTTATATTAATATATCTTTCTTTGTTTGAGTTACCTGGGATTTGGATTCTCCTCCTGTCTGGCAAAAGGTGTGGCAAAGGGCTGGGAGAGCTAAAGTACCACTGACAGCCTAATTGGATAGAACCACATGCTTCATTGCTTGTGGGGTGTTTCATGTTTGTTTAATTGTTTTGTATTAGTTGGTTATATGGCAGCCATTTTGTTTTCCCCCGTGTGTGTCATTTGGTTTAGCTAAACCAGTATTTAAGTTCCCCCGTGTGTCATTTCAGCAGGTCAGTTTATCTTATGTTTGTGTGAGATTTTGTTAATTGTTATCTTGAGTTTAGTCTATTTAGTTGACCTCTTTTATTGGCCTGCCTGTTTAAGTTTTGGCTTTGTTAAATATATTTTCATATTTTTGGGTCAATAAAACCCCTTTTTTTAATTAAACACCTGTGTCCTTTATGCTTTATTGCTTGGTCCCTGACACTGTACAATACTCTGTTTTTGGTAACTATTGCCCCTCCATCCATTTTCTTCCGCTTATCCGGCGCCGGGTCGCGGGGGCAGCAGCCCAAGCAGAGAAGCCCAGACTTCCCTCTCCCCAGCCACCTCCTCCAGCTTATCCGGGGAAACACCAAGGCGTTCCCAGGCCAGCTGAGAGATATAATGTCTCCAGCATGTCCTGACTCTGCCCCGGGGCCTCCTCCCGGTTGGACATGCCTGGAAAACCTCACCCAGGAGCCGCCCAGGGGGCATCCTTGTCAGATGCCCAAACCACCTCAACTGGCTCTCGATGTGGAGGAGCAGCGGCTCTACTCTGAGCCTCTCCCGAATGGCAAAATTTCTCACCCTATCTCTAAGGGAGAGGCCAGCCACCCTTCAGAGGAAGCCCATTTCCACCGCTTGTATTCGCGATCTCGTTCTTTCGGTCACTACCCACAGCTCGTGACCATAGGTGAGGGTAGTGGTGTAGATCGACCAGTAAATTGAGAGCTTCACTTTTACACTCAGCTCTCTCTTCACCACAACAGACCGGTACAGCATCACTGCAGCCGCTGCACCAATACGTCTGTCGATCTCCCGCTCCCTTCTCCCATCACTCGCGAACAAGACCCTGAGATACTTAAACACCTCCACTTGGGGCAGGGTTTCGTCCCTGACCCGGAGTGGGCACTCCACCCTTTTCCGGCTGAGAACCATTGCCTCAGATTTGGAGGTGCTGATTCTCATTCCCACCACTTCACACTCGGCTGTGTGAAGTGACAAGGCAAGCTGGAGGCCATCACCTGATGAAGCCAACAGGACCACATCATCTGCAAAAATCAGAGATGAGATCCTGAGACCACCGAATTGAAAGCCTTTCGCCACTTGGCTACGCTTAGAAATTCTGTCCATAAAAATTATGAACAGAATCGGTGAAAAAGGGCAGCCCTGGCGGAACCCATCACCCACCAGGAACAAGTCCGACTTATTGCCGGCTATGCAAACCAAGCTCTTGCAACGGTCGTATAAGGACTGAATGGCCCGTAGCAATGGGCCATTCAGTCCTCATACTCCCAGAGCACCCCTCACAAGACCCTCGTGGGGTCCTGTGAGCACCCCCCACAGGACCCCCCGAGGGACACGGTCGAATGCCTTCTCCAAGTCCACAACTTGTAGACTGGTTGGGCAAACTCCCATGCACCCTCGAGAATCGTCGAGAGGATAAAGAGCTGGTCCAGTGTTCTACAACCAGGACGAAAACCGCATTGTTCCGCCTGTATCCGAGGTTCAACTAATGGAAGGAATCTCCTCTCCAGCACCCACCTTTCCCAGGGATGCTGAGGAGTGTGATCCCCCTGCAGTTGGAACACACCTTCCAGTCCCCTTTCTTAACTATGGGGACCACCACCCCGGTCTGCCAGACCAGGGGTACTGCCCCAGATCTCCACGCAGCATTCGCAGTGTCAACCAAGACAGCCCTACAACATCCAGAGCCTTCAGGAACTCGGGGCGGACCTCGTCCACCCCAGGGGCTCTGCCACCAAGGAGTTGTTTAACTGCCTCAGTGACCTTGTCCCCAGAGATTGGCGGATCATCCCCTTCGTCCCCAGACTCTGTTTCCGCCACGGAAGATGGGCCAGTGGGATTGAGGAGGTCCTCAAAGTATTCCTTCCACTGCCTGACAATTTTCTCAGTCGAAGTCAGCAGCACCACTCGCACTATGCACAGTGCAGGTAGAACACCGCTTTCCCCTCCTGAGTCGCCCGACGGTTTGCCAGAATCTCTTCGAGGCAGTTTGAAAGTCTTTTTCCATGGCCTCTCCGAACTCCTCCCACACCGCATTCCGCTTGGCCTGTCGGTACCTATCAGTTGTCTCCAGAGTCCCACAGGCTAACCAAGCCCGGTAGGACTCCTTCTTCAGCTTGGTGGCTCCCCTCACCTCTGATGGCCACCATTTGGTTTGGGGATAACCACCACGACGGGCACCAATTACCTTGCTCAGTGCAGCGGCTTCGGCAATGGAGGTGCTGAACATGGTCCATTTGTAATCAATGTCCCCAGTCTCCCTCGGAATGCTGTTGAAGCTCTGCCGGAGGTGTGAGTTGAAGATCTCGCGGACCGGGGCCTCTGCTAGACGTTCACAGCACACCCTCACTGTATGTTTGGGTGTGCCAGGTCTGTCCAGCGTCTTCGCTCACCACCTGATCCAACTCACCACCAGGTGGTGATCAGTTGACAGCTCAGCCCCTCTGTCCAAAACATGTGGCCTCAAAATCGATCATCGACCTGTGGCCTAGAGTGTCCTAGTGCCACGTGCACTTATGGACACTCATATGTGAAGAGAAAATCTCCATCCCGGTTTCCCTCCAAGGCGTGAGCACCGATAAGCAGAGTTTTGTCCTTTCCTTATAAGATTCCTAATTATTCAAAGTAACACTCAGGTATGCCGCTCAGCTGGGTTAGTTACGACGTCGGGAGCAGCTTGGGAGAACAAGGAAACACAGACTGCTTCAGGTTGCCTTCCCAAATCGACTCAAAGGTTTATTTATCATACAACAGCTTATATAGAGGAAAAAGGTTCGTGTGTCAGCAGGTTCTCAGTTCAAACCGGTACAGACCAAATAAGGAAACGTCTTCCTGCCTTCTGAGCAAAGAAGTATCCTTTGTGTAGTTTATCTCTTCAGTTACAATTTATGATCATCCCAGCAAAATACACTCCTAGACATAGAATACAGAGTTCTTTCATTAGTGAATTCTGAAACAAACCACCTGGCTTTTTAACAAGCTCTTTTCTAAAAGATAAGGAAGGGAGGATGGGAGTAAGGAAGTGGTCTCGTCTCTGTGGTATTTTCGACCTTGGGGTACCAGCCTGTGATTCTTACACATCAATTCTTGGGTCACAGAGAAAGAGAAAAACAACTAGTAAATGGGCCTTATTGAGTAACAGTTTTCACTACAAAACAATATCCTGTAAATGCTACCATGGTATCAAAATATCACAACAGTTCTCTCCTTTTATCATGAAATGATAACATAGTATAAAGACAGAATGTAATAACATAATCTAAAGACAAATCATAAATGTGAAGTAAATCATAAATGTGAAACAAATCATAAATGTGACTGGTCTCGTCTTGGATAATCGAGTAATTCTCAATCTAATGCTCAATACAGACATCAGGATCATCATTGATGACATCTGACACATAATCTGGGCCGTTAGCTCCTGCTCTAGGGGGTGCATAAAATGGTTTATTAGTGGCGTCTATGTTGTCATTTACTGATTTTAGGGAGCGTGAGGAGTACATTAAGTAGGTGTCTTGCAAAATAGAGCATGAGGTATCGTCAGCAAAATATGACCTGCAGAGATGTGAACATGGTTGCAGTTTACAATACAAAATAGCAAAGAAAAATCCTAAAGTTAATGCGATAGATATAATAAATAACCTAAATATATAAGAAAAAGCACAGTTCTTCAGTCGTCTCCTGGCCTGGTCCCAGGTTCGAGAGACATTGAATAAGCGCTGTGTCATGACAATGGGCATTTCATTTTCTCCATTATCAGGATGAAATGAGTCTGGCTTTATCAGATTAGACATCATGTGGTACTCTTGGCTTTCTTTTCCTGCTGGATGCTCGAGTACCTTGTTTTTGTTCAGGTGAAGCATCAAAGAGCTCTCTGAGTCTTGGCTCTCTCAGGCTTTGTGTGTTAATCAGTGATTGCGTGTGTGTAGGTGGATTGGATCCGGGCGCTGGCTCGCCTGAGATGTCATCTACCCGTGTGTGTTTATTTGTTCTGGTTCCCGGCGCTGGCCCGCCTGAGTCGTCGTCTGCTTGATCCGACGCCTGAGATGGTCTGATTGGGCTGGTCTTAACCCTGCTGGCGTGTATCCACTGAGGTTGTCCGTCCGTAAGGATGCTGGTTCTCGTCACTGCCAGTACAGCCTGGGGGCTGGAAAACGCGGCCTCCCCGAGTGTCCTTGGTTTTAGCGACTTCACCAACACCGCATCTCCTGGTCTCCACTGGTGCGTTGGAGCTGTGGGGGGGAGAGGCTGGGAGAGACAAACTTTCTGATAGTTATTATTCAGTGTTTCTACCAGATTGTGAACATAGTCGGACAATGCAGTATCTACATCACCTTCTAATAGCGGTGCCCCTCTGGAAGCTGACCATGGTGTTGGAAATGGTCTTCCCATGATTATTTCAAATGGAGATAATTTGGTTGCTGCAGATGGAGTCATTCTAATCTCGCAGAGGACTTGAGGAAGTAATTTGATCCAGGTCATTCCTGTTTCTATCATTGCTTTAGTCAGGTGATTTTTTATGGTCCTATTCATTCTTTCTACAACTCCTGAACTCTGAGGGTGGTATGGCACATGATATTTCCAGTCTATTCCTAAAGTTTTAGCACACTTTTGAATTACTTCTGATGTAAATGAGGGTCCTCTATCACTGTTAATCTGGTGAGGTATTCCAAATCTGGGTATTATTTCATTGCACAACTTTTGACAGACTACTTGTGCAGTTTCTTTTGAGGTTGGATAAGCTTCTACCCATTTACTAAATTGATCCACTATTACCAGTAAGTACTTGATGCTTCCTTGTGCTGGCATGTGTGTAAAATCAATTTGTAATGTATGAAATGGAAAATCTGGTTGTGGTAAATGCTGATGTTTTGCTTTTGGTTTTCCTACATTAGTTCGTGCACATGTTAGACAGGTTGCTAATATGCTTTTTGCTGCATGCAATGTTTTTTCAATTACAAATCTTGATTTTATTGCTGCAATAACCCCTCTTTGTCCGACATGACTCACGCCGTGAAAATGTCGGACAAGGACTGGCAGCAGGGAAGACGGGAGGGCAATCAAACCCTCAAGATTTTTGTATAAGCCATCTCTGTCATCTAAGGTACAGTCATTATTCTCCCAATAGGTGTAATCACATGCAGAGGCTTGCTCTTGTATGAATTTTAAATCAACATTTGTGTCTAAATAGTCTGGGAGTGTAACAAGTGGCAGCTGTAGGGGCACAGATAATACTTCCTGTGGAGGTGGGAGCTGCGACGCAGCTGCAGCCTTGGCAGTCACGTCTGCTAGGGCATTACCTGTTGCTTCGTCTGTGTCAGCTGTACTGTGTCCTTTTGTTTTTACAACTGCAACGGCCGATGGTAGCTGTATAGCCTGCAAAAGTCTTTGCACAAGATCAGAATTAGCAATCGGTTTTCCATCAGCAGATCTAAATCCTCTTTGTCTCTACAATGTGCCAAAGTCATGCACAACGCCAAACGCATAGCGGCTGTCTGTGTAAATTGTCACACGCCTATCCACATGGAGCTCACAAGCGCGTATTAAAGCCATGAGCTCTGCTTTTTGTGCTGAGTGAAATGGTAATGAGTGAGCCTCTAGTATGATGTCAGGCAATGTCACTACTGAATAGCCACAAAGAAATGAGTTGTCATTCGGCCTTGAACAGGACCCGTCCACATAAACCGTGGCTGAGTCTGGGATAGCTGTTTGCTCTAGATCTGGACGTGGTGCTGTGGATTCCTGTATACGTGTCATGCAGTCATGAACGTCAAGCCTGTCTGAGCCATCCTGTCGGTCAGAAGAACACAGCATACGGATCAATAAATGTGCTGGCGAATCAGGTGTGCTGCTCGCTTTTATGATGAGGTTTGCTGTGGAGGTCAGTGTAGCTTCATAACCTGAGCGACGTTGTGCAGTCATATGTTGTGTAGTTGTGTTTGCTAGAATGGTCGTGACCTGGTGATTGGTGTGTAGAATAGTGTCATGTGAGAGTGTGAGCTTCTCGCAGTCCCTTATCATGATAGAGCAAGCTGCTACTGCCCTCAGGCAGGCCGGCATTCCCTGAACAACCACGGACAGCACCTTGAATAGAAGGCTACTGGACGGTAGCCACTGCCATGCTCTTGGGCCAGTACACCTGTGCAGGTTGACAACAGTCACGCAGAATGTGGTCATGAAAAGAACAGTCTGGTATCCACTGCCTGCAATAGTTCACCATGCCTAAGAAGGACAGCATTTCCTTCTGTGTAGTAGGCCGAGGGACGGAGGTCACAGCTTTGACCCTGTCTGCAGTCATGGAACGTTTTCCGTGAGACAGTGTAAATCCCAAATATTGAACAGAAGTCTGACAGTACGGCATTTTCTTTGCTGATGCTTTCGTGGCCAGTCTGTTGGAGGTGCTGGAGAAGCATGTGTGTAGCAGTTTGACATAGTTCCTCACTCGGAGCACAGAGGAGGAGGTCATCCACATACTGGATCAGGGTGCAGCCCTCAGGAGGAGTAAAGCTGTCCAGGGTAGCACGGACCACCATTGAGAAAGCAGCAGGGCTGTCTACCATGCCTTGGGGCAAACGGGTCCAAGTGTACTGCTTATTTCTATGTGTGAATGCAAATAACGGCTGTGTGTCTTCATGCACAGGTACTGAGAAAAAGGCAGAGCATAAATCCACCACGGTAAAATGTGTAGCTATGGATGGAATGCATGTCAATATGCTGGGAACGTCTGAGAGGTGGCAGAGGCATAATGACTGCATTAATTTGCCTTAAATTTTGTGTGAAACGCCATACGCCAGGTTTGTTAGGCTTTGGCACAGGATTGACAGGAGTGTGGGCTTTATTACTCCTGTAGTCAATAAATCTCCTATGATGACATCTAGAGCTGCGGCTTTTTCGGTGGAAATGGGATATTGCTTGACATATACTGGCTTGTTGCATTTCATGAGCTGTGCGTGATGAGGCGTAAAGTCAATATAAGGTAGGTTAGATCTATGTGTCGACATGGTTTAGTTATGTCGTAACCTATGTCTGAGTTATGTGACAAAACCACTGTTTGACCTTCACTTGTGTGAGCAGTTATCATGTTGTTGAATAGTGTGAGAGAAACAAAAGTGTGGCTTGTTGTATTTGTACACGTTTTTTTTTTTTGGCACAGTGTGTGACATAGAGTACCGGACAAAAAGGATGTTGAGTTCATTCTCTGCTGAGGCGTCCAGCTGACACAGAGGCTGTTCCTTCTCCATCAGGTCGGTACATAGGGCAGAGAAAACATAAGCTGTTATCAGTGTCAGCAAACATTTCACCCTTTGTGTTAAATTAAATACACAAATTCATTTTTGCTCTGGGTGTCTGCGGCTGCTGGAAAACTGAGCTAAATTTGCACCTCTAGCTTGTCTACCTTGTGGATTGTAAGGCTGCTTAGATGTGGAGCCAGTATTGCGTGCTTCCCGTTGTTGCCAGTTACCTTGACTGGAAGAGCTCTGCTGACGCCTAGTGGCAGGAACTGGTCCTGTGTTTTGTGGTTGAGACCTATGTGCTGCTGATTTGCATTCCCTCCTCCAGTGTCCTATTTTTCCACAATAAAAACATACGTCTCTACTCTTATCTTTCCGTCCTCTGAAACTTCCTTGCTGTGCTGGAGCAGATCCTGCATACATCATTTTTTCACTTTCCTCTGAGCCTTCAACATCAAAATTCAACATTATCTTAACACTTTTAGCTTTTGTGGTAGTAGGAAAAAGGTCTGCACTAGCCTTCAGTTTTACTGACCTGTTTTCTGGCGATAATCGTTCGGGATAGGGCTCCGGAAATAAATTAGAATGTATTGAACTTACAGTTCTTAAGTTGTAAACAAAGTCAGTCACGTAAGTACTTCCGCATGTTCTGGTTACGTAATCATGGAAGTCTTCACCGATTCGCGGACGTGAGTTGCACGTGACCGGAAGTGGGAGGCGTACTGAGCCGTTATTTTTATATTTTATTTTTTTTGGTTTTACAGTTAATTTCGATTTTTTCTCGGACCTGTCTGTGGTCTTTGAATTATTCTGACCCATGTTCAGTGATTTCCAGAGGGGTTTACACGCTTTGAAGGATTTATGTTAGTATTTTGCTGTGGCACAGCTGAGGTTACTTTAAATTTATTGCTAGCAATTTTTGTTTGGGTGAGCAACTTCTCACTTAACGAGCAACTTCTCGCAATACAACAGGCAACTCCCTGTGTCTTTCTGCTTTTAATTTACTTTATTCGGGGACTAAGGAAGTCGTCAGTGTATCTCTCTGGATCACTAAGTGAAACTTCGTCAGCATATCCCGTTTTTATGGGTCGATCACTGAGAGAGGTATAATACGGTCTTTATATAAATATGAAAGACGCATATTTACCTTCGTCAGCGATCCCACTTCTGGACACCAAATTGAAGGGAAAATCTCCGTCCCGGTTTCCCTCCAAGGCGTGAGCACCGATAAGCAGAGTTTTGTCCTTTCCTTATAATACTCCTAATTATTCAAAGTAACACTCAGGTATGCCGTTCAGCTGGGTTAGTTACGACATCGGGAGCAGTTAGGAGAACAAAGCGATACAGAGACTGTTCAGGTTGCTTTCCCACAATCAACTCGAAGGTTTATTCATCAGACAACAGTTTATATAGAAGAAAAAAAGGTTCGTGTGTCAGCAGGTTCTCAGTTCAAACCGGTACAGACCAAATAAGGAAACGTCTTCCTGCCTTCTGAGCAAAGAAGTATCCTTTGTGTAGTTTATCAGTTCAGCTACAATTTTATGATCATCCCAGCAAAATACACTCCTAGACATAGAATACAGAGTTCTTTCATTAGTGAATTCTGAAACGAACCACCTGGCCTTTAACAAGCTCTTTTCTAAATCATAAGGAAGGGAGGATGGGAGTAAGGAAGTGGTCTCGTCTCTGTGGTATTTTCGACCTTGGGGTACCAGCCTGTGAGTCTTACACATCAATACATGGGTCAGAGAGAAAGAGAAAAACAACTAGTAAATGGGCCTTATTGAGTAACAGTTCTCCTGTATAATATTACTACAAAACAATATCCTGTAAATGCTAACCGTAGTATCAAAATATCGCAACACACACAATTATGGATGATCACCATATTAGAGCACTTTGTTCTCGCACTGCAGGCCTACTTGTTGTTCCTAGGGTATTTAAAAGTAGAATGGGAGGGAGAGCCTTCAGTTTTCAGGCCCCTCTTCTGTGGAACCAGCTTCCAGTTTGGATTCGGGAGACAAACACAATCTCTACTTTTAAGATTAGGCTTAAAACTTTTCTTTTTGCTAAAGCATATAGTTAGGGCTGGACCAGGTGACCCTGAATCCTCTCTTAGTTATGCTGCAATAGACGTAGGCTGCCGGGGATTCCCATGATGCGTTGAGTTTTTCCTTTCCAGTCACTTTCTCACTCACTACAGGGAGTGCAGAATTATTAGGCAAATGAGTATTTTGTCCACATCATCCTCTTCATGCATGTTGTCTTACTCCAAGCTGTATAGGCTCGAAAGCCTACTACCAATTAAGCATATTAGGTGATGTGCATCTCTGTAATGAGAAGGGGTGTGGTCTAATGACATCAACACCCTATATCAGGTGTGCATAATTATTAGGCAACTTCCTTTCCTTTGGCAAAATGGGTCAAAAGAAGGACTTGACAGGCTCAGAAAAGTCAAAAATAGTGAGATATCTTGCAGAGGGATGAAGCAGTCTCAAAATTGCAACGCTTCTGAAGCGTGATCTTCGAACAATCAAGCGTTTCATTCAAAATAGTCAACAGGGTCGCAAGAAGCGTGTGGAAAAACCAAGGCACAAAATAACTGCCCATGAACTGAGAAAAGTCAAGCGTGCAGCTGCCAAGATGCCACTTGCCACCAGTTTGGCCATATTTCAGAGCTGCAACATCACTGGAGTGCCCAAGAGCACAAGGTGTGCAATACTCAGAGATATGGCCAAGGTAAGAAAGGCTGAAAGACGACCACCACTGAACAAGACACACAAGCTGAAACGTCAAGACTGGGCTAAGAAATATCTCAAGACTGGTTTTTCTAAGGTTTTATGGACTGATGAAATGAGAGTGAGTCTTGATGGGCCAGATGGATGGGCCCGTGGCTGGATTGGTAAAGGGCAGAGAGCTCCAGTCCGACTCAGACGCCAGCAAGGTGGAGGTGGAGTACTGGTTTGGGCTGGTATCATCAAAGATGAGCTTGTGGGGCCTTTTTGGGTTGAGGATGGAGTCAAGCTCAACTCCCAGTCCTACTGCCAGTTTCTGGAAGACACCTTCTTCAAGCAGTGGTACAGGAAGAAGTCTGCATCCTTCAAGAAAAACATGATTTTCATGCAGGACAATACTCCATCACACGCGTCCAAGTACTCCACAGCGTGGCTGGCAAGAGAGGGTATAAAAGAAGAAAAACTAATGACATGGCCACCTTGTTCACCTGATCTGAACCCCATTGAGAACCTGTGGTCCATCATCAAATGTGAGATTTACAAGGAGGGAAAACATTGGTTTCACTGGTAAAAATAAATAATTGAAATGGGTATATATTTGTTTTTTGTTAAGTTGCCTAATAATTATGCACAGTAATAGTCACCTGCACACACAGATATCCCCTTAAAATAGCTAAAACTAAAAACAAACTAAAAACTACTTCCAAAAACATTCAGCTTTGATATTAATGAGTTTTTTGGGTTCATTGAGAACATGGTTGTTGTTCAATAATAAAATTATTCCTCATAAATACAACTTGCCAAATAATTCTGCACTCCCTGTATGTGTTAATAGACCTCTCTGCGTTGAATCATATCTGTCTCTCTTCCACAGCATGTCTTTATCCTGTTTTCCTTCTCTCACGGCAACCGGTCGCAGCTAAGTGCTTGCTCATAGGGGGTCATATGATTGTTGGGCTTTTCTCTGTATCTACTGTACAATATAAAGCGCCTTGAGGCGACTTTTGTTGTGATTTGGCGCTATATAAATGTGGCAGGACGAGGTGGAAATAAAGTAAATACTCTTCACAGTTTTAAAAAGACAACGCCACCCTGGGAATTTCACCCAGAGAATACTGGAAGTAACACTAAATCACCCAAAAAGGCACTTAGGTTCGCTATACTCAGTCCAGAGACGAGGTTCAATGATAAACAAATTGACCATTTATTAATAATTATTTAAAACACCATATAAAAGCACAATCATAAATATTCAAGTACAAATATGCTTAAAAAGGTATTCAGAGCTGAGGCTTACCAGTGGAGGGGCAGGGATGCCACACACAAACTAAAGAAAGAAAACACACCAAAACACAAGTGCAGCACACTATCACACACTCACACTAATAAACTAAACAAGGCAGGTGTGTACACTCAAGGGATCCCACCACCAAGGCACCCTAGTCTCCTCCACGTCGGCACTCCGCATCTGAATAAAAGAAACAAAGAAAATTGTAATATATTACAACAAACTAATGTGTAGCGCCGGGGGATAACCCAACTGCAGGACCACACTGGTGATCTACAGCTAGAAAAAGGGCCTCCCACCAGTGGTGTAACAAAAAAATCCAAACTACAAATCAAAAACAATAAAACAACATACAATCTGGGTAAAACACTAAAATCTGGAGCAAACGGAATCGCCGTACTGCTCCAACTTGCCGTCCACACGACGACACGTTAACAGTCAATCAATATGCACGCCAGCTGACTCCGATAACCGGCATGCATATGGCCGTTGTCCACGCCGACGTCCACTGTAAAAGCTGACAGCAGCAGGGAAAGAAATCTCGCAACGGGAACAGACGGTAAAAGCACAGCAAGGCAAAGCAGCAGCACTTCAGTTCGCGTAGCTTGGCGCAAAACTAAGGCCCACACTTCCTGCGAAGCATAATAAATAATTACTATAAAAGAACAATAGAAGGCAGAGAGCGTAACAAAAGTTGATTACGTACCAAGTAAGCCGTGTCATAGAACGTAAGCAGAATAGCTCAGAGGAAGCTTCTATAGCTACGACCAGCCGCGATGGAGGCTTCAGAAGAGTAACCCGCAAATGATCTCTACCACACCAAAGGGAAGTCAGGTGACCAAAAAGGAGATCACAGGCAAGCGACCCAGGGACACTCAAATGGCCACTATTTATACCAGCGCCCCCTAATGTGCCGGGCTGAAAGTGGGTTGGACCGAGGGATAACATTTATCCTGCCACATAAATAAAATTGAATTGAATTGGATTGATTATAATTATGATATTTAAAAAAAAAAACACACACACTGTATTTTAAAGAACATACATTAAGAAACAGATGATATTAGATTTATATTTTAAATATGACAAAATGTTTATTTTACAGCAGCAAAATTATTTTATCTCTACAGTTTAAAAATTTAATAAACTTTCTGCCTGTACAGAGTGGATAGTCAAACATACATTATTTTATATTTATTATTTATTTTTGTATTCTTTTTACTGTATTATTATGGCTCTAGTAATAAATAATAAGGGAAGAATTCTGGATCAGCACCATGATGGAAACTTGTAGCCATAGTATATACATGTTAGAGTTTGTATTGTTGATTGTCATTTATGTTTAGAAACATTTACTCACATATGCTTAGAAGTGTATAATCATTTGTAGATTGAAAGAATGTCTCATCCTAAAAGAGGTCTGTATTAACTCTGTGTAGAGGGGGTTGCGTACATTCCTCCACACAGTGTCCTGGCATGGATCACACTCCCTAGGAGAGTTTATCTTCTCCTTATTGATTTATGGTATAGCAAGCACACGTATATTTCTTTAAGTATAAGAGCCTTTTGTTCAGACGTCCTGGCACCAGCTTTGGGGAGTCTTCACAGGGTCACATCTTGACCTCACACATACACACACACACACACACACACACACACACACACATACACAGGCAAGGTACTCTTTGTGTGAATGTAGACGTCATATGTTAATGAACCTATGCATATTCATGTAACCTCAATAAAAGAGCAGTGTTACGGGAGGACGGACGAGAGCAACTGGGGTTAAGCGAAGGAACGGCGCTCTGTCCGGTCTCTCCCGTGCACGAGTAACATGAAGAACTTTGCCTACTTGTGTCTTGCTTTGCAGTGTAATTGTATTGTCTTTAACGTTCCAGCGGATAGGTACAAGCTACAAACCTATCATTAATTGGTCCTTCGATGCCGGCGCCCTGGAATCGCATTCACCGGGGGGAGGAGAGGCACGCTGAAAGACTGACGTCAGCCAGGAAGTTCCTGTGGATTCGCTGTCTGTCTTTCTCCTCGATGAATGGCAATCGGCGGGATTCGAGGCCGATATTACACGCTAAGCAACACCGAGTAAGTTTAGAGTCCAACTCTATAAAATTACGTCTTCACCGCTCAGTGGGGTGTTGTCCGTGGCCGCTTAGTGGGGATAAAATTACGTCTTCACCGCTCAGTGGGGTGTTGTCCGTGGCCGCTCAGTGGGGCTAAAATTCGCCGTCTAACTGGGGCGATGTACAAAGCCGCTCAGTGGGGTTTTTTTGTACAGAAGCATTAAGTCGCAGAGTTGCGCAGTTCGAACTTTTTTTGGTTCTCTGCCGCTTTGTGGGGTGTTGAGAAGTTCCGCGGGGTCCAGATTGTGCTGGACAGTAGGCCTATTTTGTGTTATTGTTATTTTCGTCCTCGTTGTTGTTGTGTGTGCGGAGCAGACCGCGTGGTGTGTGACGTCAGCAGCTGTTGTTGTTATCATGGGTTTCTAAGCAACCAAGAGTGAGTCGGAGGGAGAAAGACGTTTGTGCTGGACTTTGCTCCTGGCAGCACAAAGTATTTATGTAAAAAAGAGAGGGAGCGAAGGCTCCACAGCTGCGTGGGTGCACGCGAATGCGGTCGCGCGGGTTTCACGCGGACCTGAGCCGTGCGGTTAATCGCAGGCTTATAAATGGAAGAGATTCAAATGTTAGAAGTTTTCAGAAAACACACCAGCCTTGAAGAGCGTGTGGAGAAGGCCAGCCCACATCAGCAGCTGTGCTCTGGTGGGTGGTTTTCCCCCCACCCCTTGCTGACACAAAATGTTAACTCTTTAGCTTGTGTGCCAGACCATAGACGTAATTGAGGTGGATAGTTGTTAAAAGTCACCTACATTAAGCTTGTGGTTGCTTAAATTCAGTACAATGACATATGAGGTGAAGTGATATAGGTAAATATTTAAACTAATGAAGTGCATAGAGGCACTTGACCTGTGTGAAAGACTGTCGTCTTCTTATGAGCCATTGTTGACATATAGAGCACACCTGTGAAAACAACTAATATGCTGAACCCTGTATGAAACATCTAAAAGTATGTGATGGTGAAGCTGTATTGAATATGAAAGTGTAAGACTTTGCCGCTGTGGGCAGAGCATGCAACTACTGTGTGATGTTGCGTTGCAGTTTTTTTCTGAGCTGATGAGCAGGCTACACATTATCAGATCGAGAGCTGTCTGAGAACTACTCAAAGAGAGGGAAACAGCGCTATGATAACTGTGATAACTGGAGTGTGCAGCGTCTCCATGAGCAGTTTTCCTGCATCTTGACTCATGTGTGTGGAGTGTTCATAGCATCAGCATCATGTTTTTGTTTATTTGTTTTGTTGGGTTGAAAATAATTAAATAACCGTGTGATCATGCCTATGGATCACCATGGCACATATCTCCAGCCATATGATTTATTTATGCAGATGACAAAGTGAGTGTGAATGTGTCTGACATCACAGTGTTTTTTTGCACTGTGCAAAAGTAATTGCCTCTGATTGTGAGAGCGGTGATTTTGCAGGTCGCCAGCTATTGTAAAAAAAAAAAAAAAAAAAAGTGAATAAGAGAGAGAATTTATATTGTAGATGAAAAATAAATCATAGGGAAAAGGTTTTGTGTTGATCAGCCGAAAAACAACTACAATGTCATTTTATGCTTTTAAGAAAGGATTGTTCACACAAACACACAGAGAGAGAGAGAGATATGTGTTGATTAAGCAGCGATGATAATAATGAAAATGTCTTAGTTTGTCACCTTCAGGTGAAAAGCAGACCTGAATCAATTTTCCACATGCAGCAGTCGGAAGAAAGTTATAATTTAACATCATTGGAAACATGCAGGCCAAGTTTCTGGCTGACTTATTTACAGTGCCATGTGTTTCTCAACCTCACAAGCAAGCAAGCTCTCACACCTCCCTGAAGACAAGGAATGCAGCAATAACATGGCAGATAAAGAGACAGCAGCAAGTCCTGAGCACAAAAAGTCCCAGCAAAGCAGCAGCAATGTGGACAAACAGCATCAAAGAAGAGCAAACCCATCATCCTGACTGATCGGATGAATGGCACTGTGTTTCCAACAAGCTGCAACTTCACTATGCATGTGAAGAAAACTTTTGAGGAGAACTGAGGAGACTGTTGGAGTTTGACATTTGCCACCTTTGGAGTAAAATGGCAAGAAGAGACAGTGGAACACAGGACAAAGCTGAAGGAGAACTGCCGGCTGTGGACTGTTGAAGGTGGGAGAGGACAACAGAGTGAGAGTAAGTGGAAACACAGAGGAATGCTGTTATTAAATGTGGGAAATCAAAATTTGGGTTAGCAAACCTGGGGAAAAGAAAACTGACTGCTTAAGTTGGAAAATTGAGACGGAGTCTGGAACACTGCGAAAATAGAAACATATACAAAATCACACAAACAAGCAGAACATGAATTAACCCTACTAACACTTCCAAACACAAAATAACTCATGAAGATTAGACAACATCTTAAGCGTGAGTCTATTTATCATCTTGTCCAAGTCACCCCGTGTGATGCAAAGACCAGTGGACTCACAGCACATTAGTTAAGAAATGATCAAATAATAGTAGAGAAGTGTGTAACAAAGGCAGCTCCACAGACATGCATTAAACCTGCCTAATAACACAAACACACATGCAATGAAAATTAGCTTGTTATCTTTCATCAGTGTTAAAATGGTGTCAATTTAGCAGACACTTGTTATCAAATACTGAATTTATCCAATAAAAAAATTGACTCTCTAGGTTGCAGGACAACAATTTAAACTTTTGTGGGAAAAAAGATTCTGGTTTGACAAACCAGTGATCAGACAATAAATTTAGTGTTAAAATGGTAAATTGGGAGAAGCTTCCTGCTTGATTGATGCAGCAAGTGATTTACTGTATGAGGGAAATTGTCTTTTGTGATATTATTTTGAACATGCTTTCTGTTGTCCTGTCAACTTAGTGGGTTAATAGCTGATATGCAAATTAGTTGATCGGTCTTAGATTAATGAAAGGTGATTGAATTCTAGCACGAGTGAATGAGATGTGTTGGAGTTGTTGTGTTGAGTTTCCTGCTTTGATGTGCGAGTGAATCCTGGATTTAGATACACAACTCTGAATACGTCAGAACAAACTTCTTTTGTGAAGTGCATGACAGCATGTCACATGTTTTATGATGAAGGGAAAAGGAAAATTGAATACAATAGATCTGTGACCTAAATGAGTGAAGAGCACAGACCTGGTGATTAAACTCATAAGTTAATAAGACATTAGGCTTATGTTGTTTTGTGCAGCTGATGGTTGGTTTGGAGTGAATCTAGCTGAAGATTTTTCTTCTGTTGTGAAGTCGAGCCTGCCAATTAGTATGATGGTATGATGAACCATGCTAATGGTATGATTTACCCTCCTGAGATGAGGAGTTTGTGTCATGACTTAACAAGGCCTTTTTATTTTGATACTTTCACAGTGCACTGAAAGTTTTGTTTGTTTATTTCTTTTCTTTAAGCAGATCTGCACGTCGGGAATTAAAAGCGCTACACGTCGTCGAGAAAATTGTGTCAAGTGAGTTTTCTCCACATTGAAATTGACTCAGGAGAAAGCCACTTATTGGGACAATATTAAATGAGAGTCCCTGTCCTAAAAAAGGATCCAGCGATGTAATCCAAACTAAAGTTCTTCTTTTTCTTTTTTGAAATGACATCATTTTGCTGAGAGTGGAAACTAAATGCGACGATAGGTTCCACTATCAGCAAAGAAAGAAAGAATGAATGCATGAATGAGTGAGTGAAAGGAAAACAAACTGACTGACTGGTAAAAGCTGACAAAAGCTGACAAGACTTTACTGATGTAACATGACTGTGTGAAGTTAACCCCCGCCTGGCAGGGGTGCAGATGAGTCTGTGTGTGCTTCCCTTTACAGGAGCAGAAAGATGACAGCAACACTCGAGGTTGCGTGATGATTTAACATTTTAAATGCCATTTTCTGTGTCTGTGAATTTACTATGTGTGTGTCATTCACTAGCTTGTGTGCTCACAGAGATAACTGTGACAAAGTATGCATACGCCTGCGCAAGCGCTAACATTTGCATTTTCTTTTTTACAGCATTACGGTTCTTCATGTGTTTGATCATGTGATTTATAGGAATACTGGCTAATGTTTCTCTACTACAAGATTTCTGGGTTTATGTGTGAAGAAAACTGTAGTTACAGGCTATATGTTGATGGAGAAATTAATATAAATCAAATCAAATCAAATCAAAATTTATTTATATAGCACATATTAAAACAACAGTGTTGACCATAGTGCTTCACAGTCAATAAAAACATGAGACAGATAAAACAAACAATAAAAGAGAACAACAACAATAGGTAACAAAGCAACAAGCTAAAACAGCCAACTAGACAGAATCAAAAGCCAAAGTAAAAAAAATAAGTTTTAAGACGTAATTTAAAAGACTGGATAGACTCGGCAGTGCGAATATGAACGGGGAGGTTATTCCAGAGTCTGGGTGCCACGGATGCAAAGGCCCGGTCGCCTCTCGACTTCATTCGAGTCCTAGGTTGTGCTAGGAGCCTGTGGTTTGACGATCTAAGTGAGTAAATCAGAAAGATAACTGGGCGCATAGTTTGAGACATACTGTGATGAGACCAGTGTTACTTTTTCCACAGCGAGTGTTAACTTTATGGTGTTTTATGGCACCTCTGGAATGTGGATGGCCGACGCCTGCCCACCAGGATAATCAATGTGTATTGCTAATGTTTGTTTTTCTGAGACTGCATTTAGAAGATTCAGCTGAAGCGGACAAGTGACATGAGTAAAACAAATAAGAGATTGCGGTGTTTATGGGATAGTTTATTATGGGCTCATTTGCTGGCCACTTTTGAACCCATAATAATATATGAGTGGAGTGACTTTGCTTAAGAGAAGTCACCGATTACATTAATGTTAACTGAGCACATGGGATGATCCATGTCTGAGGCGAATTATGGTAATAGTTGTAGTTTACTGATTTGAGAAAACCTGTACATGACACTTGTCTTGCTGATGTTGAATGCTTTATTACTCTTATGATATAATTGTTTATAAGTGTGAAGTTTGATTTCATTTCCAGATCTTGTTTCCCAGGCCATGATGGTGTGTATGTAGGCTCCTGGCGGAGCCAGTTTTTATTATGCGAATTTAATATACAAAACACACTAACATCTTTTATTGCAGGATTATAAGTCCAGGGTGGTGCTGCTCCAGAGGAGGAGATGCCCTGATGTTACCTGGGATATGATCTATTTAACTTTTCTTTAAGACAGGAATCTGGTTTTGATGAGTTGACTCATGGGAGTGTCCATGTGTCAAGATGAGGGAGCCAGGATTAATATGAAACAATGAATTAACATTAAATTTTGGAATTAATATTAAATTTAGTTTTATATGATTCTTGCAGCGATTTGTGTGATTAACAATTCATTCAACAGGTATTAAATCTATGCAAGTGGTGCATCCATGTTCAGATGAGGCTTTGATGGCCTATAAGTGAAGTTCACTGAACTAAAGAATGTGGTTTGATGATTGTTGACATGCTCTCCAAATAGAAGTTTTTCCTCCTAGCAAGGAAATACAGGTGCAGCAGTAATCTCCTGAGAAATCTTCAGAGGCCCAGTGAGAAGCGAGAACCATTCCAGGCATAGCTGACAGCACCAGGCAGTGGTTGAGGTCAAAGGTCAAGCTGGTTGGGGCCCATCATGAGATCAGACTTTGGAGCCTGTGGAGCAGGGAAATTATTTTACTGCTATTGTTAAATAATTGTCATCATTACCATTGCATTAATAATATAATCTGGAGTTTATATTGCATTCAGGGGTTGAACAGTGTGTCTTTCAGAAAGGCTAAAAGTAACAGGACAGGAAACAGGCTTGGAGAGTTTTGCAGAAGTGGAAGTTATTTTGAGCAGCAGGCTAAGACGAGGCTTTAACAATGTAACAGATAGCTTTAAGAAGGCCTTAAGCAGTTATGACTATTTTATACACAATGCATATCTGTGCTTATTTGAGTTGATGTTCAGGTTCATTAATGGTCTTAAGCTTCATCTAATGAGAGTGTCTAGATGATCCATGCTGAGGGAAAACTAGAACATAGAAGGAATTGCAGTACATGCTTACAAAACACTTATATATCAGGTCATTTCATATTAAGGTTTTAGTAGAAGTTCTTGGTTAAAACATTTATTTAGTAGAAGACATACACATAGTCTCAGTGAGCTTCTGGTCTAGTGAAAGGTCAGAAGTGCAACAGGTGAATTGAGAAAGAGCATTTGAGGACGAGACACAGACAGTAGGTGAAGAGGTGACACAAAGAGCATGTGAGGTCAACACATACACACACATTAGTTAGATTTATTTAGAGGAGAGATTAGTCATGTCTGGTTATAACTGCAAAAGTGTCTCAGTAAAAGAGGAACCGTCCTTGTTGTCTCGGCAAGAAAGAGGAACAATTTACTTTAAGACAAGAACGGAAAGTACCAGCCATGAAAATAGAAGATGATCTTCTGGGTTAAAAGCCATTGTGGTGTTGATCTGATCTATGTATAAAATGTATCTGTGACGCATGAAGGGGCGTCAGTAAATCAAACCCTGATGCTATAAAATATCTGTTCATGCTTTGATTAAGTCGAGGACTACTGGCTGTCTGCGTACAGAGTGTCTTCCCACACGTGTGTTCATTAAAATTATTGTTTGACCAAGACCTTCTGGACCATGGGTGGTTTGCACTCTCCCTCCTCAATTGTGAACCTTAACAAGCCACAGCAAGGACCATGAAGTTGCGTTGGAATGAGAGCTGTGCCAAAGGGGATTTCCAGAGGCCAACAGAGGAGATTGTGGACAACAGACGGGCACCTGAAGGATGAGGGGACCGTGCCAAGCTCCATCGACAGCGCAGAAGGAGTTCGAGGATGACATCATGATTCTGTGAAAGCACAGGAACCAGAAGCTATGGTGGTGATGACAGCAGTTTCCTATGTGCATACGATGACACTCTGAAGGCTGCTGGGATCATAACAGCAGTAAGACAACTGAACCCTGCACCCTTGCCCACAGAGGTGTTTCTCTGCAGAGCGTGGACAATGAAGGAGTCATAAATATCCCCCTCGCAGGACGAAGGCCTGAAATGAGGTGATGGGGGTTGGTGGAGGCCATAAAACTAGAGTGCTGAGAGGTCTGCAGCTTTGGAAATAGCTGAGACCCATGTTGACAAACAACAACACTAACTGGTATGTTTGAATGTTTATTCTACATACATTTGGACTCTGGTCCTATGGACAAGGAAACAACTGGAAGAGACATTATGACGCCCTGCAGAACTCAAACCACCCTGCAGAGAGACATGTGATGTGCACATTTGGAGGAAGCATCACCTTGCTGAGATGTTTTTGAAAATGTTACTTTCTTATTTTCACTATTAAATAAACAATTTCTTTGTTTGCTTGTAGGATGCAGTTTGCCATGAGATGAGCTCAATGAGGAATTGGATAACTGCTGATACATTTGTTAAACTGTGTACTTTTACAGTAATTTAGGGTGATTTGACATATGCTGAGTATAAAAATGTTTGCATTGAAACTGTCAGACATGAGGTATTCATAACTGGGAACTTTTCTAGCATAAAGGTCAAAAACGGGGGAATGTTAGAGTTTGTATTGTTGATTGTCATTTATGTTTAGAAACATTTACTCACATATGCTTAGAAGTGTATAATCATTTGTAGATTGAAAGAATGTCTCATCCTAAAAGAGGTCTGTATTAACTCTGTGTAGAGGGGGTTGCGTACATTCCTCCACACAGTGTCCTGGCATGGATCACACTCCCTAGGAGAGTTTATCTTCTCCTTATTGATTTATGGTATAGCAAGCACACGTATATTTCTTTAAGTATAAGAGCCTTTTGTTCAGACGTCCTGGCACCAGCTTTGGGGAGTCTTCACAGGGTCACATCTTGACCTCACACATACACACACATACACACACACACACACACACACACATACACAGGCAAGGTACTCTTTGTGTGAATGTAGACGTCATATGTTAATGAACCTATGCATATTCATGTAACCTCAATAAAAGAGCAGTGTTACGGGAGGACGGACGAGAGCAACTGGGGTTAAGCGAAGGAACGGCGCTCTGTCCGGTCTCTCCCGTGCACGAGTAACATGAAGAACTTTGCCTACTTGTGTCTTGCTTTGCAGTGTAATTGTATTGTCTTTAACGTTCCAGCGGATAGGTACAAGCTACAAACCTATCAATACAGTTTTCTGAAGAAGGTCTAAAATGTCACTGTGTGTGCGTGCGTGTGTGTGTTTTATGTGTATAGATTTTTTAAATTATTACTCATGATATAATATTGTCCAGACATGCCTGGTAAGGACATGAGGAGGAAACAGTAGGAGCTGTGTGGGGCTACTAAAGGCAGTGGATCCCTCAGCAGCTGGATTACAAAGAGCACAGGTAACATTAATACATATGCCAGTTGTTGGAGAGGTATTCCAGGAATGCTTTGCTTCTATAACATTTTTCTGTCATCATTTTATTATAGATTAAGTGCAAGAGTTGTTAAGTGTGGATAATTGCATGATATTTTATTGCAATAGCAAATTGTGCCTTGTTCTCAGATGGACAGCAAGTGGAGAGTGATAGATGAGATGAGGAGATGAAGGAGGAAGAGAGACAAAGAGTGATTCACAGGCAGAGCCTAGTTTATTTCTCACAGTTTTTGTTGTCTTATGGTTCCAAGCGCTGTTACCAATCTTTGCAATTTGTTATTATCTCATAACACTTGTTTAATCAGCTACCATCTCTCCTATGGACTTTTTAATGTCTACAGTCTGAGATCAACAGCCCTGCCCTCCTGCACTATCAGCAGCAGGAGCAGCAGGCCATTTAGAAGTCGGCCATCTTGGATACAACTTTTGTTTTTTCAATAGGAAGAGGGCCATGTGACACATCAAACTTATTGGTAATGTCACAAGAAAAACAATGGTGTGCTTGGTTTCAACGCAAGTTTATTCTTTCATGAGTTATTTACAAGTTTCTCTTTATTCACAGCCATTGACATGTCGAAGAGGTTAACATGTGAGGAGCAGATCGAAATCGTGTTGATATCTAGTGAA
Organism: Maylandia zebra; assembly: GCF_041146795.1. NCBI lineage: Eukaryota > Metazoa > Chordata > Actinopteri > Cichliformes > Cichlidae > Maylandia > Maylandia zebra. The sequence goes on from NC_135169.1 coordinate 46,942,226, forward strand.
CGCAGTAACTGGGTCATTGCAGCAAATTTCAATGCAAGTGTAACGCTAAGTTATTTAAGGGCTAGTTTATGTCAATGGATGAATTTACTGACTGACGCGCAGAAGAAATAGTTCTTTATGGAGCCCAGATGGTGTGAATGATGAGACCAAAAACTGCAATGTCTTGTACCAAAAATATATTGAATAAATAGGGGAAAGGGGAAATGGAACAAAATAATTAACACAACACACAACGTAAATGTCCACAATTAAATAATAAATCAGTGCTGTGATTTTTCTGTGCAAGAGTCCTTTTGCTAAGAGTCCTTTTTTTTTTTGGTCCTTTTCTTTTTAAAGTTCACTTTTAAGGTATTCCTCCTTAGGGTCCAGCTTCATACAAGGGGGAAATATGTCCGTAATCCAAAGACGGCTAAGTGGGGGAAAAGAGGGGAAAACAAAGAATGGTCCTACCGGCTCGCCACTTCAATATGAAGAAGATCAATTCAAAGGGGAAAAAAAACCTGACCGCTGAGTTTAAAGTTTAAAGATGAATTGAGGAGAGAAAACGCTTTGTTTTCCAATACCGCTCTAAATGCCATAAGCTCACAGCCACAGCAGGAGTCGAACCCGGAAGTATCCCTCCACAGCCGGTTTTCAGAGTTGCCGCGACGTGGGAGGAGCCAATCAGAAGAGGGACCTCAAATCAGCTGACGTGGGTCATGTGACAGGGAGTAGTTGATATGGGTTACACAAGACACCCTACGAGACCACCCATCTCCCATGCTACAGTTAGCAAACTGCTTGCTAAGTTTTGTGAAACTGGTTCAGTGTTGGATTTGCCAAAATGTGGACGCAACTGTCACTAATGAAGAAACATGCGTGGCTGTCCTAGCTTCATTCAGCAAGAGCCCACAGCATAGCACTCACCGCATGTCACTGGAGAGTGGCATTAGTCGAACATCCCTTCGGCGGATATTAGCTACTCACAAATGGTACCCTTACAAACTCCAGCTACTGCAGCATCTCAACAAGGATGACCCAGATCGGCGCACAGAATTTGCAGAATGTGCAAAACAAAAATTGGAACAGGACCCTCAGTTCACGCAGAAGATTTACTTCAGTGATGAGGCAAACTTTTATGTGAATGGTGAAGTTAACAAACAAAACCACCGCTATTGGTCTGACACTAACCCACATTGGTTGGATCCCTCCAAGACTGCTGGAACAACAAAAGTGATGGTTTGGTGTGGTATATGGGGTACAACGATAGTGGCTCCATTCTTCATCCATGGAAACATCAAGGCCACTGGATATTTGAAATTGCTACATGATGATGCGTTTCCCTCTTTATGCACTGAAGCTGGCACGTTCCCTGAGTTTTTCCAGCAAGATGGTGCACCACCACATTATGGGTGCCAGGGCCGAGCATTCGTAGATGAACAGTTTCCTGGAAAGGTGATTGGTCGTCGTGGGCCAGTTGAATGGCCCCCAAGGTCTCCCGATCTGACCCCCTTAGATGTTTATCTTTGGGGTCATCTGAAGGCAATTGTCTATGGTGTGAAGATACGAGATGTGCAGCACCTGAAACTACAATACTGGATGCCTGTGCTGGCATTTCTCCTGTGGTGTTGCTATCAGTGTATGAAGAGTGGGAGAAGAGGGTTGCATTGACAATCCAACACAATGGGCAGTACATTGAACACATTTTATAAGTGGTCAGAAACTTGTAAATAACTCATGCAAAAATAAAGTTACGTTGAAACCAAGCACAATTTTTCTTGTGACATTACCAATAAGTTCTATGTGTCACATTGTCCTCTTCCTATTGAAAAAACAAAAGTTGTATCCAAGATGGCCGACTTCTAAGTGGCCACCATGGTCACCACCCATCTTGAGGAGTTTGCCCCCTCACATATACTAATGTGCCACAAACAGGACTTTAATATCACCAACCATTCCCATGTTATTACGGTGTATCCATATAAATGGCCCACCCTGTAGAGAGACAAGACGACGAGGCTCTAGTTCCATTCAGTGCAAAAAACCAATGTTACGTCTGGTTCAGTTTGGGTAAGAAGGAAAAACAGCCGAGTCCGTGTAGGTGACAAACATAGTGATTTTATTACATACTTCTAAGACAGAAGCATGGGAAGACAAGCGTACAGCCACAGATCTCCAAAGAGTGGACCGTTCCCCATCCTTATATAAACCCATGATGACATCACACAGTTAGACCTTACTGGAAATGATAACAGTCTCCCCATAGTCCAAAGTTCTCCTTATACAAACATCAGATGATACTTTAGAGAAAAACAAGTGTGTGACATGGCATGTTGTGCAGTTCTGTGAGCCTGTGTGTCCAACTAGAGAATGTCCTGACATGACCTCCCTGTGTAAATAAGGGTAAACGTGCGTGTTTACATAACTCTCTATGTGCATGTTCTGATGTAGGCCTGCAAATGAATTAGAACAAGGTCCTGCTGGACCCTCCAGTTATGGACGGTGAATACAATGCTGTGGATACCATTTGAGACTTGATTACAATGATGATAACCTGCATACATTAATCTTTACTCAGATTACCATAGATATAAAACAAAGATTATACTGTCCTCAGATTCCACAATGGTAAATGATTAATGATTGATACTTCTAATTATAACTGTGATCATAAGAATACAAAATAAAATATCTCCTGGTCACATTCCTCCTCTTTGGGCTGGCTTGCCAGCCCAACTCACACCAGGATTTGTCTCCAAACCAAACAAACACGTTATGACACTTATCAACCCCAACACCTCCGTTGTTTTCCAATTTTCCCACAACCCAGCTGTTCTTTTAGCTTCAGACTCGAGTTTCAGCCTGTCACGCTTCAGGCCCCTTCACCACCTCCTCTTGGAGTGAAGAAACGCCCTCGGAATCTTCTTTCTTCGACTTCAGTCGTTACACAGATCTGGGGATTATTCTGCCCCACTTTCAAACAAAGATCTGTGTGTTTGTTGTCCGTTGTCACCGCCATGTCCCCCTTTTTGCCAAAAGCCTCTCGAACCTCGTTGGTCTCTGGTGTTCCTAGCTTTTGCCAACCCCTTCCTGGTTATCGCTGTGGTTATGGGATCCATCTTCTCAAGGAGCCCCAAGGCCATGACACTTGACCCCAGTTGCTGTGAAGGGTCCCCATATCTCCGTGTCCCCGTCTGGTGTCTGTTCCCTTCTCTGCAAGAGACAGAAAGCCAACACCTCTCCTGCGCTGGCTCTCCTAACCTAATGTTGTTGACTTTGTTTATTCCAATCCTATGCCATGCTTATGTGTGTAAGCGTGCATGCACTTAACCCTCTGCACGTGAAGTCAATAGCTCCAATATATCAATCCGATCCGTTGTCGGATGAAGCTTTTGACCTTCACAGACTAAGTGCCAGCTCCTTATAAGCACATTTGCAATGTGTGTATAAAAATGAACAACAGACCTCAAACAAATTGGGCATTCTTAATTCTAACTTGAGTGTAGTACTCAGTTTCTGATCATCTAATTATGCTTCTCACTGGTCCCCTAAATTGTCTAAAAACCTTTAATTTTGCCATACCTAAATTATTAAAACACAAACCAAATCATAGACCCCCTATATAGCTTTTGCCTTTATGAGCACACTTCAATAATGAGCAACAACCTGCAATTAAAGATCAAATGCACTTTATACCTGTTTTAGTTCTTCCTTATATAGAACCTCCTCAGTTTCAGGTTAGTTTCAATTAGTCTCAATTAATTGTTCTAGTTGTATTTTGCAATTCAGCTAAAAAGCAAACCTGTTAAAGTAAACAGCTTATTTACAACCACCTGCAAATCATAAGAGTAATAAACAATTCAGCACAACAGACAAGTATCATGTTCAGGATTTCTTCAATCATTAAACCACTATTATTGCCGCAATTTGTTTTATTCACCCTTTGGGCAATATTACTCCAAGAGAGAGAGAGAGAGAGAGAGAGAGAGAGAGAGAGAGAGAGAGAGAGAGAGAGAGAGAGAGAGAGAGAGAGAGAGAGAGAGCCCCTAATGGCCAGTTAGTGGGCTCTAGGTTAAACTGTCCCCAAATTAGTTATTTGTTATTATTACTTGTTTTCATGTCACTTGTCTGTTTTCTACTGCACCCTTCTCACACATTCTTAACAAAGCAAAGCAAACATTAGCAGCACATCCACATTCCAGAGGTGCTATAAAAAGATTTCCTGTAAAAAGAATCACACATAAATTCATCCACCCTCTTGTTCTATCTCGGTGGAGGTTAACCTTAAGTCGTAGTCAAGTCTTGTCAGCTTTTACCAGTCAGTCCGTTTGTTTTATTTCCAGTCTTTCATCCATTCATTCATTCATCCATTTTTTCTTTCTTTGCTGATAGTGGAAACCATCGCCGCATTTAGATTTCCGCCCTCAGCAAAATGAGCTCATTTCAAAAAGAAAACAAGAACTTGAGTTTGGATTACCTCGCTGAATCCTTTTTTGGGCAGGGACTCTCATTTTCTAATTGTCCCCATAAGTGGTTTCCTCCAGAGCCAATTCTAATGCGGAGAAACTCACTTACAACAATTTTCTCGCCGACGTGTAATGCTTGTAATTTCCGATGTGCAGATCTGCTTAAAGAAAAGATTCACAAACAAAAATCAGTGCACTGTTCAAAATATAAAACAAAATAAAATGAAAGATAAAAAAAACAAAAATGCAGACGCCCGGGTCTTAGGACTTGTCACTGAATATTCCTCCTATCAGTAAAAATGCCCACCTAAACCTACACAGAGTCAAATCAACACCACCTCAACCTTTTCATATTCATAAACCTATATGTTTTGCGTTCGTGAAACAAAATAGAACCGTTTCCATATTAAGTAATTTGAGCTCTTGAAATGTTTTAATTCTCTTAATTCTGCCTGTTTATTTCAACACTTATTCAATGTCTTTTATTCAACTGCTACTTGGTCACTCAAATTTTACCTGTTCAAATTGCCTAGGGTTCAACAAAGTCTAGATCCCCGTTATCATGAAACTTGAACGGGTGTACGATGATTTACTTACAGTAATTTAGAATCATCACTCAACCTAGCTCTACTACTGGCACTGCGTGACTTTTCTCACACTGGAAACCAGAATTTAGTACAGCACTTTAATACCTCAGGCAATCGTGTTCAAGGGCTGCCCCCCCCTTTCTCTTCTTCTTTGTCCGTGTGTTCCTCCTTTTATTAAGTCTCCATCACAATGATGTGGCGCTCTGAAATAAGACTCACACTGTTAATTCATCGTTTTCACTCTGCACCACTGCTCCGGCTGTTTTCTTTTCTTTTTAGTGTACAGTAAACAATTGAGTCGAGGCCTTAAGCCCCAGATATCTCGCACGGGCATCGTTTTCATAACCAAACCGCTCCGGACTCTGCTCCCCAGACCACACAAATGCCCTCTGGGCTTATTATTGTAACAGATTCTGTATTTGAATTTGTTGTGTGCAGCATTGAGCCTTTGTTAATAAAGCATTCTTCATTGCAGCAGCTGGAGCATTGTGTGTCACTTCTTAGTGAATTAAATCAACATTTTGATTTTGGTGCATGGGTATGTATCAGTTTTCACTCCCTCAACGAGTGCATAAGTGTTCATGTGTGTGTTTCTCTTCCTTCTAAGTCGGCGCATGCAGAAGTGTGTGTTCGTGTGTTGGTGTATGTTTGTGTTCATCACCTTCCTGTTCTGTAGTTTAGGTAAACCAGCGGCCTGAAGCATGCCCTAGGGTCCTGCCCTCCTCTTTGGGTCTGTTTGCATCCGTTGTTGCAGCTGCCTGCATCTTCTCCTTGTAACTTGACCCTTTTGCTTCTGTAACTCTTTCAGGGTTTGCTCCTGCTGTTGGAGCTTTGCATCAGGTCTGGCGACCTCCTGCTCCAGCAAGCTTCCGCCTGATTTCAAGTCCTGTATGTGGGCCTCCAAGTCTGACTGATGGGTTCAATTAGCAGCCGGCTCCTCCGGAGCCATGCTCAGTTTCTGCTCGGATGCCTTGAGCTCTTACTGAGGGCAAAAACCTCAGAGTCTTTTCCTTCCACGTCAGATTGGAGTCTGTTTATGTTGTCCTTACTTTGCTCCACGGCCTTCTGCAGCTCTGCTGTTCGGCTCTTCTCAGAGGTCAGCATTCTTTTGCTCACCCTCCCTTTTCCTCCGGGCTTAATGCGCGTCTCGTCACAGCTCTGTCAGCTGACGCAGTCTGGGAATTTCCCCTGTGTAGTGAAACGGGCTTTAGGTTTAGTGCTCTCCGTCTCTGCTGCATGAGATCGCTTTTTTTGTTGTTGTGAGTCCAGCTGCTGTGGCCTTCAGGGGTCAAAGGGTCAAAGATAGTCGCGGAGAGGGCAACGATGATAGCGGGGAGGGTAGGAGTCCAGGTCAGCTTCGGCTTTCAGAAAAAACAAAAACAAAACAAAACAGGCGAACAGGAAAATGATGTTGTGCTGACTGTGTTGTGTTGGCTGTGTTATCCAGAGAGGGGAGAAACAACTGGGCCTCCTCCCCCCCTTTTTGTTTTTTCTTACCATATACTCAACTCATAACCCCCCAAGTTGGCAGGACAACACAGGTACGTGTTAAAATTCTTAAGATCCTGTTTAGAAACCTAAAAAGGAATTTTCTACCATTCAGTAGTCATTTGTCTTAAACAATCAACAAAAACATGTCCCAATTCGACCCTTTTAACCACTAAATTTGTCGTATCCTCACTTGATCATCAGACCAGTGTCTTTGTCTTTTGACGTTAAGTTGTTGTCTTGCAACCCAGAGAGTTTATTTGTCAGTAATGTATAAACTATATCATTTAAAAACAGGTGTATGTTAAGTGTCGCTACTTTAACCTTGCATGTACGTGCACATGTATGTAAGCTGTTTCTTCATTGCATGTATGGGTGTGTCTGTATATAGAATAGAATAGAATAGAATTCCACTTTATTGTCATTGCACATGCACAGGTACAGGGCAACGAAATGCAGTGTATGGGTTAATTTAACTTTTTCTCAAATGAGGTATTTCTCTAACACGCACATGTGTCTGTTCCTCACACTTCTCATACCTTTCTCTGGTTGTGTGTGGTTTTATTTGTTTCAGTCATTTACCAGGAACATCTTTTCCTTTTCTCCATGTCTTCCGCCAGAGGTTAACACTGGTGAGATTCAGGGACACAGCACCCAGAGCAGTTCAGCGAGAAAAACCTGCCTAAAACTTCCTTCTCTCTTTTTTTTTTTTTTTTTTTCCGGGAGGGGTAGGGACAACTCTGGTGTCCAGCCGTGAATTTTTAGCCAAAGCTTGGCCTGTCTTCTGCTGCCGTACTCAGGTTTCTAGGTTAAGAAAAAACACCTGTATGAAGACACTAAACATACATTTAGTATTTGTATAAACATAACTGCCTAAATTATTGAACTGAACCAAGGATCAGTTGAAGACCTTATAAATCCTGCTTCATTTCCCGTATTTATCACTCACTCCTAGTCTTGAGGAGGGTAGATTTAACTCTTTACTAACTTTAAACCCCACAAGTAAAAATTTCATATGTTCTTGACTGCAAACACAAAAACTGCTTGATGTTATTACTAATCATTTTCCTCCACAACACTCCAAATCATGTTCTCTCTTGTGTCCAGCAGGGGAATAAGGTGACCTCTACTCTCACTGCTTCCCCAGTCAGAGACAATATCTCACTCACACTTCCACACTTTATTGTTTTCCCTTTTTCTTGACTATTATTATTTCACAGAAAATCAACTGACCTACTTCTCCTTCCCCTTCTGTCATGCAGAAAGTCACACACACACAGCACTCGGCCCCCACCTTGTCTTTCTCTCACAGACACACCTACACACACACACACTCTAATCGTCCTTTCACAACAAAACTTCACAAACGTCCACTGCAACAGTTTTAAGCACGCAAAGCCAGCGAAAATTCACTCTCACATTCACTTCCCTAACAACTACAAAGTTTTCACATAGAAAAATAATCCAGACAATCTACCATGCACCGTTTTCCCTCCTTATACGAGAGACTCAACCAACTTTTAAAAGCTTTATTTACACAACATCAAATGAAGCACAGATCTCTGCCTTTTCCAGGTAGAGAAGAAATACGACCCAACTAAAAAATCTCCCAGCAATCACACAAAGTTCTCAAATCAAATCGTTTTTTCACACTCTGGATCCACACAGAAGAAATTCAACAACACAAGACAGTTTATACAATTTACACTTTTAAATGCACACACACACACGGGTAATTTATATACAATATACACACGGGCCCGCATAGACGTCATATGCTAGAAGAGGTTACACCTAACTTTTTGACTAATTTAAAAGCACCTATAGCCCAGGCCTAGCCTTGCTGGTCAATACACACCTCGGGAACGCCCTCCCGATAGCGCTCGAATTCCTAAGAAAACACCATATGCCAGAATAACTTCTCTTCTCTATTTCTCTGCTGGTGTTCCTAAATTTTTCCACTAATTTAAAAGCATCTTTCAGCCCAGAGCCTCGCTCTTGCTGATCAATTACACGTCTCAAGTACGCCGCCTTGAAAAACGGTCAAATTACTAAATTCTACTTAATTTATAACCGTTTCCCGCAGCTGAAAAGGAGCTCCACCTCTGGCGCTGGTATCAAACCCACGCCTTCAGCTTTACTTAAAACTCTCAGACCAACGACGTTGTGTGGTCCCGGCCGGTCCCAGACCTGTCGATCAAAAAATGCAGTATAAGACAATCACCCATTGATTGTCTAGCCTTTTTGACGGGAGTCCGAATCCCCGCGGAAGGCCAACTCCGGGCTAAAACCTAACCACGCGTCCGCGATTAGGGGTCAGTGCCACCTGCTGGACGAACTGCATTCCTAGGAGACCGCGTCTCCAGTCCTAAATAAATATACTTGTTTTAAAAGCCTCACGGTGAGCTCTCAGCCCCCCCGTTTAATTATCTGAAGCCCAAAACCGCGTTTTTGCTACCCAATTAAAACCAAATGCCCTACACTACCGATTGACTGGCTGGCATTCCCAGTCAACCCACATTTAAACCTCTTAAACCGTATTTATTTGTTTCCACACACCTTAAACCGTATTAACTTAAACACATAACCTCTTAACTCAACAGTTCACTCTCAAAATAAACAGCAATACATTTACTCAGTTCACTATTCCCTACCTTTAACACTAATTACCCCAAGATCACCATGGACCAACGCCAGAAGCCCATACTGAGTGAATATTATTTAATTAAATTTAGTTTTAACTTCCAATATAGCGCCTTTGGATAAAAATCAACAGGTGGCACTCACCTTTTCTTATGTCGCCTGGCGTCACTCAGACAGGCTGCTGGCCTCCGCCCCTGTTTGTCACCCACACGATAGCTGCAAGCTCCCTTCCCCCCCAACCGGAGTTTCGGCACCAAGTTGTTACGTCTGGTTCAGTTTGGGTAAGAAGGAAAAACAGCCGAGTCCGTGTAGGTGACAAACATAGTGATTTTATTACATACTTCTAAGACAGAAGCATGGGAAGACAAGCGTACAGCCACAGATCTCCAAAGAGTGGACCGTTCCCCATCCTTATATAAACCCATGATGACATCACACAGTTAGACCTTACTGGAAATGATAACAGTCTCCCCATAGTCCAAAGTTCTCCTTATACAAACATCAGATGATACTTTAGAGAAAAACAAGTGTGTGACATGGCATGTTGTGCAGTTCTGTGAGCCTGTGTGTCCAACTAGAGAATGTCCTGACATGACCTCCCTGTGTAAATAAGGGTAAACGTGCGTGTTTACATAACTCTCTATGTGCATGTTCTGATGTAGGCCTGCAAATGAATTAGAACAAGGTCCTGCTGGACCCTCCAGTTATGGACGGTGAATACAATGCTGTGGATACCATTTGAGACTTGATTACAATGATGATAACCTGCATACATTAATCTTTACTCAGATTACCATAGATATAAAACAAAGATTATACTGTCCTCAGATTCCACAATGGTAAATGATTAATGATTGATACTTCTAATTATAACTGTGATCATAAGAATACAAAATAAAATATCTCCTGGTCACACCAACAATAAATATAAGAAGAGTAAGAATTAGTTATGCACTTTAAGACTAGATAAAGGTAAATGGAATAAATATACACTTTAAAATTAAGGTAAAAAGGATCAATAACAATCTAAATTTACAATTAACAGTTGAATAATTTAAAGTGACCTTGAAGTGGTTTAAAAAGACCAGCATAGCAGCTTTACAGTTTACAGTATGAGTGATTTAAATTGACCAACATGAGCAGGATTCTTGTAGCAGGTCAGGGCTGTTTGGGGTTCAACAGCTATGTTTTGTTGTTCCAGGCGACAGCGTTATGTTGCCATGGTTACAGTGTGACGCTCTCTCCCTGCGACTGTGCGTGTTTTCTGGGTGGAGAGAGCGCTTTTGTTGTTGTCATGCTAAAGCTATGGCGGTTTTCTTCTGTTAAAATATAAGACTGTGCTCTGTGGTTATTACCACTCAATTACCTGTGAAAGCTTCTGAGTTATAGTTAGGAAAAAAACAAATTGCAAAACTGCCCATCTCTATTTAATAACATATTAACTACCTATTAAAGCAAACTTAAAAAGTGTGTGATTATTACCTGGGAACACTTGTGGTAGTAATAAGCATAAATAGAAACAGCCTGCAAAGAGTTGGTTGCCAAGATGTGGCAGACTGTCTGGATCGGTAACAGCATCTCCATGAAGCCCCTGAAGGCTGTGTGCTCAGCTCACTGCTGTTCACTCTGATAACTCACGACTGTGCAGCAATGCACTGTGTGAACCACATCAAGTTTGCCAATGACACGATTGTAGTGGGTCTCATCAGCAAGAATGGTGAGTCAGCATACAGAGACAAGGCGAAGCAGCTAAGAGACTGGTGTAAAGTAAACAACCTGTCTTTAAACATGGACAAAAAAAGGAAATGATTGTTGACTTCCTGAGTGCAAGGAGAGATCATGGTCCACTTAACATCGATAGATCCTCTGTGAAGATCGTCTCTACTTCCTGCGGAAGCTGAGGAAAGCCCATCTCCCACCATCCATTCTCACCACCTTCCACAGAAGGAGTATCGACAGTGTCCTGAGCAGGTGCACCACTGTCTGGTATGTTAACTGCACGTCATCAGATCGCAATACCCTACAACTGCAAGCAAGCTGCAGAATGTCACACACACACACCAACAAACCTACACACACGGAGTCAGGACAAACAATTTGTTTTGTTGCAGCAGAAAGTACACAGTGCAAAATTATACATCAAAAATTAGAGAACACTGAAAGAAGAAGAAGAAGATACTGTACACAACTGTACGGAATAGAATAGAATAAAATAAAATACTATATACAATAGATTCAAATAAAATAAAACAATATGTACAATAGGATAAAAATATAATACAAATGCTAAATACAACTGAGTAAAAATACAACTTTGTCAGAAAAAGAGTATTGCACTTAGTCTTATTGCACATCAGCTGCAAAGTCTTTGTTGTCGAGTCTGACAGCAGTGGGGAGGAAAGACCTGCGAAATCTCTCCGTCCCACACCGTGGGTGCCGCAGCCACTGAAGGAGCTGCTCAGTGCTGTCAGAGTCTCCTGCATGGGGTGGGAGATGTTGTCCATCAGGGATGACAGCTTAGCCACCATTATCCTGTCACTCACCAGCTCCACTGGGCCCAGACGGCATCCTAGAATAGAGCTGGCCCTGCGGATCAGCCTGTTCAGTCTCTTCCTGTCCAGAGCAAAGATGTTGCCACCCCAACAGACCACACTGTAAAAAATGGCTTAGGCCACCACAGAGTCATAGAACGTCTTCAGGAGTGGGCCCTTCACTCCAAAAGACCTGAGTCTTGTTAGATTATTCTGTTATTATATGTTACCTTATATATGTAATCAAAGTAGTTGAATTAGAATACTGCTGTAGATCATATTATACCCTTTAATATAGAGTGTGTGAGCTGTATGTAGTTTAGTTCTCATTATACTTTTGAGTTAACAGAACATATTCACATATTAGTTCATTAGATAAATGTGCATCACTCTGTATCCTTGATCTGCTGGGAATGTGTTACACTGTTTTCTGGACATGCTTAATTGTTGAATCATGAAGAGAAGGTTGTAAGCAGGAGACTCTGTGTCTAAAGACAGGGGAGATAGATAGACCACATTCCACACCCCCACCTTACAGAAAGCAGAGAAACAACTGCCGAGGTCATAACTTAGGCGCTGTAACAGAGAAAGAATGTGATGTTTTGGCTTTTACGACTAGCTGGGGGTCACTAGAGACTATAAAAAGCTGAGCAACCCGTCACCATTTTGAGACATGTGCCTGACCCTCTGGTAGCATCTCTCCCGTCCGGACGTTGTAATGCTCTGACTGTTGAATTGTATGGAAATAAATGATTGTTGATTGAGCATTTATACACCGAGTATTGTCCCTCCTTCAGCCCAAAGATTCAAAGAATTGGGAGATTTCAACAGTCTCCGCAGCAGGTACAGCCTGCTCTAACCTTTTCTGTAGAGGGCTTCAGCAATATTGCCTTTTTTGAGACTCTACCACAGGTGTATATCCAGATTACGAGTAGAAATGCCTTTTATAATAGTCACAGGTTTACATTTTTGTCTCTTCCTATCTAGTGACCTATTTGTTGTTCAGGGACCAAAATACATGGGACCTAGGGGAACTTTCCTCTTAATGGTATGTTGGCTTTCCTGAAAACACAATTAGTGGTAGGATTACTTATTGCCCTAAAAGGGATACCTATTACAACGTGTTAGAATAAAACCTTACTAATTAGTCTGTGCATATACTTTTTGTCCCTCTTAGTATGGGTGTACTGTGGGTTTTTACTTAGTACAGCTTAGTGTTTTGCTTAGTGTTACAGGAATAGCTAGTCACTGTTTCACTGTAACACTGTTTCATATACTTATAAATGTATTTTATATATTCATACAAATATATAACATGCAAAGGCAAATGCAATCGCATGGCAGGATGCTGTAAACAGACCAAACTTCAGTCAGTAGAACAACTGAGATAATCTATCAACAGTACGAGGTTAGTCATTAATATACTGCAACAACATGGCCAAAGAATATTGTTTTACAGTTTTTTACAGACGCTAGGACACATGTCTCAATACTTAGGTCACTTTTGCAAAACTCTTCACACAATTCTCCTAACTGACCCTCAGCTTGGCAAAGCAGTTCATTTCACATTCAAAATGCACTACAACTACCAAAACACTTCATTCAGCTGTCAAATAAACACATTCCTCCAGAACACTAGCAAAGGTTGACAGCCGACAAACACACCTTGTCACCCACAAAACAATGACCTAAAAAACACTAACAACATGTAGCATTACACAGTGTTTTCCTGTGTAAAACAAGGACACATCTCTGTTTATGATTTCAATATATGTTACTGGAATGAATCAGACATCATGCAGAATTCGTTAATATTTGTTTATGTATTTTTATGTTTTTGCACTAAGTAAATGGCCTGCATTTGTATAGCGCTTTTCTAGTCCCTAAGGACCCCAAAGCGCTTCACACTACATTCAGTCATCCACCCATTCACACACACATTCACACACTGGTGATGGCAGCTACATTGTAGCCACAGCCACCCTGGGGCGCACTGACAGAGGCGAGGCTGCCGGACACTGGCGCCACCGGGCCCTCTGACCACCACCAGTAATCCCAAAATACAAGAATTTGTATACACACCATCCACTGATACACATACAATAGTAATGCTAATCTACTCGGTCTCCTCCATTTGGCCACAGGTTCTCATCCACATCACATCTTATGTCATCTAGGGCAATACACCTAGGAAAGAATCTTCTGGCTGCCAGAATTGAAGGAGTTGAAAAAGTGAAGGAGTAACACCCGTGTAGATGTTCATCTACAATGAGAATCAGCTGTGGCTGGTTAAACTGCATTTTTAGAGTTAAAATATGTTTCAATAAAATATTGCTGTTGGATTTTGCTGTCTTTTCAAGTTTTGCATTGTGTTATTGTTTTGACCATAAGTTTAACAGTTTTGAAAACAGTATGTAAGCACATGCAAAATGTCCTGTACGTACAAAGGTTTTTGGCAGTTGTTGTGTCTGAGTGAGAAGATGATTCATGAAATTTGAGAGATGTAGTCATTGAATGCATTTTGTGCCAAAACAATGATAACTGGTCCTCAGTTTAGCCCACATAGACTTCTGTTGTGCTCACTGAGGAGTTTTGCAAACGTGACCTAAGTATTGCGAGATGTGTCCTAGCGTCTGTAAAAAACTGTAATAGGCCGTCATCAGTTATGCTTTCATTCACTCCACATCCAACTCCTCCTCCAACTCCACCCACATAATCAGTAATAAAAGTACCTTGTTACATTGTTGCAATAACTAATAATTACTTGTAAAGCAGCACAATCACCTTCGTCACAGGGACTCAAAGAATCACCTCCTTTGAGGTAGGAAAGAATTTTGAAAAGCAAATGTCAGATTTTTATGTATTTAGCATTGTTAATGTACTTGCCTTTGTTTAATGTTATGTATTATTTTTGAGCAGACATTAGTTAATATTCTCGTTCTCAAATCCAGTACCAGGTGAACTGGTCATCGTACAACACTGCAACCAGAGATGATGAGAGTTTAGCAATCATGAAGTTTCACCTTTGTAACGAGAAAGTTCGCACTTGCCTTCCAAAGCGAGGATACATCTTCCTCTTCTTGGTTGTGTTTATCTTTATCTTAATGCTATACATCATGGATATCCTGGAGGTGAGGACTTTTGCTTAATTCAAACTACTGTGTGTGTGTGTGTGTGTGTGTGTGTGTGTGTGTGTGTGTGTGTGTGTGTGTGTGTGTGTGTGTGTGTGTGTGTGTATACACATTTTTACAAATTAAATAGTAAAAAAATAAAATAAAATAATAATAATAATAATAATAAAATATATAAAATATACAGAGTTGAATATGTGCAAAACAAGTGGCATTTATATACAGTGTGGAGTGCATAATGTTGAAAGACCTACAAACAAGCAGAGTAGTAATACGATGGCACTAGTCCAAGATGGCGGCCAACCAAACCGGTTTGACAACCTGTTTGACCAGTTTCGTGCGTGTGCGCATGCGCGTTCAGGTGTGCTACCGGTTATGCTTGTTCATGTGTGGAAACACCACAGGGCATCATAGGGGTTATATGAGTTTATAGGTTTCCATCCATCCATCCATCTTCATCCGCTTATCCGAGGCCGGGTCGCGGGGGCAGCAGCCTAAGCAAAGAGGCCCAGACCTCCCTCTCCCCAGCCACCTCCTCCAGCTTATCCGGGGGAATACCAAGGCGTTCCCAGGCCAGCCAAGAGATATAATCTCTCCAGCGTGTCCTGGGTCTGCCCCGGGGCCTCCTCCCGGTGGTTTATAGTTTATAGGTTTATATGAATTTATGTGTTTTTAAGGGGCGATCGTGGCTCAAGAGTTGGGAGTTCGCCTTGTAATCGGAAGGTTGCTGGTTCGAGCCCCGGCTTGGACAGTCTCGGTCGTCGTGTCCTTGGGCAAGACACTTCACCCGTTGCCTACTGGTGGTGGTCAGAGGGCCCGGTGGCGCCAGTGTCCGGCAGCCTCGCCTCTGTCAGTGCGCCCCAGGGTGGCTGTGGCTACAATGTAGCTTGCCATCACCAGTGTGTGGATGACTGGATATGTAAAGCGCTTTAGGGTCCTTAGGGACTAGTAAAGCGCTATATAAATACAGGCCATTTACCATTTATGTGTTTTTAACTGGGTTTTAATTTAATCAAACCATAGGGTTTTTTAATTAAACTATTTTTTATCACTTAGGTGTATCGCAACATTCAGTTATGCAGACATATGTGTTCTTAAAAGCAATTCTTTGTTTCTTGTTTCATGCTTGGCGGAGTGGAAGCTGTTTTGGTTCACAGTGCACCTTAACAAAGAGGGGGTGCTCTAGTCAAAAGTGTTGGTAATAGTGTTTTAATCACACTAATTTTCTAAATCTGACAATGTCTCAGCTTGCAGTGATTCAAGCATTTTATTTTATAAATGGCACAAATGGGAATTTCTTCTGAATGGGTGATGTCAGCATGTTCACAAGCGTTTCATTTAATCAAACCCCTAGTTTTAATTTAACTAGTTTTTACACATCTACTGGGGTTTCTTTCCAGGGTAGATGCGATCATTTTATTTAAAAATCGGGATTTCGGAATGTTGAACTAAGAGTGAGACAAAGCCAGCTAGTTTTTAACACAGTAAATGTCACAAATAGCATTCAGTCCTTTAGAAAATAAATGCTATAAGCAGCCAGTATCGCTCTTTTCAAACTAATCGTCTTTTAAATACACTTATTTTGTGATTCTGGTGTCACACCTTGCAGCGATGCAAGCATTTTATTTATTTAAAAACGGATCAAACGGGCATTTCTTCTGTAAGGGGTTTCATGGTTTCAGAGTAGTTTTTAACACAACAGATGATCGCAAATAACATTCAGCCCTTTAGAAAATAAACGCTATTGGGGCTACTTCTAAAACACGCTGCACACAATGTCACCTTTTCCCCCAAAGCAGCCAGTATTGCTCTTTTCAAACTAATCGTCTTTTAAATACACTCATTTCGTGATTCTGGTGTCACACCTTGCAGCGATGCAACCATTTTATTTATTTAAAAACGGATCAAACGGGCCATTTCTTCTGTAAGGGGTTTCATGGTTTCAGAGTAGTTGTGAACGACTTATATTTCTAACATTTTGTGATATAAAAGTGAACCATGCGACTTTTTTTATTTTCTGTTTGATGGAAAGACTTAAGACACGAGTTATTTAAACAATTCTAAATGACAGTGTGATGGCCATAGTACTTTATATGGGCCAAATATGTTAAGGATAATGTTTATCAATGTAAAATTGCAAAGAACTTGTGGATAGAATATAACATTTTGTAAACAGTTACCTCAGAAGCTGTACTGTCAGATCTATGTATGTAAGGTAAAACTTTCCACAGTACTTCCACTTAAGTAACTAAACACATAAAGTCACCCTTACCAATAATCCACTGCTCCTTGAAAAAGTAGCACAAACAGACAACTGACTCAGCAATGATAAGTAGAGCTACCCGAGGCCGAGACTCAAGCAGAAGAAAATTAAAAGTTGTTGTTTTTGTGGCTCGAAAAATTAAAGAAAGTATGTTTAATAATTCATCAAGACCCGCACCTTCAACACATGTACATTCAAATTTTGGAACAGGCTCAACATTGCTGTTTGTTCGATAGTTTTTATCCGTTCGAAAAAGTCATTTTACGGCTTTAATGTTTCCAGCTGATAAGGAGAATGAGTGCATTTCAAATGTGCGTCCAAAGGCTTTAAACATTTGCTTGGTCTGTAACGACAGTATCAAACTACAGAGCATTGTTTTTACTAAAATGAAACATTTTCAGATGAAAATTTGGCTGCTTTTTGTTTTTTCACTGTAACACCCACCTCAATGCCATTTTTAGGATATTCTTGGTGGTCCCATTTTTTCAAATTTATGCTTAAATACAATGGTGAATTGGCTAGTGATGAGGAGCCACTTAGATCCGTAAAATGAGGTTTGATTAAATTAAACTCTTATGAACAGCTACACTCAACAAAAATATAAACGCAACACCTTTGTTACTGCTCCCATTCCCCATGGGATGGACGTAGAGACCTAAAATTCATTCCAGATACACAATATAACCATCCCTCCCAAACAGTGGTCACAAATCAGTCCAAATGTGTGGTAGTGGGCACATCTGCTATATTGAGATAATCCATCCCACCTCACAGGTGTGCCACATCAGGATGCTGATCTGACATCATGAGTAGTGCACAGGTGTACCTCAGACTGCCCACAACAAAAGGCCACCCTGGAATGTGCAGTTTTTTGCGCTATTGGGGGTCTGGGGACCCAGAACCGGTCAGTATCTGGTGTGACCACCATTTGCCTCATCCAGTGCAACACATCGTCGCATGGAGTCTATCAGATTGTCAATTGTGGCCTGTGGAATGTTGGTCCACTCCACTTCAATGGCTGTGCGAGGTTGTTGGATATTCGTGGGAACTGGTACACGCTGTCGTATACGCCGGTCAAGCACATCCCGAACATGCTCAATGGGTGACATGTCCGGTGAGTATGCTGGCCATGCAAGAACTGGGACATTCTCAGCTGCCATCTGCCCTGAACAATGTGAACCATGATTCATCCGTGAAGCGCACACCTCTCCAACGTGCCAGATGCCATCGAATGTGAGCATTTGCCCACACAAGTCTGTTACGGCGACGAGCTGGAGTCAGGTCAAGACCCCGATGAGGACGACGGGCATGCAGTTGAGCATCCCTGAGACGGTTTCTGACAGTTTGTGCAGAAATTGTTTGGTTGTGCAAACCAATTGTTCCAGCAGCTGTCTGGGTGGCTGGTCTCAGACGATCTTGGAGGTGAACCTGCTGGATGTGGAGGTCCTGGGCTGGTGTGGTTACATGAGGTCTGCGGTTGTGAGGCCGGTTGGATGTGCTGCCATATTCTCTGAAACGCCTGTGGAGACGGCTTATGGTTGAGAAATGAACATTCAATACACGGGCGACAGATCTGGTTGACATTCCTGCTGTCAGCATGCCAATTGCACGCTCCCTCATTGCTTGTGGCATCTGTGGCATTTTGCTGTGAGACAAAACTGCACATTCCAGGGTGGCCTTTTGTTGTGGGCAGTCTGAGGTACACCTGTGCACTACTCATGATGTCAGATCAGTATCCTGATGTGGCACACCTGTGAGGTGGGATGGATTATCTCAATATAGCAGATGTGCCCACTACCACACATTTGGACTGATTTGTGACCACTGTTTGGGAGGGATGGTTATATTGTGTATCTGGAATGAATTTTAGGTCTCTACGTCCATCCCATGGGGAATGGGAGCAAAAACAAAAGTGTTGCGTTTATATTTTTGTTGAGTGTATGAATTCTACCTCTCTGCTGATGTGTTCCAAACAATCGATGTTTTTTACATGGCCAAATTGTGTGCTAACTACCTCACACCGCTGTGTCTGGGATCTGAAAAAATAAAAAGTTAAAACGATATACCTTGCGGCAGTTGTGAAGTGCTCTGGAAAATACTGTGTGTCTGATGGACTGTTTTTATATAGGTGGACTTGATTTCAGTCGGGCTCTGAGATGCAGATATAAAGAGCAGGTTGTAAAGAGAAAGGTGGAAAAACTATGGTGGTTCGGTTAGTCAGTAGGAGGTGTAATTGTCTGCCTGTAGAGATAAAGGTGTGGGGTGTAAGAAAATGTGAAAAACCTTTGGCGGTTTAGTTGGACATGGTTTCAGTTTACCTCTGACATGATAAGATAAGATAATGTAACTGTTTGTAATTAAAAAATGTGGAAACTATGGAAGTACAGTTGGGATGTGTGTGCTGGGATGCTCTTGATAAGGGAGCCTCTTTTATTGTTTTATGACTTCTTTTGCTGACTGTTGGGGCCCTACCTGTAACCTACTCTGTCTAACTGTTGCAGAGTGTGGCTAGTTGTGAATATTATTTTATTTAATATAATTATTATCTAATAATGTAAATTCATTTATAAATTTATGAATCAATATTTTCAAATGAATTATTAAGCCATTAATAAATACTTACAATCGAAAATGTATTCCTCAAAAAAAAAAAAACATAAACCTCATTTCAAAAACCATTTAGAAAACCCAAATTTAAAAAATTATTTTCAAAATCTTTTGTTAAAATACAATTATAAAATAGAATAGCTTTTTTTTATTGTCACTGTTACAAGAACAATGAAAGGCAGTTTGGCATTTCTCCATGTGTGTGAAGTACACAATAGCGTAAGTATTTACAGGGAGTGCAGAATTATTAGGCAAGTTGTATTTTTGAGGAATAATTTTATTATTGAACAACAACCATGTTCTCAATGAACCCAAAAAACTCATTAATATCAAAGCTGAATGTTTTTGGAAGTAGTTTGTTTTTAGTTTTAGCTATTTTAGGGGGATATCTGTGTGTGCAGGTGACTATTACTGTGCATAATTATTAGGCAACTTAACAAAAAACAAATATATACCCATTTCAATTATTTATTTTTACCAGTGAAACCAATATAACATCTCCACATTCACAAATGTACATTTCTGACATTCAAAAACAAAACAAAAACAAATCAGCGACCAATATAGCCACCTTTCTTTGCAAGGACACTCAAAAGCCTGCCATCCATGGATTCTGTCAGTGTTTTGATCTGTTCACCATCAACATTGCGTGCAGCAGCAACCACAGCCTCCCAGACACTGTTCAGAGAGGTGTACTGTTTTCCCTCCTTGTAAATCTCACATTTGATGATGGACCACAGGTTCTCAATGGGGTTCAGATCAGGTGAACAAGGAGGCCATGTCATTAGTTTTTCTTCTTTTATACCCTCTCTTGCCAGCCACGCTGTGGAGTACTTGGACGCGTGTGATGGAGCATTGTCCTGCATGAAAATCATGTTTTTCTTGAAGGATGCAGACTTTTTCCTGTACCACTGCTTGAAGAAGGTGTCTTCCAGAAACTGGCAGTAGGACTGGGAGTTGAGCTTGACTCCATCATCAATCCGAAAAGGCCCCACAAGCTCATCTTTGATGATACCAGCCCAAACCAGTACTCCACCTCCACCTTGCTGGCGTCTGAGTGGGACTGGAGCTCTCTGCCCTTTACCAATCCAGCCACGGGCCCATCCATCTGGCCCATCAAGACTCACTCTCATTTCATCAGTCCATAAAACCTTAGAAAAACCAGTCTTGAGATATTTCTTGGCCCAGTCTTGACGTTTCAGCTTGTGTGTCTTGTTCAGTGGTGGTCGTCTTTCAGCCTTTCTTACCTTGGCCATGTCTCTGAGTATTGCACACCTTGTGCTTTTGGGCACTCCAGTGATGTTGCAGCTCTGAAATATGGCCAAACTGGTGGCAAGTGGCATCTTGGCAGCTGCACGCTTGACATTTCTCAGTTCATGGGCAGTTATTTTGTGCCTTGGTTTTTCCACACGCTTCTTGCGACCCTGTTGACTATTTTGAATGAAACGCTTGATTGTCCGATGATCACGCTTCAGAAGCTTTGCAATTTTGAGACTGCTGCATCCCTCTGCAAGATCTCTCACTATTTTTGACTTTTCTGAGCCCGTCAAGTCCTTCTTTTGACCCATTTTGCCAAAGGAAAGGACGTTGCCTAATAATTATGCACACCTGATATAGGGTGTTGATGTCATTAGACCACACCCCTTCTCATTACAGAGATGCACATCACCTAATATGCTTAATTGGTAGTAGGCTTTCGAGCCTATACAGCTTGGAGTAAGACAACATGCATGAAGAGGATGATGTGGACAAAATACTCATTTGCCTAATAATTCTGCACTCCCTGTACACAATAACAGACAAATTTACATTTACACAAGAAAGATATGTACAAGTTATACATACATATGTAAATGAGAAATAAGTAAATGGATTGAAAAATCAAAGATTTATTTCTCACATTTCAAATGGTGATTCCACTCTAACAAATTTGTCATTATATTAGCAAATGAATTAGATTTGAGATTAACTACTGGATTAGCTAATAGATTAACTATTGGATCTTATTTCAGAAATCCCAAAGTAATGCAAATTAGCCATACAGTGTAATGTAAGTTCTCTAATTGGTTTGACGGACACAGGCTTGTTGCCTGGCTATTTTACAGTGCTGATGGTGCCAAAAGCTTTGTACAAGCGCACATACTTCGTACCAGTGCAAAGGCCATTCAGCCTCTGTATTTACACTCAGTCCAACACGGATATATAAAGAATGAAGGGACTGCGGTGAAAGGGAGAGCTGAACCTCCCACTATACACCTGTGGCCCACCTGGTGAAGGTAATTAGCTAACATGGCAAACGCTAGCTATATGTCTGTGAAGGTTCTCAGTCATCCAGGTCATCGTAATCTAAGGAGTTTGAAAAGAAAAGCGTCTGGACTTCTTTAAGTTTTCTTGAAGACGTTTCACCTCTCATTCGAGAAGCTTCTTCAGTTCCGAGCACAATTGGTGGAGAGTCCCAGCTTTTAAGCCCTATGGGAGTGTCCGCAAGAGGGTCATGGACCCCCTCTTGATCCTCTACCTAATCACACGAGCCAAGGTATGAAAGCTGCACTGTACAGCTACAATATGTTGTTGAGCTTGTGTTTAGGAGTTTGGTCTTTGGGATGAACCAGTTTCTGTCTGAGTGTGTTGCTGGGCCTGAAGTAAAATGGGATGTCGTGCTTGGAGAAGACTCTCCTGAGTTTCTCTGATACACCGGCTACATAGGGGATGACAATTTTGTTGCATTTGTCTTTCTGATCCTCCCTAGTTGGTGTCTGAGCTTCTTTTCTGTGCCTCTTTGCTGACTTGATGAAAGCCCAATTAGGATAACCGCATGTTTTAAGAGCTTCCTTTACATGTGTGTGTTCCCTGTGTTTCACCTCAGACTTAGAGGGAACATTTTTTGCTCGGTGTTGTAGGGTCCCGATTACTCCAAGTTAATGTTCCAGAGGGTGGTGGGAGCCAAAGACGAGGTATTGGTCCGTGTGCGTGGGCTTCCGGTAAACTTCAGTGTTGAGGTTTCCATTCTCTTCGATGCACACGGCACAGTCCAGGAATGGCAAACATTTATCCTTTGTGTCTTCGCTGGTGGACTTTATGTTTTTATCCACAGAGTTAATGTGTGCAGTGAAGGATTCTACACTAGCTAGCATCACCACATGTAGCCCCGCTCTTTTAAGGTCATCTTAGCTTATAACAATATTACGTCCCAACAGTACAAGCTAGCTACCGTTCTTTTTTAGTAAGCTGATGAGCTCGTCACAAATAATGCTTTGATAGTCCTTGCCTTATGTCTGTGTGCCTCCTCCCTTTCTCGTGATGCCTGTTTAGTCCCTCCTGTTTCCCTGTGTACTTTAGCCCTGTGTCTTCTTCTGTTTGTTGTTCGTTCATCTGCATGTTCTCTTGCATTTCTCAAGTGTATCACCTGCTGAGTTCTTCATGTTCTCAGTCCTGTGTCTCTCGCCGTTGGTCTGCATGTTCCATGTTTCCCCGTTTCAGGTTTTTATGTTTCATGCTCCTTCCAGTTTAGGTTTTTTTGTTAGTTTAGTCGCTGGCATGCTCAGCTGTCATTTGTTTTTCGTTTGGCCACTATAAAAAGAAAAAAAAAAAAAAAAGCTCACTCCTAGTCAGTACTTGCGCTTGGGTCCTCCTCTCAACGCTCCACGCGTCTGCCACCACAGCCATAACAGAAATCAAATATCCTGCTGGAGACAATTCAGCGGAGGCACATAGTCTAGGATTCCCCAAAACTCAAGCCATACTGGACTGACATTCAATGAATACATTCACTGTATTCAAAACACAAATTCCTTTAGACTTACCTTTAGTCTAATCGTTTAGATCAGGGGTGTCCAACTCTAGGCCTCAAGGGCCAGTGTCCCTGCAGGTTTTAGATCTCACCCTAGGTCAACACACCTCAATCAAATGATTAGTTCATTACTAGGTCTCTGGAGAACTTCAAGACATGTTGAGGAGGTATTTTAGCCATTTAAATCAGCTCTGTTGGATCAAGGACACACCTAAAACCTGCAGCACACTGGACCTTGAGGCCTGGAGTTGGACACCCCTGCTTTAGACTACAGGAACTATTGGTGGGCAGTAAAAAGACTGTTACAAGAAAATGTCCAAGCCCGAGGCCACGAACAATAGATAATTGGCATGATGTAATATTGTAAAAATATTTAAATTGAAAAAGCTGACATATAGTTTTAGAAATCAGAAATATGTCTTTTATCAGGTTTGTAACAGTTGGATTAAATTTAGTCTCAACCTGTGCAGACTTTATATAACCCTACCAAGGCTCATCACTCTCTTCCTCGCTCTGCTAGAAAAGCCAATATGTACCCCCACCTCCCCGCTATATTTTACTATATTTTAAATGTATGTTTAATTGGAAAGTCTACCTTTGCAGTTCTGACCAGTGTTGGTCAAGTTACTTAAAAAAAGTAATCAGTAACTAATTACTGATTACTTCCCAAAAAAAGTAATCCCATTACTTTACTGATTACTCATTTTCAAAAGTAATTAATTACTTAGTTACTTAGTTACTTTTTAAAAACACGATTTACAACCTGAAGAGGTGATAAAGCGATAGAGCTTTCAGCCCAATTCTACTTTTTCTGCATAATCCATCATACAAAATGTAATCAAATGGAAAATTATCTTTCTTTTTTAACTTGTTTTATCAGTTTTAACCTTTTAACTTTATGCATCAAGCAAAAATTTAATTATATGCAACATTCTCTGACTTGAATAAATTAGCTTAACATTTAAACCTATGTTCTGCACATTCCAGCACATAAAATAAAATATTTTTTGTGTTTACACTCAGTCTTTCAAATAGATGCAAGTAAAACACAGCAGAAAATAAATAAAGTCAAAGACTCAGCGGTCCTTTTGCTCTATTTTCACCTGTAAAGCAGGAGTAGAGTAGGCGGAGGTTTACCCTGGTGCAGGTGTGCTGCGGTCAGTTGAAGAATCCGCGAGTTTCTCTGTGAATTTCCCATTACGTCGTTGCGCACTCGGTGCTTGTTTAGGGGTTTTGTTCGCTGTAAAAAGAAGTTTTCTTCCCACGCACGATGGACGCTAATGTTTTTGTCACTTTTTATGGAATCAAACTCAAAATAAGGTCAGTACTTCCACACTTTAAACGCTGCACGCTCATACTCTCTCCCACAATCGATATATGATCCATTGTTGATCTGCACACAGCTGTTGTCACTACCTGGCTTACGTCACTGTCGTGACACATTCTCGCAAAAAAATCACGGTTTTAGTAACGCAGTAACGCAGCGTTCCTACGGGAAAGTAACGGTAATCTAATTACCGTTTTTGCAATAGTAATCCCTTACTTTACTCGTTACTTGAAAAAAGTAATCAGATTACAAGTAACGCGTTACTGCCCATCTCTGGTTCTGACTACCTCTCCTCTCTTTGTTATCCAAGTGCACTTCTCCAGTCTGAATAACATTCTAATGTCGTTGCTGTATATCCTTGTGGTGTGGACAAGTGAATCAATGTCTCTCGTTCACACTGTGAAACAGGATAAAGAAATTTGAAAAGTGAAAACAGCTTTTTATATTCTGTTTTGTTTTTTTTTTAATTTAGTAGCCTTTGAACAACAGTTATTGTACCTGTATTCACCGATTGTGCAAAAGCTCTAGCAAGGAAACTGTCATATTCCAGTAGCTATTCAAACATCAGCTTGTTGTCTTATTTTAATGGAAAAGAAAAAAGAATGGTATTGGACATACAAGTCAATCAGTTATTTATGTTCAGTGATACATTTATTCTATTAAATTACCAGCTGACAGGCAACATTATACATTTGCATTAATACAAGTAATACAATGAAAGCATGACACACTATTTCAAAAAGAATCTTTCATTATACTGTGCTAGGAACTAAAGATGAATAGCTGTATGATGTATACCTGGTTGAATGTCCTTTTGTCAATGTCATACTCTCTCCTTTTTCCAGTTTCAGATTAAAGTGAACACCACCTTCATCATTCCAAGACCTGCCACTGTCACTCCACCTGCTGACATGCATTATGACTTCTGCAAGTTAAAACCACTATCCACCAAGGAAGCTCTTGAAGAACAACGCCTATTAGATTCCATCGCTTGGCCTGAAACTCCATCTTTACCATCACCTCTTTCCCTGAACAGTACGAGTCACCCAGCCCACAGTGCCTTCACCATTCTCCCAAGGTGGGGAGGGGGACAGTGGCACATAGGAGACAAACTTGAGGTTATGATTCAAATGCACGATTTCCAGGGACACTTGAAGAGGTCTGGGGGAGATGTCTTACTTGCCCGGCTGCATAACATAGCCCTTGGTGCTGGTGTGGCAGGGCAAGTGTTAGATCATCTTAATGGCTCCTACTCTGCTATATTCACTTTACTTTGGGAAGGAAACGCCCAGGTTCAGGTGACACTTACTACGTTAACTATTATTGCTTGTTTGCTTTTGAAGCTAACATCAAGTGGTCACATCACAAGATTCACTTTGTGGCACTTCACATTAGCTTCATTTTTCATCTGCAGACCATTTGCCAGTCTATGATAAATCTTGATTTCACTTGATTGTTCTATTGGTGACAAGTGCAGTCTATAAAACAAACGGAGCAGGTTACAAAATTCTAATTATTTGTCCTACTAGGTGATACTGGTTCACCCCAGTGAGGCAGTCACAGAGCTGAGAAGGCTGAACACAGAACATCCTGACAGGGTTTTCTTCAAGAGCCAGTTCCAGTTAGGCTCAGTCACTGAAACTACCACTTGTAATGTATGTCTACGTCCAACCCAGCAGCCTGTGTGCAACTACACTGACCTCCATACAAATGAGCCATGGTTCTGCTACAAGCCAAAAAGTCTAAGCTGTGATACCAGGATCAGCAACTTCAAGGAAGGATATAAACAAAACATTAGCACCATGGAGAAGCTCTTTCAGAGGTGAGCATTTTCTATATGCCAAAGGTGGTAAATCTCTGGAGTTTTATGTATGAAGAGGCAGAACTAAAATTAATCAATTAGAATCAAAGTAAAACAATTTTATTACAGCCCTACTGATGTATTAGCAGGCAGCTATCAATTATTTAGCTATCTGATATTATCATCAGTATTGGCATTTCTGATGGCTAATAGGTGAAATTTTAAATAGTGAAGTTATGAGTATTTATGTGGCACCAGAGAGACTGCAACTTCCCTATTGACAACATGCATTTGCAATGCAACAAACTACAGCCAGAGGAAGTGAGCAGAGTTGGGAAAAGCATAAATGAGTAACTCACGATTTGTTGTGACAGTGAAAGAAGTTTACTTTTAAACTGTATTGTGATGTTCTTTTTATGTTAATGTGCCTGAAGGGGGGGGGGGGGGGGGGGGGGGGTCACCAGCTGATGTGTCAAACCCAAGTGTTTTTGCTGACTGCTGTGTTTGATTCAATTCTAGTTTAGAAAACATAAAATTTCTCTGCCATTTTTGTTAAAATATTTCAATATGTGTTCTTTCCCTAAGTGGTGTCAATCTGAAAGTCGCTATTCCTCCTTCAGGAGTGGCGAGTGTCAACGTTTTGCCCAAACAGAACGGTAAAGCCTGATTCTTTACTATTGGTGTCTCTAACAAAAAAAAACAAAAAAAACTGAAAGGACTAAGTGAAGTACTTACAGTAATTAACTAAAACACTATGGATGTTGCACTAATTGCAAGCAGTTTATTATTCATTTAATATTCTATTATCTCCTAAAATAATGAAGTCTATTATGAAAATACAAGATATGGAATAGGCCAGTAAAAATTAAACCCCTTCCCAGATTTGAATTAGGCTGATCTTCCTTTGTATTTTGTAAGATTACCTTCAGCTTGCTTTCAGTAATATTGTTTGGCATAGATAGCTCCCTTTAAGTCTCATTCAGTTCTCTTGGATTTGTCTTTGAAGTGACTTCCGGATTTCCCTCGCTTAGTCAAACAGTGGTTGTTCAACTTGAGTTTTAAGTAACTTGACATAAGTCAAAATTAGGCAAGTATAGGGATTGTGGTCATTAAAGTTGTGTCTCTGTGGACAAAAATCTTCTACTTTTTCAATGTGCTCTGTTCCAGCACATGTTGGCACACTGGTAGGCACCACAGTTCTGGTTGTCCCCTGAACATTCTCCCTAAGTTGTCTCACAAGGTTATGCACAAAACCAGAGGGTTAATCTCCTGAGTTGCGGCTGGAATCCTAGCTCTCATTACTAGCATCGGTCCTCTGCACAAAATTAAAAAATTAAAATTAAAATAAATTCAAGACATAACCACTTCTTTTCATTTTGCACACATTCAGGACATTAAAAAAAATCACAGAGCATAGTGATAAAGCTTCCTGAAAGTTACCCACACTTAGCAGCAGTAGTGGTAAAAGTGCTTGGAAATTCTTCAATGGATAATAGACCACATTAAAATCTAGTTAGGTTTAGGACCACTGTGGGCTGCTCCCTATAATGTCTTAATCACACATCAGATATAAAATCTGAATAGAGAAATATCTTTAACTTTAGCAGTGTAAAAATGTGTTCTCTCTGTAGTGATTGTATCATTGTATCATCTGATGTTTACCATGTGTGTATAATAAATACACTAATATACAATTGTTTGTTTGTTTTATTGGTCAGGTGAGTCAGAGGTGCCTAGCAGCAGAGTGGGGTCTGGACCCTCTGGCTATTACTTTCAAGGTGTGTGGAGAAGACTAGGTGTGACCCCAATTCATCAGTTCAACTCTTCCTCAGCCATCAC
Organism: Maylandia zebra; assembly: GCF_041146795.1. NCBI lineage: Eukaryota > Metazoa > Chordata > Actinopteri > Cichliformes > Cichlidae > Maylandia > Maylandia zebra. The sequence goes on from NC_135169.1 coordinate 46,970,678, forward strand.
TCAGTGTCTAAAAGGAAAAACCGTTCATATGTATGGAGATTCCACCATGAGGTAGTGGTTTGAGTACCTTGATGCAGCACTACCAGGTAGCAGATCTACTAAACCTTTCTGGCATCGACTGATTTATTGCTGCTTAACTTATTCCCTGTGTAATCCTTTTTAGATCTAAAGGCATTTAACATGCATAGCCAGAAAACAATTGGACCTTTGATGTCCCTGGACTACAAAAACAACATTTTGGTGACATACCGCACCCACGGTCCTCCTCTACGATCCGTCAGTGTCCCAGCCATTGAGCTGCATTATATTGCCAATGAGCTCGACGAGGTGCCTGGAGGCAGGGACACGGTCATAGTACTTGGTATCTGGGCACACTTTGGCACTTTCCCTATTGAGTTCTTTATCCGCCGGCTGCAGACCATCCGCAGAGCGATGGTCCGGCTGCTGTCCAGGGCTCCAGACACACTGATTGTCATTCGGACTGGAAACCCCAAAAGTTTGAAGACCTTCCTTCATGCATCTACTAACAGTGATTGGTACTCATTACAGCAGGACAAGGTGCTCAGGGATATGTTCAAAGAACTGAATGTCCATCTAGTGGATGCCTGGGAGATGGTTGTGGCCCACCATCTGCCACATGAGCTCCACCCACAACCTTCAATTATCAAGAACATGATTAATGTTCTTTTGTCCTACATATGTCCTCAAAAGGGTGGATAGATGTGTTTATTTTGGCAGTCCATGCACAATTTTAAACTAAACTATAAAAAATCCAAAAGTAACTTTTCAAAAATTGCAAAAACTAATCTTCAGTCTAGGCCTCAATGATATGAGTGTTTTTCAAGCTGAAATTTTCAAGGCCAATTTTAGCCTTCACGAAGGTATTTTTTTTTAAAAAGATCCTAATGACTCATCTGAAGTATCATCTTGATCAATATAGAATAATGTCCTTGCCTAGTTTCTTAACCCCTACAATCCTGCCTGGGAGCTTTTGCAATCAGAATCATGATCTAAGAGCACTGTTGTGCCAAGCATATTCACTTTTCTAAAACAAGCTCAAACTCTCAATAGACTTCTCTTGTTCATGTCATTTTTGTATCTGTTTATTTTGATTAGAATAAGACTTAAAATTTTGTACTATCTGAGGTAGTGATGCCTTTGTATTCGCCACAAATATGGACAATATCTGGTAGAATGTGCTCCAGATCTTTAACCGATATATTTTTGAGGCAGAAGGAAATTCGACCATATCACTCTGGTTTTAGCTTGTCTACATCGGCTTCCAATTGAATTTAGGATTCGTTTTAAAGTCCTTTTATTGGTTTTTAAATCTCTAAAGGGTGTGGCACCTGTTTATTTGTCTGATTTGTTGAAGCCCCATGTCCCCATGCGTACGCTTTGGTCAGCTGAGAAACTGTGGCTTTCTGTCCCTAAGTCACAGATGAAACTTAGAGGAGACTGAGCATTCTCTGTAGCAGCTCCGATGCTTTGGAATAGCCTTCCTCTCCATATTAGACAAGCTACATTAGTGCTAGTTTTTAAGTCTAGATTAAAAACCTATTTTTATTCTTACTCTGTGGGTACCTGACATTTTTATGAATGTTATTGCTATAGTATGTTGACACGTCTTCCGAGGAGGAAGCAGAGTCTGGGGATGAGGGGAATGACCCGCCAATTTCCGGGGGCGAGGTCACTGAGGCAGTTAAACAACTCCTTGGTGGCAGAGCCCCTGGTGTTGATGAGGTCCGCCCCGAGTTCCTGAAGGCTCTGGACGTTGTAGGGCTGTCCTGGTTGACACGCCTCTGCAATGTTGCGTGGAGATCAGGGGCAGTACCTGTGGACTGGCAGACCGGGGTGGTGGTCCCCATCTTTAAGAAGGGGGACCGGAGGGTGTGTTCCAACTACAGGGGGATCACACTCCTCAGCCTCCCTGGGAAAGTCTATGCCAGGGTGCTGGAAAGGAGAGTTCGTCCGCTAGTCGAACCTCGGATACAGGAGGAACAATGCGGTTTTCGTCCTGGTCGCGGAACACTGGACCAGCTCTTTATCCTCTCCAGGATACTTGAGGGTGCATGGGAGTTTGCCCAACCAGTCTACATGTGTTTTGTGGACTTGGAGAAGGCATTCGACCGTGTCCCTCGGGGTGTCCTGTGGGAGGTGTTGCAGGAATATGGGGTGTCTGGCCCATTGCTACGGGCCATTCGATCCCTATACAACCGTTGCAAGAGCTTGGTTCGCATTGCCGGCAATAAGTCGGACTCGTTCCCAGTGGGTGATGGGCTCCGCCAGGGCTGCCCTTTGTCTCCGGTTCTGTTCATAATTTTTATGGACAGGATTTCTAGGCGCAGCCAAGTGGCGGAGGGCTTTCGCTTTGGTGGCCTCAGAATCTCATCTCTGATTTTTGCAGATGATGTGGTTCTGTTGGCTCCATCGGGTGAGGGCCTCCAGCTCGCACTGGAACGGTTCGCAGCCGAGTGTGAAGCAGCGGGAATGAGGATCAGCACCTCCAAATCTGAGGCCATGGTTCTCAGCCGGAAAAGGGTGGAGTGCCCACTCCGGGTCGGGGATGAGTTCCTGCCCCAAGTGGAGGAGTTCAAGTATCTCGGGGTCTTGTTCGCGAGTGATGGGAGAAGGGATCCGGAGATCGACAGACGGATTGGGGCTGCGGCTGCAGTAATGCGGACGCTGCACCGGTCCGTCGTGGTGAAGAGGGAGCTGAGTGTAAAAGCGAAGCTCTCAATTTACCGGTCGATCTACGTCCCTACCCTCACCTATGGCCACGAGCTGTGGGTAGTGACCGAAAGAACGAGATCGCGGATACAAGCGGCAGAAATGAGCTTCCTCCGAAGGGTGGCTGGCCTCTCCCTTAGAGATAGGGTGAGAAGTTCGGCCATCCGGGAGGGGCTCAGAGTAGAGCAGCTGCTGCTCCACATCGAAAGGAGCCAGCTGAGGTGGTTCGGGCATCTGACAAGGATGCCCCCTGGGCGCCTCCTGGGTGAGGTGTTCCAGGCATGTCCCACCGGGAGGAGGCCCCGGGGCAGACCCAGGACACGCTGGAGAGATTATATCTCTCGGCTGGCCTGGGAACGCCTTGGTGTTCCCCCGGATAAGCTGGAGGAGGTGGCTGGGGAGAGGGAGGTCTGGGCCTCTTTGCTTAGGCTGCTGCCCCCGCGACCCGGCTCCGGATAAAGCGGATGAAGATGGATGGATGGATGGTTATTGCTATGTCTGGTTTCTGCTATTTTATTACTATAAATATTTGTATTGTACAGCACTTTGGTCTACCAGGTGTGTTTTTAAAGTACTATGTAAATAAACGATAATGATGATGATAATGGTGATGAGTGGCGCCCAGGTTAGTCTGTCCTCTGGTTATCATTCCCAGACTAATGGCCAGACGGAGTGGCTTAACCAAGTGCTGGAAACCACCCTGCCTGGCGTCCATTAAATAAAACACCTGGAGTACACACCATTCCTAGGTCAAGTACACTCATAATAATCACATTTAATCAGCCACTGGGATGTTGCGATTAGAGGCTCGTCTGAGCTGCCAGCCCCCTCTGTTTCTGGCAACTGTCTTCCTTCAAGTCTTCCGGATGGAAGAGGAGTAAACAGTTGGTTGGAGGGGTCATGCAGGTTAGCCATGATGCTAGTGTCTTTATGAATGCAGCGTGAGGTGTAAATATCCTGTAGACTGGGTAGAGAGCTGCCAATACTAGCAGCAGCCAGTAAGTTAAACTTTAACAGTATCCATATTGATTAATTGATTATTTGATTGATAATACTTTATTTATCCCAAGGGAAATTGGTTTAATTGTTTATTAATGAATTATGGGTTTTCAGCCAAAGAGTTTGTTCTTTAATTACAACTTACATAATTTCTATTCATATTAACAGCACCTTCTAGTGGCCATAGTTACTGTATAACACAGGAAGAAGTCAGTCATCATGATAAAGTTTCAAAGAAATAATTAACATTTGACACAGGAAACCATGTTTTGACAACCTATACACACCTCTACACACATTTCTTGTCTATTTTACACTATTTTTTTTTCATTATCTGAGTTTATTTAGCAAGTCTTTTGAGCATGGAAATGAACTGGATCTTTTTTAACAAGATGTTTTTATGTCGCTGCTTTTTTAACCTTGAGAAACTGAAGAAAATATCATTTGTATGTCATGTGGGTAAAAGTGTAGTATCGGTGGCTTTTCCTGGTAGCGTTTTTGTTGTCGTTTGAGAAAAACACCCTCCTCTTTTTATTGAAAGACCCCCCTTCCTGGGTCTCACATAATTCCAGACATTGCAAAGCTTCAGTCGTGTGTGCAGTGATTAACTTCAACTTGATAACAGCTTTGTCTCTTAAGACAGTCTCTGCAGCCTGTGTATGTGCTGACATATTTTTTATATTTTAACCTAGCTTTAATTAAGACTTAATTTAATTCATTCATTAATTCTGAATGTATGGCATTTTCTTGTTTAAAAACGCATTTAATTTGATTCAGTGGGTCTCAGACTGTGGAGGTCGTTCCAGAAGAAATCATGCTGCAGCGCTCCAACATCCAGTTCCATAACATTCTGGTTCACTGGTACAGCTGGATCAGACTCATGTTTACTCCTGGTAAAAGTAGTGAATGGTGCGAAGGATTTCAATAAGGGGATCACCTGAAATGACTTTCAGCTTCTCATCCATCTTCTGCCTAATCAAACACGTGGATGTGTTTGACTCTGGAATGTATTTCTATGGATTTTATGCAGATGTCCAGGTTTTGCTTTGTTTTGAGTGATACACTTAAATATTAAAGGTACGGCATCAATGATATAGTGCGACTAGCTCTTTAACGCGTTTGCACCGTCCAGCCGCACAGACGGTGTCACGATCCTGGGTTTTAGTTCATTTTGATGTTTATAGTATGTTTAAGCTCATTAGGTCTCCTATGTTCATTTGCTTATTAGTTCCCCCTTGTGTTTCCAACCCATGTTAAGTCTCCCCTGCTCTTCATGTGTTTCATGTCTGTGTCTTACGTTGTCAAGTTCTGGTTGTCATGTCTGCGTCTCATTATGTTTCCTATTTTATTTTGAAGAGATCTTGTGTTTTTATATTATGGTTTATGTTTTGAGACCTTTGTACTGTTTCTTGTTTCCCTAGGTCTGTTATGGTTATCATAGGTTTAGTTCTTTGGCTTTGTCATATGGCTTCCCTGTGTTCCATGTTATGTCCACTGTGACGTTTTTGTACCATGTTTCAGGTTCCTATGTTCTGTCTCCCCAGTTGCTGTTAAGTTTGAATGTTTAGAATTCAGTCAGTGTGTTTCCTGTTTTACTTTGAAGGTCCATGTCTCATGTGAGTGTTTCCTGTTTTGCTTCCCTTGTCTCGTCCAGCCTGATTACTCCCAGCTGTGCTCTCCTTCTGTGTCTCATTCCCTCGTTATCCCTCTGTGTATTTAAGCTCTGTGTTTCTCTTTGTCAGTGTCGTAGTCTCCCTCATGCTGTGTGTTTCTACCTGTAGCTCCCTGTGTGTTTTGTTAGTCTTCCCAGTTTAGATTTTTGTAGAGTTTTTGTGTTCAGCAATAAAAGCTGCCCTTTTGAGTTCAATCCTGTCTCCAGTGAGTTTGCGTTTGGGTCCAATCCCTGCCTGCCACACAGCTGAAACATGACAGACGGGGAGATACTCGCTAACGGAGATTTGCCGCGTTAATGCAGTTATGGCGTCAACTTTATTCTACCGAGATTAATGCTGACAGCACTAATGAAAAGGACTAATAAATAATGAAGCCACAACATGAATCTTTCTAATACGGTTATGTGGTCTGGGTGTGATTTAAAACGAGTGTTTTCATCAGAATATATATCTCTTAATTTCACCGGATACTTTGAGATTTAAGTTTTTAAATTGTCTCTATTGTATCCTGACACATTTGTTTATATGAAAAATACAAAAGATGCAGCTTTTTTTTTTCTGTCCATGTTCTTATAAACATTTCAGCCAGCACCTGGTGAGGGATTTTAATTCAATTCGATTTAATTCAAATTTATTTATATAGCGCCAAATCACAAAAGAAGTCGCTTCAAGGCAAGATAGACCCTGAAATAATACATACAAAGAAAAAAAACAACAATCATTTAACCCCGATGAGCAAACACTTTGGCTGCAGTGGGAAGGAAAAACTCCCTTTTAACGGGAAGAAACCTGCAGCAGAACCAGGCTCAGAGCAGCAATCTGAACTATTTGGATGCAGGAATTACAGTCGAGGATGAGTTGACTAACAAGTGCCTCATCACAAGAAGTGTGGCTGATCAGTAGGCCAGATCTCTGCTAACACATTGTGTGAATAATGAAAGTGACTATCATAATCCTTGATCACTGTTAGCAGTCAGCATAAAAACTGCTTTGTAACACCCCCACCCCTACCCCTTTAATAAAGAAATTGTGTTTCATTTTCTTTTAAATTGTCTTACAGTTGTTTTTAACCTGACACAAATGAGTGAACGCACACGCGTGCTTAAAACAGCAAGTATCAGTATAGATTTCTCATTTGTTGTCAACCTTTTTCTTGCCTAAAAGCTGTGATGTGGTCATGATGTTGTGGTAAAAGCTGCATCTTTTGCTTTATGGTGCTCTTTTCCCCTTTTTTTTCCCCTTTTCTTTATGAATCATTTGACAGTTTGTGTGTTGAGCAAAGCTAATGTAAAAACCGCGCATGACTAAAGTCAGAAATGTGCATAGTTAAAATGAAAGCGAAAAAGACTTAAGGTCTGTTTCATGCATCAAAAAGAATAATGCATTACATATTTTGTCATATGCTTCAGAGTTTGAATGTACTGGTTTCCAGGATTTATAATTAGTTATGCCACCACTGGACTTCAAAGGTGGAGGCCTGTAGGTGGAGCAAAAGTTTAGACTTTTTTTAAGACCAGCAGCTGATCCACCTCATCTGCTGTTGTGGTTTTTCTTAATGATGTTCTGTTCTTATTTTTGCATTTTACATGATGAGCAAGGAAGTCATAAAAGCAAGTTGTAAGTCAAAAGTAAGAGTTTGATGTGAGTTTGCAGCAGTGGCAAAGTGAGTGTCTAACAGGAAGAGGCAACCCTGTGTGGTTTGAACACAAATGGAGTGAAGAGAATGAGGCCTGTAAGAGCAAAAGCCAAACCTACAAGGAAGCAGTAAAAACCAGCTGAAAAAACATGTTCTCAAGAATAGCAACAAACAGCTTTATCTGACTTAATCCACTGCCAGCCCTCAGAACTCCATTGTGGACTGTGCTGCTGTTTAAAAGAGGAATGATATGATTTCTTTGTGGCTACCCAGTTAAAGGAACAATCCAAAGTAAATCTGAGCCAGTGTTTGATAAAAGTGAGAGCATATAATTATTAATCAGACCCTCCCTCTCTAAAGCCTAAGATAAGACATATAAAATTCAAAACAGTCAACTTTGAATTATATATTTTTAATTACGTTTTGCTGTTGATCCCTAAAACTAAGTGAAAAGGCTCCATAATTGTATCATTAAGAATGAATTCTTGCAGCTCCATGTTGTAACATCAGTCACAATCAATGCAAATTTTTCACATGCTGCTGTTGTAGCAGTTGTAATATTTATCATTTTTGGAATTGGAGAACTTGAATTGAACAAAATATACAGACTGCCCTGAGGGCCCGATGTCCTGTAGTGGACCCTCTGATCACTGCCTTTCACTGTGGAGCCCTATTGGCATTTTCCATAACAAATCCAAATCCATTAGAACACCTCTGGGACATTATGTTTCAGTCCATCCAACGGCATCAGGACGAACGTTCGACTGTCCAGGAGCTCAGTGATGCCTCAGTGATGGATACAATTGTGTGGGGGTCATACAAACAACCCTGTACCCTTTTCAGTTGTTGCGGTGAAAATTCGGCAAAATGAAGTGGGAGAAAAAATGCCCCATCATTGTATTTATTTGATTTTTTTTGGGATGTCTTCCATCACACAATGTGGCAGCCTTTCACTCCTAACATATTAACCAGTCCATATCAGTATAGATATCCAACACGATTTTTTTCCTGCACTTTCGCTCTCAAACTATACTGTCTAAAAATAATTTACAGAATCTGTGCTTTGATGAATTATGGCACAGTGGCTTTTGGACTAAAACTCTGGAGACCCTGAGCTAAATCTTGTGTTCGCTGCCACCAGTTCATGAAGCAGTTGAACTGCAGCTCAGAGTGGAACTTTGCCTTTACTCTGCTCTTTGTCAGAAAGCTGTTGTGGTACTTGTTACCCTGGCTTTTTTTAAAGGCCTTATAATATTTGAAAACTAAAACTTTTATTTGAAGAAAGAAGAATATGGGGCTGAAGTCTCCTTAGGGTGAAATGTGCGAACACTATTGTCACAGCTGCATAATCTACAGCTGTGAGTATGCACAGAATTTTAAAAAGATCAAATGAATGACACAAGCTTGCTGTTGCATTTTGACAGTTGTAACACTCGCACACAGTTGTGCACTGTCTGCATTAGTCAGATGTATATGTGTTAAAGTCTAACAGGTTTACAGTAACTTTACTCAACATGTATAAGCGTCCGTAAAACTTGTGAACTTGTGAAGTGCTTAAAGCAGCGTGAAACTTTTACAGCCTCATCTGAAACTGAATCACTCTGGTCCACACTGTGAATGTTCCAGCAGTTACAGAACAAAGGAAGGCTACAGCGGGTGCAGCTGCAGTCCATCTCCCCTGTGACATGCACTCCCCTCACAGTACATTCAGTTATTCCAACAATATATATTAGATTATAGTATCCATCCATTAGGCTTTTCAACAACTCTACACTCATGCATGAAATCCATTTTTATGTGTTCATTCTTAGAAGATCAAATACCTTGTTAACACAACAACTTGTGCTTGATGTTTTATACTTTCAGGTATTTTTCTCGTATTACTGACCACTATTCTCAAATATTGCTAACCTCATAACATCAACCAGGTATTCACTGAGAAAGAAATAGGTGTAAGGTTGACCGTACCTCTTTTTATGTGTTTTTATGTATGGAAATTTCATGTGTTTGACACTCAGATATACAGTAAACACACCCAAAACATAACCAAACCTTAAATGGATACCTGAAGATCTGGCTGATGTTAAGAAGTTAAAACTTTATTTATTGACACCTGCATCCAGTTTAGAATGTGTCGTTAACTGTGCATGTCTTTGGGCTGTGAGAGAAACTGGTCCTTATACAGTCTCGACTTTACTCAACTTCATTCACCCACTCATACAAGCACTTTTTTTCTATGCTTAAGTGCTTTCTGTTTAAACATTCACACACATTCATAATCTAATGGATGCATTAGAGGTCAATCTGGGGTTAGTATCTTGTCTAAGGATATTTAGAGCAGCCAGGGATTAAACCACCAACCTTCTGGTTGGTAGATGACCTTTATAGCTGCTGAGCTCCTGGAAGTAGAGATGGAAGAAACGAAAGTACTTGGAGAAAACTCAGTAAGCACAGGAGGTAGAAAGGTCCCACAAAGCTTTGAATATAGAACCTTCCTGTCACTCACAATGGGGTAGCTGTAGCTCATTTGGTAGAGCAGGTCACCTAATAATTACAAGGCTGGCGTTTCAATCCCTGTCTGCTCCAGTCTGCATGACAAATATCTTTGGCAGTTGCTCGCCAATCCATCCCATGGAGTGTGAATGCATGTTAATGCTAGAAAGCACTGAAAAGGGGCATAAAAATAACATAATAGCACATTTAGTGCTCAGCAGAGATGGGCAGTAACGCGTTACTTGTAATGCGTTACTGTAATCTGATTACTTTTTTCAAGTAACGAGTAAAGTAAGGGATTACTATTGCAAAAACAGTAATTAGATTACCGTTACTTTCCCGTAGGAACGCTGCGTTACTGTCATGAATCGCTGTGCGGCAGGCAGGAGTTGGACCCAAAATGCAGGACTCAGACTCAGGGGATGAACTCAGAATCACAGCTTTATTGGCTGGTCACAGAAAAACGAGCATACAAAGTAAACTAAGCTAAACTGGGAAACAATGGCCTAAATCTCACAGGGAGATCCACACAGCATGAGGGACAACGCGACACTGACTCAGAGAAACACAGGGTTTAAATACACTGGGGAGTAACGAGGGGAATGAGACACAGAAGGAGGGCACAGCTGGGAGAAATCAGGACTGACGAGACAAGCAAAGCAGGACACATTCACATAAGACACGGACCTTCAAAGTAAAACAGGAAGGATCACACAGAGACGCGAACTTGACAGTGGAGACAGCAACTAAGAAACACAGAGACATAAACCATAAGGCAGAGGACTCTAAGAACCGAGAGACACAGAGGGGAACTCAAACATGCAGACACAGACTTACACAGAACAGAGGGGACACAGAGCAACATGAAGGGCAAGGGATCGAAACTAGAAACCATAGAATAACTCACACAAGTACAATAATACAAACATCACAAAGAACTAAAAACGCTGGGTCAGGAGACCCAGGACCGTGACAGTTACTGCGTTACTAAAACCGTGATTTTTTTGCGAGAATGTCTCACGACAGTGACGTAAGCCAGGTAGTGACAACAGCTGTGTGCAGATCAACAATGGATCACATATCGATTGTGGGAGAGAGTATGAGCGTGCAGCGTTTAAAGCGTGGAAGTACTGACCTTATTTTGAGTTTGATTCCATAAAAAGTTACAAAAACATTAGCGTCCATCGTGCGTGGGAAGAAAACTTCTTTTTACAGCGAACAAAACCCCTAAACAAGCACCGAGTGCGCAACGACGTAATGGGAAATTCACAGAGAAGCTCGCGGATTCTTCAACTGACCGCAGCACACCTGCACCAGGGTAAACCTCCGCCTACTCTACTCCTGCTTTACAGGTGAAAATAGAGCAAAAGGACCGCTGAGTCTTTGACTTTATTTATTTTCTGCTGTGTTTTACTTGCATCTATTTGAAAGACTGAGTGTAAACACAAAAAATATTTTATTTTATGTGCTGGAATGTGCAGAAAATAGGTTTAAATGTTAAACTAATTTATTCAAGTCAGAGAATGTTGCATATAATTAAATTTTTGCTTGATGCATAAAGTTAAAAGATTAAAACTGATAAAACAAGTTAAAAAAAAGAGACTTTTCCATTTGATTACATTTTGTATGATGGATTATGCAGAAAAAGTAGAATTGGGCTGAAAGATCTATCGCTTTATCACCTCTTCAGGTTGTAAATCGTGTTTTTAAAAAGTAACTAAGTAATTAATTACTTTTGAAAATGAGTAATCAGTAAAGTAACGGGATTACTTTTTTGGGGAAGTAATCAGTAATTAGTTACTGATTACTTTTTTCAAGTAACTTGACCAACACTGGTGCTCAGAGATAGTAGAAAAACGCTATATAAGAACCAACCCATTTACCACAAGTGCTAAAATCTGAACCACCTAGCCGCTGAGATATGTAACATATATCGGGAGACATTAAATAAGGAGGCTGTAGTCACATCCAGAGTGTGCTTAAAAGAAAAATGGACTCTCACTATTCAATCTTAAACACATTTAATGACATAAATGATAAAAAATGACATGTGTTGCATGCAGTACCAGCAGTGTTAGAAAATGTATGAACGTGATGGCATGATGAACGTGTTGCGAATGCAAAACAAAACCAAAAGCACAAACGTATGCACAATTTGATATATGGGCAACTTCTTCACAATATACACTAGGACTGGGCAATATATCGAGTTTTTAAAAAATATCGATATATTTTTATACAAGACATAAGATGTGACAATATCGTTTATATCGATATAGTCTATGTTGCATTATAATTACACTTATGGAGCCGCTATTTTGCCTCTCTCTCATCTGGGTTTGTCTGCCCCGCCTCTCTCCCTCACTGAACACAACACCCATCGCTACACCTCCAGTTGGCGACAAGATGGACACGGTAGCTAGCGAAGAGGAGATCGTCGGAAAAAGAAAACCAATGGTTCAATTATTTGGAGATGGTTCGGGTTCAAAGTGTCAGATGAGCAGCAGAATAATGTATTCTGCGGAGAATGTCGAAAAAGCGTCCTGACGAAAGTTTCGAGCACTACTAATCTTTTCCACCATTTACAACTGCGCCATGAAGTGCAGTATGAAGAGTGTGTGAAACTGGGTGCTGTATCCCAGACCGAAGTCTTCCCAGGTTCCTGCCGCGAAATAGACCACCTTACAACACTCATATGCTCGTGTTGTGCCATATGATAGAAAAAGTGAGAAGTGGGGGGAAATTTCTAAAGCAGTGGCCTATCATATCGCTAAAGACGTGGTCCCCATCTCAACTGTGGAACAAGAGGGCTTTATACAGCTGCTAAAAACTCTTGACCGAAGATACCGGTTACCTAGCCAGAAATACTTCACCAGAGAGGCACTGCCAAAAATGTATACTGAAGTTAGACAGAGTCTCGCTGCCCAGCTCACCAAAGTGTCTCACTTTGCACTGACCACCGACATGTGGTCCAGCAGGACGTGCGAGCCATACATGAGTGTGACTATACATTTCATGGAAGACTGGGGACTGAAAACTGCCTGTCTCCAGACCAGCTACTTTCCTCAAGACCACACTGGAGAGCATATAGCTGAAACCCTGTCCTCAAAACCTGGAAGCTCAACCTGGCGGGACTGGTTGCTATAACAACTGACAACAGGGCTAATATTGTCAAGGCAGTTCAACTGAACAAGTGGCCGAGGATCCAGTATTTTGGTCACAGGCTTCATCTGGCCATTGGTGAGTGCAATGCTGAATCTGTTGATTTGGAAAAAAAATGCTAATAAATGAAAAGTTTATAGAGTCACTTGCAGAGCTAAACATGCCTATGGACCACAAGACAAATATTTTTATAAGTCATAGCCAGCATATACATCTATCACTTAGAAATTGAAAGTTAGTTGAATAATTAAATAAACTATCGCTATTAAATCCAATAAACGTATTGGAGTGTGTTTGTGCTTGTATTAGATTGAAGATTGTGACACGAAATGAGGACCCCAGCTGAGACAAGACAGGGTTACATTTGTACATACATAGTGAGATTGAAAAGATGTAAAAATATACACGTTCCAATCATTTGCTGGTGATTTTACCACGATAGTTTAACTAGAACCATTTCTAGGCTATACATTACACGACACATTTTGCAAATATTATTAAGTCTTATGCATCACATTCTATACAACTGAGGTGGATGTTAATTTCCCTTTGAGTGATTTGCCTCTTAACATATCAATTAAAGTGATTTTAAAAGTTTGTATTTTGTTTGTCACAGGACATGGTATAGGTGATGCCCGCATTACCCGGGCTATTTCTCTGTGTAAGAAAGTCATCAGCAGCTTCTCCTACAGCTGGAGGAAGAGAAGAGAGCTGGCTGAAGTGCAAATACAGCTGGGTCTTCCAAGTCACCAGCTAATCACAGAGGCAACAACTCGCTGGGGATCAAGGCTTCTCATGATAGAGAGGGTTCTGGAGCAGGGAAGAGCACTTTCTAAAGTCCTCTCTGTCGACATGAAAACCAGACCTCTAGTCCCTACTTGGCAGGACATATAGGTCCTGGAAGCAGTTCAGAAAGCTCTCAAACGCTGTCAGGACTTCACTGATGCACTTTCAGGAGAGAAGTATGTGACCCTGTCATATGTCAGACCTGTGCTACACCTGTTTAACACTATTCTCCTGGCACCTGGAGAGGAGGATAGTGAGCTGTGTAAATCCATCAAGACCCGCATTGTGGATTACCTCAACAATAAATATGCAGATCCGTCTACCAATGATCTGTTGGACATTGCTTCTTTTGTGGATCCACGGTTCAGGGCGAAATACATCCGAAGTGAGAAAATTAATGCACTAAAACATAAACTCATCTTGGAGAGACAGAGTGTCTGCTCAGCTATCAGGGTACGTGTTTGTCTGAGCTGCCTGATCCAGCCATGCCTGCCTGCAGACCGTGAAGAAGCAGCAGTAGGACACACAGCTAAAAAAAAGAGAGATCACTGGCAAGCTTCTTCCAGCACAGCACAGCCACCAACACTGGTTTCACAAAGAGGGAGGCAATTGAAAATGAATTTTCTAGCTACCTGTTGTCAGTTTGTGTAGAGAGTGGTGCTGACCCTCTCAAATGGTGGCAGGAACATGAAGTTGCCTATCCAGCACTGAGTCTCTTGGCCAAGAAATACCTTTGTGTGCCAGCTACCAGCTCCCCTTCTGAAAGGATTTTTAGTTGCAGTGGAAACATTGTAACCTGCCACAGGGCATCCTTGAAGCCTGATACTGTTGACAGATTAGGTTTCCTGGCACAAAATCTGTAAGCTGTACAGTAGTTGGCCTTGCCAATTGTTTGTGTTCTTTCTATATTTTTATTGTGATTGGAGATTTGCACAAAGACTCACTGACCAAAGAATGGATTTTTGTTAATTTCGTTCAATCTGTTTACATGTTTTGTGTTTTTTTGCACAAAGTACCAGTTGATTGTTCAGGAATACACACAAAGAAGCACTTTAGAAAACTTTACTTCAGTGTAAGCACTTTTTAAAGAGCAAGTTGCCTTTGTTATTTTTCTATCTGCATCTTTTTAGTTTACATTTTACATTTAGTTTACAATTTTTAGCTTTTTATTATGCATGAAAAGAAAAATTGAGCATTATTATTTAATAAATGCTGACAATTTATTTTTGACTATTTTTTCATGTACATCAGTTGGATGTTAATAAAAGTGCCTGTGTGACATCTGGGACAAGTACCTTTGACCAAGAACTCTCTTTTTGTTCTTACTTTATGGGATTAAAAAAATATCGAGATATATATCTTATATCGCCATCCAGCTAAAAAATATCGAGATATGAATTTTGGTCGCCCAGTCCTAATATACACGATGAACATTACAAAGTAGTCATGGATAACTTGATGAACATTGAAAGAAACATCCATCTTCATTCTACGAGGGTCAATTTGTTTTTCCTTATATCAGATGCAGACTTAAAGGATGCATCTGATGACATTTTATGGGAAGTTTTGTGGAAGTCAGCAGCAGTGAGTGAAATGCACATTACATAACTGTTGTTACTTGAAATGGCTGTAATCATGATGATGCAGTATATTTCAAGGCAAACAATTGTTTCACTTTTTATGCTCAGCAGAGAACATAAATTTGAATAGTTATCTACTTAAACCAGAATGTTGCGACATTTCAGCAGCAGTCCGATGGATAAACCAGCTTTTGCCACAGTTGGCGGAAGCTGGCTGTGTGGTGTGAGAAGGAGGACCCAAGTGCTGACACGCGAAAAACAAAACACATCTAAATCTTATCAGAAGGCGCGCCGTTTATTTAAGGCTGGTTAACAGTACAAAACAAAAGGGCAAAACCTGTTTGCCATTTGTTTGAAAGTTGTGTTTTGATCGTGTCCTGTGGATTTTTGAAATTTGGCCATCAATTTCTGGAGCAAAGACTACTCAAATTGTTGGAACTTTTGGTACAACCCTGTCTGGATTACGACTTTGATACAGGATATTGGACTGGACTAACGGAGTTAACGAGGTAATTGCAGGCTAGCCAACACGTTACCAGGCTAACAGCTGACTGAGGAATCAGCTGACTGAACCTGCTACCAGGGTAACCAGATAAAATGGGGCCGAAGAGGATACCGACAGCTGAGGAAGTCGAGGACATTAAAAAGTCCCTTGACTTCATAATGGACGAAATTTCTACTATCAGGTTGCAGCAGAAAAATATCATTGAAATTGTGGAGGAGGTAAAGCTCCATCCAAAATGCCGAAAAAGATAAAAAGATTGCATACCTGGAAAGTAAGGTCGCTGACCTGGAACAATACTCCAGGATAAACGACGTCATCATCACTGGGCTCCATATTAAACCCCGGTCATACGCTCAGGCGGTGACCGCTGACAGCAATGAGGAACCTGGAGAGCTTGACATTAGCTCCACGGAACAACAGGTGGCTGCTTTCCTGCGGTCCAATTTATGCCCATCCTTACAAAGCTTTAAAAAAAAAAAAAAGTAGTATTTATTTATTGTCATTGTCAAGAACAATGAAATTGCGTTTGGGGCTTCCATACAACCCAAAAAAAGAAGAAAATAATAAATACCCCTTAAAACCCAAGTGTACATATTTAACCCAGTGTGACTCCAATGCAATAAGACAATCCTTAGCAATAATGTTCGTAGAAATTCAGACAAAGACCTGAGAAACATGACAAAATACAACAATGCACCCATTCAATATTATTGTACTGTGAGATATGATATCAGATATGATAGTTATCTATTTAAGAAAGAGGGGGGGGGGGGCAGGAGGGGGAAGAGAATAAAGATATGATGCACCAATGCAGACCAGTTCATTGCTATTAAGAAGTTGGATATGGTTATTGTCCGTGAGAGGGGGACAGAGAGTTCAGGAGCCTCACAGCCTGTGGATACAGGCTGTTGGCCAGTCTGGATGTTCTGGCCTGTATAGACCTGTACCTTCTCCCTGAGGGCAGCAGATGGAAAAGGTGGCGCGCAGGGTGATGTTGGTCCCGCAGGATACTGTGCACCCTCCTCAGACAGCGAGTGGGGAAGATATTACTGATCTCTGGCAGACTTGTTCCAATAATTCTGCCAGCTTCTTTCACCACCCGCTGGAGTGCTTGCTGATCGGCCTTGGTGCAGCTGGGGAACCACACTAGAAATCCATGCGTCAGGACGCTGCTGATGGCACAGTTGTAGAAGTTCAACATCAGAGATCTGGGAATGTGTGCGCTCCGCAGTCTCCTCAGGTAGTAGAGGCGCTGTTGGGCCTTCCGTGCAACTGAGGTGATATGGTTGCCCCAGGACAGGTCCTCGGTCACAGTTACCCCCAAGAATTTAAAACTGCTCACCCTCTCCACCGCCTCACTGCCAATGAAGAGAGGCAGATGGTTGTTATGACCCCTCTTCCGGAAATCTACAATGATCTCCTTGGTCTTTTTGGTGTTTAAGACCAAGTTATTGTCGTGGCACCATGACTCTAGTTGTTGCACCTCTGTCCTATAGTTTGTCTCATCATTGTTGGATATAAGTCCGAGCACTGTAGTGTCATCTGCAAACTTAACAATGAGATTGGACGCGCAGGAGGAAATACAGTCATGGGTGAAGAGAGTGTATAGCAGAGGGCTCAGAACACACCCCTGAGGGGCACCGGTGTTGACCACAAGGGTGGAGGAGGTGTTCTTACCCACTCTGACACTCTGTCTACGGTTAGTGAGGAAGTCCACAATCCAGTTGCACAGAGAGGAGTTAAGTCCCAGTTGGTGGAGTTTGGGACGGAGTTTGTATGGCCGGATGGTATTAAAAGCCGAGCTGTAGTCTACAAAGAGGAGCTGTTGCTTATTGTATGTTTTTTGTTGGTCACGTCATCCTGAGTTAATTTTCGTGACTGCTTTGCAGACGTTTACGATGATCAGCGGTTTCATAACTGGAAAGTGGTTCTATTAATGCAAAAACAGGAAGGTCTACATTTGTTTCTAATAAGTATTGTGGGTGTGCTGTCAGTACAAGTTGACCAGACAGTGGAACCTGTATTTTGTACGGAGCTCCACTGTTAAGTGTTTTTTTGTGGCTTTTTTGCTTCTGTGTGCTAGACGGACACATACCCAGTCAAATCCTTGTTTTAAATCAAGCTTATGCTTTTGGTTACACTTTACTGTCTTACTATCACTAACTCACATCGTGCAGCAAGGTGACAAACAGACAAAAGCATGTATTCCTTAAAAGGCTGCACATTTCAAGCTATGACGCCACCACATCAGCTGAAGTTTCCATGCTAACACGCATTTGAATCTACTAAGCCTTGTGGACATTATTCTCATAGTTATCATTGACCAGGTTAGATTTCTGCTGGTTTTCGTGAACATGTCATCAACTTGAATGGCACGCGCATTCATACCAGTGTTCATTTCATGGAGCTAATAACTTCTATAAATAACAGAGGCAACACTGCACAAGTAGCTGTTCTAAATTACTAAGGAAAATACAGACTCGCAGGCTGTCTGGTGCTAAAGATAAATTGCAACCCGATCAAGCATATATAATATAGTACAATTATGAGATCAGCATTTTGCTTCATGCCATGTTAGTAGTTACAAAATCACGACAGAACCTCACTAAACAGTGTTTATATCAGGTGAAGACAAAATGTATAAAAAATATGTAGAGTGAAATATCTTTTGTAGACATGTAAGCTTCAGCAAAAAAAACTATCTAAATTATATAAAATCTGTCATACAATAATGATAATGATATTCTGCTTTTTGTTTTCAGTTGCCAGTTTTCACCATTTGCTAAAAAAGCATTTCCACTGAGCAGCCGCCCATATGAAAGAACAGCCCGCCTCTGTACATAGAGACAACTTTTACTGGAGCACAGTTCACTTACAGACACTGTAGTGGTGGTATGCACAATGATGAACTTCACCTTGATGCTACTTTTGCCCTGTATCTTTAGTAAGTACACTTTTCACTTTTTTCTCAGTAAAGTTTCAACCCTTCATTCTGTACGATAATCGAGCCAAAAAGAATCGTGTAGACACTTCATGGATGGTGTAATTCAATGTTTGGTTCCTGTTGAATTTTAAATTTAGGATGCCTTGTTTGTTTTAGGTTGGATCTCGTCCTCAGTCGCACAGTTTTACACTGTGGAGGTTCAGCCTGGTGAAGAAGTCACAGTGAAGTGCTCCAATTTCAGCAGATTTCACTCCCGCATATTTTGGTTTAAAATGACCAGCAGTCCCAACATCAGTTCCATCTCGTCTATGTTAACTTCTGAAAAGGTTTTTTCCTGTAATGGAAAAAAATTTTGCACGTCATCCAACACGTCTGTGGTATTTCTCAAGATCAAACAAGTAAATTCATCTGACTCTGGGCTGTATTTCTGTGGAGAGAAACTCAATGACAAGCCAGTAATTGTAACCGGAACATATTTAAAGGTTCAAGGTAAATAACACTGTTTCCGTCTTTTTATATATGTGTTTAGTTAAAATAGGTAGTATAGTATAATTTTCTATTTTCTATTTTTTAGAATTATCTGATGGATTAACAAATCCGTTAAGTATCATCCTGAGCGGGCTAACTGTTTTCCTTCTGCTGGTCATCATTGTTCTGGTTATCAAAATCAGGAAATTTCCTACAGGTATCCATATGATTTAATTTAAATAGCAGATACAAAGGTACTGACCTCAGAACTTAAGGATGTATTGTTTCTTTCAGCTCAAGATGATGAAAAAAATCCACAACACAGTGAGGTAATTTATTTTCATATCAAATTATAATTTTGGATTAAGATTTGTAAACACATAATAAAGTTATCCAGGCTTAGGATAATATTACCTTTCAAATTAAGTCACATACTGTATATTTATTTTGAAATTACAGTTTTTCTGTCACCAGTTTTTATTCCCATTTGCTCAAAAACTGGTGAAAATTCATTTCAAATTGCGAGCGGTGGACATTTATCTAACTCAAACCCTGCCTCTAACCTTAGATGGCTTTGTCCTGTCCTGGTAAATGTTAACACGTTAACATATAATGCTTTGTTATTAGTGACTTTAATCATTTTCCTTAACAGAATGTGACCTCTGATGCCATGAATTATGCAGCTCTGAGTTTCCATCGAAAAGCAAACTACAGAAGGCCTGTACCACCGAGAGAGCAGGATACGAATGTAGTGTATGCTGCTACACGATAGATTGAGCAAGCAGAGAAACAGTAGTGAAACAGTGAAATATATGTGCTTATTGAGTTTGTGGGGTATCTGCATTTGGTGTGTTTGTTACGTGTTTTGTGTGTGTGTGTGTGTGTGTGTGTGTGTGTGGTGGGGGGATGGGGGGGGTTAAAATACTAGTGTAAAGTGTGCGCTGTTATTTTAGCTATTAATATTATCAAATTGTCTCTTACATCCACAGTTTGTATTACAGTTTTATCTGAGTAGATGTGCATAAATATTAATTGAAAATAAGTTTGCGACAGACTGGCGACCTGTCCAGGGTGTACCCTGCCTCTCGCCCTATGACAGCTGGGATAGGCTCCAGCGTCCCCGCGCGACCCTGAAAAGGATAAGCGGAAGCGAATGGATGGATGGATGGATGGAAGTTTTTTTCTCCTTCCCAAATTTTGGAGCAGCCTGCTTAAAATGTTGGCCATGTTTAGTATGAACATCCACCACTACAACATTACTACATTATAAATTAAAAACAAATTATTAATCCATTCATGCTGGTTTATCCAAACAAGTTCCAAAGTTGAATGACAGAATAAAAACAAAAGAAAAACAAAAGCTCAAGTCTCAAGAATGAAAAACTTTTTCTGGTACTCAGTAATTCCAGAGGCACAGTTCCACAAACCATGATGACCTCCATTGACATTCTCACAGCACTGATTGTTTTAATTACTCTTTATGAAGGTAAATATTTTTGATGTGATGTGAGAGCTTGCAGAATAAAAAGTGAGAATGTGTAGAAATAATTTGAAATTGTATTTTTCACGTGTAAACTTTTGTATACACTTGTTTTATATTTACAGTTACAGGAAAAATATGCTGGGCCTTCTTTACCAGGGTGTTGGTGTTGTGGGTCCAGGTGAGATAAGCAGAGATCTGGGTGCCCAGTAACCTGAAGGTGGAGACAGATTACACCCATTCTCCATTTGAGGGGAGTGGACCTCTCTGTGTCTCCTCCAGTCCATGATAGGTTCTTTCGTTTTAAGGATGTTCAGTGTCAGGTTGTTTTGGACAAATTCTCTACCTCGGCCCTGTACGCTGTCTCATCTCCATTGGACATCAGCCCACCACGGTGGTGTCAACAGCATTCTTAAAGATGATGTTGGTTGGATGGATTTGTGTACAGTCCTCCATGGACCGATTTGCTTTGTAAGCAACCTGGTAGGGGTCGAGAGAGAACGGTAGGCAGTCTCTGATTTGCTGGGACACCTTCCACTCAAAAATGTCATGACTACAAACGTGAGGGCTATAGGTCTATAGTCGCTAAGGCTGTCTATTCCAGACTTTTTTAGCACTTTGTTTAATGAGGGAATTAACACAGCCACAGAAATCCTTTATTCCTCATTAGGAACAGCAGCAAAAACCAGAGTGAACAATCACTCTAGCTAATGGTAATGGTGCTAGCTAACTACCTATCCAACATAAATTTACTGATCATTGTGCTGAGCTTACATTAGCATTTCATTTTCATTTCATTTATTTGTTCATTTTCAGGCACAACAAATACCTATATTGAACATAAAATGCACAAAACAAAAAACAAACATTACTTAGATAGTTGACAGACATTCTGTCCACATTCCAGCAGTGTCTTCTCACTCGGTTTGTCCTATGGTTGGCAGTAAAATGGGACTGTTAATTCATGCCTGAGCCCTCGCTCTGAACCACAGAACAGTAACTCAGCAACATCAGTACATCACACTGTAAACCATGTTTATTATGCTAAAAGGAAACTGTACTAAGTCCATATGAAAACATGCATAATAAATCCCTGAAACCAACAATTAAAGGCTTTGAGAACATAACTAATAGGCATTAACTTGTAATTTTAAAAAATGAAAAGCATGTTGACTACTAAAGCAAACTCTGATTACCACCAGTGGTTTACTGTTTGTTATATTGTTTATTGATTATATTTTGTTATAGTAGACAATAGTATGTGTCCAAGAGTGATCCATTTTCTTCAGTCACAGGATATAAACCAAAAACCAGAGGAGTGCTTCTGATAGGTCCAACTCCAGTGTCGGAGCCTGAGGACTTGAAATACACTGTTAAAGAATATGGTAACACATTTAACCCCTAAAAACCGAGGGGATGAGCTGAGATCCCATTTGCATAACTATTTTTAAATCTCGGTAAAATGGCAACCAAGTAAGCTAGAGCACAAATGTTTTGCATATAAAAGCAGAGAAGTTTTATTTGCATATCATGCATTTAACTTGTCCAAGGCAGCAGTTTCCTTCCACTAATGGGTTTGCAGTGTCTCTTTTCCCACTGTATTATATCCACACAGAGAGTGTGTTGCAGTCAAGGCATCTTCATTCTCTTCTCCAACTTCTCTGCTCCCAAACACTGGAACAAAGTCAGGATTAGCTTAAAATAGGTTAGGGATCCAAGTGATTAGATTCTGTGATTATTATTATTTAAATCTGCTTTTCCTTTGATCCTGCTAAATTGCTTTAATAAAATCTTCTGCATTAAAGAAGTCTAAATTGTGGACGTTCCCTTTTTAACCCTTCGTGAAACAGCAAAAGGTAAAAGTCCTCAGTATTAATCCACATTAGTATAAATAGCTTTACTTTTATACATCAGCCTTCTAAAAGTAACAGACCCTCTGGGATTAGTTTTGTATAGCTGGAAATATGGAGGTGAATAAATAAAGGAGCTTAATAAAGGTTGGACCATATAAAATAATTTTTTTATTCATAGTTAATTGTTTGTTTTCTTGTTTGTTCCACGTTAACTTTGTCCGTTTGTCTGCATCCACATTTTTCAAGATACCAATACCAGCTTGAGCTGATTTATTTTGTTCAAAATCAGGTAACGGTAAAAGTCCACAATGTGAAAATCAGTGAAAAGTTCATATTACCCACAATTTTTTCTGGATATTCTTCAAAGTTCTCACCCAAATACTAGGCCTTAGGGGACATGAGTACCTAGGTTGGCTTATGCACTTGACCTTGAGTTTCACTGTTAGCATAGCAGGTCAAAGTTAACCTTGGGAAAAAAATGTCATGAAACTTTATCAAGTAATCCGGTCTTTAAGTCTGACGTCATTAGCCATATCTGGACCCAAACTCCGCAGCAGATCCCTAAGTCACACAATCACTGCGGCATCACTGAGAGTTAAAAACTGTCTAAATTCTTGCATCTGTAATAAAATGATCAGTGTGGCTGCTCTACCAGGTGTAACAGTTAAGTTTAACATCCAGGCATCCATGAAAATGGAATTCATGAAATTTAATAGAGTTAGAAGTTAGCAGGAAGTTATCTTGCTAGTTTCCATCTAAATATAATATAGCATGTTCTGACTGAGGGATTTCTGAAAAAATTAAGAGGTACAACTCTGTTATCACTTCCGACATAAATGAAGACAGGAAAGTAAACAGCAGTGACGTTTGTAGGGTTACTGACGTTTGGCTAGCTGGCATGTGCTACGTGATCACTAGCAAAACAGCTATGTTAGCATAATATAAACAGTGAAGCTGCAGGATGAATGCTAACCTTCTTCCACTCCAAAAGTTAATGTGAGGGTTCCCGAAGGTTAGGGACAATAATCCATCCACAATACGAGGTTAGTCATTAATATACTGCTGGGGTGTAGTTACATCGTACGGTTTTACAAAAATGAGATTTAAAATGAATAGCGGTA
Source organism: Maylandia zebra (assembly GCF_041146795.1). Taxonomy (NCBI): domain Eukaryota; kingdom Metazoa; phylum Chordata; class Actinopteri; order Cichliformes; family Cichlidae; genus Maylandia; species Maylandia zebra. The sequence goes on from NC_135169.1 coordinate 46,994,108, forward strand.
GTAAAAACTGAGAGAGGCCAACAGTGATCACTGACTGTTTTTAGGGGATTGTTGAGATTAAATAGAACAAGATACAAAGCATTAAAACATGTAAAAAACACAAAAGCCTTATTAAACACAGAGTAGTTTGGGCCCAGAAGCAGGATTCATCACGTCATCACTTAAAGAGCGGATATATCATGAAAGGCATGGAAAGTGCTGTACTACGCACTTTCAATCACCATCATGGTGATTTAAAATTCACCAACAGAGCATGTTTAAGTTCAGGTATTTCTGTAAATTATTCAATTTTCAAGGTGCACAAGAAGAATATGAGTCTATTTTTATAACAAAACTATCTGTGAGTGTGCATATTGTAATTAGTGTGTGTGTGTGTATCAAGATGCTGTGTACTGAGATCCATATCATGCATCACATGCATGTTTGTAGATTTGTAAATGTATAAATACATCTGTAAACCTGTAAAAGATTTGTGAACATCTGCTACAATCTACAATATGTATCCAGAATGTGTATGTTATCAGAGGCGTGAAAGTGTAAATATATCAGAAAACTTGCAATAATGGATAGAAAGTCTTATAATTATCAGTTACATGTCATCCAGCGAATGACTGGCAGTGACGCCACCTTAAAAATTGAAAGTTATCTCATTACTGTTCTGCTATCTATCTATCTATCTATCTATCTATCTATATGAGGAATAATGAACAAGAGTGTCACGGCTGCACAGCAGTCGTGTGGTGAATTGAGTGAAGGATCCAAGATGCAGGCACTGACTGGGGTGCGAGTGAATATTTATTTGCAGAGGTGATAAGGTGACAAAAACAGGAGGAGCAGAGCGGGGAGTAAACCAACCTAAACTGGGGAAAACTAAAGAACTCAACTAAAACCAAACACGCACAGGGGGAGGAACAAAATACACAATGAAAGATGGCGGAGAGACGCAGACTAAACACCAGGTTACACAGAATGATGCAGACAGACACGGAGTTAAACAGACGACGCAACAGAGAGCACAGGAAAACACAGGGCTTAAATACACGGGGAGTAATCAGGGAATGGGCCACAGGAGGGAGACACAGCTGGGAGCAATAAGGCTAACGAGACAGGGGAGAGGTAAAACTGAACACACTGACATGAGACATGAACTTTCAGAATAAAACAGGAAACTAACAGACACAGAGAATCAGACAGGACACTGAACATGACAGGCAGACTCATGAGCAGACACAATAACACCATGGACAGACAGAGGGAACACAGAGAAGTGGGAGCAGGCAGGCAAAGAACAGAAACCTAACAAATGGCAAAATCACAACAGAATACACACTCGGAATGAACAAAAGCATAAGGAAACACAAAACACTGAGTCCTCAGACTCAGGACCATGACAAAGAGTCTCTTTTAAAAAAAAATTAAATTATGGAATCTACACCAAAAAGGGATGTTTTAGTAAAGTAAGTAAAGTTTTAGGACATACACATACAGGTGATTTTACTTAGGATGGATGAATGGTGTATACACGGCCCCTTTTTGCCCTTTTCATTTTTTTTTTTATTGTAACCTGTAACATTGAATATATATACGAAAGAAAATGGGGGCAGCTTTGTGGGCAAACAACATTTTTTGCGCACCCTCCTTCTGTCATTTTCCATCGCCGTGACAACACTGTGTGTCACCCAACTTGAAACCCACAGAAAGGCAAGCATTTAGCTCTGCAATAAAACCCCATGCAACAAATGCTGCAGTGCTTTCCGTGCAGCATTTGCTTCAAAAACAGCAGTTTTGAGCACTTCTACAATGGCCTTCATTTTTAGGAGGTTTCACCTCTAGCTATATTCAGAAGCAGACCCCACATCTTTTGCTAATTATTAGCAATTAAAAAAAGGTTTAAAATGCATTTTTATGAACAGGAGAACAGCAAAGTTACATTTGTTTATTTTGCCTTCACACTGCGCCCCTATTAGAGGGGTCCACCCCATAGTCTGAGAACCACTGCAGCATGCAACGTGTCACAAAGCTTATATCATTTCAGAATGCTCTCGTCAACATATCTTTTTGCTGTCAAATGGTTAGTAAGGTGACTATATCTCAACCTATCACATCTTTTGGGGATGTGATGGAACTGAAGATTTGCTAAATGAAGGTCCTGTCTTCAGTTCTACAGAAATGATAGTCTCTGAGGAATGTTTTCAGCCGCTTGCTGTGTCTAAACTAAAGCATCTGGTCCAGCTCGATACCATCAAGCTATACCTAATCAAACGGCCTTGAAAAAACGGAATTGAATCTCAAACGATTTCCTCCTTTACCAAACTAATGTACAGTTTTTATCTTTTTTATTTCTTTGTTTTTTGCTTCGGGGAAAAAACAACAACAAAAAAAGGAAAATTGAGAAGTGGTGAAAACACTGGTTACTCATAATACCAGACAGGAAAGGTGCACCTCACGACCCCTGGCTCATTTTGGTACTTGTGGCGCATAACGTGGGAGTGATTTTAGAGCTGCTGTGTGTCTGAGCAGCGGGGTAAAAATAGGAACCTTCTTCTATACTGAACCTTCCTTAGTGAAGCTCTGTGATTTCATATCAACAGTGATGAGCTTTACTATAAGAACTGCTTTGCTGGTCTGCAGCCTCGGTAAGTAACAGACCTCATTTTATCTCAAAATGTCTGTGATAAAGGTGTGTTTAACCTGAATTTAAAACTACCAAAACCTTTGAGGGTATTAGTTTCTGTTTTGGTTTTACTGGATCAAAAATATATTTCTTTGCCGTTTGTTTCAGGCTGGATCTCCCGCTCAGAGTCCTCGATTGTGGAAGTCCAGCCTGGAGAAAATGCCACACTGCTTTGCTCCAAACTTTCAAGTTTTCCTACTCACACAGTCTGGTTCAGACTAGTGAACAGAACCCAGCCTTGTTGCATTAGCATTTACAATTCTATTGAGCCACCATCATTCTGCGACGGAGTTGATCAGGAAAAATTTGAAGTGACATCCAACTTTTCGACGATCTTCCTCAAAATCAAACATGTGGATTTGTCTGACACTGGGTTTTATTTTTGTGGATATTACACAAACGGACTCCCAGTGATTGTTAATTCAATGGATCTGCAGGTTCAAGGTAAGAATGGTGAGATAAGAAATAACAAAGAGAATGAGATATGCAGCTTTCACCACAGTCAGATTGAAATGTGGTAATGTAAAGAGTTTGGATCACATGTGAAGAATTTTGTCAATCTTTGCAACAAAACATATCATTCATGACATCAAGTGTAGGCACGTTTCTTCTAGAGGAAGCTGGTGAAACAACAAACCTGACAACCCTGATCCTGAGTGCTGTGACTGTCGTTCTCACTAAGGTCATCATTTGCCTTGTTGTCAAAATGAGGCTTCAGACAGGTACTGCTGGAGGACTTGTTGATATTTATTCCATTTTCTTTCTTCTTTAAAAATTTCTGTATCAACAGCACATCAAAAGCCAGCATAAGTTAAATTAAAAAAACAAATAACTAATTTGTCTGCGCCAAAAATAACTGATCAACCAGATAATCCATTTGTAATATTCAATATTGAATGTAATATTCAGTGGAAGATATAATCTGTCTCTTCCTTACAGAATCCGAATCGAGTCCCGAGTATTGATTGTCATCGAGCAAAACAGAAGAGGAAACTCAATCATTTCAGTTTGATTAAGATCAAGACCATTTTGAAACTCCAGATGTTTTTTGCCCCACAATTCCCAACTTTAACTGTGTTCACAGATGTTAGATGTTACATAAACATTTCATCTATAGTGTGCGATCTCTGGAATTCCTTGGATTCACCGCTCCATCAAACCTCCGTCCTCATAGAATACATTACGGAAGTTGCAGCTCTCTGAACTGCTTTCACTTCCAGACTTTAAAAGATGTAAAAATGACCTTGTGAAATAATTACTGTGAACTTCTTCCTGTTTATGATATGACTGTGTAAACATTAGACAATCTTAGCTATTTCATTGTTTCGTTTTTTAATATGTTTGTCTGAAACAGGTCTATTCTAAATGAGACAAAAAGTCTCAATTGAACTACCTGTATAAATAAAGGTTAAATAAATAATGACTTCTGAAAGTGTTTCTGAGCCACTACAGTGATTTCCATGACAGAATCATGCCCCGAGGGTCTCAGGATGATGGATAACCAATACTGATTTTTGGACTTGTCCCTTCTGCACAGAGAATTTTCCATATTCCCTTAATATTATGTACTGTAGATAATGAGATACTCAAAAATGATTCTTAAAGTATTCAATAATTTATAGAAACAGTTATAGTTTTGTAGGGGTAGGTAGAGAGTGACCGGTGAGACTCTGTCAATCTTCTGCCTCTCTAAGATGCTCGTTTTGTATCCAGTCATGTCACTGATCTGTTGCCAATTAACATAATTAGCTGTGAAATATTTCTCCATGTTTATTTTGGTGCTACTTATTTTTCCAACCTTTTTTACCTTCTCTCAACTTTTTTGACACATGCTGCTGTAATCAACTTAAAAAGAGCTAAAAGTTTTCATGAAACAATAAAATGTCTCAGTTTAAAAATTTAGATTTTTTTCTGTGTTTTGCTGCTAATAAAATATGGGCTTATGAAATTGCAAATCATTGTAAGCAGTTTTATTTTTTTATTTTATATAGAATCACAACTTTTATGGAACTGAGATTTTGTATTTTATACACTTTCCAAAACACACTGAAAACTAGAGACAAGTAACTCTGTTACAGTTAATTGCTTGTAGGTGTTAATATTTTCATCTACAGCTACAGTTAACTACAGCTGTTGAAATGAGACGTACATTACCAAACATTTTCTTGGTTGAAATGAAAAATATTATTGGTGAGCTATTTTTCATGTCTTTCTTTATAAATATGTGGACAGTAGCATCAACAGTACATTGATGAGTATCAGTCGGCAATACTGACAACATCATGATCCACTTGCCGGGTGTCAGTTTGCATCTTTATAAAAGTCGTGATGTTATTTTGCTGGTTTTCCCATCCACAGAATTTCCCTTCCACGCAAGGGAAAGACTCGCTGACAGTTTCATGCATCATAAAGATCAATCTATTGCATATGTTTTAACATAATATTCTTTCAATGTAGTGCTTTCAGGCTTGTTTAATCACGTCAACTCAGTTATTTAGTGCATGTACTTTATTTACAAAACCTAGACTCCAATGACATGAAAGCACTGAGCATGCCCAATTTCATAATAAGAAGCAGAAGATCTGTAGCAGGTGGAGAAGTAGAGATGATTTTTATACCAGCAGCAGCTTTTGATCTCACCTGTCTCTATTTAATTTTGTCTGCTTTTGTGTTTCAGTGCGGGACATGCAAATCATATGAGTAAGCAGTGAGTCAGAAGTCAGAATTAGAGGGGAGTTTGCAGTAGGGCTGAAATGAGTGTTTGACAGGAAGAGGCAACATGGTGTGGTCGAACACAACTGAGGTGAGGAGAATGAGGACTGTAAGAGCAAAAGTCAAACCTGAAAAGGAAGCAGTAAACACCAGCTGAGAATATTCATGTTATTCACTGCACATTCAAAACCGAATATTTTAACTGCTATCATAAAATCTGTAAATGTTACTGCTAATAAAAGTAAATTTATAGAATTATATATCATCTATCAACATATATGTACTTCATTCGTGTTCTACCTGATTCTGTTTTAGATCATTTTTTCTAAGGTCGCTTGTAGACAAATTATTTGATTTTTGTGGCCAATATTTAACATCCACCATTATACCAGAATCTATGAGAGAGACTATATATGTATATACAGTGGGGCAAAAAAGTATTTAGTCAGCCACCGATTGTGCAAGTTCCCCCACCTAAAATGATGACAGAGGTCAGTAATTTGCACCAGAGGTACACTTCAACTGTGAGAGACAGAATGTGAAAAAAAAAATCCATGAATCCACATGGTAGGATTTGTAAAGAATTTATTCGTAAATCAGGGTGGAAAATAAGTATTTGGTCAATAACAAAAATACAACTCAATACTTTGTAACATAACCTTTGTTGGCAATAACAGAGGTCAAACGTTTACTATAGGTCTTCACCAGGTTTGCACACACAGTAGCTGGTATTTTGGCCCATTCCTCCATGCAGATCTTCTCGAGAGCAGTGATGTTTTGGGGCTGTCGCCGAGCAACACGGACTTTCAACTCCCGCCACAGATTTTCTATGGGGTTGAGGTCTGGAGACTGGCTAGGCCACTCCAGGGCTTTCAAATGCTTCTTACGGAGCCACTCCTTTGTTGCCCGGGCGGTGTGTTTTGGATCATTGTCATGTTGGAAGACCCAGCCTCGTTTCATCTTCAAAGTTCTCACTGATGGAAGGAGGTTTTGGCTCAAAATCTCATGATACATGGCCCCATTCATTCTGTCCTTAACACGGATCAGTCGTCCTGTCCCCTTGGCAGAAAAACAGCCCCATAGCATGATGTTTCCACCCCCATGCTTCACAGTAGGTATGGTGTTCTTGGGATGCAACTCAGTATTCTTCTTGCTCCAAACACGACGAGTTGAGTTTATACCAAAAAGTTCTACTTTGGTTTCATCTGACCACATGACATTCTCCCAATCCTCTGCTGTATCATCCATGTGCTCTCTGGCAAACTTCAGACGGGCCTGGACATGCACTGGCTTCAGCAGCGGAACACGTCTGGCACTGCGGGATTTGATTCCCTGCCGTTGTAGTGTGTTACTGATGGTGACCTTTGTTACTTTGGTCCCAGCTCTCTGCAGGTCATTCACCAGGTCCCCCCGTGTGGTTCTGGGATCTTTGCTCACCGTTCTCATGATCATTTTGACCCCACGGGATGAGATCTTGCGTGGAGCCCCAGATCGAGGGAGATTATCAGTGGCCTTGTATGTCTTCCATTTTCTGATGATTGCTCCCACAGTTGATTTTTTCACACCAAGCTGCTTGCCTATTGTAGATTCACTCTTCCCAGTCTGGTGCAGGTCTACAATACTTTTCCTGGTGTCCTTCGAAAGCTCTTTGGTCTTGGCCATGGCGGAGTTTGGAGTCTGACTGTTTGAGGCTGTGGACAGGTGTCTTTTATACAGATGATGAGTTCAAACAGGTGCCATTCATACAGGTAACGAGTGGGGGACAGAAAAGCTTCTTACAGAAGACGTTACAGGTCTGTGAGAGCCAGAGATTTTCCTTGTTTGAGGTGACCAAATACTTATTTTCCACCCTGATTTACGAATAAATTCTTTACAAATCCTACCATGTGGATTCATGGATTTTTTTTTTCACATTCTGTCTCTCACAGTTGAAGTGTACCTCTGGTGCAAATTACTGACCTCTGTCATCATTGTAGGTGGGGGAACTTGCACAATCGGTGGCTGACTAAATACTTTTTTGCCCCACTGTATGATATGTATATAAGCCCCACTTTAATCTTAGAAATCTGACTTAATCTGGCTTGATAATGGATATATAGAAAATGAATAGTTGATTAAAAAACGTACATGGTGAGTGTGCTCTGAGCGCCAGACGACGTGACAATGGAGCTCTTTATAGTCAACAAGGAGCTTCACTGTTAAAAGCTGCTAAGTTGTTCAGAGAGTGAGGACTGATTCAGTCAGTTGGAAGAAATCAAGAGCGTTTGTGTTTCTGCTTGCTGACAAAACCTAAATTAGGACACATCTTCACTGTAAGTCAACCTCACTCTGTTATTCATACAAACTCACATCACTACCCTCTGCTTCTCAGGGTGACACCTACACACCCTCGAATCAATGTGGTTACTCGTCCACGTGCTGCACACCAAAGCCACACTAGGTGAAGGGTCCACACTAGCATGCACTTGATCCTACTAAGCCTTGCTAACATAATATAATCAAGCATGGTGAAAAAATACGTTTAATTTGTTTTTTAGTGTGGGGCCAATAGTCAGCTTCATGCAGTGTTAGCAGTTACAAAATCAACAGAGAACTTCAGCGAGTGCGTCACATCAGATTATTATTTCTGGCATAAAGTAGGGCTGAACCTCTGCAAAGACTTGTGTAACAACTAGTGTATATTTTTATTTTAAAAAATGTTTGACATCTAATGGTGACGACAACAAATGCTGGGTAAAATTATGCAGACCGACAGCTTTTTCATGTATGTAAACTTCTAAAAAAGATATTATCTAGATTATCTGAAATGCTGTCAAAACATTAGTATATTATTTTGTTCCTAAAGCTGTAGGTTTGTACCATTCTCCTAAAACTGGTGGCACTGTGAGTATGAGGAACTGTACATATAACAAAGCAGCCCGCCTCTTTACAAAGAGATCACTTTTACTGGAGCGCAGTTCAGTTAGCAACATTGCAGTGGTCATACACACGATGCTGGAAGTTAAGTGGATTGCAGTTTTACTCTACACCTTAAGTAAGTAGACCCATCACTTTTTTCTCATGAAAGAATTACTTGTTGTTGAGTATTTCAAGAGAACTGACAACAATTCATAGGCATTGTTTGGTTCCTGTGGAATTTGAAGTTTATGAAAACGTGTTGTTTGGTTCAGGTTGGATCTCTTCCATAGTCACAGAGTTTCATGCTGTGGAGTTTCAGGCTGGTGAAGAAGTCACACTGCTCCAACTCCTGGTCACATATTCTGGTTCAAAATGATCAACAGACCTGACACGAGCTGCATCTTGTTTATATGCAGTGCTGATATCAATGCTTCTCTCCTTGTTGGTTTTCAAATTGGCAAATATAACATGATGTCCACTGTGCTGTTTGTTAAGCTCAAACAGCTGGACTCATTTGACTTATTGTATTTCTTTGGTGAATTTAACACTAATGCAACATATTTAACGGTTTAAGGTAGAGCTTTTTTTAAGACATCCCAATAAAATACACATTCATATTTTACTCATTTTGATGATAATTACTTGCCTCAAACCACAGCAGACCAAACGTTATGAGAATATTCTTATTTAAGTTACAAGTAAAATTGTAGTGCTACATGTATGTCAATTGTCTCTGTCTTGAAAGAAACACACTGAATCATAACTGTAGTTCTGGAATGCAGATGCAACTCAATAAAAGTTTATTTACAGCACAGCAATAAACCACAAATCATTTTCTCTGTAAGACTTTCTTTCATCAATCTCTGTCTTTCTGTCTCAGACAAAACTCTAAGATTTCTGTGCAGAAGAGAAAAAAAGGGTGAATAATTCACAGGGCAAATACTGAGCAACCATTCAAGCAACAAGAACCAGCTTCACGAAAGCAGTTAGTTAATCTTAAGTTATTGCTGGAAATAAGATTTTCAATAGGTGAACTTGTTACCTCAAAGTGTGTGGATGTAGAGGGTGGAAACCCAGGAAAGGTCCCAAACACAAAGGTGAGGTTAACACGCAGGTGAGGTTAACTCGCACCACACTTACAGTATTCATACACACCAATGAGACAGAAGTAGCACAGGAAGAACAATTTAGAGCAGTTTCCTGTGGTGAGTTAGACTCACTTTTTTCCTCCTGCTCACCATCAGTCAAAAACTCCTGTTCACTCTGCAAAAGGGTTAATGACTAGCCCGTGCTGGGCTGTCAGAAGACTGGTCGTATTCATCCTGCTTCCATAAACACTATTCTGCCCTCTGAGACTCTAATTACAGATCATTATGTTTCTGAAACTGATCATTTCTGATCTCCTGTGGTTATTTCAGAACCTGTCTCTCAGCCTCTCAGCGGTTTCAATGGTAAACACGTTTGAAGAGCTAACTCGTCAGGCCAGGACTCCCAGTCTATTTACACCTACAGGCCAGTGGACACTCTTTCAATGGTGAGGATGTGTACACCCTGGACAGGGAGGAACGCTGGTTTGAGCGCGGAGTCAAGGAGGCCATTTACATGAAAAGGGAAAAACTATCTCTGAATCGAGGAGGAGGCCTAAGGGTACATTATTCCCCATCTTAAAATGCAGCCATTTCCCAACTCTCTGTGGATGGTGCTCACGGCCATTGATCAGTGGCCATGGCAATTTGCATATTAATGATCAAGGAACTGACCTCACAGCCCACTGTTCATTCAGTGGTGCTAGTTTCAGTCATTGTGCAAATGTTGTGTTTATAAGTCTGGGGAAACCTGCAGTCAGCTCAGACAGAAGAAGTCACTTGGATCAGTGATGAAACGTTTCTCCCACTGAAAACAACATGTCCAGATGAACAGAATCAACTTTTATGGATTTACTTACCTGGATGACTGAGCATGCATCAAGACATGTCGCTCAGCCTGTTCCTGCTGGCCGTGTGACTTGGACCCTGCCTTCCACTGCACCCATTGTGGGTGCACCTGGGTGAGTGTGGCTAGGGTCCAGCCAGTCCCTGCTCCTGTTCCTGTTTGCATTCCTGCTTGCAGAGCAGCTTGGGCCACCTTGTACCCATTCCAGTTCTTCAGGTGATGGTGGCCAGGGCCCAGCCGGTCCCTGTCCTGGTTCCTAGAGCAGCTAGGGCCCAGTGTGTCCCCGCATCCATACCAGTTCCTCAGGTGGGGGCAGCTGGTGTCCATTGTTGCCTGCTCCTACGGTGAGGCCAGTCCACCTCTGGGCCTGTACCAAATCCTTGCGTGAGGGTGGCCGGTGTCCAGCAGGCTCCTGTACCCACACCGGTTCCCAGGGCAAAGGCAGCTGACACTCAGTCCACTCCTGCACTCGTATCTGTTCCTTCGGTGGGGGTGGCTGGTGTCCAGCTAGCTCCTGCGCCTGCCCCTGCTCCTAGGGTGAGAGTGGCCAGGACCTGAACCTTTCCCTGCATCCATACCTGTTTTTCGGGTGGTAATGGATGGGGTTTGGCCAGTTCCTCCACCCATTCCGGTTCCCAGGAATAGATGGCTAAGCCCTCAACGCGAGCTCCAGCCGCAGCACCCAGAGCCTGCAGCAAGCTCTGCACAGCCCCGACCACAGGTTTCTGCACCAAACTTTTGGTTCAGACTCTGGGGCCAGAAGGAAGAAACGCATATGGACACAAGACAGACCGGGGAGACAAAGGGAGGAGACACAAAGAGGGAGACACAGAAACAGTTAAGGGAGACGAGACACTGTGGGAGAGGGAGACATGAATGCACATGACGGAAAGGGAAAGATGGAATGAAACACAAGGAGGGAAATGTGAACAGAAAAAGGAAAAGAAATGCAACGACCTGTCCAAGACACAGAAGTGCGAGGAGCGATACAGACACATAAACACAGACTACAAGAGAGGGAGACACAAAGGCACAAAATGGACCCAACAAACAAGAGAACGTAAACCAGAAATTACATTACAACACAAATAAATCACAAAAACGCGCTCTCAAAATGGTGGGTCAAATGACCCAGAACCATGACACGTAGTTCTGAATAGCCGTTAGCTGACATGTTTTGTTTGTCATGGTTAAAAAAAATAGTTCCAAAATAAAAATGAACTGACTTTGCAGATGTTACCACAACTTTGGTTTGAGCTATGTCTTCAGTGTTGGAAGAATCAGAAGACAAAGTTGCATTATGAATGTGACCCACAAACTCTTGCTGACTGGCAGACTGGGAGGAGATAATTGTAAGTCTGATGTGCTAAATTCAGCATGCCAGCATGCCAAATGAAACTGAAACTGGTTGTTGTGACTGTTGTTCTCATCCCCGTTATCACAGCTATGGCTGTAAAACTCTGGAGATTTCAGATAGGTACTTGATGAAGACTACGGTTAGATCTATTTACGTTGTACCAAAATGATAAACTAATCCAATAGCACAGTTATTTTTGGTAAATGGTATGTCATCCAGATATGGGCCAGGTCTGGCAATGATGGCACTGTTTATGTGATGGCATGCCACATCTGGCCTGATTGTGGTGTATGTGGCCCAGGCTCATAGAAAACAGGTCTGGCCCAGATCCGGCATCAAGCTGGCACTTCTGACTGACTGGTGTCATGGAGGGTGTCTGTCAAAAAGATGTGGGCCAGGTTTGGCAATGATGGCACTATTTATGTTCCTATTTTCCTATTTTAGTTAGAAGACCCAAATGCCATGTTGCAACACTATACTGCTATGGTAGCCAACGTTTCAAATGCAAGGGTTTATGCATGAGTGTACACTTTATCCAAAACCTTGTGAGGGTTTACTCATGTTTACTACTGGGAGGCTGTAGCTCAGGAGGAGGTCACCTACTAATCGGAAGGTTAGTGGTTCGATCTCTAGCTCCTCCAGTCTGCATGTCAAGAGTGTGAATGCAGTTAGGAAGCACTCAGTTTAGAGAAAGTGTGTGATTGGGTGAATGTGGCATGTTGTATAGAGCACTATGAGTAATCCATGAGAGTAGAAAAGCGCTATATAAGCATCAGTCCATTCACTATCTGAATAAAGTTTCGTCATGCTACTTTTGCGCTATTATGTTCCGGCACATGTTGTTATTAGTTGGCTTGATTAAGGTACACATTAGGCTGACATCTGGGGCCAGAGCTGAAACTGTTCTGGGCCAGCACAGGTCCAGCAGTGTGTCTGCAACTGGCCCGTGGCTGCACACAACTTACACATGGCCCACATACCGCAAAAAATGACGGCCCTTTTGTGGCCCAGATCTACTTTGCCAGAGGTAATCCACACATGGGCCAGTTTGTGAGTCTGAAGGTTTGGGACCTGATTGACGTGAGGCGCTGACGTGAGGACACCTGTGGCCCTGGTTTTCCTGAAACAAGAGGATCTAGCGATGGCTTCCAAGGGCAGCCAACGATTCGTTGCTATGGACCAGGGTTGTAGTGGTGCACAAAAGTTACAGTTTTGTATATAAGCTAATTTATATAACATTTATGTAACATTCTGTCATTTATGTTAAACAATGAGAATATTCCAATGTGTCTTATTCCTAATGAAACAATAGTGGTACCAATACTTCCAACTTATAAAGGCAGCTTATGTAGGGGAGGCTGGTCTGTCATGACTGATGAGATCATCAGTTTGCCAAATCTGAAGACATTTCAATGACAACTGAATCTCTGTGACTTTTACTTTCCAGAGTTAAGACAACAAAACACGCCTTTCAGTTTCATTGTGAAAATGCCTGTTTGGAGACCTGTGATGCAAATCTGTGTTTAAAGCACTCTGGGTCAGCTTCTGCTGTTATCTGTAGTAGACTTGACAGTCAGCACAAAAATGTTAATATTATGTTATTTTATTATGTTGAGACATTTTTCATACTGCATGTTTGAAGTGTATTTGTTTAATTTCCAATAAAAATATTTATTTAACACAATGCAGTGGACTGAATGCATCATCTGAATGTCTGAACATAGTTTATAGGTAATCTGTCTACTAAAGAAACTGCTATGATGTATCAAAACACAAACATTAACTAATGCTGAAGAACCGACATGTGTTGTGACTGAAACATCACTTCCATCATTAAATGAGCTACTTGGTTGGATCTCTGCGTCTCTGAAAGGACTTTAAAAGAGAAGCAGCAAAAAAAAAAAAAGCATCAAGAGGAGGAAATAAATCCCTCAGACAGACCCAGACGCCAAATGTTTTACATTGGTCACATCATTCTGAGTGAGCTCTAATCACCGCTATGCAAAAATTAACAATGATAAGCAGTTTCATAATTTTGAGATCAGTGACTGTGGTACCAACAATCATTCCAAGTTAAAGCTGATTAAATACATTTTTGCCCAAATTTTGTGAGACTGGACAAAAAGGACCTGTTGATTCGAAAAAGTAAACAATGAGTGCACCAGCTGATGTGACAATTGTGCTCAACAAGGAGCTTCACTAAGTTGCTAATTTATTCAGGGCTGATTCAGTCGGTTCACTCGAAGAGCATTTGTGTTGCTGCATGCTAAACAAATCTAGATCAGGACACGTCTTCGTGGTAAATCAATCTCACGTTGTTATTCACACAAACTCACATCACTACCCTCTGCTGTAGCAAGGTGACACTTGCACAGCCTCATATCAAAGGGTTTACTCCTCCACAGGCTGTACGTTTCAAACCCACACTAGCTAAAGGCTCCACACTGAGATGCACTTGAACCTACTAAGCCTTGCTAACATAATATAATCATGCATGATGAAAAAAGATACTTGATTATAGTATTAATACTTTATTTAGTTTGGGGCCAATAGTCTGCTTCATGCAATGTTAACAGTTACAGAATCAACAGAGAACCTCAGCGAGTGCTCGATATCAGGAATTTTTGTCACGTATTATTACTGACACGTCTGATGCTGAGTTAAACCTTTTCAAAGAGCTGCGTAACCACTAGCGCAAAGTCTTATTTAAAACATCTAATTGTAAAGACAACAAATATCTAATATATCAAAATGATACAGACTGACTGCTTTTGTAGATGTATTTTAAACTTGAGACTGTAAGACTAAGACTGTATTTTAAAATAAGTCATCTATTAAATATATCCTATTAACCAGCATTATCTGAAATGCTGTCAAACAATAAAATATTGATGTTCTGTTCTTCCTAAAGCTTTAGGTTTGCACCATTTTCCTAAATCTGGTGGCACCGTCAGGCTGAGGAACGGTACATATAAAAGAGCAGCCCGCCTCTTTATGTAGAGATCACTTTTACTGGAGCACAGTTCAGTTAGCAACATTGCAGTGGTCATACACACAATGCTGAAATTTAAGTGGATTGCAGTTTTACTCTACACCTTCAGTAAGTAGACCTATCACTTTTTTTCCTCATACAAGAATTACATTTTGTTGAGTAATCCAAGAGAACTGAATCTTGAGACACTGAATGGCCAGTGTAGTTCATAGGTATTGTTTGGTTTTGGTGGAGTTTGAAGTTTATTTTGTTGTTTGGTTCAGGTTGGATCTCTTCCATAGTCACACAGTTTTATGCTGTGGAGGTTCAGGCTGGTGAAGAAGTCACACTGGAGTGCTCCAACTTTAGCAGACATACTGGTCACATAACCTGGTTCAAAATGACCAACAGACCCAACGTGAGCAGAATCTCATCTATGGTCAGTGCTGAAGGAAATGCTTCTCTCCAAGATGGTTTTCAAGCTGGCAAATTTAACATGACGTCCAACACCTCTGTGCTGTTTCTCAAGATCAAACATCTGGATTCATCTGACTCTGGCTTGTATTTCTGTGGAGAGTACAATGATGAAAAGACGGTAATTTCAAGTGGAACATATTTAAAGGTGCAAGGTAAGAGTGTAATTATGTTTTCTGTCATTTAAATCTTGTTATTTTGCATGACTTTTTACTGTCATAGGCAGTATATTACACAAAGTTTTATTTAAATTGTCCATTTTGTAGATGTGTTTGATGGATTAACAAATGTGATGCCTGTGATCCTGGGCAGTTTAATTGTTCTCCTTCTACTGGTCATCATTGGTCTGGCTGTCCAAATCAGGAAATTTCACTCAGGTATTTATATGATTTCATTTCATTTAAATTACAAATACAAAAGCAGAAGCGAATTACTGACGGATGGATTGTTCCTGTCATTTAGCTCAAGATGATGGACAGAATCCACAACAGAGTGAGGTAATCTATTTAAGATTTATTCTCACCAAGCAAGATATTAAACTTAACTGCCTTGAACCCATTTAGGGTAACAGTTGGAGGCCGTGCCTGACCATACCAGGCTTGAATATGCACATTTTAAGGAATTACAGGATGCTAAAATCCAAATTAAGTCTCACATATTCATTTTGGCATTGCAGTTTTTCTGTCAAAAGCTCTTTCATTTTAATGATGAAAGTTCAGTAGCTGGACCCCAACACCAGAAGGGTTCCCTGTGACCTTCTGGATGTTAAGAGGTTAACAAGTAATGTGCAGGATTAGTGACTTTGAACATTTTCATTTACAGAATGTGGACTCTGATGACATGAACTATGCAGCACTGAATTTCCATCCCAAAGCTAAAATCAGAAGGCCTGTACCACAGAGTGAGCTGGACACAAATGTGGTGTATGCTTCTACGAAACACTTGAAAAACAACAGGAAGATCAGCACAGAGTGAAAGCTGTCACACTGATCTCTCGTGAGGGATTTGACACATACACACATGCATATATTCAGTCCTGTTTTTTGAGTATTAAAATCTGATGAACTGAACGGACGAACATGAATATCTCAAGGATTATAATATATAACATGATTATATTATATTTTATTATATTATAACTGTATAACACAATAATGATAATATTATTTACACTTTTCAAGCTTTAACTATCAAAAAGAAAGAAAGAGCAACCCAATTTTGGGCCATTTTCACAACTTTCTAGTTGTAACTGTAACTGAGAAAATACCTTTTTTTAGCACTATCTGAAAATTCAGTTTCTATTTGCATGTAAATTATTATAATAATATATAATAATATTAATTTGTATAAATTTTTATTCTAAAGTATTATTCTAAGGTAATAAGGTAAAAGGTAAAATGAAATATATATTCTTTTTTAAACTAAAAAGATATTTCTACTAATTAAGCAAATAGCAAACTGAATTTGTTATAACCTAATTTCACACACACACGACTTCTCTGAGAAATCAAGCATAACAAGCAACCACTGTTCCACACACTGTGGCGATCTTCAAACTTCATGTAAGAGATTTACTTCTCTGCAGCTTCTGTAAGTCCTGGAACTGAAATACCTACAAATCACTGATGTTATTCATTATTCTTCTCTTCTTTTGCTAATTTTTTTTCTTTATTATCAAAGAATTTATGTCTCTTTTGTTTCAGCCCAGGCAGTTCAGTTTGGTGAAGAATTCAAACTGCTCTACTGCAAACTTCTTCTCAGATATTCTGCCTTAGATACATAAACAGAAGCAGTCCTATTTGTCTGACCTACGTGCTCAGATTTTATTAGCAACATTTATATCTACATTCAACAAAGTATTCAAAGTATTAATGTGATAATGGCTGTAGTAAGTAATAAATTGGGCACATCATTTTTATCATTTAGGTGGAAATAAGAATCTTAACAAATAATGTAGAGATGTGAATAAACAGGTGACACAGCATAGCAAACACAGACATTTGAAATAAATTAATGCTTATCTTTAAAGAAGACCTTTCATAAATCTCCTTACCATCTGTCACACATATACTGGTACATTTGTGTATGTTCATATTAAAGATGGCCAAAGTTTCAGATAATGAGGTCGTCTTACGTACGAATAACCCCTGTGAGTCATAAGTACAGACGGCTGATTGTTCAGAGATAAATTTAGTCGTTAAACCCTTGCATCAGTTTGATGTCACAGATATAACTAATCTCACCTACACAGGTCTGGTTGGTAAATCTACAGTTTATGACGGGCAGCCAATCAACAGAAAGCTAGCGTAAACGGACAGTGAGGGCATCAGGAGGATTAGTTTAAAAGGAAATCATGAAAAACTGCTTCAGTAGTTGCCAAGAATAACTTTATGATGATGAGCTTAAATGCCCTCTTCTGAGAGCTATTAAGCTCTGTTGTTTAGTTGCATCTCATAAAGGGAAATCGTGTTTGACTCTTATGACTCAGCTCTTGATCTAGACTCTGATGATCATCAGGATGTAACACTTCATCTGCATGGAACAATTAAAACCAGGAGGCATGCAACAGGGGAGAAATAAGAAACTCGTGTTATCCATGCTGCAACCAGACAGCCTGAACACAACCAACTTTTTAAGATAGCGTTGATACGTTGTGTCTGTCCCAAAAAAATAAGATCGCTTCTGTATTGTGATTAAAAGTTAAGCTTGTAATAAATATGATGAACATGATATTGTTGTCTTTATTAATTTTGATGTTGAAGGACATAAGTCAGGACATTAAAGACTGTCAAGTGTTTCTTAAGCTGAGAGTTAGATGGAGGTTTGCAGCAGTTGAGGAGAGAGTGAGATATACATCATGAGCAACAGGAAACAATAACACGGTGTGGTCTGAGCAAAGCTGACTTTGAGATCGTGAGGTCTGTCACATCAAATATCTGTCTGTTGTTGTCTTGTTTGGGGTTTTTTTTTCTAAATAAAAAAAAATTGTTTCTCAGAACCACCTGTCTTCAGTATGCTATGACAGAGCAGGTGTAACGCTGGTGTAATGAGTGTTTTTTGAGTTTGGACAACTTTTCTGATGCTGCAACACAAAATTTATAATAATAATAATAATAATAATAATAAAGTATAACAATCCAGGAAATGATGTATGCAATGTTTATTGTAGATTCATATCATTTGTTGGAACATTTTCAATATAATTATCCGATAAATAATATAGCTGCGGATGCATATCCATGACACACAGTGCTTTCTCACCTCAGATGCTAAAACCCCAACGTGGTGACCCACAGAATGCAAACGCTCAGGCGTTAAGATGGCAACTTTTTTTATTTATCGGATAATTATATTTAAAATGTTCCAACAAGATGAACATCATGGACAAGTCGGGTTTAGTACTGTCACGTGAGGCCTAGCAGTCAGCTAGAAGCCAGAGCTGCCTACACTGACATACCTGTCAATCAAAGTGACCAAGTCCATCATTTTAAGCCTTAAGAATGTCTAAATAAATGAGGTAGTCTTGGGGAAATTACTCCTTTTAGAGCCATATTTAAGAGGACATAAGAACTGCAGATTTTAGCTCTTTACTAGTTGGTTTCATTTTCCAGCCCCAGAAATTGCTCTTTAATTACAACTTATATATTTACTAGTTGTACCGATATCGCCCTCTAGTGGTCACAGCAATTAAAACATATCTAAGATAGTGGTAAAAGATACAAAGTCTGTTTGGGGACCAGAATAGGTTAATTGTTTCTTTTTTTCACTACAGTCATTATTTTTCATCCATTATTTATTTTCCACCATAAATGTAACTGCAGCTCAGGAATAAACCATTAATCTTTCAGATTAAACTCCTATTGAGACTTCTGTGTATAAATGAGCATTTATTGACCTTTGCTTTGCTTTTGTAAGACATTATCTATTTTTTGCATATGACCTCACCTGTCCATTATTGCATTTACTCTGTGGTAACATTCACACCAGTGCGGTATTTCTATCTATATCTTGAATCAGGTCTTCAGCTGCCTGAGTCACAGCCACATACAGCAAGCCGCTGTATCTTTTGGTGGACTTCCTGTTGTTATTTAACCTGTCTGTAAGTGTGAGATGTGGCGTGGCAGTTGCACAGCCTCAGATTATATTCTCCGGTCTGTACCAGGGTGATAGCCACAGCAAAGGTGCTGGTGCACAAGTACACAGTCTGCCTATAAGCTGCTGCTTCAAATAAGAAGCTATCTATATGCGGCTTCAGACTGCACAACCTTGGGAACCTTTACTGGTACACAATCTTTCGATGTATCTGATAAGTGGATTGATCCAGGCATGTTTCCAATTTTGTCACATTTTGTGTGGGTCAAATAAAACAGGTCTAACAGACGTGAGTGAAGTGCCCTGCCCCCACCTTCTTCAAATCAAACAAAACTGATGTCAAACGTGCTGTGTGCTGATTTTGTTTTAAAGACATTAAAAAGATGAACCTTTTGTGTGACTCCCCATTTACATGCAGAAATTGGAATATATCACATATTCAAATTATTCAAACCAATGAAGTGTGTTCTAGTCTTTGTAATAAGATATTGCGATCAGTAGTATTGAATACTGGACTGATGTCCAACAGGACAAGCACAAAGATGAGCATAACAAGGTCATTAGTAACCTTCACTGCTGTTTCTGTGCTAAGATTCACTCTAAAACTCAGAATAAAAATATTCAAATGAACCATTCCTCAATTCTGTCTTGAAAGAGATATTTAAAATTAAAGTAGTAAATAACGATAAGAGGTTTTGAGCATTCTTGTAGGAATGTGTAACAGACATGTTAGTGGCATACAGGGAGTGCAGAATTATTAGGCAAATGAGTATTTTGTCCACATCATCCTCTTCATGCATGCTGTCTTACTCCAAGCTGTATAGGCTCTAAAGCCTACTACCAATTAAGCATATTAGGTGATGTGCATCTCTGTAATGAGAAGGGGTGTGGTCTAATGACGTCAACACCCTATATCAGGTGTGCGTAATTATTAGGCAACGTCCTTTCCTTTGGCAAAATGGGTCAAAAGAAGGACTTGACAGGCTCAGAAAAGTCAAAAATAGTGAGATATCTTGCAGAGGGATGCAGCAGTCTCAAAATTGCAAAGCTTCTGAAGCGTGATCATCGAACAATCAAGCGTTTCATTCAAAATAGTCAACAGGGTCGCAAGAAGCGTGTGGAAAAACCAAGGCACAAAATAACTGCCCATGAACTGAGAAAAGTCAAGCATGCAGCTGCCAAGATGCCACTTGCCACCAGTTTGGCCATATTTCAGAGCTGCAACATCACTGGAGTGCCCAAAAGCACAAGGTGTGCAATACTCAGAGACATGGCCAAGGTAAGAAAGGCTGAAAGACGACCACCACTGAACAAGACACACAAGCTGAGACGTCAAGACTGGGCCAAGAAATATCTCAAGACTGATTTTTCTAAGGTTTTATGGACTGATGAAATGAGAGTGAGTCTTGATGGGCCAGATGGATGGGCCCGTGGCTGGATTGGTAAAGGGCAGAGAGCTCCAGTCCGACTCAGACGCCAGCAAGGTGGAGGTGGAGTACTGGTTTGGGCTGGTATCATCAAAGATGAGCTTGTGGGGCCTTTTCGGATTGAGGATGGAGTCAAGCTCAACTCCCAGTCCTACTTCCAGTTTCCAGCCTCCACCACTCTCAGCACTGGAACCCCCCAGGGGTGTGTTCTGAGCCCCCTGCTGTACTCTTTGTACACATATGACTGTGTGGCCACTACCAGCTCCACCACCATCATCAAGTTTGCTGACGACACCGTCGTGGTGGGCCTGATCTCTGATAACAACGAGACGGCCTACCTGAAGGAGATTAGGAATCTGGAGAACTGGTGCCAGAGGAACAACCTCCTTCTAAACGTCAGTAAGACAAAGGAGCTGATAGTGGACTTCAGCACTAAGCAGGAGAGGAACTACCAGACCCCCGTCATCAACGAGTGCCCAGTGGAGAGAGTGGACAGCTTCAAATACCTCGGAGTTCACATCACGCAGGACCTGTCATGGTCCTGTCACATCAACACCGTGGTGAAAAAGGCCCGACAGCGTCTCTACCACCTCAGACGCTTGAGAGACTTCCAACTGCCCTCCAAGGTGCTCAGGAACTTTTACTCGTGCACCATAGAGAGCATCCTGGCGGGAAACATCTTAACCTGGTTCGGGAACAGCACCATGCAGGACAGACGAGCTCTACAGAGGGTTGTGCGGTCAGCTGAGCGCACCATCCGCTCCGAGCTCCCTGACCTGCACTCAATCTACAGCAGGCGGTGCTGGACCAAGGCCAGGAAGATCGTGAAGGACCTCAGCCATCCCAACAACAGACTGTTCTCTCTGTTGAGGTCAGGAAAGCGATTCCGCTCCCTGAAGACCAACACAGAGAGACTGAGGAGGAGCTTCTTCCCGCAGGCGATACGGTCTCTCAATCACACCACCACACAGTACTGACCCACACATATGGTTCTTACACACACACTGGACTTTCTGGACTTTGGTTTTGCACAACACTGGTCACTATATTCTTCATTTCCAGTTAATACTTGTACAGCTGCTGTTATTGTGTATATATTTATTTATATTTAGATTTCTTCATACATTCTTATATAGTTCTATATTGTGTATTGTGTATTTTGTTGTACAGTTATTTTATTTTCAACTTTAATTTATATATTTATCTTTATCTTATTCTTCCCAGTTAAATTTACCCTTCATTCTAATTTGTGTTGTACAGCTATTTCATTTTTAACCTTAATTTATATTTTATTCCTTCCTAGTTAAATTTACCCTTTTTAATTTTTCATATTTATTTCCTATCTTATTCATAGCCTTTTCCTTTTTTGTTTTCTTTAGGTCACGAGCAGTTGTCCAAGCATTTCACTACATATCGTACTGTGTATGACTGTGTACGTGACAAATAAAATTTGAATTTGAATTTGAATTTGGAAGACACCTTCTTCAAGCAGTGGTACAGGAAGAAGTCTGCATCCTTCAAGAAAAACATGATTTTCATGCAGGACAATGCTCCATCACACGCGTCCAAGTACTCCACAGCGTGGCTGGCAAGAAAGGGTATAAAAGAAGAAAAACTAATGACATGGCCACCTTGTTCACCTGATCTGAACCCCATTGAGAACCTGTGGTCCATCATCAAATGTGAGATTTACAAGGAGGGAAAACAGTACACCTCTCTGAACAGTGTCTGGGAGGCTGTGGTTGCTGCTGCACGCAATGTTGATGGTGAACAGATCAAAACACTGACAGAATCCATGGATGGCAGGCTTTTGAGTGTCCTTGCAAAGACAGGTGGCTATATTGGTCGCTGATTTGTTTTTGTTTTGTTTTTGAATGTCAGAAATGTATATTTGTGAATGTGGAGATGTTATATTGGTTTCACTGGTAAAAATAAATAATTGAAATGGGTATATATTTGTTTTTTGTTAAGTTGCCTAATAATTATGCACAGTAATAGTTACCTGCACACAGATATCCCCCTAAAATAGCTAAAACTAAAAACAAACTAAAAACTACTTCCAAAAACATTCAGCTTTGATATTAATGAGTTTTTTGGGTTCATTGAGAACATGGTTGTTGTTCAATAATAAAATTATTCCTCAAAAATACAACTTGCCTAATAATTCTGCACTCCCTGTACATATGTGGGCTGGTCGGGGTCAGTGCATGACTCCAGGGTGCTCCACAACAGCCCACTGTACTGGCAGGCCATTTACCCTCCTCCAGTGCATTTCATCCTCACAGATGGAGGGTACCCATCTGTCCAACATCCACTCCCTCTTATCATTCCCTACAAGAGGCCAGTCCAAGGTGTGGGTGCCCAGCGCTTCAACTCTCATCAATCCAGGTCATGGTCTATTATAGAGCATGCTTTTGGAATGATGAAGACAAGGTTCCATGCCATCTTCCTCCAAGCGCTGGAGGTGCACCACACCTTTGTACCATATATAAGTCATTAGAATACATCTTTATTGTTTTTAGTGTATGTGCATGTATAAACACTTTATTTACAGAACGAAACATCTGTTTCAGGTCATAGCAGCATGTGCTGTTCTGCATAACATCTGCCTTGGTGTTGGTGACATTGCGGCCCCGGGGGATGAGCCCAAGGATGATGTGCAAGATGAAGGGGAGACTGGTTTGCACCACTTTGATCTTGCATCGTTCTGAATACATTTTAGTGACATGGCAGGCATTAGTCACATCAGCCCTGCAAACCCAAGAGATACATGATGCAGTGGACAATGGAGAAGAGCATCCCTGAACACCTTGTGGAGACCACCCTGTATGATGCTCCACTCAGTAGCTGGAAACACAAACCAAGGGTCTCAGTTGTGGCACCTCCTTCTTTTTGGTCCTGGTCCAGCAGATTCAGCAGCACTGCTCGAGACTTCATACTCAGGCAAATATCCGGCCTGATTAAAGGTGCCTGTGCACACTGGGACACTCAGGTTAATGGAGGTCATTAGGACTGGAGTCCTGGTAGAAGGCCTCTGCCTTAACACCTCATCCATGAGGGCAAACCAAAACTCATGATGGACCAGAAAGACCTCTTAGGACAGAGCTTGCATATGGGCAGAAATCTGTGCCATCAGAAACTGAATTTGAATAAGTTAAATTTGAATTTGAATTGCTCAGATTGAATCTGAATTGTAACTTGAATAAATGCTTTTGAAAACTGAATTTGAATTAGTCTAATTTGAAATTGAATTTATGGTTTGAAAATGATCATCACTAAATTGAAATTGAATTTTATATTTTGAAAATGAATTGATTTGCTTTGAAACTGCATTTTATCCTTTAAAAATTCAGCTCTCGAATAATTTCAGTTTCACTTCTCACCATTCAGTTTCAGTTCTACAATTCAATTTCAGTTCCAAAATTCAGTTTTTTGGAACTTACATCCGGTTCCGGTTCAAGCGCAGATTAATAGAGCTACGTTTTACTAGCGGACCGAAAGTGTTACTGACAGGAATCTACAGCGTCTTTAGCTGAATTAAGACTTCAGAAGTCATTCGTCATGTCGAATGAACTCTCAGGTTGGTAATACATGTATAAGAACAAGCGTCATGTTAACAAATGATAGCCGTACGGTAACTTTTATGCTTATTGTAGCTGCTAGCTAAAAACGCTAATTTAGCGTAGTTTGCCCTGAATTCAGCTTTGACAACAAATATGATCGACTGTTTCTAGTAGAATTCCAAAGTTGTCATCTTGGACCCTCTCAGAGTACCCCCTCTGTATGCTTGCAGAGAGCCCTACAGTAGGGAAACATGCAAAATGGTGTCCAAACCTTTGTATTTTAGCTTTATTTATGTCTTACACAGCATCCCAACTCTTTAGCTAACTTAATAACTTTAGCTAAAGTGAATAGTTAGTCTAATTCATTAGTGCAGCATTACTGGATCACCTCTGTTTGAAGTGGTATAATGTGATATACAACTATCACTGAAACAGCAAACTTTGTAAATAAGCAAACAACACTTCTCATTCTCTAAACGTTTGGCCACAGCTGT
This sequence comes from Maylandia zebra, assembly GCF_041146795.1. Classification (NCBI taxonomy): domain Eukaryota; kingdom Metazoa; phylum Chordata; class Actinopteri; order Cichliformes; family Cichlidae; genus Maylandia; species Maylandia zebra. Next base: position 47,018,702 of record NC_135169.1, read on the forward strand.
AGATTACACTATCAGTGCTTGTTCACTCTTGACAATAATTACATTTCTAAATTTACTTTGTGCATTTACAGGTAAACAATATCTAATATTTTATCTAAATGACTGCTTTGTCTTTGAAAAGGGTGAAGAGCCTGAGGCCGGTGACAGTCCAGTTCTACTCTAAGTACATCCTTACAGTGGCTCACAGGACAAGGCCACATTCTTGTCCTGCCAGAAGAGAAGAGAAGCTTCAGAGTCTTCATGCAGTTCAACCACACCTGTCATATTCCATATGACAGGGGTCTCAAACTCCAGTCCTCAAGGGCCAGTGTCATGCAACTTTTCCATGCCCTCGAGGACTGGAGTTTGAGACCCCTGCCGTATGGTGTTTATGCTGTTTTCTACCCCACAGTTACAGCATGTCTGGCTGCCTGTTCAGCATATGCAAAAATATATGATGAGTTCAAGCATGTGATGACTAAGGCCTTCCATTATGGTGTTTGTCATCACATGTCACAGACATCTGGATGATCATTTGGAATAAACTAAAAACTAAAAACTTGTTACTTCATCTTATCTTTATTATTGTTCTTATTTTACACTTTTCATTGTTAGGCATTAGGTTTATTTGCAGTAGTCCTTTCCAACTTCTTTCCCTCTTCCATGTTACTGTGGCAGCTTGTCAGCATCTATTTGGGGTTGGGAGTGGAACAGAAAGTAAGGAAATCCAAAGTGCCATTAAAACCAGGAGAGGTTCTTATATTTCAGAAGAAGGGATTAATTCAAAAGACCTCAATGCCATATTTTATTTAGGAACCCTAGAGAGCACTTTGCAAAATAACACATTCTTATAATTTCACCCTCAGATGAGCCAAGCTACGACTGTCAGGGAAGGTGATGTAGGTACAGAGCATATGAGAGTGGTTACGTTTGTCTCTTGTCTAGATGAAGGCACAAGAGGGATGGATGGCAAGGCGTAGAGATTCAGTATCTTCAGTCTTCAGTGGACACTCCATTTCTGGCACAAACCACCTGTAAAAGATGGTCGATTTAGGAGGTGACCCGACAACTTCAGCCTGTCAAACATATTAATGGAGCAGTATGTTTAAAAAAAAAAAAAAATCTAATTAAGTAGAATTATTATGGTAGTTAAACACAGTGATAGTTGTATATCATATTATATCACTTCAAGCAGAGGTGATCCAGTAATGCTGCACTAATGAATTAGACTAACTATTCACTTTAGCTAAAGTTATTAAGTTAGCTAAAGAGTTGGGATGCTGTGTAAGACATAAATAAAGTATTTTAGTATTTATTTATTTATTGTCATTGTCAAGAACAATGAAATTGCGTTTGGGGCTTCCATACAACCCAAAAAAAAGAAGAAAATAATAAATACCCCTTAAAACCCAAGTGTACATATTTAACCCAGTGTGACTCCAATGCAATAAGACAATCCTTAGCAATAATGTTCGTAGAAATTCAGACAAAGACCTGAGAAACATGACAAAATACAACAATGCAACCCATTCAATATTATTGTACTGTGAGATATGATAGTTATCTATTTAAGAAAGAGGGGGGGGGGGGCAGGAGGGGGAAGAGAATAAAGATATGATGCACCAAATAAAGCTAAAATACAAAGGTTTGGACACCGTTTTGCATGTTTCCCTACTGTAGGGGTCTCTGCAAGCATACAGAGGGGGTACTCTGAGAGGGTACAAGATGACAACTTTGGAATTCTACTAGAAACAGTCGATCATATTTGTTGTCAAAGCTGAATTCAGGGCAAACTACGCTAAATTAGCGTTTTTAGCTAGCAGCTACAATAAGCATAAAAGTTACCGTACGGCTATCATTTGTTAACATGACGCTTGTTCTTATACATGTAGTACATTTATTACCAACCTGAGAGTTCATTCGACATGACGAATGACTTCTGAAGTCTTAATTCAGCTAAAGACGCTGTAGATTCCCGTCAGTAACACTTTCGGTCCGCTAGTAAAACGTAGCTCTATTAATCTGCGCTTGAACCAGAACCGGATGTAAGTTCCAAAAAACTGAATTTTAGAACTGAAATTGAATTGTATAACTGAAACTGAATGGTGAGAAGTGAAACTGAAATTATTCGAGAGCTGAATTTTTAAAGGATAAAATGCAGTTTCAAAGCAAATCAATTCATTTTCAAAATATAAAATTCAATTTCAATTTAGTGATGATCATTTTCAAACCATAAATTCAATTCCAAATTAGACTAATTCAAATTCAGTTTTCAAAAGCATTTATTCAAGTTACAATTCAGATTCAATCTGAGCAATTCAAATTCAAATTTAACTTATTCAAATTCAGTTTCTGATGGCACAGATTTCTGCCCATACTTGCATGCAAAAAAGAAAAATAGTGAAACAAAAGATACAAAACCGACTGGAAAAAAACACACGCTTGAAGCCTACAGCTATGTGAAACCAACAGTGAGTAACCTTAATGTCAACTTGGAGTGTAATTTTCTGTAATTATATATGCTTATAATTTTAGAAAGTTACGCCCAATTTTGCAAACAACAAAGTCATATGCAACATTTTACCTAAAAATTCAGCCTGTCAGGTTTTGGAGAAACAGGACTGGATAGGTGAGAGTTAATTTTTGAATTTATTTTTTTAATAGTGAACAAACAAGCAAAGATGTGCAAAAACAGTTTGAATAGCATGGTTTCCTCCGTGACAATCTCCCAACTTCCGAACAGTGAATTCTCCTCTTGGTCCGTGGTACAAGAAACAACTCCCTCAGCAATATTTATAAAAGTGCTCGGCTCCCCCCACACTCTCCCTTCTGGTTTGTTTGCAAAACAAGACACAATTTAGTTCATTTCTCACCGACAAAGGACAAAGACAGGTTCACCTGAGCGAGCCGGAGTTTACTGACTCACTTAGTGATCCCAAACCTCAGCCACTCTGTTTCAGGGTGAGCCTATGACGAGGATCATCAGCAGCAGGTGAGTATGATTGTTGGCAGGTGTGGCTGACTTCAGGGCGGGAAACTCTCCAGCCTTGGTGTTGCACATAAACAAGAACCTAGAGACACACATACACACAATGCAAAATCTTTCAAAATGACTGGTGTTCAAGTTCTTCCTCTCGTGGTTTCATGCTACGACTTGTCAGCCACAGAGCTTTTGTTCAGATCCCCTGATGGTTTGTGTTACTGTGGCATCTGACACACACCCAAGTCCTTCGCTGCAGGCTGTCTGATCCAAACATAATGATCATCACTGCTGAATGATGATGATGTGATGGTTCAGTAAATTTACTGAACCAACCATTATCACAAGAAAGGCTTTAAAATTCGAATTTGCAGAGTAACCTTTTGCTTTTAAATGTATATTATAAATATAAATGTATACATATTTATTTTGCTGCACGATTTAGCTTAATCAGTTAAATCACCACCACTCTGCACAAGGTTTAACTGCTGACAAGAACAGCACTTAAACTTTCCGCTGTCATTAAAATGGACAACAGAGAAAATTTAGACGATATTGTGTAAACATGGGGTCAGAAGGTACTCCTTTTTCTTGGGCCATTACCCAGCCCTTCCCGTCCTCCTCCTTTCCCCACTGGACCCTAACTCTAAAATCAATCTGCGGTCACCTTCCTTGTATTTTACCTTTGTGTAACTGTGCTTTGAAGCTTTGCTAATCAGTAAATCACTGCCAGCGAATCATAATTCAAAAGAAAACTCAGCAGCGTAAAGTGAAGTTATGTATGAATGTAGTTTTATGCACAGCCCACTGATCTCACTTTTAGTGGAGAAATCATAATCATACACAGCAAATCCAGCATGTCCAAATTAACACTGTCGGATTTGAAAAGTGTCTATATGGGTCCACACCAGAGTGTTAATTTAACTCTTTTTGGAGAGTTGGTACGTTAACTCTGATTTAGTGTTAAACACCAAATCTGTCTGGAGTTGATAATTTAACACTTGGTGTTAAGAGTTTATATATTAACTCTCAAAGAGTATTTTAGTTTAACTACGTAAGAGTTATCTTCTAATTCATTCTAAAAAGCGGGAATTTTACTGTTCTGAACTTCTAGAAATTTCTTTTGGAAATAAACATTTACTAAAAAGATGCAATGGTTTTTGAAAAACATTTATTCTGAACTGTGCACCACAATTTCAAAACATTTTCTGAAAGATGTAACAGCATACATGTTCTCACTTTCATTAGAATTTTGTTTATCAAAAGGTCTGACATAGTAAATGCAAATAACAGCATTCTCATCACTTATTTCTTCAATACAATATGCATGTCCTTCATTCATCCCTTTGTGGAACTTCAACGCACTTCTGCTCTCCCCCATATTCCATCTTCACAAGCATATCCTGTGCGGAGATTGAATAAAAATTAGTTGACACTAATTAATGGCACAAATAATCCAGTAATCAATTGCAGCACAGTAAAAAAAAAAAAAGGAATCCTCTTTGAGCCATTACTTGTGTAAAGTATTTTCCCAAAAGACAAGGACACAGGCAACAGGTTATACTGAACTAAATGTAAAACCTCAACCTTTTTAATTTTTACCTAAATCGTGTGCACAAAACTCTGGAGGGATCTATGCTAACGTAGAATCCAGTCAGGACGTCTGCTACTGCTGTTTGCTCGTCTTTTTTTTTTAAATTTTTATGGGAGATCATTTTCAGGCTTCGAGTAGCACCATTATACCAACATTTCACATTCTAGACATTGTTTTAGGTGTATTTGACCAAAGGTTTGACTGAAAATTCACATGCAAGCTTTTTTTCAAGGCTGTGGTATTTGCCTGCAAACAATACCTTTCAGCTAGCTAAAACAGAATATTATGCTATCAGCAAGCAACATGGCTAATGCCTTTCACACAGCTTTGTCTCAACTCCAAAGAGCCACAGAAGTAAAAGCTAATAACAATTGAAACAATCTTTGAAAAAATGACTTACCAAGCATGGCAAACAACTCAAATATGTAGAGCAAAATGTTCTGAAACGGCTTCACTTCAGCTTCGATTGGAGCCGTGCTGGGGGCGGAGTCTGTGAATTTACTCTATTGGTGTCATAGCCCCTCTAGGAGTTCAGAGTTAAGAGGTCAAGAGTTAATGTTTCCATTGTAACACCTCCAGATTTGACAGAGAAACACTCATTTTTAACACTCGATTTTAACTACTATCATTTTACACCTCAGAGTTACATTAAAAGAATGTAACTCTGCTTAGAGTAAAATTAACTCTACATTTGCAAGAAGACTACTAACACCAAAACATTTAACACTTTTGAATTTGCTGTGTATCTGTCTCTCTGTATATCTGTAAGCACGGTGTGAAGGTGTGTGATTTTGTATCTCCTCCACCCGACAGCTCCACTCCAAAGTAAGTTTCTCTGCTGTTTTTTCTGGAAACTGACTACAATGATTCACGCAGAATCTGCTTGCTCTTACTCTGTGTCCCAACAAGATGAAGACAGGCCATACATCAAGAAGCCACCAAACGTCTTCATGCTTTATCCTAAGGAACAAAGGCCAAAGGTCAAAGCTGAACTAAACGTCACTGAGAGAGCAGCTCTAAATGCAGTCGTGGGAGAGAGAGTAAGTTTGTAACTCTCCATATATTTATGCATCTCCTAATATTTCATGCCTGTGTTTGTGCATGCATGCTGTAGCTATGTGAAGTAGCAGTGTACCTGTGTATTTCTATGTGCTGAGTGTTTTTTTGTGTTCTTCTGTCCACAGTGGAAGTCACTTTCAAAGGATGAGCATAGGAAATATTCTGATCAGGCGGAAACAGAAAGATGTCGTCATGCCAAAGAAAATCCAGCGTGGTCTACCAAAGACAACTACATACGTCCAAAGGGCCAATATGCAGTTCATACATGGGCCCATCGCTGCTCTAAATGATGAAACATTCACAGCAAAGCGTTTGAATCACTTTTTAAAATTCTAATGTGTTTGTATTTAGGGCAAAAAGAGGAAAAGACATCTCACACATCTAGCACAAGTGAAAAAACCATTTCAGTTATTTTTATTGCAAAATGTGATAAAAACAAGACAATAATTTGGTGTTTTTGTTTGTTTTGCAGCATCTGCAGTTGAATCCAAGGATGAAGCACAGCAAACCAAGAGGCTTTGTATGAGGCCAGCTGAGAGAGCCATCCACTTCCTCTTATTCAGTTGTGAAGGACCCAGATCAGCAGCCACAGCTAGATGTTAGCAAAGTGCCTCACCAGCAGTCAGTGTGTGCGCAGAATCCAAACACACAGACATCACTCAATACACCTGTGTGTCAAGGAAATCAGGTCCCCACTTCCTGTCACTGGCTGCCTCTGCTGCACCCGTTCAGCTCCGCACTGAGGTCACCTTTAACAGAGACGATCATTGAATTCAACTTGATCCTTTCACCTTCTCACAATCTCAGCAGCCCTCCTGTCTATGTGCAGACCCCGGCACTGATCTTCTATTTAAAAAGACCTGGGGCCCGTTCTTCGTACGTCGCTAAGTAAGTTAGCTGGATTTGACTGTTGACGATTTCGCGTGATCTTGGATCGTTCGGTTCCCCGACGCTCATCCGGGACTTGCTGTCATAGCAACAGAGCCGTAAGCGTAAACCTGCTCGGGAGCAGGCTTACTTTATGTAAACAGGATTAGATCGCGGCCACTCAGGTATGTCCGCCTCATGTATACGAAAGCAACAGCGATATCCCACCACTGTTTCACCAGAAATAGACATCATCAATGTAACTAAAGATAATGCAGCACTTGATACTGTTATTGATGTCACACAGATACATACAGGTCATTTCCTAAAAAAAGGGAAATGCACTATTAATCAAGCTATGTCATGTAGGTGATCACGCCAGATGCAACTCATATGTCAGAGTAGTAACAGCAAATTACGTCGTGTAATCAAGATGGGAGACCACGGCTATAAAAGCGAAGGTGGAAGTGGGAAGTCTGTCGCAGCCATGTCCTGTCCGTTTGTACGCGAGCCACCCATTGCGGAAGGTGCAAGAGTGATAAGGAGAGTTTTCAGAATCCAACGTATATTGCGGGATAGACAGGATCCTTTAGCTTAGCGCGACAGTGTGCTCATAGAGAGATACCGATTTTCCCGTGAAGGTATCATCTACCTAACCAACTTGCTGGATCCCCATGTTAAGAGTACCACTCACCGTAGTCGGGCATTAACAACTGCACAAACTGTGTGCATTGCCTTGCGTTACTTTGCGAGTGGCACATTTCTGTACGCTGTTGGAGACGCAGAGAACGTTGGCAAGAGTGCTGTCTGCCGGGCCATTCGCAAAGTGTACCTGGCACTCAAGCATTTCCTGGGTGCGTTTGTGGTTTTTCCAAGCCACTTAAGACCACAGGTTGTCAAACAGGGCTTTTTTGCCATTGCAGGTACAGTAAATTCGATAGTGAATGTGATGCAATCATGACCTATGTCGTTAACTGTAGCTCGATTGTCCGCAGGCTTTCCGAATGTGATTGGTACCATAGACTGCACACACATTGCGATCAAGGCCCCCCCAGGCCCCAATAAAGGGGATTTTGTCAATCGAAAGGGGGTTCACTGTATAAATGTGCAGGTGAGTAATACTAACATTCCAGATGGCAATATATAATGGGAGGAGTGTGTTCACATATAATGTAATCTCCCAGATGGTGTGTGACTCTATGTGCCATATCACAAATGTGGAAGCTAAATGGCCCGGATCAGTGCATGACTCAAGGATCTTCAGAGAGTCAGGGCTATGCACATTATTCGAGCGTGGTAAGAAAAAGAGGCTTATTCTGATATTTCACACTCATTTCGGGCCTAACATAACAGCATTTCTCCATTACACAGGGGCCTACGATGGGATTCTCCTTGGAGACAGGGGTTATGCATGCAGGCAGTACTTCATGACACCGTTCCCTGACCCCAACCCTGGGCCACAAACCCGCTACAATGCAGCTCTAGCCAGGACAAGGGCACGCATTGAAATGACCTTTGGGCAAATGAAGGAACGATTTCAGTGTCTGAAACGCCTGAGGGTTGCACCTGACAGGGCATGTGACATTATTGTTGCATGTGCCGTACTGCACAACATTGCCACCATCAGAAAAGAGAGGACTCCCGTGGTGGAGGTGCAGCCTGATGATGACCTCCAGCCAGTGCACTTGGACCAACCTAGTGGCAGAGCTGCACGGGACAGAATTGTGCAACACAATTTCGAATAATTAAATCATGACATAACATATTTTCTATTGACGTTTATTTGAGCATCTTTGTCTGTCATCACACACAAGCCAGTCATCAGTTGCCTGGAAAAACAAATCATATATACTGTGTCATGCAAGGTCATCAATAGTGCTCCGTATGAAAGTGTATTCTTACTTACTCTGAAGTTCCTTTTGAAGCAACTTGATTTCCAGTTGAAGTTTCTGCCTCATTAGAGCTTGAAGTTCGAGTTCACCTAGGAGCCTTTGTTTCTTCAGCTCAGTGTACTCCATTTTTTGCTGGAGACTTCTCTTGTAGAGCAGACGAATGTCACCCTGTTTCAATTGTAGTGACAACATTTAACGGGAAATACATGTCATATAGGCAGTAAAATTAATCACAACACTGCCCACCTCTGTATCAGCAGGCCTCTCTGCCGGCCTCTTGGCCTGCAAATCATACTGCAGTCAGACACACATGGCAGTGCACAAGTAGATGGCAATTCAGGCCAATTCATGCATGTACTCACAGGGTCTTCCTCCAAACCACAGTCATCTGACAGGGTTGCGTCACTGTCCTGTGCAATGGAAACACAATGGTGTTACAAAGGGACGTGGTACAGCCTATTGTTCTGTACAATTGGGTGGGGACAGATATATATATATATCTCCCAACTTACTATGCATGCTCCAGTCACCCCTTCCATGGGAACAGGTAAAAGTGATGGAGTGTCATGTAACACTACACACAAAGGAAACCCACAATGCCAATGAATGTCAAAGTACGAATAGCATTTTCATTAAGGCAACAATCAAATATTTTACATTGTGCAAATGGAATCATGAGCCCATTCACCAGTTATGTAGGTGCTGCTGCTACTGCACCCCGGCTTCTGGTCTGTGGAAGAGCTGCCCCCAGGGATGCCCTCAACAATGGGTCTGGTGGCATTCAACCTTAGGGCCAGCTCCTCTGCCGGGGTGTGACGAGGGGGTGCAGGACCACCACCTGTCTTTTGTTGCTCTGCCCTTTTCTTGGTTGCTGTTATACACAAACACAGGGATTGTTTCAGGGTGTCTTTTCAAGAGACTGACAGCAATATGAGTGATAGATATTACCATTCTGTAGAATGTTCTTGTATTTCACTTTTACTTGTTCCCATGTTCTGGTGGGTCCTTTTGTGGCTCTAATGTGTAGGAGGATATCATGTGATATGATTTGATATGATATAATATGATATGGTATGGTGTCATGTAATATGTTGAATTACTTACGTGTTTAATTTGTCAGCAACTTTCTGCCAGCCCTCTCTCCTTGCTTTTGCAGCCTTTGCAGTGTTCCCTTGCATTTTAATTACACTCTGGAACTCCTGAAATCCCTCAATCAAGAGTTCTTGCTCTGCTGCGGAGAAATACCGGGCGCGCTCCTTCGACATTTTCACCGACCAATCAGAGGGTTGCCGATCAATGTTTCTGCTATCGATGCGTAGCTCCTTTTACGACACCCAGTGATCTCACATTACTTCATCCAGCTGTACTAATCGTCAACAGCAGGTGTGTTCGGAGAACCGGATTAGCGAGCTCACGGTTAGCGCGATGATTTGGTCTTGGATTTGTCATTTGATCTTGGATGTAGTAAGTGACGTACGAAGAACGGGCCCCAGCCCTGCTTCTCCTGTTGATTCTACTTCATCTACATAATTTTCATCTGCAGTTACATTCTTTGAACACAGAAAAGAGCCCATCTGTTTTGCTGATGTTCAAGAAGACATGTGGTCACTGTTTGACTTTGATTTACAACCTCCTGGAGACACCCTACTTCCAGCCCCCACCCATCCACATCTGGGATTTAAAAATGCGGGACAGGGTCAGGGTCATCACCTGGGACCTACAGGATGGAGTGGCTAAACCACTCATCACAAAACAAAAAACAAAAAAAAACAAAAAAAAAAAAACAAGGTGGCAGCCATCTCCGATGGGGAGATGGTCATAAAAATAGCATTGTTTGAGGAGTTCTCCTCAAAAGTCCTGGAGGGGGACATGAGCTCAGAGGCACAAATCCCCCTTACGTGATAAATATAACTGCCAAGACTCAGTTTTTCAGGGTAGCTGTCCTTCCAGTCCCTGAAGAGCTTATGGCAAAAGCGGAGGACCTTCTGCATTCCCTTGCCCCTGTAATGCCACTGAGAACGAGCTAAACTGTGGGGGGGCTTATGTCAGTGGACAAAGAGGTCGTGGAGGTAAGTGTTTGAGATTAGTCAAGAAAGAAACAACCATCATAGATCTATACAATCACTATTCCTGACATTGTATTTTAATTGAATTTTCAGTGTGTGGCAGTGAGGAAGGTTGTCTCACGGAAACAACTGAAAGTGGTGAAAGTAATTTGGCATATTTGAGATTGGTGGTAGATGAGCAGATTGTATTAGCTTGTAGGCTTGGTTTTGGTGTTAGTGGCTTTTCGTATTAATTAATGAAAACATCTTTTATTCTGTCATGTTTGTGATTTCAGGATTGTTATACCATGACAGTGTCTCTGTGGAGAGAGGCAGCAATGCAGCACTTTCACGTGGGAGATCACATAAAGGTCTCCCATGTCAAACTTAACCAGTCTGCTTATGGTCCGCAGCTGCACACGACCTCATTTACAAACATTGAGGTATGAAGAAGCCATATGTTTGTACCAACATGTAAAAGCAATGTAACAAAATGCTTAGAATTATAGGTTTTGAAATGTAAATAGATCCTCTGTCAGTGTTGGTCAAAATATGATATATATGTATATCTATATATGTCTAATTGTCTCTCTATATATCCCTATCGAAGATAGATAGATAATGCAAATGTAACCAACCCAAAAGGTTGATTCTGTTTATCTGGGAATAGCATTTTCAGTGGGATAAACATTTCCTCACTCATCCAAGTGACTTCTTCAGTCTCAGCTGATCAGTGGTTGTTGATCATTGGTCATGAGATTTTGCATATTGATCAAGGAACTGACTTCACAGCCCATTGTTCATTCAGTGGTGCTAGTTTCAGTCATTGTGCAAATGTACTGTTTATAAGATTGGGGGAACCTGCAGTCAGCTGAGACTGAAGAACTCGCTGGGATGAGTGATGAAACGTTTCTCCCACTGAAAACACTTCATCCAGATGAACAGAATCAACCTTTTGGTATCTACTTACAGTGGGGCAAAAAAGTATTTAGTCAGCCACCGATTGTGCAAGTTCCCCCACTTAAAATGATGACAGAGGTCAGTAATTTGCACCAGAGGTACACTTCAACTGTGAGATTTGTAAAGAATTTATTCGTAAATTAGGGTGGAAAATAAGTATTTGGTTACCTCAAACAAGGAAAATCTCTGGCTCTCACAGACCTGTAACATCTTCTGTAAGAAGCTTTTCTGTCCCCCACTCGTTACCTGTATGAATGGCACCTGTTTGAACTCATCATCTGTATAAAAGACACCTGTCCACAGCCTCAAACAGTCAGATTCCAAACTCCGCCATGGCCAAGACCAAAGAGCTTTCGAAGGACACCAGGAAAAGTATTGTAGACCTGCACCAGACTGGGAAGAGTGAATCTACAATAGGCAAGCAGCTTGGTGTGAAAAAAATCAACTGTGGGAGCAATCATCAGAAAATGGAAGACATACAAGACCACTGATAATCTCCCTCGATCTGGGGCTCCACGCAAGATCTCATCCCGTGGGGTCAAAATGATCATGAGAACGGTGAGCAAAGATCCCAGAACCACACGGGGGGACCTGGTGAATGACCTGCAGAGAGCTGGGACCAAAGTAACAAAGGTCACCATCAGTAACACACTACAACGGCAGGGAATCAAATCCCGCAGTGCCAGACGTGTTCCGCTGCTGAAGCCAGTGCATGTCCAGGCCCGTCTGAAGTTTGCCAGAGAGCACATGGATGATACAGCAGAGGATTGGGAGAATGTCATGTGGTCAGATGAAACCAAAGTAGAACTTTTTGGTATAAACTCAACTCGTCGTGTTTGGAGGAAGAAGAATACTGAGTTGCATCCCAAGAACACCATACCTACTGTGAAGCATGGGGGTGGAAACATCATGCTATGGGGCTGTTTTTCTGCCAAGGGGACAGGACGACTGATCCGTGTTAAGGACAGAATGAATGGGGCCATGTATCGTGAGATTTTGAGCCAAAACCTCCTTCCATCAGTGAGAACTTTGAAGATGAAACGAGGCTGGGTCTTCCAACATGACAATGATCCAAAACACACCGCCCGGGCAACAAAGGAGTGGCTCCGTAAGAAGCATTTGAAAGCCCTGGAGTGGCCTAGCCAGTCTCCAGACCTCAACCCCATAGAAAATCTGTGGCGGGAGTTGAAAGTCCGTGTTGCTCGGCGACAGCCCCAAAACATCACTGCTCTCGAGAAGATCTGCATGGAGGAATGGGCCAAAATACCAGCTACTGTGTGTGCAAACCTGGTAAAGACCTATAGTAAACGTTTGACCTCTGTTATTGCCAACAAAGGTTATGTTACAAAGTATTGAGTTGTTTTTTTGTTATTGACCAAATACTTATTTTCCACCCTGATTTACGAATAAATTCTTTACAAATCCTACCATGTGGATTCATGGATTTTTTTTTTTTTTTTTTTTTTTCCACATTCTGTCTCTCACAGTTGAAGTGTACCTCTGGTGCAAATTACTGACCTCTGTCATCATTTTAAGTGGGGGAACTTGCACAATCGGTGGCTGACTAAATACTTTTTTGCCCCACTGTACCTGGATGAGCACACATTGAGACATGTGATTACCATATTTTTGTTGTTTTTATATGAAAACAGGTCAAGTTGCAAGGTTACATATTTGCTTATTGTGTATCCACAGACAAAGGAAGAGGACAGAGCAGAGGTTCATATAATTGGTGTGGCCACTGCAGAGAAGTCCAACCAGCTCGAGGTGCTCATAGAAACTGGCAAAACCCTGTACATTGACAGCGAAATGTGGAAGCCCTATGATGAAGACCTAGAGAAGGCAACTGTCATCGTCAGTGTGAAAATCAAAAAGGGAAACAAATTACTGACATCAAAAAGAGAATTTAAAATACAGTTACTTTGTTTTGTTCAAAGTGTTTATAATGTTCAAATATCCAAAATTATATTTTATAAAGGATGAATTAAGTTGTTTTTGTGGGTATTTATAATTGTTTGTTAGATGGTATGTTCGTTCATTTAAACTATATTTACATTTTATACTTTCAAGTGTATTCCTATGCCAAGTTTTTATATTTTGAAAAAATCTAATAAATAGCTGGAAATGCATAAAACAGTCTCATGTTTATTAATGAGACAGAAGGCATGTTAATAAAACACTCTTTAACGTACAATTATATTGCAACCTCCAAAGTTTTAGAAGTAGTTAGTCGTTATTAGAAGTGTTTGTGAACTCAAAATCAAGAATGTGGGATACTGTTTGTCTGTGATTTGGAGAGCCCAGCGTGTGCTCCCAACGCAAAAGCTCAACACTGCGCCTAGCATCCTGGAGCACTTCTGTTGTGTTTTGGAGTTCGTACGTGCTTTGTCTCTAGGGACCTATGGAGTTAAATCAGGGCCATAATGTTTGTGTAGTTAAAAGAAAAATTTGAAATCGAAAATATGTAAACTTAAAGCAAAAGTCACATTTTTAGAGTGAACTTTGAAAAAGAATGATTTTATTTGAAATCCAACTCTAACGTTTTGAATATTTGTATTATTTCTCTGAGTAAACTTTATTTAAAAATTTTCAGTAATCTTCTTTTCATTATTATTATTTTTAAAAAATCTATTCAGTCTCAGATTACATTTTTTCAGATTCAGATCTTTTAAATTAATGTACAAAAAAAAATTTCTTCAGGTTCGGATTTTTCTCTCAGTTTCAATTTTGTTTTTCACTTTAAGATCTCTATTTTTCAGTTACAGACTTTTGGCCCTGTTTTGGCCTGGTGGGCGTGGCTACACCGAGAGGGCCGGGGAGTCATGAGTGACAGCAGACCGCTGCAGGCTCAAGATGGTCCATTTTTCATGTTGCCTTCAGGAAACCTGGGAATGAACATAATTTATCAAACACCTCCTGCACTGTATTATTTGATAATGTTTAGAAAACATGTCATGCATAACTGCTAAAACTCAGTTACTAAAGCTCTTTCAAGCAGTAATGTGTACAAATTACGCCGTAACTGATCAATTATGACACGTTTTCCCAGCCACTACGTGAGAAGTGGTCATTTTCCATGCTCTCAAAGTAGCGCGCATTGTATCGGGTGGGGGCTGCTGTTAACTTGTCCCTCAGTGAACGATGGCGTCGTCTTCCAACAACACTGCTGGCACGAACAATCAGGTGAGTGTTTAAGTTTGGAACAATTACACTGCAGTCTGTGAATACTACGAATTTAAGAAGTGGCTATTGTTACGGTTAATTTTTTCGGCTATTCTGTTTTTTTTTATTTTATAACGTTTTTTGCTGAAATGCTAGCTCAACAGAAACGCCTCGCTATCATTTTCGGCTGAAACTTACGTCCTAGTTGATCTGTAAGCTTGGAGAACAACAAAGTTAGTGAAGTAACGTAAAATTCTTCGTATTTAATTTAGGAGCAGCTAAAAAGAGAGATGCTTCAGCGACTACTGCATAAAGTTTCCCAGGTCATGCACAGACAACCCCTCGATGTGGACTATTTGCAGTTTGTTATCGACCATGAGATGGTCCTTTTAAGATCTTTGTCCGATCAGGTTGAGATCCCTCAAACTATTATAAATGCTCTGATAGAGCTGTCAACTGTGCTCAGTATGGAGGACGTCAATGAACAAACCCCCTCTCAGATGTCAGTGTCAGAAGGAAAGCTGGGATGTCCAAATTACAATGTATCGCCTGTATAGCTCCAGATACTGACAGAAATGTTCTTATCAATAAACAATAAATGTAAGTATATAGGGCTTGACATTACGCTTTGAATTCTGGTATGTGGGAGCCATGTTAATTGTGTAAGAAATGTAAATAAACCATAGAAACAAACAGTACATCAGAGAAACAGCCAATTTAGAAGAGGGAAGGTAAAAACAACATATTAAAATTCCCAAAAGTATGCTGCATATGAATACCTGAACGAGGGAAGCCTGGAATTTGTATGTGGACAAAAATCTGCATTATGTACAGGTTGGATCTATATGAAACAGCCAATAATGAGCACATAGACAGAAGAAAAACTTCTTGCCACCGCAGTTTGCTCTCTCTCTCTCTGTTACGTAATAAATTGTAAACTCCTTTAGTAGTGCCTTTATTAGTTAATTATTTTTATTATTATTATTATCATTTATTGTTATTTACATAATCATGTAAACATCCAAATAAACTAAACTCAAAACACCCAGGATCGTGACAATCTTTGCCTGTTATGTTATTTCCTGTTGTGTCCTTTGTGTGTTGTACTCTGTCCATAGTTTTAGTTATAATTGTCATTGATTATTTTCACCTGTACCTTTTTTCCCCAGCTGTGTCTCATCCCCTTAATTAGCCCTCAGTATATTTGAAACCCTGTCTACCATGCTGTTAGCTGGTTTCTTGTAACGTGTTCGTGTTTCTTCTGGGATCTCTTTTTTTTTTTTTTTTTTTTGCCATAGTGTTTGCAGCCCTCTGGAGTCTGTTGTCTTTGGGTCTCCGCATAATGCCCAATGATGTAAATTTTGTTTTTCCAGATTTTGTGGCCTGCCTCAAATGGGGGCTCTTCCTGTTACAACATGTGGTGGTGTTATTCCATTGCAGGAATAGCAGCATTGCAACCTTCAGTGTTCTGCCTGAAACAAACACCCAGATAGTTGACTGTAGTAGGGTTTAACATCCAGGAGCCTGAGGTTAACAGGCAAGTGGTAACTAGGGGTGGGTTTTGATTATCGATTAAAATCCATTCTAGCTTGGATAACGTGATATCAATTCATTAAAATCCTGAATTGATTTTTTTTAATATAAATTTATTTTGGCCGAAACGCCAGAATTTCAGTGAGATGTCTCCTTTCTCACCCGATCGGGGCCATTTTTTATTATTAGAGTCAATAAATAAAAGAATCTTAACCTTTCCCCCCCCCCCCACTGTGCCCAAAATGATGCACCTGAAGATGAACTAACTGGGCAAAGCTCTGGCCACACTGATCACAAGAATAGGGTTTTTGTCCAGTGTGCAGACGCTGATGCACCTTCAAACTGTCACAGTCGGGCGGAGACAGATGTATATATTCTGAAGAGTGGACCCAAAATTCAGACACATAGGAACTTGGACCAAAGCTTGAGTATTAACAAAAAGCAAGCCGTTTAATATGGCTGGTAACAAAAGGTACAACTAGTGATGTGTCCTGTGTGTCGAAGCTTCGAATCGTGCGTCGGGTAATCGCAGGGGCGTTTTTCTGAAGCGCGTATCGAGGCTTGCTTTGATTACGTATGCAGTGACGTTCGAGGCCTCGCGGGTAGTCCGTACCACGTGACTGATTCAGGGACTGGTTCACCGGTTCGCACCAGATTCGAAATAACATGGGCAGGAAAACAGCTGATTCCCCATCACACCGTGTTGTGGAATTGGATTACGTACGTGCTACATAGTTACTTGTGCATTTCTTCTTCGATGGAACCAGCAAGGAAGAGATTTTTTTTTTTTTTTAATTTTGTCTCTCCTAATAAAGTATGCACACAGTAATAAATATCACAAATGATAAACACCAAAATATAAATAAACAACACTACACATCCTATAATCTGATTTCTGTCTTTTAGTTTATTAAAAAGTGAAGCACCAAACACTAGTTTGTGTCATTATCCAGATGTACATAAGGTTTACACATCATTATAATCAAAGAGCCCGCTTCACTTGAATTGTCCACTTGATGGCGCAGTAGAGCAAATGAATCATCACAATGCTTCGAACCATGAGTCGACCAATTGGATGGAAAGCTTCAGTTCATCATGAGGCTTCATCTCACCATCACTAGGTACAACCAAAGTGCAAGGCAAACTGAAGTAAAACTAACATTAACCTAAACTGGGAGAACTAAACAAACAACAAGAAAAACCTAGACTTGAACACATGGCGTGGACAACAGACGACCTGACAAGAAATGAACAGAAACACACAGACTAAATACACACAAGGGTGATTAGGGGAAGTGGAAACACATGGGGAAACAGCTGACACTAGTCTGACATAACGAGACAAAGGAAGCAAAGCTGACTACACTGACATAGGACACAGACCTTCAAAATATAACAGGAAACATGTGATGCAGACAAGACAATATAAACTTGACAACATAAGACACACAGCATGAAACACATAAAGGGCAAAGGGAGAGGGAAACTTAAATAGAAAACACAAAGGGAAACTAATAAACAACTTAGCTACCCTAAAGAACTCAAACATATCATCCAAATAAACTAAAACTCAAAACGCTGGGTCAACAGACCCAGGAACATAACACAAACTTAATAGTGTTTTGAACGTAAAAACTCCAAAACACGTAAAAGACAACAGAAGTGCTCCAGGATGCTGGGCGCAGTGTTGAGCTTTTGTTATCTTGTGGCTACACAAACCAGCAAGTACCAACGACCGGATTTGGTGTGTGGTAGTAACAGGTAAATGAACTTTTTTTAAAATTATTTGAATATATATGAGTGCCTGTGTATAAATACAGAAACAATACACACATGCTTTCAATTGTGTAATTTAAGTGATCTAGTAGCTCTGCTTTGGAAGTTCAGTTCATGCTAGAATTGTGTTTTGAAGTTTGTACGTGTTTTGTCTCTAGGGGCCACCGCATATATTTATAAATAAACATATATAACTAAAACCACTTTTTTTTTTTTACGTTAGTAATTCCTTTTGTGCATAATTTCATATTATTGTTAATAATAAATTAATTAAAGCAACAAAACAACCCGAAGAGCCGGTTCGGAGCCGAAAGAGCCGGCTCTTTTTAGTGAGCCGAACCGAAAGAGCCGGATCTCTAAAAAGAGCCGGAAATCCCATCACTATTATTCTGACCCTCTCAATTGAGACCAAACAATTTTGATAAGTTATTATCATACCTTGTTTAAATATTTTTCTTTATTTGCTTAAATAGTTTGATTGTGAGCAGTGGAGTAATGTGGGTTTCTTAACATGACAAATTAGATTAGATGTATGTTATCTATGCAACTTAAGACAATTTTGAATATTCTTTTTCCAGTCCCACCATTAATTGCGTACTCTACTATGGGACTTACAGTCTATAAAAAGTAAAGGTAAGAGTACTTGGAACCACTATTCACAATTACAAGTGGTTTCCCTTCTAAAGTCAACATTTACTCACCTTAACTTCCACCCCAGGGACAAAAACAGTGATTGGCAGATGTTTGGGTACTGGCTCAGTAGATCAGTACGACCATGAAGTTTTAGACCATCACGTAGCTGGGTGGGAAGAGGCACCAACTGAAGGATGGCATGAAGAACAACAGCATTGAAATGCAGAAAGAAAAAAATTGCATACTGTTAAATTAAAAAGAAAAAAAAGTTTTTGTGGAAAAACAGAGTAAAACAATTTTACCAAACAATTTCTTCTTTCTTTTAAATATTAACAGTGAGTTCTGTCTTTTTATCTTCTGCGGCCGACTCAATCTTAAAGGACAGAAACACACACAAGAGATGGTACAATCTGTGCCACAAACATGTAATTCCAAACATTTTAGAGCAGTGAAACCTATAAAACTTAATACCTGAGAGATAATAGAAGTATAATGAACATCACAGACATCCTCCTCTCATAATGCTTTCAATCAAAAGCTCTCCATTGCACAAGTACTGGTAACACCAATCTTTGAGGCAGCAGAAATTTCACCAGTACTACTGTGAGAGAAGAGATCAATAAGATCAGTCAAGTAATTTCCAAAATGTGTGTTTGTGTGTACACACAGACAAGGACCCCACTGCATGTAAGCAAGGCCTACTGGAAGTTTCCTTGATCAAGATCCAGCAAGGAATATTTGGGAGCCTTCGCAGTCTGGTCACTCTCAATGACCGTTGCTCCAAGCCTGCAACCATTTCTTTTAACACAAATTGTTAGTCAGGTTAAGTAGCTATTTTTATTCCTAGCAATTTAGAGCATATTTTAAATATGTGTACCATCTCTCCTGACACAATATTCTGCTAGAATGACACAATATTCAGAAGAAGCATCTCATTGTTTTATGCTAATTAATTTATATAGTACAAAAGTAACACACATGTCAAATGATTCAAAGGTTTTTTTGTTAATCTGTGCATATGTTGCTTGCGTCTAGTTTCACAAAACCTGGGAGGCTCTTGGGGAGTTTGAACACTGGGCTGAACAGTGGTAGATGTAGAAGTGAGTAAATTTAGCAGGCGTCTTGCTGACCTGACAAGTTCTGAACTGTCTGTCAAACACAACAATTGAGCAGTATGTTAAGAGTACTCTGTAATTAAAAGATCCTTAAAAATAACTTAAGGCCAAAAAAACAGCCACTTCCCAAAAATTGCTGCAAAAATGTTATCTGTTAATATTTTAATATTAATTTAACATTCATGTCTGATGTCAGTGTGTTCAGTTTCACTTGCCTCCTGTCTCGTTAGCCCTAATTTCTCCCAGCTGTGTCTCCCTCCTGTTTCCCATTCCCTGATTACTCCCTGTGTATATAAGCCTTGTGTTTCCTTTGTTCTGTCGCGTTGTGAACGTCTGTTTACCCTCATACCACCCTGTGTGTTCTGTTTGCCTGCCTGCGAGTTTATTTGCTTTCCAGTTTAGTTAGTTCTTTGTTCAGTCTGTAATTCACCTGTGCCTCCGTGAGTTCTGCTCTCGGGTCCAACTTTCCTGCCTGCCTTCACACATTCATGACAGTTTTTTTTAACAGAAAAAACAAAAGGTTTAAATATTTTCCATAAAATGCATTTCAATAAATATTTGATTGTTATTATAATTAGGCCTTTAGGTGGGTGAAAGATTGGCACCAACACTGATTTTGATACATCATTATTATTAATTTTTTGCAGGGGCACAGTAAATTTAATAATTGTAGCCTAAATGGTATATGTTTTTCACTTTTCCCCACTAAATGTTTATTACCTTGTTGCGTTCTAAAATTAAAAAAAACATTGTGTAAATAAAAATACAAGATCAGTTTGAACCAGAAGAACATTTATTTTTGAAAGATAAACAAGAACAGGTGGAGCAGACGCTTCAAATGAACTGGCTGTGGTCTCTGCAGGTAAACCTCCCACATTTGCAGCAGGTGTTCCCAATTCGTCTTTTTTTGTCAGTGCAAAACTCGCACTGCTTCCTGCCCTTGGATTTTATGAATCGAGAGGGGCCTGCAGCAGCACCCTGCACAGTTGTAGCGATGCCTGAAACGGCTGAGCGGGGAAAGCGCCCTCTCTTCATTATGTGCTGGTTGACTATCATTTCTCCCACCTCTTTGATGTACAGTTCCTACTGTGCCAGTGGCCACCAATTTGTTCGCCTCCTGCATGAGTAGGTGCCAACAATCTAACAAAAAAAAAAACCCCGAAAACATCAAACCAATGTATATTTTACACAAGAATATGAGCAAGAATGAATAAACGGGTGCGTAATAATGCATAATGACACCTACCTTATCAAGGTTGTCGATACCTCCTTTGCATCGGTTGTAGTCCTGTATTATGATGGGCTTTCTTTTCCCTTCATCGCTGACGTCCTGACTGCAGTGTTTGGTGTTTAGTAGGACCACATTCTTGCCCAGGGGATGTAGGACATGAGTGCGTGCGTCATTGTAAATGCAAAGGTGGAGGAGAAGACCGCTCTCCCTTTTGCTTGGGAGCAAAAGAGGTGGAAGTTCGGGTTTTGTTTTGTCGAATTATGCCAACTAGAGCCAGTTTCTCTTGCGCAGCTCATCTGCCAGTGCAAACGAGGTGAAAAAATTATTGCAGGTGATGACATGTCCATGGAGCCCTCTGTCATTTCCAGGACCACCCTCATCCCCTGGTTAACTTCAGAGCGATCGCCAGCTGCTTTGCCCGTGTACACCTGCAGCCTCCAGGCATAGGATGTTTTCAAATCACAGACTGCCCAAATCTTTATGCCATATTTGTCTGCTTTTTCAGCATGTACTCTCTGAAGCTGCACCTGCCTCTGAATGGGACGAGCTGCTCATTTACACAGAGGTCTTTTTCTGGGATAACAGCATCACCAGGCGGTACGTCCACATATCCCATACCTGGCGGAAGACAGCCAACTTGTCTTCCCAGTGTCGGGGTCAGGAGAGCTTGTCATCAAAAGGCAGCGCCCTGGTGATGTGATTAAATCTCTTGTGGGACATCGTAGCCCGGAAAATGCTCCGTCCTGATTTTTCATACCAGAGGCTGAGGGTCCACATTTCCAAATCTCGCCAGGCTTGGATTGTGCGTCTCCCATCAGATTGGTCATGGCAACAATATGCTGCACGATTTCATCGGTCAGGAACAACACGAAGCTGGAGATTGTGTCAGTTATTCGGGCGGCGGCATAGTGAGTAGGTCCCGGGATAAACCCTGTGGCTGCTAGGACATAGTGGAGCGTCTTCGTATTTGTGGGAGACCAAACTATTCTCCAGTTTTTTGAGGTCCATCCTGCTGCTTCTTCATTCATCTCCCCTTTGCTCTCATTTTCAGAAGAGAAATCAGATGATTTGGACGTGGACTCCAGCAGCTCTGTGTGTATGCTTCCTCCGTGTCCTTGGCGGGTGACGAGGAGCCATCCCTGCTCTCACAGTGCATGAGCATGTCAACAACTTCCTCTGTGCTGTAGTATTTTGCCATCGTGGAAATGACTACTCCCGCGCTATGACTCATTCTTATAACCTTGGCTGCAGTGCACCTGAGCAGAGCTTCAAGACAAAATAAAATCTAATTTGGTTTTGGTTCTTGCTTTTATATTTAATTTGTTTGTATTGCAGTGTGGACAATAGAAAAAAGAGTGTCTAAATCCAAAAGTCTTTTCTCTTTGAAGTTAGATACAGACATACTTTTTGGGGGGGGGGGTAAAAAGACCCTTTTTTTTTTTTTTCTTTTTTTTTTTTTATTAAACACACATGCCGTTATCCAGTATTGATAGTGACACATAAACCATTGCAGAAATTTAAGGCCAGTAGTCCAAAATGAAATCCTAACATAAAGGAGTGGATTAGTTGATGTTATAATAAATGTGGAATGGAAAATTGTGTTTTTAATGGTTCTCAGTGGGGCAGTTTTTGTCCCTAGGATCAATAGTTTAAGTTTTTGTGTATCTTAGCCATTTTAGGCTAATTTAATGGACCGAGGCCACAATTCTAAAATATATATATATATATATATATATATATATATCCTTTAGCAAATTTGTCTATATTCCACTCAACACAAACACAGTGAAAATGGTTTAACATTAAAAAAGCAAATGGCAGAAAATGTCCCCAGGATCTTTTAAGGGAAATAACCTCTGAAGGATCCTCCATGGGTCTCTGTATCTTACCCAGAGTTGCTGTGGTGATTGATGACTGTTCCATGCATCTCTGAAAGAGTCGAGGTTGTTCTGCATCTCTGGAAGGAAGACTAGGTGCAAGGCATAAAGATGGATTTCATTGTCTGGCTGAGGTGTTCCCTGATCTACCAGTGAAATGAAGATCTGATCTGAAGAGCTTTAGTAACACACTGGATAAAAGTCATGACTTAAGCTGTAAATACCTTAAGCTGCTTTGTTCCATACGCCTCCTGATTGTCCTTTCAGACACTGAACCTCGCCACTATTTCTCTCACCGTTAATCTACAGAGAACATGATGTTATAGAACGGCACTCGGTATGTCAAAAGGTGGGCGCCCTGGTCTGTGAGTGTGCCGCTGTTCCAGGATTAGTGGTGTGCGGATCGATATTGATTCCTCCGATACCAGTTATTAAAATACCAATATTTTAGTAATTTGGGGTAAATTTCTAGTTTATCATTAACGGGATCAGTGGAAAGAAACTCATTCGGATTGTCTAACTTGGAAGGAACTACTTCCTCTTCCGCGTTTCACAGTCATGTGCGAAATATGGCTGTATAAATGTGTCGCAGCCCTTTTGGCGTGCGCGCATTCACAACAATGGCTGAGCGTAAACAGAGTCATGTGTGGACGTATTGTACCTCCACAAACAGCCAAGACGCAGTTTGCGATACATGTGGCAAGAAAATGAGGTGTTGTGGCAACACCACTAACCTTGTCAGTCAGTCAGTTTGATATGATATATGATTCTATCAGTGTTTGACTACCCTAATCTTTCTTAATAACTCTTGGGTTACTGAGTGTATGATTAAAGAACAGCTTTTTAACAAAATTATTAAAATTGTCTACTCATAGGCAAAAAAAATAGCTACATATTGATCTTAGTTTAGATCCAAACCTAAGCTCTCCAAGATTTTCTGAGCTGTGAAGGTTTCCTTTGGTGCATGTACATGTAGCAGAATTGTACTGTTTTACAATATGTATTTGGGAACATATAGTATTAAAAGAGTTGAGCAAAGTGCTTCACAATTGGTTAAAAACAAGAGAAAACAATAGAGAAACAAATATAGATAAATTGGAAACAAATACAGATAAATGAGAAGGCACTGTATTAACAATAAACATAACAAACAAAACGGGCCTGATGGTACTCATACTGAACTCTAATTAAAAGTCAAAATAAAAAAGCGATTTAAAAGACTGAATAGACTCTGAAGTACGAATCTCCTCTAGCAGATTATTCCAGAGTCTGGATGCTGCTACAGCGAAGACATGATCTCTTCTATTCTATACTTCAATCAAGACTATCTCAGTGCTCTTTTGGGGTCATACATGTTGAGGAGTTCATTTAAATAACTGGGCGCCATATTATTTAAAACTTTAAAATATCAGTACCTGAGATTCAGCTGACCTGTGAGCTATCAGATAAAGAGCTCGCTGCTTTGCCAGTTCCAGGAGTTTCTTTAACAGATGCAAATGGATCATACCTGGAGACAGTCCAAGTCCTGTCAAGAATCACAGGAGACTGACCAGGCTTTTTATTTAGCATGTTAAAACAAACAGATGCACTGTCACAGGTTTCAGAAGGACTCACGCGCAGACCAGGAATCCTTTTGCAAAGAGACTGTGATTTATTTATAATGTTTACCTAGTGCAATATATGCAATGCGCAAGGAGGGTCCATGAGAGGGATATGGGGAAAGGTCCACACATATGAAGCTCTCCAGAAAACTCCACTCTTTCCACATGGGAACACCTAATAATCTATTTACAAGAAATGATTAATCAGAACCAGGCTAGAGAAAACACACAGGTTCAGCTATTGGTTGCTGGACTAACTAACACAGGTTATTCAACGATCCAGCAACTAGAAGCACAGAACAGCCATCTTAAATAGCAATCAGTTAGATCAGCAGCAGGTTTGGCAACCAGGGCAGGTGTGTGGGCCAGAGGCGAGAGCCCAAAATGAGCCCTGCCCAGGCAGGCAAAGACAGAGGAGATGAATTAAAAATAATTTTAAAGCCCATTTCTTAAAGGCCGTCATCACGTTTGTCACATAGTTAAGCTTTTTTTTTAATATCACATTATAATCTTCGGTTTGTTGTAAATGAAATTACCTTTAACAAAAATAAACATGACGGCTGGAGATGCAAAACTGATAACTTTCTCTAAACGAAAGATACATTTTGAATAAAAATGTGAATCTGCTGTTTGTAAATGTGTAAAAAAAAAAATAGAAATAATTGCGTCCTCAAAATCTTTGTACATTTGGAAATGAGCTCGCAGCTTCAGAGTTTTAAAGCACGTGGAGGCTGTAGGAAAGGTCCCCCCAGAGATCTCCACGTTCAGTTCAGGAAGAAGCATTTAGTTCATTGTTCATAATACTTCAAAGGAACTACACCGTTAAACTATAATTTTCATGCATTCTATAACTTTAAGTGTTTTATTAACAAGCATTTGCAATATGAGCAATAGCTTTGTTTAAAAAAAAAAAAGTTGCCTATACCGGTTTCAATGAACATCCATAGAAAACCAGTGATGCAGCAATTCTGGACTCAACATCAAATTCTTCATCTTCATCAGTATCCTCAACTGGCCGTGTAATTTTGTCTAATACCATCTGATAGAACATGAAAGAGGACAACTTCAACCCTGTGAAAAGAATATGTAGGTTACCATTTTTGTTAATAGGAAAATAACAAGTTCAGTATATAAATATTGCATGGTAAGTTCTACACACATATTTATAAATAAGGTTATATAAATGATGAGAAAGAACTGATTTACCTGCGGAGTAAACAGGATTTCTGCCATTCTTGGAAAAAGAAACGGGACAATATCTGGCCTACATGTACTGCTCAACAAACAAGGCAACTTAAAGATGGCAAGGCAGCTGTAGAGGTGAGCCAGAGCGTCGATCAAGCTAAAGACTTAGTATGGGTAATGCTAAGAGAGTACTGGAGACAGTCGGCTCTTCCTGTATCTTCCCATTAGGGAAACCATGTAGTCATGGGCTGCTATTCTGTGGAAGGTATATCACTTATCTGGATATCAGTATGTTTAAATGACTGAAACAGAAACACTGGACGCTGCCATCTAGCTAAGTGCTACGTGGAGCGCTGTTTACATGTGAAAGCCAGTCGTTAAAGCTTTGTGTGGGCTGTATGCTGTACAATCACACAAAGTTTAAAATAATATTTAAAAAAAATAAAAGAAGGTCCATTAATTTACAAGATAAGAAAAAAATACATTTATAAGAAGATGTGACACTGGGTAGTATATATAGAATACACCAGTATATACTTATTTTAAAAAAATTGCAGACTGTGGATGTATATTTCTGCAACAAGAAGCAAATGACTATTAATATGTGTGGCGTGGGTGTGGTCTCTGGTCGGCTGCAGAGGAGGGGTGATGCAGTGAGCTCCCGGGGCAGCGCAGAGGCGGGGTGAACAGGTGTGCTGGGATGTGAGTGTGATTATGTCTCTTTGTATGTTCACAGTGACAGTCGGAGTGGGAGAGAGCGGACGTGACAGCAGAACGGGAGTGTCTGTGTCCCTGTGAAAACAAAAACCACAGTGTGATCACATTCGAAAATAAAGTAGTGCTGTCATTACGTCCGTGTCCTGTCTATGCTTAACGGGTCCAACGTTACAATATGAAATGGAAAATGTGTATTTAGTTCAACAACTACAACAATCGTTTTGACACTTGACCAGCAAGAAAATTGGGATCTCCCAGCAGTCACTGAAATAAATTGGAGATGGCTGCATACACAAGGCAGCATGGTGGCACGGTGGTTAGCACTGTTGCCGCACAGCAAGAAGGTCCTGAGTTCAATTCCACCATCAGGCCGGGGTCTTTCTGTGTGGAGTTTGCATGTTCTCCCCCTGTTTGCATGGGTTCCCTCCGGGTACTCCGGCTTCCTCCCGCAGTCTAAAGACATGCAGCTTGTGGGGATAGGTTAATTGGATAATCCAAATTACCACTAGGTGTGAATGTGTGAGTGAATGTGAGTGCGAATGGTTGTCTGTCCCTGTGTGTTGGCCCTGCGACAGACTGGCGACCTGTCCAGGGTGTACCCCGCCTCTCGCCCTATGACAGCTGGGATAGGCTCCAGCGCCCCCCGTGACCCTGAAAAGCGGAAGCGAATGGATGGATGGATGGCTGCATACAGTTTCTTGCTAACAGCGTCTGACAGGTTTTTGACATTTTTTTGTGCACATCGTGCGATGTATTTGTTGTTACTCGAGCCGTACCGGAAACCCGATCCATATCACGTATGTGCAAAAAGCATCTACTTCTACTCTGAGCATTTTACAATGGACCCTGTGCACGAGAAAATGCTAACTTCCTGGTTTGAGACCGGATGTGGGGTTGTACATTTCCGGTAGCTTTACTTTGCGGTCAATCGCTACTGCGAAGATATACTCCAAAATCATGTCCAAAACCCGAAAACAGAAAGATCGCGTTAAGTTACAAAGAGGAGAAGGTGGGAACACTCGCCACCATTGTGTCATAAAAAAATCTAATGATCAATTTTGACGTTTAAAGCGTTTAGATCGATCAGTTGTTTACATCACTCAACACAAGCAGAACTGCATTACTGCAGCAGAAGACACATCGTCCACATTCAGAAGCACATCTCTGTATAATGACTGGTCTTATGATTTAAACAGGCAAATGTTCAGCATTCAAACTACAGGTGAAGAATAGTCCAACCAGATGTTTCCCTGTTATGTTGATATCAGCTAGTCAAGTACACACCTACACAGCATGTTAACAAACTGTGAAAAAAGCCACACAAAAAATGAATGATTGCTGGTAACGGTTTCTATGCATTAGTATTTACTCTGTATAAATACTAATGCAGGTATGTTGTGACTTACTTTCAAAATTACAGCGGTCCTTCGCTATAACGCGGTTCACCTTTCACCTCGCTGTTTCACAGATTTTTTTTTTTTTAGTGCAAGTTTGCATGCTTTTTTTTTTTTTTTTCTTTTTCTTACGTCACATTGTGTCCTGCGTCCTGATCGCTGCAGACGATCTCCTCCGTGACGTCTCTCCTGTACAGTCCAGAATCACTGCATCGATCATTAGCAGTGTGACACTGATGTGCAGTACTGGATGTCCACAATGTCCATGAAACGTTTTGCACCATCAAAAAATAAAATTGGCTACTTGATTTCACCCATCGCTGGTTATTTTTAGAACATAACACCCACAATAAACGAGGGACAGCTGAGAAATATAAAATTTGAATCCCTTTTCTCTTTTGCTCTGAGGCGCAGGGGAAAAAAATCGACAAGTCGATAAACATCATTTACAGATATATTGGATAAATGCCCAAGACATCTAGAGAAATGTAAATCGCAGCTTGATTCATTAATTTGCTTAACTTGTTTTGGACCGTAAACAAGGTGCGAATAGGACACCGGAAACAAAGCTCCCCACAGGAGTTTCCGCACCGGAAGTAGCATATGCTAACGTGCACATAGTCAATAGTTACGGGTGCACTCAGACCAAAGGGGGCTGAATAATTACACACACCCCACTTTGCAGTTATTTATTTGTAAAAAATGTTTGGAAGCATGTATGATTTTCATTCCACTTCTCACGTGTGCACCACTTTGTATTGGTCTTTCACGTGGAATTCCAGTAAAATTGATTCATGTTTGTGGCTGTAATGTGACAAAATGTGGAAAAGTTCAAGGGGGCCGAATACTTTTGCAAGCCACTGTATTCCACCTAAATGAAAAAAGCATTTCATGTGATTTTACTTCAATATAATATATAAAATAATAAAGAAACAGATTAAAAAGACAACTACAAAATAAGGCTGGCATTATTTTTCATGCTTCAGCAATTCTAAAACCATCAAGGTTCAACGTGAATGCATAAAAATGCGCCTCACCAGACTGGAATAAATAGGGTCCAAGTCTTTCTGACACTTTGCTCCTGGACTGGCATACCGATGATCAATTTGCCATTCAGGAGTCCCATATGAGTGGTCCAGGAGAAACTTCCTCTCAGTTGGTGGATCTGATAATATGCAAATAATGAATAATGCATCTCTTGTGCGTCTCCTTTTTGGATCTCCTGACAAAAGAACATCATCGCCTGCTTGAACAACACAATGTTGTACCTGCTTCCTTTTCCGTGTTCCAAAGGTCTTCCACTAAACAAATCTCCTTTCCCTGTCAGTCAGCCCTTCTTAAATGTACAGACCATTTCATTCAGAATCGTCATCTCCTCAAGTCTTGTATCTTTATGTCCTCTTCTGGGTTGGCAACTGCAAGGTCATCATCCATGGGACAGGCGTTTGTCACAGCAGGAAGACGTGGATGTCGGTGGAAGAGCAGGAAATAGGGACTGTGGTGGGTGTAGTGCTGATCACATAAAATCTCTTCATTAATTCATTATCTCTTGCACTTGTCAATAACTTTTAAACTTTAAATAAGTTTAAAAATACATTCTTAAGACGATGATACACTGTAAAGCATCACGAGTAGTCATCGTGGTTCTGGTTGATGCACTTTCTGAGAGCACGCTTAATGTTCTGGTTGGTCCTCTCATCCATTGAGTTGTATTGTAGAATAGATAAATAAGCATGACTGATTTCACTTGAGTTACTGAAGGTTAGACATCCAAATGCTAACCTGCCCGTTGGTCTGGGGGTGGTATGCACTGGACACAGCATGTTTAATATTGAGCTTGCTGAAAATGCTGTTGTTGAGCTGCAGTTACATGAGCAGACTTGGCCTAAATACATCATATCATAGGTAAAGGTACGAATAACACTTTCACAAGTTTTACCTGGTTCACAAACTCCTTTCCTTGGTCAGTCATGATTTTCCTGACCGTGCCAAATGTGTATAACTTAAGAGATCATGATTGCAGAGACCTCAGCTGCAGTCCTGGACTTAAGAAGTTCTGCAATCAGCATTGCCAATTAGTATACAGATCGGTCATGGTTAGCACATATCGGTTCCCTAGACATGTTTCCGGGAGTGGTCCAATTAAATCCATGCCCAGCACTTCGAAAAAGTTCTTTTACCTGCAGGTCACAGAACTTTTCAAATTAAAATTTAAAGCTACCCTGGAGCACACAAGCTTTTTAACATGTAAATTAAAAGGGTGAACAGGCTTTAAGATGTACCTTGATGGGATGTAATCCTGGTGCCACGGTTTTGATTTGGTCCTTCATCTGGCAGCGATGATGACATCTGACCTGAAAAATGTACTCCAAACAATATTTCTAGGATACTGAAAAAACAGTTGATGTAAATTGATAACAATAAAATAAAAAGTCAGAAACTAATGTTGAAATGTAAGTGTGCAAGTAAACACATTCATACAGAATTATATAGTTAACAAATGTTTTAGAAAAAATTAGGAAGAGGTTCTGATTTCTCTTGTTAACTCAAATAAGACCATGTCCATTCACCGATGTCCTGGTTCAATGTTGGCTAGTAATAGCCAGCAACAACCCTGTTTCTGGTACCTCTGACAAGATTCTTCTTATTTTTCGGCTTGTTGTTCAGTCGGAGGAAGCTCTCCGTTGAGAAGAAAAGCATGAATTTGTTTGTATACGGCGGTATCCATTGTTTAAATGTCTCGGACAGTTGAAAAGGAGGCAGAGCTGTCGAGAAACGCTAGGAGCTGACTGGGTGCTAAACGTGTCATTTAAATATATTAACTGTCGCAATGTTGGCAAAGGGAGGAAGTGATGTAAGATTCGCGCATGCGGTACCACACATGTGCGAATGGTAATAGTGACGCACACAACTATTATCAAGTTATCCTCTTGATTTTTCAAGCATTCAGTATTTCAGCATTTAACTATTCAAACAAAGTTAACGATGAATATCGCCTCCTAAAGGAGCAGAGTGTAATTCACTGGGTGTACATCAATCTATTATCTGGCATGGACCTGTGTGGACTTGTTGTGCAGTTTAACCAATCAGATTTTAGACATGCCACAGTGGCAGTGTTAACCCCGCCCCCCGACTTTGATCAGTGAGACTGACAGATAAAATTAATTCATGATGACAGCTGCAGGGCCAGGAGTGCCAAAATGAATGAAATAAATACAGCATTAAATAATTAATTTAATGCTTCAATAATTAATTAAAATTTAAAATAACTAAATAATTAATTAAATGTGTCGATAATGAATAAATTAAATATATAAAAAATAAAATAAATGTGTCATTAATAATAGAAATAAATTAATTAATAATTTATTAAATGCTTAAATGAAATGGAAGGGCATTTAAGTAATTATTAATGGGATATTTAATTCATTCATTTTGTCACTCCTAGCCATCCATACACTATGGCCCTAAGTACATAAGTGGTTATAAAATTAAGCTGATATTGAATATGAACATTAAATGGAAATCCACTTATAATAAAAAAATTCCTATGTATTCGTAAGACTTATACGAGTAATATGGATAACATTTAAAGACTGAATTGCTAACCTTAACCCTGGCTCAACAGTAGACAATTCCTGAACTGTCAGCATTAGTAAATTTTGTGAAGGTGAGCAGCTTCGATCATCGTTTCAAAACTTGTCCTCTGGGTTTTAACTTTGAGGTAGAGGTTATTGTGTTCATTTATGTTTTTTGAGCAGTGTAAAAAAAAAATCATAAATAAACACCAAATTAAAGATGTCCTTTGTTTTAAACAGCATTCTATTTGTAAAGCTTCTCTCATACCTGTTTGCATCCATCCTTTACATCACTGACATCTTGTGGCCCCAGTTGGCCACTGTCACTGGAATAGTTTCTGCTTGTCTTATTGTAAAAGTCACCACACACCACCACAGCCACCAATCAAATCTAATCATTGAAATCTCTCCAGGGTAGTTGAATTAAACTGATTCTACAAAAAAATTAAAACTCAGGAAGGGGGCCAAAGACACATAAACACTGTTTACAACAGTATACCTTGAACTGGAAGCTAATGTTAAAGCTGAACTCATATGAAGGTCTTTAGAAATCTTCCCAATGAAGAAGTACATACGATTAGTCTGTTTCTGCTACCAAAAACGAAACATTGCTATCCATAACTCTAAATATGTGACTTCTTTATTGCAGTAAGAGAAATAAGCTTCAATAGCAGGTTGATGCCATGATGCAAAATAGAAAAAAAAATCAGGATTATGAACATTTGAATAACTAAAAACCAGATTTGGCCCGCAGCCTAATTACATTTGGCCCGCGAAGCCATACCAAATTACTATTAGAGCTGGCCTACTGGTATTATACAGCTAATATATATATCGTTTAGTATTAAGCTTTGCTTGTTCCATATTCAGTTTTTCAGCAAAACTTGTTTGAGTCCATAAGAAAAGATTCATTCTTAAATCTGGAGGAAGATTTTTCTTTCAATAAATATTAACGTTAGCCCGCGACTTTGTTCCAGTTTTGAATTTTGGCCCACTGTGTATTTGAGTTTGACACCCCTGCTCTAAATAAACACCTCTGCGTTAGTGCATTTGGTGAGGTCTGTAGTTACAGGCAACAGCTCACATATCAATACAACTCACAGTTAAAGCAGGCATAGTCCTTCATCTTGACATTTTTTTATTTTTTTTTAAATAGAAAGAATAAGAAAAACAAAAACCTTCACCCACATCGACTGTTAGCTTTGTCGTAATTCAGGGGCTGCACCTTCTGAAGGGTGCCTTTGAAGGCTGATTGCGTCACAGCGACGTGATGAGCCTTGGGAGAGCCTCCTTTTCCCCAGATTTGAAGGACAGTTAGGTGTATGCTTCATGGCCCAAACTATCCCAAGTTTCATAGTGCGATGGTGGGTAATTTAAAATGATGGACAGCTCAAGGCCCTTTCACATTGGATGCAGCAGTCACCACAAATTTTGGGTCAGCACAGCACATGCTGTGTCCTATTTGAAAAGGCCTCAAGGAATAATCGCGAAGAAATGCGATGAGCAGAATGTTTGTTGATTTTACGCTGCTTGTGTCAGGGCAGAGTCCGTGACCCAGCATTTTAAGTTCATTTTGTATTTTGTGATTTCTTACATTATATTGAATATATGCTTAGTTCTTGTGTTGACATTATTAGTTAGGGGTTGGTTCTCCTATAATTCCTGATTCATTGTTAGTTTCTTGTCTTTTGTGTCAATATGTCATGTGTTCCTTGTCTGCGTGCTTCATGTTGTCAAGCTTGTGTGCCATGTCTAAGTCTTTAATTGTTTCCTGTTTTATTTTGAAAGTCTGGTGTTTCTATGTTAAATGTGCTTATTTTTACTCTTCCCCTGTGGTGTCATTGGCTGTGTCTCAATTCAGTGACTACATCCTTCGGAGGCCGCATTTGAAGGTCGAATACGTTACAGCAACGCCTGTGTATAATTAGTCTGTGTGTGTGTCATTCAGTCTTTGTCAGATCGTCTGCTATCCTGCCACTTCATGCCATGTCCCAGGTCTTCATGTATTTATGCCAGGTAGCCACGTTTAAGGGTTTTTCATGTTTAAGATGTGTCATGTTTTCTGTGTAGTTTTCCCACTTTTGGTTATTGTTTAGCTTCGCCTTTTGTTTTGTAATGTTTTACCAGCCTTATTAAACTTGGGTCCTCTTCTTCACTCCACACAGTCAACTTTGCAGTTCATGAGTATGTCAATAACCAGCATGAGTTAAATTTAAAGGCAATAGAGGGGCTCTGATGACATGATTAGCAGTGACCTTCTGTCAAAGAGTGAAAACAGAAGTGTCACAGAGAGCTGATTCTACCACCACAGTGACTGACCTCTCCACTAGTGTCCCATTCAAGCCATTTGATATTCATTGTCTCACATTAATGAACAGATGCAATTTGTAGCAACACACTACTCCCTACAGGGGCGATCGTGGCTCAAGAGTTGGGAGTTCGCCTTGTAATCGGAAGGTTGCCGGTTCGAGCCCCAGCTTGGACAGTCTCGGTCGTTGTGTCCTTGGGCAAGACACTTCACCTGTTGCCTACTGGTGGTGGTCAGAGGGCCTGGTGGCGCCAGTGTCCGGCAGCCTCGCCTCTGTCAGTGCGCCCCAGGGTGGCTGTGGCTACAATGTAGCTTACCATCACCAGTGTGTGAATGTGTGTGTGAATGGGTGGATGACTGGATATGTAAAGCGCTTTGGGGTCCTTAGGGACTAGAAAAGCGCTATATAAATACAGGCCATTTACCATTTACAGTACAATACTGTTAAACTGAAGCTCACAGTTTAACTTCTATGTAGACAGAGGGGGGTTGTAAGTAATCCAGAAAAGGGTTTGATTATAAAAGTTGCTTACAGCTTTGTTAATTCTCTTTTGTTTTCTATTCTATTCATTCATTCTTGTCGCTGCTTCGGTTTTGTCTCTCTGTGGGTGTCTTTCACGTTTCCCCATTTAGTTATCGGTTAATCAGTTTCATCTCTCCATTCAGTTATGTCTCACTTACTGTTTTATTTTACTGACTGTTGCCCTGTCTTAGTTTGTGTTTAGTTTTACTTCCCCTTGAGTCATTATGCTAGCTTCC
Source organism: Maylandia zebra (assembly GCF_041146795.1). Classification (NCBI taxonomy): domain Eukaryota; kingdom Metazoa; phylum Chordata; class Actinopteri; order Cichliformes; family Cichlidae; genus Maylandia; species Maylandia zebra. The sequence continues at coordinate 47,052,947 of NC_135169.1, forward strand.
CTCAGCTGTGCTCCCACCTGTTTCCCCTTGTTATCTCGTGAGTGCTTATTGTCTGTGTCTCTTTCTGTCCTTTTAAGTTTGTTCAGCCTCTTAAATTCTCCATTCAGGTCCACTTCCTGCCTGCCAGACTGCTGAATATTGGCATATCGTTCATGATAATGTGGATTTATTGTGATAACTGGGTCTGAGGATGATCTGTACTGTCAGAATGAGCTTACTGTAATAGTGTGCCTTTATAAATCTTCTGTAGATTCCAGTCATTTCACATTCTGAGTTTTTATGATGAAGTCTCAGATTTTTACAACCCTGACTTTGGGACCAGTCAGATGACTTCCTGATACTGTGAGAGACGAGGTTTGCAGTGGGACTGTATGCAGTCCAAAAAAAATCCTCTGGTCTACACGTGCTGTGCTATTTGGAAACCGAATTTCCCAGAGGAGCCCACCCGAGGGATTAATAAAGTTTATCTAATCTAATCTAATGAAATGTGTAAACCTGACTGTCATGTTTATTGGACTAAGAAAACACTCAGAGCAACTGCACTGTCACAAGTCTTATTTACAAGAAAGAATGAGTTTAATAGGAAGAGGGAAGTGGCTTGAATAAATTTATTACCCAACAGGAATGAAACAAAGAGCTCCTCCAGAGAAGAAATGTTACGAATGGTCAAGGTGAGTTCAAAAAGTTCTTGAAATATTTGTGATTTGGTTCTGAGGCCTTACTTGTTTGCTTTTTAATCAGAGAATCTGGAGTAACTGGCGAGCAGATGAAATGCCGCTGCTCAGAGTGCAATGCAGGAGAATGGCAAAGCAGGTAAATTACTGGGAAGTACTTTCCTTTTCAGGTTCAGAAATCAGCTGGAAGGTTTAGTTAAGAATAGCTAGCAGTGGTTGTGAAAATCCTCAGGAGCACCAGGAGGCTGACAAAGTTACTGGCAAACAGCACTAGCATTAGCATGTTTCAGATGGGGCCTGCTTGCCACCATGGTGAGAAATAACAACCTTCAGAAAAAAGAACAAGGAATGATTGCCCACAGCTCCACCCGAGAATTACTGGGGATTTATACTTCAGAAGGCAGCATCAATTCAAGTCCACAAATCCACACCAGGTCGATGCAGCCTGCAGCGTGTTCAGTACTGTCCACACTTCATGTGCATTTTTGGCTACTTCTTCACTGCAGTTTTTGAATATAGCAGTGACAGAGTAACACCCCTAAAATAAACTGAAAGTTGGGAGCCAGGAGGGGAAAAGTGGCAGCATTTTATTTTTTTCTATTGACTGGTATAAAATGCCAGGAAACAATCACAAAATAAGGTCAGCCACAAAGATCCTCCAGAAATATGTAAATCAGGCCTTAGAGAGATGGCTTTCAGAGGGAGACAGACAAAACCTCAAGCCTGTCAGGATCGCTTTGGTTGCTGTATCCTTCAAGGTCATCTGTAACCCCAGTTCCAAGAGCGTTAATGTGAAGTTGTACTGGGACTCTCTGAGAGGTTTGTTTTTAATGAGCAGATGTGATAAAATATTTCAACAGTGGTTTGAGAGTCTACATGCGAACAATCACAATCTTTGTCTCTTGGTTCACTGTTAGGGTTAAACTTTCTGGGGGGCGTGATTATTCTTTCACAGATGTATTGTATAGCACATACAGATACTAAAAACCACACCTCTTCAGACCACCCTATATGAACTTGTAGAGCACCATTTCAGGGACATCGTGTGCACAATGAGGAACTTTGACTCTCTAACAGTTTTACTTGTCTGCAGCCTCAGTAAGTACAGCAACTCATTTACTCCACAGAACCAGCTGATTCTGTTGATTAAGATTCTGTTGCTTTAATGTTTGTGTTTATTTATTTTCTTTTGTTTTTCAGGTTGGATCCCTGTATCACAACCTGTGGAGGTTCAGTCTGGAAAAGAAGTCACGCTGCTGTGCTCCAACTTTTCCAGTTCTCCCACACAGATACTCTGGTTCAGAGTGACCAAGAGAGCCAAACTCACCTGTATCGCCTCCATGTTCGAACCTCATGAACCTGCTTCATTCTGCACTGGATTTAAAAATGGAAAATTTGAAATGAGCACTAATTTATCCACTGTGTTTCTCAAAATTAAACAAGTGGATTTATTGGACTCTGGACTTTATTTCTGTGGATTTAAAATAGACCGCAGTCCGGTTATTGTTGAAGCAACAGATTTAGTGGTCCAAGGTAAGAATGACCTCTTCATTTGGTTTTATTGAATTTCATGAAAATAAGAGTCAAAGTTTAAGATGTTAGATTCTGAACCACACATTTAATAAACTGCAGCTGCTGTCATTTCATTTATTATAATCTGTCTTTGTCACAGACACTTTTATCGGATTACCAAATGTGATGAGTGTGATCCTCGGTGTTCTGACTGTTTTCCTCATCACAGTCATCGTTTGTCTGGCTGTTAAAATCAAAAAGCTTCAGAAAGGTATTTTTATTGTAACAGATTTTTACATGTCTTTTATGATTACACTTAAAAAGGAACAACAACTATTTTCTATTTTAAAAATCCCCCAACAGGAATATTTTTAATATTATAATTCAACCAACCTCATAAATTGTTTGTACTTTTTGCCGTAGTTCACACTGAAGGAAAGAATCTACAACAAGAAGAGGTGAAGTGTTTCATTTTGTGTCCTTCACACTCTTTATCAGTTAATGTTGGTAGTTTTTTACTCAGCCGTGAGACTGACAGTTCTCTTATTCACAGAGGCAGAGCTCAGAGCACCTGCACTATGCAGCTGTGACATTTCATCCAAAAACAGAAAGTCCTCACAGGCCTGCATCAGCCACAGAAGTGGACCCAGATGTTATTTATTCATCTACTCGATAGACTCAGAAAGTGACCGAGCACTTCATGGAACCGAGGTGTCATTATTGATCTGCTGATGTTTGTTTGGTGGATATTGTCATGCTGTGAAATCACAAGTGAAAATGTACATGAATCCTATTGGTGTCCTGTGTTACTGTTATAAGTGGTCTATATGTCATATGTCAAAACATTTTAGCCTCCACAATCTTTATTGTGTTTTTTGTCCTATCTTCCTCCCCTCACCTCAACTGGTTGTGGCAGATGCCTTTTCCTCTTTGGAGGTTTCTTCTTGCTAAAAGGGAGTTTTTCCTTCCCACTGTTGCCGAGTACTTGGGATCATGTCATTGTTGGGGTTTTCTCTGTATTATTGTAGGGTCTTTACCTTACAGCAGAAAGCACCTCGAGGCAACTGCTGTTGAGATGTGCGGCTGTATGAATTGAATTGATATTAGTGTCAGCCACTAATCAAAAACGTATCAATCACTCAGAATTATCAGTGCAAGAGGAAATAATTTGAACAAAGGTAACAGGAATGAATGTATTTCTGTCTGCTTCATATTATGCAATATAATATCAAGAGGTTATGAAGGTATTTTGTCGAGCCATATGTTTTTTGTAAGTATGGTTTTTAGTGTTTGTTGGAGCAGTTTAGCCAACATTTTGCTGTGATCTTTAATTTGAGTTTCTAGTTATAATTTTCATTATTTTATGTTATAGTGTAATATACCGTGCTTCATAAATTGATCCTGCTTTGTTAGTCTTTTGTGTTGTTGTAAAGTGTTGGTAGGTGTCGTAAAGGGGGTGTGTTAAGCACGAGGGGGGATGAAAGGTTAGTCAAGTAAGCAGGACCCGGAGCAACAGTTTTCTAACCGGCACCGTTTATTGTGCTTTCGTTGTAACATAAAAGGAATGTAAACGGAGCTCCCACCAGAGGCCTTTGTTTGTATTTTTCAGTTTGTATGGAGAATAAATGTTTTTTCCTTTTTTACAAGCGCCTTGTTTTTGCTACCGAAAGGCATACAAGCGATTCAACAAGAGCACGAGTCAGAAACTTAAGTCCTGCAGAAGCGGCAAAGAAGGACCGAAGGTTGCCGCTACAGTGTTTGTGTTTTTTATTTTTGGTGCCAGCCTCAGGTGGCCATTGGAGGTACTGCACTTCTAAGCAGGCAAAGTTTTATTTTAGTCCTGGATGTTGCCATTTGGCTTTAATTCGGTATTAACAATTCTATATCGATATCATGGCACAGAAAAATGGGACAGTGTTATGATACAGTGAGCATTTGTACAGTTATTTTGGTCTTATTCTCAGAATTCTTTTATCTGTAATCAGTCTTAAATATCAGTACAAATACAAAGGCCTTTCATCATCTTAAATCTTCTCATGTCTCATATAGCTTCACAACATCTTACAATGTTAGTAAAGGCAGAGCATAAAAGATAAAAATAAATAATTAAGTCATCTGCTAAATGCCAAAAGAATAATAAGTTGATAATGACAGGTTAACAGCCGTTCTTCATTCTCATCTTGTCAAAGCCATGCAACTGCTGACCGTTAACCACAACAGAGCTGACTCTGTATCAAGTAGTGAATACTTCCTGTCAGACTGTGCAGAGTGTTTTCACAGACTAAACAGATCAGGGACATTAGCGTTATGCACTGGTGGTTCCCATTAACAGTAAAAGTTCAAATGTATAACTTTTTATTTCTTTAGATTTGCAAGGGTTGCAATATGTATCATTTTAACAAATTGTAAGCTTTTGTGCAGTGATTCAGTGATTTTCCATTTTAGTTACTGCATGCTTTGGTGTTTTAGTGTTTTGTGGGGAGTGGAGATTCCACTCTCGTCCAACTGCCACCTATTTGGAGTTGAGTACAGGGAGTAGCTGACTGGTAATGATTTGAATCCTTCTCTATAAAGGGGAGAGAAAACAGGAAGGAAGGGGATTTTTCTGTAGGACACAGTTATAGTGGGGAAGATGGTTGAAATTTTTGACTCCAGTGAGAGCGTGTGAGGTAGCATAACTTAAACAGCAAGGAAGGTGATAAGTAAATAGCATCAGCAGACCATTTAAGTTCTTTTAAGTATCCTTTATTTCTGGCATCTCCATTCTACCATAAAACAATTAACCTGGTATGCAAAAATCCCACTTGCTTTATACACCTGACCTCGTTAGTCTCTACCATTGAAACAAATGTCAGACCAAACAATACAATTCTAAACAAAGAACAGGAATAAGATCATGCATGAAGTTGACCTCATGACCCTATATAAACACGAAGTACTGGGGCGGCTCTTCCCATATACCTGTCTTAAATATAGGACCTGAATAAACAACATGGACAAACATGGTTAAAAAAACACATGCATGGATGTAATGGATGTAACTACTGCTACCACAAACAAAACCCGGGATAGTGTGTGTTAAGCAAAGTTACAGCAGCAATGTCTAAATTACAGCATTATGGCTGACTGTAAAATAACAAGGAAAGAAATTATCAATATGGTTAAGGGATAAGTGGTAAATGAGTTCATGCCTAACCACTTTGTCACAGAGAGGTGAGCATTTTAGAGCAAAACCCTCCAGGCCTGCAGGGTTTTGCGTTAAAGTGATCAAATGACAGTGGGTGGAGGATTTGTTTCAATTATTATTTATATGGATTTGTTGTGATAAAAAAAAAAAAGACTGGATTGGAGACTGTTGGTGTGCTGGACCTGCATATTCTGGGAGTTCACAGAGGAAAAGCCTACTCCGAAATTAGAGGTAACCGATGAGAGGAAACTGTTCAAGACTTGGTGAGGAAGAGCAATATTGACATGTGCTTGGCTGTGTTTTCTCAGTGACCACCTTTTCCTGTTTTTAACCAGGCTAACAATTTTGACCATGGTGGCTTTGGACCTTGGATTGCAGGCCAGATCTGTGTCTGCAGCCACTAGTCTGCTTCAGAGGAAAATCTTGTATGCCCTAGTTTCACTTTGAATGTGGTGGTTTTCCACAATTCACTATTTAGAACGTATTCATTTCCTGTGATGATGCCATTTTTGTGGCCCCTTTAGCATTGTCAACAGGATTGTGGCCAGTATATGAAACCACCTGCCTTAAAGTGATCAATATGGCAGATGAATTATCCAAAACTGTTAACATGGTCTCAAAAGTGGTCTGTAGTACAGCAGTGTGATTTTCTGCTGAGTGCAAAACCGTATGGGGATAAAACGGCTGTGGGTACCTTGCATGCCATGTTTTACAATTGCAGACAAAGGCCAGAAGAGCCTATTAGAAAGTTTACTTTACGTTCCAGAGAAGTCACCGCCCGCAGATAACGGAGCCACAAGACCCTTGGTGTGCTGACCTGCACATGCGTGATCAGTTTGCCTTAGGCCTCAGAGAAGGTGCGATATAAAATCTACAGCATCTGTTAAAGCATTACCCTAATCTCCCATTCAAACAGGTGAGCAAAGAGGCCTTACAGTGGGAAGCGCCTGCTTCCCACTGTAAGGCCTCTTTGTTACCAGTTATTACCAGGTTTTTGTTGTTGTTTTTTAATCCTATAATGCAAATATTTTTAACATTAGAAAATTTATTTTTGAATTATATTTTTTGCCGTAGCTCACACTGGAGAAGACAATCTGAAACAACAGGTGAAGTTTTTAGTTTTGTGTCTTTCACTATTTATCAGTTAATGGTTGTTTACTTTTCTACTCAGCTGTGAGACTGACAGTTCTTGTATCGACAGAGGCAGAGCTCAGGACTCCGGCACAATGGAGCTGTGACATTTTGGCCAGACACAGAAAGTCACCACAGCCCTGCATCAGTGGACACAAATGTTATTCCTCTGCTCGATAGACTCAGAAAGTAACTGAGCTTTCTGGCTGGTGGCTGTTCTTCTTTATAGGTTTCTTCCTCCTCCTTTGGTATTAATAATTCTAGATGAATATCATGGCACAGAAAGATGGGACAGTGTTATGATACAGTGAGCATTTGTACAGTTATTTTGGTCTTATTCTCAGAATTCTTTTATCTGTAATCAATCTTAAATATCAGTACAAATATAAAGGCCTTTCATCTTAAATCTTCTTGTGTTTCATATAGCTTCACTGCATCTTACTATGTTAGTAAAGGCAGAGGAACTCATGTACCTGTTTCCTAATAAATAATAGGGGGTTGTGAGAATAAATAAAAAAATTAATGAAATCATATCGATACTGCATAGAAATATATTTGACATGCCTAGAAAAGGCCTCCGCTAAATTCTAAAAGAGTAATAATTTGATAATGACAAGTTCACAACTTGTTTTTCATGCCCATCTTCTCAAAGCTGTGCAACTGCTGACCGTTAACCACAACAGAGTCAGTGGTTGCTTGACGTCTATACATAGTCATGACAAATACGAGCGCCTTTAGAACTTGTGAAAACACTCTGCACAGGCTGACAGGAAGTATTCACTACTTGATACAGACTGAACAGATCAGGTACATTAGCGTTACGATGGTTCCCATTAACAGTAAGAGTTCAAATGTATAGCAAAGTTTCGGGGTTTTTTTTTTCCTTTAGATTTGCAAGGCTTGCAATATGTATCATTTTAACAAATTGTAAGCTTTTGTGCAGTGATTCAACATGCACTTTTAAACCTCAGGGATATCATTCTGTCGATATGGGAAGCATAAATAATTGTGAATCAATTTGATCTCTTTTGATGTAAATGGATAAGACAACACAACCAGTAAAAAGGGAATGGATTTGCAGGTAGTGGCTGCAGGCTGTCCCCTTCTCCTTGTCCCTCTGGACTAATTTTTGTCTAGTTTTGCTTTTTGCTAGTGTCCTTTCTTTACTGGTAGCAGTATAGGTGTTGCTACAGCATCTCCAGACCATTTTATGGGGGTAATCCTGTTTAGTTTACTTTTCCATGTATCTATGTTTGCTTGTATGGCCCAGTTATTATGACCCAAACTGGCCAAGCACTATTGATTCATTCTAATTTATGTAGTATTAACCGTAGCATCTAATTACTTGTGACAGATGAAAGATGTGAAAGATGAAATGAACTGCCCAAACGTGGACATTTGCATCTAGCTGTCAGATATTCATGTTGTGATTATCTTAACCACTACTGTTGGGTGGCAGATACATTTCAAATAAGACTGTGCAGATTTTTTTATGGCCACTCTAACCTACAGCGTTTCAAGAACCAATTTTACAATTTATCTTGTGATACTTTATTTGAAACTGTGAAAAATGCCTAAGATAACACACAATTGTATTTTTGCACCAACAAGGTGATTCCCGAAGAGGTTGAGCAAAAAAAAAACTAGTATAACACAGCATGATGTGCAGTGTCTCCTTAAAAATTTGAGGAAACTGGACAAGTGAAGGACAAAAGAAAACATGCCAAGTCTAAAATTGAATATTGCAAAAATATGTACGGACCTTAGTGTCTGCACATGTGTGTTTTGACATGTGTGCATTCACTGCTGTTGTACATTTTAGAGAAGCTGTAAGGAAAGACTTCCGAACTCTCTCCCTCGCATACTGTGGGTGCAGCAATGTGTTACCGAAGGAGCTGTCCAGTGCTGTCAGGGTGACCCTGGTGTATTGATGTCTGTGTGTGTCTGCACATGTGTAGTCGTCTGCAAGATGTTGTAGAGTCTGACAGCAGTTGGAAGGAAAGACTTGTGGAATCACTCCGTCTCACATCGTGGGTGCCGCAGCCACTGAAAGAGCTGCTCAGTGCTGTCAGAGTCTCCTGCATGGGGTGGGAGATATTGTCCAATGGGGATGACAGCTTAGCCACCATCATCCTGTCACTCACAACCTATACTGGCTCCAGGGGGCTCTTAGAGTTGGCCCTCCGGATCAGCTTGTTCAGTCTCTTCCTGTCCCCAGCAAAGATGCTGCTGCCCAGCAGACCACACCATGAAATATGGCTGAGGCCACCACGGAGTCATAGAAGGTCTTCAGGTGTGGGCCTTTCACTCCAAAAGACCTGAACCACCTGCAGCTATCCACACTCTCAATGTCCATGCCTTGGATGTTTAGTGTTTGCAGTGGAGGATGTTTGTGCCTGCGGAAGTCTACCACCAGCTCCTTGGTTTTTCTAGTGTTGATCTGGAGGTAGCTCTGCTGGCACCAGTTCACAAAGTGATCTGCCACGTGATACAATCTGAAAAGTGTTTGACTGGCACATTTATTTATCCTCAAAAATAAAGCAGTTGCCAAACATATGATAATGGTCCCAAACACACTGCTGATGCAGTAAAAGCATGTCTGGATTTAAAAAAACAAACAAACACAAACTGCAACATCATCATTTGGCCTCCCCAAGTTTAACATTGTTGAAGAAGTATGGGTACAAAAGATGGTAAACATCCAAAGAAGAGTTCTGAATATCATTCAGGAAGGCTGGAAAATTATTCCTCATGACTACAAGAAAGCTGCCCAACAGATTGCAGGCTGTGTTGAAGAATAGAAGTAATCATACCAAATATTGGCTTTCGTTTGTAAGCTGAGCAGGTTACTAATGGCATACAGAAGATATTCAGCTTACTCACAGTATGATGTATGCTGTATTCTAAACAGGAAAGAGTATTCAGCCACATTTCCTGTGTCTAACTTTCACAATTTACTCTGCAGCGGCTACATCATCAGATAAAGCCGTAACCAGCTGTACATGTGTTGCTTTCTCAGTCATAGTCGTCTGTTTGTCGTGCAGAATGTGTACAGACTTGAGGATGAGTAAGGCATGCATCTGTTAACCTATCCAACAGTGCACGAAAAGAAAATGTTTAATGTCATTTCATGCTAAAGTCAACATCTTTGCCCCTCTAGTTTACACCTTAATCTGTAGGTTTCCTTTAACCTGGCTGCATAAGAGAACCTCTTTCCTGTTGAGGCCATCTAGTCAAAACGTAGGGTCAAGAAAAGCTCACAATAATCATTTATGTCCATCTGATAAATAAACATTTCTAACTAAATGAGACCCAAATTAACAAAAATATGTGATAAAATATGTTTCATCACAGCGCTTTGGTGACATTTTGTGGAGGTAATGCTAAATTATCTATGTAGGAAAATTAACTTTCACCTTTAATCTTAATTATGCAAATTCTCATGACCATGAGTGACGAAACGTTTCTCCCACAAAACGCTACGTCCAGATGAACAGAATCAACTTTTGGAGATTTACTTTCCTGGATGATTGAGAATGCATCAAGACGCTTCTGCTCAAACATTGATGTACCCGGTTTGAATGAAGAAATAAACATGTACAGTACTCCACCTCTTTAAAGCAAAAGATCTCAGAGATAAAGTGTCATAGCAGTGAGGCAACGCACACAATGAGGAGCTTCATCTGGATACCAGCTTTATTTCCCTGCAGCCAGAGTAAGTACTGAATTAGGAATTGTTTAATATTAGCTGTCCCCTTCTCAGCTAAAAATAAATCAATTCTGAACAGTTTCTTTTAGACTGGATTTCTGTTTCGACCTCTGAGTCTGAGACTGTGGAGCCTTGTCATGCCACTGATATTTAAGGGCTCTTAAATGTGTTTGCCTTGAGGAGAATTTGTGTAAAATGTAAACATTTTAAATTCATAAAGTTTTGTCTCCTTTATTGATCATGCAGAGCAGTGTTCCAGTTTAATAACTAAGCTGGCATGTTTGATGATGGCTACTTTGGCTGCTGTATTTCTAGTGATCACCATCGGTAGGTAGTAAACGAATCGCTGCACTGATCCTACTTTTGTCTCCACATGATGTTACGTAGTTCATGAACAACAACACATTCACCAAGAGCAGAACCCTTGCATTTTTTGAGGATCTTGTGTTCAGTAGGAGTATCTGAGATGTGTTTTCTTGAAACACTGTTTCTGCGGCTTTCAAACCATAAAACGCACTACTCCAAAACTTGGTCCACTCCAAAGACCAGTCTAAGGAACTTGGAAAGAAAAGTGTCTGGACATCTTTAGGTTTCTTGAAGATGTCACCTCTCATCTGAGAAACTTCTTTTCAGTTCTAAGAGCAATTGGTGGAGAGTGCAGAACCTTCACAGACATATTGCCTTCCAAGGACCAGGTTCCCCAGCACAAACAGTAGTACAGTACACAAGGTGCAAGGACCATTGCCATAAACGTGTAGATTGGGGAAACCAAACAACCCCTGGCTAAGCAGATGACACGACAAATAAGAGCTGCCTCCTCAGGCCGGGACTCTGCAGTCTATTTACACCAACAGAGGACTAGCCACTCTTTCAGTGATCAGGTTGTGCACTTCATTGACAGGGAGGAACGGTCCATCCTGTGAGCATTGCAGAGGAACATTAAGTACTCAGTGATGGACAGGAAGGTGTTGCATCCACCAGGATCAGTTGGACAACAAGACTTGGGGAGGGGAAAAAAAAAAAAAAAAAAAAAGACCAATCAAAAAGACAGAAATCAATGAGCTACAACTCTTAATACACAGCACATTGTTGCGTTTCTGAAAAGTGTTTCAAGTTCTGCAGGTTGGGACCCATTCTTCAGACAAACAGAGATCCCATAACAAGCAATTCATCATTTGCTGAAAGTCTACAAGGAAGTTTGCCGCTTAAATTATGTTTATCTGTCTCTCTAACCAAGCCTAACTTACCCTTAAATTAAGATTTTCCAATTAAGGTGAATAATAATGGACTTGATCTTTCACCTCACGTATTTGTTTAGTGATTTTTTCCTCACTACACTGAATCGAATCGTCCCTCCACTGGGCTCGTCACATCCCAGCCCAGCTCACACTCTGCACTGGAGTCTGTCGCTCTATGCCACTGCGGCTCCCCTCGTGGCATCGCCCTGCAAGTAAACAAATATTGGCCAGAAGCATCATCCCGGAAGCTGGCATGGCTAATAGCCGTGGCGACCCTCTCCCAGCACAGCTGCACCTGGTGAACAACAGTGGAGACACTACTCACAGATGTACTTCTGCCGTGCCGTCAATCACACGCATTGTCTCCTACTGTCAGGACTGGGTTGCCACGTTACACTGACTGGTCAGTCTCCAAATGAGTCACCACACTTCACAATCAGGCAGGAGGTCCCTCTTTTTCACACTGGCATTAGTACTCAGCCACCTCCCTTTTAATAGGTCCATTAACAGCTGATAGGTCACCTCAGGACACATGGCCTCAGCAGGTGATCACTATCAGCCAATTTGTCAGGACCAGAGGAGTTTCCCGCCTTCAGGCTCGCACACCTGGTGGCAATAACCCACTTGCTCTGATGATTTCATTTGGGCAGCTTAATAAGGAAGCAGCGGTGGATCAGGCTTTGTTTGACTGTAGCCCTGAAAGCAGTTCAATAAGAACAGATCATTAGAATGAAAGCAACATGCTTTACTGATGTCCAGAATTTTAAATTTTGGCGGTTAGAGTCCAACAGCCCGTCTCAGCACAACAGAACCCCAGCGGTGATAAGTATTAGAGTCGGACCTCTCAGAGTCTAGACGCTGGTGGTGGTAGAGATGAAGATGGAGGCTGAGCGATGAGGCGGGTTGCACAAAGGCATCTCCAAAGGAGAGTGACAGATAGACAAAGACTGGCTTGACAGTCTATTCCTGTAATGCATTTTATAAAGTTAATTTTTGAGAACGCAGCTTCACAGGTGTATGTTGAGCCAAACATGGTGAGCACATACATGGCCAACGTGTATCATACTCTTGGGGACAAGCCACCCAACGGTGCTCAAGCTTTCCGATAGCCGATAGTGGAGTCCAGGTCTCTTGGTCATTCTGAACCAGAACATCTCTGGAGAGCAGCCTTCATGTCACTAGTGGCCTGGATGTCAATCAGTTCACTTCAAACAGCTGCCTCGTCAAGGCCAGTATATGGCTTGTTGTGCTTGGAGAAAACCCAGGCAGCCTGCTGAGACGTGGTTATTTTCCCTCTCTTGTTCAGTTAAAGTTCAGTTAAGTTTCAAAGCATCATTTTTTTTTCTCTGATGGGTCTCTGACTGTTCAGGATATGACGCTTTGAGGTTTAAATACTTTGTGGTGTTGTGGTAGCTCAATTTATATTCTTCAGCAACAGCGACAGTTTCACTGCAAATGAGGTTTACAGGTACAGCGTTTCTAAAGGTTGCCCTATGAATACATATCGGTTCAGTCTTCATTATAGCAGCGGTTTTCTGCATCAACTGTCTGCTTGAGGTTGTGTTGTTGAGGTAAAGGTTAAGGTTAGGTTTTCTTTGCAAACCATGACATTGCATGTGACAGTGATGGACAACATGAGGGCCTCACAAGTATGAAGCTTAACATATCACAGTCGCCCTCTTGTGGCTTGTTGCAGTACCGATAATGAGTCCATCAACACTGACCAGGTGAAGAAATAACATCAACTTGGGAGGAAAAATATAATGAAATAATCACATATTACCAATGATACTGTATTATTTTATTGTACAACAGCATCTGCCCCTCAATGTCTACCAAGAAAAATTCAGGCCCTTGGACAAATGTAGTTGCCGACCCCTGCCATAAGCTCATTCAAAAGTCATTAAGCTGTTTTCCTGTAATAATAATAATGGATTGGATTTATATAGCGCTTTTCAAGGCACCCAAAGCGCTTTACAATACCACTATTCATTCACTCTCACATTCATACACTGGTGGAGGCAGCTACAGTTGTAGCCACAGCTGCCCTGGGGCAGACTGACAGAAGCGAGGCTGCCATATCGTGCCATGGGCCCCTCTGGCCAACACCAGTAGGCAAGTAGGGTAAAGTGTCTTGCCCAAGGACACAACAACCAGGACAGAGAGCCCAGGGATCGAACCGGCGACCTTCCGGTTACAGATGCGATTCCCTAACCCCCTGAGCCACGGTCGCCCTAGACTTCTACAGGACCAAAGTCTTTCTTTGCAACAGCATCTATTGCCATCTGGTGGCTTTCTGAGAGAATACAGGCAATGGACTTACACATTGCCTTCCCTTCCCCAACCCAGAAGCTGACATCCATATTTTATACTGTCTATGGCCCAAACCGATTCAGTTGGCACTCACAATTTAAGTCAAAATTAAGTGCAATTAACTGTTTTTTGCTTTTAATGGAAAGCTTGATGAATTATTAAACATGGTGTGTACAACATACTTTCAAGGTTGAAGATTTATTTTTAATTTGGTTAATTTGTTTATATGTGGACAATCATGTAATTTGTCTCTTACATTTAATTTTCTCAAAGCAAACGGTAACATTTATACAAACAATTTGAAGAAAGCAGCACTGGAGACTAATTAGCAAATCATCAGTGTTAAACTGTGTGTAGGCGTGTTCATATGTGTGTGCTTATAGTAGAAACCACACCTTTTCAGACCTTTGTGTAGAGCTCCATTTCAGGGGCATCGTATGCACAATGTGGAGCTGTCCCTCTCTCACAGTTTTGTTTCTCCTCAGCCTCAGTGAGTGGAATTCATTTACACAGAATTGATTGCATTTTCTATACGATTCCGTTAATTCATTTGCCAAAACTTTATCTTGCATGTCCAGTTTTTTGGAGTTTTTTTTTAATTTCTGTTTTGTTTTGTTCTTATTTTCAGGTTGGATCTCCGTCTCTGTTTCTGATTCTCAGACTTTTGAGGTTCAGTCTGGAGAAGAAGTCACGCTGCTGTGCTCCAACTATTCCAGTTCTCCCACAGAGATATTCTGGTTCAGAGTGACCAAGAGATCTGAACTCCACTGTATCTGCTCTATGTCCCAGCCTCATGAACCTGCTTCATTCTGCACAGGAATTCAAAGTGGAAAATTTGAAATGAGCACCAACATATCCACGGTGTTTCTTAAAATCAAACAAGTGGATTTATTGGACTCGGGGCTGTATTTCTGTGGAACATACTTAAGCAATTATGCAGTTATTGTTCATGCAACAAATGTAGAGGTCCAAGGTAGGAATTTTATATTGATTTCATTTTGATGAATGCATGAAAACATGGATCTAAGTTTTAGATTCGGAATGTTGAAGTTGGAAAATCTTCTTAGCATTAAAACTTAACAACACTAAACTTAGCATTTATTTTATAACTGTAGCACACTGTGTCACTGTTATTTAATTCACTTATGTTTCTCATAGATGTGTTTGATGGATTACCAAAGATGATGAGTGTGGTCCTGGGTGCTCTGACAGTTTTTCTCATTGTGGCCGTCATCTATCTGGCTGCTAAAATCAAACATCTCCAGAAAGGTATTTTTGTTTCCACAGACTTTCACATATACTGTTGCTATATAAGAGAAACATTTTTCTTCTTGTTTAAAAAAAATCCTTCAATAGCATTGGTTAGAAACATTGCAACTAAAATGACTATACAATTTATTTCTGTGCTTTGCAGTACCTCACACTGGAGAACAGAATCTACAGGAAGAGGTGATGCGTTTCATTTTGTGTCCTTCCTAGATTACGATGTTTCTTTTTCTTTACCCGCTTAGTTATGAGACTGACAGTCCTTTCATTCACAGAGCCAGAGCTCAGACCCGGATTATGCTGCTGTGACATTTCATCCAAAAACAGAAAGTCACCACAGGCTGGCATCAGTCAGAGAAGTGGACTCAGATGTTATTTATTCCTCCACTAGATAGAATCAGAAAACATCTGGAACTGTGTGGAACTGAGGTTTTATTATTGATTTTCTGATGTTTGTTTGGTGGATTTCCATAGCTGGAAAAAAAAAAAGAAATTATGAATAAAAGTTGGACAAAAATGAACAAAAAGAAAAATTGTTTTTTTCTTACTATGTGCTATTATTTTAATTGCTTGTTTTTTCTTTATAATTCTAGTAATGGCATCTCACTGGCAGAACATGTCTTTGTTTCATATAGTCCCGTAAACCTGATTGATTACTTTTTGCCACTGTTCTTCACTGCCGTTAGCATGAGACAAGGCCTGGGTATTCTCCTGATAAGATAACACACGATGTCACAGGAGATCTCCTCCCAGATTCAGATAGAGGTGATGAGTGATCTCCTGAACAGTGTGTGTATTGGCAGCATTGGATATGTGATATGTAACATCCCAGATTCTTTCAATTTTAGGTCTAAAGAAATTAAGACCCAGTTAATGTCTCTGCACTGCCCACCCAGCTGGTCACATATGACCAGGCACTGTCCTCGGTCAAAAGGAATTCAGAGTCAGCTGCCCCAAATGAGGTCTGAAAAAAGCTCTACGGCCTGAGGAACCACTCAGTACCACCCAGTCAGGGTACCAGTGGGTAGCAGGTCGGGGTCTGTATGTCCCTTCATGGATGTGTCTCCCCAAATCATCACCGCCCCACTGCCAAACTGGTGCAGGTGATATTTACTACAATTCTGTAACGGAAACCCTTTTTAAACTGCACAGATTACTGAGAGCCAAATATTCAGGCACACATACACAATTTGCAGTAGTTTACCCACAGTGTGTGGTTTGGTCTATGCTGTATTCTAAACAACAGGAAGAAGAGTGTTCACCAGCATGCTAGCATTTCCTGCATCTTTCACAATTTAGCCACAAAGGACAGTAGATAAAGTAATAACTGACTGTGCTCATGCTGTTTTCTCAAGCATGGTGGTCCATTAGTTCTGGAGAATGTGTTAAAGATCAGACATGCAACACTTTCACGTCCTGCAGGTTTTTAATATTGTTTACTGAATGGATTTTACTCCAATATAACCAACAGTACACAAAAAGAAAAGGTTCTAAAGTCACAGTCATCTTTCTGACTGTTTGGTGCCCATGGCAGATAACTTGTCTCTACAGATATTCTAAACTTACAACCCCTCTTTGTCACAAAGCATGCAGACTGCAGTCATGTTATCTGTACTGTTGTTTGAAGCCTTTACAGAATTAAATAACACTCACAAAGTGTGTGTGACTCAATTTATTTCAAATTTCAGCAAATGGCTGCAAGATATTGTCTCCATATAGGAAAATAGGCCTTACCCTATAAAATACATTCAGAAATCAAGTTGCATTACAATTAAACACTGTTACCTTTTTGCATTCTTTTTTAAACCAGTGTTATCAGTTGACTTAATCATTGCACTGTGGTGACCACGGTCTATGTCCACCTAGAACACCAGGGTAGGTAAAGCTTGTTAATTCACTGGTTAAGACTGAACTGAAGTGTCCAGTTTGAGTAAACAAATTAACATGTACAGGATCTCAAAGATAGTCCCAGGCAAAATGAATTACTGTAGTGCAACTGTTGGGTTATTTACCGGAATGATAACTGCTCTTTTTCCCAGCTAAAATAATAAAAATAGTAATTAAACTGTTTGTTTCGGACTGTTTTGACCTCTGAGTCTCAGACTGGGAGGTCCAGCCTGATTAAGAGGTCACCCTGAGGTGCTCCAACATCTCCAGAGTTATACCTTACACATTGTGGTCCAGAATAGATGTTAACAGAAACAAGATCAGAGCACCACCTCTATGCACTGGTCTAGTGGTGATGCAGCATTCTGTCGTGGATTTCAAAACGGAAAATTTGACATGAGCGCCAACATCTCCTTTCTTAAGAGCTTTCTTAAGTTTTGTCCACTTTATTGATCGAGCAGAGCAATGTTCTAGTTTAATAACTGAGCTGGCATGTTTAATAACTGCTTTGACTGCTGTTCTTGTAGTGATGATCGTGGATCTCCTGGTGAAAATCTTCATCCTTCAAACAGATCAGGTCAATCAGACGAGTGACCGAACAATTGCAAATGTCTTTTTTCGCCAGAAAGTAAATGAACCACTGCCCTGACCCTACTGTGTTTTACTTGTCATCAAACAGCTCGTCATCGGATCCCTTGTCTGCATTCGTGACACTCAGTTTCACTAAGCCTCGGTTTTTACCTTTGACTTACAGAGGGCAAAGTTTTGGATGATGGTGCATTCTGTGATTGTGCCATACTCGCTAAAGAGTGTCCTGAATTCTTCCTCATCTGCCTTTTGGGGCACATTTCCCACAAAAATATCTTCACCATTGTTAAATATCTGAATAAAAAACTAAAATAATAAATGAAAGCAACAGTCGTCCTGATGTCTTAGAACAGCAGCAGGATCGCATATTACTTTTTTGTATTTGTCTTGTAAATTACTGCACTCTTGTGGCCACAAGCAGGTACTGCATCTGAAAGCTTTTCTGGGGAGGTAGTTGTGATCAGATGACAAAGATGGAGCTTGTGAAACAGAGGGGAGAGCAGCATTTTTGGACAGCTCTGGCTTTGATGGGTGACTAGTTATAGCTGTGAACCCAAATCTACAGCGTGGTAAATAGACTTTAAAAGCGTACAAGCGTCTTAAAACAGTCCGCTAGCAAGCAAAGCTAAGCTAACACTCAACAGCGCTGCAGAGGTGAAAAGCGGCGGAAAAACACTGAGGTTAGGAACTATCCAGCTTTTAAAATGCGACCAATTGTAAATATCGTGACAAGACGATATACATGCCCTGCTACTTTTAGCCGCCACAGCGATTTAAAACCCGTGGAGACGTTTCCTTTTACCGACTTCCGGTGCTTTTTTGCCTGCCTGCCACGATACAAGCTAGATTCTATGACAAACACAGCGCCACCCTGTGTATAGGAGGGCGCATTGATCTACTGAAGGACTGGTTAATTTAAAGAAAAGTAAACCAGTACTTTAGACCTTTCAAGCCAATGATAACTAATAACTCTATGGTACATATAATCTACTTTCTATTCAATATGCCCAGTACAGTTAAAAATTATAATACTGCACTATTTTCTGTCTGAACAGCCTTAAACAAACTTCCTGTATCATACCGTGGCCCTTAAGTAAGTGACTTCATAAGCTGTGGTATGAAATGGTTTGTACATGTTTGGTCATATCCACCTCTCCGACATTTATTAACATTAGCTTTTCTCTGCTTGACTCATATCGTGGCAGAGGATTAGTTAATGTGTAACAGTTGAATATTGCAGAGTTCCTTCTTCCCGCTCTAGTTTTAGATACTGTGAAACAGATGCTGTGCCTTAATGTCAACTTTAAGGTTCATCCATGGACTCCAGGTGGAGATTTCACCAGTGTAGTGTGACATTCATACGCTCATCCACAGAGTGTGTGTTAGACTACTCACCAAGCTATGAGAATATACTGTGTCAATAGTAGCCATGCAGTCACAGAGTCCTCTCTTAAGTATTTCTTCACTAAACACGTTTTTTCAGGGAAATTCTATTTTCCTGACTTGTCTTACAGACACCTACCCTAAATTCTACACTGTTAACAAAATCAAATCAAATAAACTTTTTTTTTCTTTTCCAATAACGTGAACTTTACTTCATCCAGAACAGTCTTTGTGGTATTTGCAGATTTGCACTTGAAACCAGCAGGGTTACTGCAGAGCCAATGAGGAAACTTCCTTGAAACAAAGACAGCCGCTTGTAAAGAGCAGTATAGTCATAAAGACTCATTCATATTTTTCTCTGGCGGCGACAGCACAGTTAGTTGAATCTTCTTACTGAGATACTTTGCATTTCTTGTTTTCCATTTTACCGGTTAAAAGCAGCAATCTTCTACAATTTGAAAACTAAGTCACATTCTTACCTAAGATTATGTTTTTGCCTTGCCTCCAAATCAAGCTTTACCATCCGCAGCAGAGCTGTAAGGGCTTTTATGGTCGTCTTCCTCTGGGAGCCAGAAGAAGACACACTGCCGACGACCCTCTCAGGCTGGGCCGTGACACCGAAACCTGTGCCTACGTCCTGCTTGATCCCCGGGTGTCCCGTAAGCAGCTGGCGCTCTACGCCTACCACATTCCCCAGAGCTCAGAGATGCTGTTTATCATCCAGAATCTGAGCCAGAGGGGGAAACTGTCTGTGAACACCTCAGCACTGGGATACCTGGAGAGGATGGATCTGCCATACAAAGCTCTGATCCGGTTCGGAGAGTATGAGATCCTGATCATCCGCGAGTCTGGTGAAACCAAGGCCAACTTTGAGGTAGAGTTTGAGGTGCTGGCAGCACCTCCTTCCAGAGAGACACCCATGAGTATGATGAACAACTTCTCAGCTGAGCTCAGTGCACGCAACCCTCTGGAGAGTGATGAGATGCACTATCCTTACTGACATGTATATTGTTTATGTTAATGACTTAGCGAACTTACAGGCAAATTGCTGTGGTGTTGTTACATTAGAGTTCAAGCTGGCTGAGACAAATCTGCCCTCTTTGTACCCTGTAGATATTAAAAAACTCTTATCATAATATGATTACAGCTACATTTAAAGCGTTTTAAATGCAAATGTTTTAGAACCTTAAAGCAACTTGTTTCTATATTTTCAGTGTAAGAAATTAAACTGTTTTTCTGCACATGGTTTTAGATAATGTTTGATGTGACTGCCAATTATACACACTTTGAGTTTATGGAAATGGTTTATAGAGGCCTTTACCTTGAACACAAACCAATTTGGCTTATTGAGACAGGTTTATCAAGAGATCAGATAAAACAGCTACAGTTATAAAGTGATCTACATACACGACAAAGTGCAAACCCGAATAGTTTCAGACACAGCGTTCTGACATTTTGTCAGATGAATATAATTAAATATAATTTATAATTCTAATTTCCTTTGTGTGTCTTCAGTGTAACAGTTACAACATGGTTTTCCAGCTCAGGGCCATGCAAGGAAATAAAAATGACATCCGTAGCTGCAGGTACTGCAAAAGTCTCAGATAAGTCCACATAAACTCCTCAAAGTGTCAACAAGAAGTTGTTTAGCCATCAGATTGTTTGGTGAAGCAGCATACTGCATTCTAGTTTCAGTCTGACAAACACCGGTTACACAAGTGTAAATAGGAAAAATACCCACAGTATATGGCTTGAAATGAAGCAAAATGCATCCTAATGTTACTGCAGAACAGTTCACTTCACCTTTCATTTTGCTCTTGCACATATTTCTGTAAGCTTCACAAAGCCTGTTTCAGCTTCAGCTTGGCCAAAATGCTCTCTTTAGACCGTCTGCCTTCAGCATCAACTTTGTGTGTCAGCTGGCTAGTTTCCAGTTTCAGTGTGTGTGTGCCGGTATGCTTGGTGTTTGGTGAAACATATCAAGGAAGGTCAAAACAGAAAAAATACTTTGGGGAATGTAGGCTACTGTTGTTGCATCATTACTAGCCAGTATGGCAGGTTCAGACAAAAACAACATTTTTGTTGCCATAGTGAGAAAATATAATTTGAATTAGTTAAGCCAGCCATAGAGACACATGGGTCATCTGTTACCTCTGGGTCAGGTCCAAAAACTAGTTCTCATTGTCGTAGAGCAAAGTCCAACCTAAAGGTTCATGTTCCTACATTACTGAATTTACAAAGGGGGAACTCTGCTGAAGCTGTATCAGATTGTTATCTTATCTCGTGCTACATGAGATGAGGTGGAGATGCTCCAGCACGCCTATGACTAAATGACATTTCCCAGAAAAAGCAGATAAAATTATGTTTCTCATTCTTTGGCTAAACTTGATATTTTACTTTCAGTTTTACTATGATTCTCCTTTGTGTTCTACTGGGAAAATCAGTGTTACACACACACACACACACACACACACACACACTATATACATATATAGAAACTAAAAGTTAAAGATAAGAGATAAGATAACTCTTTATTGTCATTGCACAGTCATACATAGTACAGTAGTACAATGAAATTGGAAAAACTGTCCTACGTCGGCACTACATATAACACAACACGACACGATATGACACATCACAACGTAACAAACAACACAACACAGTATATTAACTTAGTATAAAAAAGAAGAATAAGTGTATGTGTATTGCACACTGTTATTATTGCACATTAATTATTATTGCACCTTGTTATAAATATAAATATTATTGTTATCGTTTTAAACATTGTAAACTCCCCCTAAAAAGTCCAGGGAGGTATCCAGTCAGGTCAGCTATTTACATTGATCAGGGCTATTGCCCTGTTGTAAAAGCTGTCCTTGAGTCTATTTGTTCGGGACCTCAGCAGCCTGAACCTCCTGCCAGACGGCAGCAGCTTAAACACCCGGTGTCCTGGGTGTGTGCAGTCCCGTAGGTTGCTGCGTGCCCTCTTGAGACAGCGAGTGCTGTACAGGTCCTTCAGGGAGGGAAGAGGATGTCCAATGATTTTTTGGGCCATGTTGATGACCCTCTGGAGTGCCTTTCTGTGTGCTGTGGTGCAGCTGGAGAACCACACACCGATGCAATATGTCAGCACACTTTCAATGGAGCAGCGGTAGAAGACGGTCAGCAGCTCCTTCTTCAGGTCCATTTTTCTGAGGATTCTCAGAAAGTGGAGACGCTGTTGGGCCTTCTTTAAGACCGCAGAGGTGTTAGAGCTCCATTGGAGGTCTGTGTCTATGTGCACACCCAGAAACTTGAAACTGGAGACCCTTTCCACGCACTCCCCGTTGATGCTGACAGGCTGCAGCTCGGACTTCCTCCTTCTGAAGTCAACTACCAGTTCTTTTGTTTTGGTGGTATTGAGGTCCAGGTTGTTGTCTGCACACCAATCTGACAGCCTCTGAACTTCAGCTCTGTATGCAGTCTCATCTCCCCCTGAGATGAGCCCCACCACAGTGGTATCATCTGCAAACTTGATGACTGTGTTGTCTGGGTGGGAACTAACACAGTCATGTGTGTACAGAGTGTACAGTAGGGGACTCAGTACACAGCCTTGTGGAGAGCCGGTGTTGAGGCTGAGGGCTGAGGAAAGATGAGGCCCCACTCTAACTCTCTGTACACGGTCTGAGAGGAAGTCTCTGATCCAGCGGCAGGTGGTGGAAGGAAGTCCAATTTCCAGCAGTTTATCTATTAGTCTGTCCGGGAGTATCGTATTGAAAGCAGAGCTAAAGTCAACAAAGAGCAGCCTGGCGTAACGGCCCTGCACTTCCAGGTGAGAGATGGTGGTGTGGAGCGTTGTAGCAATGGCATCTTCAGTTGATCTGTTAGCTCTGTATGCAAACTGGAGCAGGTCGAGTGTGGGTGGCAGGCAGGACATGATGTGACGTCGGACCAGTTTCTCAAAGCACTTCATTATAAAGTCACTTTTTAAGATATATATGTACTATGCTGCTCTATACAGCATTATATGTTTTTAAAAATACCTTAACTTCATTAAGATGAGGAGTTAAATTAATAAGAATCAAACCTAAATACACAATATGATTAAGACCAAGTTGGAGGGCTCTTTCTCCCCATCACTGCGTCACTTGTGTCAGGTTTACAACAGGGAAACATCCTCTGATGAGTTTGAAGTTTCTGGTTACTCAGTGACTATTGAATGCAGCTTCCACACTCTGGTGATAGAAGAGTATTTATTGTCTCATTGCAACTTTCTGCAGATATTGTTTTACCGCTGTTTGGAATTTATTAGTCAAGATGGGGAAGTATCAGGACGCTGTTACTGCTCTGAACACTTACTATACATAACATCACACAACATAAGTTTGCCTTCAGGAACTTTGCCAGAAATGCTCACTAAAATATTAATATTGTTGCTGAAAGGGTTAATGGTAACCTAAAGCCTTGTCCTGACAGCAAACATCACCCACTAAGGTTTGCTGGCATAGTGAAACAACTTTTTAAACGGATCAATTTACACCCAATCCTGCCACATGAAGTTAGTTGTGCACTTATTTATATCAAAAGTAGGAATTAATGTACACAAACTGTCCTAAAGTGTAATTTTTTATAGCAAAATTGAAATCCTTATTTTTAACTGATTTTGGTTATGGGACAGAAAAAAAGTGTTTCCCCATTCCATGACAAAAAGCCTGAATTTAGTTTTGTAGTATAAAATCTATGTTAGATTTACTTTCCCATATAAAATTGAGCAAAGAGCTCTTCCCATGAGGTATCATAGCTCTGCTACTGTCCAGTTAAAAACCAGGATGTTAAGAAATTGCTTCTTGTGCACGTGTTTGAAGACAAATAAATTTGGACAGGGCCAATGTGCAGTAGCAAACAGAACTAAAACAATGCAGTGAAAACAGTGACTCAAATGGCAACCAGCCAAGTAACTAGACACACAGCATGTAAGTTAACAGAGTCCATGTTGTTGTTTTTAAATATTTTATTGATATTTGCAAAAATCCAAAAACTAACAATACATTAAAGAAATTATTACTGTGAAATTCCCACACACTTAACCAACTTCATGTTTACAAGGGTTTAAAATCTATATTTATCATATATAGAAATATCACATCTTCAAGTCCAAATGTAGTGTTCTGTGGTAAATCCTTCACATTCATTCAATCAAAAAGAAAAAACTGTAAAAATAAATTATTCAAATTTCCAATTTTAAAAAGACCTCGACTTTCCCTAAAAGCTGCCATCATTTTTTTAAAATTCAGATGCATTTGAAACCCTACAGCTGGCATCCAATCTGTCAGCAGCAAAGCGTACCGCTCACAGTCTGTACAGTGTACATAAAGAACAGCCGGACAGTTTTGCAGACTAGCTAAC
The DNA here is from genome assembly GCF_041146795.1 of Maylandia zebra. NCBI lineage: Eukaryota > Metazoa > Chordata > Actinopteri > Cichliformes > Cichlidae > Maylandia > Maylandia zebra. Next base: position 47,077,220 of record NC_135169.1, read on the forward strand.
ACCTCTGAACCTCAGATTTCCCTAAAATAGATAAGAGAGAACCCAAATAAATAAGTGATCCAGTATTAGCCATCTATGAGCGATGGAATGACACAAACCAAAGCACCACTGTTCTTATTTAACCCCACTACCCCCTGCCCCAGCTGCTCTCTCACTTGTCCCTATCATCATTAGCAAACTGCAGACAGGCAGACGACAGTCGAGTTCTTCTCCATGCTGTGATTCAACATTAGAGAATGTGACAGATGTCTGATTACTTAAAAATGACCCGTTCTTTCAACTGCCGGCCCATGGCCCAAATCCACACTAGCACTGTTTACTCATTGGAGTGGAGGGTGAGATATACTGAGTGCTGATCCATACTACCTAAGTGGAAGTGGGTTACGAATCCCTAAACCACAGGTGTCGAACTCCAGACCTCGAGGGCCACGATCCTGCTTCTTTTCAAACTAACCAGCCCTTGTAGCTTCTTATTGGCAAAGCACACCTGATCCAGGTAATCAACAGCAGGTAGTGCAGGGATATCTCACAAACAAGCAGGATACTGGCCCTCGAGGCCTGGAGTTTGAGACCCCTGCCCTAAACGGTCTACACCATGGGTGTCGAACTCCAGGCCTCGAGGGCCAGTGTCCTGCAGATTTTAGATAACATCTTGGGTCAACATACCTGACATTTTGAAGAGGTAATTTAGCCATTTAAATCTGCCGCCCTCAAGGCCTGGAGTTCAACGCCTGTGGTCTACACCGAAGCAGGCGTACTAACCAACAATTACACTCACATGCCAGGTTTTCACAAAGTGGTGAAACTATTACACACACCGGATAGCTATAGAAACCACAGATGACAGTGGAAGTTCATTTAACCTTCAGAGAAGCACAAGGGCCTTAACAGACTCCACAAAACCAAACTGAGTTAACGTTTGTTCTCAACTTTCCTTCACCTGTTCAATCTAGCTTAAGACATTTGTGTAAGATTTTCCAGCATGATGATGTTTTTCCCCAAAAGATGCGTAAGAGTCGATCATTCCATCACTAAATAACTGACCACACCTGATGGTTTTCTCTTATTCATGTTCCCTGTATCTACCTTTGGTACTTTCAGGACTTTTTTGGCATAAAGAGCCTAAAGAAATCCCCAACTTTTTTCTGGCTACTACAAAAAATTATTGAATGAAAGTAATAATTCACCTAAAAGAATCATACAAATGTGGAATGTGTTTCAGCACTACATCAGCATTCTTTCCAATCCAGTAACCTGTCACTTACCTTTTCACTGCGAAGGTGTCCAGAAGTTGTTGAGGTAATACCCCCCTCCCCCTCCCCAATATGACTCAAGGTAAACCAGTCTCACCTATCAAAACCAGTGTGGGTTCAGTAGGTTTAGAGAGCGCTAGCTCGCTAGCTTTTCTTTACTTGCCTTCAACTTTGGCACTGAGGAAAGACGTCAGACGCCCTGCTGAGGAATAAAAGCTGCAGCATTTCAGACAAGACCAGTGAGGAAAGTTTGGGCGTGTTTTTTTTAATCAGCGTGACGATTTTAACAAGCTTGTCTCACGGTATTTCATCGCTAACAAACGGATAACTTTTAAAATAATGATATTTCCGGTGACCCTACAACAATATTTGAATCAGGTTAATTAGAAGTGTTTGACAATGCACATATAAACGCTCTGAGGAGGCTTCCGATTGACATTTATTTTCTGTAAGTTAACAGTTACTTCCTGCATGCATCGAACTCCTACATTTGAGCAGTTTAAGTTTTTCACAGCGGTTTGTTGTGCGGTGTAAAAGTTTTACATGATGGAGTCAACGTGCAGATTAGATTTTATACCAAACAAAGTTAAGTTCAGTTAAATCTACAGTCACAAGTATCGCCTAGAAACTGTTGCTGAACTCATTCAGCTTCTCTAAGGTCACAAACAACATCAGTATTACTCAAACGAAAAAGTACAAAAAAAATAAAATAAAAAATAAACACCTACTCCAGACGGCAAGCAGTAAAAGTACTACAGCACAATTACATATTAAAACAACCAGGAGGAAAAATACGAGTGTAAAAATTGCCTCAAAGTAATAAAAACAGAAAGAGACGTGGACGTCGGCTATTCGGTTCCTCCTGTCAGCATCGCAGGGGAACGTTACGCGCTCAGCCACTGACAGGGAGAGGATAGAGTCACGTGCATCAGGAGGCGCCGAGCGGCGACGCAGTCGGACGACAATCCTGAAAAAAAGAGCAAATGACAGAAATGAACGATCTGCAACTCTTGAATACAGGACGTTGTTCCAGGTTAATTTCTAATTCGACTTGTTTTTCCCGAAATTCAGAGATTCCATCCTCAACAGTGCATCTTTGTCGTATTATAACACACTTAGTACTATTTTGTTATCTGAAAAGCCATGTTAAATGGATCGACGTGCATTACCAACGAATTTACTTGTGGAACAGCACCTTGTACGCATGCTTTTCAAATCCCCGGCTGCCTCTGCCGTTACAGGAACGCTGTTTTAGGAAAGAGCAACACCAGTCTACCTCAGACCTATCCTCACCTTCAAAATGCGCCGCCCTTGCTTAATAAGCGTAGCGTGCAGGCGGTGGCGGAGGCAGCCGATCTGCGTAGGGGTCCCTTGCACGTGGAACTCCGTATGCAGAGCGATCATAGGAGTAGCCGTTACTGGCAGGGGGCACTGGTGTGGTAGGCGGTCTCCTAAGCGGACTTCGATCTCGGGCGTAGTATGAGGACGGAGGAGGTGGAGGAAGGGGCCGACGCTCATATGGGTCGAGCGACGAGTTCGGAAGACGGTCTCGGACGACGGCTGACGGGGGAGGGGGAGGAGGAGGCACGCCGGGACGCTGGTCGTCGTAGGTGGCCATGCCATACGGACGGGCTCGATACTTCTCATAGTAATCTACCACGCCATATCTGTCCCTCTCAGCATCGTAAGGGCGATCTGGATAAACTGCTCGTCTAGGGGGAGGGGGAGGCAGAGGAGGGGCAGGGTAACCTGGGGGTATGTGGCTAAGACGACCCCTCATGTAGCCAGGTGGAGGAGGCTCGGGCCACTCTCCTGGATAGCGTGGGGGCCAATAGCCACCCCTGTCTGGGGGAGGAGGGGGGTAATCATCCCGTTCTTCATGTCTGGGACGACTCTTGGAAATCTGGACATGGATGCGTTTGCCTACATTAAAAAATAAAAAGTAAAAACACAGGTTATGTGGGCTGGTTTATAATAAGGCAACACTTTAAGGTTTCTTCTTGACCTCCTTATAAATGTTGGTAATCTCTCTTACCTTGAAATTCTGTGTTGTCCAGTCCCTTGATGGCATCCATGGCCTCGTCAGAGTTGGACATGTGTACAAAAGCAAAATTCTTAACAACAGCACACTCTGTGACCGTGCCGTACTCCTCGAACAAAGCACGCAGCTCATCATCAGATCCTTTCTCTACATTTGCTACATGCAGTTTGACTGAGCCCTGGTTCTTTCCGTGACTGGCCTCCACGTTGATTGGCGTGCCATGCAGCTTGTAGAGGTGCAGATTCTTGATGGCTTTGGTGGCAGCCTTGCGGTCGTCCATGTGGACGAAGGCAAAGTTTTTGATGATGGCACATTCTGTCACAGTGCCATACTCGGTAAAGAGTGCCTTGATCTCATCCTCGTTTGTCGCTCTGGGCAGATTTCCCACGAAAATCTTCACCATGATTACAAATCTGTTTCGAGATAATGCAGAGTGTTAAGAGAGAGAAAAACATATAGTTACAATTTTTTTAGTACATACTATTGAAGAGTACGTTTGACCCTTTCTGAGTCTATAAAAACAGCAGCGTTGTTAACAGGCCCGCGCATAGTAAAAACCTAGAGTCGTTCACGGCGGCACAAGTACCAACAATTTAACAACTTTAAATCATTATTATCAATAAATCGTTTCTTTCATATCTGTATATGTCTACAAAAAGAACAAATGAGCAGAGTTTAAACGCCGCTCGTGTAGCCTGTTAGCCCCGGTTAGCCACGCTAACAGACAAAGCAGCGCAGTCGATATTCTCGCGCAACGAGGCTAGCGGGCGAACAAAGGAACCGAGGTTAACAGGGTACTCCACACATACCTATGCGCCACACAAGTGCATTTATATAAAGACGTAAATTTTCTATTTTCATTACCTTTTAGTCGGCGCTCACAAAAAGGAATTGAAGTCCCCTTCGAGAGGTTTCCTTTTGCTAACTTCCGGTTGTGTCTTGCCTGTGGCATACAAAAAGCCAGCTGCACCGCCCCCTCCGCCCGGGCGTGCGCAGTAATCTAAAGTCTTCGGGTAAAACAACAATTTTACAACTTTACAACTTTTATCCGCATTAAATGTTACATATTATACACCCAGTAGTCTACAATATATCTATTTTTCTACTTTGCATGTCTAATAAAAATAATAACAATATAAAAAAAACTAGCTATAGCACTGTGCTTTGTTATAAATACCCTACATTATCTTACGGTACACTTTTGTCCATGTTTTGTAAGTCACCCCGTTTCGTATTTATTAACCAGTAACATTTCAGAACTACATTTATATGGTGAAGAAAAGAGAGTTAAGTACGTTTTAAACGTACTTGGTTAATGTGTAACGGTCTATTTTACGAGGTTGCTTCTTCCCGTTATAGTTGTAAATACCGCAGGGTGGGAAGCAGTGTCTTTAGTTGAGTCTGTTTACAGTAACTGGTTGTGACACTTCTGATGACATTATTATTATTTTTCACTAACCCCAGCCACCCCAGTAATGAAGAGCGACTTTTCATTCTGAAATAAGTAGCTAAATTTTGACATACATAAAATTACATTCCTTAACAGATTACCCTGTTATACTGCGTTTAAAGAAACACATCTCATTTTGTATTTTAAAACATTGTTGCTTCTGAAAAAACCCTATAAGTAATTTGTTAAGACTGCCGAGATATGCAAAACATAAAAATTATCACTAGTTGATCAATCCTCTTGTAAAAAAATGTTGTTGTTTTTTTGGTTCATTTACTTTTTTTATTTTTTATTTTTTTTTACAAAACATCATTAATGTCCTCTGTTTCACATCTAATTGTTTCTTCTGTATGTTTGCATGTCTGTATTTTATTTCTCTGCTTTGTTTACATAAAAAGTATTGTAAATAATCATAATACACGGCTCCAAATGAAGTTTTAAAAGCGTTTCTGTCTACTCCGGGTTGCGTCATCATGGAATTTTCAGTGTTGTAATGCTACATTCAGGTGCTCGCGTTAAAAATCGCACAGTACAGCAAACCAGCGGAAAAGAATGTAAATTGTAACAAAGACTTCGGTGAATTATGTTGAATTAGTATTTTTCTTATTAGCATTTTGTTTCATTTTCTTTAATTTCACGTGGCAAACTGTTTGCATTGACTTCGCAATCAAACATACATAAATATTTCAGATCTGCGTAACGCCATTACTGTCCAGTCTCCTGATTTAACAGTGGACATACTTTTACTTTAATAACTGTACTGTGTATTGTAGTGTCTAATTCTTGGATGCTATGTTTTTCAGCTTTTGAATGAAAATTTGTATTTTTCTTTCTTTTATGTTGCATTCACAAAATTTAATTCAACCTGAGAGTAAAATTTCCGGATTTGCACTTGAAAGCAACACTGTTGGACCAACAGGAAAACTGGCTGAATAAAAGGCAACAGCTTGCAAAGCGCAGCAATCAGTCTTCCTGTTTTCGCAGCAGTAGCAGCACCGTTAGATTCTTCTAACTCAGTTTCTTTCTGTCCCGTGAATGGAATAAAAACCTCGTTCTTTAATTAAGAAAGTTTCACATTCAGGTAAGGCATCTAAAAAAACAATGTTTGTTGATTATATGCAATACGATTTAACCCTGCTTTACAGATAAGATGGTCTATTTTCACTGTATGACTAATTTTGTTGTTTGGTTTTTATTTTTTGTCCTTTCTTTAACTATCAGCTGTCTTCTTTTTTTCATCTGGAGTTATTGTTTCACAATGAATGTGTCTATGACGATGGAGACAGAGGAGGACCTCCTGACTTGCCTCCAAATCAAGCTTTACCATCCTCAGCAGAGCTGTAACGACTTTTATGATCGGCTTCCTCTGGGGACCAGAAGAAGACATGCTGCCGATGACCCTCTCAGGCTGGGCCGTGACGACCAGGCCTGTGCCTACGTCCTGCTTGATCCCCGGGTGTCCCGTAAGCAGCTGGCGCTCTACGCCTACCACATTCCCCAGAGCTCAGAGATGCTGTTTATCATCCAGAATCTGAGCCAGAGGGGGAAACTGTCTGTGAACACCTCAGCGCTGGGATACCTGGAGAGAATGGATCTGCCAGACAAAGCTCTGATCCGGTTCGGCGAGTATGAGATCCTGATCATCCGCGAGTCTGGTGAGGCCATGGCCAACTTTGAGGTAGAGTTTGAGGTGCTGGCAGTACCTCCTTCCAGAGAGACATCCACGTCTCTCTGGAAGGAGCAGACATCCATGTCTCTTCCTCCAGTCATGGAGACATGCTCAGATAGTAGGATTAGTTTGTCACCCAAAGATAGCTCCTTTGGCCCCCAGGAGAGTGATGAGACTCTCCCTTGTTATTCATAACCAACCATTACTGCTTATTCACGTGTGACTTTTTTTGTTGTTATTTACTCGACTTAATGCTCAGTGCATTTATTACATTAGACAAGAAATCCCTCTTTGTATATGTGAAATCAATATTTTGCACCCTTTTCGTATCCTGTCTACATAAGCTGCATTGTTAATTTTGCAAATACTGTTAAAGTGCAAAGTTTGAAAGTTATGACTGAGAAATAAACAGTTTATCTGGAATACAGTTGTCTGCATGTTGATTATTTTGTTTTTGTTTTTTGGTGGAACCCTTTACTCTAAGGCAATCATTAATCAAAGAATGAAAAAAGTGTGGCTTTGCATTGAAGACAGAAACAGGTTTTTCTAGAAATCATTGAGATGAAGCGGTAACCTTTCAAGCCTGTAGAAATATGAGATCTCCACACAACCATGGCAGCTTAGGGGAAAACACAGCACTATTCTAGAAACAACACATGTAAGAGCCAATTAAAGGTTAATTTTATTGGTACTGGTAAAATGATTAGAGGAGAAATATACATGTTTGATGTTAAGAATATAATTCTAGTTGATTTTAAAATACTGTTTGTTAAATGTATAGAATATAGAAGTGCAACATTCTAATGCGCTTTTTAGTATTTTGGGCTTCCGGCACACTGTAATTACGTAGTTGGGGAGTCGGATAAGCTGGAGGCAACACAGTTTTTGAACGAGTCTTGCCATGTAAATTAAAAGTTTCAATAAACATATTTTTTGCAAGAAAAGTACTTGGACTAGCTCGCGTTTCAAATGCATGTTGCCGGACTGACTCCTAAAGGTGGAACAGAAGAGTGAAATAGAGACGGAGTGCCGCCACTACAACACACATTTATAGAGTTGAAAAAAGGCATTCCTAGTCTGGAATGTGGTCACTGTCGCTGCCATGCAGGCGGTAGTTGTACGAGTTTCACATACTCTAAATGATATCTAGCAATGTATTTTTGTGCTCTGTGGAGGACGTAATTGTGTGAGACCACTTCTTAAAACATCATTTATGCAATCTATACGAGTCCTATATACTGTCAGGAGAAATCAGTTGAGCAGAATGAATAGATTTCTTCTTCCCCCTGTTGATTTATTTAATTACTGTTCTAAAAGTACATTTAACTGTATCTCTCCTGTCTTTATCAAGTGAGTTCAAATTATTCAGAAATGGTGAAAATGGTTTTTCACCATGAAACATGAAAACAGGAAAAAATCTGCCCACAACTACCAAGACAGCTGGTCCTCTAATTATGTCAAACAGAAAAGATGCATCCAAGTTTCAGAGAAACGTAAAGGTCAGAGCACACAAACCAGAGGGATGTCCTCAACTACGAAGATAGCATTAGGCATGAAAACATTGTGTATGTGGATAACCTCAGATCTGAATTTACAGGTTTCTGGTTGTAGCTATGAATCGAGGCAGATTCTTCAAGATTAGGCAGCCCATCAAAGTAACGATCTTGATATCTCTGAAAGAACGTCCTCTGGGAGGTGAGAACTCTCTCAAACAGTGCTGTCATGGAAAGACGATTCCCTTCATTGGCTGGTGTCCTGTATGGCAACTAAGAAACCAAATCCCACAACTTCAAAGCCTTAGCTTCCATAATGGACTTTGGGTGTTGTTATTCTGCCCCTTTCAAGTTCCTCAAACCCTGGCCTGAACTTTCACCTTCCAGCTCTAATGTCTGTCCCCCTTCAACAGTTTGAGGAAAATGCTTCACTCAGCACTCTGTCATACCAGCTATGATCATGGAAGTGCCACTGGTGACATGACCTAACCAGTTTTCAGTATTCCAATATGTTTCATTGATCTGTTGTAATTCACGTGAAATAAACTAAAAATTTAACTTTGCCATAAATCCACATAAAAATGAGACAAAATATAATTCTGTGATCAAATAAGACTTGATGTCCACTACAAAAGACTGAAGATAAAGAATAACAAGTAAAGAAATAACAATTCAAAATCTAAGTATTAAAAAAAAAAATTCTTCTTGGATGAGCGCACACGATTTCCAAGTATTTGTTTGATTTAGGGGAAAGTGACTTAGGGACTAGAGGAAATGATACTTCGCTCTTTAGCAGATCCAATGAACTCACTTCCAGTTTCACTGTTCATTGATTAGGCAACTATAGTATCCATCTATGCATTCTGCCCCTCACTCAGTGGAAACATCTGTTTAAAACCTGGATTCAACACTCCTCTGCTTTAACTGTCTGGTTTCTCACAAATAACATCATGTTAGTGAGTGCTGAATAAGCACAGCTGTGGAATTGTGCAAATAAAATCACACTGACTCATTGTGCTTTAGGTTTTTGGGGAGGGAGTATGTGATGACTGTATGTTTTAATGCTGCAGGCAGTTCCACACCCCTCTGGTGAAGATAACACTTTGTAGCTCAAAAACTACACTTTTGCACTCGGCCTGAAACCAAAGCAGCATCAGTCTAAGTCAGTTTATATGCTGAAGTCTGACTTTTATAGATGCTTTGTGCTCAAATCAATCAACCACTTGTAATTAATGATATGTGACATTTAAAGATCTCATAATAACGCCCCAAAAGAACACATTGCTGTCACATAGCTGGGTTCTTGTGGTTCCTGGGATATTTAAAAGTAGAATTGAAGGAAGAGCCTTCTGGTTTAAGATCCCTTTTCTGTGAAACCAACTCTCAGTTTAGATTCAGGGGAAGATACCCTCTCTACTTTTAAGATTAGGCTTAAAACTTTCCTTTTTTATAAAGTTCTTCCTCTCCTCATCTCCAGCCAGACATCTCAGATGGCCCCCGTCCCTGAGCCTGGTTCTGCTGGAGATTTCTTCCTGTTAAAGGGAAAGTTTTTCCTTCCCACCGTCACTAAGTGGTTGTTTGATTGTTGGGGTTTTCTCCATGTTATTGTAGACCTTACAATATAAAGCTCCTTGAGGCAACCGCTGTTGTGATTTGGCATAAATATATAGTCATCTGACAATTTATTAGATATACCTTACTAGTATGAGTTTTGCCTTCAGAACCATAATTCTTTATGGCATAGATTCAGACATTTTGGTCCATATTGACATACCGATAGCATCACACAGTTGCTGCAAATGTATGTTGTAAAAATCCGGTTCCACCACATTCCAACGGTGTCCTTATAGACTGAGACCTGATGACTGACAACCACTGGAGCACAGCAAACTCACTGTCACGTTCAAGAAACCAGTTTGAGATAATCTGAGCTTTGAGGCATGAAATGTTATCCTGCTACAAGCAGCCATCAGAAGATGGCTACTACCATAAATGGATGGTCAACAATACTTGGGCAGCTGTGGCATATAAGCAATTCTCACTTGGTACTCAAGGGCCCAAAGTGTGCCAAGAAATATTCTCCACATGCTCGCAGCATCAGAAGCAGCATGAACCTTTGACATGAGGCAGGGTGGATCCACACTTTCATGATGTTTACACCAATATTTGGTTACAGCAGAAATTAAGAATTATCAGACTAGCCAACATTTTTCCAGTCTTTTATCGTCATACTTTGGTGAGCCTGTGCAAAATGCAGCCCGAGCTTCCTGTTATGACCCCTGGTGTGGTCTTCTGCTACTGTGGCCCATCTGCTTTATAGTTCAACATGTTGAGAATTCAGAGATTCTCTTCTGCATACTTTAATTCTCGTCTGACACTGGACACCAACAAAAATATTTATTTATAATACAAAGAACTGGGTTTTTGTTTTTTTAATGTCTTACACCCTAGAGATAGTTGCCTGGAAAAAGGTTTTGTTTTAAATCCCAGTAGATCAGAACAACCCATGCTAGCAGGCTGTGTTAACCAGTTCTACATGCGTAAATGCATTGAGTCGCTACCATGTGATTGGCTGCTTAGGAGCAGTTGAATTTATGCAACTTAAAAAAAGATAATTAAAAACTTCACTATCATATAACCCTAACGTACTGTATGATGTATGATGCTAACTTTTAAAAATAGAAATAAAGAAATCAAAACATTTTCAAATGTAAATTGTTTATTTCATAATAGCTAAAATTCAAAAGGTAGAAAATGGGAGTTAAAAAAAAAAAGACAAAAAGTAGGTCCTTGTAGTCAATTGCAACATACAATAACTTTCAATTACATTTAAAAGAGGGAAATAGGAAAACCACTTAGTTGTCGTATTTCCCTCTTTCCCACATTTTTTTTTTTACCCTCCAATCAAAGCAGAGATGTAGCGACACAGCCGTCCCATCGCCCATGATGTTCACTCCAACTCATCAACCAATCATTCAAACTTTCAGTGAGGGACAAAAATCCATACCCTGTAAGAGCAGACACTTTAAACAAGGTTCACAAATTGAACTGATCAAAGAAGAGTCCCTTTACCTTAAACTGCATTCTAACCAGGTCCTTCCCAGCTTGTAATCCCCTTTGAATTCACTTCTAGACCCGGAGCAAGTGCCAGAGGAAAGACATGTCTGTGAACAAAGACACAGATTCAAAGACTCCATAACAAGCCTTCAATCTACATGAATCAATTCTAACAAAGAGAGACAGTGTTGCTAAAATGTTATTAAGTAAAATGTTATTTATATGGCACCTTTTAAGATTAATATTAAAGTGCTTTGAAACAAAATACCACAGCATTTTTTTAAAAGTTATTATCATTATTGTAAGTGCCAGGGTTTGTTTGTTTTTTTACTTTCAAAACTGCAACAGCAGAAAAAGTATGAATCCAAGAAGACAAAGTGTGATCATTTATTGCAATACCACAGTTTAAGCAGCATGTACCTGTTTTAATCTGGGTGCTGGACATCTTCTGAGGACTTACCATGAGCTGGCATCTCCTGCACTGAATCTAACAACCTATAAAGAGCACACAGGCTAAGAATATCACACGCGCATTTCATGTGTTACATATATTAATTTAGAAATAGTAGAAAAATGACTAAAATGTATGAAATGAAGGATGATACAAATAAATAAACTTTGGACAGAAGCATGGGGCCATTGATGAAAAACCCAAGGTAGGCAATGGGAGATGACTGACGAAATGTGACTTCAAAACACGGAGAAGCCGGTGTACACAGCTTTAAAAAAGTCTTTGTGTAGCCACAGAGTGGAACGGAAGTTTAAGTTGCCTATTTTTTTGCGACTTTTGGGAGTGGACATTTCCGTACTTCATTAACTGCGCTGGATTTGAGCTTTAAAGTTAAATCAACTTTTGGTTTCTTTTTGCAGTCTAACCTGGCAAGACTTCAAGAAGGCAGTGGTAAGTCTCGGGTGTGTCACAAAAAGGGGGGAGAGGGGCAGGGGGTTAATAAGCATTATAGTTTTTCACACTTTACATGGAAAACCAGTCTGGCAGGTTTTCTAGTAGTGAGCTGAGGATTAAAAAAATAAATAAACACCTACCATGTGTCATGCTGATAATATCAGGACTGAAGAGTGAAACTGAAAGTGTTTCAAGAGTAAAGAAAGCTAAATCTTATCTGACGAATTGGTTTTCGTCCTAAGAGGCCAACGCAACGAGGAATAATTTCACAGTTAAAATGTTTTTTTTTTGTTTTATTCATTTATTAAAAAGCTTTCAAAAAAAGCAGTCTGTAAAGTAAATAAAAATCATACATAAATGGTGGCTAAGGAGTCTACTGTCGCATGAAAAGAACACAAAGTGTAAAAAGAACAAAACCACACTGAAACTTCATGCTAACATGTGTCGCAAATCTTAAAGATTGCTGTACAACCTCCAACAGCAGGTGTTGTATTTAAGAACTACTATGCTGAAATTTCTTTAAAACTTGGATCAATAAGCATTTTGTAATCAACCAACAATCTTAAAATAAACAATTTTTGCTTACAAAGCCTACACGTATTTGTATCTAAATGAATCCCTTGTTCTAAAAAGAAGAAATAGGTCACAGTTTCCCAGATTACATTTTCCACTTAGAAAAATTGAAAAGCAGAGTGTCCAGTTTTGGTCACACTGGAAGTCCAAGCACCTATTCTGCAAAACATTTTGAAAGCTTTTAACAGGAAAACAAAGAGAGGAGGAGAAAAAGGCATGATCAGCTCAGAAGAACTGCAGACAAAGAAATCGTATATTTTTTAAATACGGGGCTGTCCGCAATACAGTATCTTCCAGTAAGTCTCAGCAAACGCAACGCAATCCGCCATAGACATGGGAGGGGGGAGGGGTGCGTATAGCGCCACGTGCATCAGCAGACGACGACGATCTTGTCATATTCTAAACCTGGAAAAAGAGCACACCACACATGTCAAGGAGCGCGTTTTACTTAGGATTCGCGCAACACTGATCTGAGAAGTTCAAGCAATAATATTTTAGGATTCTAGCAGCACCGTTTAAATTCCTTTATTATTAACCTGAAGGAAATTTTGAGTTTTGGCTGATGGTTTAAAGCGTGATTCTACCTCAATTAACGGATTCAGCTCTCATGTCTATTATAACTTTTGTTTCCGTGTCATTTCTGCTTGTTATCAATGTGATTAATGAGTTCATGAAGCATCCACTCTTTGTTCTCACCTTGTATTACACTCGAGGAGTCTTAATAGCCTGCATAGCGAGGCGGCGGCGGTGGTGGTGGCGGAGGCGGCACTCTCGCCGAGTAGGCTTCCCGGGGACGGGGAACTGCGTACATTGGCGCCCTTGACATCGGAGACAATCGAGAACGCTCGTAGGAGTAACCATTACCAGCTGCAGGAGCAGGCGGAGGGGGGGCTCTTCTGATAGGGCTTCGATCCCTCGCCATGTAACCTGCAGGAGCGGGCAGTGGACGCCGCTCATACGGATCAAGAGAGCCCATTCCGAGACGCTCCCTAACCAATGCAGAGGGAGGAGGGGGTGGAGGGGGGATGGCACTGGGACGCCTGTCATCGAAGTTCGGGGCGTAAGGACGGGCTCTGTATTTCTCATAGAAATCGACCACCCCATAAGGTTCTCGATCGCCATAGCCACGATCAGGATACGCTGCTCGTCTCGGAGGAGGGGGAGGTGGCGGGGGCGGAGGAGGAGGAGGGTAAGCGGACATGCGGCCTCTGTAGGGAGGCTCGGGTCTCTCCCCTGGAAAGGGAGGAGGAAAATAGCCTCCTCTCACAGGCGGAGGTGGATACTCCTCCTCCTCTGGTTCCCCTCTCGGTCTGCTTTTTGATATTTGAACGTGTATGCGTTTCCCTGCGAGAGAGAAAAACATTGTCCCTCAAATCTAAAAAGTAAGGAAGCCCTGAAAAACCCCTTATAGACCCAAACATTTACGCTTACCTTGAAACTCTGTATTATCCAGGCCCTGCAAGGCATCCATAGCCTCGTCAGAATTAGGCATATGCACAAAGGCAAAGTTTTTGACGATGGAGCACTCCGTGACATTGCCATACTCCAAAAACAGGTCACGGAGCTCTTTGTCAAAGCCCTTCTCCACATTGGCCACGTGAAGCTTCACGGGGCCCTGGTTCTTGCTTCTGCTTGGCTCTACGTTGATGGGTCTGCCATTCAGCTTATGAAGATGCAGTTCACGGATTGCTTTGGTGGCAGATTTGCGGTCTTCCATGTGAACAAAAGCATAGTTTTTGTACTTGGCACATTCTGTTACTGTGCCGTACTGAGTAAACAGAGCTTCAATCTCATCCTTCTCAGTGTTCTGAGAGAGGTTACCGATAAAGATCTTTACCATTGTTGCTCCAGTGTAGTACCTACAAAAGGTAAACACAGGATGTGTCATCAGAATCCACAATAGAATAAAATAAGCCTCTGTCCTGATCTCCAACACAGTACCGTTTACTGAAGAGTTTGGGTGGGTGTTTTTGCTTTTTAGGAATCAGAAGTAACAAAACAAATGGGTTGATGATTAATGTGGCAGAACACCTTAAAGGGTGTTAACACTAGTCTTGAGAAGGATATATGTACGTCACTTTTCCAATGCAAATAAAGACGGTGTCGCTCGTCTACAACAGGTAGAAAACTAACATGACATACACATGTTCTGTAAGTGCTGCCACTCACAACAGCAGAGGGCGGAGACAAAAGGCAGCAGTAAGCTAGACAGCTTCCAACAGCCTTCTGTGTGTAAAGAAAATTCTGCTTCATTCAGTAAATCATCAGACAGTGCCCCTCAGTGACAATAAACCCTGTTTGTTTGCTTTGTTTCAACTTTCTTACACTTCACCCTGATTCACTGCATACGCAACAAAACAAGGAACCACAAGTTATTCTGGCTTGACAAGACCAACAAGCAGAGCGCCTGCTCCAAAAAAAAAAAAAAAAAAAAAAAAAAAGCAACTAATATTTGGTGTTCCAGTATGAGGGATTAACTCATATATATGTTTATTAAGACTTTCATAAATACACAAATAGAGAGAAAGAAATAGAATAACTCAAATGCTGCCTTGTTGACTGCATTTTTTACCCAGACTATGATTTTTTTCCCCCAATTTACACCAAGCAACTGTGTTTGCAAGGCATAGAAGAAAAGGGTGTCTGTCAGAAAAAAACCCCACGTCCACGTGATGTCACATCAAGTGACGATGAGTCGTGCAGGGACCCTGTTATTGAATTTTGCTGACTGCAGTCAAGTGAGCCCTCACATGCGAAGAGACAGTCAAGCAAGCTGCACCACCAGCCGTACCTACAATGTTGTTGCACTTTTCTTATACATATTACGGTACGGGTGCCGACTGGCTTATATACACAAGAGTCTAATCAAGAGTTTTGAAATATTTGCAATTTTCTCACTATACTGTACATTTCTATTCAACTTGATCTTATCCCCAATTTAATAAAATTGCAAAACGGTATTTTTGATATTGTGTATTTTTTTTTTTAGCATTTATTACAGGAAAACTATTACAGATGATGCAAATATTTCACTGGATTCTTACTCTGGATCACCCTCACTCTTCCTCTTCTGCCTCACAGCTCTCTGAATTGTACGGTTTCTGAGAAATTTCTGTACTGTACTTTGAATAATTTCATTTTTTAGCTGATAATACAGGGAACCCGTATGAGGTGACACAAATATTTCACTGGATTCTAACCCTAGGTCACCCTGACTCTTCCTCCTAATGAACTGTACGGTTTGAAAGAAAACTAAACATAAACAGATACCATATTGAAAAGTTAGTGTACACTTTTATAGAGAGAACACTGGGAATGATTTCCTGAAGTGTTCTTCAGGGCTGAAATGTTGGATCAGTTAGAAGGAGCTCTGCTGCTTCACAAGGGTGAAATGGAGCAAGTGTAATGGATTGTCCATGATGGAGAGCAGTTTTTTCAGTGACCTATGTCATCCAGTCTAGTCTGTCATTCAGGTGAACCCCATAATACCTGTAGCTGTCCAATGTTTTGACCTCCACAACCATGTCGTCGATGGGCATAGTCCCAGTTTTTTCCTTCAGAAGTCAGCCAGCATCTTTTTTGTCTTACTGACATTCAGATGGAAGAGGTGATTTCATGCAGACCACTCAAAAAAGTTCCTCACCAGATTCCTGTGCTCCGATTTCTGCCCACCCTCAGTACACCCAACCAATACAGTGTTGTCAGTGTCAACCCTCTTCAGTTTGCTTACCAGCCTTGTGGGAGTGGAGCAACAGGTGCAACCGGTAGATAACTCTGACAACACTGCACTGTTACAGAATTTGTACTTTTTGTTGTTGTTATTTTCAATGTGTAGTGTAAGAATTATAATTTATGATTAGCTAATATTTCAAAGCTAGAAGTGGAATGAGTTGTGAAATAGTGAAAAATGAATAAGAAGACTTGTGTTTCTAAGCCTGTCGGCACCTGTACCGTAATATCCGTAAGAAAAGTGCAACAACATCGTAGGCGCGGCTGACTGTGCGGCTAGCTTGACTGTCACTTCGCATGTGAGGCTCACTTGACCGCGGTCCTAAACAAGCGCACGAGCTCATACTGACTTTCGGTTCCTTGCTGGTCCCACCCTCCACACAGGTCGTTGCTGTACATGTTTAAAAGCGAGGTGGGGCAGAATAAAGGCGCGGTTCATAGTGGTTTTACAAAAAGGGAGCTTAGAGAAAGCTTTCTGGGTCCCAATAGTGAATGTACAACGTCATTATGAGGAAATAGAAAGCTTGTAATGGAGTCGAGCGAGGAGGGCCACCACAGTAAAGCGATGACTCCATTTATCGTCATCGCCCATATTTAGCTTTCATTGCATTCGTATTTAAAATTAGCCACCAGCGTTAGCCTAAAGCGGTCAAATTCGGGGGACTTCAGCAAAACCTAAGTTCAGTAAGTTTCGTGTTTGCACTTCCTGGCTGTTAAGCTGCTAGCCAGGTTGCTGTTAGCAAGCTAATATTCGTTACCGACACTCACGCGAACGCGAACTGGCTAGCAAAATAAAAAATAACTTTAACAACTGAAAATGTCTGACGTTGCAATTGTGAGTCTGTAAAAGTAAAATGATGACACCTTAGGAAAAGGACAGGAGAACAACACCAAAAACTACCATACTCACTGATTGTGAACTGTGCAACAGCGAGGTCGAAACTCCAAAGATGAGTAGTAGATATCTGCTGGCGGTAGAAGCGCACGTAAGAATCTGATTGGTGGGAAGGTGTGTCTCTCAATAAGTCCGGGCTGCCATTGGGTGACGGGTTTAGTTTTATTCTGAAAGCGCTTCCGCTGCACTAGAGTGACGGGGCGTAGCGCGAACGAGTGTTTTGTAACGAGCGCCTTTAGCTTGTCGAAAACCGAAACCAAGTTTCTGTTTTCTATATCTAAATCGGACACTAAAAATACCCTAAAAATAAATGCTTAAAAAAAGACGGCCTTAACCTCTCGTTGTATTGCTCACAGTAAACGCAGTGAGTGAATAGTGACAACTTATAGAACTTATTTCTAAGTTAAAAGTTTAATATATGAGAGTAAAAATGTCGTAAACTGCGCAGAATCGATGTCTCACAACCCGACATAAGTGAGCAGCAAAGGAGAACAACAAGTACGCAAAATAAGGCGCTGCTCTTGTTTTTCATGTCTTCTCTAACACCGAACCTGTGTTTGCTTTACCTTCACAGTTCATGTGACTGCTGCACGTCAAATTATGGAAATTGGAAATTCTTGGTGTCACTAACCGGCTTAGATAATAACCACTGGGTCAGTCTGAAACTTGTGTTATAATACTCAATGAAACTTCCTTCAAATTTAAAGCTGAATATTTTTTTTCTCCTTAGCTAAGTATCATTAACTCACATCATTATCTCTTATCAGTAGCAAGTATTTGAAGGGCATGTTGATAACATCTTAAAATCTAAATAATAACAACATTAAGATCATATGATCTTGTGTAATTTAGCTTTTTTTTTTTTAACACAGTATATAAAATTATAGAATTATTCAAATTGCCATCTGTGTACAAAAAGCAATTACTAATGTAGCTAGATCTTTTTACATGAGGTTGCAGTGCATTATTAAACATTACTTATTTAGCATCAGCATTAGATTATTAGAATGACATATTCTTATGAGTGAAACTAAGACTGTTTTTCATCATTGAACCACTGCTTTACTTTTGCTAAAATGCCCCTTAAAAACTTACAACTTAAGACATTTATTTAGCAGTTAGTCTGCAAATGTGACATAACAGTAAACTTCCAGTAGAGGGAGACGCAGACAGAAAAACGCAAAGGAGTTGACTCATCATTACTTAGGGTAACTAATCAGGTGACACCCCAGTTTTGATAAAATCACTTCTTTATCTAACAAGGAGGAAACCTGCTGAGGGCAAGCTGTTGTGAATGTGTGTCTCAAGCCATAAAACCTTTTTATGTAAGATGTCATGCACAGTAGCACCAGTTGCCTTGAAGAAATAGGCTGATGGTAAATAAAAGGATGTTATACTACTGGCCATATATATCAATATATTTTTCCCAGTGTGTGAGTACTGCATGAATTTCCTTTTGTTTTACCTTTACTTATGTAGCCTACATTGTTATCATCTACTCATACTAATGTTTGAGGTGCATTTATATTTATCACTCTTTAACATCTACACATTATAATGTCCCCCAACAGAATGTTACAAAAGAGCCAATGTCCAGTCTCAAATCCTGGATTATACTGGACACTAATTTGGCGAAACTCTGGGTATAATATACTAATATCCTTACCTGCTGAATAAAGTCTTTCATTTCCCCCCCAAAAAAATCCTTTTTGTATCCACCATCAGATTTATGTATGTACGTAAAGTCAAACTCTGCAAACACAACCATGAAAGGATGTTTCTCCACCACCCTGTCTCTAAAAGCTTGTGACTTCTATCAGTTTTAATGCAGAAGCTGCTGTCTATCAAAGAAAGCAGCCATATTCTTGTATTATAGTACATTTCTCTCTTCTTGGTTTATTTCAAGCACTTTTAATCACACATTTGTCTCTTTTTGCTTTGAAATTTGATCAGCTGCGTTTTCATTTATAGCGATCTGCACTCATCCTTAAGATGGGCTGACCCGGTCACTAAAGAGGTGATGACTCACCATTTGTACGGGCAAATAGAAACTATGTTGCTGTAAATACCCCGCTGAATCACTACTGTGTAAAAGTACACGTTTTAAAGAGACATTTGATCAGATAGAGGGTGGGGTCTCATATCTGTATTAGACATTTAAAGTATTTTACTTTAATTATTCCATATCACAATAAGTCACCTTAACATGCTTTATATTGTAAAATAAAAAACTTAAAATATTACAGCAGACCACCCACTATGAGCAAGCACTTGGTGACAGTGGGGAGAAAAAACAAAAAACAAACTTTTTAACAGGAAGACGCCTGCAGGAGAAGACCAGGCTCAGAGAGGGTTGACTATCTGCCATGAACGGTTGGTAGAGTTGAACAAAGGTCTTAAATCCCTTTAAAAATCTGTTCTTTCAGGTGCAAAAATGGTTCTTTGAAAGATTTTCCTCACATCTAATTAAACCTCACTATGCTCATTTACTGAAAAACTTTTAATGAAAAAGAGGGTAGGAGGGGGGGGTGTGAGATAATGGCCAACCAAATACTGGAAATAACAGACGATGCTTCTTTAAATTCAAAATAGGCTTGCTTAAAATAGCCTGGGACAAATTTAACACTGCAGTAGGAACAGTTATATCATCCATAATTTTTCTTTTTACAACTCAGAAGACACCATTGTGATCGTCCCCTAATTATTACACTGAAGTACACTCGCATCAACATAACATCCTAATCTAATGTGGTTTGTTTCGTATATGTTAAAAAGAAAAAAAAATGTATACCAAACAATGAAAAGTCCTTTATTGCCATCAGAACATGAGTGAGAAAACCAGAGACAAAATCTGACAGAGTGAGGAGTCGACTGTACAACCAGCATCCACGCAGACGCACGTGCGCGCACGCACACACACACGCAGCAGTCTTTCAACAGGACGCGAGGGATACAGATACATTAGGGAATACAGTACTCACACAATGAGGTATAAAGGTAAACACAAACATACCACGCAAGGCTTCATCCTCCACTCGCACACATGCAACTGAACCAAGGTACAAATACTCAAGTGTTCGATCATCCTCTAAAAACACAACATACAGGTGAGCAGAAATGTAAAACAGCAGCATCTGGGTCATCTTGAGTCAACCACACTCCCATTCGTCTGTCTCTCAAAACCTTTGGTCATGTGGATGCTTGCTTGTCATGCACAATGTCGCCCTTTGTAATTTCACAATTTAACACTTTTGAAACTCTGAAAACTTGTAAGTAAAAGGAACCGGTCCCTTCCTGACTCGTACCCGCCAACAGAGTGTGTGTGGGGGGTTGGGGGTCTGGGCAGATATATAAGTATTGGAGGGGGAGAGAGAAAAAAAACAGAAAAATCAGTCACAAATAGTTCTTTTTCCTCTCTTCATGGTAGAGTTTCTACGTTAGTTGGACATTCAGTGTGTACATTAGCAGCAATTCTAGTGAATGAAACAATGGCTTTGTAAGTCAGATTAACAACACCCCTTTTTTCCTCATGCACAGGACAGGCACCACCTACTACTCGAATGGCCATGCAAGTTAGAAAAATAGACTGCAAACTCACAAGACAAGAGAAATCAAAGTTCATCTCCACAGAAGAGGTTGATTTCACTTCAGTTTTTTATTTCATATTTTCTACGATGTGGAAAGAGCAACAAAAAGAACTTGAGAGCGACAACCAAGACAACAGTAACAACATGAGCAGAGAGCCGCTGAGGTTTTCGAGTCCGTCTCTTACTCCGTATGCCGAAAACAAAGAAAACAAATAAAAAATTACCCCAAACCGCCAGGTACAAAAGACGGACAACCTCGCTCGCTCAGAGTTTTTGGGTCCTCTACTTTTGCACTACGCGGGCAACCACGCCGACCTGGTGTGTGTGTACCTGTAAATGTGGGCCTGTGTGTCGTGTGGCTCTCATGTCATTTTAAGCTGTCCCGTTCCCACAGTCTGCAGTCTCCAGGCTCTCCCCACCCCTTCCCACGTCACTAGCAGCACCCGTCCCAGAAAAGGTGGTCGCGCTCCCTCCCCCCTTTCGTGTGCGTCTGGAGCTGTGCACTGCAGTGGTTTTAATCAAGACACTAAGTGTGGCTGGAAGCTAGCGCCGCCGCCCCTCTGACACAGAAAGAGGCACGGTGTAGTTCTCTCTAAGTCGAAATCTTAACAGTTCAAGTGTGCGGTCGGTCTGGTCTCAGCCCATCCTGTTTGCGGGGCTGCACCGGGGTGCCGGCCCTGGAACAATTCCAAGGACCTGAAACAGGCGAGAGGAGGAAGAGACGCATGCCGTGACAACGCCCCTCGGGGCTACGTTAGGTTTTCCCCACGTCATCCGCTCTCAGTTTAAAATTTTTGTTGTTGCCAAATGTCTCAACTGTTCACACACAGACAGACACACGCGCCGACCCCGCTCCTCTTCCATTCCCCCACACTTACCTCCCCTAACGCGTCCGTTCTACGCGGAATGAGAACAAGCGCCTTGAATTTCGCGTTTGGCACCAGATTGAATTTTCCTCACATCGGCCCACGCCATCTGTTTCTGCATCCTCTTTTTTTTGTTTTTCCTCATCACTCCCTCACAGATCTGTTCTCTCCTTCAAACCAAAAACAGAAAAAAAAAAAAAAAAAAAAACCTGGAAGAAGAACTCATTTTCTTCCCCTCAAAAACAAACTTAATGGAAAAAAAAAAAAAAAACTCAAGTTTTTTTTGTTTTTTTGTTTTATGTGTTTATATATATATATTTGTTTTTCAAATTCAAGGCACAATGTCTATCTGTATTCCAATCCGTCTTCACTCCCAGGTTCAGTGTGCGAACATGGCGTCACATGAGCCGGACTGTCTGCTCATACAGCTTTACATCTCTCCTGTGTGCACTTTAAACACCGTTATAAAGAGATGCGTCTGTTTTGGTTGAGAGAGCGACCGCCGAGTCGAAACCAGTGATAAACAATGAACAAAATTAACATTAACAGAAATAAAGACAAACAGTTCAAAACAAAAAACAAACAACAACAACAACAACAAAAAAAAAAAAAACGTCTCGTCCTGTTTCTCGTGTTTCAGTATTTTTAAAAATCAAGTCATATCCACCAGCTCTTTTTTGGCAAGCTAGTTGTTTTTTTCCTCTTTTTTTTCTTTTAAATAAGCACTAAGTACTGATAGATAGGATAGCATACACCGTTAACGTGTGGTTTTAAGTAGATGCGTTTGTCGTTTTTTTGTACTTTTTCACTCTCGTAGTATGAACTCAGGTATTTTGTCAGGTACTTTTTCACTCATCTGTTTAAGGTTTAAGTTAATGCAAGCAGGGACAGAGTTTGCCATGGAGTCTTGCTCTAGACTTGGGTTCGCAAGGGTTCGCTCGTCTCTTTATGAGACCCCGTTGACCAAGGTCAGGGTCTCGCTGGGCGAGGTCAATCCTTTGCTGGGGGAACGCTTCGAGGGCGTTCGCTCTTCCTTCTTGGCGGTGGTGCCGTTCTCCTGTGGGTGAAAAACGTAGATCAAAGTGAGAATTGTCACTGAGCTAAAGCTGAGATCACTGCCTTGTTTACCACAGAATTAGATCATTTTTCTGCAAGCAGGAGGGGAACACGGTGTAACTATGCTTTTTTAAGTACATAATAGCTGCCCTCACCCTGAGTGCTTCATCTCATGAACAAGCTAAAACTGCAGTAGCCCTTGTTCTGCTCTGCTGCCTTGGTGAACGTAGCGTTAAGAAAGAAAGGTGATAACCAATGCTGTGAGAGATTATCTCTGAGGGGCGTTTTAGTTTCTGTCATGGCAGCAAAAGCAAAGATAGCCTGGCTAAGTTCAGCCTGCTCTGTGAGAGGAACTGTCCTCTGGTGAATCAATCACCTCATTCACTTAGAATGAACGCAAATGACAAAATGAACTTCAAAATGTAGCCGATATATAACCGAAACATCGGGGGTGGGGGGGGATAGTGTCTGTGCATATGTCAGCTTGTACCTTGGGCTCAGGGGCAGCGTGGTTTTCCTTCTGGGGCAGGTTCTGTCTGCTCTGGGACTCGGCGCGGGATATGTAGTCAGCAACAGTCACTGGAAACATTGAAGTCTGTTAGCTAGAACAGCAGCTGGGGTGTGTTCATTCTGAAAGTGGAAAGTAAAATAGCTAAACTAGTAAAAGGACAGCAACTCACCACTTTCTGGCTGTCTGTCACGGCTGGTTGAACCTCCCTCTGGGCGGTTGCCACGGTTACGGCGGCGGCGGCTTCGGTTGCGGCGCTGAGGCCGGGCTTCTTCATCTAACAGTCAAATTAGAAAATGTAGATCATCTCCCTCCAAAAGTTTCGGATTTCTGCTCGACTAACCACGAACGCACGGCAACAAGTTTCAACAAGGAGAACGCACCACCGCAACTCTCACCTAGTCCGTTCTCACTCGGGCCGGCCTGGCTGTCCGACTCTGCAGCTGCGTCCATGACACTGGGCTCCTGGTCGTTCCGGCGGCGGCGGGATCGTCTGCGGCGGTCTCCCATGCCTTCACTGATGTCTGCGTCAGCCAGCTCTCCTTCACCCTCCAGCAGGGAGTATGGATTACTGTCTGGGTCCTTCAGTACTGTTCAGGTGACAAAACAATAGTTTAACACTTGTGTATCATTTCTTCCATTTAATGAGTGCAGTTTTAACATAACGACCTGCAGTAAACCTTTTCTGACTGAAGGATGAAGCTTAGAGGTTTTTCAGGTTTTTCCTCTTCACTTCATTAAGAGGACCACACCTTTCAGGCTCAATTACAAAAAACTGCTTGCCCGCTGCTTCTCGGAAAATCTTCAGTAGCTGCTTGCACCAAAAATACATTTGGTTTCTTAATCTTAAAGTTCTTATATAGACTGTTACTAAGGTGGATGTTCATGTTAAACTTAGCAGTCATAAATAAAGAAGTCAGCTCAAGTAAGCTGCAAGCTCGGGCTTCAGACAGCTGTAAAGAGAAGAAAATTGTTTCTCCCATTCTTTGTTATGATCTTTTGGGAGAAAAGAGATGCCATATGTGTCATTAGGTACAAAGAGGGTTACCTGAGCTGATTGAGTTCGAAGGCTTGGATCCTGGCCCTCCGCGACCTCGTCCTGAGTTGGATCCTCGGCCCCTACCACCCCGTCGGGATCCCCTCTCATCGTTGCCTATTCCACGGGGCCTCTGGTCTCGCTCGGTGAGGTCCTCTGGCTCAGAGGCATTGGACAGCTCAGAGTTTGTGCCTGCATTAGGTAGACAATCAAATAAAAAATTATTTTTAATTTATTTCATGACTGAATCTTATGTTGTACTATTACTGTATTGTATTATTACAACCGCACGTTAAAGTCAAATTTGAACTCTGTAACTCTCACCATATCCGGAGTACTGACTGTTGGAGGCCCTTCGCCCTCTGCCGCGGCCCCCGTAGGTTCGAGTGTGGAGTGAATTGGTGCTTTCATCTGTCAGGTAGCCTTTCTCTCGATCAACACCAGGGCCCCCGGTTCGGCCGGTAGGCGCGCGGTACCCAACCCCGATCTGACGGAGCTGCTCGTCAATCTGCAGGCGCTCAAGGCGCAGCTGCTCCACCTCCTACAGGTCGGGGACAAATCGCATTTAAGAGCCTGTTCCGCGAACAGAAAGGACTCAAGAGTCCACTCACACAAGATTATTCTGTTGGGCCTAGAGCTCCCATCCGTTGTGGGCCTTGCTTTGCTTTGGTTCTCTTAATAAGCCTACTGCTCACCACTAGGTGGCAGCAATTGGTGAAGTTCAACCTGAGCATTCTCACAGAACACCCACTTGTGTTCACCTAGTGATTTTTAACAGATGGACCGGCTGACTGCGATAAACATTAATTCATAGTCGAGGGTTGAACAAGCAGCTGTATCTGTCACACAGACACAGGCATGCCTGCCATCAATTACAGTCTCTTTTTTTTAAGCAAACTGCTGCCTTTACACTTTTAGAAATGCACCCCCCCCCCTTTACTAAATCTCTAAAGGATAACAAAGAGCTCCACAGTCTGCTTGCTCACATGTTCTCAGTCAGTTCAAGTCACAGATGCTGAGTGGTTCTGCAGAGATTGTCCAGTTGGTTGGATCTCTGTATCATCTTGCTGGAGAGGATACCACATAAGCAACAGCCAATAAACCGATAACCTCTCCCACAGCCCTCTAATAAAACAACTTGACAGCAGGGATAAACTTAAAGGTATCAGTTTATCAAATTTGATGACACCTTCAATAAATTAAAAGCTTTTTTTTTTTTTAAATAGTAGATGAGTGGGCAGTGGTGACTAATGGCAGTTTAGAAGTGGGTGATCTAGAGGAGGATTTAGTGGGGAGAAAGGTCTCAGTTCACGGTGTGACAGCTGTCTCCACCAATGACAGCTGAACCTCAAGGGAAGTGTGAAGGAAGGGAGGGGCGACAGGAGGGGGTCTGATGTTATTTTTGAACACTGAGGGTCCAGATAGCTGGTAATCTATACTCAGGCATACTCTCCACCCCATCCCGTAGAGAGGAGCTATTTATAAAAGCACATGAGGTAAGGGCAAAATAAGGATCTCTCAGCAGCTTTCCTCATGTGGAGCTGGAAAGTCGAGAGACAGGTGACCGATACACACCTACTCCACGTTCCCAAAGAAGAAGAAATAATTGTTGTGGGATGAACACATGTATTCAAATAAAGTCGAGGTGGCAGAGACAGAAAATACACTGTTTTTATCTTTTTCTGTCACAAAAAAAAGACAAAAAACAAAAAGCAGTGGTGCCATCTACTGGTAAAAATGGAAGACTGACAAACCTGGAGATAGGACACGTGGTACTCCAACAGAGCCTGAGCGTTGCTGATGTTCTCCTTGGTTCCCACAAACACAAAGGGAACCATGCCCTGAAACAACAGCAGAGAGTGGGGGAGGAATTAAAAGCTGAAGGTCTTTTTTTTTTTTTTTTTTAAAGAAAGGAAACAGATAATCATCAGTTTAAACAATGAGCAACTATATACTTAAATTGCACACTCAACAGGAGCATACCAACCCATCAGACCACAGTTGGCTAACCAGCCCAGTATAACATATATGCTGTGCAGTGGGCTGTGTGTGGAAAGCAAAGCAAACTCTGTGACAAAACAAGATACAAAGCAGCAGCAGAACGAACAGAGTCAAAGCAGACAGCACATGGGACGCTTGCACGCTGCTGCAGTTAAGTAGCTTTTCTGATTGGAGAGACGAGGGAAGATGGATGGTGGAGGGGGGAGGGTTGGGGAGGTTATAGGAGGGTCTGGGAGAGCAGCCGATCGGTCCATTCACCTCTTTGCTGCTGGCAGTGTCGTCCCTGCCAGCCCCCTGCCTGCCTACCTCCTCGCGGGGAAGCTTTTTGTCGTTGTCTCCCTCGATCCTGACACGGACCACGCCCGACTTGTCCACAATCTCCTGGATGACTTTGCCGTTTTTGCCGATGACTTTGCCTGCGCAACGGGGAAAGCGGAAAGGGTGAAAGAATGTTCCAATCAGGAATATGGTGTGGTGATGAAGCAGAATGTCAGCAGCAAAATGAACTCAGGAATGTTATGTTGTTCACTCACCTACAAGGTTCCTGGGTACCTGAAAGTAGTCTTCCTTGAACTCGAGATACTCTCTGGCCTGCTTCACTGCCTCTGGGGTCTGTAACAACACAAACAATGCAGTGTACGGCACATAAGAACCAAAATGAAAGTATGCACAGCAAAAAGTTTTTATTCCGTTTCAGTGCATTATTCTGCACTAAAAAAAGAACCGTGGCCCTTATGAAGTTTCAATTTTATTTATACAGCACTAAATCCCATCAACAGGTGTCTCTACCTTACAGTAATACAGAGAAAAATCCCACGAATCAAATGACTCCTTTTCAACAACCACTTGGCAACAGTGGGAAGGAAAAACTCCCTTTTAACAGGAAGAACCCTCCTACAGAACCAGGCTCAGAGAGGTGCAGCATTCTACTGTGACCGGTTGAATGTCGGGGGGGAAGACGGACACACTGTGGAAGCAGTGCTGCTCTAGCCAGGACTCTGACAGCTTTGCTCAGACTCGGATGTTTGCAGTACTTCTGCATTTATCCGTTCGTTGTAAGCTAGCGAGTTCTCATTAACTTCTGCCTGCTGTGCTGCCCTCTCTCATTCAATAACAGCCACATGCACAAGTCTAGTGACCAAATATACAATCTAAAAAGTTAGTGCTTAATGCAACTCTCACATTAATTAGATAAAGTAATTAAAATCTGTTTCATTATTATTATGCATGTTTTTAAATTATTATCTCCAGTGGCTTCTGGGGCAGGCGGGGGTGACTGGCAACGGTAGGGTAAACACTAATTGAGTTTAAGACCAAAGTCCAAATCTGAACACAGACTTTGACAAGCAGGCAGTTTAGTTTCTCTGCATTTCTACGCACTGGCAAAAACTGTGAAGAGTCAATATTCTCAATCCATCACTCATAATCTTATGTTTTAAGACATCCCTACATCCAATAAATCACCTCATGTCGCTAATTAGCCTATAATTGCCATCTCACACTGGCAACAGCCTGAATGGATCAACTGAATTGTTATTCCATTGATCCAATCAGGATTAAAGTTTTAAAATAGTAAAAGAGAACCAAACAAATGTTATGGTTTCAGTGCTTCAGATGATATTTGCCCACCTACATTCACTAACAGTGAACTGTCAGTGCTGTATGTAAAAAAGGATCATTTGTTTTCTCCTGCTTGCTTCTCCAAAAACAGCAGCAGAAAGCCTCCTTAACCAGCGTACCTCTCCATAGATCCTGAACGTGCAGCTTTCCTCCTCCAGCTCGATCGCTGTAACACCAGGCACCTTCCTCGCTTGCTGGATGTTGGCACCGTGGGAGCCGATGGCGAGGCCCATCAGGTCCTCCCTGACCCTCACCTCCTCTTGGTACGCCGATGCTAACTGCTTACTTGTCTAGGAGAGGGGAAACGCAAGGTTGCTTGCCAAGATGCATGGCTAGGATTTAAATGATCAGGGAGACACATGTAGTTGACAGAATGTATTACCTCCAAATGTTTGGTGGCTTCTTCATTGCGGGACATTAGCATAAGCTTGGTACGGATGCTCCGGAAATGCATGTCGCTCAGAAGAGCTGCACGCTTTACTGTGGTTTCATTTGTGGACTGAAGACACAACATAAGACACACAAGGCAACAAAGGTTCAGAATCAGGTAAACTAATACAACAAAAGCCATAACCGACTCGTAAAGACGATCCAGACAGAACAGACATTCAATGCCCAGAGCAAGAAATGCTTTGAAAAACATGTTCCTAAACCACAACAGACAGTCATCCGGGATGTGTAGGGCATGAACCCCTTATTAGAGAGCCCTGAACTGAAATTTGGGTTAATTCTACAGCGGTAAAAGATGGTGGTAGAAGTCAAACTTTAAGGAGAGGGAAATTAAAAAAAGGTTTTTAAAAGTTTATTTTGGGCCAAAGGCTTCACATTTTTAAGTGGCTTTTATCAGAGTTCTCTAGCAGGCCCATAGATGTTTTTTTAATTGAGATAATGCTTTAAAATAACTGCCCAAATAAAGCATTGCAGAACGGCTGCTGTGTGGCCAGACTTTTTTCTGGTAAAGTTATTCAGCTCTAGCAAATTTATAAGACTTAAGGTCTTCGCAATTTACGATTGACACTTCTCTTTATTGACCACAATCCAAAGCACTGCTAAAATGCTCTTTCTGGAGCTGAAATGTAAACTCTTTGCCATCACTATGACACAGTTGTAGTTGAATTATTCCATGATTCAAATATCCCTACGCTGGGCCCAAACATCCAGGAGTTTGGATTTTAAGATGTTTTTAAAAGTTAGTCATCTAGTGAGCTCGACTTAAAACTGTTTACTTTCAGGGGATCGCTTATATTTCTTAAATACAGAAGCATTAGCAGAAGTATACAGTCCTATAGCCTTTACAAACATTTGTGAATGAATGTCTACACACTCAGTCACAAAGTAGCAGTGTGTGTATACGGTACAGTACTTTTGTGCATATAATGTTAGCAGCATTATCTGGATTCACATCTCTTCGTCTGTCTGCCTTCCCTGATGTTCACATTTGCGAGTGAGATTTTTTGCTGCTGCTTTGCATCATTCCTTCACGTGATGACATAAAACAAGGCCATTAACTTGATCAGGAGGCGTCTGCTGAAGTGTGTGTTCAGAGTACTAACCAGCACGATGAGCTCATGTGTTTGGGCACTGTAGAAGATGCAGTTGGCTCCGATTGCTTTCCTGAAGTCTTTGTGAATGTTGTCGTTTGCACAGCTGTCGATAAAACAATCCAGAGCAGGGTCGATCTCGTTATTCGTTTGGCACCACCGAATCATCATTACACGCATGATTGCTGACAACATATGAGAACTCTAAGGGAGCAAAGTGCTTGGATGTGTAGAGGCATGAGTGAGGGGTTGTTTATATGCAGGACTCACATGTCCCTCAGGTCTTCTGGGACGGGGATGGGGATCTTGTGGAAGGTGTTTCGAGAGGCAGGGCTGTTGGGGTTTAGAGGCCTGATGCGCTCTGACGTGACTATCTCGTTGTACGTGGCGTCGCACGCCGCATATTCGATCACATAGAACTGAAAACAACACGGGAGATACAGATTTTTAATAAAGTAGACAAAAACACAGATATATAAAGCTCCGATGGAGTCAAAGATGTCTCGAGATGCACCTCTGCGTCTTGCTGCTAATAAAACTACACTCTGTTGCTACTTTCTTCTATTTCATATACATAAAATCAAGTGAAAGAAGATGCATGAGAGTAAAGATACAGAAAAACACGACAAGTAGTGCAGAAAAAGTGCAGCAGCAAGACCAACACTGCACACTCCACGCTCAAAGGACTGAATTAAAGCCATCAGTCAATGCTAGACATTCCTGCAGGCTCTTATCAGACTGCTCCAAATAACAGCACTACAGCAGCAGCAGCAGCTCCCTTGGCACATTAGCCCTGCATAGCTGTCCTTTCCATATCCCACTGACCCACTATTCAACCTGCAGCTGGTGCCTGAGAGTCAGAGCTCCTTGTAATTATCTGAAAAATTTTAAAAAGACTGGTCCCGTGCAAATCCACTTTGACACAATAGGTCAGGGTGCAGAAGACACACCGAGTGAACAGGACAGGTAATTTGAATGTACAATGTCAGAGTCGATTAGGACAAACTCTTTGGGCCCATTACCCAGCAGCACTTCTTACTACTGGCCTATATTTATTTTACACACAGCATACTGCAGTACTCAGAGCTCCATAAAGACTTACTGGCAGTACAGCCAGAGGCAAAGTGAAAGACGACTGCTTACTGATTAATAAACAGAGAGGAAGCTGACCTAGGTGGATTCTATCACCGCTGCGTGATATCGTCTTCTCAATTATGATAGTTCCTTTCAGCTGAACAGCTCAGTGAAAGCCTCAGGAACTTAGAAACAGGAAGTAACTATTGAGTTTTCAACATATCCACAAAACAAAGATTAGGCTGGATTAAAAGAACAACTGTGTATTAAAATGTACTGAAGTGTTGTCTAATGATGGGCAGACGTTCAAACAGGGCTTGAAACGCAAAGGTAGAGGATGTTATACATACTAGTCACTCTTGCTTTATTATATAAGAGCAGGAAATATAATTTCAGTTTGTGTGTTTACCCACTTATCTCACTTGTTCAAAGATTTACTCTCAGCAAACACTTACTTCTCCCTTCATCATTCTGACCCGCGCCAGCCACCAGCCGCATGGCTCCTGTTCGTTGGCCCTGGAGTAAACCTGGAGAGACAGCGAATAAAAGCTGAACCACAGACAAAAGACAGAAACACGCTCATCCACTTTAAAAAAAAAAAAAAGACTAAAAATTAAATAAATAAATAAAAAGCATCACCTTGAAAAGAGAGAATGAAGCTGTTTGACTTTGAATGGGACTAATTTAACCCAAGACACCTCAGGTATTAGTTTAGTGGTTAGTAAAAACTTAACGAAACACTTGTATGAACAGCTCCCACTAATATTATGTGGATTCCACATCTATAACTCCCATAGTCCCAACTTTAAAAGATTTTTGGCACACCTTAAAAAACCGTTGCAACGAGACATTTCTGGTACTTTTTATCTAGAGCCACGTGTCCTTAAACTTGCATTTCCATGAAAACAAAAACAAAACTCTTAATGCTAAATAGATGCAGATGAGAGGTCTTCACGACTGGGACGTGTTTCAGTTATGGAGACATCTCAAAACAATCGAATGCAACACTTAAATGATCTGCGGGGTCCTCAGATCTCAGTCAGGATTGTTAAACTCACATTAGTGACAAAAATTCTAATTTAACTATGTCACTCTGTAAAAAGCGTGTGGGCTGGATCTATGCTATCGTTTTAGAAATGCTTTTTAAGTCCTTCGTAAAAGACTGCAGACCAAACCATGTTTATAAAAGCCTGAACACAACACATTTAAACAGTTACTTGATGGATAAGCACATATTCAACAGTCCAATAAACTCTGCCACACAGTATTTGATGCTTTTTATACAACTTCCTGTTTGTTACTGTTAAATGATTCCAGCTAGCGGATTAACTTTGGAAGGAACTGCTTCTTTCATTGGCTGTTAGAGAAACGGTCAAAAACACGTTTATTGGGTCTGAATACAACATCACCCACAGCAATAGAAACACATATGCACACATTTTATATACAATGTGTTTTAGATGTGACCTGTAACGTATTTAATCATTATATCAAGATCCATGATTCAAACTTCAGGCTTTGTAAATGAGCCTCAGGAACTCAGGTCATGTCTGAAATCACTGGGTGTATAGCAGACTATGTGATAATATACATCACATAACATAAACTGTAAGTACTTCCAATTAATAATGTGGAAAAAAGTATATGTGATCTAAAATGTGTACCTATCAAAGACTTCAGAATTTTCCAGGATTTTTGAAACGACAGGTGAAAAGTATCGGCGAATAATTATCTGACTGTCGGAGTGAAAAACAAGGCCTTGAGACATAATGTCGGAAAATTTATGTGTATGAGCTGAGTCAGACATATGCAAAGAGCCAGGCCTCACCTCCACTTCCTCTCCTTCACCAATTTCCTTGTGATAGTCGGCTGGAGGAGGCAACCGCACGTCACTGAAGGGCAACTGTCTCTCTGGCTGCCAGCTGTGGAGGAGACAAAACACTTGTCAACCTACCGACAATCACAGGTAAATGAAACGCTGTTGGCTGAAGCTCTTCTAAGTCACGTCACACTCGGATTGTAATGGTATGGGTACGTATTACCCACTCACTGCTGTGTAGCACATTTACAGACATAATAACAATAACAGTTTTAAAGGTTCATTAGGTTTAATGAGGAAGCCCAGGGACCCTGGCTGGTCAGTAAGTGGAAAAGTTGTCATTTTACACTCAACAAGAATTTAAAAATGACTCAGAAGCAGAAAAGTGAAAGACTTGCAAAACCTAAAGCTTGAGATTAATATACAGTATATAGCAGCTCATTCAGTTTGATCTCTCAACTAAGTTTTTATAGGACTTTTCTTTTGAGAGCTTCCATCCTCCTTTGTGTTTTGTTTTGGTTTTTGTGGGTGGAGCTTTATTATGTGGTGTGGGTGGAGCTTTTATTATAGAAAGTAGCAACAATGCTTTAACATCGATAACAAAACAAACCAAAGGCATACAAATATCCTGATGTTTAAATTTTTATCCTCTACAGTCACCCCAGGACAAAGAGTATCAAGACTTGTTGTTCGTGTTTGTGTAATAGAACAACATAAGCACAAAATCCAGCTGTACTATACTTGAGCTACAACAAACCAACCAAACCACACTCACCAGCCACTCTCTTTGATACACCGTGCCAATATTGGGTTAGACTCCCTGACACAAGGCAGGATGGGATCCATCCTTTTGTTTATGCCCTACCAAATCCAAGACTCCTCAGTCTTGGACTCCTCCGCAGTGATTTTCCAATTTTCTCTAATCTGCCATCGGTCAGCCTGTGCTAACTGCAGCCTCAGTTTCCTGTTCTTAGCTGGCAGGAGATGCACCTGGTGTGGTCTTCTGCTGCTGTAGCCTGTGTGCTTCAAGGTTCATCAGGTTATGCATACCTTGCTTGAACAAGCAGTTATTACTAGTTACTGTTGCCATTCTATTGTTGTGTAACACTCTGGCCATCGTCTTCTGATTTCAACAAAGCATTTTCACCCAAAGGCCTCTTGCACCGGGACGAGCAGGGCGAATGGCCGGATTTGAGTCTGACCCGTGGCCCTTTGCCACATGTCTTCCCCTTTCTCCTCCCCCTCCCTCCCTCCCTCCCTCCGCTTTCCTGTCACTCTTCACTGCGTTGTGCAGTAAGGCTGAAAAAGGCCACACACAAAAAAAACAAAACAAAACAAAAACCTCTTGCATTGGGTCACTGAATATTTACTTTTTCTGACCAGTCTCTGTAAAGCCTAGAGATGGCTGTGCTAAGGGAAAGTAAAAGGAGAAGGAAGGATGGATCCCAAAAATGACACAGGCCACCCTGTTGCCACCCCTCCCGAAGCACATACCATGGGTCACTATTTTTAGGAGCTCCCTGATCTACACGCTGAGCCAAGTAGATAAAGAGGGACGAGTTGGGTGGTGGAGGGGTGGTAGAAGGGGACAGTAGGTGGGGCTTGGAATATAGGAAAGCATGCCACCAGGGTGGTGGTGCGAGAGGTGGGGGTTAGAGCAGGAGGTGAAAAAACTGTTAGAGACATGTATGGACAGCTGCATGCCAAACACAGGTGCTGAACAGGACAATTTTTGATGCCTTGCAACATCCTAAACCAGGCATACTGCAGCTAAGGCTAAACAGGAGAGGTGCACAGGAAGAGCATACTTACTTGTTTTCAAACACAATTGTGAGCGAGTCTTCGTGGACATCTTTGATATAACCCTAAAAGACAAAAGAGAGAATTTTTATTCCCATGAATGCACAACAGAAAGACAGACGGGTGGGGCTGTGAGCATTTGATTTTTTTTTTTTGTGTACATGTAAACAACACAGGCGGCTGTGAGCAATGTTAGACTGATACTGTGACTGGAAATACAAAAGGGAAAAAAAAAAAAAAAAGCGCATCTTGGGCTTTTTTAGAAGCCAAGACATCACATCGCTGACACAATTCTCTGGCTGTGAATTCTGTGTTGGATAAAGTGACGAGGAACACTGACTCCTCCTGACAGCACAGACAGCCGGGAAATCTCTCACACACACGCTCACTCCCTCTCTCTCACACATACACACACACACACGCGCAAACAACAACAGAATTAAAATCCAGAAGCGAGCCCTCTTCACTGTGTGTTTGTGTGGGAGATTTAAAGACAACAATTTTACACAGGACTGTTCAAATGAGTGCGTGTACAGGCATCCGGGCCAGCCTATAGGGGACAATCATTTGCCTGCCCATTACGAGAGATCACTTTAACCTACTACTCGTCCATCATGGCTGTCCACAGATCTGTCTCAGCATGCCATAAATTTTAAGCAACCTACTCCCCATTTGTGGTGTGGGTGTGTCACGTCTCTCGGTGTGACACGACCATATATGGGACAGAGGGGTTGTACAAGTATTCTTGATGGTTTGTACTGTAGGGGGTGGGGATTCACCTGCTGGAAAGATGCTAATGTTGACCTGAACCTGGATAAAATAAATGTTTAGACACGAGGGAGATCCTGATGCTCCAAAATACTGAGGTATAAATTTATACCGCAGTATTTTGTTTCTCATTGATTATGAATTAAAAACAAAAATACCTATAAAAAAACCCTAATTTAAGTATAAATTACAAGATTCATTTTTATTTCAAAGTTTGCCTTCGATCCTTTCTGTTTCAACTTTCCCTACAGCTAGATGGTCAGGTCACTGTTGCAGCAGTTTGATGTCATCCGGCTACAGGACAAAATCCAAGCCTGCTGACTTAGACTGCAGCAAACGGTGACATAGTTCTGGTTCTGGTGTTGGAGGGGCATCTTTCACCAGTACCTGCTACACTGTAGCTCATCAAGGCTGCAGAGCAGAAATTAAGTCTGTACCTTCAATCCAAGACGACACAGCTGTGGTCTAGCCGCAAGATAAGACAATTACTGGAGATGCAACTGATTTGTGCTCCATTATTTACTGTCACAAAGTATGTATAGCATTAATTATTAAATAATTTAACAAAGTGTGGGTGTGCGCCCTGGGTACGGAAATGCTGAGAACACATAAGCTCCACACGGGAATCATGATACAGGAAGACAGAAACATGATACCACATTAAAAGTTTTCTAAAGCCACTTTGGTTTTGGTTGCATAGATGTCACACCATTTTTATTTTTTTGCAGTCTACTCTCAGATATTA
This sequence comes from Maylandia zebra, assembly GCF_041146795.1. Taxonomy (NCBI): domain Eukaryota; kingdom Metazoa; phylum Chordata; class Actinopteri; order Cichliformes; family Cichlidae; genus Maylandia; species Maylandia zebra. The sequence goes on from NC_135169.1 coordinate 47,112,705, forward strand.
ATGCTAACCACCACTGCCTCAGTTTTGAGAAGGTCCTGGTTAGCATTCACACCATCCATCCCTCTATACTATACGTCATCGCAGGGTTCCAGCTTCAGAGCAGATTGGCCTTTATCACAGAAGTCAGCAATGCCAACCGATCGGAGTTACAAAGTAATCACCCTTCAGTTTCCACAGATCACATGTGGTGAGACAGCTGTGTGCATGCCCTGTCAAGTTAACTGCCCCTTACACAAGGCACTGCTAGGTTTGTACTACAGTTGCCTGTGTCCACACTTCAGCCTTAGGCCAGCACACACATGTGGTCACTAAGATCATTTGGAGAAAAGATGCCAGGTCTGCAATATTCCTCTCACAGATTTTTCAATATAACCAGCCACTGATCAGACTGGGCTTATAATAAAATATAAATAGATGAAAAGAAGGCAGTTTAATGCACAAGCTTCAGTGACATAGAGAAAAAAGGGAATGTCACAATGTTTAAAAATTAGTCTTCTCAGTTTTCCCATTGTGTTTTCTGCTGCAAAAGAAACCATATAGAGTGCCACTTTCCTGACACTTTAATAAACACGATGCCCATTCATAGCTCAACAGAAAACAAAGTGGTAACGGGGTGAATGGTGGTGGAATTGAATAAAATCCTTTTATACCCATGTGCCAATCACGACAGGAAAGGAGGAAAGTAGCAAAGCTTTCACCCCACTCACCTCCATCAAGGGCAAAAATATACACTAAAGAGAATCGCAGCTATGTGTCAATGACATCGGCCGAAAGAGCTGTGAAATAATGGACACAGCAGAGTTTCGTGGAAAGTGTTTGACGCCAGAGCCAAACTGTCACCCCGTAAACCAGAACAACAGGTGAGGCAGCATGAGGAGGGTAAATATAGGGTCATCACTAACCCACCATGTGCTCCACCGGCCAGCTGAAAGGTTGAGGAAAAAAAAGACTGAAGACGCAGGCAAAGAAATGGGCTATCTAAAAAGCTGAATCAAAGATGTTCTCTAAAACTAGACAGAGTTGGTGAGGGTGAGTAGGGTTTATTTCCCTATCCCCCAAAACGGTTTAGTGTCTCCTCAGTCTGAAGCTGCCCCTTAAACCTTACAATCTCTCGCAGAACCAAACCTGTGAGCCTGACCACTTAAGACATCTGAGAAAAAAAACAAACCAAAACATGCTTGATAGTATAGTTTGGCTGCCATCTTAATGTTACGTCGTAAACAAGCTGTGACACAGCAACAACAAAGACCTGAAGTCACGTGTCTGCATGTGAAAGTGATCTTTCTGTTTAAAATCAGGCAGAATTGAAACCAAAAGCGTCAGTCAGGGCAATAAACATGAGACACGCGGTACAGCGCTGTAGCTGAAACCTGGGCTGGGCTACAAAGCAATTATGAAGAATGTGAGCTTTGATGTAGCATCACATCACACTTGCACGTAGGAGCTGCACAACAGCTGTCTGATCAGCAGCTCGCTGCCCTTTTTAAATGTTTCCATCCAGGGTTTCATTAGCGGACCTGCCGTGTGTCGCTTCAAAACTGTTTACAGCGTGTTTTCACGCTGACATGTGATAAAAGAAAATGAACACACATAGGCCATGCATGGTGATGTCAAGTGTGCCTAGCCTAACTGCTAGCTACGGCTAGCTGCCTACACCACAATGGCCAGCCCTAATTGAACGCAAAACCATCCCTGTTCGTCAGGAGTGGACCCACGCTAGCATTAGCAGAGTACCAGTTAGCGAGAGCTGAGCTCAGAAGAGCGAAACCTAACGTTTTGAGAAGGAAACAAAACTTTAACTGGGACAGCTAGAAACTACGTTTGTAACCTGGTTACCTTGTAGAAGGCCCCGTTCGAGCCGCGAACTTCCACGGCCAGCCCGTCCATACTTGTCGGTAGATCCCCACGGCTGTGCTTGTCTGTAGCCGCTGTGACTCCCTGCGAGTCCGGTAGCGTTACCACCCCCAGCTTCGCCGGCCCCTCGCCGCTACCCGGCCGCTTGTGGATTTCCAGTGTTTCGGGTGGAGGAAGAGGGGCAGAGGTGATGGGGTTGGGTGTGATGGTGTCAACTAATGCAACGCAGACGCCGTCTCCAGCACCAGTGAGGAGGAACCGCTCTCTGTTTTTGTCTCAGGGTCGGATTTGATTGCCGCGACCTAAAAGGGACCGCCACGAGCGATGGCGAGGTCTCGACGTGCGCGAGGAGAAACGAGCTAATGATGCTACCGCTGAGGATGCTAGCTGATGGGCAATTAGCTGGGAGGCTAGCTATCAACACCTTGATCCCGTCTGTTTTCAGGGATGCTAGTAGGCTAACATTTGATAGCCCGGCTGCGTTTGCCTGGCTGTGCGTGTGGCGCAGTCGCTGCGTTGAAAAGATTCTTTTCACAGAAGTCGTCACCGGGGGTCGCTTCTTCGGTCTATGGTGTAATTTTTCAGCGGCGTTCCTTTCCCAAAAAAAAGCATTCGTGATGCACTAGCGCCCGGCGATTCCTTACTCCAACTACCCGTTCCCTCAACACACACACACGCCGATAGAGTGAATCAGAGAGGGACTGAATGACCTCGAACACCCCACCCCTCTACACGGAGACCCACCTACCGGGAAGTCCAACGTTATAATTGGCCGAAGTAGCTGTCGGTTAGCTTTAGCTTTCATTAATTGGTCAAGCGAATAAGGGCTGGTCTATAAGCGCAACCAATCACACCCATAGAGTCGCATCCCAGCACAATCCATTGGTTTTATCCCTTGTCAGTTACAATTTTACTCGAATTGACTGGCTCCCATGTCTAAATTTGCCCACTCATTGATGAGTGAGGACCACTAGTTATTGTGTAAACAGCAGTAGAGTGAAGTTACTATTTGTGGACCATTCAAAGTTACATTACTCTGTTGAAACAGCCACATTGAGACTGGAAACGCAAACCTTTCCGTCCAGTGGAGATCCACAAAGTTTAAAGCTGGCTAACGCTTACTGGGAGAGAAGTACACGCAGTGTTGGCAAATCTTAGGTAAGAAATCCTTCACTGAGAAGACCAGATATGGACAGGGACTGTTGCGAGGAAACAGCTGCGAGAAGCAAACATGAGAAGTCAGAGTTCATGTGGAAAAGACACTCTACAAGAATACCAGTATTGTGCAGCCCCATATGTACATATAATATGTATGGAAGAGAAACTGATAAATACAGGGGCTGATGTAGCCTGTAAAGACTTGACAGGCCCAATAAAAGAATAAATAAATAATCTACTTTAACAATGATGAACATACTGGGTTTTATTGCCTGTAAATAAACAGGGCAGTGTGCGCCATAGTCCTGCCAATCACCCCCTGCTAGTAATGTTCTGCTTGACATGTAGAAGGATATTTCCACGTCTTTGAATCCATTTTCTTTGCTGTATAATCAAAAACAGAAAAAGCAAGCAGGAGAAATCCCACAGCCAAAAATCCCCCAAATTTAGTGGAATGTAAAAACTTGATTGTCATTTATTAAAGCACAACGAGACATCTGCTTCTAATATCATATCTCCTTGGAGGTTCAAAGCGATGTTAGTTCCGCTGCCAGCAACCGCCGTGGTGCGAGGTGATCATACAAGCCCAGGGCACGAAAACAAAATCATCTTAAGGACGAGGAGACTGACAGTCAGCATGAAAACACGAGAGCCCCATCTCTGTCCAATGAACACCCTCTCCACCTAACTTGCAGCACATAGTTGATCATATATAATTTGACCATATACACATAATTTGAGTCATTTATTGATTTTACTCCCCAACATCGAGCTATAAGAGTCAAAGCACATTTTGATTATTCGTCAATTTTATTAACTGCTTGTTCAAGGAAAGCCCAGAGACACAGCAGTGCATGCCTTATCCTCTGTCATGTGGTTGTGAAATACCTGTTTGTAGATGGATAAGATGCCAATTATAAGGAACACAGGGAAAGAGAACCCAGAGGAGACAAAGCAAAAGTCCAACATCTTTAATCGGAGGTTATGCAGATAGTGAAGCAAACAAACCAAGTGAGCAGTAAGCAAAAAGTGAAGATTAAAAATTAATTTAAAAAAAACAAATGAACAAGAAATGAACTAAAAATGTGATACAATTAAAAGTACAACAGGAAAATTGAAAATAAAAAGAATATCGAGGAGCAAAAGACACAAAAGAAAGAGAATATTCTGATAGTGTCATAATGGCCAAATGCGTTCTTTAGCTTCTAGTTGTTGTTACTGTAATTGTTGTTTAACAACAACAAACATTCAGTTTTATCTTAAGCCATGTCACTTTATTAATATTAATGTCAAAGGACGTTTAGTTGTTAGTGGGAAAAGATTAAAATCTCGATATTTTCCGCTTCAACACCTCACGCTCTCGTGAATAGCACGTTGCCGTCACCCAGGGACCGCTGTATGACCACGTGGTCCAGTTAGCCAATAAGAAGGCTTCCGGCAAACGCGCGCAACTTGATTCAGGAAGTACGTGTTTAAGATTTCAGCTCGTCTTCGTGTTTGAAAGAAATAGTTCACAAATCCACAAACCTCCTGTATGTTTGGATACTAAGGACAATAATTAATTGGAAAATGTCCGGTAGTACCGAGACAGCAAACATATCGTCGCTTGGGAAGGGTGACACTTTGCATCAACAGGGTAAGAAGACAAGTGGGCTGCATATCTACTAGTAACCCTATATTGTAGCAATAACAGAAAGTAGATGTAATAAATTAACGTAGTTTAAAGTATTATCTATTAATGTATAAATAACGATGTTATTGTTAAATACGAAAGTAGGCTCTTTTAGCTTTATTTTCTTGCCAAATTTACTATTGTCCGTTTAGTTTGGCCGTCCTTAATTACTTCTCTGCATTTTGTGCCTTTCCCCTCAGTCCTCGCCTCCTTTCCACTGTGTCACATGACTGAAGAAGATCTGATCCAGAACCCGCAGTTTTGTAAACTCCTGGCCACTCTGGCACAGCATGTGGATCAAACCGGACTCACCGCTCCGCTGAAAACAGAGCTGGACAAGGTGTCTGTCGTTCCTGTTCCTATTTGTTCCTATTTGTTTTTATCAACACAGAAGTTAATCAGTGTAGAGTTTTAAAAAATAATTCAAACTGGGTCATGGAACAGTTTTTCTTGTATTTTTTTTGTCTTGTACTATTCAGAAATGAGGAGTCATAATTTGTCACACCTCTATGGAAATGAGATTTTAGTCCACTCATTATGATTCAATAAATAGTCTGTGACTTACTGACCTCTACTGGCGAGAACTAAGAATTGCAACAACATGGATCGACCCTTTCTCTGCTCAAGAGAACAGTCTTTTTTTTTTAAAAAACTGAAAAATACTGGAATAAAAGAAGCTGTTTGTTTATTTATAGTTTTAAGAGAGCTAACTTAACCTCTGTGTCGTTTACCAGAGAAACAGATTATGTTCGAATAACCTGCTCACTGGCAAATTTTCTCCTGCAAAACCTGAAAAAGCTGTGTGGATAGCCAGACATGTAGTGAGCGCTACATGGACTAAACAGCTGGACTAAATGTATCTTACAATGGGTTTTGTGAATACAGGCTTCAGGCAGTCTGAATATGTTGTAACAATATTTCATTTCAAAAGCTTTATTTGCATTGGATTGGTCATCAGAAGCCACAGAGTCAGATTTTTACATGTAAAGTGGAAGTTTCAGGTTGGACTACAATGTTAAAATCACAGAAGTCTTTTATGTTTGGTCCATATTTGTATTACATTTTATTTTCATCTCCTATAACCTCGTCAGGTAACAGGTGAACGATTGCATTTAAAAATGAAACTGAATTCAAATAGAGACCCTGATCTTTATTGACGGGGTTACCATTAATGCTTTGGTTTATTTTTCCAGCACCCATAAAGGTGCTTAATTCAAGATGGAGCGACTCATCGTTACCTAAGCCTGATCAGCTGTTCTCGACTCCAAATCTCAAAGGTTCCTGTCTCAGTGTTTAGGGTCTGGCTCCAAGTTTGTTAAGCCTTCTTTCTAGAACTGGGACAGGATCTGACCGATTTTGTGAGGTACTGTGTGAGTCCTTACATGTGTGAGTGTTTTGGGTTTTTTTTCCCAGGCTGAAAAGAAGCTGCAGATTCAGAAACTTCAATGGCTGCGCTCCGAGAGCCTGCACAGAGGGCTGCAGGAGATGATCCAGAACCACTGTGTCAGGAAGCACCATGCCACTGTACCCCCTGACCAGAACATGGTACATTTCACTTCTTTACACAGTTTAAAAGTGCATAAAGAGCTATCAGTGAGCTATGGACAGGCTAACAAGCATTCATTGTATGTTCTTTGTCAAATTTTGAGCAGATTTTCATCTCGCTGTACGGCTAAAACGACTTTATTGAATGTTTTTTATAGATAAACGGTCAGATAAAAGTTTATAGACAAAAGTTTATCACATGGAGTTTTTAATCGATTAGGAGACTCTTACTAATGATGATCTTAAAAAAAAATACATATAATAAAACAAATAATTTGCGTTTGTTCCTTTATAGTTCTATGAGACGATGGAGAGGTGTCTACTGGTGGCTCAGTGTGTCAGGCAGCTGGATCCCAGTAACACAACAAACCAGGACCAGCCGTCGGTCCTGGGCCTGACCCCCCAGCTCGTGATGGAGCTCATGCCTTCCGAGAAGGTGAATCATAAAATTCAGTACATGCAAGTTAAAATCTGTTTGGGATGTGCTGCATCTGTTTAGCGTAAACCCATAAAAACATGCACACCACCAGAACCGTTTGGGAAACTTCTTTTAATATTCCTTTTATTTTATTTTATTTTCTTTTTTTTGATAATGAATTCAAACTACAAATGCTTTCCTCATGCCCACGCTGTATTTTCTTTACTAGAATGTACAAAGTCTGAAACAGGGTCTACCAAGACAGCTGGAGAAACATCTCAAAGAAAAGTGTCTGAGCCTTCTCTCTTACTATCAGCCTGAATGGGGTACAGCAGCTACAAACACTTTCACCACATGGCTTCATACCACGTCATTCTGTTCACTCGACACAACGACTAACCTGCTGTTTTGTGATTTCTTCTAGAGCATGAGAGCGAGGGTCTAAAGATGGCCAAGCTGTCTCATCTGTCAGCACAGCTGGACAAAGAGAAGAAAAGAGCAGAAAGTCTGAAGGAGACGTGCAGAGAAAACACGGTTCTTCTGCAGAGACAGACTGAGCTCTACCTCACTGTAAGGGAATGCTTTTAGTGGGGATATCGATCAGCAGTCCAGTCTATTTCATGCAGTTCTGTTTACTGTAACGCTATAATTTTACTAATGAATACCAGTATAGTGAATTACTATTCTTCAATTTAATTTTGTTACATTTTATTTCTCACATTAAATTTTTACTACAAAATTAAGAGAAAAAAAAGTAAGTTTTATGCTTTCATCAATCATCCCAGGCTCTTTCTTTGAGTGAGGGATTCAGCTCATTACATTAACACTGACAGTGGATTAGCAGACACCTGAAGCCAAAGTATTGGTATCTTGTTAGAAGTGGAAAAAGCTGGATCCATGAATTCCTGCACCTGTGATTTTCTGCACACTGCATCATTCATCAAAATGCTCATTCTGACTTGACTAAGTGGTTATTATCCTGAGACCAACATTTATAAGGTATCCTTGAGGAAAAACTGCATCAGCCCATCATTGTCTGGTTCTGCTTTTTTATTTTGATGAAATTAAAATGTATTACAAAGTTCTGATATGAGCAAGTCACCACACCACATATAATTTTAAACTATTATATAAACAAACTTGAACCGCAGTCAGATTTGATAAAACATGGTTTTAAAATGCTCGGGTCAGAAAGCCAAAAACATGGGGCGCTAGTAGTAATAAGCAAGCTTGCAAGTCACAAAGTCACAGTGCTAACTAGCTTCTTTTTAAAGTGATAGCACTGCAAGCATGAATTGGTCGAGGCACTTGGGGAAGGGGGGGAATAAGGATATGCGTCGAGGAAATGTACTCACCACATTAAGCTGCATGAAATGCGTAAATGTGTTCTGTTTGCTTAGTCACTGTTTGCTCTTTTCATACACAGGAGCTGACAAAGTGCATTCAGCTTTTCCAGTCTTTCATCTTGAACCACAGGCTGAAGATCCAGACAGATCTGGACAGGAAGAAATTGGATTACTTTGAAGGCAAATGTGAATTAATCTTGCAGAAGATAAAGTAAGCCGTTTTCAGTGCTTCAGTACATCAGACTTGGTTTCTATATAAGGCCATTTGCATTACTCTAACGCTCTCGTAAATCAGATAGTTGGACTGCATTTCGTACTAAGAATGTTTTAATCCAGTGCTGATAGTCCAGTCGTGACTCATAGTCAAAAATGAGATGCATTAACTATACACACATTCCTGTTTCTCATGTTCATTTTTAAAGGGCGGAGATGGTAGAAATCCAGCTGGATACATACACGCCTGACTCGATTTCTGCTCACAGAAAAATAAGGCAAGACTAAAATTCTTCTGTTGAAGCTACATTCTGACTGATCCCTTTGTCCAAACCTAACCAGCTCGTCGGATCTCATTTTCAGGGAGAAGCTGGAGTCTGAGCTGAAGGCGTGTAAAGCGGAAAAGCAGTCTGTCGAGTTAAAGCTGGCCTCCTTCGAGATCTTGGGCAAAGACTTTGAGGCGCTGGCCGAGGAGTACTGCAGATTACGGCAGGAGATGGAGATGAAGAACTGGGCACTGAAAGAATTCACCCAGTATAACGACTAAGTGAAGGGCGTATCTGATGCTGACACATGCCAGCCTTGCCCTCATCCCGCTCTGGAATTCCACAGAATGACATGCTGGCTTTTAATTGTTGGACACTGTGGTGTGACGTGAATCAAATAAAGTTGGCTCTGAACATTGCTCTGTGGTCCCGCCGTGCCTTATTCACGCCACAGACACAAACTGTGGGCCTTTAGCCTGCAGTAACTTTGTAGCATGTCCATATTATTTCAGATAACAGGACTCCTGAAAGTGCCACTGAAGTGGTTCAGGCTTTTTAGTTTAAACCTGCTTTGCATGATTCACAGTTCAAAACAGAAACAGTCTGATTCTTCTTCCCTCTGCCAGAGCTGCAACGTCCTTTGACATCATCTACGAGCTGAGTCCATTGATTCATCTGGCTTAATTATTGATACTTTGCTGAGATCATCATGATGAGGGCATGAATATGAATTTGTGCCAAGAAGATGCAAAATTGCATTTATTTATTTTTAATCACCCTGCAGTCATAAAGAGTCCTTCAAAAAATTCCAGATCCGCATTAAGTTGACTCCAAAACATTTGCTGGACAAAATGTTTGCATGACCTCCACATGTTTATGAGTAATGCAGAGATTAATAAAGCTATTCATTTGAATAAGATAAGCACTGTTACAATAAACTTATATCTTTCATGTGGCTACATTAACATTTTGGATTGCTTTCTAATATTGACATTATTGTTGTTATTATTAGTGGAAATTCATACATCTTTATGGACACTGAAAAGTGTGCATGTCAGTTGTAGGTGGAAGAGCATGAGTGAAGCATCTATTCAGTGCCTCGGTCCAACGTTGTCTGAAGATAAAAGTCTTCCTTTAACAGTTTATGTAACTATGTAATATAAATTTTCAATTCATTTATTAAACTTACTAACAGCCTGTGTTCATATTGTTGTTTCTTTGAGCTGACGGCTTCTCTCACTGCAGGTCCTGACAGGCACACAGCATCCTTTCATACAGGCTGGTGCTCATGTGTCAACACTTGATCCTAAATGAAATATAAACTTTGTCAGGACAAGAAAACTGAAGTGCATGCAGTGGGACATTAACATGAGTGTGAGTCAGCTGCTCTCATAAATAGCTTTGTACCTCTTAAACGATGCCTGACAAAGTTACCTTATATTATAATAAAAAGTAAAGGAAGACTGTAACTGAAACAAGCGCCCTCCCTCACTGCTAAACTGAACATTCAAACATAAAACTGAATCGCTGCAGACTACAGGTGTCACTTCGTTTGCTGCAGTTTGTGGAATAGTCCACAGGGTGGCAGTGTACTATTAGCTTTACCTGGAGCCAGCTATTGCACCTGAAGGATGAGATTCGGTAACTGATAAACAACCTGTTTCACATCTTCGGAACAATGTTTTATAATCCAAGACATCAAATGAGCCAAATTCCTGCGTACTAATACTTCAGATGTCACAAGATGCGCTCTAATAAATATATATAAAGGGGACACATACTTAATTTATTCCCGGCATTCTTTAACTCTTATAGAGCAGTTTTGCACAGTTCAAAATAGTCCTTGTTTGTTTTATTCCTGACCTCGTCACAACCCCTTCTTAACTCTCTTCCTCCTCCATTTAAACCAAATTTCTTCCCATTGGCTGCCCCTCTGAAACAAAAGGTTTGATCAACAGATAGATAGATAGATAGATAGATAGATAGATAGATAGATAGATAGATAGATAGATAGATAGATAGATAGATAGATAGATAGATAGATAGATAGATAGATAGATAGATAGATAGATAGATGACACACTGACAGTATGTTGGATATACAATAAAAACTAAAGATTAAACATCACAAAGTTCAAATTTTCAAAGAAACAAAGAAACAAACAGACAATTTGCTGTGGCGCTGTACCCTTGTTAAGTGGATGGATGTGACCAGAAACATAACGTATACAGACATCAAACCATGGGCGTAACAACTCTGTGATGGGCCAGGGGAGGATATTTTTCTGGGCCCTTGCCCCCACGTTATACCACATTCTGTGTGTGTGTGTTTATATTTGGATGAAGGTGAAATGGTTATGTTTCAGTCTTCTATAATCATCTCTCAGAATTTCATCTGTTCAGCTTTGCACTCAGTACAGCCCTTGATAACACCACTAAAGTCTAAAGTCATCCTGATCTCTTCTCTCCTTCCTTCCTTTTCTGAGCACCGCTTTTTTTGTTCTTTTTGTGTGTCTTGATAAACATCATTAACAAAAACAAACTCCTCTATAAGATTCAAAAGAAAATTGTTGCACAGATAGCTGGTAGAGCTGACTTATGAGACGAATAATTATCAATTTGAAAATTCAGAATACGTTTTAATGACCAATAAATCACTGCGATTTCTAATTTCCACAATAAATAGTTAAAACAACAAAACACAGCTTTAAGCTTCTCATATATTTTGAAACTGATTTTGTTTTGTTTTTTGTTTTTGGAAGTCTTGATTGTTAATGTGCCTTTCTGTACATCACTTATTAAATCTCGTTTTTGTGATATTTTATTTATGGACTTCTACTTCTTTTTGTCGCTTATCCTAGTAATGTAAATTTCAGGCTTTTTTTTTCAAGAATAAGTAATACCTAAAAAGCCCACCTGTGACGCTAAAAATGTAATAAACTCTCCAAATGCGACCTGTGTTTGCAGTCCTTGTATGTGGACCGTGTTATCATCTCACACTGACGATCTTTGAATCTGCTCTCCGCCGGGGCGGGAGAAACGGAAGTGGGTCCGAGTGAAGCATCTCACGCTGTCAGCCCCTCTTTGGTCTCCTTCCAACATCATCAGCAGCAGCGGTGGCAGCACCACCAGCAGCAACGGCCCCGCCTCGCGACGTGAACCGCTGGCTGGTTCACCTCCAGCACCGTCTCACATCTGGCTGTCAGGAAACAGCGCTGCCCGCCGCTCCGTCCGGTACCGCGGCATGCTCATATCCGAAGAAGAAGAGGAAGAGGATTTTTATTTATCTAAAAGGGGAGCGAAATGTCTGAGGTGCGAAAATTCACAAAGAGGCTGAGCAAACCCGGGACGGCCGCGGAAGTCAGACAGAGCGTGTCGGAGGCTGTGAGGACCACCGTGGACCTTGTGGTGAGCGGAGCTTTTTAAAGGCTGGCTGTGAACCGGTCATTTTAGCCACCAGGGATAATGTAACTCATAGCCGACCCCCTCCACCCCCCTCCACTCTGCCCTCCTCGGGGAGGATAAGCCTATACGGACTAGTCCTCCTTTCTAGGTGGCTGCTCTTCTTCCTGGACTTTTATGTCTGTTTTGTGAGTTTTCGCGCTCCGTCCGTGTCCTCATTATTACATCTTTCTGTAAAGCCCTGGTATGTCTGCATAACTGCCACTGCTGCAACCTGTGCAAAGGCTTATAAACCAGGGTCACTGTGGGAGCAGGTATGTGCTTTAAATCCACTCCACGTGGTGGCTTGGTTTTTCTAAACGGCCTTTATTTGAAATAAATAAATAAAATGACAGCGTCCTCTAGCACACACGCTTTCTCAGCTCTGTGCGGCTCCTTTTGTGTGCTGGCGGATGAAGAGCAGTGCCAGTTGGACAGCTGCAGCAGCATGGCTTCCCTGTCCTTGCCTTGGAGCAGTGTGTGTGTGTCTGGCTGTGAGTGCTCGCCTCTCTGTTTCTGCTGGAAATTGCTCACATTGTGCATAGAGAAGCCTGTCTCCGTAATTGCTTTTTATCACATTTGTCTCGATGGTTGTGCAAAGCAGAAGGTGTTCTTTGAATGAATGTCGATGCTGGTGGCTGTCATTGGGATTAGGCGCAGTGGCTTGAAATGAACAGCGTTTAGTATCCTGCTGATGCAGCATTTGTGTGTCAGGGGAAGGATTTTCATAACAGTAAATCGAAGGCGTGACATTTGTCTTGAAGTTAAACCACAGTGATGTCAGCGCAGCATTAACACTTGCCTAATAATGACTTGTTTTCTTTTTCTTTTAACAAAATGCATCTGCCAACTCATCCGCTTTGTGTTTGTGTGACTGCGGCTTCTTGCATCTTTTTCCTTTAAGTTCTAGGTTAGTTTGGATAAGAGATAAACTCTTGTTCCCCTTGAGATCAGTCTCATGATGCTCATCTTGAGTTGTGTGATGTAAGGCGTTTCCAAGTTTAAAAACCCTGTGATAAGGCACTGATTGTTTTTCTTTTTACAGAGGTGAGAGTGTTGTGTGGCTGTGTGTATGTCTACTGTTTCCTGTTTTAAGGTTGGGCTGCAGCTGAGAACAAATGCTGTTTTGTGGAGGGTGCATGGCCTGTGCTAATTTCACATGGGGATTCCCTTGGGCATGCTGTGACCAATGCATCCTCTGTGACTGTGTCTGCGGATTCATTCTTAGCTTAGTCTCAGGAGAGTTGGTCTTATAGGAAGAGGACTCTACTCCTGGGCCCCAACAGGAAAAAAATAACTATCTTATCAGTTTCTAAGGAGAATGTTGAATAAAACTTAAAGTTGGGCTATGATACTCATTACAGGCTCCATATTTTTATTCTTGCTAGATTAGATTTCTGTAATTCATTTCAAGTAATCAGTATTTCTGCTGGGCCTTGGGGAAGCCCCTCACTATCTGAAGCAAGTTGTTTTGATCTCTTCTCTAGAGTGCATAAGGCAAAAACAGTTTGTTCCTAAAGTAGTAGTAAATTCTTTAAGTAGGAATAATTCTCCAACCGTCTTGAAGAACATTCGGAGCTCTGCTGTGGTTATCGGTCGCTGTCGAAGTGTCGAAACACTGCATCAGTCATGTTGAGGTCTGGGTATTGGTACATCCATGACTTTAGAGTTATTTTGTGAGATGGTATTGCATGGTGGATTAAAATCTAATAGTTCTTTTCTGCCTTCATAAATTCATCAATTTCGACGAGATCCCAAACACCAGTGAGTGAAATGCAGTCCCAAACCCTCATAAGAGCCTCTGCTGAGTTTTACACATGGCTGTAAAAACTCACTATTGGACTTTTCTCTTGAAGCCGTCTGACTTTTTCTCATCTCTTTAGAAGATCTGTTTTCACAGCTTGTTTGATTTTGAGCCTTGTGTAATTTGACGTACTCCAGCCTTTTCTCCCCATTTCCCTTCTCTAAGAGTGGCTTCATGACAGTCCCTCTTCTATTGAGATCATTGCTGATGATGTTTCGGCGAACACTGGATGAATCAACTGAAGGCCCAGATGTGTCTCTCAGGTCCTAAACAGGACATAGGACTTCCTGTTTCTTAAGGACATGACTTTCAGATACTGGTCGTCTGGTGTAAAAAACTTTTTAGTCCTGATACTTTTTCGCTTATCCTCCATTTGTCCACTTTCCTTCATTTTTTTAAGGACATACTGCAAACTATGTTGAAATATACCACGTTTTTGGCTAATAGGCTTTTGTTGGAATGGACGTACAAAAACTACAGTTTTATGTTTGTGTTATCTTTGATATTTTTCATAGATTCAACAAAAGAAATGGGAACAAATTCTGTTTTTGCGACAGGCTGTAATTACCAACATTAAAATTGGCTCTTTGCTAAGCTGTCTGTGCAGACATCCCCTGATTAGGTACCTGTTTTATGCTTGAATGATTCATATGCCAGCGTTATCTGGGTTAACGAAGCAAACAAACAAAAAGCACCCAGGGTCCAAATCAAGACTTTAAGGATCTTCAGAAAGCTCAGAGAACTATCGGTCGAGACCAGTTTAAAAGATGCAACAGAATCTGGATCCTTGGAAGCCAAAGATTTTTGCACAGTGTTATATATGACATAAAACATAGAAAAACTAAAAGGAAACTACACAATGGAGAACATGTGGGTTTTTGTCTGGCCTTGAGCCAACTGTGTTCCATGGAAATTCCCATTAGAGATGTGTTAGTGGTTATTGGGCTTCCTGCTGTTCCTAGAAAGTCCTGCTATCAAATCCACATCTGTGTGTGTGTTTTGTTTTCTATTATATTAAATTGCTTTGAACCAATTGGACAATGATAACGTACCAATCCTAAAATTGAAACCGTGTGATTACCGCTCTGTGTTGTGCCGGTGTCTCTGGCGTTATTTAATCTGACTTGATAAATGTGAGTCCTGCTGTGTGTTCTCAGGTAATCTGATAAGAAGTACACAGTGATTTATAATTTCAGAAAACAGCCACTGGGAGTTGCTGGGATCTGTGGTGTGTCTGTGGTTCACACATTTGCCTTTCATGCAAAAGTCCCCTGGTTTGAGACCAGGAGGAGTCATAAACCCAGCCTCAGGGGGTCAGAAGGTAGTGTGTCCCACGTGTTGGTTGCAATGGATGAAAAAATAAGTCCAATATAAGGATCCATCTGCTGTAGTGCCCCACTGGGGAAATAAAGGAAGTGGGAAGTAGCTATAACAATGTTGGAATCCAGCTTTTTAAATGTGAAAATGAAATATCTTTGGATTTTGGACTAGTGACACAGGAAGCCATCGATATATTGGCTGAATGTCGGTTTGGCAGATATGGGGGTTGATGACTCATGTCATTGTTTCTACAAATAAGGTAGCGTTTTCCAAAGTCAGTGGTCATTTAATCTGTTGAAGAGTGAAGAGATTTTTTTAAAATCTATTTTATAAATGGAATTTTTTTTCCCCCTCGTAAAAAGAGATATTTGATTGGTCAAATTGAAAATTAATAGCTGAGCATCATCCTTCAGATGGATCCCATTCTAAGGGTCTTGGAGTGCATCTGATGGTAGTCCCAATAGGAGCATTGCTGCATATCCGCTAGCTCTCCAAGGACTGCAGGTTAGAGCAGCACGCCAGCTCCCAGCAGATCTCTGGAGCAAAAGAAGGAATTCTATTGCCAGCTGGCAATTAGCCTCCATTTGACTGCAGGGTGATAGACTCTGTGGGAAAGTGGCTAAATGATAACGAGCACTGCCGCAAAAGCCGTCAGACTGGAGAACCAGTCATAAGTGAAAACACAAAGTGGGAAGAGTCGGGCCTAGCTGATTGGCAGTGACTAAACTTTCAAAATAAATCGATTGTGGATGGCTAAAAAAGGAGGAAAAGATCCCTAAAAGTTGTTCCTAATTCCAAGTTTAATTGTTAGCAAGTTTTTATGTGTGGGAAATACTGTACAAAAAACAAAAGAATTGGTACTGGCATGTGATATGAGTCATATTGGTATTTTAAATATAGCTTTGTCATAATCAGGGTATCTAAATAAAACAAGATGCCTGAGTGCGTCTTGTTTCCATGGATTGTTGTCAGATATTCTGTAGACAATCGATACAGAAATCTATAAATAAATAGATTCATTTATTAATAAATTCTATAGATATCCTGTAACCCATGACATTACGGAGAAAACAGAGAACAGAGACAGGTGTAACTAAGAACAGATATGCTTTTTTCTAGATTAAGTAAAGATTAAAGATCAAGTCGTTGTTTGTTTGTTTTTTTAAAGAGACAGGAAGTAAGAGAAAGATTAAGCAGACGTATGCCTGTGCGTCTCACTTACACACAGATTGGAGTACTTAGTGGGGTCAGCTGTGGGACAGTGGAGCTGCTTTATGCTGTATGTGACTCTAATGTCAGTGTGTGTATATACTGTGTAAGCTCCCCTCTTAAAAGTAATGAAATCCACTCGGTCACGTTGGAGTCGCGAGTGCCTTACATCTGCAGAACCATAATGGGACACAGACATCTGGAAATGCATGCTGCCCAACATCATCGTCATCATTGTAGTCCTATGGAGGCGGGCTGGGAGTTGTGCTTTGTACTCAGTGAATGTAGCTCACTGATAGCTGAGAGAAGTGAGTGTGTGTCCTAATTGGAGGTGGCAACAGTTTAAAGAGCCTCGACTGCTTTCAAGCTACACCCAAGTGTTGCGCTACATCCCTTTGATTGTTTTCAGCTCTCTTTGTGCCTCTCTGTTTCTCAATCAGTGACACCGCCTGTGGCTGCAAAGCTTCTTCAGTAAAAGCAGAACTTGCTCCTTCACAACTTGCTTCCTCTTACTCCCTCCTTCTGTCTGTAACGTGATCACCGTTGCAGTGGAGGCAGTGCGTGCTGCCGAGCCTGTCACCTCTGACTTGTAGCGCTGCGGTTCAGGCTTGTTGCACATGACAGGAAGCAGAGCTGCTGTGTTGGGTGCAGGGGCGGTGCACAGCCATATGTAATGGTTTTACCAGACTTGTAGGTGTTGTTTTGCTGCCGCCGGGTCTGCATGTAAAATGATAGCACAGATGCTACATAGCAGCATAAATAGGAAAATACTTAAATCCACATAGCACAAGTACCATTAGGGTCAGGAAGTTTTTATTTAAATTAGTGGTTTAAAAAATGCGAGACACAGGGTTTGTGTGGACTGCCAAGAAAGTCAGGCTCTGGTGGAAAATTGTGGAGGAACATGTACATGTACCACACTTCTTTCACAGGCTAAATTACTGGTTACTTACAAAAGGGAGAACTTTCTCTTCATTTATGGCTCATGCACAGATGCCACCACATTCAAGAAGCCGACATGCACTCCTGAAACATGCACCCTGATTTGAAGATTTAGGGTTTTGGAGAAAACGAAAAGCATTTGTTTTGGTTTAAAATGAAATAAAATTGATCAAAATGGCAATAATTACCATGTTAAAACTCAAACTGACTGTGTTAGCACATCTGAAATTATTTCTGTACAACTTTATTTGTACAGCAAATTTGAAAACACAGAATTACAAAGTGCTTCATGGTATCAATAAAAGCCAAATGTTAAAGATTAGAATACATGTTCCAGCATACAGACACACAATCAGCTGTAGGGTAACAGATTCATTCATAAATAGGTGTAAACTGTGGCCCAAAACAAGGGGAAAAGATTAAGGTAAAGCAAACCTGTAAAAATGTGTTTTCAGCAGCAGTTTGAAACAAACGTTCAAAGTTTAAGATCTGATTCTAAAGTAAGAGCGTGGAAGTGTTAGGAGAGCTGGATCAGATGATTTGTGATGCTGGCTGCAGTGATAGAGTCTCAGTAGCGCTCATGTATAACAGGAGCCTGTCCAAAGTGGATGTAGCTAGTTGTTTGTCTGGAGCATCATCTTTAGTTTCTTTAAAAATAAAGTTAATAAAGTTATCATTTGAGCCTGGAGTCATCTATTACAAGTCTTACCTCGGGGTCTCCCACTTTCCCCTCTGTTCTAGTTAGAGCTAGTCTGCAAATCTGTGAACACATTTGGATGGATTTTCTGAGCTCAGCTCTTTGAACAAGCAAACAAGCAGAGCTCTTATTTTTTGCCTTTTCACTTTTCTTTAAAAAAACAAAAAATAAACAAAGTGCAAAGTGGTCCCACACTTTTTACTTAACTAAACTGAAGAAGCCTGCACTTGTCTAAATCCAGCGCACTTTCGAAAATTGTAATATGCCCCAAAATATCCAATATGTCAGGAAGAAATTTGAGGAAACGATACAAAAAAACAGCTGGCATTTTGGTTTTGAGCTTCAACTTTACTTTTTCACACACTGTAAAAATACAGCCTAAATAGGGAGTGTATAGCAATATATGAGGTGTTGCTGAAGACATATATATTTTTTCAAAGTGAGCAAAATATGTTTTAAGGCTCTTTTCATGCAATCAAAGGGGTGAATGCTATATTTGATCATAAAGCTGGATATTTCCAAAAGGCCTATGTGAGAGCTTGGATCCAGCCGGAATAATTGCACAGGTAAACAATCCTAATGATAGGCTTAACCTAAAGTGAAGAGAGAGGGGGGCAAGCAGGAGCCAAACTACTGCCTTTCTGTTGCAATAGAAGCACAAAGCTCTAATCTCAGCTACATGAATGGAAATATGACAGAGTACAAGGTGGAAAATCGCTCAGTCAGTCTCTTCCAGCTGCAAAGCTCAGTCAGCTCTTTACAACCTCGGCTCCTTAGATTCCTCACTGCGTCTGCCCACTAAGCGTGTATCAGACTATGTAGCAGCGGCTCACTAATGGGGCACAGACACTGATCAAATCCATACAGTCTGATTGCCTCCAAGCAGCGTGGTGTCGCTGAGCCAGAGCCTTGTCGGGCTAAGCTTTTCATCACTTTTCTCTCTGCTTAACTTGAGCTTAAAATGGAACTTTGTTGGAATTAATTTTCAATCCTTCCAAGTGGGCTAGATTTATATGTGAGATCACATTCTGACCCAGTTGTGGAAAGCTACAGTGAACAGAGGCTGCATGCCTCTTTAAGACACCGTGGAAAGGCCCATTTGTTGTCATCTACTTCTCTATGAAACTTAAAACAGGAAGTCGTGATAGTTTGTTGTGGTATTTGGTTGAACTTGCTTTTTTTTAGTTTCATTATGTCTCTGTCAAGCTTTATCAGACTTCATGAATCGATGAAGTTGTTGCCTTTGCTACCCTTTCAGTCCTTACCTGAGACTTTATCTTCAGTTTCTTCCTTTTTGGTCATCTTTTGCTTTATTTCCCTCCCATCAGCCCACATTTCTCCCAGCAGCTGTTTTCCTGCACTGTGACAGCCCTCTGAACTTTGTGGTTGTGTCTTTAATCTCTTGTGGCTCTGCTGAAGCATGGGTGGTGAGGAGTTCCAGAGGTGAACACTCATTAGCTGCTTTCAAACAGCAGGGGTGTGCAGGGCCCACCAGAACCACAGAAAAGACAAACATAATTGGTGCATGAGATCAAAATGAAAAGAAAAAGAAAAAAAGTTTATTTGAAATGACATGTGTTGGTGTCCTTTCCTTCCTCCCCCTTCAGGAGCAGCCAAAGATCATTGAACCGCTCGACTATGAGGCTGTGGTGTTTCAGAGAAAGGCTCAGATCCACAGTGACCCCCACAGAGACCTGCTGCTCTGCCCTGTGGATGATGTCTCGGTGAGTCCACGCCATCAGAATAACCATGTGTCAGCTATTTTTTATAACAGGTGTAAACTGTTATTTTGTATAGATTTCTTCTGTAATCTGCAACAGTTCTGTTTATTGTGCTACATGGAATATAAACTTTAGATCTACAATATTGTCAGGTGCTTAGTTGTTATTATGCTCTTAGTTTAGTATCCTTATCAGTTTATTTCTTATTATCACAGGTGGCCCATTGCTAGCTAAACTTGAACCCTGTTTTGGGCCCCAAAACCACGTTACACCGTTAAAATAGCAAAAATCCAAGGACTATATGACATTAATTACCATTGTAACACTTTAAAAAGTAACGATTTGAACATAGTTACTTTTTAAAGTAAATTTTTTGAATCTCAAGTCATTCCTGTTATTTCAAGAGTTACACTAGTATTCTCCCAGAAGGTTAAAGTTAAAGGAAGTGCTCATTCGCAATATAAACTAGTGCAGGGCTTAACCCGTCACATATGTTGCCTCTGTCTTTGGCTCCGTCTACGGCCTGTGATTTATGGATCTTTTACAAATATGTTACGCTCAAAGCACCTGCGCTGAAATTTCCACAGTAAACAGCCAAAATCAGCTGCTTTTTCAGTCTGTCCGAGTCAAAGAGCTGTGAACTATTACTTTCCAAAGGACGTTTTCCCATCATTAATCACTGAACATCCTCAAAACACTAGGCCCAGTTATTCACGGCTGAGTCCAGCTCTCACATACGGTCCAGTCAGGTATTTATTGCTGTTGCTTCAGACACATGTGGTTTTGTTCTAGTGGTGCATCTGTTTGTGTCGACTCTTCTCCTTCGTACTGAGAGAATTTGTTTCTTTGTATATTTGTCTTCTGTTTTCTCTCATTCTCTTTTCCCGTGTTTGATGTTATGAGAAATATCTCCATCATGCACCATGCATGTGAATCCACATGTGGCTCATTTTGTGTTTGCATGCGTACAGGAGTCTCAGATCTCCCGGCAGAGGAGGACCGTTGTTCCCTCTGTGCCCCAGAATGCCGAGCGGGAGGCTAGGAGTCTGTTTGCCAAAGAGGTACCACAGTTATTTTGCATTATTTTATCATATATATCATTATTTGCAGTCTGCTCAGTAAAGAATACGAGTAAAAATGATCAACAAAACAGGCTGTGTCTTGATGATTTCACACCAGCCTGCATGATACTGACCCTGACGTGTTCCTTGGGAGCTCATAAAGAAACGGGAGTACTCACCGTCCAGTCGTAAACACGAGCTACGCTGATGAAATATTGTATTAGCAATGAAAAACAGACTTCTCTGGCACGATGCAATCATACACTGCTGCTCTACCAGGCTTTAAATCTGTGTTCATCTGCCAGCCGTCATGACTGCGATGTAGCACGGAAACAACTGTCATAGGGGCAGTTAAAACAGACCCTGGGCTTGCTCAGCATTTATTGAACAAAGATCCATTCAGATGACTTGCAGGAGACTTTTTGCTTGCAGTTCTATGCTGAATTAAAAACACAAAAAGTCCACTTAAAAGTGTCTGATGCTTTGCAGACTTGTATTTTGAGTTCATGAAAAATGATCGAAGTTGATTCGTCACCCCAAAATCCTCCTCCGTGATTTACAGTCATTAAAAAAAGGTCTGCTTGCTGGTATGGCTCGCTTTTTCCATTTGAACGTATCCACTGCTAATCCAGCTCTCTGTGTTCTGCAGTGCATTAAGATGTACAACACTGACTGGCACGTAATCAACTACAAATACGAGGCTTATTCTGGAGACTTCCGCATGTTGCCGAGGTAAGGAACATGAGACAGAAATGAGTGGAATAAACTGAAAATGTAGTTTGGATATATGGGAAAACATACAGGCTAAAATAAGGTAAAACAGCCAGATGTGTAACATGCAGCGGATTTCCTCAGCTGGATCAATGTGTTAGTGCAGCTCTGATGTTCAGCCAGATGTTCCTCCACACAGCAGGTGCAGTCCAGATGTAAAGAATTTATTTCCATGGTGATAAATCTTACTGAGGAAATGACTTTATCACTGCAACCATGAATTTTGAGAAGTATTTTTGAACATAAAAAATACATGAAGGAGGCTGTAATCTGATCTAGCGTTACAAACAAGAAAGACATAAAGAACCCAGATATGTGACGTAGCTGTCAGCAGAGGGGGAGAAGGCCAGCTTCATCCATTCACCCTCTGTTTTGTGTTTTTAAAGCAAAGGCCTGAAGACGGACAAACTGCCAGCTCATGTGTTTGAAATCGATGAAGACGCCAAAGACGAGGTGAGTAGAGCGGCCTGAGCGTGGTTAGATCACAGACGTCGTTCCCTACAGGGAGGAGGAATGATAGGCTATTGACTCACTGGGCCCTTTATGGACACATTGTGTCGCGTGCACGTGCACAGCTTTTAGTGCTCTTCTATAAATCTTGCTTAGAATTTCAAAGCCTTCTGCTCAGCGAAGCAGGTATTACCCGTGTCTTGCATGTTCCGGCTTGTCGTTCGACCCCTTCTTAGACTGACTGCAGGCCAGTGAAACCAGAACCCTTATAGTTTCTATAAATAGCTCTCATCAACCCTCCTCCCCCTGCTACCCTCAGGCCGGATGCAGATAAACTTAGACAGAGGAAATTTAACTGAAGGCAAGTAAATGCTGCTGCTCTGCTGGCTGCACAGGGAGGGTAGCTCAGGTTTCTGTTATTTTATCTCTGCATCTTTGTGCATCCATGTTTTGATAAGATGATAAGAATAGTAGCACCTTTTTACAGACCTGCCAGTTTATGGGTTAATAGCACTCAGTCAGTAGATGATAATAGCAGGTATAGACTTGAGTCGCAGCTGTCAGGAGGACAACGAGAGCTGTGTGTCAGAGAAGGTACAAGAACCCTTCTTGCTCTGTGTTATGATTTCTGCATGTTGTATTCCTTCGAGTGGCCCGATGCATTACCATTATGTGTGTGTGCGTTTGTGTGTATGAGCGTGATCATTAACAGATTTGTTTTCTGTGGTGGTGATGAACAGTCCCATGATATTTACTGGTTGAGATGGAGATGTTACACTGACAGGACAAAGCCTGAATTATGATGAACTGCTTCATGGGATCCCAAAGAAATTCTCCCCATACACTGATTTATGTTCATGCTTTCTCACTGACAAAGTTAATACAGCTCTGCTCTAATTAACAAACAGTTCTCACAACCACAGGAAAAAATAATTGTTTCTTCATGGCAGAAAATACTACAAACAACGATATTAACGTGAGTTGACCGCAGTAATGAAATCCGTCTTTGCTGATTGCCAAGTGTTTGTGTTTGTGTGTCAGGACTCGGCATCGCTGTGCTCCCAGAGGGGAGGCATCTTGAAGCAGGGCTGGCTTCAGAAAGCCAACATCAATAGCAGCCTGTCTGTCTCCATGAGGGTGAGTCAGCACCAGACCTCCTGTCTGTTATCACAGCATAACAGCAACAAGTGAAACAACACAAACATGTAGAGGTCAGAATAGGAGCGTAGCTGCAGCTGCAATTTGTAATGCTGGAAAAATGATACACCGTTAAAGCTGCATCGATGTACGTGACTTTATCCTGTAACACCGTCCCACCCAGCATAAACCCTCACTTTCACAGTCCTGAATAATCAGCCCACATCATTTTACTTTCCCAGTGAAATTGCTGCTACTGTGAACCAGTGCTATATGGATAAAGTTAAACTGAATTGAACTGAGAATGTTTTGAATGTCCAGGATCGTGCAAATAAGTTCAGCATGCAACATATGAGACGTAGCGCCATGAGAAACATACAAACCCAACTCTGAAAATGTTGGGGTGGTATGTAAAATGTAAATAAAAACAGACTGTAATGATTTGCACATGAATCTGTCATTTATGAACAAAGGAACGCAGAGTTGGAGATAATTTATATGAATTTAAGGACTGGGACCACGCTTCAATGCATGCCCCTTCCAGTTCTCTCTCTACATACAACCCCTGTTTGTTCTCTTTTTCGTGCCCCTCCCTCTCTTTTTCAATTCATTCACTTCTCATTAATACATGAGAAATACTCTGAGGCTTTCCCCAAACCGCATCCTTAATTTGTGTACAAGCTGTCTGCCATTATCTACTAGAAATGCTGTCTAACCTAAATGAGGATATGGTCTCAGATAGTGAAAGTATATAAACTGTTGGAACTGATAAACTGTACCATTTTAAGAATAATATTTGCTAATTTGGAATTTGATAACAGCAACTCATCTCCAAAGTTGGGACAGTAACAACAAAAGGCTGTTGCTGAAAGACACAGCTGTATAACTTGCAGTATCCAGTGTATCTGCCCTCATTCTGGAATTTTAACTACATTAGGAAGGCAGCACATGAGCTTGAAGTCACATGTCATAGTGTCATATTTTTGCTGTCATGAGTTGTCAGATGAGTCATATGAGATGTGCTCTGGATTGCAGGTGTTCAAGAGGAGGTATTTCTACTTGTCTCAGCTCCCCGATGGCTCCTACATCCTCAACTCTTATAAGGATGAGAAAAACTGCAAGGAAACCAAAGGATCCATCTACCTGGACTCCTGTATAGATGTCATCCAGGTAGACTCAGTACAATTAAGAACCCAGCAGCAGTGGATAAAGCTGTTTTCTCTGTTGTGACCATGTTGGTGTGCTTAATTAAACTCACTGTGTTTATTTCCCTCGTGCGCTCTCTGCGAGGTTTCAGAACTTGGCACGAGCTCCCACCCTCGTGAAATTCAGCATGTTTCTGTGTCTTACTTTCCCTTGGGGGCTTTTGGCTGCTTTAATTGGGCAGATCTGCTGCATTCCAGTGACTTGGGCAGAAACGTCAGCTTCTAGCAGATTATGAAGAGCTGTTGCTGGCTCATGGCACAGCCTAGTACCTTGATTGCTCCTCAGGCAGAGCTGACAGCTTTCAGTTTAATGAGCACGCTCAGAATATGAATGGAGGGAGTGAGGGAGTTCATTCTGGCTCATGGATTTAATTAGGAAGCTTGAGTTTAGCATGGAAATCAGGTTTTGTTTGGTCATGGCCGAATAGCATTGACTCTCAGTTTGTTTCTGAATTTAAGTTGAGATTCTTCTGATTACATTTGATTCCCTACGCTGTGCTTTTAACGGCTTATTTAGTTGTACCAAAGATCCTGTAATTCTCATCAGTTTCCACCTGTTAGTCAAAAATCAGTCAAATATGATGTTTCTTCCTCAGAGTCCCAAGATGCGGCGGAATGGCTTTGAGCTTAAGATGCAAGACCGCTATAGCCACTTCCTGGCTGCAGACAGTGAGGCAGAGATGGAGGAATGGGTGGCCACACTGAAACAGGCTCTGCAGAGCAGCACAGAGGCTGGCCAGGACAGGAGGAACGGTGCTGAGTCGCTGGACTGTGTCCTTGGTGAGCTGTTCTACCAAACTTTGAGCAGTTACATGTCCACATTATCTTTCAGTCAACATAGTACTTATAGTCTTATTTAAAGGTTTCTATAGTTTCATAGTCAGTTTACTTTAAACACTGATTCTAACCACGGGCCTATCATGTTTTTTTCCATTGGTTTCCACGTTACAGTCACACATATGCAATTAGCAGGCGGACTCCTTCACCTGTAGCCCCTGAGACAATAACATGCTAGTATATCAGCTAACTGAGGAACAATGGAGTTTGTGTATACAGGACAGTGCAACAACCTTGAGCCACCGCTCACTTCTATTCAAGTGGACTTGAATAATGGTTCTCAAGACTTTCTGAAGGTCCTTCAAAGTCTTTCTTGGACTCAATCCTGAACATTGTCAGAGGAGTATTTTTTTTGTTAAGTCATTTACACGGACGTGTGAATCGATCAACCATAAAAAAGACACTTAGGATAAGTAAATGTGTCTACATAGAGCAGACAGAGGGAAATAAACATTTTAAAATTGTATCTTTAGGCACTTTGTTGCAAAAACAACAAATGTATTCCCATTTGTTTTGTTAAATCTACGAGAAGTGCCAAAGATAACACGATGACAGGCATAAAATACTAGTTTTGAACCAAGATGATATCAAAAGAGCTATTAGCCAAAAACTTGGCATAATATAATTTCCTTAGGGATTAATAAAGTATTCTGATTCTGATATTACTGAATGGTGTGGAAAGAAAGAAAACTGAGGAAACTAGATAAGAGGAGAACAAAAGAAGTATTAGCATTAAGGGAGGGAAGCTTTATAGTGACTTGTAGTGTGCATGGTTCTTGGTGAACAGGCATTCATGTGGATTACATGTACTGATGTCTGGTTATTGTCCTTTTCCTCTCAGATGATGACACGGCCAGCCAAGGTAAAGGCGAGAGCATGCTGGAGAACTCGGGGAGGAGCTTGCACACTGAACTCATCAAGGTATGAAGGAATGATAGATGATTAATGAAGCTGCGTTAGTTGGGCCAGACTTACCAAGTGGGTCAAATTAGTGTGAAGCTGCAAAAATGTGCTGAAGGGAGTGGAAAGTTCTGTGGCTATTAACACCGCGCTAATTTATGAACACAGACCCAGACGGGTCTTTTCAGTAACCATCAGCAAATTCTACACAGAGCTGCTCTCTGCAAACAGCCGTGCATGTGTTAAAATATAAGGGTGAAGTCCTCCATTAGAAACTAAAGGGGGTTTGTCACCCTATCAACCTTTAGCATAACATAAAACAACAACAAAAAAAGAAGTGTGCAAACTTTAAGGCATTAAATTCAACTAAATGTACATCTCGTTTTTGCATGTGTTCTTTGTGATGCTGCAGATATCTGCAAAAATCAAAGGAGAACAGTCTGACTCACAGCCACCTGTGGGCTACAGCTACAGATGCATAATCCTGAATACAGATCAGTGGTTTGTTAAATCACACTGTGGCGCTTTAGTAAATGACATAATAAGAAAGCATATGAGATGATTTTAATGAGACATTATCTAAAAAATGAATCGGAAGCAGAACAAGTTCAGCATCTCTTTTATTTGTGGTGCTCAGACAGAGCCGCTCTGATGTGTCTATAAACCCCAAACTACACAGCAGCAACAAAGCCCTCTGTTGCTGCTGTTCCACTCTGTTTGCTTTGGGCCACTGCAGCAAAGCTTTTCTCTGTGCACGTAAAAACAAGGTCGAGTTTGTCTGCAGGCTGAGCAGACAGTGAGAACAGAGGCGCGAACAGGAGGAAGAGAGGGGAGAGAAATGGACTCTGAGGGCTCTTACCTAAACCTGAGGCTTTGATTGTGCTCCATTGGACGCCCTTTGTTTTCCCCCTTTTGTCCCTTGACTACATATCAACCTTCCTGTCTTTTTCTGTTTGTGTAAGTTTACAAGCAGCTCACTGAGTACACTGTACCAGACCATTACAGTAAGGGCTGCTCTTCTACCTGCGGTTCCTGCCTCATTCATAAATGAAGTCCATGCAAATAAGCTATAAAAATCTGTTGCAATAAAGTGTGCAAATAAAAGAGAAGGAACGCAGCGGCTGAAGTGCTACTGTTTAATGTGTTAGAAGAGTTCACAAAAGGTATCAGAGATAGTTACAGATTTTTTTCTTAAAATGTGAGAGTAATATACATATTTTGGATATTTATGTAAAAAAAAAAAGCCAGACTTTGTCTTTTATCTCTAAAACATATCATCAGTTGATAACTTCCTGTTTATGTCTGCTTCAAGTGTTAAGCAGTTCGTTATGATAACTCTAACTCGGGGAGTCCTGAGGAGGCCAGGGCCCATGAAGGCATTGAATATTTTAATTTAGAGTTTTGGCGGGGATGTGGATCGAACAGAAACAGATGGGAATGCTGTTTGTTGTGGAAACAGTTTCTTCATGTTGTTTTGTTGTGTGGTTTATCCCTCAGCCTGAAAGGGTGATTGGGGTATTGTTGTCATCACTCCAGCGCAACTTTGTGAACTCGATACCTCGAGAACGAGGCGATGTAGGTTTTCAAATTTACACCATTTGTTTGTATAGATAAATAAATTCATGGGGGAAAAAATTCTGCAGTTAAAAAAAGAGAAGAAAGAAACACCTGATGGATTTTTAGCTCGCTTACATCGCTGCTGTCTGTCTGCAGTACACCAGGGAGACAGACCAGCTCAGTAAGATGAACAGGAACGAAGGCAGGCTGAAGCTCTCCTCTCTGGATCCTGAGACACAGGTACAAAAGGTTATTCCTTTAAAATGCTTAGCTTTCCTATGATTTATTTATTTCACTATTGATTCACCCTGTTTGATCTCTCCTCCCCCTTCCAACTCCTCACGCTCATCCTCCCTCCTCTCCGCGGGATCACTCTCTCCCCTCTCCTGCTTTCTCACTCTCCTCCTCCCTGATATCCAGAGGCTGGACTTCTCTGGGATCGAGCCAGACGTGAAGCCCTTCGAGGAGCGTTTTGGTCGACGTATAGTGGTCAGCTGCCACGACCTCACCTTCAGTCTGCAGGGCTGCGTGAATGAGAAGGGCGACGGTGTCCTTACCAATGTATGTCATCACCTTTGTTCCACAACACAGCTGTTCTGTGGTTTGCTACTTGTGCTACTGTTACATTAAACAGGTAAAAAAAGATGAATCATGGCCGCAGTTTTAAATAGGATGGCTTTGAGCACAGTCGCTCCATCTACCTGCTCTTTAAAGCATCAAGAGCTGAAGAGAGTTGAAACCAGGTATTATCTCTTCGTGCTGAGACTGTGAGGTAGCATAATGGCTCGTTATAGATTAAGACTTATGTTCAACAGAGTACATCACTACTCCTTCTAAAGGTATGTCGCCAGGTTGAAATCTATGGCTTTGACAGTGAATTACATCCTGAACCTGAGGATACATTTCTTAACTGCAGTACATAGCTTTCCTCTTCACACTGCAGATTTTCCGCCAGCCTCTCCCTCTGTAGTGCTGCCCCACATAATACACCTTCATAATTCATGTCAGTCTGGCTGGAAGCAACGGAAGTAGCCAAACTAGGATAACGCAACTCGATATTGTTGCATTAGCACTAAAACAAATCTTTCTTTATTTAAGCCTGAGGCATGGAGGGTCATGCAGAAATGTTTAATGTGTGCCGGATGAGGAGCTTTCAGTAGCGTGAGGTAGCATTTTTGAGCATATGTGAGCTCGGCCTTTGTCAGGGCTTTAGATCGCTTTAGATATAAAACACAGAGCTAGACCAACTTCTCCCCCTCCTCCTTTTCCTGCTTGCTGATGCATTAGAAAGGCTGGCAGGAGAAATCATCTGACTCATTTGTGGTTTGGAAGCAGCACACGCTCTCGTTCCCTCCTCTTCTTCCATCCCTTCTTTCCCTCGGCGGTCTCAGACAGCTTTAAAGTTCACTGGATGGAGCGATTTTGTCCATCGTGCAGGAATTGCAGGTTTCCAAAATAGAAAACTTTTTGCTTGTGCTTGAGGATGACACACTGAGAGAATACAAATATTTTTAGACATTTATCCATAAATATTTTGTCTGAATCTAGAATTTTGATTATTTCAGATTAAACAGATTAAACCTGTCCATTGAATCCTATTATAATAATTATAAATATATTCTTGAGCTCACACATACGACTCTCATGTTGTATTTAGTAAAACTTTGCATGTTGGTTGGACCCAGAAGTGACCATATTTGGGCAAAAGGTTCCTAGCTGATGTTAGCAGGCTGCATTACTGGTGGGAAGAGTGTGCATTATTGCTTAATTCATGCTAAAACTAAAGAGTCATATGACCTGATTTCTGAGATTTTGTCCTAAAGTGAAATGTTGTAAAGTAATAAAGGTACGTGCTGGACTGCAGCCTGTAACCGTCCCTCTGACTCGCAGGTGGAACCGTTCTTCATCAGCCTCGCTCTCTTCGATGTCTCCAAGAGCTGCAAAATCTCGGCCGACTTCCACGTTGAGCTCAATCCACCATCTGTCAGGGAGATGCTCACCGACACCTCCGCTCAAGCATCTCCTTCATCTGACTCGGACGGTGGTGGTGGAGTGAAGGACGGGGGACAGGGAGGAGTCCTCGTGAACGGAGACTCAGGGAAAGGAAACGGCCTGCCGCTGCTTCAGAGGGTGTCAGAGGCTCTGCTGCGCTTCCCCACTCAGGTAGGAACTATAATAGCATGTAGACAGGTGTCTGATAGAGAAAGTGACTGCAGCTGAGTCACACAGTCAGACCTGGGTGTGAAAGCTGAGTCACACTGGGTCATACAGATCTTGCTGTGTGGAAAACAAAATATTTTGTGCTCTTTGCAAAACTTTGGTGCTGGAGCTGGATTATTAAAAAGAGATCCAGCATGTTTGTCATCCTGCTGCGTTACAGGTTTAGTTGATGTGAAACTGAGACTGAACTCTGCTTCTGGTTTTACGTGACCTATGGTCAGTTAGCTTATATATAGAATACACTGAAAAGGAGTGTTAATTTATTTGGGTGGGGCTTCCCTAATGACCGTAGGACATCACACAGATCGAAGAGTAAAACAATCTGAACTTAAGCTGCTGTCCTTATTTATAAAGATGGCGATGTCATTATGTGAAATCCATAACAGGAAATATATGAAAAAACCCTGAAAGCTGAAAAAACCCTAAAAAACTAACATGTTGAAACACGAAGAGTCGATCGTTCTTACGAGAAGAGGGAAAACGTGTCTTTGAGTAACTCTCTCCTTCGACAGAGCAGGTAGAAGCATGCAGAAACTAAAAAGTAATGAGAGACTGACTCAAACGCAAGAAAATGATGGTTTTATGAGCTAGAATTTATAGAAATCATTTGTCTTGCATTGTTTTTATCACTTTCTGCACTTTTCTAAGCCAAGTTGATGGTTGGAGGCGGCCCTCTGTCATGCTTAGTCTTTAAAATGTCTACACACTGTTGAGCTCTCATCTGGTTCTGTCACATAGGTTCAGCTTTGCCATATTGGTTGCAGCTGGCCCAGCACAGTCCTGGCCTCAGTCAGGACTGCTGACACTGTGTGTGCAGTGAGTTAGCTGTTTTGGCCAGTGCATGATCTTTTTTGTTTTTTCATTCATTTCTCCACTGTCATGCTGAGTGTGTCACAAGCCAGCCTTTGGTCCCCAACCAGACCTAAAGAACTGTGAAAGGATCCCGTTCGGCTCATTCGGCGAACATTTGCAAGTGATTTCAGAATCACTTTGCTTCCTGATGTGAGCTCAGGCCTCGGGATGTAAGCTTTATGTCCTGTCACTTTGTTTTGCAGTATTTTAAGTCTAGAGTTTATTTGGGGAGAAATAATGTGCATGTGTGAGCGTTACTCTTGGCTCAGGCCCTTCTGCAAACATTTGCAGGTGCTGTGAGTTCGGCGCACACACGGCCTGTTCTTTACCTCTTGCCGCTTGGCCCGTTGCAGCGATGAAGTCACTAAACAAGGCCGGTGCCTGGTATAAACCAGCAGCGGTTATAAAACAAGCTCACTTTCCATTTCCATGACGGGAGAAACGAGTTGATGAACAGCGCAGCAAAAAGCAGGAAAAAGCTCAGAGACGAGGGGATGAATCAGGGCAGAGAGTGACAAACGCAGGATTTCTGCAGCCAGCAAACCAGCAGCAGGGCCGCCTTAAAGCTACAGGCATGAAAAAGTTTCATTTTTGGACTTCTCTGCCAGAAACATCTGTGCAGCACCAGCAGAACACACATGTACACACAAATATATGCATACAAACAGAGCGGCTCCTGCCTCTGTGATTAGTGTGCTATTATAGGTCTGCAGACCGCAGTTTAATTTAGGTGCATTGGGTGTGTTCCAAGGACACAGGCTTCACCTCTCATCTCTGCAGTATATCTCAGGAGGACGCCACAACCTCTGGACCCTCTTTATTACGCAAGTCACAAATCTTACCCATTTGAGTTTCAGCATTTTCAGCAGTGAGATGGTTTATCTTTGCACAAAAAGGATGTGACACTGTTTATGAACTATGAGGAAAGTTTAATGCCCAAATGGAGCATTTACAAGCTTTTTTTTAACCACACTGTAAGAACTGGTCGACGATGAGCGGTGAGGAGCAAATAACGTCAAAAACTGAAAGCAAAAGCAGCTGTGTGTGGTTTTAAGGGCTGTGAATGAGGACAGAGGATGGATAGGCTTATGGCCTGGAGAGTAACCCTGCTCTGTGTGTGTGTCTGTGACTGGCAGCATGCTAGCCTCCTTAAAGATAAGTGTTAGTAATGTCCAGATTGTTATGTCTGCATCTGAATCAGCTGCTTCCTTGGTACTGTCATTCAGTTTTGTCACTTATGCTTTTTTTCTATTTCCAGAAATTTCTATTGAAGTTTTTATTAGTCATACCAGTGCGAGCAGCATAGCTTAGTCTGATTGTAGTTACTGTCGCCTTTGTTTGCTTTACTTGAACTTGGAAGCTTAAATGCAGACGCATCTCATCGGCCCTTAAATAGACGTGTGAGCACCATGTGGTTTTCCTGTACAGCTTTAGCATCAACCATTTCCCCTGAATCGATCTCACACAGAAGCAGGTGATGAATTTAAGAGTGACTTTTACACTATCACACATTCATACAGTGCTTTATTCCACACCTTTAAATTCCTTTTACCTCTCTCACACACACCACTTGATTGGATGACCCTTCCAAACAGGAAGTCAGCAACCGTTCAAGCTTCTGTGCCCACAACTGTGTTCCTGGCATGACCACGTTAGGGATATCTGTTTTCACTGAGATCATACAGAGCCGTGAACAGACTTTGGGAGTGAGAACGTGTTGAGCAGTCTGATAGGTTGGCGTATCATTTGAAACTTTGGCCACGTCTGTAGTCAGTTTCTCTCCATAGAACTCGGCATCTCTCCTCTCCATTCACAGTAGCAGATTTCTCGGAAGAGCGTTCTAAGAAAAGACCCTCGAAAGCTGCCAAATCAAATCCCAACCACATGTCTTGATTGCTTCATTTCTCCCTCTCTTTTGCAGGGTATCTTTTCAGTGACTAACCCCCATGCAGATATCTTCCTGGTGGCCCGTGTGGAGAAGGTGTTACAGAATGGCATCACCCACTGCGCTGAGCCATACATGAAAACCTCTGACATCACTAAGGTACGCTGCCATTGATTTTGACCTCGTGGAGGAGACGGTGGAAACCGCTCCGGTGTTGACTTGATGATGTCTTTCCTGTGTCTCCTCAGACTGCTCAGAAGGTGCTCAAAGCTGCCAAGCAGACGTGCCAACGCTTGGGCCAGTACAGGATGCCGTTTGCTTGGGCTGCCAAGTAAGACAGAAATAATTCATGAGTCAAACCTCATAATCTTGTAAATAATCTGTTTTGATTCAACTCGGAGTGATCTCATGTGAACATGTGCAAAGGCATGAGCATAATAACATCATACAATTAGGTGTAAAGCCTCATCTATTTGTCATAGAGGGAGAAAATAAGATAATATTTACTTTTTGGACCCCAAAAGTTTAGGAATTTCTCAACTTTGAGGTTAAATAAAGTTCGTGTAAAAGAACATTTACTTGCTTGCTGATCTAGTTTGATCTGGATTATATTGATTAACATTATATTACGTTATCCCAGTTATGGAATTCAACATTCATAATGAAGAGCAGACAGTTCTGCTTTTTATTAGCTGCTGTTGGAAGTGCAGCTAATGAAAAGCAGCACAGAAAACTTCCAGGAACTGTCCGGTCTTGACGTGAAATTAGAATCTGTGACAGATTTTACAAGCCTCACGCCCCACCCCCATCTCCACCCTCATCCACACCCCAAGCCTCCAGGCCTAGTGGAGGCTTTCACATGTAACTGGTAATGCTGTGAGCTATAAAAATACTCCAGGCCAGCACAGAAGTCACACCTTTTTCTAAATGGTGTGAAAAATGATTAAGGGACTTCAGGCGTCATTCAAAAATGTTAGAACCCGCTGACATATATCCAAATATCCAGTAGAGATCACACAAAGACAAAAAGCCCCTTTCATACAACTGTTCTAAACTATAATCTGGAAGAAGAACAACAGCAACAAAAATATGGAAACACAGGGAAGCAGGGGAGTCTGTGTACAGGAGCAAGTAACTCTTTAATAGAACACATGAAGAAAACAAGTGTTTTTAAACAGTGAAAGCAAAACATTCCTTTATACTTCATACTTTATACTTTATACTGAAATGTTGGTATTTGGTTGCACATATGAGGCGAGAACTGTAATGAACCATGTGTGTTGTGGTTGCAGGCAGGTGTTCAAAGACGCTCAGGGCAGCCTGGATATGGATGGGAAGTTTTCTCCTCTCTATCGCCAAGACAGCAGCAAAATCTCGACCGATGACCTCATCAAGCTGCTGGCCGACATCAGGAAGTGAGTCAACACCACTCCTCTGCTATTTAAGCTAGCGCTTAGTTACTGTGGCACAAAACCGTCATCCAGGGGTACACTTATGCCTTTAGGTCTATATTTCACATGCCATTGCCTAAGAGGAAGTACTACTCACCCAGGATTGTCATTAAGGAGGTCATCACATCTAAAGCACACTTAACCCTTAAAAGGACACTGATCTTGTACTGAATCTCCTTTTCCCTGTCAGACCAGAGAAAAGCAAACTTCAGATCATCCCTGGACAGCTGAACGTCACCATCGAGTGTGTCCCGCCTGATTTCTCAAGTAAGCAGATTTGTGGTGTTCACTGCATAAAACCCAACAATTCCATTAAATGATTTTACATTGGCCATCTCTGCGCGGGATGCAAGCAGCTACCTGTCTGTCGAGTGTCTGGGTCTGATGTTGAGGAAATGATCTCCATTCCTGAATGAATGTAGCCTGCAGATAGGCAGTGGTCACTGCCTCTGATCAGCCTAGTATATCCCAGTGATGTTCAATAAGAGACATAAATGATTATTTAGCCACTTTCTGATCCATAAAGCCTGAACTATTAAGCCAGTGTGTACGTCGGTCTCCGTAGATCTGCTGAAACAGCCGCAGGGTGGGACGCTAAAGCAAAAATCGCACAAGCACAGGTTGGAGCAGACACTCTGTTCCTTCAGATTTCCACTAAGAGCGATCAGACTGGGCTATTAGCATGCTGGATGCTGCCTTGTAAAAGCCTTGTTAGCATGTTCTTTGAAGAACAACAGAATCAAATATTCCTGAATTAAAATTTTGCTAAATCTGAGAACTTTTGAGAAGTTAAATTTTTAGATCATCCGTATTATCAGATGCAATGATTCCCACAGAGAGCATGTGACACGGCGTGTAGGCAGCGTCAGGTTTCATGTCTGGGTTTGCACAGTGAAGGGTTTGTTTTGTAGCTCAGAAATGACGTTAATTGACATGACACGAGAGGCAGGGACACAGCAGTGGAGGTTTGGTCCTCTGACTCGACGTGTGCTCTGTGCCCCAGACACGGTGACGTCCTCTTACATTCCCGTCAAGCCCTTCGAGGACGGCTGTGAGCGGGTGTCGGTGGAGATCGAGGAATTCCTCCCCGAGGAAGCCAAGTACAACTACCCCTTCACCACTTACAAGAACCAGCTGTATGTCTACCCCCTGCAGCTCAAATATGACAACCAGAAGACCTTCACTAAGGTGCGTGAGTTAGGATGAAAAAGATGTGATGGGTGATGGTGCTGGTACATTTTAAATATTGCCCGTTTGTGTGTTACTGGTGCATACTGAGAACGAAGCGTGCGTGACTGACTGAGCTCAGAGACACAGTCGTTCTTACCGATCGTCTGCTTGGCTGACTAATGTCACCTTTCCTCCGTTGCAGGCTAGAAACATTGCCATCTGCATCCAGTTCCGAGATTCTGATGAGGAAGGTGCTGCTCCTCTAAAGGTCAGTGTGTACTGCAACATGTGACTTTTTCTAGATGCTGTTATGGTAAAGGTCAAACATTTTTCAGGTTTACCAATAAACTGTGATTGTCTTCAGACTATCATTGACATGATATATTGATGTATGAATTTATAACCAGATGTGTAGCAGTGGCTGGGGGTTGGAGCGGACTCATCGCTACATGTTCATGCAATCTGTCCAGTGTGTTTGAGAAGTACTGCACCTATATGACCTTGCTGTTCCCACTGTTTCTGTTATATATAGCAGATGGTCAGAAATGCATTAACCAAGTGCAACATTAAATCACCGCTGGCAGCCATATATAGGACAGAGAAGCAGCCACTGTGACGTCAGCCGTTGCTAGCAAAGAGCTGCTGTGAAGCCTCAGAGTATTGTTACAGTTGCCACCTGGCTGTTGTAAAACTGGATGTGATGAGTAATTTGCATATCTTGTGGATGAATGAAAGGACGCTGCACACTAATAATTTATAAGCCTAATAGGGTCAGCTGGGGGTCACGACAGATAGCTGCCCCTCCCTAAGACTGGTTCTGCTGGAAGTTTCTTCCTGTTAAACTGGAGTTTTTGTTCCCACTTTTGCCAAACGCTCACTCACGGGGGGGTCGTTTGATTGTTGGGGGTTTCACTCTTTCATTGAAGCGTCTTTATAATACAGAATGCTTTGAGGCAACTTTTCTTGTGATTTGTTGTTGTATATAAACAAAACTGAAGTGAATTACTTACAAGGTAGGCCCACTCTAATTCAAACCCTGTTTTGCCATCTTTTTTACCTTTGTGGAGACTGTTGTTTACAAAATGAACATTGTGCTGTATGAAATAAGATTTCAAGCTAGCGGCTGAGACCATAAACTCATCAGGAAAGTTGTTTGTGAGCTCAAAGATCAACGGAGGTCCGTTTTTTCAGAGACGTT
Organism: Maylandia zebra; assembly: GCF_041146795.1. Taxonomy (NCBI): domain Eukaryota; kingdom Metazoa; phylum Chordata; class Actinopteri; order Cichliformes; family Cichlidae; genus Maylandia; species Maylandia zebra. The sequence continues at coordinate 47,149,005 of NC_135169.1, forward strand.
TATATGCACTAGGGCTCGGTATCGTCACTTATTTTGATTCAGATTCACAAGGTCCCGATCCAATGTGATCAGATTCGATTTGAATCGGGGAAATTTTGCCTCAGACTGTCAGAAATATTATAATTCTGATCATTTATCAGTACATATCCATATTTTTATGTCTATAAAAAGAAAGCTGACACTTGTGAGACTTTATCAAAGGTGTGAGCATCACAGCAGATGCCTTTATGTCAAAGTAGCTGAGGACAAAACACAGAAAAACATGTCAGAGATTTTCCTGGCCTGTTACAGAGGTTAAAGAGTTACAGAGGTTTTATTAGAGGCACAGCTAAGTGTTTTGCAATTTGGCATCATTTTAAGAAGTTTAATTTTCTTCAGTGAACAGCAGAAATGAGGCTTTGTTGTCAGAAGTCAGTTAAATTAAGTGGCCGACAGCGCTGTACATAACGGTAGACTGGTGCGTAATAAGCAAGCGAATGATGCAGAAAACAGAGATTTTTAGATGCGAAAGTGTTCTTAAAGTACAGAGAGAGAGAGAGAGTTGTGCAGGAAGTTTCATTATATCGTGGTGGAAGCAAAGCAGCAAAAGTAAGAGGGAATTCATGAGGATGTTTATGAGAAGCGAAATGTGAAGCGTAGTTTGGATCTTCTTTTGCTGCTGGTTCAGTCAATTTTGTTTGGAGACAGACAAAACTGCAGCTTCAGAGTCTAGTGCAAAAAAAGGACGTAAACACAAAGCATGGACCCGCCAACGCATCAGAATCTGTGAGCTTTTGGCTTTTAGCCCCGATGGCATCTCTGCGTACGTGCCGTCGGGTGAGAAACCTGACATCTCACTGATTCTGATGTGTTGTGCAGAATCCGTGTACCTGCTCTCATTTGGTGTTTGGTGGTTGTCGAAATTTTGTGAGGTTTAACCTGAGATTCTGTCGTTTTGGGCAAAATAAATTTATATTTAAAAATCGATTCAGGATTTTAATGAATCGATATCGTGTTATTCAAGCTAAAATCGATTTTAATCAGAAAATCGATAATCTAAACCCACCCTAATATACACTTCTTTGCAGCCAGGAATCGCCCCTCTGCTGGCTGCCAGAAAGAATGCATCAGCTTCAGTTTTACAGACCCTGAAGCTTTTTTTTGACATTATTCTGTACATCATTTTTCTTGTCTTATATGGAATATCTGTTTTTGCCTTATTACTTCTAGAGCTTGAAAAGGAGAGTTTATAGACAAGGAATAATGTATGGAAGAGAGAGTGACTCACATCTGTGTCTCATAGTTTTGTCAAAAGACAGGCTTAGGGTGATATCCTGGCTCTCTACATAGCTCAGCAAAGCTAATGGAGAGAAGAACATAGGAAAGGTTTTGAAATGCTACAGTCAACATAACGATAAAAAGGACACAAGGAAACAAATAGAGGAAGACCAATACAAAAAAAGTGAAGATTGTTGAAGAGGCGCACCAGAAGCCCGGATTATTGTTTGAGAAACAATAACACTGCAGTGGAATGTCCTGGGAGAGATTCGATCAGTGACAGGGGCCTCAGATATGATAAACTTTTCCTTTTATTGCTTTTTACAAAGTGGACTTGAGATTGCAGCTGAGGGGCCCAGGAGGAGAAGGGAAGCGCTCGCAGCAACCAGTTATTATAGCTGGCAACAGAAGATAATGAATGGTCACTCTTTTTCTCTCTGGCCACACATTTCAAATATTTGTGGTCGGAAATAGTCATCAAAGCGCTGCAGATTGTTTTTCTTTTCACGTTTCTTGAGGGAGAGAAACAGAAATTCTGAGTTTAACCACGAAAACATTGAGAATTTTCAATCAGCGGGCAGTCAGACATATTACACCGCAGCTAGAAAACACACAGATTGACCCAGACGTGGGTCAGACTGCGTTCCAGACAACGCTCAAAGTACTGTGAGGCAGAAAGCTGTTTACAAACAGGAGCAGGCGGCACACCTCTCGGGAGATTTAATCAGAGTTAGCGGAAGCTCAGTAAGGTCCTGGGGTTCACATAAGACACAGCCGGACTGAGAGGAAATTCATTCAAAGCCTTATGGAGTCGGAATGTGAGGGCTGAAGAGGATGGAATTCTCAGAGGACGGGAATTTAAAGTGCATTCATTTCCATTTCATCGTTGAGAGACCAGTTGCTCCTCAATCCTTGAGTTCATGGTTGGAGTGCTCTCATTTTTGCACCAGTGGCCGACACTTTAAGTCATGTGTGGTACAGTTCATGTGCTAACATGCCAGCCTTTGTGATAGATAATATCAGAAGCATCTCCTCCAGACCTCCTTCGGCCCCCATCCTGACTCAGACAATCGTAACTCCCATCAGCCTCTTTGCCTCTGCAGTGAGGGCTCTAAAGGTACACATCAAACCATGCACCACCTGCACTCCTGAATCTCAGATCTTTTCCCCCGCCTCTTTCCTGCTCCACCTACAGCTTGTTTCCAGATTGTTCTGGCATTTGTGAACCCTGTCCTCTCTCACGAAGCCTCTCCCATCCTCTGGGCTCGTCTCCTGCGGAGGCTTTCAGGCATTTGGCTCCTGTAGCTCTGTCCGTCCTGTTGGCTAGCACTGCACATTCATGCTCATTAGAGATGACAACAATAGTTAGCATCCTAATTACAGTATGAAGCCATCACAAGAGGTTGGAATTTTTTCCCTCCCCTTTGTCACCCCTCATTAGAAACATCCTGACCTGGTCAAGCTTGAGCTTGTTGCAATTTTTTAATTTTTCCCACAGAGTTCTTGCACTGACTCCTCCTCAAAAGTGATCATCAGAGGTCAAAAGTCAACTTAACCTTAGCCTGGTCCTGCCAAAGGGTTCTTCCTGTTAACGGGGAGTTTTTCCTTCCCACTGTTACCAAATGCTTGCTCATGGAAACGGGGTGGGATCTCTATTATTAGAGAACCCAATAAAAGACCCTCTATTGTTGTAGGGTCTTTACCTGACAATATGAAGCAGCCCTCGAGACAACTCTTGTTGTCATTTATTGAATTGAATTGACTTGTTTGTGTCATCATGTCCTGGAGGAAGGGCTCTGCTGCTCACATAAAATAAGTCCGTGAGTTTTGTGCAAGGTTTGCGCTGTGGCATCTGTCTAGTCAGAGCCCAAACATTTTGCGATCTTAGGTCGTCCTTTGTAGTTTCTCTCAGGCTATGTTTAAATCATTGCTGATTCAAAGTGTAATGCATGATCCATACAGGCTTGCTCACTCCCTCGCCTTTTGTACAAATTATGGCAGTAACCACAGCTTCCTGAGCGCTTACTCATCACTGTGCCCGTAAAATCAAAGGAGTCCAATAACCAATGTGCCTCTTTGCCTTTCAGTGCATCTACGGCAAGCCGGGAGATTCACTCTTCACCAGCAGCACCTACGCAGCCGTCCTGCACCACAATCAGAGCCCTGACTTCTACGATGAGGTGAGCTCATGTTGCAGGCTCGACCTTATTTCTTCTATGGCATCGCCTTTCAATTCATATTAAATTAGATCAAGTTAGCAGATTTAGAGGAAGTTGAGTGCTTCCAAAAACTGAGAAATGAGTTTGATTTTAAAAAGAAATTTAGTTTATGCCCTTAAATCTTTTTTTTTTTTTTTCCTAATTGGCCGTCTTTAGTACTGACATTCCTCAGCAGCACTGAGATAATCCCATAAATCTGTCTCAGGAATGGGCTGTGATCTCGCACTAAACTGACCCGACAGTCAGTGCACGCATGCACATGCACACACACACAAATACAGCTCAGCGAGAGAGGTACAGTTAGAGCGGTAGAGCAGAGGGGGTCCATATGGCCTTGATATCAAACGGATTAGGATCTTAAGCTCCCCCTGTGTGCACCCACATGCATGCAGGAACACACAGAAGTGCACTCTGTGGGATTTCCCTTCACATTGTTCAGCTTCCAGTCACATCAACCAAAATTTCTGCTTCAGCAAGGCAACGATGATCTTTGTGCTTCTAAATCTGTCAGTCTTGTTAGTTCCATAGTGAAGTGCATTTAAAAGCAACATGTAGGACACATTTATAGTTACTGATATTATATAAAGGGTTCTGATTTTGTTTTTCACACCTAAAATTTGTTAACTTTTATATCTTAAGGATATATCTTGTCTGGTCTTTAGACTTTTGTCTAATTTACCGAGAAGAGTAAATTTAAAACAGAACGATGCATGAATCACGTGTTCTGGTGTTATAAATGTAAGAGCCGTGATATTCAGTCATGGCATTGAGAGGCTGTTTATGACGATGTGGGTCTGTGCATGTCATCAAAACTTTTTTGTGTCATTTCCTGTCAATAAAAAACAGCATGTGTGGTTGCAGGGAAAATCCATCTCCCTGTTGTTGCTGCCCTCTGGTGTCTCAGTGTCACAGCAGCAACTCCCAGATGAAACAATGCTTTTGCTGTTGTTTGTTTTTTTGATTTCATTCTAAACATTAATTTAAGGATAAACACATAAATAAAAAAGCACAAGCAAACCCCTTTCATTTTCTTCATGGAGAGAAAATGCACAAAGTGTTCAAATTCATGCCAGAAATTGTAGCTTGTAACACACTGTGTGTTTGCTGATGTTCGCTGAACTGGTAGAAGCGTTGCATTTAAAATGACCTATTCTGCAGCACAAGCTAGATTCTGAAGTACTGCTATCACAACTTACACCTGCACTCACCTGCGCCCACTTTAACTCCCAACTCTATAGATGATACTGCTGAAGTAACAAGTCTGTTATGAAAATGTAAGGAATAGAAACTACAGATATTTGTTTAAAAATGTGGGGAGTAAAAATGAAAAGTAGTCCAAAAAAGCTACTCAAGTAAAGTACAGATAGCTGAAAATACACAAGATGGTTATTTTTAGATGCCTTTTGTTGATTTTATGTTAATTTTACCTCTTAATAATTTAGAGGCTGAAGGAAACCCTCACTGTCAGTACATTTTTGCAGGTTTAGAGAAACACTAACGCCATTATGGTTAATGTAACTCCCTTAATTTGAGCAAAAAAACATCAAAAAAGACAACAAGGAAATCACAGCATGTGGCACATCCTTTAAAATGTTGCCTTGGCAGTACTATGTAATACCTATATGGTATCCATTATTGGAATCAGTGCCTCTAATCTTGTTTATGTGTGAAGATTGAACTGATGGTGACATAAGAAGATTAAAACAGCGACCTGCTCCTCTGTGTGTGCAGGTGAAGATCGAGCTGCCGGTTCACGTGCATGAGAAACATCATATCCTCTTCACCTTTTACCACATCAGCTGTGAATCCAGCAGCAAAGCCAGCAGCAAGAAGAGGGACGGAGTGGAGTCACTTGGTGAGAAATTTGGCTTAATGAAGCTTTATTAAAATGTTGGTGAGCACATTATTTAGCTTGTTAAAATGCCTTCTTCTAAAGCTCGGCTGCTTTCGCGTGTTTCAGTGGGCTACTCCTGGATGCCTTTGCTTAAAGATGGGAGGATGCAGTCGTTGGAGTTCCAGTTGCCCGTGGCTGCCACTTTGCCTGCTGGATATCTTTGTCAGGACACCAGGAAGGTTAGATTGTAGCCATGAAAACGATCTGGTCAGCTCTGTCACTGTCATGCTCACGATGTTAAAGCGAACGTTGACCCCTCATGTTTTAGCCCTGAAGGTTATTGGAGTTTTGAGGGAATGTGAAAAGTTTGCAGATACTTTATTGACTCTGTTTTGTCTATTATTCTCTTCGAATGGTCTCAGGCTGATATCAAGTGGGTGGAAAACGCCAAGACACTGTTTAAAGTGAGGACCCACGTAGCATCAACGATATATCCTCAGGTACAATTTGGTTCTTTTGCTTTTTTATGCACAAATGAAGGTTTTCAGGAACACTGATGTCCTGTTTTGTTTCGCCGCAGGACCTCCACCTACACAAATTCTTCCAGCACTGCCAGCTGATGAGAACAGCATCAGAGGGCAACCCAGCAGAACTGATCAAATACCTGAAGGTAAGATGCTGTGAGGCAGTGCACAGTCAGTTTTTTAGCTTTGGTCCATGTGCAGTTATTGATCATTTACAGTACTTCCACTATATGTGTCATTCGGCAATGCACTAACAGATCGATCATTTTTGTAGGGCGTGCATCATTATGACTACTTATGAGCTTTCACAGTCATTCAACAATCAAAATACCTTTCAGTGCTATTATACAACAGCCTCCATTAAAGCAATAAAAGGCTTATAACACAGTTTATTAAGTTAATAAGGGATATGGATGGATGAATGGATGGATGATGGCAACCCCAAATGCAACAATGACAAAAGATATTGCCAAAAAACGAAATCTTTTTAGACATTAACCTCTTTTGTACTGAATTTTGTATGAAAAATCATAACTATTTAAATGCTAGAGGAAATCAGTTGAAGTATTTGTCTTATTTTTGAGAGGTTTTCCTTTGGGAAAACATTTTTATGGGATGACTAACATTTTAGGGAGCAATTAACATGTGTGGGGAATGAAGGCTGGCCCGGGTGGTCCGACCCAGCAGGCAAACTGCTGCAGGTCAAAGTTTTGCTGTTTTGGCAGCATAAGTGGTACCAACAGAATGTCACTGCGGCTAAGCCCATCTTTTTTATACAGTCTATGCTGTGAATATGAAGGAAATGTGTCAGCAATGTCTGACAGGGAATTTCATTACATCAAGCACAGAGATTCAGCTACAGATCAAGACAGATTTTCACATATATTTCTTATCAGATAAAATAATGCCGAGCGCTGATTTTATATCTAATAGGCTACAGTTTTTCAAGATCAGGGCGATATATATATATTGTGTGGAGGCGTGTAATCACGATTCTTGTAAATATCTGGGAGTCAGAAGTAAAAGTGATCTTGTCTGGCCTCTTTCCCTCAGTGCCTACATGCCATGGAGACTCATGTCATCATCACCTTCCTGCCAACAGTGCTGATGCAGCTGTTTGAGGTGCTCACAGCCGCCACCAAAGAAGCCCACGAGATTGCTGTTAACTCTTTGCGGTCAGCTAAAAAACAAATTCTTTGTACTTTTACTGCTTTTACTCCTGATAAAAGGACATAGATTGAATTTCCATGCTCTGTGCCCTCAGTGTGATCATACATATAGTTTCCAAATGCCACGAGGAGGGACTGGAACACTACCTGCGCTCTTTTGTTAAGGTAAGCTGCCGCAAACACTGCCTGTGTTTCTGCTTGTGTCTATAAACTAAAGTGCTTTTGTTTTACTGTTCTCTCTCTTCTTCGTAGTACGTGTTTGTAACCAACAATCCTGCATCAGGAAACTCAGTGACCACTCACGAGTTGCTGGCCACAGCTGTAACAGCCACCCTCAAGCAAACTGCTGATTTCAACACCAGCAATAAACTGCTCAAGGTGCGCACTCAGTCGCGCGGATAATTCATGCATCCGTCCACACGTAGAACCAACTTTAAGCAGCAGATGGTGCAACTCTCTAAGAATGGAAACGAAGGGTTCTGACAGCAGTTGTCACCAGTTTCGAAAGAGAAACTTGTTCAACATGTAGCTGCTTGTAGGACACTACACTTCTCATGTCTCTTTTATCTCTCTTCCAGTTTCCCCTGACTCACTCTGCTTGTAATGTACTCCCATTATATTCCTAGGAAGATTGCATAATGGGTAACCTTTCGCTCTTTTCTGCAGTACTCTTGGTTCTTCTTTGAAACCATGGCAAAATCCATGGCTCAGTACCTGCAGGAGGAGAACCGCATGAAGGTTGGTAAAAAGCGTTTTTCGCTCAATAACGCTGAGCAGTTCAAGAGTTTGTAGTCTTTAACTGAAAGTCTTATGTGGACTGGATGTTGTTATAAGACCTAGTCCACATATTGTTATGTCCGCGTAACCACATGCGATGACACAAAACTCATTGTGTACTTGGCATTCTGATACCGCGAGCCTGTGTTACATCTGAGTCTTTGCCAAAAATCCTAAACATTCAGCAGCAGGCCGAGCTGCGCTGCTGTTTGCTGCTACACAGAAGTAGTTAGAGACAGTATAAACCTTTTAGTCTTATCTATATGCTGGGAATGATCTGTCTTCATAATATGGGTGGCTGTTTGACTTTAAAGTGATGCATCATTACATGCTATTCCTCCCCACTCTTTAGATGCCACGGGCCCAGCGCTTTCCGGAGAGTTTCCACCAGGCTCTGCAGTCCTTGGTGTTGTCCATTATGCCGCACATCACCATCCGCCACTCAGAAATCCCAGAGGAGGCTCGCTGCATCAACTTGAGCCTGGCGAATTTCATCAAGGTGTGAACCCCAAAGGCTAAATATGAAACCAGCTCAAAGAAGACCTGTTGCTCATTTCCAGCTGCTTATTTTTATTCATGGACTTTGCTAGAGTAGGGCCTTTTACTGGGCCTTGCTGTAGTCATTCAAGGCATCCCTTGATTTAAACAGGCTGATTTAGCTCCTTCTGATTGGCAGCCCTTCATAAGCAGACTGTTTACAACGGCAAGCTGGTGAGGCTTTGTTCTTTAAGCAGCTCTTTAAGCCTAAGATAACCATTTTAGGTACTCTCTTTGAGGCCCTTTCCTTAATAGGGATCACTGTTATTTATATATGACAGAAAATTTAAAAAACAAAACAGGTTTGCTGTAATTTTAGTTCAGGGTGTATTACGAGCCTGAACTTGTATTAGCAGTGTTGTTGTGATCCGTAAGATTATGTGTTACTGCTGTGCCTCAGGACACGACAGCGCCGCCTTTAAATGCTGATCTCAGACAAAATAGTGCATTGTTTTGTCTGAGATCTCCATCGTTTTGCATGAATTTCAGCAGCTTGTTTTCTCGTGTCTGCTTTCTCTCCTCAGAGGTGCCTGACTGTCATGAACAGAGGTTTCGGTTTCGGCCTGGTCAACCACTACATGTGTCATTTCAGCCCTAAAGATCCCAAGGTACGTGTTCCACAGAGCTGGGCAACCTCACAACGTCAGAGTGGAGGTGTAGCACATGTGTGACAACCCAAGGCTTCAATAATTCAATAATAAATAGCACATATCAATAATATTTAATTTATTTGTTCAATAAAATGTTAATAAAAGTAATTTTATGAATCATACACACTGTTATTGATTATAGCTGATGTAGTATGTTTTCTAATAAAGGTTCTATTACTTCTCAGTGAGTCAGTTCTAATAAAGCCGCTTCCTGCTCAGAGGTTTCCTGTCACGTACAAAATTTCATAAACGTATTAAACCATCTGTTGTAAACACAAGAACGTAAATATTTTACAAACCTGTGGACAAATTGTTTACAAATCTTAAAATCATATTGTTGTTTGTTAGTGAAATAAACTGAATGGATGTTTCTGAACTCAGCTTTGTGCAGGCATACTCTTCCTCTCTGAGATCAGAAATGAATTAAATGCAATATTAAACTCTTTTAGCAGCTTTCTTGTAAAACTGTGCGTTTGAAAAATTCATGCATGATTGCAATAATTATATTCGCATTAAAAATATTATTACTGATGGATTAACCATTACAGAAACATGAAAAATGAGTTATTATAGTTTTATATTTATTAGTTTTATATATATTTATATATAATTAATTTTTAATTTCATTTTAAATGTTTGTTTTTAGTTAGTTTTGAGGGCAGCTCTTCTTATTTCAGTTTAATTTTAATTGTTTGAAAATGTTTAATTTTAGTTAAGTTTTTATTCGCTTCAGTGTCACTTTGAGTCTTTATAATTATTACTGTACGGAGGGCATATGTCAGAGGCAAATTTAGGTTTTTAGGAAGTTTTTTTTTAAGTTTAAAAAAACAAAACAAAAACTAGTGAAACTACTCAAACTAGCCTAAAAAATTTTATCCAAAAAGGGGACATTTTTTCCCCCTTGGAGCAATTTATTATTGAATTTTCTTAAACACGTGCATCAGCACTGCTGCATTCTAAACATCAGTTGCACCTTTATGTTTGCAGATTCACGGCATTCATTATTTATTATTAACCACCTTAAAGGACAAAGATCTAAAGTGAACTGAAGCGTGCACTGGGGCGTTTTCGTGAGCGCCTCCACGATGTGTGTGTAGTCGCGCCCTGTCTCATGCTCACCTGTCGCTGTGTCTGATGTTGAACAGTTTCTCCCGGCCTTCTCTGTTTATGTTGTTTGGATTTGTTAGTCAAATGTGTTGCTCTCACAGACGCCCCGCCGCGGGCAGCTTTTGATGTTACATTGAGAATTCTGTTTGGCCGAAATTTGCATATTTGTGTGCGAACCGCACTCTCGCCCGTTGGCCACAGGTGCTGACCGAGATGAAGTTTGACTTCTTGATGACCTTGTGTAACCACGAGCACTTCATCCCTCTCAACCTGCCCATGGCTTTCGGGCGCACCAAGCTGCAGAGGGTACAAGGTAAGAGCGCGCTGTGTAGGCCTACTTTTTACCGCACATGTATCCACTGACCTGCTGTCACACGACCCCAGCCCCTGACCTTTTTCTGACATGCATCCACCACACTGATCCTATTAACCCACCTGATTGTTTGGCCCACAAACACACCCACACACACACACACACACACATTACATCACACCTATCCGCATTAGTCGGATCTCTGGTGAACAAGGTTTGCCAACACTTTATCGCACAACCCGTTTTACACGACACCATGAAAACAAACACTGGAGTGCGCGCTGTGGAAATGCTGCATGGATTGTTTACAGTTTTACCCCGAATGTCTTTATTTTTACTCCACCCCTCTCTGTTTTTTGTTGTTTGTTTGTGTGTTTTTGCTTGTGGTCAGATTTTATTCCGTATGCGACGGAGCTTTTTGGGCCCGTAGGTAGGTGAAGCCCACCGCACCCATTGACACCACCACGTTTGCTGACACCTTGCACATGACTGCTCCTCCTTGTCCTCACCTGCACTAACCACACCGCCGCCTAATTTTTTTCCCTCCCACCCACCCTCATAGGGCACTCATTCCCCTCACACTCGGAATAATGCTAATTCCGGGCTCTTGCCTTCATTTTCCTACCAGGGCCCGAGCCTGCGTGCTGTAGAGGAGAGCAGCTGGGCTGTTATGGGAATCAACAAATCCTCTTTTCCTAATGCTTAATTCACTTGATTGTTGTAAACACCAGTCAGAAGCATCTCTCATGAAGCTGTGGTTCTCTCTCGCTTTCCTCCGCCCGTCTGTCTCTCTGTCTGCCTGCCCGTGTCTGTCATTAGAGGAGATAATTGGAGATGGTTTCTGTTTTCCAGGCTGCACTGCCTGTGTTAATATTAACCCAGGGCTGCTGTTGAACTCCATGTCATTGTTTCTGTTGAACTTCTCATTTTTTAGTGGTCTGTTTGTTTATTTCTCTTGTCTGAATAACACCGAAAGATCATTTCCAGCAGATTTCCTGATGAATTATTCAAGTCCGCTCCGCTTTGTGTGTTGTGGAAACGTTAATGTCCTGATGAATGTGTTCCGTGAGTTTGTTGCATAGTGGTTTGGAGCGATGCACTTTGAATGATTGAATTTGCCACACTTGCTTCTATCAAACATTATAACTACTGAATAAGACACATCATATCTGCTGTGTTTGTGTCGGTGCTTGTTTGGTGCTTTTAATGCAAAGCGCTCTGAAGCATTTATCTTGCAAGGCGCCGCAAAAGAGAAACGCCAGGAAGTAAAACTCTTGAGGGCCAAGTTGTGCACTATTAAGCCAGGATGTTTTTTATTTATAGTTATTTAGTAAAAATATGCAGTCTGAGGAGAAATTAAAGGAAAAGAACAAACAAAAACAGTTCATTAGCCGGATCACTGTTTCCCTTATGAAACATTGATTTCAGCATTCGTGACTGGTCTAAAATCTCCTATATCCAATCAAAATGCATTGTTTCAAGCATGTGTTTATAATAAAATAAAGCTTATTTACTCATGCTTACTTTCAGTATGTTTCAGAACCTAATTTTATATGTCATTCTATCGTGTTTTAAGGGTGTGAGAAAATGTGGGAATATCACTTCCTGGCCGATGAGACGACAGAAAAGAATAACCTCACCAGTAGTTCTAGGAACCCAGTTGTAACTCCCAGAATATCCAAAAAAATCTTTTTATTTGGGATTCCCGTTTTTTTTTGTCATTCACTCTTGCAGCTTGTCCACAGTTTCTGTCCTTTCCAGCCTTCAGCTGCCTTTACTGGGTTTTGCAGGGCTGGATGATGCTGGGCTGATTCTATCATGCTAACCTTTGTTTCAATAAAATTTTGTTCCCATTTTTCCTGTTAATAACTAACAATAGTTAAATGTGTCGTGCAGACTTTTTGTGGTTTGAGAAGTGAAGCATACCAAATGAAGTTCAGAGCACTGCCCTAAGGGGCCTAAAGTGTGCTAGCAGAGTGTGTTACACAGCTGCTGAGGTCGAGGATTTAGGCTTTCCCTTTAACATCTGCAGCTTACGTTGTTACATTATAGACTGATTGCTCACAAGGAAAAAAATGTTGTAAGAAGTCGATTCAATTAGATTGGAAACGGATTTTTACCAGACCAGAATTTACTGTTAGGAAATTTCACTTCAGCTCATCCTGATGCTCTCTCACTTCCTATTTGGCCCAATCACAGAGCAGAGTCTGGAGTTCAGTTTGACGGAGGAATACTGCCGTAACCACTTCCTGGTGGGGCTGCTGCTGAGAGAGGTGGCTGACGCCTTGCAGCAAGCGCCCGAAGTGAGGCAACAGGCCGTGGGCATCCTCAAGAACCTTCTTATTAAACACGCCATGGATGATCGCTACACCGCTTTCAAGGTTAGGAGCATGCAAACAGAAAGGAACTAGCAGAGGCAGGATGAGCAGGAATGTGGACGGAGAAAAGGGCAGAACAATGATTTATTGTTCTCAACGATTCTGTTTGGGAACAATGCAAAATAACAATGAGTTCCAATGATTAAAGTATTTGATTTGGCATTTACACAATACACACCTGCATTAAAAACAACGCCTATCTTAGAAACAAAAGTCTGAAGAGTCTGAATAAGAAATAAAGGAGACATTGTTTAATGTGTAATACATCAATCATCAACAGAGGCCAAATGTCCTACCAAGTGAGCTCAGCATTTTTACCCATAAAAGTAAATGAAGTATGTGACACAGGTCACCACCTGTGCATACCTTTCTATTTTAGTTTAGATAAGATTGTCTCTTATGCAAACCACCTAAGTTAGAGTGCAGCCACAGAAAGGTAAGGGCAATGTGTAGCTAACATTAACCTACAATAATCATCTCCTTTTACTTGTTTTCAAATGTTTATGGTTTCAGAACCAGCAGGCCAGGATCTGTTTGCTGTACCTCCCACTTTATGAGCTGCTCTACCAGAACTTGAAGCAGCTTTCCGCTCAGCCTCTCATCTCCAGTCCTGGGCTGGGCCTAAACGTGAGTCACCTCACAACGCTCCTTTTCTTGGGGATTTCTGTGATGTAACTCAAAGTCAGTTTCACATATGAATTGGCTGTTGTGCTGTAAGATCTTCAGTCAGGCATAGACTTATTCAGAAGGAGTGGTTGTTGTAATTCAATGGAATCATGAAGCATACTGTACAGTATGTACCAGTCTATTTTTATGACCGTGTTTATCAAAATAAAAATCTGATTTCATCTATAATTAGGGCCTCATAAGTTTCTCAGTTCAGTTCAAAAAGTCTCATTTACAGTTTTCCAGTTTCAAATAATTAGTTGCAAAATCCTTAATATGACAGCTACTTGTCGTATGAAGTACTAAACAAAGCCAGATACATGATGTAAAATCGAGGTAAGGAATCTTGAATTTTTCTCCAGCACGTGTCCAAACTAGCCTGTCTGACAGGACTGAAAATGACAAATGAATTAAAAAGGTTAGTTTACCTGTGCTATACAATAGGGCCCAGCCTACTGTGCTGTCGCTGTTGACCTGTTTTCAGTTCAGCAACATTGTGAGGCCTCTTGGTGGATGTGGAGTGAAAATTCAAAATGTTAATGCGAATGCAAAGGTAGAGTCTTAACACCTGGCTTGAAACCGTCTGCCAAGGACCAGCGTGGCCTGCAAAGCTTGGTTTTGGAGTGAAATTAGCCTCAAAAGGTTTACAAATGTGCGTGTGGTCTAATCCACAAACACAAGCTAACATTTACAAATGTTTACAATGATTTGTGTGCACATTTTTGAGTGCTAACAAATGTATACTCCAAACCGCACACAAATACAGAGCAATTCAAACACAACGCTATTTTGAAAAATTGATGGGAGACGGGAAACACCAGGGTAACAAGTCACAGCTGAAACTGATCAACAGCAATGAGACAGGGGAGGCAAAACTACACATCAACAAAAATATCAAAACACCAAACAGCGAGTGAGAGTTAACAGGGAAACACGGGAGGGGGGGATATAAACTGAAGGTCCAGGGATCAAAGAAACAGACGTATTCATCTTTCTGATGTCCTGAAACTCAAAGTGGTTGTTACAAAGATAGCTGAAGAAAGATCCCCGACTTGATCCCAGGACAAATACTCTCTGCCAAATCAAACATGCAGAGCTACCCGCTTTGGTGACCTCCTGTGGATAAGAGAGTAGTCAAAAGTAGCTTTTAGCTTTATTATTTGTTTTCCTTGGCAGATGACTTTAATGTCATGTAGTTTGAAGGAGCACGTTTCAAGAAGACTGCAAACCCCACCCATATGGAAAAGATATATATAAATCTTATAAAGTTTGTATCTGTCTTGTGTGAAACTTGTATGAAAAGCATATAAGAGTGAAAACAGATATAAGATCCCTTGAAAAATTATATAATGAAACTTGTATGTTTTGGATACTTACTAAAACAATATATGAAAGTAATGAGAAAGTGGCCACTTTCATGAGTAAATCACATATAAGTTTTTACTATTTCTTTTCCATATGGGCAGTGTCGCTGACGCCACTCCAGTACTGGGATTACTAGCATTACTAGCCGGAGCTTCACAACTATTCCATCCCAGGGAAGTGATCATAAGACAAAATCTTGCAGCATGAACTCTGACCCGCAGTGGGCACACATTCATGGGATCCTACAGACTATAAAAGTTTTAATGTCAGTCTCTCTATTTTAGATTCAATTCAGTTGTTGCCAAATAGTGTACCGTGGTGCCAAGTGCAGTGGATTTTGTGAAAACTGGTCTGGTCTGGTATACAGATCAGTTAAAACCCAGTGCATTTACAAAAATGTACAGCAATTATTTTGGTAATTACTGTTAATTTAGGGCAGCTGTAGAATAATAAATTGGTGGTCCAATAGATGTATTAAGCACCGTACGTGCTGGGAATCCCTCCTGTGTAATGCAGGAATTCTCAGACTGAGTGAGTAAACAGTAAAAGATTGCTCCGAGGAAGCTAAAGTGGCACAATACATTCCGAACAAAGGTGCCAGAACTGATACGTTTTGTTTTCACCGTTAAAATATTTCCTCAAATTGCAGGAAATAGAATGTCGAACATCTGCTCTTGGTCTGATTATAATATTCGGAATGTGCCAGCTCACCTCTTTGCAACACAGTTTTCACTCGCTCCATCTTGTGGTTGGCCAGGGCTCCAGAGATGACCTAATATCCACAGACATGAGGAGGATCAGCACAGCGATCGAGAAAGAGCACGGTGAGTAGAGAACAATAGAAACCGTACATATGGCGTCTTCCTGTTTACGTTATTCATTATGATAGAAACATATGGCTTCAACACCCACTGATCCATTAGCAGCACTCTGTCTGAAAGCAGCAGCTGTTGGCCAGACAGACATCAAACTTCTTAGCCAATCCTACAACATTTCTAGTATTTTATTCACTACCAACATGATGTTGAAATCAGATGAATAAGATCGGTATCAAACAGAATCCTCGAAAACCCAGTGAACGTGGGTGTTTTACTGAGTTATAGCAGCTGCTCATTAGGTCAAATACACGTTGACCTGAGAAGATTGGGAGGCTAAACTGTTTTTATTCTTCGAGACCAAAAGGGTTAAATGTTTAAAACAGGGACCACGTAGTCTTGCATTTCGGTAGCGTAAACAGGCCAAAATGGGCAGATTGAAAGTAAACAAATATGAAAATCAAAGCAGCAGAAGCAACAATGTAATCATCTGTAGTCTCAAGTAGAAAGCCTTTGTTTATTCCAGAAAAGGAGTTCATTAGCTTCTTATTCCCTGGTGACACAACAAGGGTTGTGTTCTCAGACATCACGATGCTGGACTACTGTGTACAATGATGTTCACAGGCTCAATGGAATGAGTAATGGTGTGTTGTTCCTGTATAGCATATTGGCCCAAACATTTCCTGAGAGTCCTGACGTAAGAATGGTTTCATACGTTTTTATTTAGAATTATGAATTTGTTTAATTTTATTGGAAAATATAAAGAATTTTCCACTAGGAGCTACTGTTAGGAAGCTTTGTGAATACGAGACATGGAGTGTAGCCAAATCTGCAGTCTTTGGACCCCAACAAACCTATTTTGGTTGCAGGTCAGCCAACTCAGAATGGCCACGTTGTGAGGAGGGAAGACTCCAGAGGCTCTCTATTTATGGACCCAGGAACACCGGACAGCAATGAGGTGAGGTAACATTTCATTTTAGCCCAACAGGTTAAACATATTTAGGGCAGATTGTCAGTCAGTTCATTTTTAGATAAATAAACTTTGTGGTTTCTCTAAGTTCCAGAAAACCGACAAGCTGGACACTGGTTTGTTCTTCTTTGTTTTTTCCCTTACCTGGAATGTCATTCAGAAATGTCAGTTATGCTGAACTGTTGACATCAAGACAAGTCTGACAATGTCTGATTATCACGGTTTTGCGTTGCAGCCCTGAAACTTTTTATATGCATTTTTAAATACTTCTAAGAATGCAGTCTGAGCCCTTTGGAGTCACCTCACGGAAGCACTTCTGAAACACTGTGCGGGAAACCTAAACATAGCGTATGCAAAGCAGCCTTGAAACATGCGATATGCAAATTTCGGTTTAAGTGTTTTGTTCACTGGTAGGTTTGTTGTCACTTCCCAAATCAGGAAATTCTAATTAGTTCTGAAGTGCTCAAACTTTTGCGCTGCTTTGTTCCACTTTAACATTTTACTCACTGGACGTGGGCTTCGTGTAGGCCACGTACACACACGGCCTCGGCGTTACATCTGAAGCCTTCACGGCTCACTTTCTGGCAATGATGTTAAAAAGCAGCTGCATGTTACTTTTGGACAATGGCGGTGTCTTCTCAGCAGGAAACCTCTGTAAACTCAGAGCCAACATAAACTCTTCTCCTGCTCTTCAACCATGACTCATTTGGGAAACGTGTGACGTGGCTTGTACTGGAAAACGCCACCTTCATGTGAACCAGCGATCATTCGCGTTTCGCTATGAGATGCCAGATGAGCAGGCGCCCGTGCTTACAATTCAGTCGCAACGTGAGAAAGTGCTAGTCATGTGGATTTGACCTGTAAATGACAGTTAGATGAAACCCCTGACAGATTGAAGAAAAACACATAATGACGTTTAAACAGAAAAAGCACTCTGAAGCTATATTGTCCCCCTAAGGCCAAGGTGTAAAGACAAGTGAAAAATGAATAGGTTCTTCCTTTTCTCCGTCTCCTTCTCGCCTCCAGGACTGATGACATTCTGCTCAGTGGTTTTTGTGCAATTTTGCTCTAAATTTAGCTTTTCTGCTGGTTTATCTGTAAATCTGTATATTTTTACATCCACGATTCACCTCATCAGCATAATTCTAAGAATTGTTTCTTGTCACTGCTTTGTGTAATCAAAAGCAATAACATGTTTGTTTTGTGTGTTTGCTGATAAGAGATATTAATTGCGAAAGCAACCTCTCACATACTGTTTGCGCTCAGGATTTTTTTTGGTAACAAAGGTTTCATCAGTGAGCCTGTCCTCAAGTCTGGGTTTAAATAAATCATTCTCCTTCTGTAAAATACGACCGTTTAGATCCTCTGACACTCAAAGATTTTCCTCTAGTGCTGGTCCTAACCAAACAGGAAGTAGGAGTGCTTTAAAATGAGTTAACGAGCGTTTTCTGTGTGTTGTTCCAGCTGCAGAGACGCGCCTCAACCATGAGCAGCAGCACCATGCCTCCTATCGGCAGACTGGGACAATATGAAATCAAAGGCCTACTGTTCTCTTTCCTGCACATCGCCAAGACCTTGTCAGAAGGTCAGTGAGGCTCTATAGCCACAGTGCACATCACTTACTCAGAACGTGACTCGGCTACCTGTTCTGCTATTTCTGACAGTGATCGCTCTGGGGGACTAAAACCATATAGCCAAGTGTGTCCACTTTGTCTTTTTGCCCACAGACACTCTGATGGCCTACTGGAACAAAATCAGCCCTCAAGACATCATGAACTTCCTCAGTTTGCTCGAGTGAGTAGCTAATGAAACAACAGCCATATGTAAATATTAAACAAAACTATACGTGTGTTTTAACTGCTCTATCAGTCTTGTGTCAACATTCTAAGTGGATGCAAAAGGCGCTTCGTGCTTCATGTTTTCTCCGCAGGGTCTGTCTGGCTCAGTTCCGTTACATTGGAAAGAGGAACATCGGCAGGTAAGGCTGGAAAACAAAGCTGCGCCTTTGTATTGTGTGTCATATTTACCTTATCTGTCAGCGCCTGAAATTTGAAACCCAAATAAATTTAGTTGAGTTTTAAGGAAGCAAGGTGCCAGGTCATGTTCCAATGAAATACACCTTTACTCCTCTCTTTTTTTAAATGTATTAAAATGTTCTGTTTGGTATTAATCAGCTTGTGTCGATCTTTTATTAATTATCAGGTATTAACATATTTGTTATATATCGTAATACATCCAGCTCAGTGAGAGTTACAGGAACAGGGTCTTATGTTATTCCTCTTCCTCCTTCCTTCTTGCTCCTGTTATTATCGATATAGGAGCCAGGACGCATGTGTGTCGAAGCTGTTCTCGTCAGGTGGAAAGTCTCAGACAATGCCACCCATGCGCTGCAACCGTGCCAGCCTCATGCAGAGCAAGATACACCAGTTCAACACCATGGAAGCCTCCTTCACACTCAACATATGTAAGCACTCCCACTAGTTCACATGCAAAACGTCAGGTTGCAAAACACTTCACATCTAAGATTCCTAGAAATTTACAGGAATTGAAGTCGTAATGGAACAGTTAATTCTGCCAGCACCGCACTAATCGTCAAGAAATCATGCGGGTAAAGTGATATAGATTGCATTTGTGTTCCAGCCGAGGGAGTCTGCATACAGTTGAGGTTTGCACAGGAATATTTCATATGAAAGACAATAATTCCACAACCAATGATTTGTTTGTTAAAGATTAGGCTTGCAGAAAGATTCACAGGAGAATCTGGAGAGAGGCGGTTACATTCCTAATGTGGCACGCCTAGTCTGTAGTGACAGTCCTTATTATCCTTATGTTCACCTTTTCTGTTGAAATGAAAGTGTTTAATTTAAGAAATGTATGAATGTGAAATTATTAGTTTTGTTATTGTTTTATTTGGTATTATTTGAGGACACAAAAATCTATAAGTAGTAGAATCAGATGCAAGGAACTGGAGGCAACTGGAGCTACAATAGAGCATGCACACTAACACTCCCATCACATCATAAACCAAGTGCACGTTCCAATTTTGGCATTAAAAAGATAAAAAATGTTCTGTCTCAACCTCTGTCATGTGAGTGCTGCTGCATCACTGCCTGTTGCTTCAATCCTTCCACCACACCAGCTCCACGTGTAGGCTCTGGTAGGATGTTTGCTGGTCACGCTCCAATTTGTGTGTCATATTTGCTGGTGCAATGAGTAGTTGAAAAAGTGTGTCAACAACCTAACTGTTCAGCTCTTCTCTGTGCATGTGGACGAGGAAAAAGAAAACTTCTTAGTATGACACTAATTTCCCTGTAATCAAAAGGAATTTAAATGTATTTTATTTACAAGGTAATTAAGATTTTCCTGCAAATACTTAATACTACCAGTCAGGTTTTTACTGGAAACAAATAGTTAAACTAATTTAAAGTAAATTTTAATAGTCTGTAAGTAATACTTCTTTATTATTTGGTAATTTGTGGAAAAAACAACAGCATTTTCCCATCTTACCCTGTTGTAGGCTGTATTATGAAGGGGTTATTGTATAAGGTCACATAGGCCTGCAAATGTAAACTGGTAAAGAAGAACAGCCCTTCTCACATTTACATTGGTAAAATAAAAAGACAGTTGAATGATAAATAATAAATGCACATCAGCATAATGAATTAAATAAAGTTGTAAAAAGGCAAGATTACGATTTATGATTATTTACATTTTTCTACAAAATTAGCATGAAATTGTACACTACTTAAAATTATTTACAGTATAGTCATTTCTTTGTTTCCTGTAAAAACCTGACTTGTTATTCTAGTGCCTCTACCTTTAGGTATTTATAGGTAAATGTAATTACATTGTAATTTCAAATAACATTGGTTGAAATGACATTTGATTACAGGGGAACTACGCTGTTAGTCGCCGACCATATTACAAAGTGCTACTTAAAGAACTATTAGAAACTATCAGTTCTGTTGCAGAGCAGCAGTTTCTCAACCGTGTGACCACTGATTTCACAAGTGCTAAAGTGTGAAAATCACCAAAGAAAATTGTATCTGTGAATCGTCAGAAGAAGGTCTTTTTAGAACATGAATCCACGTGTGCATCTACATCCCCCTAACCTGGGGGATGTGGCCATGACCTGGTTAGGAGCTCTGGGGGCTCTTGGATGGTGTTTTCCTTGTGGCTGCATACAGCGGAGATGGGGGAGGGTCTGTGCTGGCGGACGTTGGTTACTGGCCTGGTAGCCTGGCTGCCCCTGGGAGGGTCCGGGACGGGCGTGGAGGCTTGGGGGTCTGGGGGTGCTCCGTCCCCCGGTCTGGGGTGCTGGCCGGGCCTTGGGCTTGGGGGCTTGGGTCCTGGCTGTTGTGTCGCCGGAGCAGTGGGCAGGTGGGTGCAGGGGGGCTCAGCCCCAGTGCAGGGGACCTCTGGTGCATCGGCCCAACTAGGGGGCTCTCTAACTGGTGGGGAGGTTGTTATATCTTTGCAGGTGGTCACCTCACTACAGGAGCTCACTCTGCAGGTGGGGGGAGAGATATAGGAGAGGTGGAGAATGAACTCAACCTGTCTGTGCAGTGTCTATTTGTGTCTGTCTACACGTTGGGTGAGTGCCGAGTATTTGGTTGTGCATATGGGGTGGGAATGCACGTCTGTGTCCGCGTGTGCCTGTTCGTCTGTGTCTATATGTCAGGTTGGGTCTTAGACTCGAGCTCTCTGGGTACATCTCAGGCCCTCTAAAGTACGCAGGCCTATCTCCCCTCACCACACTCCCTGCCGGTGGCTGATGCCCTCAGACGTTGGTGTGTTGGTGGTCCTTGTCGTCTGGGACTGGGCGCTCATGTATGTACCGGCTCACTCCTGGTGGCCGATTGGCGGGGCCGGGCGCCTGTGGCCCGGCTGGGCTCCTTCCGAGGGGTGGGGGGCCCTCAGGCCTCTGGCCTCTGGGCCTGAAGCTCGGTCCTCTCTGGCACAGCTGGCTGCCGGCAGAGCCCGCGGGCACACCACTGCAACCCCCTCTGGCCTCTGCTCCGTAGCTGCGGGGTGACCTCTCCTTTGGGGCTCTACTCAGCTCTTCCCAGGAGGGTGGCATGGTTCCCCCCCTTTGGTGGTCCTCCTTGGGTCCTTGTACTCTGGGGCCTCTGGATATCTGGGGCCTGGATCTCTTCCATACCTGCTTCATACCCTGGAGGACGGGGCTGTGGCTCCCCACACTCCCTAGCAGATCGTTACATGGAGAAACCTTTGGAATACAAGCGTGCTGATCCACACAGGTGTACACATGGGTGTTCACAGACGCGGACTACAGCTTTCTTGGCTGCTGCCTCAAAGCACATTGTGCGCTGTCTATCTTGCGTGCTGCACAATATCGTTTATTATTTAGTATCTACTGTTATCTACTGCTAGCTAGTTTATTGTGATGGTGCCGTTTTTTTTATTATGTTGCTCTTTGTTGTTTGCTTTCTCTTCTGTTTTTTTTCTCCATACAGGTGATCCAGGTGTTTTGTTTGTTTGTTTGTTTGTTTTTCTTTCTTCCCCCCCTTCTCACCATCTCTTCTCCCCTTTGGTTTTCTTTCTCTCCCTCTCTTTCTTTCATTCTCTCTCCCTGTCCTATCCCCCAGTCATGTCTGTCCCGTTTGTAGCAACTGAAAATAAAATAAATTCATAATTATAATAAAGGTCAATCAAATGGACCAATATGGCAAGGCCATGATGATCCACTTGGCTAAAGATCCAAACGGGACACAAAAAAAAAAAAAAGAAAAAAAAAGATGTGTTGTCAGCGAGATGAAGAGCGTAAGAACTGAGGGATGACAGGGGGTATATGCGCAGGAGGGGCTGTGTGTATGTCGTCACAGATCATCCACCTTAAAGGCGTGAATAAAGGTTTCTTCAGCCAGGAAATGCAAGGGCACGATATCCCATACTTATGTGTTGTACCGAGTGAATCGACTGAAAGGAAACAGTTCATCATGGGTTGAAATGCCGCTCCTCCAAGACAGAGCTAGCCAACTGACTCTCAGGCTGTGCTTTCTAAACAGACATTATCTTGAGCCACTGACCGCAGTATGTCGAGCTCTAAGGCCTCTCTGGTCTTCACGTAATGGATTTGCAGCAATGCTAGATTAATGCAACAGTGTGTAGAATCACCACGGAAAACGCTGTTGCAGAAAATAAATGGGCGCGTTCACCCGCATACAAACAGGGATTTTCTTTGCTGCATCTTAATCTTAAACATAAAATCCTCTATAAAAAATTCTCTGTGGCTTTAATGCAGTGTTTGCTGTTTACAGGATTCTCAAAAGATTTGCATGTAATAACCTGTGTATAAAATGATTGTACATGTACCCTATAGACTGATGTGTCACATGTGTTTTCCTTGTTATTTTGCACTTTACCGAGAAACAAGTTGTTCTTATCTCTGGCTCTATGCTAATAATGAAAAATGGACTTGCGCTGGATGTTATGTTCTTTAATAACATTTGGTACCTACTAGGAGTATCTTAAACAAGATGTAATTACATGTTGATTTGTGCAATTAAATCAGTCAATGAAGCATTTGCCTAATGAGCTGTATGTAAATTACCATTTCAAAGCAAGCAGGAAATCAGCAAACACAACAATACTTAAGAATAACTTTGCAGTCATCAGTATTTTCTGGATAAAAGGGTTACAATTAGAATCTGTTCTACACCACAATGTGAACCATTAGCATGCACAGCACCTCAGGATTTCTTTATGTCTCCATGTGTGTTTCTGTGTTTCAGGGGCAGGGCTGTCAGAAGCAGAAATCCACCATCAGGCCCTGCTTGAAGGCAACACCTCCACCGAGGTCTGCCTCAGCGTCCTGGACATCCTGAGTCTGTTCACTCAGTGTTTCAAGGTAAGCACTGCACACACAGTCCAACCAAGATGGTAGATAAGCTTTTAAAGTGATTCAAATGTCACTGAGTCCTTAAATAAGTGATGTGCTTGTTATGAAATTTTGAGTCAGCCTCCGTGATGTTTAAGAGGTTTTCAGCTCTTAATAACACTCAGAGAAATCTTAATATGTATGCTCATCTTTTCTTTACATATTTCTGCAAGTCACCCGAGTAAGTGCTGAGTCTGATGTTGTCTAAATGAACGATTTAAAAAATGAACACATTTTAAACAGTTTTCTGTTATCTTTGTTTAACCTTTCGTGGCTCTGCCTGCTCCACTCTGTGTGTAGCGGGACACACACACTTTTGCCTTTTATGTCTTAGTGAGGACATCTAATTGACATAATGCTTTCACTAGCGGCTTACCCTAACCATCAAAAATGAATGCATAACCCTAACCCCTAGCATAAATCGAATCATAACCTAACAGTAACCACATTTTGAGCCTCAAAAATGTGTTCAAACTTGTGGGGCCTGGAATTTGGGCCCATTTTTTGTTGTCGTTGTATTTATGAGAGGCTATTCAAGCATTTAAAGCTCCTTCGAGTTTAACCATCACTCCTGAGTGCCAAGCTAAACCCAAGTCCTAGTCTTGACCTCATGCTTCACAGTGGATGGATGTCTTTGCTGGATTTGTGGAGCTAATTTTTTCATCCTTCATGCAGGTTCATATCATTCTGGGAGAGTTTGATTCTCTGTTTTATCGGCTCTGCCTTTGTTTGACGTCACAGCTTCCTCAACTGCTCGGTGTTGTTTAACGCAGCTTACCTAAAGACAAAAAAACAAACCCAAACACCAGACTTGGTCCTTTTGCTTATTATCCTTAAGTGGAGATATGCTTTCGAGACAGTTCTGGACCCCAGCCAGCCTACTGAACATCTGGTGTTGTTCTCAAGTAGTCCTTTGGGGAGGATGGAGTGAAGTTGGACATATTTAGATGTCATTCTTTTTATTTGTTGGCAGCTGTTGTCTGGCTGGGTTTTTCTCAAGAAAGTTGCAACCAACAACCTACGCAATTCACATTGCCACATTACAAGCAGGCTCACATATAGAAGCTTTTATTGGGTGTATCCTCATGCTCTAGCTGTGGGTTTTTTTTCGAAACAGTAACTTTATCAATGGCTTCATCTGATGCGAGCATGAGTACTGATACTGACACTGGATCCCAAATTGTAGGGTCCCGAAATTGATGGGACACAGTAAAAATCAGCCGCTGCCATCAGTCGTTGTCATCTCGTTTGCTTTTAGTCGATGAGAACAGAATGAGATGCGCCTAAAACGTCATCAGCATCGTTCAGCTCATAAATCTGCTCACACATCAACAGTGATGTAGGAAATTGATGAATATAGTTTGCACTGATATTTTGTGCATCTATTCTTGTGTGTGTGTGTGTGATTCAGAACCAGCTGCTGGACAGCGACGGTCACAACGCACTGATGAAGAAGGTGTTTGACGTCTACCTGACTTTCCTCAAAGTCGGCCAGTCAGAAGCTGCCCTCAGACACGTGTTCGCCGCTCTGCGTGCTTTCATTAACAAGGTATGTGTTCACATTCGTACGAAGTGTTGCTGCAGTAGTAAAATCAGTATGACTCAGATGATGCCTGGAGCAGGTAAACATGCTGTGTTTTTGATGACCGGAGCTGATATACATTTTTGTTTTTGTTTTTGCCGCTGCCTAAAAAACTTTCCACTGTGAACAATGAGATGAGTGAGATGTCTGGTTCCAGCCTTCACACAGACGTTCTCTCTCATTCCATCTAATAGCTAAAAAAAACCCATAGGTCACACTGCTCCAATAAAGTAACCTGGCTTTTCAGTGTTTCTCGTGTTTTCTGCCTCGTTCCCAGCCACTGGCTAGAAAAATGCTCTGAAATGTATCTAATAGGGCTGCCACAAACGATTATTTTGATAGTCGACTAGTCACCGATTATTTTTGCGATTAGTCGACTAATCAGATCATCATCCACTGGACGTAAAACGTACAGCTTATTGCACCAGCAGCATCTGCTCTTATATAACTATCATTAGCTTACAGCTTTAAGTGTTTAAGGTCTGTGCTAACTAAAAATAAAGACAAGATGATAGTTTATTAAATTTTAATGAAATCTGCAGATTGTTTCATTGGAGTTTAATAAACTCAGCCGTCTGCTCCTTGCTATCTAAAATATAACAGGACACCGCAGTATATTCTTGAGCATCTCACACTTCTGATAATCAGCTGTCTGCTTGACGTTTATTCAGCTGTGTAAAAACTAACTTTAATCTCAGACAAACTGATTTACTCAGGAACAAATAAAATACTGAAAAAAGCCAAACAATAACATTTTAAGTTATCCAAGTGACTTATATATGTTTAACCTGAGTAGCGAAAGACGGCGGTGGGTTTGAAAACGATTTGCCCGGAGTCCGGTGTTCTCACCGGCTCTAGTGAGCCTTGAACCCCAGCTAGCTATCGAGCTGGTGGGTAACAGACGTCTCCGAAAATGTCTTGATAAACTGAGCAGATATTTGAAGTTTGCACAGCTACATTCTCGCCTGAAAACATCTTAAAACTTTATTTTGTGACCCAGAAAGAATAATAAGAGTAATATTAAAGCTAACTAGGTGCCGCCAATGTTGGAAACTGAGCAGGGCCACCCTATGAATTCTGGGATAGGTTGGGCCACGAAGTATACACCCGACCCATCCTTCATATCTGGAGAAATGAAGGGCGCATTTGTCGGGCGCATTTGTCGGAGTCTTCAAATTTGGACAGCCTTCGTCATGTCGCTGTAACGTAATCGGCCTACAAATGCGGGCAGAGGAGGATGCGGTTTCTGACTTTGGACACAGCTACGACACAGGAGTTGCTTCTTCTTCGGGGTTTAACGGCAGCTGGCATCCTTGTACATGCAGTGCTGCCATTTTTCTGTTTCAGTCCGTTATTACACTCTTAAATCCTGCCACTTATTCCTCTTACAAAGCTTCAAACGACGCGTCGACTATTAAATTAGTCGTCGACGATTTTGATAGTCGACTAATCGTGGCAGCCCTAGTATCTAATTGAGTATTTCTCACTGTTATGTTGCATAGAAATGAGCTTCAGCACAACTCACTCAAAAGCTGCTGAGGTAATAAAGGTAGGTCCCAAGGGAGAGAACAACCCTCTTCCTAGAGTTATCATATCAGCAGTGTCAGTGTCATGTGGGTTAATTAAGTGATGAATCAGAGAACAGCAGCGGTGAAGACTTTGTTCTGGCGTGCTTCCTCCTGTTACAGTTCAAGCATTAAAGGTTAGCCTCTGCAAATAGTAACTATCCGAACATGAACACTTTAAACACTCGTGCTTGGATCAGGCGAATAGTCGTCTGCAAATTGATTACAGTGTGTACAGGTTCATTAAAATGTCAAACAATGAGGTTTGTGAGATTCTAAAACCAATAAACTGCTCTTTGATTTCTTTGTAGTCCAGGTTTCCTGTGTCAACAGATTTTGCGCACAAACTGTCAAGGCTCGGCTGTGTGGCAGGCAGGAGGAGGACCCAAAATGCAAAACTCACACACACACGGGGATGAACTCAAAAAGCAGCTTTATTGCTGACCAAAGATAATAGGAGATACAAAACTAAACTGGGAAAAACTAACATAAAGCTCACCAGGAAACACGGGGGAATCACACACAGCATGAGGGACGACGTCACGCTGAACAGAGGGAGACGCAGACAGAAATACACAGAGGGTTAACGAGGAAAGTGGGAACACACGGGGAACACAGGTGACACTGATAATCATAACGAGACAGGGCGGGGTGAACTGAACATGACATGTACGGGCGTGAGAGTCACAAAGTAAACAGGAAGTGCACAGAGGTTCAGACAGGAGGAGAGAGAGAGCACGGGGAAAACACAGACATAACGGGCTGGGAAAACATGAAACAACCACAAAGGGAGACGAGGGCTCATAAATACATAGAGGGCACACAGGGGGAAGAGAGAGCACGGGGAGAACTTAGACATAATGGGCAGGGGAAACATGGAATAAAACATAAGGAGAGACGAGGGCTCACAGATACACAGAGGGGCACACAGGGGGTAAAAGCCATGAAGGGAAAACACTTAGGGAACAACACAACAGGGCAACTCAGAAAACATGGCCTAAGCAAGGAACAAAATACAAACATACAAGAAAACTAAGAACACTGGGCCAACATGGCCCAGGACCATGACAGTACCCCCCCCCCTCAAGGGCTGGCTCCAGACAGCCCAAACACAGAAAAACAAAACCAAACAGAAAACAACCCAGGGCGGGCGGCGGGGGCCCAGGACAGAGGGCTCGGAACAGAAAACAAAAGAAGAGCACAGCAAACACCGGAGCCCAAGAAAACAACCCAAACACAGAGCAGTTCAGGGGGCCGACCATGCGGAAGGCAACGGCGGAGACGTGGCAACGGCGGAGACGTGGAAACAGTTCAGGAGGCCGGCCGTGCGCAGGGCAACGGCGGCGACGTGGAAACAGTTCAGGAGGCCGGCCGTGCGCAAGGCAACGGCGGCGGCAAAGGAGACAACGGAGCAGTTCAGGAGGCCGACCGCGCGGAAGGCGGAGGCGGCGGCGAAGGAGCAGTTCAGGGGGCCGACCGCGCGGAAGGCAGTGGCGGCCCTCCAGTCCCAGGCGTGCTGGCCATGGCCTGGTGGGCACAGGACCAGACGAGGCCGGACCAGACGAGGACGAAGACTCGGAGGCCGGACCAGACGAGGACTCGGAGGCCGGACCAGACGAGGACTCGGAGGCCGGACCAGACGAGGACTCGGAGGCCGGACCAGACGAGGACTCGGAGGCCGGACCAGACGAGGACTCGGAGGGCGGACCAGACGAGGACTCGGAGGGCGGAGCTGCAGAGGCTGAGGCCGGACCAGGCGGAGCTGCAGAGGCTGAGGCCGGACCAGGCGGAGCTGCAGAGGCTGAGGCCGGACCAGGCGGAGCTGCAGAGGCTGAGGCCGGACCAGGCGGAGCTGCAGAGGCTGAGGCCGGACCAGGCGGAGCTGCAGAGGCTGAGGCCGGGCCAGGCGGAGCTGCAGAGGCTGAGGCCGGGCCAGGCGGAGCTGCAGAGGCTGAGGCCGGGCCAGGCGGAGCTGCAGAGGCTGAGGCCGGGCCAGGCGGAGCTGCAGAGGCAGAGGCCGGGCCAGGCGGAGCTGCAGAGGCAGAGGCCGGACCAGGCGGAGCTGCAGAGGCTGGACCAGGCGGAGCTGCAGAAGCACAGGCAGAGGCTGGCCCAGGCGGAGCAGCAGAAGCACAGGCAGAGGCTGGCCCAGGCGTAGCAGAAGCACAGGCAGAGGCTGGCCCAGGCGTAGCAGAAGCACAGGCAGAGGCTGGCCCAGGCGTAGCAGAAGCACAGGCAGAGGCTGGCCCAGGCGTAGCAGAAGCACAGGCAGAGGCTGGCCCAGGCGTAGCAGAAGCACAGGCAGAGGCTGGCCCAGGCGTAGCAGAAGCACAGGCAGAGGCTGGCCCAGGCGTAGCAGAAGCACAGGCAGAGGCTGGCCCAGGCGTAGCAGAAGCACAGGCAGAGGCTGGCCCAGGCGTAGCAGAAGCACAGGCAGAGGCTGGCCCAGGCGTAGCAGAAGCACAGGCAGAGGCTGGCCCAGGCGTAGCAGAAGCACAGGCAGAGGCTGGCCCAGGCGATGACGAAGACTCGGATGCAGCTGGACCAGGCGACGACGAGGCGGTCGCAGATGGCGGCTGGACAGGCTCCTCGGGCCCTCCAGCTGATGCGGCGTGAGGCTGAACGGGCCCCTCGGACCCTCCAGCGGCGACAGGAGGCTGAACGGGCCCCTCGGACCCTCCAGCGGCGACAGGAGGCTGAACGGGCCCCTCGGACCCTCCAGCGGCGACAGGAGGCTGAACGGGCCCCTCGGACCCTCCAGCGGAGACAGGAGGCTGAACGGGCCCCTCGGACCCTCCAGCGGAGACAAGGAGGTGCTGGCCGGGCTCACTGGAACCCCCAGCGGACGAGGTAGATGGCGGCGTGGGAGCCGCGGAGTCCTGGATGAGCTCATCCGAGCTTCCAGCAGGAGCTGATGTAGAGCCAGAGAGGTTTGGGACCCCTGGCTGAATGTTAAGCCGAACAGAAGACCGTATTGCTATCGGGGACTGGGCCAATGGTTCAGGTGCGAAGTGAGCTACTAGAGATGCGGATGAGAGTGGGAGCTGAGCTACTGATGGTGGTGAAGTAGATAACTGCACGGGAGACTGAACTGAGGGCGTCTGCACTGGCACAGGGGACTGAACTGATGTCTGTTGTAACGGAGGTGGTGAGAGTGGAGTAGGCAGTGGAGTTGATGACTTCACAGGAGAATGAACCAGAGGTGAGTGCACAGGAGACTGAGCTAGAGGTGGTAGTGATAGTTGAGGGGAAAGTGGAGCTGGTGATTGAGTGGATGACTGTGCTAAGGGATGCTGCACTGGGGACACTGGAGACTGCACTGGGGACACTGGAGACTGCACTGGGGACACTGGAGACTGCACTGGGGAAAGCAGAGCTGCAGGAGACTGCGCTAGAGACTGCAGTGATGGTTGTAGTGGAGGTGCAACGGGTGGAGGAGTGGCTGAAGTGGCTGTGGGTCGGGCGGCTAGTGGCTCAGCTACAGAGTATAGTAACGGCAGGGCTATGGGTTGAATGTCTGACTGAGTAGCAGCCTGAATGGCTGGGTGTAGTGATGGTTGGGGTGGAAGGGAAACAGGTGGTAGTGTGGATGACGGAACTAAGGGCGACTGAGTGGCAGACCGAACTGATGACTGAAGCGATGGTAGAGGTGAAAATGGAGCGTGTGGTGGAGTTAATGGCTGAACTGAGGGGGACACAGGAGACTGAACTGAGGGGGACACAGGAGACTGAACTGAGGGGGACACAGGAGACTGAACTGAGGGGGACACAGGAGACTGAACTGAGGGGGACACAGGAGACTGAACTGAGGGGGACACTGGAGACTGAACTGAGGGGGACACTGGAGACTGAGCTGTGAAGGGCTGCGAGGGAGCTAACTGAGCTGTGAAGGGCTGCGAGGGAGCTAACTGAGCTGTGAAGGGCTGCGAGGGAGCTAACTGAGCTGTGAAGGGCTGCGAGGGAGCTAACTGAGCTGTGAAGGGCTGCGAGGGAGCTAACTGAGCTGTGAAGGGCTGCGAGGGAGCTAACTGAGCTGTGAAGGGCTGCGAGGGAGCTAACTGAGCTGTGAAGGGCTGCGAGGGAGCTAACTGAGCTGTGAAGGGCTGCGAGGGAGCTAACTGAGCTGTGAAGGGCTGCGAGGGAGCTAACTGAGCTGTGAAGGGCTGCGAGGGAGCTAACTGAGCTGTGAAGGGCTGCGAGGGAGCTAACTGAGCTGTGAAGGGCTGCGAGGGAGCTAACTGAGCTGTGAAGGGCTGCGAGGGAGCTAACTGAGCTGTGAAGGGCTGCGAGGGAGCTAACTGAGCTGTGAAGGGCTGCGAGGGAGCTAACTGAGCTGTGAAGGGCTGCGAGGGAGCTAACTGAGCTGTGAAGGGCTGCGAGGGAGCTAACTGAGCTGTGAAGGGCTGCGAGGGAGCTAACTGAGCTGTGAAGGGCTGCGAGGGAGCTAACTGAGCTGTGAAGGGCTGCGAGGGAGCTAACTGAGCTGTGAAGGGCTGCGAGGGAGCTAACTGAGCTGTGAAGGGCTGCGAGGGAGCTAACTGAGCTGTGAAGGGCTGCGAGGGAGCTAACTGAGCTGTGAAGGGCTGCGAGGGAGCTAACTGAGCTGTGAAGGGCTGCGAGGGAGCTAACTGAGCTGTGAAGGGCTGCGAGGGAGCTAACTGAGCTGTGAAGGGCTGCGAGGGAGCTAACTGAGCTGTGAAGGGCTGCGAGGGAGCTAACTGAGCTGTGAAGGGCTGCGAGGGAGCTAACTGAGCTGTGAAGGGCTGCGAGGGAGCTAACTGAGCTGTGAAGGGCTGCGAGGGAGCTAACTGAGCTGTGAAGGGCTGCGAGGGAGCTAACTGAGCTGTGAAGGGCTGCGAGGGAGCTAACTGAGCTGTGAAGGGCTGCGAGGGAGCTAACTGAGCTGTGAAGGGCTGCGAGGGAGCTAACTGAGCTGTGAAGGGCTGCGAGGGAGCTAACTGAGCTGTGAAGGGCTGCGAGGGAGCTAACTGAGCTGTGAAGGGCTGCGAGGGAGCTAACTGAGCTGTGAAGGGCTGCGAGGGAGCTAACTGAGCTGTGAAGGGCTGCGAGGGAGCTAACTGAGCTGTGAAGGGCTGCGAGGGAGCTAACTGAGCTGTGAAGGGCTGCGAGGGAGCTAACTGAGCTGTGAAGGGCTGCGAGGGAGCTAACTGAGCTGTGAAGGGCTGCGAGGGAGCTAACTGAGCTGTGAAGGGCTGCGAGGGAGCTAACTGAGCTGTGAAGGGCTGCGAGGGAGCTAACTGAGCTGTGAAGGGCTGCGAGGGAGCTAACTGAGCTGTGAAGGGCTGCGAGGGAGCTAACTGAGCTGTGAAGGGCTGCGAGGGAGCTAACTGAGCTGTGAAGGGCTGCGAGGGAGCTAACTGAGCTGTGAAGGGCTGCGAGGGAGCTAACTGAGCTGTGAAGGGCTGCGAGGGAGCTAACTGAGCTGTGAAGGGCTGCGAGGGAGCTAACTGAGCTGTGAAGGGCTGCGAGGGAGCTAACTGAGCTGTGAAGGGCTGCGAGGGAGCTAACTGAGCTGTGAAGGGCTGCGAGGGAGCTAACTGAGCTGTGAAGGGCTGCGAGGGAGCTAACTGAGCTGTGAAGGGCTGCGAGGGAGCTAACTGAGCTGTGAAGGGCTGCGAGGGAGCTAACTGAGCTGTGAAGGGCTGCGAGGGAGCTAACTGAGCTGTGAAGGGCTGCGAGGGAGCTAACTGAGCTGTGAAGGGCTGCGAGGGAGCTAACTGAGCTGTGAAGGGCTGCGAGGGAGCTAACTGAGCTGTGAAGGGCTGCGAGGGAGCTAACTGAGCTGTGAAGGGCTGCGAGGGAGCTAACTGAGCTGTGAAGGGCTGCGAGGGAGCTAACTGAGCTGTGAAGGGCTGCGAGGGAGCTAACTGAGCTGTGAAGGGCTGCGAGGGAGCTAACTGAGCTGTGAAGGGCTGCGAGGGAGCTAACTGAGCTGTGAAGGGCTGCGAGGGAGCTAACTGAGCTGTGAAGGGCTGCGAGGGAGCTAACTGAGCTGTGAAGGGCTGCGAGGGAGCTAACTGAGCTGTGAAGGGCTGCGAGGGAGCTAACTGAGCTGTGAAGGGCTGCGAGGGAGCTAACTGAGCTGTGAAGGGCTGCGAGGGAGCTAACTGAGCTGTGAAGGGCTGCGAGGGAGCTAACTGAGCTGTGAAGGGCTGCGAGGGAGCTAACTGAGCTGTGAAGGGCTGCGAGGGAGCTAACTGAGCTGTGAAGGGCTGCGAGGGAGCTAACTGAGCTGTGAAGGGCTGCGAGGGAGCTAACTGAGCTGTGAAGGGCTGCGAGGGAGCTAACTGAGCTGTGAAGGGCTGCGAGGGAGCTAACTGAGCTGTGAAGGGCTGCGAGGGAGCTAACTGAGCTGTGAAGGGCTGCGAGGGAGCTAACTGAGCTGTGAAGGGCTGCGAGGGAGCTAACTGAGCTGTGAAGGGCTGCGAGGGAGCTAACTGAGCTGTGAAGGGCTGCGAGGGAGCTAACTGAGCTGTGAAGGGCTGCGAGGGAGCTAACTGAGCTGTGAAGGGCTGCGAGGGAGCTAACTGAGCTGTGAAGGGCTGCGAGGGAGCTAACTGAGCTGTGAAGGGCTGCGAGGGAGCTAACTGAGCTGTGAAGGGCTGCGAGGGAGCTAACTGAGCTGTGAAGGGCTGCGAGGGAGCTAACTGAGCTGTGAAGGGCTGCGAGGGAGCTAACTGAGCTGTGAAGGGCTGCGAGGGAGCTAACTGAGCTGTGAAGGGCTGCGAGGGAGCTAACTGAGCTGTGAAGGGCTGCGAGGGAGCTAACTGAGCTGTGAAGGGCTGCGAGGGAGCTAACTGAGCTGTGAAGGGCTGCGAGGGAGCTAACTGAGCTGTGAAGGGCTGCGAGGGAGCTAACTGAGCTGTGAAGGGCTGCGAGGGAGCTAACTGAGCTGTGAAGGGCTGCGAGGGAGCTAACTGAGCTGTGAAGGGCTGCGAGGGAGCTAACTGAGCTGTGAAGGGCTGCGAGGGAGCTAACTGAGCTGTGAAGGGCTGCGAGGGAGCTAACTGAGCTGTGAAGGGCTGCGAGGGAGCTAACTGAGCTGTGAAGGGCTGCGAGGGAGCTAACTGAGCTGTGAAGGGCTGCGAGGGAGCTAACTGAGCTGTGAAGGGCTGCGAGGGAGCTAACTGAGCTGTGAAGGGCTGCGAGGGAGCTAACTGAGCTGTGAAGGGCTGCGAGGGAGCTAACTGAGCTGTGAAGGGCTGCGAGGGAGCTAACTGAGCTGTGAAGGGCTGCGAGGGAGCTAACTGAGCTGTGAAGGGCTGCGAGGGAGCTAACTGAGCTGTGAAGGGCTGCGAGGGAGCTAACTGAGCTGTGAAGGGCTGCGAGGGAGCTAACTGAGCTGTGAAGGGCTGCGAGGGAGCTAACTGAGCTGTGAAGGGCTGCGAGGGAGCTAACTGAGCTGTGAAGGGCTGCGAGGGAGCTAACTGAGCTGTGAAGGGCTGCGAGGGAGCTAACTGAGCTGTGAAGGGCTGCGAGGGAGCTAACTGAGCTGTGAAGGGCTGCGAGGGAGCTAACTGAGCTGTGAAGGGCTGCGAGGGAGCTAACTGAGCTGTGAAGGGCTGCGAGGGAGCTAACTGAGCTGTGAAGGGCTGCGAGGGAGCTAACTGAGCTGTGAAGGGCTGCGAGGGAGCTAACTGAGCTGTGAAGGGCTGCGAGGGAGCTAACTGAGCTGTGAAGGGCTGCGAGGGAGCTAACTGAGCTGTGAAGGGCTGCGAGGGAGCTAACTGAGCTGTGAAGGGCTGCGAGGGAGCTAACTGAGCTGTGAAGGGCTGCGAGGGAGCTAACTGAGCTGTGAAGGGCTGCGAGGGAGCTAACTGAGCTGTGAAGGGCTGCGAGGGAGCTAACTGAGCTGTGAAGGGCTGCGAGGGAGCTAACTGAGCTGTGAAGGGCTGCGAGGGAGCTAACTGAGCTGTGAAGGGCTGCGAGGGAGCTAACTGAGCTGTGAAGGGCTGCGAGGGAGCTAACTGAGCTGTGAAGGGCTGCGAGGGAGCTAACTGAGCTGTGAAGGGCTGCGAGGGAGCTAACTGAGCTGTGAAGGGCTGCGAGGGAGCTAACTGAGCTGTGAAGGGCTGCGAGGGAGCTAACTGAGCTGTGAAGGGCTGCGAGGGAGCTAACTGAGCTGTGAAGGGCTGCGAGGGAGCTAACTGAGCTGTGAAGGGCTGCGAGGGAGCTAACTGAGCTGTGAAGGGCTGCGAGGGAGCTAACTGAGCTGTGAAGGGCTGCGAGGGAGCTAACTGAGCTGTGAAGGGCTGCGAGGGAGCTAACTGAGCTGTGAAGGGCTGCGAGGGAGCTAACTGAGCTGTGAAGGGCTGCGAGGGAGCTAACTGAGCTGTGAAGGGCTGCGAGGGAGCTAACTGAGCTGTGAAGGGCTGCGAGGGAGCTAACTGAGCTGTGAAGGGCTGCGAGGGAGCTAACTGAGCTGTGAAGGGCTGCGAGGGAGCTAACTGAGCTGTGAAGGGCTGCGAGGGAGCTAACTGAGCTGTGAAGGGCTGCGAGGGAGCTAACTGAGCTGTGAAGGGCTGCGAGGGAGCTAACTGAGCTGTGAAGGGCTGCGAGGGAGCTGACTGAGCTGTGAAGGGCTGCGAGGGAGCTGACTGAGCTGTGAAGGGCTGCGAGGGAGCTGACTGAGCTGTGAAGGGCTGCGAGGGAGCTGACTGAGCTGTGAAGGGCTGCGAGGGAGCTGACTGAGCTGTGAAGGGCTGCGAGGGAGCTGACTGAGCTGTGAAGGGCTGCGAGGGAGCTGACTGAGCTGTGAAGGGCTGCGAGGGAGCTGACTGAGCTGTGAAGGGCTGCGAGGGAGCTGACTGAGCTGTGAAGGGCTGCGAGGGAGCTGACTGAGCTGTGAAGGGCTGCGAGGGAGCTGACTGAGCTGTGAAGGGCTGCGAGGGAGCTGACTGAGCTGTGAAGGGCTGCGAGGGAGCTGACTGAGCTGTGAAGGGCTGCGAGGGAGCTGACTGAGCTGTGAAGGGCTGCGAGGGAGCTGACTGAGCTGTGAAGGGCTGCGAGGGAGCTGACTGAGCTGTGAAGGGCTGCGAGGGAGCTGACTGAGCTGTGAAGGGCTGCGAGGGAGCTGACTGAGCTGTGAAGGGCTGCGAGGGAGCTGACTGAGCTGTGAAGGGCTGCGAGGGAGCTGACTGAGCTGTGAAGGGCTGCGAGGGAGCTGACCGAGCTGGAAGTAGCTGCGAGGGAGCCGACTGAGCTTCTGGTAGCTGCACAGGCGATAAGCAGCTCGCATTGACATCCGCCACACAAAACACAGCCCCTGAATGAACAGTCATAATGTCTGGAAAAGACACAGAGTCCTCACTCACCACAGCAGGTGAATTAGAAGGCCGAATGTCCGGCTGTGGGGTGGCGCGTCGGCGGCGTGAATGCCGTTTTCTTCGGGAAGCCGGAGGTGCGGTGATGGAGGAAACCGGCAACGACGGAGAGATCACGGCCGGCTCCTCATCCTCCGACCACATTGCTGCGAGAAAAGCAGCGGGTGAGTGACAGTCAGAGTGGAGGGTGGATGGAGAGGAGTCCAGTGGCAGCAGCGTGGAAACGTTTCCTGATTGTGGCGGTCGCTGTTGCGGTATGACGAGCTCGCGAATTTGTACTGTCTCCTTGGCTTTCTGTAGATTGGACAGTAGGCCCGAAAATCCTGAGAGCTCGTGAAGATGGGGATTCCCCTTGAGAATTGCCTCGATGGCGTTTATCCCAATGGACATTGCTTTAATGTCCGAGGCGTGGGAAACTCGCTCCCACAGGCTGAAGATGCGGGCCAAATCGCTTTCCCGGGAGGAGCCTGCTGGGTCCATGTCTGGTGACGTCGTACTGTCAAGGCTCGGCTGTGTGGCAGGCAGGAGGAGGACCCAAAATGCAAAACTCACACACACGGGGATGAACTCAAAAAGCAGCTTTATTGCTGACCAAAGATAATAGGAGATACAAAACTAAACTGGGAAAAACTAACATAAAGCTCACCAGGAAACACGGGGGAATCACACACAGCATGAGGGACGACGTCACGCTGAACAGAGGGAGACGCAGACAGAAATACACAGAGGGTTAACGAGGAAAGTGGGAACACACGGGGAACACAGGTGACACTGATAATCATAACGAGACAGGGCGGGGTGAACTGAACATGACATGTACGGGCGTGAGAGTCACAAAGTAAACAGGAAGTGCACAGAGGTTCAGACAGGAGGAGAGAGAGAGCACGGGGAAAACACAGACATAACGGGCTGGGAAAACATGAAACAACCACAAAGGGAGACGAGGGCTCATAAATACATAGAGGGCACACAGGGGGAAGAGAGAGCACGGGGAGAACTTAGACATAATGGGCAGGGGAAACATGGAATAAAACATAAGGAGAGACGAGGGCTCACAGATACACAGAGGGGCACACAGGGGGTAAAAGCCATGAAGGGAAAACACTTAGGGAACAACACAACAGGGCAACTCAGAAAACATGGCCTAAGCAAGGAACAAAATACAAACATACAAGAAAACTAAGAACACTGGGCCAACATGGCCCAGGACCATGACACAAACTGTTAAAGGCACACGAGCGAGCCACAGTGCAGACGTTGTCCTTCATTAACACAAATGGTGGAGTGTGTGAATGCACGGCTGAAAGTAGTCCCCCAAAAAATAGTCTTTGCAACTTGTACTTTAATCTATTCTGTCTTTATTTCTACAAAGTGGTCTGTTTACACTAGTTTGTTTTGTAGAGATTTAGTGTTTACACAGAATAAAAGTAGCAAAAACCATCACTAGGTGTTTAAATGCTACTGTAGACATCTACTAAAGAGACATGATGTCTATTTAGTAACTGAGCAGTGCTGATACAGTTATTTTTGCAGCCAGACTTATTAGGTTGTGTTTGGTATGTTTGTGTGTGTGTGTGTGTTTCATTTTCTCTGCAAACACTCAAAAAGCTTAATTTAACTGAATTCAAATAAAACTTTGTAGGAGTGTGGAGTGAGGTCAGCTTAACAAGCCTTTAAAAGGTCTTCAAGGTCAGAAATTGTGTCAACATATGGAAAGTACTTTGTAAACATTTAAAGTATCACATTACATTGGATGTTTTTTCTGCTTTTTACTGTTTAAAAAGAACGAAGAAAACAAAATGAATATGTACAAAATCCAATACTATTCCCTTAAAAGTCCACACAGCCCCGGTAGTCAGCTCTCTTGGCGGAGGTTTGAGTGCTTGTGTTTCATTTCACAACACAAAAAACAAAAGTTTGTCTTTATTTGCTTTGGCGGTCGTCATTCATTTATTTTAAATGCTGGATGAAGATGTTATCACTATGAACGATGATCCCAAAGCTGTGAGCCCCTTCATTTCTGTTATAACAATAACTTACTTGCTTAACTGATGTGAACTTATCATAGATTGCAAGAGGCAAATATGCAAACATGGTTTTCACATAGGCAGAGCGGTGTCTCTGGGTTTTAGCCGCAGTTTTGTGTGGCTAAAAATCCACCACACAGACAAGCTGAGAACGGTCTGTTTGTCTGTTCTCAGCAGTCGACACACAGTCGCGTGTTTTTCTTCTTTCTTCTTTCAGTATTGGATCTTTCACACTCCAAACGGAAATGTCTTTACAAACTCAGTGATCTTTTGCTTTCTTCTGCACATCATGTTTATATATGTTGGAGGTAATAATGGAGCCTTCTCTGGCTCAATCTTGTGCTCCAACTGAGCGGTCAGATTCATCCAGGTATCGCACACATTTATCCACGCACGACACCTTCTAACAGAAGAGCTCGTCCTTGTATCAGAAACATATTGATTCTCCTTCAGCTGGCTTTCTTTGATCGGTTTCCATGTGGAACACATGCGTGAAACTTGTGCCGACTGTTATTTTAATCAGGGATTAGCCGCGCTCTCATCCGGTCTGCTTGTTTTTGATCCACTCATTTATGCTGCGTTTGGTAGAAATTAGGCCTTTGTTAGCAGACAAACAGAACTTTCCACTTCCAGATTTTTGCTATTGTGAGTATTGTGACTGCCTGAAAACTGGAGAAAGGTGATATGGGCAGCGAGGACTTTAACAGCAGCATTCTTTTGCAGTAAATAAAAAAATGTAGATAAACAGTTCAGATTTCCCCCCTCATTAGTTAGAGACAGAATATCAGTTTTTGTGACATTTTATTATTTATTTCGTCACAGGTTTATATTTGTAACTGCACTAGATTAAAACTCTTACCGGCAATCGTAATTCCTGGCAGCAGCGTGCCGTGTTTTCCTGTTAACAGCCAAACCTTTGCTGTTCTTGGCCACACAAACACTGGTAACAACATAGCGCATCGAGACTAATTCAAGTCTAAACACGACTCAAGACTTAGCTGGTACACAAGACTCATGAGGCAGGCATTGCAATAGTGTCCTTTAGTTCATCTTATATGTACTAGTTCAATTTATATGTACTAGTTTAAACCAGTCAGGGTCATTACAATGTGAAATAAGAACTAAAATGTTAACAGGTCCGTTTTTTGTTACTTCCTGACAATAAAATCACCACAAAAAAAAAACCCAAGCAAAACTTTGCAATAACCTTTTAACGCCAAGTGTATCATGTTTGATACACAGATTGATGATGCAGATGTTTTCTAGACCTTTGATTTCCCCCCAAAACCTGAATAAATTTGACGTTTTACGATGTTTTGATTGAAACGTGCTGATGCCATCCTGCTTATTTTTAACAGCACCCTAATGTCTGACCTTTGACCTATGACGTCGAAGGATTATTTACCAGAGAAGCGTCTTTTCTTATCTCCTTTACCCAGTTGTCGTGCAACTCTCTCCATGCAGTTTCATGTTATTACTCAATATGGTTTCTTGAAATTTTTTTCAAGGTGAACTTTGACCTTGAGTGCTAACAATGAAGGTCAAATGCTTAGCCAACCTAGGTACTTAGCCCAGGAGGTCTACTATGTTTTTGTGAAGTTTGAAGATGATCCATAAAAAATTGTGGGTAATATAAAGTTTTTTATTTTTTATTTTATTTTTTAGTTATTTTTTGTGGTTTTATTTTTATTTTCAGCCAAATCTAAATGGACTTATTATTAGTATCTACCATAACACAAAGTTTTAATGTGATATCTTCACTGTGTATCAAGTGATTTATCGTTTTCCTGCTGTCTTTCCTACACACTCACTCTATTTTCTAACTCCAGCCCTGTCCTGAATCTGT
The DNA here is from genome assembly GCF_041146795.1 of Maylandia zebra. Classification (NCBI taxonomy): domain Eukaryota; kingdom Metazoa; phylum Chordata; class Actinopteri; order Cichliformes; family Cichlidae; genus Maylandia; species Maylandia zebra. The sequence goes on from NC_135169.1 coordinate 47,188,851, forward strand.
CTTTAATACACTAACCCGTTGTCCCGCCAGTTCCCTTCGGTGCTGTTCAAGGGTCGCGTGACGCTGTGCGAGGCTCTGTGCTGCGAGGTGCTCAAGTGCTGCGTCTCCAAGCTGGCCTCTCTGCGGGCCGAGGCGTCGGCCCTGCTCTACCTGCTCATGAGGAACAACTACGAGTACACCAAGAGGAAAACCTTCCTACGCACACACCTGCAGGTAAAGTGTTAATGTTGACAACTGTTGACGTTCAGCACTCGGTTTTCTTTTCTCCAAGCACGCTCCTCTGAGCAATTCACGTGCAGTAAGGGAGGAGAAGAATGTAAAGCGTGTAAGAATGTAAAGCGTGTTTAATTGCAGACGGTCTGCTGAGTTTCTCTTTCTGTTGTCTCGCAGTGATTAGTGCACATACTATTTACTGGATCGTGTGTGCATTTCCTCCTTTCATTTTCATCTTTCTCCGTGCCCACTGCCCCACCCCCTCCACCTTCCCCTGCTTTTCTTTCCCGAGTAGATCATCATTGCAGTAAGCCAGCTGATTTCTGACGTGGCGCTGACCGGAAGTTCACGCTTCCAGGAGTCTCTCTCCATCATCAACAACTTTGCAAACAGCGACAAGGCCATGAAGGTATTGTGGAAGTCTAGACAACCAATCACAGCTGGCACCAACAAACATTCATTGTTACCATTATTCACTGAGGAGTTTCCAGGTGGATGTATTGTAAAATCAATCTGTAGATTGATCTAAATCCACACTTTCTTCATAGATGATAATAATCAGCGAATGAGCTTTATTTTTATGCTCTTTTCGTGTAAATGAAGTGTCACAACAAGTCGTTACTCATTGCTTCATGATTTTTTCACTATAATTCACCATTTTTCTGTAGTACACACAAAGCACGGTGCTTCACTTCACTTATCAGGACAGAATGTGATGATTAGGAAATCCCGAGGTATTAGTGTTATAATTCAAAAACAGTAATTATAGTATTAAAGTATTAAAGATGTTATGACTTGGGTTTTTTTTTAACTTGTTAATCAGGATTCAGACAGTCTAGTTAGCAGTGGATGATTAACCACCAAAGTATCTCTGTTTTTGTCATGAGTTGTTTGGAAGAGACTGTGAATTAGCCTTCGACGATCTTCGATGACCTGAAGGTTAATCGAGCCTGACTTAACCTTCAGGTTGTTCCTGCTTCGTTTCTCTTGTTCTTTCATGAGCGATTGAAGGGAGCAAGTTTCGCTCCCCTTGTTGTTTCTTTGTGTTCTTAAGAGCAGCCACACAATCACACTTGTGAAACATTACTCCTCATGGGAATTTGAATCATTGCTTGAGTGATGTAATTTGGTTAAACAGTAAATACCGCTCAGGAGGTTTAGATGACAGATTCAAGTTACTGCTAGGACTACTAGTGTGAAGTATGGCGCAGTGTTTTAAGGCGTATAGTATTTACTGATTAACTTAGCAGAACAAAGTGACGATGAGAATAAAAAGTTTACGTTTCAATAATGGCAAATGTAATCTAGCACAAATAAGAGGTCACAAACAACCAGCTTGTTGAGAAACTGACTGGACTCTGCAGCATCATGAAGCTTGCTGGAGACTTGGATTCATCTGGATACATTTCACACCTCACACGGACTCTAACAATCACCCAGAAAAAATGCTGCTTTACCACGGACAAGTCCATAATAGATGAGCTGGCGTTGCTGTGCCACTTGCGTAACTCGGTGATATTCTTCCTCCACGCAGTGTCATACAACAGTTGGTTAATAATGACTAAATGATGACTCTGATTTGCTCTGACTAGCTGGTGATCTGGTGTTGTTCCCCCCTCCGGCATTTCAAACAAATTGGCCTTCATGGCAACTATCAAAGATGCAAATTCCGACAAGTTTTGGCTCAACTTGCTCTTAATTGCTCGGCAAAAACGCTTTCGTGCGATTCCTGTAAATAGCTTCCTCCCCAGATACGATGCTCTGAAAAGGAAACAAATACACAGGAAGCACAGGCAGCAGCAAAAGCTACTGCATTCACACCTGTAGTCACTAAATTGTCTCTGTGCATTGCTGTTGAGTAAACCCCAATATTAGTATTTTAATGCAGAGTAAATCTGGTCCTACGTCTCTTGCACCTTCTTGTGGGTAGGACCTTACATAACGAGCCAACCATATGCATAGGTAAGATTGTAATGTAATGTAACTGTAATGTAACAAAGCAGTAACACACATAAAATGAAGGCTGGAACACAATATGGATGACCTGCATGTTGTCTTCTGTCGCTCCTATCAGAATAAGAGCCTTTTTTTAGAAGATTAGAAAGTCATCCCCCACACTGCACTTAAAACGTTTAAAGGAGTTAATTTTAGTCTAGCAGCAGGATGCAGGCCACATCTGAAGCTCCTGTTTCCTCCTAGATTTGTTCCCTTTTTAACCAGTGTCTGTATGTTTGCTGCAGTCCACAGCTTTCCCCTCAGAAGTGAAGGGTCTGACCAAGCGGATCCGCACAGTTCTGATGGCTACAGCCCAGATGCGAGAGCATGAAAAAGATCCTGAAATGCTGCTGGACCTCCAGTACAGCCTGGCCCGGTCCTACGCCAGCACCCCTGAGCTGAGGCGGACCTGGTTGGACAGCATGGCCAGAGCGCACCTCAAAAATGGAGATTTGTCAGAGGTATGAACAGGAAGACTGTGAGTGATTCTGACGTCTGTGTCTCTCCCTTTTTAGTCATTATCTTTGTATTGTTACAGTCATGTGGATAGCGGTCTGTAGGAGAATAACGCGGACAGGCAGGTTGTGTTGTTTGACCAGACATCTTTGATCGCACATCAATCACATTCACGCTGTCTGGTACACAGACAATGAGACCTGCAGAATTAGTCCTGCAGGCCATGTTTTCCTTTCTCAGCTGCAGTGGTGTTCAAGTTAATCCAAGATGCTGTCATTTCAAACTGGACACTGTAATATCTATAGGCCCAGCTCAACATGTATTTGAGTATTTTCAGCATTTAGTATTTTTATTGTTATTAAATGAAACTTTAAACGTACAAGTCCACTTACTTTTTGTCCCCTTTTCTTTTGTTTTTGTGTTTTTGGTGATGCTGCAGCAAAAGGTTATTCAGGGTGACTAAGAAACAAAACTGAATGCTGCATCCTCTGCCAAATGAAACTCAAATGAAAATTTTCATATTAATACCGTGAATGCATCCAGTCCCGATGTTGTACAAGGAAACGCTTGGTCAGGATTAGATCATGGGAAAGCGAGTTCAAAGGTGAAGACTGATATAGAACTTGACCCTGGGTCGTGCAGCTGATGCGCTGTTAAGTGCAGGTCAAGTGTATTTATTTGGTTATTTAAAAGTTGATATTTATATAAGGACTTTTCTCAAAGGATTTTTCAAACTTTTCAGTATAAAGTGAGCCAGTTAATTTAAACACTCCAGAGGGATTGTAACATTAGATCTGTTTTTATCTCTGCCAACGAGGTTTTTGGTAGCGTTGTGTGCGTGTGTTCTGGACTTTGTAGGTGTGTGGACAGCGGTCAAATTAGCGATGCAGTTTAGCAGACATCGAGGTGTTCAAGGTCAGCTCAGTGATTTATTGATTTATTATTGATGTGAGGGTCAACATGATAATAATTCTATGTAGAGCTGCTATTCTTTTTATTTGCAACATATAGGCGTAGAATTATCGTGTTAGCTTATTGTGGCCTTGTTACATACATTACAGTAACAGGTTATAACAGTTTAAATACACATTTATGTGCAGTGTTCCTGAATACGTTTTTTGTACTTGATGTTTATTACTAAATATTTAAATAATGAATTGAATGCTGCACATGTAGCCACACAAAAACTAATTACACGTCAAATCATGTCAAGTTTATCCACATGGGTTTCAACAGGATGAACATTTTTATGTACAATTAAATGAGTGAAGTGAAAAGAACTGCTGAGCTTTTCAGCTACTGTCTATTCCACATCACGTCTCTTCCTGTGGAGAAACATATTGGGTTATGCTTCAGTAAAGGATAAGAGAAAGTCAAAAATGGCTTTCATGCCTTACAGCTATTTCGCACAGTCTGAGAAGACAGTTTCGTTTCAGTGGTAGGTGTGGCTGTAGATATCTGCCTGAATGACTGAACACAAAAAAGTCATTAAATGCAGCCTCGAAAATCATGTGTAATGATGTTATGTTGCTTGAAATATTATTGAGCAATTGCCAGCTGCATTTAAACAGTGTGCTCTGGTGTTAAAAAGTTTTTTTTCAGTGTGTTCTGTTCATGATGGCCTCTTCTTGTCTCCACAGGCTGCGATGTGTTATGTTCACGTGGCTGCGCTGGTTGCGGAATACCTGAACAGAAAAAGTAAGGTCTCCCGCCCTTCTGTACACAAGAAATACTTTGATCCTTCTTGGCATTGTGTGCCTAGTGTAACTGATCTGCTAGAAACTCGTGAAGCAGCCTTTGCTGTGGACCTCCTGGTGATATACTTGGCAGTTTGTTTGTGGCTCGCTGTTGTCACAATGTGCAAACACTCCACAGCACAGTGGAGTCGCAAAAGCAAATTCTCACAATGCCGTATGTTATTTTTTTAGGTTATCCTTATCTTATGCAAAACTGGCTGTAAGTCTCTGTAATCCGCCAAACAAATGTGTGGTGGATATGCTGACAACAGTTGGTAGACGACAAAGCTTATCTCTGAAAATTTGTTTAGGTTTTAGTCCAGCGGTACGTATGAACTGAAGCTACCTTCCATCAGGTAGATTAACTATCACCAGGCAGTTACAGCATGTTGGGAATCGAAGAATATCCACCTTTCATGTGTTTCATTTGGTTGTGGGTCACACCTATCTGGATTTTCGTGAGTTCTCAGTGTCACAAAAACACCTGCCACACCTGCTGGGGGAAATAAATAAATAAATAAATAGAAATGTGTTTTGTAGAAAATGTTCTAGTGGAGATTTTTGTGAAACATTTTTTGTTTTCCTCACTCATCTTTGCTGTTTGCTTACCAGAGTTGTTCCCCAGCGGCTTGGCAGCTTTCAAGAAAATCACCTTTAACATCGACGAGGAAGCTGCCATGAAGGAAGACGCCGGCATGCAGGATGTCTATTACACTGAGGTGTGGCACCTGTTCAGGAAAAATGCTTATTTAAGATTTTCTGAAGATATAGAGATCGACCCGACAACCCAGTTAAACAGTCGTTTTACCTCAAATCAAACAGAAACAAAAATAAACTGCTTATTTGTCACTGAATTTTGTACTTGGATTTATGTTTCTCAAGCAAAGCATCAAAAATCTGTTTGGCCATCTCTACTGTAGAGTGTTTGTTAAAGAGGACCCACTGTGCTCAACACAAATTTGGATTCAACCCTTTCATGCATGAATTATAACGACCTCAATCAGGATTTCTTTTCTTAAGTATTTTTATTCGTCTTTAGGCATGAAAAACATTTTTCAAAGAGTTTTTTACATGTCCACTGGCTGACCAGTGGGTTGCTGGGTATGGAGTGACAGGTTCTTATGATACACGCCGGGTTACAGGTAGAAATCCAGTAGAATGATGCTCCCGCTGATTTAAGTAAAACCAACATACATGTGTAGATTCATTCCAAATGGTTCTCATGTTTCCGATCTCGTAATATAGGGACGTATTAGGTGCCCGGAAGTGTGATATACCAACGATTTGTCACCTAGCGTAAAATGTTACGCTATGAGAGTGAGAACGTGTTAGGAGTGACACATCAGTGTCCATTGTACTGGCTTATGTGCGAGTATACCATCAACACTGACACAAATACCAGAAAACAGCCTTTGAATAGCTGTAGTGACCACTACGGGTTAAAGGGTTAAAACTGTGAATTCAGTTTATTAATCTAATAAAAAACAACATAATTTTTAGTTTTAGATTTCTAAAATATTTGGAGTTTTCTTGTTTTTATAACAAATGGGGTTTCCTAATCAGTGTGTTCAGCACCGTTACAGTGGTGGATACTTATATTAGACCTTTCAAATAATACGATGAGCAGTTATAAGACATTTTTAGGATCCAAATGTTTCAGCACCGAAGATGTGAAGACGTGTCAGACTGAATAGGCTACTGTCATGGGAAGAGTCAACATTCACAAACAGGTGTTAAAAATAATAAGACTTCTAGCAGGAGCAGCTAAACTTAAATTTTAATTTAATTTTAATTTGGTCATGTTACATATGCAACACTGGCTGTGAGAGTGAACCATCTAGGAAAAACTTGGTCCAAGGGGGAGGAGCCTAATTGGCTTGTTTCAGACAGAGAATGAACTGAGGGGCTGCCCCAAGGCTCAGTACAAACTGTAAATGATGCAAAGCTACTCTACCAGAGTCCACAAATAAAAGAGGAAATGAGCATAATGGGTCCCGTTTTATGAATCAGTGTTAACATTTTAAGGACATTTCTTTTTCTGCCATTGTTTAGGAAGTGTTGGTGGAACACCTCGAGGTCTGCGTGGACGCGCTGTGGAAAGCTGAGCGCTACGAAGTCATCACACACATCGCCAAACTTGTTATCCCCATTTATGAGAAGCGCCACGAATATGAGGTAGCGTGACATCATCCTTACACGCATCCGTCGTGCATAAGGCTGTGTTCCTGTGAGTGTCAGGAAATGGCCTGCATTTACAGAAGTGTCCTCTTTCACATGAAGTTCTCAGTAACTTTACCTGCACAGCGGGACGTCATTTCATCCCTTCACAGTGCATATTTTCACTTTGCGCACCTTCTCACCCTGTAAGAATTTGTGGTTGATGATTATTTCGGTTTGACAAATGCAGCTTTAGTGGATTTGGAGGGTTACTCTGGGAGTCATGAAAGTGGCTCTCTGAAGACCTGCCACGGAGAGTTTCAGTTTAAAATCAGCCAGAAATGACACCTTTTCATAAGCGTGTTCTAAGTGTGATATCAAACTGCGCAAAACTGCAAATGACTTCAATGCAAACAAGACTTCAATGCAAACTGTGCATCGCAGGGTTACTGGAACTTGCATGTGATCATTTAATGATGCAGAAAATGCCTAAATGTTGTTATAGGTGATTCTAATCTGCTGTAAAGGAATTTCAGCTGCTAGAACTTAGAAGCAAAGTTCCCTCTAATTTTTCACGTGTCTGAGCGAACACACAAACCTCCTGAGCGATCCCTTTGACCACTGTGAGCGACGTCAGACGTGTGCACTGTGGTCACGCCGGCATCGAATCCATCCAAGTTACATGGTTTATTAAAATAATCAAATTAGAGCATTTACATTTATGTTAGACTACTTTTAATTAACTGCTTTAGCCCACTTACCATGAAAATTTAAAAAATCTTGTTCATGACCTAGTATTCCAATATGTTAACACTATTGGAAGCAAAAATAACTTGAACTCCAATTTCGAAAACACAACTTCTTTTTTTTATATATATATATAAAGCTCTGGCTTGTATTATGAGTCTGTGTGAGTGTCCTGTAACTCTCTGTCTGCAAAATACAGTAAATAATGACCAATGTTGGGCAATTAATTATATAGTTACTTCTTCAAAAAAGTAACTCAGTTTGGCAAACAAAGTTTTTTGCAGCTATTTTTTTAAATGCAGCCAAGGCGTTTTTAAATAAACATTTCAAACTATTTATAGAACAATCAGCTGTTCTGCATCAAATCTGATGCCACACAAATTATTTGTGCCACTCCAAAAAATTATTTCTGTCCACTATGAGATAAAGGAGAACAACAGCCTGATGCAGGCCTGACAACAGGAGATGTATCACTCTGGAGTTTGTTTTTGCTCACAGGTGGAGAGTGCTTTTGAGCCTTTTTTTTTTTTAACGCCGATTTAATCGTTTCTTCCCGCAGTAAATATAAACAACCAGTATTCAGGAAGAAAACCAAACATTGCATTTTTTTTATCACAACTCTGGTTTTACGTGGCCGATCAACACAATTTAAAAACATTTTCCCTCAATTGTTCCGTCTGTCCTGCTCACATCTCCAATGGTTGTACACGTTGTCATTAACGTCGCTTCACTCCACATCAGCCACGCCGCTTTGCCAGCTAAAACACTGGTGTCGGCACATAAGGACGCTGTCATAGGTTGTCAACGACCTTGATTGGCTGCGTATATACGGTAGGCATTATTGGCTGGACTATGGGATAAGGTGGCATCGTTCTAATCCCATATGGGAGCAGCCAGTCACTCACTAACACTGCAATACAGCATTGTTAAAGTTTTAATTTTAATTTCAATTCAGGTTAGATTTTTTTTGTGCGCAACGCAGACTTTCTGTGCGCAGCTTAGAGGGAACATTGCTTAGAAGGCATACCAAGGATACCTGTTTTATTGGTGACCTTTAATCTCTGATCAGAAACAAATATCAGCGCTTTGATAATAAACCCAAGCTTCAGTGATTTACAAGTTTGCCACAGTTTGAGGTGACACAGATCTCTTCGGGGTCGTGGCAGGAAGGGAATCTGGCACAAAAATAAGTGGCAGCTGCCTGCTGTGATGACCCCTTGTGACTAAGAAAGCTGCCATAAATAACTATAACAAAAAGAAACTTTTTATTTATTTTAAATCTCATGTTTAACAATTTCCTGCTGCGTTAACCTCTTGTCTTGCTTGCAACAGTGTTGCATTTCACTGTTATATTTATCTTCTCTGTCGATTTTTACCACCAGTTCATCATCATCATCATCTGATAACGTCTCTGACTGGAGCAGGCGGCACTAATAGGGATCATTTTGTGCAGAAGAAGAGTCATATGATGCATGAAACATCTCCTTTTACTTCAGTGCGCACCAGTCTGAAGCATTGAATGGTAGAGGACTGTGAGCGCTCACCGAAACGTTCCTGTGTGTTTAAAAACTTCAAGAAAAACAATTAAAAAATGCAGGAAGCATCTTGAGTTTGAAATCAGAGATGTCAGCATTACAATCCCGAGGAGCCACTGGCACTGGTGTTTGTGTTAGATTATTTACTGCTTCATAACTTCATTTCAGTCTGTCAAATACCAATTTGACCTTTCAAAACGCCCAGTGTTACACTTTCTCTCACGAGTATATCTGGTTATATTTTGTGCTTTTAGCAGCTCTTTGCTCTGAATGGAGGAGGTCTTTCGCGGCATTTCATCCCACTCTTTTCCTCTTTTTTTTTAAGTACCTGCTTAACCGGTTCCGTCATATCTTTACTGTGCTCCACTGCGGCAACATGTTGTAACAGCATTGAAAAACAGCATGAACCAAATGTCAAAATGACAATGTGTGCAGTGCGTTGGCTCCTGCACTGGATGTGTGTGCGGCTCAGAAATAGCAATGCCTTCTTGGCACCGTTAGTCTACTGGGGGCTGTGCTGGAACAAGTCTGATCCACAGACGTTCCAGTACTTAACCTACATCAGGGATGAGCGGCTAACCAAATACAACAGGACAACATGACTGGTGTCCAGAGTCCATGCCCAGGGAGGTCATGGTTGGCGTCACACGATGTAGCAGCGACATGTTTGGCAGAGCTGTCATAATATTTTGGTTTGTCTTGATATACAGAATTGCTTCTTTGAGCCGTGGGTTTGCAGTTTTGTTTTTTTTCTGTATACAAAAACAAATAGACTTTAATTCGTGTGTGTTTTGCCGAGTTGCATAACTCAAATTCCTGTGCCGGCTTTGTGTGTACGGCCCACTTGCTGCGATAAACAAACAATCGCTAACAACAGGCGAGCTCTGATGGCATCTGTTCTACTTTTTCCAGAAACTAAGCCGACTGTACGAAACTCTGCACAGAGCGTACAATAAGATCATGGAGGTGATCCAGTCGGGCCGCAGGCTGCTCGGGACCTATTTCAGAGTGGCCTTTTATGGACAGGTGAGGTCAACAAGCAGCTTCTGAAAGCACCCACACACTCACGAAGACTGTGTGAAATGTAAATGTTGAGTGTATACGGGGCCTGGTGATGATTCAAATAATATAAATAACAGTACTAATAGTCTTGTCACCTCTTTGCTCACTTACAAAGAGGTGAAGAGTCGTCTCTAGTTTCTGTGGGCGTTTACATGTTAATGGAGAGAGACCAAAATCACAGAAAAAAACACATTATCGATTTGCATGTCACTGAAGGACATAAACATTTGATCCCCTGCAACACAGAATTCTGGCTCCCACCGCAGATTGGCTGTGTGCCCGCAGGTTGCAATCAGTAGTCACTCATTCAGTCAGTCAGTCAGTCACAGATGCTCCGGATCTCACATAGTAATGCGTCTCTTCCAGTCTAACCTCTCCACGACCTTGGGCAAGACCAAAGATGTGTCAAAGGACGTCAGGGACACGACTGTAGAATAAAATGCTGACATCCAAATTAATTTCTCACTTCTTTAGTTGATATTCTGTCTCTCTCCTTTAAAATGAAACTACCATAAAAATTAGCCGCTGTTCATTTCTTTGTAAATGAGCAAACTTGCAATTTAGGCAGGGATCAAATAATTATTTCCCCCACTGGGAGTCCTCAGACTTATGTGTGAAACTTTGCTATTTTTGGTCATTCTCGCCTGTTAGGTTTATTAGTGGCTACTTCTGGCTTCTTTGCATGTTTAAGCTAACAGCTATGTTATCGTTGGCTGGGAAGCCAATGATGTATCAGATATTCATTTCTTCTGTTCTGACACCATCCCAGTTGGGTTAGATAGATAGAGCTTCCTCAAAAGTGTCCATGTTATGCTTTTCTCTATTAGGCAAAAGAAGAGTTGTTTCATGTGTCAGAGGTTTCAAATATCTATTTACTCAAACTACAAAAGCAGGCAGTTAGCAGGAACAGCACGCCTGCTAATTTGTCTGTGCTCATGTGCAGGAGAGCAAACAGGAAGAAATTACAAGCTGTACAAATCTCTTTGATGGACATTTCAGCATTGCAGTTATATAAATACAAAGCAGGATGTTCCGTGTTTTTTTATTTGAATGAAGCTGTCATGTTCCAGCCAGTCCATATAAGGAAAAAGACGTTATGCTTTTCAACGTAAAAGACGTAAATTGTTCGATGGGAGATAATTAGGCCTTGAAATGCTTCTCCTTATTTCTAGGGTAGTCAGACATTATTGTGTGTTCACTTTTCTGGGAAAATGTCTCAAATTCAGACTTTAACCCTGGTCTGCGAACTACTAAGCTAAATGTTCTGCTTCAGACAGTTTGTTCCCTCTTGGCTTTATATGATGTCTTTAATATGGCAATCTGTGAGCACAGAAGCCCCACCCTCCTGCTGCCTAGTCTTTCTATTTATGTGAGGACAGCCAATCAGCCAATCAGACATTTGGCTTGAAGGAAGAGGAACCAAAAAGTACTTTTTCCGAAGAATAAATGAGGCAAAGTTGAAGGTAACTGAGGATTATTTAGAACTGTGAATCAGTTTCTCAACTTTGCTTTGTGTGATTCAAAGCTGTGAGTAAAAACAGTCACCTACACAATCTTAAATTATAACGGTTAGAAAGTGACTATAGGCAAGATTTGAGGAAGTTTGAGGAAAATAAAGCAAACATGTACAATGTGACATCCTTCAGCATGCGCCATGTGGTCTGTGACTGCATCTTTTATGATCATTTACTAATCAGTAAGGACATTTGTATTGAAGAAAAAGTTGAAAATTTAGTCCTAAGCAGTTTTGCCAAGTTTTTTTAAGATGTTTTCCAATATAAATGTGTATTTTGAACAGGGCTTCTTTGAGGAGGAGGACGGGAAGGAGTACATTTACAAAGAACCCAAACTGACCGGCCTGTCCGAAATCTCCCAGCGGCTGCTGACGCTCTACGGGGAAAAGTTTGGGCCAGAAAATGTCAAGATAATTCAAGACTCAAATAAGGTACAGTAGATAAATGGAGGAAGGAAAGGGTGGGAGACGGTTGGAATACTTTAATTGGCAGGCTCCTGTTTTTGTGGAAAGCAGAAAGTAGCAGAAATAGAAATAATTAATTTGGCAGTGAAGCCACACTCGGGTGTTTACTCAGAAAATTTGTCCAACATAAAGTGATCAGTTTCCACCCCGTGGATTTTCAATGAAGTCCCAGTTGGTGGTTTTAAAGACTGTTTCTTTGTCTGCTTTTGATTTCAGAAGAATTCAGTGGGTTATCTAGTGATCTTTCTTTCTTTAATAACAAGACTTCATGTTGCTTCTGGATGACGTTCTCATTTAGCTTGCTGACTGCTTGCCTGCAGGTCAACCCCAAAGACCTTGACCCCAAGTTTGCCTACATCCAAGTGACCTTTGTCAAGCCCCACTTCGAGGAGAAGGAAGCGCCAGAGAAGAAGACGGACTTTGAGAAGTGCCACAACATCAGCCGCTTCGTGTTCGAGACGCCGTACACGCTGTCGGGGAAGAAGCACGGCGGGGTGGAGGAGCAGTGCAAGAGGAGGACCATCCTCATAAGTACATAGAACACGTTTAGAAAGCAAACACGAGAAGAACGTCTCATAGAGTTTTGCATGTGGATACGCCACATTAGTAACACATTCTTCCTCCGCCGTTGCACATTTCAAAGGCAAAAAAAAACACCTAGTAGCAGTGTGCAGAAACATGGGTCTTTTTTTTTGTAGTTGCACGTCTGCCTACTGAATTATCAATAAATACTGAACTGTATTAACAGCTGGTTACTGTAGCAAGTGACAGCTGGACATTAGTCTCCTCTGAGCAATGAAGAGCACCTTTTATTTTATCTATTTATCTATTTCTGTTTATGTATGCTGAATGCTTGTATCTCTCATTGTTTGCGCACACAAAAGTTCATATGTCCACTTCTGCTCGGGCATGTCAGACAACAAGAATTCACCTGAATTCACCCCTACAACATGTCACTGTCTCTTTTTTTGTTGATTTTTCTTTCATTGTTTGTTGTATCTGCAGCGCAACATGACCTAACAGGTTCTGCCTGCGCTCTTGTCTTTAGCTGCCAACACTTTCCCATATGTTAAGAAGCGGGTGGAGGTGGTGGCTGAGAAGCAGGTGGAGCTTAAGCCGGTAGATGTGGCCATAGATGAGATGAAGGCACGGACGGCGGAGCTGATCAAGCTCTGCTCCAGCCAGGAAGTGGACATGATCCAGCTGCAGCTCAAACTGCAGGGCTGCGTCTCTGTGCAGGTAAAGGCGAAAAAAAAAACAAAATGTAAACTTTCTCAGATGTGCTGCACAGCTGATCACTCACTTTTATTATTATTTTTACATTGGTTTTTCTGTGAAGAGTGAAACGATAAGCGCTAGCCCATCTTAACTAATAAAAAGGTCCAGTACAAGACAGCGCTGCTCATCACTTTGTATCTCTAGCTATCAGAAGCACACACCACATAAGGCAGGGAGATGAATTGTTTTGAATTTCACAGATTTTCTTTAATCTTAGAGAAAGGTCATTCTAAAATCTGTGTTGTTTTAGTTTACAGATTACCAGTGTTGGTCAAGTTACTTGAAAATGGTAATTAGCTACCAATTGCTGATTACTTCTCCAAGAAAGGAATCCTGTTACTTTACTGATGACTTATTTTCAAAAGTATTGCTGAGTTACTTTTTAAAAACATGATACATAATACATAAAAAAGCAATAGACCTTTCAACCCAGCTCTATTTTTCTGCATAATTCATCATATAAAATTGAATCAAATGAAAAAGCCTCTTTTTAAAACTTGTTTTATTAGTTTTTTTTTTTTTTTTTGAAAATATTTTTATTGAAAAAAGAAAACAGTACTTGCAGTTACCGAAATACAATCAACCTTTCATAATTTTCCTAATTAACACACACACACATTATATATACATATATATATACATACATATATACACACATACATACACACACATATATATATATATACATACATACATACACATATATATATACATATATATACACATACATATGAAAAGAAAAACAAAAAAAACAAAACACAACGCCCCCCCCCCCCAGTCCCACACAGATCAACACAAACATATTAGAGGAATATAACAGTAACAAAAGTAGATTTAAACAGGCAATACCTCTAGACTAGCAAAATAAGAGATAAAGGGTTGCCACTTGTGAAAAAATTTGGCTGTGCAACCTCTCAAAGTATATTTAATTTTTTCAAGTTTTAAAAAAAACATGACATCTTTAAGCCACCGGGAAATAGTAGGACACTTAACAGACTTCCAATGCAACAATATTAGACGTCTCGCTAATAGGGATGTGAAGGCTATAATATCCCTTTGTGTGGAATCAAGTGTAAGTGAGCGAGCAGGAATCCCAAACACAGCAATCAGAGGACAAGGATGAAGAGTTACCCCAAGAACAGTTGACATAATAGCAAAATACCTTGTCCAGAAATCTTGTAGCTCAGGGCACAGAAAAAACATGTGGCTAAGGTGACAAGGAGAACCATGGCATTTATCACATTTATTTTCCACTTCTGGATACAATTCAGAAAGTCTAGACTTAGAGAAATGCACCCTGTGTATGACCTTAAATTGAATAAGTCCAAGACGAGCACAGGAGGTGGAAGATCGTACTCTCGCTATAGCCTGTTCCCAAGACTCCTCATGTATTCGAAATCCCAGTTCTTCTTCCCATGTACGCTTAAGCTTAACATTAGAGTGGTTACTAAAAGACAGAATAGCATCATAGAGTTTCGAAATGGTTCCTCTGTGATGAGGAATAAATGATAACGTAGTTTCCCACTGCTGTTCTGGAGGCAAAGAGGGGAAATTTGGGAAACACTTAGCAACAAAATTGTTTTATTAGTTTTAATCTTTTAACTTTATACACATTGCATCAAGCAAAAATTAAATTATATGCAACAGCCTCTGACTGGAAGAAATGTCTTTAACATTTAAACCTATTTTCTGCATATTCCAGCATAGAAAATAAAATAATGTTTTGTGTTTATACTCACTCTTTCAAATAGATGCGAGTAAAACACAGCAGAGAAAAAATAAAATCAAAGATTCAACGGCTCTTAAATCTATTTTCACCTGTATAGCAGGAGTGCGGCAGGCGGAGGTTTGCCCAGTGACCCAGCGGTCATGTCAGTGGGAGGATCCAGGGGTTTCACATTCAGCGTGCTAGCTGTTTGCTCAGATTTGAAGTTAAATTTTTTGCTGTAGAAAGAAGTTTTCCTCTCACGCAGAGTGAACAGCAGATGCTAATGTTTTTGTGACTTTTTACAGAATCAAACTCAAAGTAATGTCAGTACTTCCACGCTTTAGACGCTGCACTGTTGTACTCTCTCCCGCACTTGCTATACTGTCCATTGTTGTTGTTCTATGGCATTTCTTGCACACTCCCACTAAAATAGTATTTATAACTTATTAAGCATATATTCTTTAGGGGGTGAAACCTCAGTTGACTGGCCATAGGTACCTCCAGATTAGTTGAGATAACAAGATTTACGCATAAATAGATATTTCAGTTTTCTGTCTGTAGTTGACTTGTATCTGTAGTTGACTTGTATTATTTCTTTCTTTTACATGTTGATGAGTTATAAGTGTCATTCTTGAGTGAAAATGCTGATGGGGGGTGATTGACCCTCCTCCTCAGTCATACAGAGCACAGGATGAAAACGTGCAGTTACCTGGGAAATCCTCACTGACTCAGTAGTTACAAAGTAACAGCTCCATGGCTGAACTTCTGTCCGTAATAGGGCTGTAAATCTAAGGATGACTCAGAGCTCTTTCTTGGAATAGATTAACTGATAACCAGGCAGAAGATGTGCTAAACTGAAAATCTGATAATTTTGCTGGCTTTGTGTTTTTTTCCTCATTTTTTACAATCACCCAGTGGACATTACCCTTGAACAAGGCTGTGCTGGCAATGTGTCTGAAACCCCTGTTTTACTGTCTTTAGGTATTTCTCTCAGTGCCGCAGTCTTTCATGTTTTCACTCTTGTAGATCACCGAAGGAAATTCAAAGGGTTGATTCCAGAAACTCCCTCCAACAGTCTCCTTTTAGCTTTTGCAGTTTAACTATTAGTTATTAAATTAAATATTGCAGTTTTTACCAGAGGCTAACACACTTTTCCTGAAACCATTCACACTAAACAAACATTTCCCGAAGCTTATTGTCTGTACAGTCAGCTAGCATTTTTAAAGAAGTCAGACTTTGCCATCAGAGAAGACACGCAGGACTTTTGAAAGCTTCTTAGAAATCACGTTTACATTGCAAATGTAATTACTGAGCAACTACAGTGTGTCATCGTTTCTTGTGCGGTCTGGACCCGGCCACACTTTTTATTAACACCACATAGGATGTGTGGCCTGGTCAGGCAGTCTGCCAGCTTTAACCTTGGATGTCCCGTCAAGCCTTGCTTTGCATCTATGGATACTTCCCACAACCTCCCTAATGGAATTAAAGCGGTTTCCTTTCGTGTAGGAGTTTCTGTCAAAACACTCCCACTACTATGCTGAGAATAGATCCCCTGTTTACAAATGTGCAGTTTTTGATGACGAGAACAGGCTGGCGCTGCTCCAGTTCCCCTTCCTGTTAAAGTCACCTGAAGTAAGACTTCAAACAGATGTGCTCGTGAAGCGGCTGCTGTTTTGATGTACCATTTGTCCAGCTCGAATGTTTACAACAGGTTTTGTTGTTGTGGTCTTCTTTAAAGCTCTTATGCGGGGCAAATAAGGTGTTCACCTCCTAAAAACAAGTACATCATTCACTGTACCTGCGTGATGGATGGGACTGAAATTCATAGCTCTCTATTTGCCCTGTAACATGTGGCATTTCAGTTGTTTCTGCCCGTGAGGGTAACGTCTCTTTTTTCCAGTAAGCTGACAATTCCTGAAACTTCTGTTCCTCGCTGTGATTGGTGGACAGTTATCTTTGGCCACATGGCCACAGGCTCGATGTCGGACAGTTCACGTTAGCGACCTCCACGCTGCTTCTCTTTTCTTCGTGCATCCTTAGTCTGCCATATACTTCCAGGCGGTTGAATGAGCTGAGGTGCTTTGTAGTGCAGACACAGTCCTGTAGCACTCTTTGCTTATGATTTGTTCTTGTGGAACATCAAAGAACTTCTAAGCATTTGAAGTTTGTTGCATTCCTCCTCCAGATGGTTCAGGATAACGTTAAGGCTACACAGTGGAAGGAACACAGTGTTCATGCGAGTATGTTTCAGGTGGCGATTGAGGGAGCGCTCGATTTGCTTTCGCTTCGCCTTCTGTCGGTGGTGCACACATTATCAATATCGCTCGATCGTGTTCGTTTAATTCCGGGAAGCCAAAATCACGATTGAGATTAAAATTCGATTAATTGCGCAGCCCTGCTGCTTTTCTTAATGATTTTTCTTAATGATACTTTTTCTTAATGTATGCTTGACATAAACTGGAGATATACTGATGAAGTAAATTTCATTTACCTGATTCCATTGCTAATGTTACATGTAATCAGATTAAGTCAACATTTTGGGTGTAAATAGTTTTTTTTTGAGTGCAACCTTCCTGGTATCTTGTAAGAATCTGCTTCACCAAATTTGACGAGTAACTTTGCGTTAGCACTTTACGAGAAAGTGCATTCAGATGATAATCAGTGAAATGTGTTTGTTGTTGTGTGTTTATTTTATGACTCACTTGGGCAGAGTGCCAAGTGTTAACTGTGTGTATTTTTTATTATTAAATAAGTCCCCGTAAAAAATGAGTACAGAGCTGTTTTATTGCTGTTTGTAGTTAGAAAATACAGACGTTCCTTACACATCACTTGCAGACAGTCATAAAATCACTTGTATTCCCTGCAATCCACCCACCACGTTTGACGCTTGGATGAAAGTGAGTGGCATGTACCAGTTGTTATCTGCGTGCACTGATCAGTGAAGAAGAAGAATGCGTTACATTTTGAGGCATGTTTTTCTGCAGGTGAACGCAGGCCCCATGGCGTATGCCAGAGCATTCCTGGATGACAGTAAATCCAACCAGTCCGGCAACAAGAAAGTAAAAGAGCTCAAGGATGTTTTCAGGTATATGTCTGCTTTATGAGTAGAAAAAATCGCAAGGGGCTTATTGGCTTACCCTCACTTTAACTTGTTGACATAATGTCTTTCTTCTGATTCCAGACGTTTTGTCGAGGCTTGCAGCATGGCGCTGGACATAAACGAGCGTCTGATCAAAGAGGACCAGTTTGAGTATCACGAGGGCCTGAAAACCAATTTCAAAGAAATGGTAAAAGAGCTGTCGGACATCATCCACGAGCAGGTAATTTTATTTCCCCGAGCGCAACTCATACGTCATTTGTCTGTGTTAGGAGTGGGAAAATCCCACAGTGCATTAATTTAACCTTTATATTTTGTTCCGCTTTGCAGAGGTGTGTGGCAGAGAGGTTCCTGCAAGGCAAATCAAAATGTAGTTCACTAAAAATTTATTTTTCCGCTTGCGGTGCACACAGGTGCAATCAAAATGACCACACTCATAATAAGGTTTGAAGACAAAAGTACCAAATTTAAATTTGGCTGCAACCTTTTAAGGTCATTAAATGGTTCAGAAATGCACCGCTTCCAGCTCTATTGCCACATTTGGATCCTGCCCTGATAGTCCTGTTCTGACTGCCTACAGAAGCACTTTGTTGACACGCTCTGGTCTACCGTTTTTAAACCGACTTAAAACCACTATCTTGAAACTTGAATATCACTTTTGGGAAGCAGAACAAATTCCCATTTGGTAAGTGAGATCTGGTGGTGAGCCACAACTCACTATCATATCCAGGTACAACAATGTGTGCACAATGGCATTTATGAAAATGTCAGGCCTTTGTACTAAATGTTTTCCCTGCGATGCATCAGGGCGCCGCACCACCATTTGATGTTCATTTTCAAAATCATGGTAAACAGTCCCATGATGACATAGGCAGCAAAGGCACTCATGAGCCTTTTGAACCTTCCCATTAAATAATGGAGGTCGGAAAGACGTACAGATCATGTCTGTATCAGGTCAGTCGGTCCATGACCAATTCTGGACATCTACACGACGTCCAAGGTCAGAAAATTGGACATCCTGCCGTGACCCAACTTGGACGTCAATATGACGTTCAACATTTGAACGTTGGACTCGGAAATTTTTTGGGACATCATGTGGACGTCTATGACAGGGTTAGGGAATTTACATGATTGTTAAATGTAAAATCTTTTTATTTACATTTACAACATGGATTATTTATAAACAAACACAATTTATTATGCGTTAGCCTACTGATTTATTCAGTACATGTGGGTTGGTTTTTTTGTTATTGTGGTTTTTAATTTTCCTGCTTTAACTGGTTTATTTATTTTAATTCATCAACTTACTTGTTTGTAACCAGTTTAAAACTGGGATTCATTATTTTTTTTAATATTAAAAACTTTGAAATATATGTTAAAATATAAAATAATAATGGTTAAAGTATTTAGAACAATGTTGGAATTCATTTCAATAGGAGTACAATGTGTTTAACAAGTTCAAAAGTGCATTTGCATTATATATAGTTTGTTTTTATTTTAGTGAGGTTGGTATCCTGTCTTATTGTAAAGAGTCTTGTCAGAGGAAGTGAGTGTGTGATCGGAAGTAGCACTGGGAGGAGTTGTGATGGAAAGTCCGAGAAGTTCGTGCGAGTGTGTTTGTATGAACTGGACTATCTGCTCCACAGTCTTTGTCGATGTGCACGTTTTGCAAACTGTCTGTGAGAAGCTCAGGACATTTCTGCTCCCCGGAGCAGCTGCTCACTGTTGTTTAGTTTAACAGCCCATCTGGAAACATGGGAATACAGAGTCTATACATGTGGAAGCATTACGAAAACGATATCGAAAACGAGTCTAAGTTTGACATTTAAAAGGCGTCCACAACGACCATGTTTGGACTATAAATACCCCGAACACGGAGGTTGTATGGACATCAACACTAGAAGTATAATAGACGCCTGCCGTTATAAAACAACCCCTTCAGTAGAGCAAAATTGTATGTCCAAAAGTGACTTTGTGCAGTGGGTTGTTTCTGGGTCGTTGCTGGACAGCTGTCAGGTGCAGGATGAAACCACGCAGCTGTAAAAGGTCAGAACAGGACTTCCAGGGACCGATCCCAATTCACTTCAGAAAGAGTCTGTCTTAGAGTCTAAACCTTTATATGCTGGACACACACTGAAAGATTCATGTGTAAAAGTCACTTCCTGTTGCAATGCCTGTGTGCTGGATTTTGGAGAGTGGATATCTGAAAAGCTGGGCAAATGTCCACATCGGCAAACGAGCTGCCTGTTTTTAGGCTGATATTCAGAGTTACCCTAGTCAGGGTCAACAATGAAAAACTGTGCTTCATGCTCGATATAAACGGGAATGCTGGTGCGCTTATCATTCAACGTGAGCCAAGTTAAGTTTCATGAACACAGGCCTGATTTTGTGAAAGCGTATGTTGAGATTATTTGACCCTTTCGGTTACATAACTCACAGAGCGGTTTTCAGAAGCAGACTTTTGATTCCTCATTTTCACCACTGGGCACAACCAAACTGGAAGTGAGATGTGATGAGTGACAGTGGGAAGAAACAGTTCCTAGAAAAAATTATTCCCAGCGTTACAGAACACTGCTTGTGTCCTTTGTCTTCAAAATCCTTGACAGTAGAATTTAGGCTAAACCAAAAAATGTTCGGCTTAAAAAAACCAAATGAGTCGGCTCTTGTGAAACACGTCTGTGTTGCAACTGTAACAGCGATAAATGAGTTTTAATGCATGAAAAAACTGGTCGGTGTTGCTCATCGCATTTGTGCATTAGTTTGACGTCTCTTCCCGTAAATGATAAGTCATGATGTATTGCTGCACAGCTGCCACACATCCCGTTGGTATTGTTAGGCCACATTTTCATTTGTTTTTGTGCCTGCCGATTTTTGATGCAACCAAACTAACTGGTCTGACTTTTTCTCTCCATTATGCTGGCCTTAAGCTTTAAGGAAAAAACCCAAGGTAATGTGCGACTGTGTGTGATTTTGTTTTTTTTTTAAGTATGTGTTTGATTAACATTAATGATGACTGTGCACTTTTGCGGTTAATTTCTTCCAGACACCTTATGGTTAAATCTAAAAGTAATCTAAATACATTTATCTGGATCCCCAAAAACATTCCAGCAGCAATCGATACCTGGGTGGTTAATAGTCAGGTCCTAATTAGAAATAAAACGGGATTAAAAGGAATGGATCCGACAAATGCTTGTTTAATGTCAAATAAAATGCATTCAGCTGGAAAGATCTTTATAATGCATTCAGAGGTTAAAAGTGGTTTGGCAGACGAGACACATTTTGCACACAGTTACTTCCTCCTTTGACAAACTTGTCAGATCACACTGGGACACACTGTCATCAGTAGCACTACTGATGGCGCTGAAAACCATGCAAATGAGAGACATCTTTAATCAAATCCTGTTTACAGTCACACTGGTGTCCTGGTTAAGGTTTGACTATTTGCGTGTCCGCATATGTAAAAACAGAATCCCAATTTAAAAAAAGGGATCTTCTGCCATCTGAATTATTCCCAAGCAAACTAGACTACAGGCAAACATACCATCCACTTGGCTGCCATCTGTCACCTTGTGTCTTATGTCACATGGGTGTGTTTTTAGTAGGAAGGCTTCTCTCCTTGTTAGAATAAAACAAATATAGTTTTGCACTGAATGGTCAAAGTTTTGATCCTGTTGATTTGAGGCGAGGTGCTGTTGTTGCGGGGTCATCGACAGCTGGGGAACACCCGGAGGATGCTGTGCAGCCTCACTGACTGCTGAATCATCTGTGGAATAAAGAAATATTTGCTTTTGTTTGCTTTACTGTTGCACCTTTTTTGTAAATATTCCTCGACATAGCTTGTTGACCCATATAGAAAAGATAGATAGATATATCTTATAAAGTTTGTATCTGTCTTGTGCGAAACTTGTATGAAAAGCATACAAGAGTGAAAACAGATGTAAGATCCCTTGAAAAATTATATAAATGAAACTTGTATGTTTTGGATACTTACTAAAACAATATATGAAAGTGGCCACTTTCATGAGTAAATCATATAAGCCTTATATGATTCACTATATGAAGTAGGCCACATCTTATGCAAGTATTTCATAAGTTTTTTCTATTTCTTTTCCATATGGGGAGGCTCAAATAGATCATAGTAATGCCAAGCTGTCGACGACCTTCCTCTGATTTATGAAAGCTCTGACACTGCCTGGATGAATATCTGCTAGCTAAAGTAATTTTTATGTTGTTGCATTTTATCTTTAATAAAATAAATAAAGTGACATGCATTTTAAGTCGATAAGACATTATTCTTCATAACCTTTTTCACTAAGAGTGCAGATTTTAGTGACATCACCCTTTCCAGTGTTTAGTTTTCATTGGAATGACGGATGATGTTTTTGACTTATTACAGGGCCTCTTAGTTAATATTATTCTATTATTTTTATATGAATATTTTTTAGATTATAAATATATATGTCACCGTATGTCAAATTTTTCAAAGGGAACCTATTGTGCTCATTTACATTCTTGGATTCTATTAAAGCAGCTTTACCTGAAATCACAATTCAAGTTTGGGCAAGCACTTGGCGACAGTGGGAAGGAAAAACCTCCTTTTAACAGGAACAAACCTCCAGCAGAACCAGGCTCAGGGAGGGGCAGCCATCTGCTGTTTTTGGACAGGATTAAGACACAAGACAAAAGAACCCTTAAGCCATAATGATCCACTTGAGAAAAACACCATTGGGCATCTTTCTTGGCCTTCACATAATAATTCTGATTGTAAAAGTAGCAAACGGGACAGGCCAAAAAAAATCCTTATTTTTCTCATGCGCCTTGGTGAAGCACTCTCACTTTAAACCTACTTTCTTCTTATTGCAAGACTCTCAAACATAAAGTTTCAACAGCAGGTGGGTGGGGCTGGTACTGTTAGAGCTTAGTGCAGCATTTGACACTGTGCATCATAACATACTATTAGATTATAACATTCAGTTGGTCCCACAGGAACAATCCTTAAATGATTTAGTTCATACCTTGAAGGTATAATTATTATTTATTTATATAGATTATTTTGTCTTTATTAATACTTCTCAGTTGCATAAAATACTGCGTGGAGTCCCACAAGGGTCCGTTCTTGAGCCACTTTTGTTTAATCTGTATATGCTTCCTTTGTGTGACATCATTCAGGAATACAAGTCAGCCTATCATTGCTATGCAGATGATACTCAGATTTATTTGGCTATCTATGTTTGTGCCTTGAAAAAGTGAAAACAAAACAGATTATCCTATTTGGACACAAGGATACACGATTGCAACGTGTGGGAAAAAATCATGGAAGAGAACCTTAGATTCACTGAGCGTATTGGGGCTGTAACTAAATCAGCTTTTTGGCATCTCACAAAAGTAGCTAAACTGAGAGATTATGTCCTCAGCAAGATCTACAGAAGCTCATTCATGCCTTTATTTCTTATAGAGTTGACTTTATTGGCCTGGCTAAAAAGACTACAAGACATTTACAGTTAGCCTAGAATTGTGCTGCTAGAATTTTAACAAAATCCAGGAAGAGAGTGGATATCACTCCAATTCTCAGCTCCCTGCATTGCTTCCATTAAAATACAAAATTCAATTTAAAGTTTTTTATTTTAAATAAAAAATAAAAATAATTTTTTACTGGTTGTTAAATGTATGCCTAAGATGTCTAAGATACAGATGTGGTAGGCTTCTCCAAGATCTGGTCACCTAGTGGTCACAGAGCTTAAACTAAATGGGGTGATTTAGCCAGTGTGATGCCCAAAGCTGGAACCAGCTGCCCACTGAGGTCAGGACTTCTCCAACTGTATCCATTGAAATTAAAAGAAGCTAAACCAGCTTTATTCACTATTGCTTTCAACTAACCGAGTAGCTGTTCCATCATTGTTACCATTGTCGTTTTTATTTATATTATTTCTGTCTTCTTTTTTTAAAAATCCTGTTATTTTTGTTTTTCATTTTTCTTGTAAAGCACCTTGAATGACTGTAGTGTTTGGTTCCATATAAATGAAATGCCTTGCCTTGCCTTGCATGACCTTCTCAGAAAACTATCTGCACTTTGTGGCAACACAGTACACAAAAACTGTGTTTTTGCTGCTTGGAATTAATATGCTTCATAAACACAGTTTATTGATCAACCATAGAATAATGCATCCGTTAAACACAATGTTTTATCCTGTAAATGTATCTAGCTTGCTCACAGTGCCATTAAGCCATTATTCTGCCAGTGCAGACTTATGCCATTTTCACATCTCCCACAGTCTGCGCTTTGACTCAGTACATTCTGAAATATTCTGCATTTGACAAAAAGTACCCCACTGTTGAAGATTATGGCCAAAATTCTGATCTTAGTCTCTGGTGAGGGCAGGGCGATGCAGGTGCACCATCACCCACTGTGGTGTAGGCCACTGTGCAGTACTATAAAGTCCAGCTTTAGTGTGCACTCAGCTTGCATGTGAAGAACACCAACTCACAGTACTCAAAGTGTGTGTCTGACACTGATTGTGCTTTTGTTTTGCTTTGACCCCAGATATACCCGGAGGATATGATGCGATCGCTACTACAGAACTCCCTCCATGTGTTCCGTGCCATCAGCGGGACGTCCACTGACCTCGGTTGACCTCCTGCACACCACCCTCCGTCTCTTGCGGCCACCCACACTTCTGTATATCCTTGCACTTCTCCCTTGAGGACCTGGATTGGTTTATAACAGGGAATTTGTCAGTGCAAATCTGCCCAGCTATGCATGCCAAAACATTCCCCCTGGTGAAGATGCCATTTGGCTATCAACGGCATCTTTGCTGGATGTGCAGTGGACGGTGGGGGTAACAGCTTGCGGCACAGCACTCAGATTTAGTCCTCAAACCACAGCAGCAGTAATTCTGAGAATGTATTACAGCAACACCATTTACGTGTCTGCATGTCAGGTTTAGGTGTTACGCTCAGCTGCATTGCACTTTTTCCCCCCCCCACCTTTACAGCAAACTGCCAGACTGACTGCTGGTTAAACAGTTTTTCTATTTTCTATTTGCAATACCGCCCTTTAGATCTATGCAGGACACTGCGCTCCGTCCCAACTTTTACAACTTGAGTCACCTTTTTAAAGACAGTAGCACCTTTAGATTGCGTCTCAGTGTTTGTGGCGAGAGGTTTCGTGCTACCATACCGGCTCAACTAGTTCAACTCTTTTATAAAAGGCACTAACCGAAAGCATTTCGAGACTCTGTCTGGCAAAGGGTCGATGTTTATGTGCTAGCAGCGCATTCCTGACGACTGAGGAGAAGGTGATAAACAGATAAGTCACAACTAAAGAGCAACAGCTTATAGAGCATCAGGGCAAAGTTACTACCTTGTTTATTCAATGGCAGGCCTCTTGTGACTGCTCCAAAGTCACAGTGAAGACAAGACAGAGCTCAGGGTTGGAATAAATCTGACAGGAGTGGCTTGTGTAGTTTAAAAGTTGTCAAGTGCATTGTTAAGACAAAACAAAATCCCTTTGGAGTAACAGTGTTCTGGACTGTGCGCGCGTGAATGCATAATATAGATTGCTAATTCTATTACAGCTTGAAAACAATCATTGAAATATTATTATTTTTGGACATTTGAAATGAGAAATTGACAAAGCGATGACAGCGTTGTGATGAGATTTACTTCAGTGCATTGAGTTATTAAAGACCTGATTTTGGATCCAGTGCCTTTGTGCTCTGTCTTCTGAAAAGACTCCTTTATCTTGAGTAATAAGAAGCCTCACATGCTGGTTATTCACAGTATTTCACAAGTGCTACACTGAAATTAGCAGACAGATAAATAATATTTAAGCAGATGTACATAATTTGTCAACATGCTGTAAAATAAACTCTGTATCCATGTATGTTTATATGTATTGTATGTATGGTGTATTATTTAGCCACTTTTTTGGACTCTTGTTGGTCCAGAATCCGTCCTAGCAGAGATTTCTGTTTGTCATTTTTATTGCATTGTTTACTGAGATGAAGCTGCTTGTCAAACTTCCTTTGTAAAATCCCTTTTTCAATAAAACCTGTGGGGGGGAAATACTCATTGCGTTTGCCTAAAATGATGTTTGAACTTAAAGACAGTAGTTGAAAAGATCTCTGTAGGGCTTTTTTAGTATCGCTCATACATTCTTTCTCCGCAGATGTGGCTGAGGACGCCGCACTGGCCTTTTAAAGCCAACATAAACAGTCTCCCAAAACATTTTCATTTCCATCACAGCTGGGAAAGCACAGGAGGAGCGTATACAGGCTGTGTCCAGTGTAAGTACAAGCAAAACCCAATTATCTGGATATTATTTAAAAGGCTTTTAAAAAAAGAATTGTCAGTAACTGAATCAAACGATGAAATGAGAAATTTGATTTTTGCTCATTTAATGTCAGCAACATTTTTTTTTAAGAGAAAACATATTTCACCAAGACAGTACCAAAGCACATTCCTCATATATATACCAGCCTCGCTTCATAAGTTAAAAAACAAAAGTTGTTAGGTGTGACACTGCCTGTCAGCAAGCCTCATTGTTCAAAACACTTGAGCCATCATGAAATGAGGCCTGGAACAAATCCTACATGAGACGATCATGATAAAACTTTCCAAATGCATGAAGACGTAGATGATAAAATTATTCACAAATCACTGCAAGTACAGCGTGCAAACAAAAAAATGTATGGCTTTTGTCTGCACACTCGATTCTGCTTGTCCTAGTGAGAAACAGGGTTTATGACTGGATTATACTATCACGTCTCACACCACACATGAAGTGTCGCAGCAGCAGCTCGCTCACAGGTTTTGGTTTTTCAGGCTTCATGCGCTCTTTGGAAACCCTCGCTGGGGTTTGCTTGTTCCTCTTTCAACCACCGGCTGCTTTCTGCATGTTGAAACAGGCGAAATCCACCACAAAGTTTTCAGCAGTTTTCTTTACAACCGCAATTACTGTAGCATTAATTTAGTCTAATATCATCCACGGAGGCTTTGAGCTTGACCCATAACCGAATAAATCTGAAGTCTAACACAACTATCTATGTTTTTCTTGGCCTTTCCTGCACCCGTGTTATCCGTTTGGCCCACTCTATATTGTTTGTTGCAGCATAAAGCCATTACCACATAGATAATAAGCTTAATGATTCACAGACTCATTTAGGGCCTGACGACTTCCTGGAGGAATGGATGGACACTTGCGGTTTGATATATCGCACTTAAGATCACACGCATGCGTAATGTTGCCCCCATTAAGAGAGCGACGGGAGCAGCTTCCTTTATTCCCCAAAACGATTTGTTGTATGGACGCTGGATTCCCGTTTCCGACAGCGTTTGGTAACCGAGGCTGACGCATTTTCACTCCGTGACATGTCGTAGCTTCGTTGTCATTACAGTTTCCTCCCACTCGAAACAACTCCGCCCCGACCTTCCCGGTAAGGTTCAGTGGGCACGGAGACAGTTAAGGTGTAGCTGGAGTTTTGGCTTCGTTTTCTCGTTTCCCGGTTTCCATTCACTTTTTAGAAAAAAAAACAACCTTTTTTTCTTTTAACCTAGACGGTCTGTCGCCGGTATTTTTTCCTTTTACATAGATATATATACATTTATTTTCTACTTTGATTCCTAGAGGGAATCAAACGAGCTCCTGAAACGCTTCCAGGAATAAAGTCCGGACGCTTGGAGGCAACATGACTGTCGCTCAGCAGTTTTTCATCTTTCTCTGCGCGACCACCATGACTTTCAACTGTAAAGCAGGTAAAACACTCATTAGTTGTTATCCCAGTTTTAATAATAGTCTACATCTAAAAATTGTTCGGTTAAAGGGAACCTGTCGGTGAGCGTACCCAGCCCGTCAAACCAGACTTTAATTAGCATGTTTTAGACGCACGCGCGTTATTCGTTAACCGAGCGTCTCGAGCTCTCTAACAACTTGCTATTTATTTGCCAATTAAATTAAAGCACTTTTGTGGTTGTAGTTTGTGTGTTTTTGCCCTTGTAAAAAATAATAAATTAACGCATAAGTCAGATAATATTTAAATTTTAAATGTAAGTGCGTATTTTTATTTATTTATAGTTATTTCTGTCTCCGCTTTCCTCTCACCTTATCCGGGAATCCCACCCTGAGGTTTCTTCCTCTTCAAGGAGCATTTCCTTTCCGCTGCACTAATAACACTTGGTGAAGTGTTACTTTAAGGGTCTTGACCCTATTACACTAAGTGGTATTATTACTATTATTATTATTGTTGTTATTATTGGCATGTAATGAATTATTGCTATGAATAAACGAATTGGAAAGCACATTAAACTTGACCTCGGTGGTTTTGCGTTGTTAATTCTAATCCCCAGTAACAAAATGTGTTAATGTGTTAGGGTAGTTATCTCCAAGGATCTGGCTAATTCAGAGAGCTCTTTGGAACACATTCGCTGATGTCTTTCTGTTTGAGTATAAATTCAGAGTATATTTCTTATTCTTATGACTTCACTCAGTCTCCCTCGATTTTACC
The DNA here is from genome assembly GCF_041146795.1 of Maylandia zebra. Lineage (NCBI taxonomy): Eukaryota > Metazoa > Chordata > Actinopteri > Cichliformes > Cichlidae > Maylandia > Maylandia zebra. The sequence continues at coordinate 47,217,315 of NC_135169.1, forward strand.
AAGTGCACCTTAACGGTTAGTTTGCGCTTAAAGAGGCTGTCTTTCACTTTACAGGTGCGCAGCGCAACCAGTTGCGGGGTAACCTGCGCAAGTGAAAGTGTAACAATGACAGAGCTGAGGCAAAATTTAAAAGGATGTCTCATAGCATTTAAATTAAATCATCTCCCCCATTATTTTTGATTCCAGGACATCTGTCTAAGATATGATATCCCCCATTATGTTGTGTCACTTTGCATAAAAAGCCTGTGCACATATACTGTAATCCGAAGAAAATGTCAGCGTCACATTTTCAACGCCGAGCAGCTGCACTTTATTGTGTGATTGTAAGATAAATCTAAAGACGCATTCATTTTTATGACAAATGAATTTAAAATGACACATTCATATTTATAATCATGTGTTTAAAAACTACTAGGAATCACTGCTGTCCTTTTCCATGCCCAGTGTGGATATCAGCGCATTTTACTACACCCTAACACTCCATGTGTGGGTGGTGCCGAGGACATTTTGCATATGATTCAAGAGCATTTCCAACCAATCTAATAGTAAAAACAGAGGTGGAGGGGGAATGTGAGGAATGTCCTCCAGTTCATGTACAGTCAGGTGATTTTCATGCTGGATATTTCCCTGATTTGGCGCAATTAAATGATTTCATTTTTCCTAGGTATTCCTAGGTGCAATGACATTTTCCGTGAGTTTGCTGGTAATAAATCTGATCATCTGTTTTTGGAGATGACTTTGCCAAATTACTGCCAATCAACTACCATTATTGCATAACAGAAGCACAAAAAAGGATATATATAATGATGTATAATGATGACAACAGTTACAGCTTTACAATCTTCAGCTTCAGTCCGAGGTATTACAAAACACATCAGTGTCACAATGAGTGTCACAAGGAACTAATTGCAGACTGCAGCGAGTGTTGTGAAAGAGTTCGTGGGAAATGTCATTTCTGGCTTCGGTGGTAGCCCACCACGATCGTTTCTGAGCAGCATTGATCATTTATGCAAAGCTGGGAGTAACGGCTCTTCTTATACCTGCAGATTATCAACTTCCCGAACCAACAGATGTGACATATAGGTGGGATGACCAATTTCAAGTGACCGTGTCCTGGTCCTGGAAGAAGCCAGACAATCTCCCGAAAAACTGTACAGTCAAATATGCAGTATCCAGATATGAATTACCGCAGTCAGTTGAGGTAATATTGAACTGAAAGCCAGCAGTGAGACAGGCTGACATTAGATTTGTGAAACAAAGTTTTAACCTGTATTTGGTATTAGTTCTTATTAATAACTGTTTTTTCCATGTGTAATGACAGTTTTCAAATCTATAAAGAATATCCACTTGACCTATCTGGCATTTTTTTCATGTACCATAGACCTACTATCATCAAACGTATGGCAAATTAGTCCAAACATGTTTAATGATAATATGAAAACAAACAAAATATTAATCAAATTCTAGTTTTTCACAATGGTGAATTTATTGACCTGATAAGTTAAAATAAATAAATAAATAAAACATCATTTATATTGAACAATACAGCGCCGTAAATAACCCTAAAGTTAAGTTAAAAAAACACAAAAAGCATCATTTATCTAAAAAAATGTTTTCTATTTATGAAAATAAAGTGCCCTTAAAGTGGATATCAGACAGAGTGCTGGAGAACTAAGAATTATTTAAATTTCACTAAATATATATTTTTTTTTTTTTCCAGCCATTGCCCCGAAGCCTAGTTAATCATTTCACAGTGAAGTACTTCACAGAAGATGAGCACTCTGATCACTGGAATATCAGCATTCAAGCTGTTCTAGATCCTGTGTGTAGTCACTGGAAGGAAAGCAGACCTGTGATCAAAACCATTAAAACTTCAAAGCGCCGCAGTAAGTACCAGAAAGCTGAAATGCTGATATATAATAACTTAAGTCCTTCTAGAATAATTTTTTTTAAATATATATCTATGTGTGTGACTTAATTCTTTTGTTGTACTTACAGCTGAATTGGTGACGGACTTCAGATGTTCACTTGAGTCTCACAGAACAAAGTGTTTCTGGAAACCAGTCAATGAGTCAGTCAAGCTGAACATCAGCTACAGGTGAGCATAAAAGCTGCAAACAACAAAAGAAATGTAACGCAGTCTCTGTGTGGAGCGAAATTTTATCTAAAGAAAAAATATAGGATTAGTGCCGTGAATCAGCACATCATTAGTCAGGGGTTCTGTGAAAATGAACTACTGCAATACATTTCTGTAGCAGTACTCTGTGTATGGATGTTACAGAGTGACAAATATTGGACAGCAGTATTTTGTTAAAACCTGCTTGTGGCTTCGTCAGAATCTTGTGCCGATTTGAATTATTTAACATTTCATCTGAATATTAATCTGGGAACTTTGAAGGAATCACATGAGTCACTGGCTGAAGTGAAAAAGCTTTTTATGTTTTTCACTTCTCTTGTTAACTCCTCATTCTGTTATTACAGGACTTCAGAGGAACATGATAAAATCAGAGCATGTGATGGGTCCACCAGCCATGAAAAGGATGTTTGTTATCTAAACGTGAATAATCTTAACTTTGGCATCTATGTGCTCGTGGAGACTGAAACTGGACGCAACACCCTCAAACCTAAATTTGGTTGGTGTTATTTTTAATTTTTTTATTGTTAATGTCATTCCAAGCTGTGAAAATGAATACGAAATGTTAACGTTTTTTGTTTTTTTTTTTAACAAGTGTTTTGTTATTTCCTCAGTGATACCTTTACCAAAGATGAACATCGCAGAAGATAAAGGCTATCTCGACCTGACATGGGAAGATCGAGGTCCGGCTGTTGGAAAATGTGGATTAAACTATAGTGTCTGCATCACCGAGTGCAATAAAGTCAGAGTAAGTTCTCACATTGTGACGTTCTGCTTAAGTGTTTTATGAGACGCTGGAATAATCTCATAGCTGAACATTTCTATCAAATATCAGAAAAAAAATTATTTTCACATTTGTCTGTCTTAAATCCAGATATTATGTCAATGCTACAGTTGTTCCATACTGACAAAGTGCAACATTGGTTTTGTGTGCTTCTTATTTTTCAGACTCTCCACACTAAAGAGCCACCTCTGAAAATCCTCTATAACAAAAACTGCCAATACAAATTCCAATACAGTGTGCAGACTGATCAATACTGCATCCCTTTGTCCAGTGACCTCAGTGAAGTCATAACTCACGGTAACTGTCTAACCAGTATTACTAATTATTAATATGAGTATATTTAAATAATTATATCTACATTATCATGAGATCCCATGATGTGCACACAGAGTTGTATGTTCGTGTTTTTATCATGTACTAATCACATCACTGACAGCATATTGATTCAATGATTCAAGTTTCACTTCATCTTTAAATTTTGTGTCAAACTACATGTTGGTGCAGATATTGTAATGTAGGCCAAATCAGCGTGAGGCTGCAATCGGAAATGCACCAATTAGTGTATAAAGTTCTGTGGGTGGGTGAAGTCGGGTCATTTTAATAATGACTCATCATCATCAGGAACTTCGTTTACAAGAAAATAACTCACAGTCACTTGGACACAAGGAATCAAAGCAACACTGTCGTATACTAAACAGTATATTTTAAGGATCACACATTAATCTTACACACTCCATAAAACAAATAAATAACTAAAATGCCTGTGTCTGATGTTGCAGTGTACCGTGCTACAAAAAAAAATAGTTTTGCAGGTGTTGGCTCACTAATTCGAGCTATGTTGTACAACAGGAACACGGCTAGAAGCAGAAAATCCCAGCATTCATGTGATGGGTGATTGAGCTATCTGTTAGTTAATGAAAGCTCTATACAGCCTTGCTTTTTAGCTGTTCTCCATCATGTCTAATGGCACATTTTAAAATGAATTTACAAAAAGTATTGTTTGTAAACTTTGGAGCACTGAATTTGGATCATCAATTAGAAATTAGACACTAGCAAACCACTGTGATACACAATATTATGTGCAACACAATGTGCAAAAATGTTGAAAATCTCCTAAAAGCTTTACCAGGAAGTCTCTCTTGTTCACTCCAGGGGAGAATAGGTCTCCAGATGAGATGCTGACTGTGATCGCCATCGTCGTCCCAATTATTCTTTCTGTCTCCGTCATTCTGTCCTGCTACTGCTTCCAGAGGTATGTGCCAGAATGATTTCAAAAGTGAATGTTTGTGTGCAAGTGCAGATTTTGCAAAATCCATGTTTTAAACAATGGTTTTGCACAGCATACAGTATTGTTGAGTTGATTTAGTCAGTGTCAAGAATGATTTGTGCAGTAGCCTCATTGCACTCAGAGAGACATTAAAAGACTAATGTCAAAAGAAGCTTCTCCTACTGCGTCTGTCAAGCAATAGTTAACCAAATAAACACTAGCATGGAAGCTACCTGAGGAGGTTTCTTCTTGTAAAAGTTTTTTTCCCCTCCTCACTGTCAGTAAATGTTTGCCCCGGGGAGAGGGCTGAGTTTCTCTTTGCTTTTCATGTAGTGAAAATATCTCCTGATGTGACTTTTGTGTAATTTGATTTTATAAGAAAAGAAGATAATAGAATTGATAGACCATGGCGAGTGGCTACTCTTGAGGACTCTTGAGGACTAGTGTTTAATCAGTAAACAGAATGACGATGCCTCTGAGTGGAAAGGTTGACAAAACTGCCCCACCTGTAGCCACAGGCAGGTAGGTGTGGCCTGCAGCAAACACGTAGCAAATAGCAGAAGGCTTAGTCATAGGCCCAAATGATTAAAAACCTCTCACCCTCTCCTGCCAGACTGTGCCTTTATACACACAGACACAGCAGAAGTGAAAGCACTATAACCTCCCATAGTGCTATGAACTCATATGACTTAGCAGCTTAGTTTATTTACTCTAAGAAAAGCTTTCACACATTTTTATATCATAACTTTATTGAGTCTGTGGCGTGATCTATGTGCAGGGTAAAATAATAAAGGTTCAGACTAGAGCCTGGCCTATGCAGGATCTTTAAAACTGATATTCATGTTTGGTATTTTAAAAATCAGATATTCTGTTTGTTGTCAAAACATAAATAGATTTCTTTTACATTTATGTAGTCACTTATTTACTCTTTTGTGCTCTGCATGACTCTGGATAAGCTGGTTGTTGTGTTTGTGATGTGTTGCCAAGAGGGAAGATTCAGAGTGCCCTCTGGTGAAGAAACTCTGTAACATCATGGCATGGTTGTGGGGTGTTTTTCCCATGTGTCATTTACTGGCCGCTATTAATGCCAATGCTAATAGATAGGCAAGTAGCTAATATCAGCTGGTTATACTGAGACCTAAAGTGATTCTCCCAGCACAACAGACTGGTGTGTCAGGTAGAGCTGCATCGATAAAATAGGTAAAAATATGACCTACTCTGCCATTTTCCAGCTGTGGATTTGTATTCATGAACCTACTCGACTAGCTGTGCATGATCCATAGTTGGAAATAATATTTATCTAATACTGGAGCTTCATATCGTATCTGTGTGAACGTCTGAAGTTACAAAACATACTGCTGTGACAGCCTCTTTCTGCCCTCATCCTGGCTATAGAATTTGAATATTTTATTACTACTATAGTTTCTAACTATTTAGCACTAGCTTGTAATGAGGAGTGAAGGACTGTTTAAAACTGCTGCTTTAGCAAAAGTAGCAAAAGAATACTTCACATGAAACTGTATTACTGTAAAATCCAGATTTATAATAAATGTTGATAAAACAGCAAACATGCAGACACACAGAAATAACACTAGACCTTCAAAGAGTCCCTGTTTTTTACACGAACTCCACCATCTTCCTTTTCTGCTGCTGTTTTCTTGGAGAAGGTGAATTGGTTCACTTCAAGACATAAAAACGACTCTGCTTTGAATCTCAGTTGGTGTTATCTTACCTGGCTAAAATACTGGAATAAAAACCAAAGAAACCTAGTTCTCACTTTTGGTTCTTGAAATCAATGAAAGAACTTGCAGGTATCTGTACTACTTCCCTGAAAAGTATTTGAATGATGGTTTAAATTTTCCATATGACGTTGTGTAACATGATTTCACACCACAAGGTACTTCCAAGGTATTTCCAGTGTCAGAGTCATGCCTAAACATGATGTGTTGGGGTTTTGTGTGTGTGTGTTGCAGGAACAGGGAAATCTTTTGTCCCAGGATACCTGATCCTTCAACAATATTCAAGGAAATGATGATGACTGGAAACAGAGATTCTAAGGTATATACTTGAAAAAAAAGTCTAGTCAAATGCTCTTTCTGTCCTCATAAATACTCATTTTTACACTGCTGTGTTTTTCAGTCCATCCCTGGAGATCTGTACAAAGCGGAGCCAGAATCCACTGAACACATCATCCTTGTATCTGAAAACACAATTCCTCAGGAAATCTCCTAATCACACATGTTCAGAGGAATGCTCGCAGTGCAGATGGACTTGAAGGAACATATACATAGTAACTTAACAGCAGGTTGAAAACATTTAGTTTCACTTGCCTTTTTTCGGTTGAAAGTTTCATACCTGTTGCAGGTTTGACGTGTGCTGTGGGGCACCTCTGCTGCACTGGTGAACACCTGTGTCCGTGTTTGCATAAAAAGGAATTTCACCTGCTAATAAGTAACTCTGTGGGACAGTGCAGATCCACGCTGATTGAGCGTGCTGTGGACAGGATAAAGAAATGCAGTAAATCTTCGGAATTTGCTTCAGAAAAGCTGCCCGACCGTGGACCCAGAAATGTGAGTGGGATTGATATCCTCATGCTGAGGCAGAGGAAGATAAGGGGAGGCTTTGCATTCCCGTTGGAAAGAGAAGACCAGAGGAGGCTGATTAATCTGGAAGATGTTCTAGTGGTAACAAGAGCTGACTTTTCCCTGGATATCTGCTGTAACTCATAAAATGGAAAGAAAAACAAGTGTAATCTTGTCACAACATGAACCTTATTTGTACAAATGAAAATTTGACTGCCATCCGGAGTCACCTGTGCAGGAATTAACTAGGATGCAAGTTTTGGTAGCAAAAAAAGCCCCAAACTGTGGAAAACACGTCGGGATGAGAGCACACTGCTGGGCTTTAGTGCTGGGTGACTGCGACAGCCTACGTATACTTCTCTGTTTTACCATTGTTGGTGCATGTGAAAAGAACTTTCACCTTGTCCGTCTAAATATTCACTTGCATGAACTCTGCTGGCAGACATGTTTTGGATGGCATTTTCTTACTAAAGTTAAGCTGTATAAAAGATCTTTGATGTGTGGCATTAAGAGTTTTCTGTCTTTGTACAAAACTTTCAAACTTTGTAAAGAGAGAAGTGATGTAAGTACTCCAAGAACTGTAAACATCTGAACATATAATAAAATAATTACAAACTTCGACGTCACACTGTCAACTCCGTGCAGCGCTATTTTGACTTGGCATTTAACACAACCAAATGGAAATATCACCTTGAGAGGGAAATGCTCTTCCTTGAAAAGGAAGGTGAAGTCCAAAGTAGCTCCAGGGGAAATGGGGGCTTCCAACACAACTTTTGAGCTTTAGAGACTTTTTGAGAGAGATTAAAAACATGGATGTGTTTGGGGGAGGGAAACGTGTGTTGATCTGTGTTTTGGATGTGATAATGTGGAACCCGCTCAGCCTTTCTTGTAATAGTTGCTCAAACAGAAATGAGCAGCTTGTCTCAGCATCTGGATGTGTGTATTTTCAGTGAGCAGGTATTAACCTGAATCATTAACATGTTTTTGTTCCTGAAAGACGGAAACAAAAAAATCCTACCCATTGTAGATTAAACTGGAGGTTGCAGGGGGAGATACTCCCCGAGGATAAGTACAGAAGCTCAGTTTTTCAGCTCATTCTTAAAACAATAGTCAGGTTCCTGTATGAGCACTGAAACAGGATCTCATGATGTAAGTGAAGAAGGGCAGAACAATAACGCTCTTTCTAAAGCTTATATGAGGCTTCAGACACTGAGTTTGGGTTTTTTTTTATCATTTTTTTAATGATCAACCTATTTTTCCCTTTTTGGCTGCTGTGAAGTCATAGCAAACAAAAATAGGCTTTAAATAAACTGACGCATTTGCGTGAAATCTTTAAAAAGTGAGGCCATTGCAATGGAGTTGTAAACCTGCACTTTGTTCTACTGGCCAGCAGGGGGAGTTGCTGCAAAAACAAGTGTATAAAGGTTTTAGGCTGGGCATGTGAATACTGTATGAGCACACAGTGTCTGTTTATCTGTCAGATCCAGCCCTGCTCAGCTGATTTCAAAACACTGAGGTGACAATGACAAAGAACTTTTTTACCCCACTAAACCATGTATTGTGCCACAGACGACAGTCCATTTTTATAAGTCTTTGCTTGAAGGTATGAGTGGCTGTCCATGCTCTTTCTCTGCCTGGAGAACAGGGTCGGACATCAGTTACTTCATTACTTACACATAGCTAATAGTGGGTTGAACCTCTTTTTGCCATCAGAACTGCATCAGTTCTTCATTGCATAGATACAAGATGCTGGAAACATTCATCAGAGATTCTGGTCCATATTGACACAACAACATCAAATCTGCAGCAAATTTGTTGGCCGCACATCCATGATGTGACTTTCCTGTTTAGCCACATCCCAAAGATGCTCTATTAGACAGTGATCTGCTGACCGTGATGGTCATTTGACTCATCGTTATGTTCAAGTTTAAGTTTACGATGTTTTAGACCAGTTGGGCTTTGTGACATGGCGTGTTATCCTGCTGGAAGAAGATGGGAATACTGTGGTCTTGAAGGGATGGACATGGCCTGCAACAATTCTCAAGGAGGCTGTGGCAGCTAAATCAACATTTGGCTTAAAAAAAAAAAGCCCAAAGTCCCCAAAATGATCCCCAAACCATAACACCACCACCAGAACCCTGAAATACCCATACAAACCAAGATGGATCCACGCTTTCATGGTATTTGTTCCAAATCTTGACCCTACCCCTCAGATTATTGAAGAAGTCTTTTGACCTTCCTCATTTGCACATCCTCAATTGCTCTCCTCACCCTCCTCTCTCTCAGCAACGTATTTCATTGGTCAACATAAACCAACCACACGTAGCATGAAGATAATGGACATATAAGTAAATACTTTTATGTGGGTGTCAAACATTTAACCTGTTTGCTATCACCGACGTGCGTGTTTGTGCTTTCAGTTTTTGAGAGGACAAAGGAATAAGACTGATGGGCAGAAAAGCGGAAATCTCAAACATGTTTTATTCACAATAGCACAAAGAAAACATCAGATGAGTGAACTGAGACGCTTTACTATTTCATGAAAAGAAAAATATGAACTCAGTTTGAATTTGTTGGCAGCAACGCATCCCAAAAAAGCAAAAAATAAATAAATAGGAACAAAAGACTAGAAAAGCAAGTGTTACTGGATAAAGCGCATTTATTCCACCAGCTGTTTTCAGCTGGATTTTCAAAGAGGCAGAGTTCCTCCGAAGAAAAGATTCCCGAGGTTCCCATTTACATCTGTACTGTTAAACAGAGTCTCAACATTTTTTTTGGGAATTTGGCTCCACAGCGGCATTTACTCAGAAACTGCAGATATCTACGAAAACTAGTGAGGCAGGCAGCGAGGAAACTACTGTAAATATGCTCATACATGACGTGACCTTGCTTCCCACCTGCAGTCAAAATTAAATATAAAACGGCCATGTGTGACTCTCTCACTGCCCCGTTTCTTTGACTACACCAGCCAAGAATGACATGAGAGGTGTTATTTTTCTATTTTTTTAACTAATGTATCAACAATTAAATTGGGTCTACAGCCACGGCATGCACCGCTAACATGTAAAAAACATGAAATATGAAGGTACAAGTTTCACAAGACATCATTAAAATATTATTTGCATGCACCACGGTGTAATGGTCACAGATGGTAGCTTTGCAAAACAAAAAAATGTCTCTTAATGTTGCGACACGCTGAAACATCTCAAGGTTACAAAAACAATAGCATGTGTAGAAAGCAACAACAGCTGTTGTTCCCGTGTGCCTTTTGCTCATAAATACGTGATCACACTCAGGACACCAGGTCCTACAAGGCATCACAAGCTAAAAACGCAATGACACAACATTTCAGACATTGCAGCATTAAAAAGTAAAATGTCCCTGATAAACTTGGATAGAACAGCATAACAAGAAATCTGATCATGTTGTCTTCTTAAATAACTGAACATCAACTTTACAGTAAAATATTGTTTTTAAAAATAAAGTTTTAATCCTGTTGGAGTGATGCTTGTGAATGACTTGTGCAAACCTAGTGTTGTTAGCTGTCTACGCCTGCTTGGCTGCAAGAAGACCATGTTAGTCTACAACTGGTGCAGAGATGCAGAGCCTGATGTAAGCACATGGTTACACTGTGTTGGTGTATTGTGACCTTTGTGCTGCCCTCTTCAGATATCTCAGGCAGTCGCGTGTAAATACTTCAGGAAAGTAAACACTCTGAAAGCTCCTGGACCAGACAACATTCCAGGTCGAGTTTTCAAAGCATGTGCCCACCAGCTGGCAGATGTCCTGACATCATGGTGCGGCGACAACAACCTGCTGCTTAACGTCAGCAAAACCAAGGAGCTCATCGTGGATTACAGGGGACTGCAGAGAGGAGGCCACACCCCCATCCAGAGGTGGAGAGAGTCAGCTGCTTCAGATTCCTGGGCATCAACATCGGCGAGGATCTGAGCTGGTCACACCATGTTGGCGTGATCAAAAAAGCAGCAAGACAGCGGCTCTTCTTCAGAAGATTCAGAATGAACCCCAGAATACTTACAAACTTCTATCGATGCACCATTTAAAGTATTCTGACTGGTTTCATCAGCACTTGGTACAGCAGCTGTAATGCTCTGGACCGCAAAGCTCTGCAGAGGGTGGTGAGATCAGCACAGCGCATCAACAGGACTGAACTGCCAGCCATGCAGGACAGCGCTGCATAAGTAAGACGCAGCGGATCCCAGCCACAGACTTTTCACACTCCTGCCGTCCGGCAGGCGGCTCAGGAGCATCCAGACCCGCACTACCAGACACAGAGACAGTTTTTACTCACAAGCCATCAGACCTTTGAACTGCTGATATTCCATACACACCACTACACACTCACTACAATTACAGGACTCTGCACACCATCACTTCAACAAATGCCACTTAAATGCTCGTTGCACAACTTTGCACAACCTGTAAATACTCTTGCACAAACGCGTAAATACCAACTCGTCTCAACGCTCTAATATTTAATACTTTTTTTCTCTCCTTTTCTGCACACTCTCTATATGCTCATGTAAAGCTGAGGAGCACAAGCCAAAGAATTTCATTATGGATAAATGTGGCTATACTTTTTATCTGTACATGACAATAAAACGTGAATCTTTGTCCAAGCCTTTAAACGTTTTCACATACTTACAGACTACCTGCAGGTCTTAACACGTTCTCACTCCACACAGCACATTCTACCGGCTGTTGGGGGACCAGCAGCAGCCAATGTTTGTTTGTTTTTTTGTCTTTACGCCCCTGTTTGTTAGATTTTGTTTGGTTAGAGTTCTGAAACTTACAAATGTGTCTTAGTAGTTGTGCAAAGGTTTATCATAGGTTATTTGTTTTACATAAAAAATAGAATATGTGTACTGAAAAATATGACTTCTAAAAAAAGGAAGAAAGCACAACATGTCAGTGCGTGCGTCAGCGTGTCTACATCAGAAGGAGGAAGCGTACCACCCACTTCCAGCCTCCCACTATTTTTCTGTGCCTTCCTCCCAAGAAGCTGGAAGCGAAAGTAGATCAGAGACATGGCAGACGTCTCTCTGCTTTTGCCTTCTGAACAGCTGTGACCACACAGAGTCTGAGAAGCAGGGGACCCCGTTTCAAGAGCGCTTCCCCCGCTCTCCTCACAACAGAAACTCAGGAGATAGAAAGTTTTCAGGGGGAGAGCTGAACACACGGGATCAGCAGGATGTTCCCAAGTTTGTTAGTTCTGTGCTGCCTGTCTCTGACGATCGAGTCCAGTCACGGTAAGACGATCTACACGTCCACGCTTACAACACATTTACCTGGGTTTTTGTTATTGCCTGCTTCTTTGACACCTTTTCCCAGTTTTCTCGCTCGGGTCATTTGCGGTGATTCCCACTAGTGACGTCACGTCTGGCATTCGCCACTGTGTAGCGGAACAGTAAAACGGACTCTGGAAAAAGAGAAAACTTTGTGGGAGAATGTGTTTCGTGTAAATCGCGCGTGTAAATCCTCTCAGCGCACCCCCATGTTAGTATTCCAATCCGGATTCTGTTTACGTGACAGAAACAGGAGGAATCTGACTTTTTAAAATTATCCACGTAGAAATCCGAAAGCAGGATCAGATCTGGTAAATAGACTGTTCAGCAGTGCAGAAGTGTGCGTAACAGCTGTGCCTTGAGGGAAAGATTTTTTTCCCTCCTCAGTGACTGGCTCAGCGCAACAGCTTGCTTGGCGAGCCACATAAATCGTCTTTATTCGCTGATCCTGCAGATGTTGACTCATTTTCTGTTCTTTCTCCTTCTTCACTAAGGCGAAATCTTACCTCCACGAAATGTGTCCCTGCGGAGGATTAACGACTTTGATCATAACGTGACCTGGGTACCACCAGAGAATTCTGTCGATTACCAGTATAAAGTGTCTACAAATACAAACGGACAAAAATATGAATCCACTGTAAGTACGCTTATATGTGTATATGCTTACTTTAAAACCTCGTATATTCATTGTGATTACACAACGTTTACCCCATAATTTAAAAGTCTTTCATCAGTTAATAACCAATAATTCCCGGAAAGACCGCTGCTAAGAGACTGCAAGTAATCTCAACCACCTCCTGGAAGTAGAGGCTCATTATTTGCATACTGCTGAAAAACATTTTCAGATATGAAAAGTAGGTTTGAGTAATTTCTAGATTTTGTATAGACAACCGCTATTTTAAGTTTTGAGGGGAAGACTGTGTTGTGTTGCAGCGTACCGTTTCTCCAGCTGCACTCTTGTGGACCTCACATGTTTTAAGCCATGACAGCTATAGCTGTGTGTATGTGTGGCACTGAGTCCTGGGCTTTCTAGATCTCGCGTGGTAACCGGACCACTGTTGTCTTCACCCTCCACATCTTCTCTCAGCCTTTGGTGTTTCTCGGGCTTCTTGTGTTCCTTCTTCCTGATGTTTCTCTCTCGGTATTGCTACATCTATTACCACAGCCCTTTTGTTCTGCATGTACACCACAACTATGTCTGGTTGGTTAGCCAGTTCTTCAAACAAAAGATCTGGGATTGGTTTAGACTGTTTACTCAAATTAGTTTTTTTCTTCTCTTTTTCTCTTAATAGCAGGGCACTTCCTTAGTTTTGAAGGGGTTAATGAATGGAAACGTCTTAAATGTGTCTATCAGAAGTTTTTGGAATAAGTCATCAAGCGAGCCAGTGGTCGTCAGTGAAACTAATCCAGGTAATTCTCACCACTGACTCTGCTTTGTTGTAAAAAAATGCTTTTGAGCCACATATGAAGCAAATTGCTGTCTATGTGTTTGATTATCAATCTGTGTCTGTGTCTGTGTCGCTCTCAGAGCTGGTGACAGATTTTCAGTGCTACGTCCACTCCCCAAACCAAACAAACTGCTCATGGTCACCAACCGGTATCGCCGCAGATCTCCGTTTCTTCTACAAGTATGTGCTTTTTTATTATGCAGTTTAAAGAAATAGAAATTCAGCATTACGCAGTACAGGTAGTTTTGTAATTTTGCAACACTTCCTGATAGTCAGTGGTCACTCTGAGCAGAAGTGGAAGTAATGAGCCAGAGTTCAATCAGGGCTAAATTCTTGTGTTTAATGGCTCTGTCTTTTTTGCCAGCTGCAGGCTGTTTGTTGGGGGTGTGGGGATTTATGCATACAAAACCAAACCATATTTGGCAATGTAACATTAAATGAAGAGGGTTAAGTGTTAACTCAAGCCAACTGTAACACGCCGGAGCCCTGATATCCCAATGGACTGCCGTTTAAGGTCATGTATTTAAATAGGCAAAACCTAAGCAAATTAAGTAAACGTCTTCACAAACTTGAAACAAATATGTTGCAAGTAAAAAGAAAAAGAAAAAAAGAAAAAACAAAGAAACCCAAAAGCAAATACTAAAATGAACTAAAGCAACACAGCGGTTTTCTGCATGACAATCCATAAAAATGAAGTGATCTTGGACACAAGTGGGGATCATGTATCCAAACGCATTTTTATTTATTTAACTTTTATATTGCCAATCCAGAGCATAAGATATGTTACCAGTTTACATAGGAAACCCAAGACCTGCTGAATTGTACAAAGAGAAACTCTGCTGCTCGTTCAGTGTAGTCCTATTGCCCTCTTTTGTTTTAAAGGGCACACAGAATTATCATAAATAATAATTTAACACACATATAAAGGAAGTGGCAGCTTCCCACTCTCACTCTCTTTGTCACATCAACAGCAACATGACTTTATATTAAATGTATGAGCCTCACCAAAGGGGAGGGGAGATGTGTCATGAGAGAGCATAAGAACATTTCTTATTAGAATGAGCAGCAGGACTCAGTTACACATTAACTCAGTTTTTGCATTGGCTGAACAAAACCAGAATTATTCACCCCTGCTCTTACCTAGGGCTGTCCCAGGGGAGGAACCTGGAGGCAGGTCTGTGCTCTGACACAGAAGTGCTCTTTTGGGGTAAAATGGTACATTTAATGTGCAGCTTGGTGATTATTTAAAGGGCACCTGCATTAGAAGAAGGTATTTTAAATTTTCATCCACACTGCCCGGTAGCCAGTGCATCAAAGATAATATTGGAGAGGTATATGTTTAATCCGTCTGGGCCACAGAGCTCCACTGTTATCCATGACCCTAACACTTAAATGAGGTGTTTCTGCTGTAAATAACCTACCACACCCTGCGGAGTCAACTAACTTAGATAAATGTCTCGCGAGCTGTCGAGCGTAAAGTGAGAGGTTTCTGTATTACGAAAGTGGCTCTGTTTTTAACTGGCTAAATCACTACGCTAACTTGTAGCGAACACGTAACAAGTTCAGGAGCAGAGCATTTCTTTGTAAATCGGCTATAAGCACCACATTTTCACTGAATCTTTTATTTACATCATTTCAAGTGTATTATAAATTCTCTACTATATATATATAATGGTGTTTTATATGTGCAGGTTGTTAGGCGTGAATACTAAAACCACTGAGTGAAGAGCAAACTGTGCCTAGTGTGGGTGAAATTTCTGTTATTAAAGTCTGCAACACAGTCAGCTGTGGTCAAGCTAATGTAATTGCTGGATGCAGGAAAGCTAACACACATCAAACATCACAGTTCTACAGTCACGAGAGCGCTAACCTTGGGATTTCCCAGCGTCCCTTTGATAACATCACACACACTCTTTGTATCTTTTCAGTTACAACAGTCTTTTGTCCCACCCGGGCTGTTGCTGGCCAGGGAAGACTTTCCCACTATCTATTTTCCAGGCAGCACCTGGCACTGGTCTTCTTGTGAGTTTCCCTAACAATTAGAGGTTAACTTAGTGAAACATCGTTAAGCATATCTAAGAAGTTTTCACCAGGTCATATTGACACACACACATCCTTCATCTAAGAAGGAAAAGGTCAAACTAAATCCAACAGTAAAGTTCTACAGACCTAAATCTAAATGTGAATTTTCCCCCGTTACACTAGCATTATAAGGAATTATAATCATTATATCCTCATATCATTATAAGGGAATGGGTAGGGGGCGCTCACGGGGATCATTTTTTGTGGAAGAAGAGTCTTATGACCTGTGAAATGCTGCTTTTTATATGAGCACGCTCAGAAGCTGAAGCAGAAAGCTCTGCTTAACAGTGATAACTTTGATCTCCAGCAGGGGTTTTAGGTTCAAACTTTTACTTGCAGTATACCCCTCTGACTCGTTGATTGAGATGACCTCTGGGAAGGTTGTATGTACATATTGGCATTCACTTGGAGAGTGTTATTCCTCACTGTCCACTGATTTTGTCAGGATGCTGTTGAAATTACTCAAAGATGTGAGAATTGTGTGTTTAAGTTGTTGCTTCAAATGTGTTATGACTGCACTCTTGTATCCAAAGCACAAAGGCTAACTTTCACAATAGCGCCTCTATTGCCTCACCCGTCGACATCGTCGAGAAGTTCATTGTCAACATAAACTTTTTAAAGTGTCTCAGATAACGAAGGTGACAATGACATTATTATGTGAACATCATGGTATTTGCACAATATTGTTACCAAGACGAGACTGAATCCAGAAGTCACTCCTGTTTTGTTAGGCTGCAACAAAGACCCATTTTCCTATGAACTTTTGTCTTCTTTGTTTCCCAGTGAGAGCACAAATAAGGAAGTAAAAGAAACTGTTTAATTATACAGTTTCATAGATGTTAAATTAGTATCTTAAATTAAAATGTTTTTGTTTTTTGCATCACAAAACTTTACAAAACATTGCATAAAACTGCAGCATCGCTAGTCCACGTAGCAAAAGGCTGTAGTTCTAATGAATGCGTTGACACTCTAGGTTTCAACACATTCATGCGTCACAATTGTGTCCAAACTTGTACTGTAGGTACAAATATTGTACATGGTATTGATAACTGGCTGTTTCCCACCGGGTGGCTTCTTTGTTAAACACAGTTATTACATTTTGCATTTAAAATATCCAACAAAATGTCACGAGATTAAAGAAATACTTCAAATTTTATTATTTTATTCGGTGGCTGAGTCCCACAGTCTATGTGATGCTGTTGTTGCACATTAGCAAGAAACACATTTCCCCTGCTTATTCTATTCACCAGCACCGAGAGGCAAAAGCATGCCAGTGTCTTATTATTAGTTCATTGTTTTGTCCTTTCCTTTTGGAATATACCGTGTGTTGGTAGAAAAGTAAATCACCTTTTTCTTTATGTTTCCAAGGTCTGAGGATGAGTGGGATGAAATCGTCAGTGGAATAGAAGAATGCCCATCGTATACTTACACTGATGATCTGAGGACTGGCTGTTATCTGCCAGTGAGCACACAACATATTATAAGCGTCTTGTTTAACACAACACTGAACAACAAAACTGTCAGGAACACCTTCCTTAAACGCCTCATTCGCTTTGGTAAGCTGTGTAGTGGTCAGTGCTAATTCAGAATTTAAAAGTAATGCGAGAGGAAACTTGTGTTGAAATATTTTGTGCTTCCTCATTCAGTTTCTGGGGTATAATTTGTTCTTTCTCTCCTTTCTTGGAAATATTTTAGCTGTTATCATGGTGTGTGTGTGTGTGTGTGTGTGTGTGTGTGTGTGGGGGGGGGGGGGGGGGGGGGGGGGTGGCACGCATCTGTGTGTATCTAGCACTGTGTATTTTATGACACAATCTAGAACTACCAACTTTTCGAAAGGCAAAATACACACTGTTTTGCATTATGATTTGCATTTAAGGCACCTCTGGCTAGCTTGTACTAACTGCAACATCTGTCTGTTATTCTCTGTGCAGTGAGACCACCGCCCCTTAACTGGAAAGTCGAGAAAAGTGGGAATCAATTTAATATTACTTGGTACCCTCCTGAAGTGATTGCACAGGACGAGTGGGAATATATAATAAATTACACTAAGTGTGGTCAACTAAAAGTAAGAATAACAACAATACTATCTTACTTTGTCTGTCACGTCCATTAGTTTAAAGTAATGTGTGTTACGATTGTGTTAAAAAACGAATAACTGAAAGCACTTAGAGCATAGGTGTCAAACTCTGGCCCGCGGGCCAAATTTGGCCCACAGCCTAATTACATTTGGCCCGCGAAGCCATACCAAATTACTATTAGAGCTGGCCTACTGGTATTATACAGCTAATATATATATTGTTTAGTATTAAGCTTTGCTTGTTCCATATTCAGTTTTTCAGCAAAACGTGTTTGAGCACATAAGAAAAGATTCATTCTTATATCTGGAGGAATAAATATATTTCAAAAAATACTAACGTTAGCCCGCGACTTTGTTCCAGTTTTGAATTTTTGCCCACTGTGTATTTGAGTTTGACACCCCTGACTTAGAGAATGAGTTCCAGCATTAGAGTGAAGTTGGAGGACACGGTAAGGAGTTCAAAACATTGTGTGGGAGCTCATATAAGACATGGGGTCCTTTGTGTTAAAAGACGTCTGTTAGAGGCTAACTCATATTTCAGTGGACAGATTATATAACCTTTTTTTTTTTTTTAACTGGGAAAGTCTTGGAATCCCAGAGGGGGAGGAGGAAGTGGCTAAGGATCAGCTTCCAGGGCTCCCTCTGGAACAGGACTTAGCTTAAATACAACCTTAAGCCATGCTAGCATGATAGCTCTTGGTTTGGGAATAATGGTAGCCATCATATCCAGAGAAAATAAGAAGAGAAAATAAGGAGAAAATTACAGACTTTTCTCCAAGCAGCTAAAGCAGCTTTTTATTTAAAAAAAAACAAACCCTCATCAGTTATAGTGGCGGTTGTTATTATATTTGGCAGAAATCGACAGGGTCCCAAGTAGATGAGTCCAAATTAAATATTTAAATTTGTCCTTTATGGTTACGTGCTGAATTTTGCAAACTCACTGATGTTTCTCTCAGGATGAAGTTTTAATCAACTGATTCAAGGCTCAAATCGATCGTTTCCCTCAAACACTTTTCACAGAGTCCAATAATACTAAAAGAAAAAACATCACACGAGCTGGACCGGGTCCCTCACTGTAGCTACAGCATGGCTATCAAAGCAAAGTATGGAGAAAAAGGAGAAACACCGTGGACCGACCAACAGTATTTTGGTAAAGTCATTTTCTGTTTTGTGTCTTTTTTCTAATCTTGTGTTAATAAAAAACAGAATGCACTGACTTATTATTTGTTTTTAAATTATAAAGGCCATACATTCTTCTCTGGGGTGGCTCTAGTGCAGGTCATCTGCTAATCAGAAGATAGTTTTATCCCTGGGTGTAAATGGATGAATGAAGCCGACATGTTATTTTCTCTATTAAAAAAAGCTGAAAGGGGAAAGTAACATCAAAGGCTGAAACATGAAACAGTTTCATTGTTGCTGAAATGAATGCTTATATGTGTTTGCATGCAGAAGCAGACTCGGGCTTCAGTCCATTAGTGTTTCTTGCGATTACAGTCCCATTGGTGGTTGCCACCCTGACAGTCCTGACTGTGATGTGTTACCAGAAGTAAGTAAAAAGTCTCTTCTTCTTACTGAATGGATCCTGTTGTTCGTTGGCTTTGTTTTGGTTTTATTTTGTTCTGTTTTTTTGGGGCTGCGCTAACCTCTGATATCTAACTGTCTCTGTGTAGAAACAAGGATACTATCTTTCCCAAAGTACCAGAGCCTCGGGATCTCCTCAGTGATATCTGCGACAACAACAATAAGGTGAGGTTTTTGCTCTTAGGTGTACTTGTGTGCTCGTTTCTCCTTTTCTTTTTCTTTGTAAGTGCATGCTTCTCATAATCACCGAGGTACTGCAAATTCTTAGAACTGCATTTGTTGTTGTTGTTGTTGTTTTTCTTTGAATGCCAGGCTACAGTTGGCTTTCTCTTAAACACTATCACATTTTCTTTTCTACTTCTTCTTCTTCCTCTTTTCAGACGGCCCTGTGCAACTTTCAGGCCATGGCGGTGGAAGAAGACAACTGTAAAATTGCTCTTGTGGTAGAGCCCAAAATCAACAAGCCAGACTGGTGATAAGTGCCCGACGTCCCCTCGTGCTCCCAAAGAAGAAGAGCAACTAGAAGCAGCTGCTGCTGCTTCAGCACTTTGTATTTAGTGCTGCTAAAATCTGATGCCATGAATCTCACAGGGAAATACAAGACTGCATGTCTTTATCATCCCTATGGAGTGACACACAACATATACCAACGCATTAAGTTGATTCTGTATTCACAGCAATGCTCCCATGGCATTTTGATCCCTTATCAACATGCTTTGTTTGCACACCGAAGTGGTTCCTTTTTTGGAAATCATGTCGGTTACATAATCGAGCCTAACACAAACGTCCATTTTAGTGCAGGGTCACAGCTTTGCATTGCACCGCCATGTGTCAGATACTGTGAGGCTCTTTGGACCCGTCTGCTGCTGATACAGATGAAACAACAACAACTGCAACCCCATCGGCAGCAGACAGTAGGCGGTTGGTCGTGAGCTGAGCCTGAATGTTGAGTCAAATCAGAACAGCGTCATCCACGCATGTATCCCAACAGACTTACTACCTTTGCACCGCTTACAGGGCTGCGAAAAAGCATTTGCCCCCTTCCCGATTGCCACACTTAAATGTTTTATCAAGGAAATATTAGCATTAGGTAACACAAGTGAATATAAAATGCAGGTTTTAAATAATGATTTCATTCATTAAGGAAACAAATCTATCCAAAACTACTGTTTCCTATGTAAAAAAAGTAACTAAAATGTAACTAAAAAATTGTTGGATGGCCTGAAATATGTAAGTGTGACAATCATTAAGTGGGCAAATACTTTTTCACACCGCCCCAATGGTGTCACTGTCACAGCTTAAATGTTTTTACTTCATATATATGGAAGACTTACTGAGCCAGTCTGCTGTTGACCTGTGAGCACTGTCCCTGTCCAGCTGCCATTAACTGTATTAACTGCCTTGGATTTCTTGCAGCCTGGTATGCTGTACATAAGAAACAAAGACATGCCCAGCTTTCTGAGAGTATACGATGTAATGAATGTATCACTTAGTTGCCTACTTTACTAAGAGTAAAAAACAAAAAAACAGGGAACAGATTTGCCGTCTTTTGTTTTAGACGGCCAGAAGGCTGAAAGGTTATACCCACATGTCCTTATGAATCATCAGCCTCATTGTTTGGTCTGTTAGTGGACAGTAGTCTGGGAAATACCTCATGCTCTTGGAGGAAGGAAATGGTGAACTTTTTATCAGAAGCAGAGGCTGATGATTTAGCTTTTAACAGCACCATGTTTCTCCAGCAGGCCTTTAACAGAGGATATCAGCCTTGATGAAAGGAACACCCTGTGCTTGTTTACCTTTTTACTTTTTTCTCAAGTAGAGATATAAACCACCTTCTTAAGTTTCTTTTTAACTAATGCTTCCACGTTTGCCCCGTAGCCAGTCACACGGCTGATTCGTCACCTCAGTGGTGCTCACGGTCGAACGTATAGTTTGGCTTCTCCTCCTGGACACTTAAACGCAGTGTAAAAACACAGAAGTCTTTGTGTGATAGTGTTTAAATGTTTTGATGAAATTATTATAGTGTTCAATGCTGAAAATAAGTTTATAATCGACTTTATTTTACTTCCTCTGATCTGTTTTTTTTTTTAATGTCCCACAAGTAAGATTGTTTTTCTTCTTTTTTTCTTTTTTGTGGTTTTTACACATTTCTCATGAAGTATTGAGTCTTTCTCGTGTTTGTTTGGGTTCATGTGTGGGACTTCCAGATAAGCTAACTGAGCTTAGACTTCATGTGGAAAATACAGAAATCTAATTTCTCCTCTAAGAAATTTGATTTCTGTATTTATACTTAGCCAAAGGAGCTTGCAAAGAAAAGCGTCTGGACTTCTTTAAGTTACTTGAAGACGTTTCACCTCTCATCCGAGAAGCTTCTTCAGTTCTAAGGTCAAATGGTGGAGAGTCCCAGATATAAACCTAGTGGGAGTTTCCCCCCACAGAGGGACAAAAGGACCCCGTGATGATCCTCTAATCGCCTGAGCCAAAGTGTGAAACTGGGTGTGGGTCCCAATCAGCCAGTTTCGGGTGTGTTCATTGTGAAACCTGGCACCACCTTATCATGCGAATTCCTGAGATCAGATGGCCCAGGATGTGAGTGGGCGTTAAGGCGTCTGGGAAGGGATCTCAAAACTGGATTATAGATGGCAGAGAGTTGGTGTCGTAAACCATCTTTCGGTGGTTTATGACCCCTTCCCAGACCCAGATCCCAGATCCCTTCCCAGACGCCTTAACGCCCACTCACATCCTGGGCCATCTGATCTCAGGAATTCGCATGATAAGGTGGGGCCAGGTTTCACAATGAACTCACCCGAAACTCTGGCTGATTGGGACCCACACCCAGTTTCACACCTTGGCTCAGGCGATTAGAGGATCATCAGGGGGTCCTTTTGTCCCTCTGTGGGGGGAAACTCCCACTAGGTTTATATCTGGGACTCTCCACCATTTGACCTTAGAACTGAAGAAGCTTCTCGGATGAGAGGTGAAACGTCTTCAAGTAACTTAAAGAAGTCCAGACGCTTTTCTTTGCAAGCTCCTTTGACTACGATGACCTGGATGACTGAGAACCTTCACAGACATATTTATACTTACTTTTTTTTGCTCTAAGTCTCAGCAAAAAAAGTGAGTAAGTATTTTCTCCATATGTTTATCATCGTGTTAATTTTAAGAAGACTGTATAATAAATAATGCAAACTTAATATTGTGTGAAAATATAGACGGATAATAGATATAGAGAACTAACTGTTTATGTTTCTGTCCTCGACTGTTTCACAAGATTGGACCAAACAAGCCATTTGATGCTGTCTGTCTTTTATTCTTTAAAGTATGCTTCCTGGCAGCTTGCTGCACTCTTCCTGGGCCCTGTTCCAGGAGGGAGGTTCAACAAAACTTCGACTTTAAAAATAAACTCTGAGTTGATTGCCTTTGAAATCGCAATTTTTTTCCCCCTACAGTTTTCAGATCCAGAACAGTTGATCAGAGAAGTTCGATGAACTCTGAGTATATTTACTCTTTCATGTGCGTGTTCAGGATGTTTATTAAGTAGGGAAAGAAAAACCATCATCAATGGAGCTCCATTATCAGGATTGCCCGTGGGTAAATAAACAGCAACGCCTCCGTTTTAATCCTGTGGACCGAGGAATGTGAACACAGCGCAGACTGTGGCATTTATCTTAAAAAAACAAGAGGGGAGAAGAGAGATTGTAATGAGCTTATCATCACTGACAGTACAAAAATTTGAATATGCAACATATCATTTTCCAGAATGTTTGCTGTTATTTACTCAGCTTTAATTTTCATTAGATAAAGCCAGAATCCAGGCCAAATTCAAATTTGCCTCCACAATACGCGAACAGCTACAAGTTCTGCTTTTGCTCATCTTTGCTGTACGTATGTGGCCGGTCTCTCTGGCCACGCGGACAAACACCTGACAGGGGCACAACGTTCTCCACAGCCACTGTTTCTAGATGGCGTGGCAACATGGCGGCTTCTGCAAACCTGTTTATTTTCTACGTTTATGAGAATGCATGAATTTGTTGGCAGAGGTAACTGCACACATTTCAGTGAGCAGGAGGCCAAGATTTTTTTATGTGTCGTGTGTTAGATTGTTTTTCTTTTTTTACACATTTCTCATGAAGTATTGAGTCTTTCTCATGTTGAATTGACAGTTTGTTTGTGTTCATGTGCGGGACTTCCAGAAAAGCTACTTGAACTTGGACTCCAGTTTCATGTGAAAAATACAGACATCAAATTTCTCCTCTAAGTCTCAGCAAAAAAATATGAAAAAGTATATTTTCTCCATATGTTTCTCATCGTGTTAATTTTAAGAAGACTGTATACTAAATAATGCATACTTAACATTGTGTGAAATATAGACGGATAATAGATATAGAGAACTAACTGTTTATGTTTCTGTCCTCGACTGTTTCACAAGATTGGACCAAACAAGCCATTTGATGCTGTCTGTCTTTTATTCTTTAAAGTATGCTTCCTGGCAGTTTGCTGCACTCTTCCTGGGCCCTGTTCCAGGAGGGAGGTTCAACAAAACTTCGACTTTAAAAATAAACTCTGAGTTTATTACCTCTGAGATTGCAATTTCAGTTCCAGAACAGCTAATCAGAGAAGTTCGAGGAACTCTGTGTATGTTTGAAATGTATGTCATGTGCAGATGTAACTGCACACAAATCAGTGAGCATGAGTAAAACATGTTTTTTTTCCTATTCAATAATCTCGAAAAATGTCTAACTGTGCCTTAGTGTCCACTTTTTCTCCGAATAACTACATTTTTAAATGGATTTCCAAATATTTTTGAACAACAGCAACAAATTTCCTTAATATACTATTGTGTTCTTTATATAGTTATTTTCCCCTTCTGTCATTTTGTCATTATACTGTAACCAACATGCATCTCATTCGTCTGTACGAGTATTACCAGCACATAATATTTTGTGATCGGAATTTCACAATTTTGAATTTCGTAGCAAACGGTTTCTCAGATCCACTTCTGCAAATTATTTTTTCAAGGGTGTCGAGACAGTGTCAAAACTTAGGCAATACCAGCAAAGATTCAGAAGCAAAGCGAGTAAAGGCAGATCAAGTTTCACTGATTAGGGTCGCTGATCTAACAGAAATCAAAACCGAGGTATAGCGGGTTCAAAGAGCGCCATGTGTCTGCTGCTGGACGTAAACGGTTTATTTCCCTCTCTGAAGTTTCAGATCCCCTTAGTAGTAATGGCATCACACAACTTCAGAAGAACATGTTTCTCTTCAGTATAAGAAGGAAGTTGTGTAATCTGCTTTAAATAGAAAAATGTGTGACATTGGAGAAACCAAAGATTCTTTTCTATAAATGGTCTTCCTTACGTTTTCTGTGAAGTGGCTAGCTTCTGTTAATCTTTCGGTCTCTAAGCCTGCATGCATGCGATTAATCCAAAGTCCAAATATCAGCACTCAAATTTCAAGCTGAGGGACGTGTCTGTGCTTGTGGACTCTGAGTCTTGTATCCATTTTAAGGATGCCAGTTACATTAGATTTGGGTGGAAGTTCCTTTGCAGGGTAGATGTGGGGAAACCGGGGCTGGTTGTCACATTGCTGGGTGTTGCCACTTTAGAGGCCACTGTGGAATTCTATTGATATCATACAGTTTGTAGTTTTCATGGGTCAGAGTAAGTTTTCTTGGTTTTGATGTTATTGTATTAAAAGATGAGACAATATTAGTCTTTTATAAAATGGTCACTTGTTAAAAAGCTTTGATTTAAATCAGTTTTTCACTAGCCAGCTAAAGGTTAAAACGTTGAGAGAAATGTTTTTGTTTTTCTTTCTTTCTTTTTTGTTTCTTTGTTGGAACAATGGTTTGTGTTGAGCCATACACCAAATGAAGTATGATGTTGATGTATTGTGTGCCAGAACTGATTACGTGTTGTGATTACCCCTGGCAATTCAGGGAGAGAGTCTAGATCAAGACTAGCAACCTTAAAATGGAGATCCCTGAAAATTTGCTTACCTGGATGATCGAGCACACGTGGAGACTTAAAAAGGTTTAGAGTCGGTTTGATATTGATGTCATTCACTGTGGTTCTTGTGTTTACGCTGCCTTGCTCACTACTGTGCAGGTTACCTTGTGGGAAATCTTGCACAGACTGTTTTTGTCTTTTAAAAGATACAGACAACTGCTTTCATTTAAAAAATATATATATATATAAATGTTATCATTGATATTTTTATGGAGTGTGGAAGTCGTTTTGTGTCAATTCCTTAATTTTACTTCTCTTAATTCACAATAATTACCACTGCTTGATCAGCAATTCATGCAGAACAAAAAGTGTAGCAACCAACCCTACTGTCAGCAAGACAAGTGTCTCCACAGCTGTACGACGGGACAAAACCCGGAGTGACATGGAATGAATCGAGATGTCTCACTCTGTGGTTTCTGGGGACGTGCACAACTGGATTCTGATGCAACCCTGGTGTAATGCCAGCAGGATGTCAGTCTCTTTAGTGAGTCTGCGCACCATTTCCACTCATAAACATAAAAACGACGGTGACGGTGGCCTGTAAAATTGACATTACACAGATATGAAATACTACACGCAACAGCCGACATTAGAAAGCCGTTTCATTTAAGCGTATTAAAGGCCGCCCGCTAAAACAGACGCTTAATTTATGTGACGCTTAAGAAAAGCCTTTAATCGTTTTCGTTTCTAAATCCGTCAACTTACCGACACTCAGCCTAAAAAATAAAACGTTTGGTTATTTTGCTCCCACAAAAACCATTTTCGCTCTGTGGGGCTATTCTAATAGCTTGCGCTAAGATACAATAATAACGCTTAGCGTCTCGATGGTGCAGTTTCAAAATTAAAGCCCCAGTTACGAATACACGTTAAATTATTATCTGCAGGCTTCGCGGCTTTTATTTTTTAACGCACTAAGTCTGGATTTCCGCTTACACACAGGCTAGCTTGACGCACTCCTCCCCTCATCGCTGTACAACAGCGGCCTCTCGTGGTCAAAACAAGGCACTGCCAATATGTCGGCTCAGAGTGGTCCTGATGCTGCGGGGATGCAGAGAGCGGCGGTATGAGAGGATGTGAAGTATGTAAACCTTGGCAGAGAGGGGAAATCCTGGCGCAGTCTCTGTGGCGCAATGGAATAGCGCGCTGGACTTCTAATCCAGAGGCTCCGGGTTCGAGTCCCGGCAGAGATGAGTCACTCTGTGTGCCGCACGGCAGACCTGCGATATTTTTTTTATCAAATTGTGCGGGTGACATTTTGATTGCAGATGATCATGCTATTAATAGTGAGCCTTAACTGGGAGCTCAGAAGGTTGATGTTCAGCTACACAGAGCATACAAACATAAATATAACCTCTAGTACAGATTT
This sequence comes from Maylandia zebra, assembly GCF_041146795.1. NCBI lineage: Eukaryota > Metazoa > Chordata > Actinopteri > Cichliformes > Cichlidae > Maylandia > Maylandia zebra. Next base: position 47,243,950 of record NC_135169.1, read on the forward strand.
AATGCAGGAGCTGCAAACATGAGCCTGCCTGTTCTGTTCTGATATCCCAGTCTGATTAGTTTATGCTCTCCTTACGTTACCTTATTTATGTCCTCTTTCAAGTCCTCACGCCTTTGGTACTGATTTAGTATTTATGTCTCCATTTTCAAGAAGCTTAAAACCCATAAAATAGATTTTATAGGTTTATATATAGCCATAACATTTTGGATTTTAAACATTGGGATTTTCCCCCCATTATATTTCTGTGTTTAAAAGCTTTAGTAAGAGTTTGATGAAAGTCATTTTCCAGTACCTATGACCAAACATAACAATCCTAATCCAACTTTGCAATGTATTTTACTGTATATACTGCACTGTATGTATTTTAATGTCTTTTATTTAAAAAAAATGTGAAAACATTTTGACTTTTGACTGTAGCCAGTGCAGTGTATTCATAGCACTGCAAAAGCTTTTATCAACCAGCATGTAGATGACTTTATTATTATTAGTATTATTGTTATTATTATTGTTATCAAAATATGATTACCTCAGGTTTTATCATTACTACATTTCGCCTCTAACATCCCCCGGTGAAATGTGTGCCTGCGCGCGCATATATTTTCGGGCATCTTGCTCAGCAAGATACGGTTTTTGAGATATTAAACATTATTTTATAGGTCATTCAAAGGTCACCATCCCCCCAGACTGCTCCAAAACGGGCCAAAATGGTCTACTTTTTTAGTGCTACATTTGTGCTGATTTGTGCAGGTAAAATTAGCGTTTGTGCTGCTACAGTATCTGAGATATTAAAAGTTATATTTTTTGCTGATGACATCACCATCCCCCCAGACTTCTCCAAAACAAACCAAAATGGTCTACTTTTTTAGTGCTAGGTTTGTGCTGATTTGTGCAGGTAAAATTAGCGTTTGTGCTGCTACAGTATCTGAGATATTAAAAGTTATATTTTTTGCTGATGACATCACCATCCCCCCAGACTGCTCCAAAACAAACCAAAATGGTCTACTTTTTTAGTGCTACGTTTGTGCTGATTTGTGCAGGTACAATTAGCGTTTGTGCTGCTATGATTTGAGATATTCTGTTATGGTTTACTGCTGAAAAATGTCTTTTTCAAATGACCTTTCACTTTGTGTGTTCACTTGTTCAATAAAGTTCTGTTAAAAAACCCTCTTGTCGTATTTAATCAGCTAAATTTGTAATGAGTGTATTTTTTTTTTTAACTTCAATTTCTTTACTTCAATCACTTTTTGTTCATAAAACCACGATGCAAATGCTTGAGTATTTATTTTTTTTAGAGTGGATTAAAAAAACTTTATTGAAAACTACATTTGAACATTTTACACTCCCATGAACACTTTTTGAGAAACGAACAAGCTCGCAGTCGTTTGCATCAAATACACATTTTCTGGCAGAAAAAAATATTTTTTGGCATTACTGTGTCTGAAGGATTCTTAGAACAGCGTTCATCTGATTTCTGAACAAGGTAAGCTTACATTTAAAATACTGAGATTTTAGTTACTGAGTTAATACATGATATAGCTAACTGTTTGGATCAAAAGGATTTTTTTTCAATGTTAAACATTTTCAAAAATGTCCAAGAAAAAAGTTTCTAAAGCACTTTAAAACATGTAGCACACTGGACTAAAGTGCTGTACAGTACATGGGTTAAATACTCAGACTCTTTAATAAACTCACAAATTCAATAGCTCCATCTTAAAAACAATAATTCCACAAAATATGAAAGTGTAGATTGGTGGAGAACTTGGGGGAGGGGTTGCTCCTGGCTGTATATATAGTTCAGAAATCACGTTTTGCTCCATCATAATCATAGTGTGGTTTTTTTTTTTTTTTTTTTAAAGATGCCTCGAAAGCCATCTGTAGACAAGGTTTCCATTTTTGCAATTCTTTGCAATTCAAAAGAGGCCATAGTCCAAAATGGCAAAATAGCCACTCCAGCTGCATCAGTCTGGAAAGAGCTGAGTCAGCAGCTAGAAGACAAGATGTCAGCAAAGGCCCTGTACACTTTTGTGAAGCTAAATAGACACAACATCTGGTCAGCTTTGGAAATCAGTGATCAGGAAAGTAATAGTGAAGGAGAGTTAGATTCACATTGCATTTCTCCTGGACAAGAAAACTGTCAAGCTTTTGAACTAGAAGTCCCTTTTGAGGACTGGGTTAAATTTATTCCTGAAAAGGTTGAATACAATGACAAGTTTTCTCCTACCCAAAAAAGGGAATACACAATTTTGAAACCTGGCACTTGGACTCATATCATCAACGATCTTATATGGAAGAAGATCAAAAATACATGTACACTTGTGTTCCGTAGAGCAAAGGTCCATCCAATTGTCAACAATAATTATCTGGACATCAGAGGCGACTGTAAGGAGTGTCATGGCCAGTTAGAAATGTCATGTGACAGACAGCCAGCAATTAATAGTCCAATGGTGCTCCAGTGTTTCATGAGAAATACAGATTTCTCCCTGCACACTGGCCACTCCAAGCGGTTCATGTCTGGAAACCTGGGTGATCGCTAAAGAGCTGTGTGAGGGCAGAATGGAACCAGCTGTATGGAGGTCAGCGAGGGCAGCAGATCTGATGGATGTTGGAGATCCTGAGCCAAGCCACCTTCCAAATTTAGCCACTCTGCGAAAAGCCAAACAAGAGAGAAAAGACTTGGAATTAGGAGATAAGGACCCCATTGCATCTCTGCAATTGTTAAAATATAGTGTTCCTCACAGTGGTAGCATCCGAGATATTGGACTGGACAGGTTTTTCTGTCACTACTGGAGTAAAACACAGATGAATGTTTATAAGACATTGTCAAAAAAATCTCCCCCAACTGTGTGTTTTGATGCAACCGGTTCAGTTGTGAAAAAACTGCTGAGACCAAATGGCAAATCTGGCCATATATTCCTTTATCAAGGTATTCTGAAAGAAAACAATTGCCGCAGTGTCCCAGTGGTGCAAATGCTGTCAGAGAAACATGATGTTAATGCCATCGCAAACTGGTTGACAGAATGGATTCGTGCAGGTGCACCTGTGCCAAAGGAAGCTGTGAGTGACTTTTCTCTGGCAATTCTGGGAGCTCTGGTCAAGGCTTTCACTCCTCATCCTGATCTGAAGTCATACCTTAATGAATGCTTTCATGTCCTTCTTGGAACCCAGTCTGCCAAACTCCCCTCTTGTTATATCAGGGTTGATGTTGCGCACTGCATCAAGATGATATGCCAGTGGAACTGCCTGAAGAAGAAAACACATCGTGTTAAAGATTTCTTTTTCAGGTCATTAGCAAAACTTCTTCAGTCTCAATGTTTGGACCATGCAAAACAGCTCCTACATGCTATCACTGTTGTGGCCCTCAGTGAGGCAGAAGGTGATGACAGTTCTGGAGCCCCTCTTCCTTCAGAAAGGTGCAAGAAATACTTGAAAGCCCAAATTGCTCAAGACTCCATCATCATTCCAGATGAACAGACGGAGGAAAGTGAGAGAGTGGATTCAGTGGATGAGATCCAGACTGACCTACGACAGTGGGTAACAGAAAAATGTGAGGAGAGCAGGTCACTTGCTGCAGCAAACGGGGATAGAGATAATATTCACTTTCTCCCTGAGATTATTCCTCATATAATAAGACTGGCAAGTTACTTGCCACTCTGGACAGGAATAATGGTCCCTCTCTTCCAAAGCACCAGCATCACAGCAAGTTCAGCCACTGTTGAAGCTGAGTTCAAAAACATAAAACATGGCCTTTTCAAACATGACAACTTGCCTCTTCGAGTCAATCGCTTCATTGCTCGTCATCTTTCCTTCATCGAGGGAAATATGCGGATTTGTTCTGCAAAAGAAAAGGTCAAAGATGAGGCAACAGTGGGACCACTGAAAGTCACAGATGCCAATTCTGGATCCATGACGACTCACAATGCAGAAGATAAAATAAAAATGGATGCTCACCCGTTTGTGGGATCTGATGCTGCCACAAACATTCTTCCGGCTGATGGGGATGCAGTTGAGAACTGGAGGGGCCTAGCTGTTCCACCGAAAAAAAGGAAGAGGACTTCCTACCTCTCTTCATGTACCGAATGGCTCCATGCAGATGAAACTTTTGGGGCCAAAAGAGTGAAAGTGGGATTATTAAAAAATGGAAACCTCCATCAGCCTATTAGATTAGGGGGAATCGACAATCTCTGTGCTCAATACCTGTGCATTTGATGCATTTTTTCAGTGCTTATGTTGTGCCTTCTGTGACAGCTCCACATTTCAAAATGCTGTTCTGAAAGACAGTGAAAACCCAGTCCTGCAGCTGGTGAAAGCCATTGCCACAGATGGTGTGACCCAACAAACCTACAGGAGGAGAGCAGAGCTGCTTAGTGTAATGTTTGAAGCTGTCTCGTTGAGGTCTGCTGCGATCCAAATCGATGCTCAGTGCAATATCTCCGCTGTAATTGCTAAGACAATGAGGAACATCTCAAGTGTTTATTTTACCAAACACTGCTCTTCACAGCACTGCTAGCTCAGCAAAGGGATGACAAGGGAAGTGCCATTTGTTTCTCCTGCCATCCTGGTTTCCATGGAAAGTAATTGCTTTCCATGGAAAGATGACCACTGATGGTTTGGGGCATTACACTGCATACTGCAGGAGAGCTCCATGTGTGTGGGAGTGCTATGATGACCTGGGAAATGGAGTGACAGGAGCATCTGAAAAGAAAAAAATACAACCCCATGCTGTGTTATACACAGTATAATGAGTGCTGCCTGCATTTTTCTGTTTTATTTGGTTCATTACAGTTACATGTGTTCAAATGGCTAGTGTGTGTTATCAGTAAGTTCAGTTTTGCACATAAAGTTAAAGTTCTAAATTAAAAATCTTTTAACACTCTTTTCTTTGTCAGTCTGATGCATATTTGCTTTTACACACCCAGTCACCTTCACCTGTAGCCTTGAAAGTACCCGTTCCATTTTTCTGTCAATAATTTTTCTGTATTTGTTTTGTGTTTACCTGGTGGCTTAAGTCAGGGGTCAGCATCCTTTTCATTTCAAAGGGCCCCTTTTCCCCCTGCTGCTACAAAACCTGTCTAGACCCTAAAAAAAGAAAGAGCCTATAAATATCTAGAAAATGAGTTGTTGTATCGTGTAAGCTATGGAAATGTAAATAAAAATGTTTATTTTTAGATTTGATAAGACAATGAATCATCAAAGCTTTATAACGAAAAAAAGTATTTGTTAAAATGAAGCCAGCTACGTGAGTCCTTTCCATAATAATTGAAAATGAGGAAAGATGGGCAACCAACTTGAAAATTACAGTAAACAGATTTGAAGCTTTTAAAAGCCTTGTACATTCAGTGAATAGTCAATGCAGATATTTCATTTAAAAAAAAAACTGTTAACAGAACCCTTTCTTGTTGTCTTTATAATAAAAAAATGACTTACTTGGTCTTATAAGAGCCACAGTGGAGGGGCCGGAGAGCCACATGTTGCTTTAGAGCCGCAGGTTGAAGATCCCTCGCCTAGGTGCTGTGGAATATTCAGTTTTCTACACGTAGGTAACAACCTATCAAAGCAAACACTTCATTTTTTCTGAGACAGCTACATTAATAATAATGAACATATATAATTCAAAACAAAATCATAGAGGCCAACTGGGTATGTAAAAAATAATAATAATTTAGGTATACGTGAATCACTTCACATGAAACTCAGTTTTGCCACAGATAAAATAAAAACTTTAGCCTACCTTGTGTACGTTTCTGCACTAGTAACAAAAGAAATATCGACCTTTCCGCTGAATAAATTGTGTTACTAAAGTGTAAACTAATAAAAGTTAATATGCAGCAAGCCTAGAAAAAGTGCAAAACTCCACAGCTGCTGAAAGTCACTGCCACAGACACTGGTGTTGTACAGCGTAGGCCGTAATAATTAAAATCATTATATCTCAGATACTGTAGCAGCACAAACGCTAATTTTACCTGCACAAATCAGCACAAACGTAGCACTAAAAAAGTAGACCATTTTGGTTTGTTTTGGAGCAGTCTGGGGGGATGGTGACCTTTGAATGACCTATAAAATAATGTTTAATATCTCGGAAACCAGAGCAGCACAAACGCTAATTTTACCTGCACAAATCAGCACAAACCTAGCACTAAAAAAGTAGACCATTTTGGCCCGTTTTGGAGCAGTCTGGGGGGATGGTGACCTTTGAATGACCTATAAAATAATGTTTAATATCTCAAAAACCGTAGCAGCACAAACGCTAATTTTACCTGCTCAAATCTGCAGAAACGTAGCACTAACCGCTCCGCCTATTTGCCTTTACGTTCAAGTGGTCAAAGAACGCGCAGGGTAGGTCTGGGTCCTGAACGCAAGGGGGCGCTCCAGCATCAGCGTAATCCCCGCTACTTACAGCGAGTCGGGAGGAACCAGCTCAGTGTGGAGACCTACTGAGCTGTGACAGCTACAGTAGGCCTGTCACGGGAATCCGTCACTAAAACCACTCTCCTACATGATGTGGCAAGAATAAGGACATGGGGTGTTTAGTCATCACAGTGGCATCACTGCGCAGTCAGTATTATTCTAATGATGTCGCTGCGGATTCTGTTGCTATAATAATAATAACAGAAAAACTAAAAACCCTTGCTGTAACCCAATGCTTGTAGTATCTCCTCTTTTATTTTAGGTGCACTGTGCTTATATGTTGGTCATAACAACATTAGTTGTACACTACAGCCAATGTCATGACATTTGACTATAACATCAGTTTATTACTCTAAGCCGTCTGGATTTACCTTAGTGTAATAATACGTTTCTGTTCAAACAGATGACCTCACGTTGACCTTAATGTGTACATGTTGATAATTTTAGGGTTACAGCTTATTTCATTACCTAATTCCACACAGTAAGCAGGAGAAAACAAGCAGTTCCGGCTACAGCAAATGTGTCAAAATGATTATGCCTCTCTAAGCGGGTTTATTTTTTTATTTATTTAATACCCCCCCCCCCCCCTTTTTTTTACGGTGTTGGCCTGTTAAAGATCCAGAGGGAGAGGGAGAAGGGGGCAGTGCTGTGGCTCTGCTGACGTGATAGAAAGAGAGAGAGGAATGTGCCGCTAATGAGAATATGACGTCAAGTCGGACAGATTACTACACAACACCGGAAGTAGCGCGCAGGGTCATACTCAGTAAACGTTTACATTTATTGTATTTCACTATCATTTTTGTTTTTACGTATCATAGAAAGTTAAGAAGAAATTAACGGCATTCGAGCCGTTAGAATATTATTTATACTCGTCTATTATTTGAAATGAGCTCTCACATTTTGTCAGAGTTCCCTAAAAAGTAATAGTAATGCAAATAAAAATCTTAAAGTCACAGTAAACCCAACAGTATAAAGACCTTTCATACAGTGCTTCTGAGTAAATGCTTAGGAAGCAATGACATAGCTACTTAAAACCGCCTGCTTCGAATTTTATTTTGTTTTGACGCTCTAACCGGAAGTAAGGTTTGTCATTGCCGCTCGCTTAGCGCCTCGGTGTAGTAGAAAACGGACTGCCGCTTGAGAGAGCAGGAGAGAGGTAAAGAAAAAAAAGCAGTGAAATGGTATAAAACTCGAGCCAGTGCAAGCCTAGTAAGGGGGAAGACGAGGAGGGACAACGCCAGAGGATTATTGTTCTGTCTGTAATTACCGTCAAAGTCCTGTAAACTCCCGCTTTTTGATGCTGTCCTCACGGAGGTTTGAGCCAATAACGGACTTATTGGTCGGCTGAACCATGCAGAGGCTGCTCCTCCTGAGTTTGGTGCTGAGTTTTCAAACTGGTAAGACTACATTTTCTCTTTCTTTCGAGCTCGAATAACTCAAATGTTTGTGTGTGTGTGTGTACATTAAGCTCAATGCACACCGAGCCTGTCTTTAGTTTTTACTGTGCGGTCTGTGTGTGTAGAAACTAACGAGAGGGGATCTGATATGATTTCATTCCCATATGAACCGCAGCGATGGATCACCTTGTGAGCGCGTGTAGCTGCGTACGAGCACGCAGAACGCGCGCGCGTGTGACTGCACCGCGGCAATTACGCTCTTTTTTTTTTAGGATTATTGTCGCGACTACAGGCGTTCGATTGTGTGCGCGCGTGCGTCTAACTTGAACATGACTGGTGTGGCGCGCGCTCACCGGCCTAAATGACCTTTTGCGTATTTGACAAACTGCCAGCGCCGTTACTCAGACGGGTTGTGAGGCGCTGAGGACGTGACGGGAATGACAGTGATTGACCAGCGCTGCTCTACATGCCAGCAGCACTTCCACGCTGCTATCGCCTCTGAATGGCGTGTCAGTCAATGAGAGCTCTGCCACCATCTCCTGTAGTGATCCTCTGTGCTGAGAGGCAGCCGTCTCCCCCCCGTTTCCCCTCTGTCTGCCTCGCGCACACACACCTCTCTCCTGCTCTACCTGTGCGCCTCATCCATTTCACCCTCTCCTTTGGCGTCCTTTGTGCATTTAAGCAGCAGTAGCCGCCATGCATCTGCACCCCCTCCCAACACACCAACACACACACACCGTACCTGTGGGGTGCCAGGTATGCTATTGGCTTATGATAATCACAGCTGTAGCCGAGTTGCTAGGAAACAGGAGGCTGAAGGAGGATGAGGAGAGGATAATTTCCCTAAGCTACCTGTTTGATTGAGGCATATCTGTGTGTCTTTGTGATTGCACAGCCACAGCAGACCACCTATACCCCCCCCCCCCCCCCCAATACACACACACACACACACCCCTTCCCTCACCTTGGATGACCGGGGAGTAATGCAATGCTGGCTGCTGGGCGGCCAGGAGACCACTTCATCATAGGTAGGGGGCGTGTTTGGAGGAAAGGAAGGTATAGAAAAGGATGATGTCACCTAGTCTGCCAGGCTTTGTATTTTTTATTTTTTTTGCTTCTGCTCAGCATCCACCCAGTAAGTGCTGCTGAGGGTTCACATAAGCACGCGAGGATGTACACGTACTAGGGAGCAGGTTCGTCTTCACAACATATTTGCCAACCGATGCGGCAGCACCACCACCGATCCCCCTCCTCGCCACCCTGACCCCTTGTTACTGTCACATGCCGTTCCCATTTCTCCCCCCTCATAAACCATTCAGTCCACATGACTGAATGTGCATGAGACACACTTGCTCGCAGCCTGTTTTACATGTGTGAAGCCCTGCGTCCCATTGTCTGCTACAGCTGTATAATCCATTATTACTCCACGCTGCGCTCTCAAACCAGGAGATATCTGCTCTCTGAAGGCTCTCCCCGAGACGTGATTAGCAGGGCCGTACATGAGGGCTCAAATGTTGCCCAGAGATTTTTAAAAACATTTTGCACTGGGCTACAAAAACAGAAGAGGAGTTGACATAATCCAGAAAGAGCTGGAATTCATATCACCTCCAAAGAGATAACAGTTGCTTTCGGTTTGGGAGCACAATTTCTTTTGCTTCTGATCCCCACTCTTATCTCTTCATTAGATGGGTAAAACAGTATTCCATAGCCTGCAATTTGCTCACATATAATTGGCTGCTAGTGTTAATGATTGGATGGTTATTAGTGGAGCAGCTAATTAAAGCTTTGGAATATCAGAATGTTCTAAGGTATTTAAAGTCAATGCAAGCGTTAGTTTGTCTGTACTAGCAGCAGGAGTGATTGATTCAGGATCCCAGCCTTGTATCTACATACCAGCCTAGTAATAAGTCCTAAGCAAGCGCTGCCATTAATGCTGCTGTTAAATGTTACTGCATAATCAATCATTGCGAATTCGCTCCTTTAACTTACTAATGAGCGTTCAAGCCCCGAGGTTGGACTCGCAGCACTGCACCTATAGCCAGACCTCGGGCCTGAAATGCTGACGCGGACAAAGGCTCCAGTGCAGGTGTACCATTTGTCAGCCTCTGTCCTTTTGTGCACATCCAAGCCACGAGCTGCTGCTGCCTGTACTGTACTCTCCAGCCCTGAATCACACAGCCGGGCTGTGAATCACAGACCTCAGACGGATTCCTGTGTTGTCCTCAGCTAAGAAAATATTCACATGCTGGAAGAGTCAGACACACTCAGAGGGGATTTTACACCCAGAGAAAGAAGGGTTCCTCAGGGGTTGTTTGATCAGAGAGGCAGTGGTTCAACTGCGATATGTTAATGACTCAAAGTGGGCTGTAATAGCTCAAATAAAAATGAAGAATTGGGAAAGGCTCATAAAGAATCCAGTGTGGTGCTAAAACACTCTGTTAAAACTGCTGATTTACAACATTACATACATTCTTGCCAGTAATAATCTGTGGCATTTCCTCCCTCTGAATAAATTCACAGATTTCTTATCTCTGATTCAGGCATGGTTTCTTTTTCATTAGCATGGGAATATCCCATATCACACAACATATGGCGCTTTTTTATTGTCCTCACAATAAATAAAAGAAGGATTCTGTAGTTAGTCTGGGCTGATCTCACATAGACGAGCCTCACTTTTTAGCACATGAATGCATACTAGGAAAACAATATCCAGGGATCAAAAGTTTGCCACAAAATGATGCGATTCATTTGTTTCGACTCAGATGATGGCTACGGGAAATTAAAAAAAGAGAGCGCAGCACTAGTAACTGATGAAGAATAAAAGTTCCACCTACAGAAACTTGTCCTCCAAGTGGATTACCACTTTACACAACTATTTATAGCGATATGATGCTTTTTGAAAGCTCGCTGCTACGGTTTTTGAGGCTAACGAACCAGTTTTTTTCCCCTATACTGAGCTCTCTGTGGCTCAGAGTGTAGATCCGGAGTGACAGACTGTATGTAGCGAGGCAGAAGTCTGTTTTTAATTTTGATCCCAGTGAGCAGAGATATAGCTCTGCTGCATCCCACCGTTAATATGCGAATTGAGGTCACGGTTTTTATGTGATTCGAATGAAGCCTATTTACCAAAAAAGCATCTCTAATTGACATTAGCCACTGAAAGCAATCACTGAACCAGCTGTAATATAATGTACATGTACGCCCGTTGTTCCCCATTGGGTTCCATTCAATCAAGAAATTCTTGGCATCTCTGTCCCCCGCGGGTGTTTGTCAATGTGTGACATGTTGATTGCTTCTCTCAGTTGATATGTTTGTTTAAGGGCATTCCTCTGGACACGAGTGTCCTATTATGTTTTTTCAAGTGGCGCTCGGGAGGAGGAACGTACTCGCTTGCTCTCGGATGATCCAGCGAAAACCTCGAAGAAGTATGCAGTTGGATAATTCGCCGTCAGACTTGTGGTCCGAGATGAATTCGGTCAAAAGCGGGCACGCTTACTTGCAAGCATCCTCAGCAGCTATGCACGTAAATGTTCCTCAAGTGAAGCCCCAGGATTTAAAGGCCTCATAATCTGATTGTGTTTGACAGGCCGGCGGCCAACAAGTTATAAAAAGAAAAAAGAAAAAAAAAACTTCCCCTTAAAAATGTTTCTTTATGCACAGTCCCCCGAGCAAGAGAGAGGAACACTTTATCACATCTGACTGAATCTATTGGCCTTGTTATTTTCCAACATGGCACAGCCACATTTCTGTAGCAAGAAACAATTTGAGGTGATGGAGGGGTTACAGGAAAAAAAATAGAAAAAACCCCCAAACTTTTGGAAGGCAGGAAGGGGGACAGAGAGAGAGGGGGGGGTCGTCCTTTGGGCAGGTGGGTGAAGCAGGAATCGAGAGTGATTGCACTCTTTTTTTTTTGTTTGTTTTAGAGGTGGTGAGGTGGGTGGGTGGCGGGGCAGTATTGAAGTGTAGGACGAGGTTGTGGATGAAAAGAAAAGCGAGCCGGGAGTGAGGAGAGAGGGACCAGGACGAAGGAGGAGGAGTGGTCGGGAGGCCAGCGGCATAGAGAAAGGGACTATTACTCAGGCTTGACTGCTCCCTCAGTGGGGACAGCAAAGCTGCTCATTCACACAGAATATGGTCGAGTCCGGTTCAAAGGCTACGTTTGCGCTGGAATCACAACTGATTGAACCCACATCTGAGGTGCCAGCCGAGCGCTTCCCCCGCTCCGTCCCCACTGAGGTTAATTGCCATTAGCCGGTGTCGCCGTTAACTTTCTTTTCTGCTCGTCTTTGACTTTCTGTCTCAGCGTGATCCCTTTTCTGCTTACCAAAGTTCATTCTTTCTCGCTTTCTGTTCCCTCCTGGACTTCTTTTTTTTCACTCCCCTCCCCTCCCCACCTCCACCACCACCATTACTTCTTCTCTTTCCATCTACCCCTTTCTCTCTTGCTCGCTCTCTAATAAGTTCCAGATGTGGTTCTTGCATTCCTCTGGTCGGTGGAGAGAGAAAGAGACGGGGTGGGGGGGGGTGTGGGGGGGGGGGGTAGGGGGTTGGGGGAAGAGTGTATGAGTCGGGGAGGCAGTGGGGGGAGGGGACAGGAGGAGAAGCACATGAATTAAAACAGGGAGCACATGATGAGGAAGAGGAGCCCATGTACTTTATCACACAAAGAAATGTGTGCTAGAAAACATGCACACACACAGAGGGAGAGCGTGTTAGTGTGTCTGTGTTTTTGGGGGGTGCGGGTCCTGTAACCTCAAAAGTTTTGGGACATTCTCCTCCTCCTCCTCTTCTTCCCTCTCTCCCCCGCCTCCTCCTCCTCACCCCCTCCCTCTTCAGGAATGTGGCCTACGCTGATGATGTCACTTCATTTCTCTGCTCTCCCAGTTTCTGCTGCTCAGCAGGGACAGGGTCTGAGAGAGAGAGAGATTTGACTTGTTCCATCCATCTTTCCTTTATGATAAAAGCATTAGGGTCAGCCGTCCAACTAAATCGGTTACCACAGCGCGGCAACGCTCGCTGTCCTCATGTCATCGACTATAACAGCCTGCAGGCTAAAATGTTGCGGACTGCAAATAATGAGCGAGCCGTCTTTTAGTTATAATAATCATCAATGGCTTCAGAGTCGAGTCCTTAAAACAATGTTCTGCGCGTGCTTTACTTTTGTCAGACTACAGCTGCCAACTTAATGCTCTACCCTCAAGGCTATGTTTACCATAACCCAGTGTGCCCAAGTTCTTAGAAGCAGATTAACCCAATTTACATTTTGCCAAGTCATCAGGAGTTTATATGAAGACACACTGTATAGCCAAAAGTACGTGGACTTCAACAATTTAGGGCAGGGGTGGGGAACTCCAGGCCTCAAGGGCCCGTGTCCTGCAGGTTTTAGATCTCACCCTGGGTCAACACACCTGAATCAGATGATTAGTTCATTACCAGGCCTCTGGAGGACTTCAAGACATGTTGAGGAGGTAATTTAGCCATTTAAATGAGCTGTGTTGGATCAAGGACACATCTAAAACCTGTAGGACACCGATTCTTGAAGCCTGAAGTCCCCCGCAACCCCTGCTTTATGGAAATCTTTCCTCAAGATCTTGGGCGCTGATGTTTGGCGATCTTCCAGTTTATCCCAAAGGTGGGGGGTGCAGCTGATTGGATGGAGGGTTCTGTGCAGGCTGGTCAAAGTTCTTCCACAACAAACTGATAATGTGATAAAGCTGGAATGTGTCTTTCCCAAACTGTTGGCAAAAAGGTGTTTAAAACACCACTGCGTTATTAAATCATTTTCTCTAACTGGAACGAGTTAAAAAGAACAAAAACACAAGTGCACTACAGTTTTGGGGACTATACCAGCTGTTGACAAAGTCTATTGCTGTTTTGTGTTATTTTTTTCTTCCATGCTTTTGCATCATATTTGACATTTTTTGTACGTCGTCTTAAGAATCTGACTAGGTAAGTAAACCATGAGTCAACTGCAGTTGTGGAACAGCTCAACATCTTGCTGTTGGAGTCTGCTGAGTTGGCCACCATTTGTTTTGTTGTCTTTTGGTGGGAGTGATTTTTAATTTTTAAAAAATTGTATGTTATTTTTTAAGTTTTCCAACTGCATTGCAACATATTGCCTAACACAAATATTTGGCCCACGTAGAAAGCTACGATACAGATCAGTGAGTTAAAAAAAGCAGATGTTTGCTTTTGTGAAAATCGTTTTCTGTATTTCTTATCCTCATCCCAGAAAGCCTCGCTTTCTAGTGTGTTTTGGTATCTGCTGTTAACAAAGAAGCTTTCTTTTCAAAGAGACACGAGACACTGGAGGTGATATTGGACAGGGGGGAAGGGGGTGGGGGTATGTATGAATATTATTACACTCTAGCAGGTCAAGGCCCCCAGCTTTTATGGGATGCTTTTACTGACAGATGACATTGCAAGAGGCTACAGTACATACCAATAAAATTAGATTGCTCTGGATTGAATTAAAGCAGACCTTGGAAGGGCTGATTTATTGATGGGATGCTGCTTGTAAAATAGTCTTGCTGGATTCTGTCTCTGCACCATACTGTAACACGAGGTGGATTGAGGGACCTTGCCTGCTTGCCCAATCGCGAGGATTTCGGAGGCAGTGTGGCTGCTAACTATCGTCAATGTGGAACCACTGCTGGGAATCACAGGTTCATTATGATATTGATTGTGCCATTTGAATTCGGTGGCGACCCATGTGGCGCAAGCTACACAGTGCATATCTGCAGAGTAGCAGCTTGATATGTATGTATCCTCTTGTTCCAGCTTATCCAGAGGACAGCTATTGTTAGTTCTGCTCACCCTTGGTTACAGCAGAGTATCTTTTGTCAGTCGCTCGGCACGCTAGCCGCACAAAGGCTTGTGGATTACCAGCGACAGGCCGGCTTTCCAGCGATTGAGCATATTCATGTGGCCGTAATGTGTCAGAAGCCTCATCCGTGAATTATCATATTACCCACTAGTGATCATAGGGTTGCCATGGCCACTGTGTCTATCATTGTGTCAGTGGTCCTCACTGGGCTGTAGCCATGGTAACAATGTCTGTAACAGAGGTTTGGTACAAATAAAGCTCTTCAGATGTGAAATGTATGAGTGGAGCCCCAGAGAATGGAAGGGTGGCACACGCACACTTTCCCAGCGCAAATATTCATGGAAAAACGACTCTGCACACCTTCACAGGAGCACGTGTGCACACAGTTGTATCAAAAACGGACAAACAAAGACCGAGGAATAATTTTCACCCCCCCTCTCCACCTGCTATTTCCAAATAAACCTGCCTCCAGAAGAAGAAAGATGTGCACAGAGATAGAAAGGGGGGGATAAGGTGGAAGGTGGAGGGGAGAAGGAGTAATAATTTCTAAGTAAGATGCCTGCCAGACAAAAGAAAGTGAATAAGCAATGAGGAAGGGGCATGGCCACAAAAGAGAGGAAGAAAAAGAGGGGTCGCTAACTGCAAGTAAGGGGGAGGACGGCTAGGTAAGGTGACAGAGGAAAGGAGTGAGCGGGCAGACAATGCGGCAAACAAAGGAAGGAGTCTCTGAGTCTTTCTGTTCTCTCTCCCCTCTGCCCTAATCTTCCCTGTGCTCCGTCCCCACCTCCAGGAGACACCTTTGTGTTTGAGTGACACGGTGTCAGCAGGCGCAGCGGGTCGCCTCCTTTCATTCGCTGCCTCTCTCCATCTATGTGACTTGCTTGTTCCTATAGCGCCATCACCATGGTGATGGGTTATTATGGCCATCCTGCCAGGCGGCCATGTTGTTGAAAGAAGACAGGCACAGGTGGTAGAGTTCCCACAGCCAGCTAAATAAATGGAGAACGTGAATACACTTGAGTTAGCGCTAAAAGCTTTGGCTGATTTATCAATTAGACATTAATTGATCGTAGTTTTGATAGTGGAAGGTTTGTTTTAGTCTTTAATTTTAATATTTGAAACAATCTGAGCACTGCAGGGTAAAATGTGCTATAGAAATGAACTATTTAAGAAGGGAGGTGTTCAGCTGCGTAAGTATCAGGGTTTGGTCTGAGGATAAACTGAATCTGTCTGCGCTAGGTTTGGGTGATATGTTTTTGCCCAATTTGCCAATCTGACATTGCCTGTCCAACAACTGGTGACTACATATATGTTTGAAGAGTTGTGTGTGCAACTGGTGCTTTGCTTCATGGTATTTAATATTGACCAGGTCTACACAGGACTTCATATGCTAGTCTCTATCTCAATTCAGCAAAAAGAATGGAGACTTCAATTTAGCCATGAGTTTTCATGGAAGCAGATCACTCAGTTAGTATAAAAAAAGCACGGTGAGCTGATTATCTCCTGTCAGGCCATGGAAGATTATTAATTTGGGTTATGATTATCATTTTTTACTCAATGTCCAATCACAGTGAGGGGAGGAAGGCGAATTCTATACCAACCAAACGTCACATCCTGCTTGTAACAGTGCTGAATAAGATTGAAGGATATGTCAATGTCACTGTTGAGTGGGTCTACCGCTGCCTCCATGTGCCTGAAAAGCACTTACTAGATGGGCCAAACACATGCTTCGGTATACACATCCCCTCAGTGGAAATGTAGCAATGGAATAGACCAGGATTTATATGGCAGTTTTCCTGTCTTACTGATGACCCAAAGTGCTTTAGACGACAAGACGTTTCATCTCTTGCATCACATACATTTTGTGCTGGCAAAACTTTTGAAGAACCAAAAAAAGACATAAAAATACTTATTATATTTCAGTGGCACGTGATGGGGATACATGAGGTGAGTAATAACAAACACACAGTGTTATTTCAGTATCTTAAACACTGATGTGGGTTCAGAAATACACAACAGGTGCTTCCCTGCTTATTGTTTGAAAGAAATAAGTAGTTTTAAAGAATCACCATAGACTCACATGTGAGTATATTTTATTGACCTAACAAAGAGACAATTAATAAATACATTGAATAAATATATTTATTTAATGTAATTAAAAATTCTTGCCATTCATCGCATATAGAGTAAATTAAAATGTATGTAGGCTACATAGTCTGAGTATTTTTACACGGTGCGGTAGGGCTTTAAAACCTCATATATCCAAATCAGTTTTTCAGGAAGAAAAAAACAAATATGATCACAGAGCGACACACACACAGCTACATGTACGCTATATACAGCAAACAGCGAGAGGGTGAGCCAGTGCTACTCCTATGGCTGCAACTTTGTCCTGAAACAATGATGTCATCCTCCATCACACTTCACAGCTCGGTGTCTGTGGACCTCGCCGTCTCTTTGTTCTCCCGCTCCTGCATCTCATTTTCGGCAGCCCCTCCATAGCACCAACGCATCGGCCACACACGGCGGCGATATGGAATTAGAGAGATAACAGAATCAATTTAGAGGGGATTGATTAATGGCGAACAGAGAGGGAGTGAGGGCTGAAACAGAGAAATAATGAGAGCCCAGCATAGCCGTCTGGCTATTAATTGAATAGGTGGAGGGAGGATGAGGTCATTGAAAAATGTTTTTTCAGGAAAATGGGTGTACCAAGCACGAGGGAGGGTTTCATCAGACACAGATGCACATACGCGGGTGCGCTCGTAGACGCGTTTGTACAGAAAACTTTTTTTGGGCAGTTACTTTACACGTCAGCTGTTGCTATGGTGACGCAAGTCCGTGATCCAGCCGAGGCGGGGGATTGGCTGGAGGAGAGCGAGGGAGAGGAAGGCAGGGGGACTTTGTCGGAGGGGTACGGGGAGGGGGCCAGACACAAAGATAATTAGATCGATGCATAACAATCCATACAAATGGCTTTTTATTTAATAGCATCTAATTCAATGAGACTGAATGCCACCAGTCAAGCCTTTGCCAGAACTGTGGATTGCATGGCATCACTTCCAGCTTTGTCTCATATCCCACTGAGGTGAAGCAAACGTGTGTTTAAAAGGTGCAAACAAGTTTTGACAGTCGCCACCTAACAGCAGAATGTGCGGCACTTTCAGAAATGGGGGACGTATAAGGAGCACACTCGCTAAAAATAGCTCTGAACGTCTTTGCACGCATAAACCTTTTCGGTGATTTTCAAATGGATGGTTCATTACCTTGCTATTAAAACACCATTGCGTGGTGCGAGAGGTGCTCCCGGGGGAAACTGCTGTAGTAGTTCACACTGTGGCGATGTGTGGCCATGCTTTTGGTGAGTCACCCGACGAGGCAGCATGCGCTCGCCTTTGGCTTTGTGTGTGCATTGACAAGCAGAGGTTGGTGTCTCAGTGTCTGCAAGGGGCTGTTGTCCTTAGCCCCAGATTAATCCTAATCCCTTTCCAAACTTTGGCTAGGGCTGTACTTAATCCCAGACCAAACCGAGACCTATTCCCAGCGGAGATGAAGATGCGCCGCTGGCTTGATGGTTTACGCCAAGCTGTGGTGTGATCCATGTTCAGGAAACCGCCTCTGTGTGTCAATTATATGGTTGGGGTTTTGAGTGGTTGTGTTTATGTGTGTGTTGACAGGAAATGGTTTGCCCATGTGGCGAAGGTTAGGTCATCCTTGCAGCCTATTTGTGTGCGGGCGCGTGCGTGTCTGCAAGCATCCCTTTGTGACCGTAGTTTGTGTGGGGACAGGGTGCTCGGAGTCTCCCGGTGGTGTCTTGGGGATCGGTGACTCAAAGAAATCAGGACACACTCTAAATTTGTCACTGCAGCATAACCCACATAATGAGAGAATACAAGCTCTCTTGCATGCACTCTCCTGTCTTTCCTTCACTCTGGCTACTCGCCGCTTGTAGATTTCCTTCTTTAAACACACAGAGACGAGCACATACACTCATGTTGACAAGTGTTAACTGTGTAATATGGAAATCAGAAGGCGATGAGCACATGTTTAAATGAGTCAATGTTTTCAGTCTTCAGCCTTTGCATGGGTGTTTTCTCTGCAGATTGTGTAGCCTCCACTCAGGAGTATTCAGTTTGGATTATGTTTTTGGTTTACTGAGGGAATACCTTCAGCTACCGTAGCAGAGGTGGTGGAAGGAAGGATTTACTTGCCCTCAGGCTACTGTCGAGGTTGCGGGGTAGTTTAAACCCAGATAAACTCTCTTTACACCATGTATAACTGAGAAAGGCTTGTCACGCTTTTTAAGACGCTATAAATCCACACTCCGCATCCCAGTAATTAGCTTTAGAAAAGTGCAACTTTCATTTAATTGGGGTGCATGCAGGAAAATTAAAGGACAAATCTACCATCAAAAATCTGCCATCGACAGTGATCTTTTTTTGTAATGGCAGGCAATATCCAAGCTAATTCTTCCTTTTCTACCTTAATCACCTCTGCATTAATGTTTTATTTACATTAACTGCTCAAGGCACACTGGATCTTTACACACTGTACCATCTCATTAGATCTGGCGTATGAGAAACAGATTCCAGCCACTCCTTTGATTTATCTTGTGCAAAGAGAGCATGCCACACCAACGTACTGCAATCAGCATTTCTTTATTTCCAATGGAAACGAAGACGTTGTTCATAATGACAATCCCACTGAGACTTATTATCCCTGCTGTGTTTTGTGTGTTTCGGCAATAGACTGTACAGACTTTTTTATGAAATCTCCTGAAGTCTTGATGGCAGTATTTTGGTTGCTGTCAGGTAGTCTTTTTTTCCTGGAGCCAAATGTAAATATATTTGGACAATAGGGCCGCCACAAACGATTATTTTGATAGTCGACTAGTCACCGATTATTTTTGCGATTAGTCGACTAATCAGATCATGCATCCATTGGACGTAAAACGTACAAATAAAATACTGAAAAAAGCCAAACAATAACATTTTAAGTTATGTATATATCATGTTTAACCTGAGTAGTGAAAGACAGCGGTGGGTTTGAAAACGATTTGCCAGGTGTCCGGTGTTCTCACGGGCTCTAGTGAGCCTAGAACCCCGGCTAGCTATCGAGCTAGTGGGTAACAGACGTCTCCGAAAATGTCGGAGCGCTTTTGAAAATATGTGGTGTCTTGATAAACTGAGCAGATATTTGAGGTTTACACAGCTACATTCTCGCCTGAAAATACGTTAAACGTTTATTTTGTCACCCAGAAAGAATAATAAGAGTAACATTAAAACTAACTAGCTGCCACCATTGTTGGAAACTGAGCAGGGCCGCGCTGGGCCACCCTATGAATTCTGGGATAGGTTGGGCCACGAAGTATACATCCGACCCATCCTTCAAATCTGGAGAAATGAAGGGCGCATTTGTCGGAGTCTTCGAATTTGGACAGCCTTCGTCGTGTCGCTGTAACGTAATTGGCCTACAAATGTGGGCAGAGGAGGATGTGGTTCCTGAATTTGGACACAGCTACGATACCAGACACAGCTTCTTCTTCTTCAGGGGCTTAACAGCAGCTGGCATCCTTGTACATGCAGTGCTGCCATCTTCTGTTTCAGTCCGTTATTACACTCTAGGATATCTAAGAGCATCTAGCTCAGTCTGCATCTTTTGGTACTCTTTTGGCTGTGTGGCTACACTCCAGACATAGATACCTATTTGAGACTTTTACTCACCAGAATTAAAGCAGACTTTTTCAGCAAATAGATCTATTGCACAAGAAATTCAGCTGACTAATTCCATTTTGGAACATGTATACAAAAGCTGGATGTAACCACTGTTACACTGATTTTACTCGCTGATTCTTTTGTGAAGCCCAGATCTTTTATTGGCTTTTCTTAAACGTCTTGGTTTTTTCAAACCGGATATGATGTGAATCCGACTGTGAAGCTGGGGAACGCCCTGTTCTCATTGCTTAAGAACTTGCAAATTGCAATCAGCATACCCTAGTTTATCCATAGGCCTTTGTACTAGTACAAGCCTTTTAGCAATGTAAGGAGTCTATAACTGTAGCCCATTAGTGATAATGCAGGTTTTCAGAACCTGGAAGCTACATCCATCTTTTATATACCGTCAGTGTTTTAGAACCAGCCTCCTGATGGGAGGAACTGCGGGCACTTAATTTTTCAGGTTCATTTTTCACTCGCGGTGTCTTCTGCTTGGTTTGAGCACATTGATTTGACTGTGCAGCTTGCAACTTTGCTTGATTTTTAAATCACAGCAATGAAAACCCATTAGAAAACAAACAGATCTAAAAAGAACATTAATCTGGCATTGCGTGCACGGGAGTATGTAACATAAGTTTTTTTCCAACGAAGCTGCACCCACTTCAATCAGTCAGGCAGCATACAGAGAAAAACATGGATACGAATCTTTAATAATGCAAATAACACAAACGTGTTTTCGTGTGTGTTAATGAGGAATCTGTTGCTTACGGTAAGAGGATATTGAAGGATGATTTCCGGCCCTTTAAGAATTGATGTTCTTTTAGTTTCAAAACAGACAGATGTAGATTCTAGTTTGATTGTTGATTTGTCAGCGTTAGACAGCAATCACAAGTTCCTTATTTATCTCAACACAGTGAGTCAGGCTTGTATTGAGTGCCCATTAGGAGGATCATGTAGCTTTGGACTAATGTGCTTGCTCACTACTGAGAGATGACTTTTCATTATTCTTAGTTAAAAGCCTTTAATTAAGAACATTTTACTCCCTTCTTCTCATGGCCACTCACTTTTGCTCTGTCATCTTTTTTTAATCTTAATTCATCGATTTAGTTCTTTGGGGTCCTCAGGGAGCAGATTAAGGACTAGAATATGTTTTTTGGGGCAACACACTGAATTATTCTTGGTATGCATGCTGCAAAGCTCCATCTGCATCCAGTTCCCTTTTCACCGTGTATCCTTGCACACCTCCATTATCTTCAGAATATTAATGTGCTGCACTGTCAGGAGCCATTGTTGTGATTGGTACAGAAATCTTTTTGCATGACTGGGTTCTTTTGTATTATCAGGCATATTGAACCTCTGCAGATCACACCAAATATGACATGATGGGGAGAGAGTGCATGTCTGTGTTTGTGAAAGGGATGGGGAATGCGAGAGATGGGCACTGAGGGTCATGATGGGGAGGCAGGAGGTGGGGTGCGGAGGCATATGGCAGTTGTTAAAAAAAGTGAGAGAGATGGAAACCTTTGGAAAAGCGCTGGAGGGCTCAAAGAGAGTGTGAGGGAATGAGTGAGAAAGAGGGTGTAAGGGAAACAGAAGGGCAAAACAAGTGATAAAAAAAAGTGGAGTGGACAAGTGAGAAGAAGAGATGGAAATGGCAGAAGGTGAAGAAAAAAGGAGTGAGGGGAAAAAGCGAGAGGAGAGAGAGATGGGTGAATGGGGGGATGAGAAAGAGAGGGAGAGAGAAAGTGCTAGAGGGCTGATATTTAATGTGATAAATGAGTTGTGACAGTCCGCCTCAAACCCCCTTCCAACCAGCAAAGGAGAAGCAACACAGAAATAGAAAGCATTATGGGTAAAAGGATATATACGGCGTTATGTATGTAGATAGAAAGAGAGAGGTGTGTACACACTGTAGGAAAGGAGAGGTGGAGGAAGCAAAAGGACAGTTATAGACAGAATTATAGATGTACAAAGTGAAGGAGGCGAGTGGGGATGCATACATATACACCAAAAGCAGGGAGTGACGCGAAGCAATTTGGGTAAAGGACGTACAACGTTACAGAGAGAGAACAGAAGAAGAGAGGCAATGACAAAGGAGGAGGAGGAAGGTGGGGGCTGGGGGGGGTGTACAATGCAGCAGTGGGTTAATGATCTACAGTACGAGATTCTTCGAAATAACAAGTGGGAGAGAGGGAAAAAATGGAGGCGAGAGACCGAATGGAAAGACTGAAGATTTGAAGCAAATCTTGCAGCGGCTGTCTCTCGTGTATCGTACGTGCACCATGTCTTCAGGGGACACCTAATTACAACTCGTCATCGTACTGCATGAAACAGTGGCTGAAGCCCCCCCCCACACACACACACACACACACCCGTTTTCCTCATGGTGGTAGTGGGCTACAAACTGGAGTGAGAGAGTGTGGTAGACAATGACAGCCACTGTAGTTTTGGTTGGGGAGTGGAAGCCTGGGAGATGACTCATAGGCAGGAATGAAGAAGGGAGAAACAAGAGGGAAACGAGAGGGAGGATCGGGGAGTTTTGGAGAAATAAAAGTCAGGAGTGAGGGAGAAAAGGGGGTGTGAGACACCCTATGGCTGAAGTTGTCAGTTTGATCTCCTCTCGTGAGTGAGCGTTGACTGCCTCTTCCACTTCATTCTTTCTCTTTCTTTCTTCTCCAGTTCTGCTCTGATTTGCTCTTTTCTGACACCCCTGTCTCACCACGCTGTTCTTTGCTGCCCTGTCACTTAATGCCCACGAGCCACTGTGTGATCAAACGTGGTAATTATGGCCTTCCGTTGCTGCTGGGAGAATAAAGTTTGAATCAATTAGCCATAAAAGGTATAGGCCGATACACTTGAACGAATGATTTTTACTTAAGCTTCTCTTTAGAGTGTACACATAAAAATATCTTATAATTCCATAACTTATCCCTCTGTTTTCTCCACCAGTTTGGACAGCGAGATTCTCTCAGGAGCCAGCAGACCAGTCGGTGGTGCGGGGCCAGAGGGTGATCCTGTCCTGTGTTGTATTCAACTATTCTGGCATTGTTCAGTGGACCAAAGATGGCTTGGCTCTGGGCATTGGAGAGGACCTCCGAGGTGAGACATCATACAGCCTCCCGAGGCCCTTCTTTCACTCAGTTAAGCATGTGACTAAGATTGTTTTATTATTAAAGCTGATTCTGATATCTTTGGATCGCAGCAGCTCTCGGGCTACGTTTCATGCTGCGTCTTTAGAGAAGCAGAAATTTTGATAGTGTCTGGACTTTTTTCCCCCCCCTGATTCTCCATTCATGAGGTGTCTGGCCTACAATATTTACAGTGCACATGGGTAAAGTTGTACTGTGCTATGGCACCAAGCTAAAAGTGGGACTCCAGAAGGCATCAAGGTGCTACAATTGTTTAGTTTCTTTTTGTTTTGTTTGTGTGACTTTTTCTGACAATCAGCAAAAATTGGAAATGCACAAACCAAAGTACATGCAAGGCAAACGGGATGACTGAATTCCACCTTAATGAGAGCTTCTGCACCTGCCACAAAGTCCGAGTAGTAGGGCAGTTATTGGAATAGCTTGATAGCATGTTGAAAGGCTATAGAAATAGTGCAGTGATTTGCTCTTAAAGTTTGGAGGTTTTATTAAAAGTTCTTTAAAGCCATGTGAGTCTCAGCTGTGCTTTGGGCTAAATGTGATCATCAGCACAAAACTACCGTCTATGATGGCCTCACAAAATAAAATAGTTAGCAAGACAAAGTTGCTAGAAGCCTGCCTCCAACATCATGGCCTTGAAAGGGTTTTTCAATTGGACTGGTTAACACTGAGGACTGCCACTGATATTTGTTTTTGTAATGAATTAATCTGCAGAGTACTTTCTTGATAGGGTAATGAATTGCTTTGTCTAAAAGTAAACTGGTAATAATTTCCATAACCCAATGCCACATATTCACATGGTTTTAGTTGACCAACAGTAACCACCAAACATCATCCATTCAGTGTGATGCTGTGTATGCTAAAGAAAAACAGTTAGACTTTCACCGGGTCTATGCTGTGGCATGGTAGAAACATTGTTGCTTTTGTTTCTCTTGTGGACTTTGAGAGTTTTGTTAATAAAGCCACATTGTGAATGATACACTCTTGCTCAGTGTTACTAAAGCCTGTCTCATTGTAACTGTGGTATCTACTGGTTACTAAGTGTTTTTGCTGGAGAAAATGTTGGTTACAGGTGTGCCTGCGCGAGTTTCCCACAGTGATAAAAGAGGATACTGTCATATTAAAAAAGACACAGATGTCGCATCACTTACTGTTTATTACACTCACAAATATCCTTTTTGATAAAGTTAAGGCTGGACCAAGTATAGGCTGATAGGGGCTCATTTCATTGTTGGGCTGTTCTCCAGAATCCTGCGAGTGTCTTTGCATTATAATTCAAAGCACCTTGAGGTGATTTGTTGTGATTTGGTGCTATATAAATACACCAGAATTGAATTGGAATCAGATTGTTGTGGCACACTGTGTACATCATTCAGCTTATGATATTTTTAGCCATTTCCTCCACATATCTTCAGTTTTTTTGATGGGAATTTCTAAACTCCCTTGGGCAGGTTTTGTAGACACCCTTCATTTTGACTAAGGAACATCACCACCTCTGTATTATTAGCAGTGGGTGACACTGATTAGCTGCCTGCTGATTTTTATTGAAAGGGCGATTCATCGCTATATACGTAACCCTCCTTCTGTTATGAAGCTCTCTGCCTGTACTGTTTCCATTTTTACCTCACATGATTCCTAGTCTGATTTTGCCTGACTTGGGCAAAACTCGGGGGCAAATGATGCATCTCATCGCTTGTTTCTAACATTGTCAGAACTGCACTGATTAGCCCAAAGGGACTAATGCTGGGGCTGTGCAATTACTGGTCTAAACAAGTGGGTACATTTTTAACTGATTGGTCCAGAGGGGCACTGCATCATCTGTCTCATGTTGTTGCCTTGTATTTGTTGTTATTGTTTTTCTGCAGATGTTGTCAATTTATAGTGTACACATTTTTTTCTGCTTGGCTCTGGATTACTTTTGTTTCACCATTTATTCCTCTCCTCTCCTCTCCTCTCCTCTCCTCTCCTCTCCTCTCCTCTCCTCTCCTCTCCTCTCCTCTCCTCTCCTCTCCTCTCCTCTGTCATCTTATTCCTTTGTGACCTTCCCATCTAAGATCCCTTGTTCCTTTCTTTCTCCTTTGCTCTCCTTCTTTCAGCTGCCACTGTTGCACTGAGGCCTCTCTCATATTCTTCTTTTAACTTGTCGGGCTCGTCTCTCCTTAGCTTGACACACTCTTATTTCATCCCCTCCTCTTTCTGTCATCCTTTCTGTCATTTCTTTCTCCTTCGGCCTGTCCTTGTCTGTCCTGCCTTTTCCTCATTCCTCCTTACTTTAGTTGATTCATATTATTACTGTAACAGTCTAGTGCCTAAAGCTTGAAAAACAAACCCCCCCCCAAAAAACAAAAACGTGAATGAACACTGGCCACTTAGTGCACACATACTCTCACTGTGTGTGTGTTGTTTGTGTATGGAGCACTGTCCCTCTGCCCCCCACCACCATCCCTGCTTCTCTGGGCTTTTCATACGCTTTCTCGCCCTCAACATTTCACATGCAAATGCACGCATATACAAGGCACACGCATGCACAAATGCATGCAGAAAGAAGGACGCGCAAGGTTAGGCGAGCTGCAAGGCTCAGTTCAGAGGCTGCACATGCAAACGGCAGCAGAGATCTATTTTTTCACATGTGAACTACGTCTGGGCAGCAAACATGAATTCTGCACCATGGACTAGAGTCGATGTGAGTCCTCTAAAACGTTGCTGTCATAATGCATTCATCTTTTCCCCCTGCTGGGTAAAGAGAGCAGGGATGCCACCTAATGGTGAGAATGTATAGTGTATTGTCACACAACTGGGTTGTATGCTGGATGGGGGAAGGGAAGATTACAAGGCTGTGTCTCGTGTGTGTGTTTTACTGTGCATGCGCATCGTGAAACTAAGTGAATGCATGCTTGTTTTTTTTTAAAATCAGTCACGTCATGTGGCCGTGCTTTGCTCTGTTGTCCTTTACGCTGATGGTTAAAAGGTCCAATTTCTACCTCACGTATGACACATATCTGATGATTGAAATCTGCGTGAACTTCAGCAAGCTGCAAGATATTGCAGAATATGTTGGGCCCTTGAAGCATGTGACTATGGGTAGTTAGTATTTGAAGGTTCAAATATAAAAGATGAATAAAATAAAAAAACATAAGCACACAAGACAACATTGATACGTGGGAATAGATTTGAGACTACAGCTAAAATGTCAACATAAGAGTGGAAATACAGATTAAAAATGTCCCTGTTGCTTGTCTTTTTATTGTTTTCAGATGTGCCGGAACCCTAAACAGATATACAAAGCAAGCAATAATATAATATGCACTCTTTGTTTGTTGTGAAGCTATATCCTTGGTTTGTGTATGTGTGTTCCCAGCCTGGCCCAGGTACCGTGTGCTGCGGGTCCAGGAGTTGGGCCAGTACAACCTGGAAATTCTGTCAGCTGATCTGTCCGATGACTCCCTGTATGAGTGCCAGGCGCCAGATGCTGCCCTGAGGTCCAGAAGGGCCAAACTCACTGTCCTCAGTATGTTTGTGTGCATCTGTGTCTTTGCACATGACTATGGGATGCACGCGAGACGGTGTTTGATTCTAACTGCGCTCTTTTTCTGCTGCAGTCCCCCCAGACGACCCAGTGATTGATGGGGGTCCGGAGGTACTGCTGAATGCAGGGGAGTCCTACAACCTGAGCTGTGTGTCTCGAGGGGCAAAGCCGCCCTCCATGATCGAGTGGCTCAAAGATGGTCTACCTGTGGAGGGGGCTAACAGCATCACTGTAAACCTAAAAAGACAAACCCACACATGAGCCTAGAAATACTGAACACACATACACAGTATCTGCAGTTCTAACACTCCTATATGTGCGTATCTCTCTCTGTCTTCCTATCCTCCAATCATCAGGAAGTGCTTCCAGACAGGAAGCGGGTGACCACACGGAGCTATCTGCCTATCCAGCCGGTTGACACCGATACTGGGAGGAACTACAGCTGTGTGGCCACCAATCTGGCTGTTCCCACTGGCAAAAGCACAACCGTCACTCTTAACGTGCACCGTAAGCAGTGATTTTCTTAATACAGACAAGTTAGCAAACTGAGAAGAAAAATAATATATTCCACATCTCATTCAGATTCCTTGACTGAAGGATAAATACATATATTAACAGCAAATATTGACTACAGAGACAAACACAAATATAATGACTGTTCCCCCTGCTACTTTTATTATTATTATTTTTATGACAAAAAAGAACAAGCATCATAATTTTGAATGTATACCATCTGCCACCAGATAAAAGCTTTTATAGCAGCTATTAAGTAATGCGCGGCAGCCATTTTGCATCAGCCTGTCCTCCAGATTGCTGCATGCATTAGATGTGCTAGGGCCTGGTCTTATGTGAGTCTCTTTTGCTCTCTCTCTCCTCCAGATTCACCAATAGTGACCTTGTCCATTGAGCCTCGCTCTGTCCTAGAAGGGGACAGAGTCACTTTCACCTGCCAGGCTCACGCCAACCCTCCTATCATGGGCTACAGGTCGGCTTCATTCTCATTTTCAGCATGCTTCTTAAAGTAGCTGCTACAAAGTCAAAGTGACAGATTTTAGTTTCAAACTAAGTTATCAAACAATTTTAGGTTTCAATTCATGTCACACATGCTACTCATCTTTGTGTTTTTCCGGGTTTTTTTTAGTACATCTAACGCACTGTATTAAATCCTAGATGGGCTAAGGGCGGCGTGGTGCTGCAGGGTGCCAGGGAAAGCGTGTTCACCACCAAGGCCGACCACTCCTTCTTCACCGAGCCGGTTTCATGTCTTGTTTTCAATGCTGTGGGAAAAACCAACGTCAGCATCTTGGTGGACGTTCACTGTGAGTCACACTGTAGTCATCTCACTATGTTCAATAAGTTGCGGCCCACTTCACTCACTACGGTCCAGAGTCAGAGGGATAAAACACACCGTTGTTGTGTTTCTTTTTCTCCGAGTAGCTTTTCCCCTTTTAGTCCTACTGCATTATTACTCTCTCTCTCTTTCAATCTCTGTCTCCAGTCGGTCCAATCCTGCTGGTGGAGCCACAGCCAAAAACAGTAGATGTTGACTCTGATGTGACCCTCAACTGCAAATGGGCTGGAAACCCTCCGCTCACACTCACCTGGTTCAAAAAGGGTTCAAACATGGTAAGAAGCTAAGAGCCCACGCTTTGCACATTTTCCTCTGTACTTGTGCTCACACTGTTTTTACAGGTCACACTTTCTTCCCAAGTGTTTACAAAAGCGCCCGGTCATCGAAAAGCATTATGTTATATTTTCAAACACCATCTTTTATATTTATAACTTACATGAAACTAGGTTTTGATTTGTTGTCTATAGTAATATGATTCCAATTTAGTAACTCTATCCTAATCTATAATCAGCAAAAGGTATTAATAATATTTAATATTTCAATTATGTCAATAAAGTTATTTTCAATTTGAATTTTAGAAAATCTGTTTGTTGACAAATGTCTGGTTAACTATTAGTAACTTGTCGCTCACATCTATTGTATTTCCCCCCCAAAAATGGTAAATTTAGTTGGTGTTTGCAAATAATAACCTGTATGTAAAAAATGAGTGTAGTGATCATGACATCACTCACTGGTTTACAAAGTACCATTTTTTTATGGAGGATCGGGAGATGATGATTTCATGATTTAATATTGACTTGTGGAAAAAACTATGAGCTAGAAAATAAGACATTAATACAATAATTCATTATCTGATCATTTCATGGACAATAAAAATGGGAATTATAGATAAATATTTCTAAATTAACTATTAATATATTAATAAATACTTCAAATAGAAAAAGGATTTACAGAAAAAATCTCAATAAACTCTCAATAGGAAACCTCATTTAACCTCATGTAGTTAATAAGCTATTGGATTAGCTGCTCCAGTTAGCATTTAAGTAAATGTTTGTGCTTGTTTAAGGAGACTTAACCTCGTGTATGACTGAGCCTGTATAAGAAGTATGCAAAGGGACACTGCAGTGAAATGATCCTCTAAGTGTGCTCTGGTGAACTCAGCCTGACCACCTGTTATAAATAACGTGCTAACATGGCTAACCGTAGCATCACTTTTAGCCTCATGTTAGCTTTTGAAAATATTACTAGCACTAGCTAGCTATCGTTTTTAGTAAGCTAATTTGCTTTTCACAAACAAAAAGCCTGTCACATTTACACACAGTGTTAGAGCAATCACTGAAACATACAACCTTTAAAATAATTATTAAAATGCTCTCATCAGTCCAGATATTACCACAAAACGTTCTGATGCTTAAAAGACTTTAGACAGGGTGATTACAATGACAGAACAGCAGTTCAGTCATTTCTTTTATTATTGATATTCAACAAAGTCTGAAACACTGAATTATGAAAGTGCAGGAAAGCCAAGGACACGTGATTTCTGATAGACGGATCATAAATGGCCCAGCATTTTTCAAAGAATGCAAGCTGTCCAATTGTATGTTGGTATTGTTTCTGGAAATTGCACAGTTGGATTGATCAGTTCTGCAGAGCAGGGAATGGTACAGCTCAGGGATGAAAACTCTGTCTGTTCATCATCTACCTGAAATTGAGTTATTCATTATTTTGTCTGTTCCTATATCTTGTGCTGCTCAACAGAGCTGTAGACAGGTATAGACTTCTGGCTGATCTTGATGAGTGGTTGTTGCACAGAGGATGCAAAACACTGATGTTTGTCTCCTCGCCAGGATTAAGCCATCCCTCAGCTTTAAGGTGAAGGAAAGTGGCATAGAAGAGATTCAAGGAAATATTCAAATACGTTCCTCAGCAGCTGCTGATGAATTCTAAAAAGAAAGAGTCAAAAATACTTGCAGGTCACTTTCACCATTCACTTAACAGTGACATCCAACTGCTGATACATTTGAATAACTCTGATGTATAAAAGAAGATTTGGCAGATTTTTCATGGGTGCAACCCACATACACAACTCTGCTGCTCAACCGACAAATGCATTTTCTTTACAAATGTGGCACAATTTAAGGGAAAATAAACAGGCTTTCAAATGGTTTGAGATTTACTGACAATAAGCAAATCTACCAAACTCATACATCAGATGTGGTGTGATTTTGCAGGACTTACGGTATGTTATTAAACCTTTGATGGCTAGGTGTACAGTGCTCCTTAAATGGTTTTCATTGCTTAGATTTGTGTCAAAGTGCGTGCACTTGTGTAAGTAAGACAAATGAACTGAAATCAATAGCATCATCTTTAGCCTTTCTCTTGATAGAGCGCAGCAATACAAGGACTGACAGACATAATCGCCCTGTCAAGTCTTTTAAGGCTTCAAGTATCAGAAAATTATGTGTTAACATCTGGACTGATGAGCCCGTGTCTACTGCCATTTTTGTTTTACACACAATTCCTCTTTTTAAATAGCATTTTTGAAAATCAATTCTTTACACTGTAAATTTGAAATGTTTTTTTATTGAGAGTTATTTTTGTTCTGTAAATCCTTTTTTCTATTTGAAGTATTTATTAATGGGATAATAGTTAATTTAGAAGTATTTATATTTCTTATATATTCTTTCTTAAATATCTATAATTCCTCCTTTGGATGTTGATTAAATTACTGTCTAAATAAATAAAATAAACATCACAAAATGCTTTATTTGATCTCTGAGTCTTCTGGACCTCCATATTTTTGGCCAACACCCTGTTTCTTTTTTTGTTTTCTTCTTTTTTGAGTTTAAAATGATCTGAGATCTAAGCCATTATAGAGGGAACCCTATTCTAACCTTTGCAGAAAGGTAAAGCAGGCATTTATGGAATGAATTTTGGTGTGTGTCACTTTGACTCTTTATTTGCCAAAACTTTAACACAAGCTTTTAATAAAAGCAAAAATAATGCTTCTGTTTTGCCTAGGGTTAGAGTTATGGTGGGCACCAATGACAGCTCAGATCTCAGAGGCTCAACATGGGGCTCTTTGAGGATTGACTTGCATCTGGAACCAGCCTCTAATGGTTATTCGGCACACTGCAGTTTCTGGCTTTATATCTGACTGAATTTTTGAGGATCAGCAGTTACCTCTTTGTGCTGTTGCTACCATAAGTGTCACCATGGACTGTTTGGTTAGCAATAAGGCTGTTTATGTTAGCTGCGGTGACTTACAGTGGGGAAGAGACCATCACTAAGACAGTAAAAGAAATGGGCTTGTTACATGTCTTTGTTTGGAAACTGTGGTCTGCCTTGGCCAAAAACCACATCTGTATAATCAAACTCGTTCAGGTGTTTTTCTTTCTACATGCTTACATATTTAGACATAATTTAACATGGCTAATTTTCAGATGGATTTGGTTGCTAAGCGTCTTCAAAACCTTTGTAATAGGTTAAAATTGGATGTGCATGTTTGCATTGTTGGCAATTTAGAGTCAGAGTGGAAGAACATGTATACTTAAATACTATCTACGATGGGATCTTTTGAGATAATACACATGGACCTTTTTTCTCCCTATACACTGTACATGTGGACCTTTATTCTGTTTATTCCTTGCTGCAGTTTTGCAGATGCCTTGTTTATATTTCTTTTTTCACTCCCCCACAGGTTCTGAGTAACAGCAATCAGCTGTTTCTGAAGTCGGTAAGCCAGGCGGATGCTGGCCAGTATGTATGCAAGGCTATCGTCCCACGGATTGGAGTAGGAGAGACTGAGGTCACGCTCACAGTCAACGGTCAGCAAACATCAACACAGTTTAATGTGTCACTGCTTGTAAACGAAAATGTTGTACTTTCGAAAAGGTCAGCGTCTCTGTAATTGAAAGAAAAAAAAATTGCTATATGTCTAAAGTGGTGGGCACTTGTTTTTGACCATCCTACACCTCCTTTTGAACAGGTCCGTAAGGTCAACAGTTAAAAAAAGAAACGAGTGATAAGCTTGGGTTTAGCGGTTTTTAGTAGTTTCTTTTACATTTTTGTTAAATGCATCCACATGTTCTCTCCCTGCAGGCCCACCCATCATTTCCAGTGATCCAGTCCAGTATGCCGGGAGAGGAGAGAGAGGAGAGGTGAAATGCTACATAGCTAGTACACCTCCTCCAGATAAGATAGTAAGTGAAAGGAAATGTGACTCATTTGTGGCAAAAAAAACCCGAAGATAATTTTTTCTACATTTTAGTCCAGACCGAGAAAAACGCCAAACCAGGAGAAGCTTTGGTCACAGAGACAACAAGGTTGTGCCTTTTAGTCCGACAGCAGTATCTATTTTATGGTTACTGTACCTTCCTTTTCGTAAATGGTTCTTTTCCTGCATGGCGAATGCTTTTAGGCACCGACACTGTCCCCTTTTCTATTTGAGTGGTGACTCACCCTTAAACTCTCCTAGAATGTTCTTCCATCCCATCACATAAACAAACCAACACTAAGCCGGCCCGCTTTTAGCTCTGCGTCAGAAATCGTCCTGGATGCTTTCCCTGCTTGGTTGTATCAGAGAAGCGCAGCAGTAGTAGCTCCGCGGCTCCCCCGCCTCTGTGACTGATCCATCCTGACTTGCGTTGCACGCTTCTAATGCAAGTGGCGGTGGTTTGGGCAGAGAAAGATTTATAAAATATAAAAGACTGGGGAAGAACAGTTGTCCCAGTATACGCCACAGCCAAGAGAATCTCCTTCTCTCGAATAAGTGGGCAGATTATGGAAACATGTGGGCTTATGTATAATTAACTCACCTTAGCGCAGTACTTCAGTGCTGAATAATACAGCTGCTTTTAGTGGCTTTAAGGTTGGAGGGTGTGCAAGATTCTCACCAGCTCATTCATCTATTACTGTCATGTCATTCTACAATGTTAGTGTGACACATTATAGCCAGTTGGCATTTTTGAAAAGAAATATCTTAACAGCTACGATCACCCTGTTGTGTTGAGAAAAGCAAATATTTAAACAGCGGTAATTTCAATTTTTTTATTCATGTTTGAAAAACTGAAAATGTAGTGTGGCGATAGCACAAATCATTAAACTGCCAGTTACTTAGATCTTCTGCATTTATTAGCCATACTGTGAACACTTTTATGTAACCAGTTCTGTTTCAGGTACCCTTTAATGTGCTTGAATACAGCACATTAATATGTATTTGTGCACAAATGCATAACTGGAAGCATTTGACTTGACTGTGATTTGATAGCTGGGGTGGGAATCATAAAGTAAGTCATAATAATATCCTCATATGTTTCCCATGGTAACGACGGTATCACAGGACAACTCCTGCTATAATGGTTGCAAGAGTAGGACTCGTCACAGTATTTATGTAACTTTATTATGGAGTGAAATGAAGTAGTGACTCCTGCACGGCTACAAAAAAATCATGACATTAGTGCAAAACACAGTGTGATGTTTTTTTTCTATACTGAGCAGGTCTTACACAGCTTTCCTGACTACAATGAATCTGCTCTTGAAGCCTTTTAATTGAATCTGATTTGGTCTAACGGGGTTTGTGCGTGCGCGTCAGGTGTGGGCGTGGAAGGAAAACGTGTGGGAGAAGGAGAAGGGGACGCTGCTGGAGAGGTACACAGTGGAGCAGAGCAAACTGTCATCTGAGGGCGGTGGCGTCCTCTCCACCCTCACCATCAACAACGTGATGGAGTCCGACTTCCTGTCCACTTACAACTGCACGGCCTGGAACTCCTTCGGCCCGGGCACCATGATCATCACGCTGGAGGAGACCGGTGTGTTTCACATATATTTATAGAACATTTTTCAGTGTTCTGGAGAAAATCTCAATGAAATGACCATCTAGTGGGAAGGAGAAGTGAACACAATTATTCAGAAGTTTCACAAGGAAAGAAGACAATGATTAGAGTATGAGTTTAAAACAAAATATGCACATAAATCATAGTAAAAGCTGATTGTGTGTATGCATATAGCGACTAAAAGATGTTTCCTGCTTATATATTAAATTTTACATGTCTTGTTATGTAGCTTCATAAAATATTTGTTCCATTAAAGCCTTGCTGCTGCAGCGAAGAGCAGACATCTGTAACTCACTGTTCCTCTCTCTCACCCTCTCATTACAGAGGAGTTTCCAGTGGGGCTAATAGCTGGTGGGACCGTGGGCTCTACCATCTTCTTGTTCATATTCCTGCTGGTCCTCGTTCTCATTTTCTACCGGCAACGCAAAGGCAGTGAGTCGTACTCTCCATATGCTTTCACGTACATTATAAAGAAAATCTGCAAATCCATTGTTTCCCATGCCTTTTAAGGGAGCATCGCAGATTAAATGCTTCATTTAATGCCAAAAAACGGGCAGCAAACCAGAGAAAATCAAACACCTACGACTTCCTCTCCACCGTATGGATGCAGGTCCCCTCTGAACTTGTTCCCTTCAGCTCACGAAAACACACCGACTGACAAGCGTGTGTCAAGCTGCATTCAACCTCGCCGTGTTTTGCTTCCAGGTCGGCGCGGGGTCACGCTGGGTAAGCCCGACATCAAGGTAGAAACGATAAACAAGGAGACCCACAGCTTAGAGGAGGACTCCGGCAGCGTGTCCACAGCTTCGCGCATGGTCAAGGCCATGTACTCGGTGAGAAGCGGCAGGGTGTGTGCGTCTGTGTGTGTGTGTTTGGGTTGGATACTGTTTACACAGCCTGTAGTTGTAGAAAAAAACCCTCAGATTAACTCGGTAACCTCTTCCTGCACCACACTGTGGCTTTTGACTAAAGAAAAACACCATGTTTTTTCCCTTTTAATCTCCCCTTTTTAACACTTTCAATCCCATTTTCTCTTCTCCTGTCACACTCTGTCGCCTCCTTCCCTTTTCCTGTCTCCTCCTTGTTTTTGTTTTTTTGTTTTGTTTTGTTGTTTGACGGTTTAGTTTCTCCCCTCTGTGTCCTTCTCTCCTTCCAATCAGCCCTTTAAAGATGACATAGAGCTCAAGTCTGACCTCCGCAGTGACACCCTGGACACCCGCCAGGAGTATGACCTCAAGGTGAGATCACACAGATGCCAGAAACATTTGCGTATGTCAGTTCAGGAATGAGTGTTCTTCAAAACGTTGGAAAAAAGTATGATTTCTGAAGCCAGATTTTTCCTTTGGGCTAATCGTCTTTTCAGCAGAGATGTGTTCTGCCTCATTTGCTGGTGGTATGCTGGGAATAGTGTAAGTGCTGTACTCAGTATCTGTGAGAATGTTAGAGTAGGATATTTAAGATCAAATTTTTTCAGTGCAGCTGGCCTTAATTGCTGGAGCTCTTTTGGTCTTTTCTGCCTTTCCCTCTCAGTCCAACTGTGATGTAACTCTTCCCTCTGATTACATAGCGAGCTGGCTGCAGAGTCATTACAAGACAAAACACAGAAGAAGACAAAAACTCCATAAATTGGAAAGAAATGTTTAAAAGAACAAACCAGGTTCAAGCACACTCTGCCTATTTAGCTGGCATGAATCATTTACACATTTTGACACTGTGGGGTTGGGCTAAGGTGATGAATGAATTTTCACGCAAACAGCTGCCAAAATGTTCTTCTGAACTCCCCGCGCCCCCACCCTCCACCCACCATGAATATTTTGTGAGGGCAAACAAACCACCCCACTAGCTGAAGTGCTGCCTCGGATCACTTTGAAGAAACAGAGACATGAATCCGCCCCAGGAGGTTGTTAGATCACCCCGACAACTGCCTCAGCCAGACTGCTTTTTAAAAAAATTTTGTTCTTCCTGCTGCCTGAAGCAGCAAAACAGTGAAGCAAAGTTGGGTGGGAGAGAAGTCTGAAAGACAATGAAATTGCAGAAACATGTTAGATTGAGCTGAAGAGCAAATTGCGATGTAGTGAGCAAGGAAAGCATCGTTTCATTTTTAACGCAGGCATCCTGGGGTCAGCCCTGCGTGTTGTCCTGCTGCTCATGGACGCTTAAATTCAGCAAGAATCAGAATTTCTTCTTATTGTTAACTTGACTAATCTGGTCTCCTGGGATACAAAATACACAATAAGAATACCTGCCAAATAAAAGCCCAAATTCTGTATATACACTGGAAAGTTGATATCTCTGTGAGCTGCTAACAGCAGTTAAAAACATCCAGATATAGACGGTGGAGAGATAATAGCACTAAAGCTACTAAACCTTTAAAAAATGATTCTTATGTGTTGTCTTTTTTGGCAAATGAAACTTAAAATATAAGCACATGGAGGTGAGAGAGAGTCTGTAAACATAACTGTAGAATAATGTACAAATTATACAGTTATTTGCAGTTTTATCATCGGTTCATTTTTGACAAATCATTGATATTTCATTTTTAAATGGCCCAGTTATCGTCAGTTCTTTAGGACACCGTTAGTGTAATGTGCATTTTCTTGTTATTTTATATTTGAGTGAAATTCATAACAATAAAACAAACGGTGAAACTCGTGTGTTTCTGTTAGCAAATATTTGAACTGAAACTAATGAGATATACTCAGTGTACTCTTACATGCTATCCTCTTCCTTTCTATAATAATTTTGACCACTGGTTAAATATTGGTTACACATTTTTATGTGCATAATTTCCAGCTTTTCATTAAAATTATTACGCATGCAAATAAAAGTCTAAATGTAAAAACTGACAAGCAGGGTGACACGATGTCACGGTTCTCTCAGCTGTCGGGTTTGATAGGGCCGTGCTGCAGACGAATCATGCAGGGTGCTTTAGCCTTGAGTGTCATTTTTGAAGACTCCCAAGAAATCGATTTGCACTCATTTCTGCAAAGGACTCGAGCAGCTGAGTCACGATTAAGGAGCAAACTGGCCACACAGCACGATTTTAATGAATCTTCACCTTGATGTTAAACAGCTTAAAACTTGCGGTTAGCCCTGACCTCTGACCTTCCACGACTACAGAAAAGTCTCTGAGAGAACAGAAAGGAACATGATTTACTACAGAGACCTTTGAACTTTGCTAAATTGTTAAAAAATCATTAAAAATAAACTCTCTGAACTCTTTTTACTCATTCTTTCTTTTGTTTCCTGCTGTCTTGTTTCTCTCTTCAGGACCCCACCAATGGCTATTACAATGTGCGAGCCTCCACCCACGATGAAGTCCGTCCTGCCTCCCATTCCACCATGCACTACTCTGACTACCGCTCCCCCACGGGAACACCAGGGGGAGCTGCATCTATCAGCAGCAGCACCGGTGGCTCAGGTGCCACAGCCAGCGGAGGAGCCCCAGGGCCCCCTGGCCCCCTCACGTCACCCGGACGCCCACAAGCCTGCTACGACCCGCGACCGCCTTCCAGACTGTCCCACATCAGCTACGCCCAGTTCAACACCTTCACCCGCGGGGGCCAGAGCCAGCAGCCCCCGGCTAACCCTGCCCCTGCCACCAGTGAATTCCCTGGAGACTGCAGCCTCTTGGACTCCACTTCCCAGCTGGCCTACGACAACTATGGATACCCCTCGCACTACCAGACCTACCGAATGGGTTTTGCACCATCCAGCTTGGCTCCTCTGGAAGCCGGCCCGTCTTATGAGATGTACGGGGTAGGATCTGGGGTGGGCAGCCCTGGGGTTGGGGTTGGCCCAGGAGGCCCAGCTCCCTCGGGATCAGAGACTGGACTAGGAAAGTACGGCAGCTCCACTCGCTTCTCCTACACCTCACAACACTCTGACTACTCCCACAGCCGGCACACACAGCGGATGCAGACTCACGTGTGAGACAGAGATGCATACCCGCCTCACAGTCTTAGCTGCGCATGAGGAAGCATCTTATAAATAGAGTCACACCTGAAAACACTCAGTCACAAATTGACATGCACACATTATCACACACTAACATGAACACACCCTACTAAACACAAACACAACTACAGAAGACAAAAAAAACATGACACACACACACACAGGCACAAAGTCAGACAACCATGCCCGTGAGACGGGGGTAGGGGAAACAAGCAAGGAGCGAGCAAAAGAGAGGGTGGATAGGAAGGAGCTTAATGAGACAGGGAAGGGAAATTCCACAGTTTGGAATTCCCTCACTCCCGATGCGTTTGTAAATCTGAGCTCTGAAAGAGCGGACGGTGCAAGTCACAATCAAGATGGGTAATGAGAGCAAGAACCCGAGAGAGGACAAGAGATCGCTGATCTTTGGAGCCCATAGCCTTTGCTGTGAACTGACGTTGTAAAATGATGAGAGAGCGTCTTAAAAGCAAACTGAAAAACATAGTACAAACTGATCGGAAGAAACCTCAACCGGTGGAAGTCATTCCTGGCCGTCATTTTAACTTTCCTTTTTGCTGGTTGACTTATTCAGTGATCATAGAGCACATATACATAGTAGCCCAGCGCGCCCTTGTGTACAGTGGCACTTGGCCGTCATGCCTGTCAGGCAGGGTAGGGGACTGTTGGGCTGGGGAGGGGCGGGGGGGCTCGGGGGGGTTGTCGTCATTTTGCACTGCATCAACAGTATTCATGCTTAGACGTCTTAGACATCTATATCTGTGTTATGTCTTCTTTTTATTTGCACACAAGACTAGAGCTTTGTATTCTATTTTTTAACATTACAGAATTATTTTTGTCAGTGTAAAAACATGTAATGTGTACGTACGGACCAAAACTTTGAACGAGAGCGCACGTAGCTCGGGCCTGAGGGAAATCCACTGAGACAAGAGTGCCAACAGAAGAGCCTGAATTCAGGTTGTGTTTCACATCAGAAGGCTGTATCAGTGTATAAAAGAAACCTAGTGCCAAGTGTTCATGTTGTTCTTCACCTTAGACCATGTATATGCAGTAGAAGCTCCTACTATTGGCGGCTGTTGCTTTACAAACCAGGCTTGGGGGCCTTGAGTCATTCCCAGACAGTTTTTTGTAGGTTGGAGCCTTTATCTCCGAGCTCCGAACTACAAGCCTGGTGCAGACGGAGAGAGAAAACACAGATGTTGGGTTTAGAGTGGCCTTATAGAGGAACATGTCATACATTTCCATTTTTGAATCATTCCTCATCGTCCGTCTGCCAAAAATGGCCAGAGGAGAATGTGTAAGGAGAGGTTTAATGAAGGCTTGTCCACAATATTGACATGTAGTAGTGTATGACTGTGAGCGTGTGGGCGTGCGAGTGTGTGTGTGTGTGTGTGTGTGTGTGTGCGAGTGTGTGTGTGTGTGTGTGTGTGAGAGAGCGAGAGAGAGAAGGATCAAGGGGGAGTGCGTGGGCGTAGGCGCGCACATCGATTTGTACAGCGTGTTTGTATAGATGCGTGAATGACTGCGCGTGTACGGGAAGCATACTTTAAACACGCGGCGCCCCAATCGGAGCGCTCGCGTCACTATTGTATGCACTTGCGTGTGTGCATTTCTGTGTCTAAAAGTGTGTGGGTGTGTGTGTGTGTGTTTAAAGTATACGTCCATATCATTTCTCTCACAATCCTGTTACAGTACTTTTATACCTCTGGTAGGACTGTATCCTGTATTATTGTGTCTTTGAATTTAGAAAAATCCAATGTTTATCTTATTGTACTGTTCTTCGTAGCAGAGAAAACTGTTCAAAAGATGTACAACGAACGTTATCAAACTCTCATTTTTTAATTTCATTACCTTCAATATTTTTTAAAAATGGTATGTAATTATTTTTCCACAGTATTACATAAATAAAAGCACTGTTTTTTATAAAGTGTGGCATTTGTCATCTTTGAGTAGGTGGAGATTTTTTTTAACATGCACTGCTGGAGCTTCAATTCTTCATTGGAGAGTCCATTATAAGTCTGTAGTATGTTTATAGATGGCAGTACAAAGTGTTTTAGAAAAATAATAATAAACTTTTAATACTTTATCTAATTTTGGGGTCCTAATTTTGGCTGGTTTTGTAAAAACATTGAGTAAGTTCAATAGCCTGTGATTCTTTTTACCTTCCACTGCTGTTTTATATCCAATGTACCTGCTAGAGGTTACCAGCATGGGGGTAATCATTCAAATTCTTCCCATATTTATTAGGATCTAATTATAGTTAAGTTTAAATACAACCAAGACTGCACATGGATTATTGACTGGATGCACCATTGTATGATAATATAAGTGCAATATCCATCCAGGACAGAGAGACAGACAACCATTCAAGCTTGTATTCATGCCTGTGGTCAAATTAAGAATAACCAATTAACTATTAGTATAACTATTAGTAACTAAATGATGGATTGGGATTAAATAAGTTTATGCATCTTCCTGTTCCTTTATTAACATGTAAGTTATTTATTATTATTAATGTTTTGTTTTCCTTTTGATTTGCTTTTTTTGTTTGTCTTGTTTTTCTGTTTTTGTACTATTTTAACATGTTCAAAATAAAGATACAATACAATACAAATTAACCACCTGCATGTTTGTAGACAGTGAGAGCAAGCCAGAGTACCTGGGAGAACATGCCAAATCCACTTAAAAGACCTCAGTGAGAATTAGAAGTGAGAATTATTGATGTAAAAATGTAAGTTATGATATTAAATTGTTACTTTCATTTTATTATATATATATATATATATAATATTAATAATTCTTTATATTTTTAAATCTTCGTAGACATAAAAATAGAAAACAATGAATTGAACTACATTTACCGACAGGTGGCAGACACGACACCACGACTACAGAAGAGGAAACTCTCCTACGTCACTGGCCGGAGGTTGTCTAACAGCCAAGATGGCGGCCACAATGTTGAGGTCGCTTAGCAAACTCGGACGTCCTTCAACAAAATTGTTATTAGGCCATAATGTGCTGAGCCCTGGCTGTGCGCTGCTGCAGAACAGGTATGATAGCAAAAAGACAAACCGTGACTCCACGAGTTATCTTTGTCCTCATGACGGTCTTCGCTTAGCTCCTCACAGATGTGCATGCCGAGAGGCTCATGCTAGCAAAACGCTACATAATCCGGCTTTGCTGCTATAAAACATCGCAGGGCTCGCCCTGTGCAGTTTAGTAGTATGAAAATAAATGAAAAACATATTTATTGGCTGCTTGGCTATAACGAGTGCCCTCAGCAGCTTGTTTAGAGCATAGGTCCGCATCTCCCACTGTCGGGTTAACTGGAGATCTGCTGTCAGCGTGTGTCAGTGTTTACTACATCGGTGTTTCATGGTCAGTGAGGTCAAAATGGTTTTAACGCATAGACAGAAAATTAAAGGTTTTGGCACAAGGATGAAAATAAATAGATAATTTGGATGATTTTGGAGGTGTAGTACGCTATGTTTAACTCAGCTCAGGGCTTCAGAAGGTCTCTGAACCAAATTCAGGGGGATATAAACCTGTAACTAGCATTATGCAATGCTAGTTACTGACATATTTATGCCTCTGTATATTTGTAATATTCAGCATTAATACGTGCTATTTTATTACCGTGGCTGTATGTTACAGGACTCATGCAGTGCTGTCAAAAACATGTACATGCTTACTACTTCTATAGGAGTTAGGAGGGCACAGAGCAGCCAGATGGTGCTAATCAAATGCATTTGAATAACTGATCCGCAAATGTTACCAAACTAGCTGTTTGCTAGTTTTAGAGCACTCAGGTGTGTGTTAATACAACGCCACATTCTTTCCAGGGGTGGAAATCCCAACGAATGCAATCCACGGTCAGGCTGTGCAGTGCTCAGAGGAACTGGAAAATCCCAAGAGCTCCATCTTAGACTGTACAGGCCTGAGTTAGCATGTTAAGTGTTTAAATTCATGACAGTTCCCAGAGAAAAAGTTTGCAAAGTTGCTTCTGAAACCCCCCACAAGATTTAATTATCATTTAATAATAGTATGTAAGTTCACGCACAAATCAGTGATTTGCTGAATGACATCACTTACAGTTTTGGCATTGTCCCACATATTCTGGAGGATCTGTGGTTTTTTTCTCATTGCATTGTTGCTCTCATGCAAAGTCTTTGGAAGGCTGTACCTTTTCTGGCTTCCTTTTCGTACACAGTTGTTTCAGTGTCTTCAGGCTTCTTTCTTGCATTATTACCACTTTTTCCACTTTACCTGGAGCTCAGCGTATTTCCTTATGTAGACATGGGGCCTTGGCAGTATGCAGAGTGCACAAGCCTGCTGGTTCAGAGTGATTCTGATTTACTTACATACACACAATGGCAAGACCAAAATAGGCCGGTGCACACATTTCATAAACCTGGTGGTAGTTTTGAGTGTGTGTTTGTTTTTGCGTGGGATAAGAGTGTTTCCATACGTACTTATCTGCCTTCACACACATATGAAATTCATCAGGCTTTCCGCAAGGTTTAAGAGTGTGTTTATGGGAATTTTTGATCATTTTGTCACAAGTACATTTGTGAGGTCATGCACTGATGTTGAACGAGAAGGCTTGGGTTTCAGTCTCTCCTTTAGTTCATCCCAAAGATGTTCTATCGGGTTGAGGTCAGGATTCTATCCACGCCAGTCAAGTTCGTCCACACCAAACTCACTCATCCTTGTCTTTATGGACCTTACTTTGTGCATTGGTGCACAATCATGTTGGAACAGGAAGGGGAAATCCCCAAACTGTTCCTACAAAGTTTGGAGCAGGAAATTGTCCAAAATGTCTTGATATGTTGAAACATTAAGAATTTCTTTCACTGGAACTAAAGGGCCGAGCCCAACTCCTGAAAAACAACTCCACACCATAATCCAGTGCAGTCACACAAGTACCGTTCTCCGGTCAACCACCAAACCCAGACTCATCCTTCAGATTGCCAGACAGAAGTGTGATTGGTCACTCCAGAGAACACGTCTCCACTGCTCTAGTTTCCAGGGATGGAGAGTTTTATACCACTCAATGCAGCTGCTCGACGATAAAAACCGATTCCATGAAGGTCTTTACGCACTGTTCTTTAGCTAATCCGAAGCCCATTGAAGTATGGAGGTCTGTAGAGATTCGCTCTGCAGAAAGTTGGTGACATCTGCACACTCTTCAGCATCCGCTGACTCTGAATGGATGAGTGAAAACTTAAAATGAGTAAATGAGGGATAGCTGTTCCAGTCGCAGAAGTAAATCTACAAAGTTTCAAAGTCCAAACCTCAACCTCATTGAAACACTGTCGGGAGATCTTAGGAGAGCCTGCAGACCTCAATGATCTGAAGCCGCATTGTAAAAAAAAAAAAACTTGGCCAAAATTCCTCCACAATGACACGAGAGACTGATAAAGTGATGCACAAAACAATTACTCGACCTAAGTTCTGCAAAAGGTGGCCCTCCAAACTACTGAATCATTGACATATTTTGTTTTTCACGAAGAAAACTTTCCATCTCTGCATGTTTCCTTGATGAGCTACTTCTAACGATCAGTCCTCAGGTTGGCAGGCTCAGTTCCAAGTAACATCTGATAATGAGGTTAAGGCTTTAAGCAGCGCGTAGGTAGCCTGAGGCACCACCTTTTTGTACTGCAGGATCGTGTTAGCACTGATAAAGGTCGCCACCCAGCCTCATACCTACATCGCCTTAAAAATAACCTTGCTGTGTTTCACAGGCAGAAACAATGGCAGCCAGATGTGGAGTGGACGGAGCAGTTCGCTGGTGCAGTCATGTACCCCACTGCTGTTAATGAGAAGTGGACACCGCCCCCGTGGAATGGTAAAGACTGCTGTTCACCAACATCTACTCGTTTCAAATATTACTTTTTTCTTTTAATTGTAACTGAAAGGGAAAATAATGAGCTGCCAAGACTGCGGGAGAGTTGAACACAGTCCAAGTCTAAATGTATCATGTCAGCCTTTGGCAGAGACAGAACGGTAAAACGTTTGACTTATTTCCATTTTTGTCCTCTGTGTTTTCTGTCTGCCAGCCTTCATTAAGATGGGAGGCAGGTATTCAGTGTCTGACTTACGCGTTTCTATTTCCACAGTGCACTTGATTTAAGATGTGCTCATAGTTTGGGCAGCTTGTTCCGCATTATGGTTATTTGTTTGATGAAAACAAACGTGCTGGTCTGTCAGACTGGTCGAACTTTAGTTTGCTGTTTTGTGCTCTTTGTTTTTCAGACAAAGATCCTCCTGCAGAGAAGGAGGTGTCCAACCTGACGATTAACTTCGGCCCTCAGCATCCTGCAGCTCACGGTGTGCTGCGTCTTGTGTTGGAGCTCAGCGGGGA
The DNA here is from genome assembly GCF_041146795.1 of Maylandia zebra. Lineage (NCBI taxonomy): Eukaryota > Metazoa > Chordata > Actinopteri > Cichliformes > Cichlidae > Maylandia > Maylandia zebra. Next base: position 47,288,467 of record NC_135169.1, read on the forward strand.
GTCTGTCAAGAAATGTGACCCACACATTGGCCTGCTGCATCGTGGCACAGAAAAGCTAATCGAGTATAAGACATACCTGCAGGTACTGAACAATGGGATGACTTAAGTGGTCTTTGTACTCGCCAACTTCCAGCCATTACATACCTGTTAAATTATTTTGTATGCATGTAAGTGTAGGGGCAGTTTGTATTATTTTTGTAACCATCCTCATTTAAATAAAACACGTTCTGCTGCAGGCTCTGCCCTACTTTGACCGCCTGGACTATGTTTCCATGATGTGTAATGAGCAAGCCTACTCTCTGGCTGTGGAGAAGCTGCTCAACATCCAGGCCCCACCCCGTGCACAGTGGATCAGAGGTACTGAGCATGAGTGGTCAAATATGAAAACTCCTGAAGAAAAAATATTTAAAAAAACATTATTCTGGAAGTCTTATTTAACCACTATTAATGCCAAATTTGCATTTTATAAATTATTACAATTTGTAATAATTTATAAATTATTATATTATTATATTATTATTATATTATTATAATTTTTTTATTTAATTACAATGTAGTTTGCACTTATGTACTCATATCTACATATCTTTAGTTTGTGTATTTAGCTGAAGGAAACTGTGTTTTTTTTTTTCTTTCTATTTTCTGACAGACTATTAAGTCTGTCAGAAAATAGAAAAAAATAAAAATGCTATAAATGAAATAAATATAAATATAGCTAGGGGCAGGGATAGTGGGTAAATTCAAATTCAAATTTTTATTTGTCACGTACACAGTCATACACAGTACGATATGCAGTGAAATGCTTAGACAACTGCTCGTGACCTAAAGTGGTCGCCCCATGATTGGAAGGTTGGGGGTTTGAATCTACTAAACGGCTACCCCGAGGTACCCATTCACTGAGTGAATGGGTTAAATGCAGATGAGTAATTTCCCTATGGGGATTAATAAAGTATGCATTACATTATTGTTATGACTGTAAGATGAATCAAATTTAATGTTGTGCACTTTCATGGTACTTGCGCAGCATTGTTTTCTCTGGAAGTGTAAGACCTTCACTGGGCAAAAAAAAACCCTTTTAAAGCTTGATTTCATGAGCATTTAACAAACGTTTACATTTTTTTGAGTTTCCAACAGCAGTTTTCTTTGTCTGGTATGTTTGTTTTTGACCCTTTGCTTTAAGATGCAGTTAAAAATGACACACTAGGGGGCGCTAACTAAACATAAGCGCTGCTACTGTCTTCTATTGGTCCATTACAAAGTTCACAGCATAGGCTGCACGGAGATGTACGCTCAGTGTGTTTCTGTGTCACAGACACGTGCCTCTCACCTTTAGCCTTGTACGGAACAAATGAGGTTTCTGGTAGAGATCAGGCAGCCACAATTGCACAACGTACATGAACTTGAAGATCTGAAAAGACTACATTTTCCAATGTGGAGAATTGGAAAATGTAGTTGTGGTTGCTTGGATTCTTCCTCAACAGGAAACAGTGAGAACCAAGGATCAGAGTCGTAGTTTTGTTTCAAAGAGGATCACTTTAAAGTCGTGTCTGGCAACAAAAAGCGTCAACTACTGTGTTGACTGTTGTGTTGTGTACCTGCCTTTAATGTTTAGGCTCTATTTGTGAAGAGTTAACTTGACATACGAGCTATCTAGAGCTAACATGCCCTCTGTTCTTGCACTCAGTTAGTGTTCCTGGGGCTTTTTTATCTGATTGAATTGATTGTTTGACCAAGTAATCACCAATCTAATTTCAAGAAGCATTGAAGTGTTTAAGTAGATTTTTTTATTTTATTTTATTTTACGTGGACACTAACAAAACATGTTGAACTGAAAGTAAAGTAAAACTTCACCAGTGAGCAGCTGGAACCTGTTTCCAGTTTGTTGAGCTCTGTTCTGTGTCGTTTGTAGTGCTGTATGGAGAGTTGACTCGCATCCTGAACCACATCATGGCCATCACCACACATGCTCTCGACATTGGCGCCATGACTCCCTTCTTTTGGATGTTCGAGGAGCGAGAGAAGGTAACGGAACAACAATCACAAGGTGTACTGTGGTTCTAATCTGGGGATTGTTCTAGTTTTTTTTTGTTGAGTCAAGCCCGCTCCCAAAATCGCTGTATCTTTGATTCATAAACAGTAGCTATGTTCTCATCAGTTAGTGGCACAGTGACCTTCAGCTCTTCAGGTGTTTACTCAACAATATCCTGTGTGTGAGTCAGGATGTGGGCCACGTCTGACTTCACATTTTCACTGAGTCACTGAAAGTGTCCCAAAAATGACAGGACTGTAAAATGAGTCAACCGCTTGAGTCTGAATCTTCTGCTGGCGATACAATGTGATGATCTGAAGAGAATCCTGGTTTACGGCATCCAGCGTAGCATGAAATGAGGAGTTTGTGGCTCCACGGTGATGTTACTTAATTCCGGGTTGCTTTGATAGTGAGATTCGGGTTGTCTGTGTTTTTAGGTCAGAGTGTTACTTATCTTCTTTTTGACAATACCCCACAGATTCACTAAGGGGTTCAGCCAAGTCAAGCAAACACAGTAGTAAGTGGTCATCAAAGGATTTGGTGTTAGTGAAATGAAAACTGCATCATCATAAATCCTGACAACAGGTGGAATACGCAGTCCTCCAAAATCTACGGCTACACTGTTGCATAAAGTACTAATATGCTGATAAAACAATGGTACCCCGAATAATCAAAGTCTAGAAACTTCACACTGAACTTCAAACGTCTTGCATTCAGTGTCTGTTGACTAGACACTTGATTGCAGTGGCACCAGCCTCAGTCTACTCATTGAGAGTCTCAGTTGTTTGATTGTAACAGCATTCATCAGTGAAATGATAACCTATCACCGTGATCGACTGGTACATACGATTGTAGCTTTTCTTTTAAAATAGGCCGTCTAATCCAGCGTATGAGTTTTGCCACTAATCCTGAGACTGTGACACTACTGTACATGGAAATGTGTGGGGTTTTTTTCTTTTTCTTTCCTCTTTAAATCTTTAATTCTTGTCTCCTCTCAGATGTTTGAGTTTTATGAACGAGTGTCTGGAGCAAGGATGCACGCTGCATACGTCAGGCCTGGTGGCGTACATCAGGTAGGAGAAGAATTCATTACATTTTTATAACTAGAAAGTTCAACACTTCTCTAAACATGCTTTTTAAAATCTATCTATAGATACATATACAGTGGGGCAAAAAAGTATTTAGTCAGCCACCGATTGTGCAAGTTCCCCCACCTAAAATGATGACAGAGGTCAGTAATTTGCACCAGAGGTACACTTCAACTGTGAGAGACAGAATGTGAAAAAAAAATCCATGAATCCACATGGTAGGATTTGTAAAGAATTTATTCGTAAATCAGGGTGGAAAATAAGTATTTGGTCAATAACAAAAATACAACTCAATACTTTGTAACATAACCTTTGTTGGCAATAACAGAGGTCAAACGTTTACTATAGGTCTTTACCAGGTTTGCACACACAGTAGCTGGTATTTTGGCCCATTCCTCCATGCAGATCTTCTCGAGAGCAGTGATGTTTTGGGGCTGTCGCCGAGCAACACGGACTTTCAACTCCCGCCACAGATTTTCTATGGGGTTGAGGTCTGGAGACTGGCTAGGCCACTCCAGGACTTTCAAATGCTTCTTACGGAGCCACTCCTTTGTTGCCCGGGCGGTGTGTTGTGGATCATTGTCATGTTGGAAGACCCAGCCTCGTTTCATCTTCAAAGTTCTCACTGATGGAAGGAGGTTTTGGCTCAAAATCTCACGATACATGGCCCCATTCATTCTGTCCTTAACACGGATCAGTCGTCCTGTCCCCTTGGCAGAAAAACAGCCCCATAGCATGATGTTTCCACCCCCATGCTTCACAGTAGGTATGGTGTTCTTGGGATGCAACTCAGTATTCCTCGTCCTCCAAACACGACGAGTTGAGTTTATACCAAAAAGTTCTACTTTGGTTTCATCTGACCACATGACATTCTCCCAATCCTCTGCTGTATCATCCATGTGCTCTCTGGCAAACTTCAGACGGGCCTGGACATGCACTGGCTTCAGCAGCGGAACACGTCTGGCACTGCGGGATTTGATTCCCTGCCGTTGTAGTGTGTTACTGATGGTGACCTTTGTTACTTTGGTCCCAGCTCTCTGCAGGTCATTCACCAGGTCCCCCCGTGTGGTTCTGGGATCTTTGCTCACCGTTCTCATGATCATTTTGACCTCACGGGATGAGATCTTGCGTGGAGCCCCAGATCGAGGGAGATTATCAGTGGTCTTGTATGTCTTCCATTTTCTGATGATTGCTCCCACAGTTGGTTTTTTCACACCAAGCTGCTTGCCTATTGTAGATTCACTCTTCCCAGTCTGGTGCAGGTCTACAATACTTTTCCTGGTGTCCTTCGAAAGCTCTTTGGTCTTGGCCATGGCGGAGTTTGGAGTCTGACTGTTTGATGCTGTGGACAGGTGTCTTTTATACAGATGATGAGTTCAAACAGGTGCCATTCATACAGGTAATGAGTGGGGGACAGAAAAGCTTCTTACAGAAGACGTTACAGGTCTGTGAGAGCCAGAGGTTTTCCTTGTTTGAGGTGACCAAATACTTATTTTCCACCCTGATTTACGAATAAATTCTTTACAAATCCTACCATGTGGATTCATGGATTTTTTTTTTCACATTCTGTCTCTCACAGTTGAAGTGTACCTCTGGTGCAAATTACTGACCTCTGTCATCATTTTAAGTGGGGGAACTTGCACAATCGGTGGCTGACTAAATACTTTTTTGCCCCACTGTAGATTATATAGATAGATAGATGAGAGATGCAATCTAAAGATCAGTATAATATTGTTGCATTTGAATATGTTTCAGGATTTGCCTCTTGGCCTGATGGATGACATCTATGAGTGGTGTAAGAATTTCTCCATTCGGATTGATGAAGTTGAAGAGGTGAATGACTCCATGTTCTCCTCAGTTCTCCACAAGCTCTCAGTGAGCTCAAGCACGATGGGCGTGTGGAGCTTGTGGATGCAATAAATTTAAAGTGACATTCATGTTGGATTTCCTTCATGCAGATGCTGACCAACAATCGTATCTGGAAGAATCGCACTGTGGACATCGGAGTGGTTTCTGCTGAGGAGGCCCTCAACTACGGTTTCAGGTAACCCATAAATGAAAGTTCACTGACATATTAGAAAATTAAGTTACACTGATGACAATGATGGCTTCACTTGCACAGTAGTGAGCTGTTATAAATGCATTCTAAATGAATAAACAAACCCTCCTAAAGGGAAGTGACACTGCTGTGTCAGAGGCAACGCGTGTTTTCAGTCTTAATAATGGTGCAATCTGCCACAAACTTATGAAATCAGTTTGTATAATTCATTTAAATAATCTCCTTCTGGAAGCTGCTAGAAATACATGTGTTTGTAAACCTTGAAATGCATCACTCTGCTTTTCCCACCACCAGTGGAGTCATGTTACGAGGGTCTGGAATCAAGTGGGACCTGAGGAAGTCTCAGCCCTATGACAAGTACGATGAAGTGGAATTTGACGTTCCGATTGGAAGCAATGGAGACTGCTATGACAGGTAAGACTCCTCCAGACAAACAGCCCGAGTCTTCTCTATAGCAGCCCGGGTATGAGCACACCAGAAGAATATTTGGTCTCTTTATTATATATATTCTTCTACTGTCTCTTATTATTGAGCAGTTTAGTCTTTTTGAAATGAAATACTTGTGATTTATGTGAGTTTATCTGTTGTTTTTTTACAAAAGGCTGCCTATAGAACCAGGTCTTACCACTCGGCAGCTGCCATGGCGCATATCTCTGTTTCTGATCAAAGCAACACAATGTAAATTTAGCAGTAAATATGTCACCCAGTTTAAAACTCAGACGTTCAGCCTAGCAACAGAAAGCTTCACAGAGACATTATTGGCCAACTGTGTTTAAAAGGAATCCTGGTTTACGTGCCTACACGGTGAGAGCTTGATGCTCCTGGCTTTCATGAATGCAGCATAAATAATCAGAATGAGCCGTCACTCACAGACGGCAGAAGTTGGCGACCTCGTTTGTCCACAGAGTTTGACCTATTTTCTGATCACCCTCTTGGAGTGACTAAACATGTGGCTGCGTACAAAGCACATTGTGGTTCACCAGTCTCACTGGCATGAGTGGAACACATCCACTTCTGTTTTAATCAGTCAAAATGGCCCTGGGAACGATTTTTTTCTCCTTCAGGTCGATTTCCTGTACTATACTATGCCGTAGTACTGTAGTTGTGTAATGCACTCTGAGCATGATGATGCCAGACTGAGCTGCTAACGTCTGCCTTCCACCTTCTCTGCAGAGTGTTTGAGGTGTATATCGTGTAGTGGCGTAGAGCAACATCAGTCCTGTGGTTTACTGCTACTTGTGTGTGTATGTGTGCGGCTCAGGTATCTGTGCAGAGTGGAGGAGATGAGGCAGTCCCTGAGGATCATGCACCAGGCGATGAACAAGATGCCAGAGGGCGAGATAAAGGTGGATGATGCCAAAGTGGCTCCGCCTAAGAGGTCTGAGATGAAGGTGTGTTGAGTAGAGAGGTTTCCTCTTTTGCTGTGCAGCCTGCAGGCTATTTACGTTCTTCTCTGTATTTCATCACTCGTGTGTTATTTCAATTTCTTGTTAATTTGTGTTCACTCGTCCTTTTTCAGAGTTAGGACAGTTTTATTGTAAAACTCAATTAAATTTGGCTGCACTTAAGGCTGGAAACCACCTGTACTTCCCCTCACTGTTGTAATGTTAACATTCCCTCAATATACACTGATGCTCTTTTCTTTTTATGCTTTTTTCCCCCCACAAACTTTGTGTTATTTTGCTAGATGTCCATGGAGTCTCTGATTCACCACTTTAAACTGTACACAGAGGGCTACCAGGTCCCCCCAGGGGCCACATACACAGCTGTAGAGGCACCTAAGGTGAGAGCACTCAGTGTAGAGTATAAGGACAAATTGTGCAGTCATCAAAGTGTACGACTAAGGCTTTTTGAGTCTTAATTAGATGGGACTTTGTTGTGGTGTAATATGCTTATTGGAGTGTGTGTGTGTGTGTGTGTGTGTGTCTGTGTGTGCGTGTGTGTGGCTTGCAGGGAGAGTTTGGTGTATATATGGTTTCAGACGGCTCCAGCAGACCCTATCGCTGCAAGATCAAAGCCCCTGGATTCGCTCACTTGGTGCGTACTTAAAAATTTCACACGACACTGTGAAATATTAAATACTCCCACCATCAATTATTCAGCTCATTTAACGGCTTGTCCTCTAGGCTACTTTGACTTCATTAACTATATTTTATTAAGCGTTACGGAGCAGTTTTTTTTTTTTTTTTTTTGTCCAAAGCTCTCCTCGGCTTCCTTCCTGTTCGTCTTAGCTCATGGTTAAACGAGCTAATGCAGTTGAACGTCGTCATTAGAATTTGGGTTTACAAGGCTAAAAATGTGTTTGAAGTTGCATAAACAAACTAATTGAGTCGTTACTGTGATAACTCGAGGCTATAATCTCATGAATTAAGACAACTTTTGTGCTCTCGTGCATACTGGAAGCTTCACTTGCTCTAAATGTTACTTCATGTTTGCTTCTTTCTAGGCCGGTCTGGATAAAATGGCCAAAGGACACATGTTGGCAGATGTGGTGGCCATCATTGGTGAGAATGTCACAATAACTTAAATACTTGCAGACATGCAGAAGCGAGCGTGCAAACGGAGCTGCTTCACATCGAGTGTTATCTTCTTGCAGGTACGCAGGACATAGTGTTTGGAGAGGTGGACCGTTAAAGCGATACTCTTAATGTGTCGCTTCCCCAGCGAGGACTCTCTCTCTCTGTCACACCACTATCTTGTCAGACGGGCTTTCTTCCTGTTCTCTTTTCACTGTAGTGAGCTTTTTGACAGGCGGCTTCGTTTATCACCATTCATGTACAATGCCCAAATCAACCTAATAAATATTTTATGTCTGAACAGTAAACGCATCTGTTTTCTTTGTCCCACTGCGATAAGTTGACATCTTAAGGCTTCGTAAAGTCTAAAACACCCTCTTTTTTTTTTTCTTTTTTTCTTTCCACGCTCTTGTGCCGCCTGAAAACAAATAAAGTATTAAAGATGACAGCAGACACCGACGCCTGAGTGAAGTCTTTCCTCTTGGTTGGTGTTAACAGGGGGAGTGGTCTGATGAGATCTGAGACAAATGGACTTAGAGCTCAGACCACAACTTCCCCTCTGAGCTGTAAAGCTGGGTATGCAGTAGTCGAAGTCTTTAGCGGAAAAAAAAAAACGCACCAAGCAGTCGTGTTTGCTCGCTGTTCAAGGAGCTGATTATCCGTGTCGAGCCTGTGTTATCATGGCTGGGTGGTGCAGGAACCAAATGCTGGTGGCCATTCCTCTGTGGATGTGTTTTGGGAAAGCCGGTGAGTTGACACAAATACTGGAACACTTTGTTTTTATGTCACCAGATTTAATGTCCAGAGATCTCGCGCTTGGTTTCAGTTTCCGAGAAAAATGAACAGTTTTTGGGTGAACGGAGGTGTAAAGTTAATCAGGATGAACATGATGTGTTTTCATTATGTGGTTGACTAGATTCAACACTGCTGTTCAATTAAACAGCATTTCTTTAACTACACTATCCTGTTTACCGAAAGTTAGAGAACACTGAGGTTTTCTGACATTTGGCCTTATTCCGCTCAGTGTAGGCAGCAGATGTATTTACCACATTTTAGTTCCTGTGAGAAGAGAAACTGACCCTGCTGAGTTTGTTGCTTGTGGCAAGGGGTGTGGATGCTGGTCTTATATGGCCAGTAGCAGCTTCTGCATTTGTTCAGCCACTTCTGCGTATGTAACAAATTCAGCTCCCTCCAAATATGGGAAACTTGTCTCTGACGGCGTATGTGCAAAAATCTTCTTCTTTTTTTTTGTTAAGTAAAAGATAAAATAAAATCACACTGTTGTTCCGTTTTTAATCAAATACAACCAACAGTTAATGGGATCAAATAAACACATTTTTACAGGCTAAGCTGAAACACGTACAGGTTGTCGGCCCCTAAATCGGCCATTAATTTTGCAGACGGAAACGCGTCTGGTGAAGTTGCTGTGAGATCATTCTGGGATATTTTTTTGACTTTTTAATGGTTGTCAAATGTCGATGTTTGTCTTTATGCAAATGTGGATTATGATTATTTTTTTTTAAAGAAAAAAGATGTTTTATTTATTTAAAGAACATAAGTGAGAAGGTAGCAGGGAACAGTTTCGTACTTTTATCCCTAAACATTTGCAGTTTGCATTTTTTTGTCTCAAAAAACTGAACAGATTAACCGTGTAAGAGACATTTGCACCTTAAATAAGGTGCAAATGTCTGGTTCCATCTGAGCGGCCTACAGCTAGTCTACAACTAGTATAAAATTCTTAAAAAATCTCTTCATGTTTCCTGAGTACCCCGCAGTTCTAATGCAAAAGGAAAAAAAGTAAAAGGGTCTCAGTGATTTTTATTTTTTATTTTGAATTGCTGTGCTCACTGCTGATGCCCCAGAAGTCAGGAAAGAAAAAACTGTCACTACATCACTATCAAACCAATAGCCGTCAGGCGACTTACATTTCTTAAGAACCCAACACTGCTTATGAAAAACCAAAGATGCCAAGAAAAAGTAAAGATAAACCGCAACATTTTAAGATCACATGCAAAAGTAATGGATACACCTGAGAGCAAGCATGTCTGTTACACGTGTGGCAGAAATTTAGTGGCGGTCCAACTTTACATCACACTGTTTGGAAGCGAGTCTCTGTGTGCACAGCCGTCATGTGATCAGAGATTTTAGAGAAGTGAATTTATGAGAAGAGCGAAACAAATTGTGAAGGAAGGAACAGACCAAAATGACGTTAGCTGTCTGGGGAAATTCACAATGAAGACATCATCCTTTCATCCAACTGCAAATAACTGTGTACACATCAAAGTTTTAAAGGCCATAATATACTTTCAGTGTATACTTTCAGCCTTAATAAGAAAAGCCATTATTAAAAGTTAATTATAAACCATTCAGACTTTTTGATGAATTCTTCCTATGATCTCATCTTTTCCATCTGAATTTAGCAAATTTGAAGAAATCCAACTCTCTGTGCTTTGACTGGCCAATAGCTGTTTTTGGAGTCATAAGACAAAACTTCTCTTTTCATGTACCCAATCTAAAGTTACACGGGATCTTTGTAATCACGTAAGTTTTAGTTCCTTGAAAAACAAAGTAGCTGTCAAAAAAAAAAGAGAGACTAGTACAAAAACTGAATTATTTGGGCAATAATTACTTATAATTCTAAAAAATACTTATTTAAAAAAAGGTCAGTTTCTTGAATTTCTTATATCCAGAACAGTTTTAGATTTATCAACACTTTTATGGATTATAAATGACTGAATATGACACGATCGCGCAATATTGAAATTACACACAACCTTCAAAGTACTGTAATGTAAGATCAATGCTTTTTAAGGCCGTTTGTTGCATCTTCTATAGTCAGTCAGATGTTTGTGATGTCAAAACATGACCCAGTTCTTTTGTTTGTTTGTCGACACTTTGCTTGTAATTTCTGCAAGATAAAAGAGGTTTTTATATGATCATAGAGTTAAAACTATCTGTTGAGTACTGTTCAGTGCTTCCATTATGTGGTAAACATGCAGCGAGAAGAGCCTGTTGAATTTTGTAGCGTAGGTTCTTATTCACTTTAAACTTTAGGCCTGAACATATTTGAAGTTTTCCTCCCATGCTGTTTGTTAGTCACACTTCTTTTAGTAGACGATCAACTGAGAGCACAGATAACAGCATTAAGGATTTTTGTTGTATCTTCTATAGTCAGTCAGACAGATGTTGGTCATTGAAAGATACGACCCAGTCCTTCTAGTTATTTGTAGACAGTTTGCTTGTAATTTTTGCAATATGAAAGGTTTTTGAATGATTATAGTGTTAAAACTATCTGTTGAGTACTGTGTAGCGCATATTTGAAGTTTTCCTCCCATGCTGTTTGTTAATCACAGTAGTCGATCAACTGAGAGCACAGATAAGACACAGCATTAAAAAAAGGCAACATACCCCATATCTTATGCTATTTGAATGTATTTATGGATACATTTAAACATGTTACATGTTGCAGACTGACCGACAGACAGCGTTCTGCAGTTGCACAGAACTTGCTGCCATCGCTGTTTCTCAGTCTAAAGTGGTGGCAGCGCCATTACCCAACAAAACCGTGTTATCGCTGATATAAGTGATATATCAATGATATATAATCATTTTAAATGAATATATGATCTAATCTAATCTGCTAATGATATTCCCTTGTGTTTTCTCAGCGGCTCTTGCTGAGCCCCAGATCTGTTATATCCTGGATGGCATCCTGTTTCTGTACGGGATCATCCTGACAGCTCTCTACTGCAAAGTCAAGGTTTGCATATGATATCAATGTATATATCTTTGCAGAAGCCTACATCAACACTAATATAAGGTTTTCATAAAAGTTGTATCCAAGAAAGTTGAAATGTATCTACAGTAGGCTATCATCAGCAAAGTAAGCACACAAACTCTTAAGATGGTTATAAAAATATTCTCTTGACTGTGGTACTTCTACATGCTGACAGTGATGATTTTAGATTTAAACTATTTTTGCAGCACAAGTACTTGGTCATTATCTTACTGCACTGCACTTCCTTTATTTGTGACAAACGAAAGAAGATATATCTAAAGCGTGTGTAATGTTGCTAACTCTAAAGTGACAACAGGAAATGCACGTATAGCTTACCATACCTTTAGGGTTATACTCAAACGTTACTGTAGTTTTTCTTTAATGATCCCTAACTTTGCCTTCTACAGATCTCCAATGCTAAAGAGGCCGCTGGGAAAGGAAAGCCGAAGGGGGTGAGAATGGATGCAGACACACAAGTGCATACCTTACTGACACAGGCACAAAGAAGCAACACACTGTCTAAACTGCAGACAGCAGCGACACATACACACCACAGCACAAAAGTAGCGTTTCGGTAAACAACCAGAAGGCAGAACTTCACCAGAGACAAAGATGAGCTCATTGGCCAGGTCAAACCTCAGTGGACAAACCCTGAGGTCTGAAAATGGAGCAGAAACTGAAGGATGAAGCTGCCACACCATAGCCGCATACACCCACGTCTACTTAGTTCATGACATATTTAATCCAAATCTCTATTAAGGACTTACTACTCAGCTTACTTTCGAGCTCGTGTAGACATCTGTCGCTCTGGGAAGGTTTAGAAAATGAACAGGGTGTCACTTAGAGCCAAAGAATCTGGTTTTAGCTATGTGGACATTTAACATTTACATGAAGCCAAGACAGTTTTATAAATATCCGTAGTTCTAAATTTAATCCACAAGCAGCAGCTTCAGTGACAGTTTTTTTTCTTTCTGTCAAAAATCTGACTTGCACAGGATACAGAGATAGATAGTGTTCTTTTTCTCATGCAAAACTGGTGCGCTGCTTCACCCCCTTTTTAAGTCTATTAATTTCCTATTGCTAGCCACAAACTCTGCACCGCCTAAGCCACTCATGTGTTGCTTACTGGCTTCTATTTTTTTTCTCAGATCTGTAACTAGTTACTAAGAACCAAAAAAACCCGTCATTACAATGTCCGATTTCTTTAATTTCTACTGTATCTGACATTTTTCTCTCCTCTTTCCTTGTCAGAATGTTGAAGAGGGCATATATACGGTGAGTTGTTGTGCTATCAACATGTCAAAGAGAAGAAAACCAGCAGATAGTCGAATGCTGGATTATTATTATAATTATATTTAATGAATTATGGACTGAAATTCTCCTCATCCTCCCCCTCAGGGTCTCACTCCTCATGCAACGGACACATATGAAACAATCGGCATGAAGAAGTGATATGACGAATGACTTCTTTCTCTCTTTGTAATTAAATGTTGCACATCATACTCAGCTTAGGTCTTCAAGAATGTATGAGATTTTGTACATCACGGGTTATTTCCCTTTTGCTTTTAGAGATTCTAGAGGAAGTTTGGAAGGAGTCACAAACAGGGAAGTTGAGGCCAGAAAGGGGAGATTGCGAGAAATGCTTTTTCCTTGTTGCATGACATACTTTGATTGCTTGTATATTTAACATTAACACAAACTCAGTTTGACAGCGGTAAAGCTTCAGAGATATTTTATATCCAGTATATATCCAGTATATTTTATACCCAGTAACTGAAAAAAGAGTGATTTTTGCTTGATATTTATATATATATAAATATAAACTCTTTTTTTTATATAGACAAGCTGTACTGTCCATCTCACTTCCTCCTTTTCTTCTTTTTTTTTGCTGCCCGTTTGTGTGAACATGAGAAATTGTGTGTTTTAGTTTTAGCCTCCCAAGTTCTGCTATTCAAAAAACAAGAAAACAACAAGAAAACAGAACAGAAGAAGACATGACTGTTTTAAAAAATGCTGCAGTTTAAGATGTTCAATTGTTGTTGAGGAGTACAGAAAAACATAATCGTGCTTCTCTTTAATGAGCAGTGTTTCCTGTACACCACAGGATGGCAGCGATGCTGTCTTTGGTCCTCACCTGTGTGCTATCGAAAAAAATCATGCATGTTATTTTGTAAGTAAACTTCTGCCTTAAAACTGTCACATGTACATACACACCAAACCTATTAAAAGTTTTATGTTAACATTAAATGTTGTGTCTCCAAGAAGCCTCCAACCTTGTGATTTAAAACCCCAAAATAATAAAACAAAACATTACTATACTATACTAATAATGATTAGTAACTGGCAGTAGTTTTACTGCTGGCGTCCTGTTGGTTTAGCTGGTTACAGCTGCTCAGATTTATTTTGTAACAAGCTGTGAATATGCCAGTTACATGTATGCAAATTAACAAGATTACAAATACCATTATGTGCAGGGTGGTGTTTTATTGTGTGTGTTTGGGTGTTTTTCTTTTTAAATTGAGGAAGTCTTCACAGGAATTTTTTGCATAGTACTGATGTTTGTGACGATCCCTTTAAATTAAAGGATTAATTTGCTTTCTTTATGAGGGAGGAGGCACTAGTTTAGTATCAGGGTGAGTATTAAAGCGAAACATTCATTCTTTTAAACAGCGTCTTTGTGCCTGCTTTTCACCTGCCTCTCCTCTGAGCAGAGCAAGTAAAGACGAGAAAATAACTGTCATGTTGCCTCAACCAAACCGGAAAGGTGACTTTTTTTCCCCGCAGCTGTGTGCGCGTGAGTGTGTGTTTGTGGCTTGTCGGGTTGTTAGGTGTGTGTGTATGTCAGAGCGAGAGCAAGAGAGTGAGAGAGAGAGAGGGGTGTAGCTCAAACAGGTGTATCCCAAACAGGTAAAGCTGCGCCTTATTTTCCTCTAAAGGGCAAACATGATGGCGTGGGCTTAACAACCATACAGGACTCTAAACTCAAAGGATTTAACTTTTTCACAAGGACGGGGTTACGCACAGTTTTTCCATTTCTCAAAGGGACCTGGTTCTCAAAGAAAAAACATCTCCAAGGATGATCCGGCAGTACGAGCCATGAGCGTGCCTCAATGCTTCGAGCCTGCCTGTCAGTTAGGATCATATTACCTGGACTTATGAGCTTTCTTCCACTGCTGAAATTGTCAAAAGTTGTGCACAGTTAACAGCAACTCCCAGAGAGAATGACATCTCTGCTGAACAGACTCTCTCTGTGCCTCTTTGTCCTCCGTGTCTTTGGTAAGATAAGCGCTCATATGAAGTCTGATGAAAATGATATTTAAACATGTTTTGTGTTCTTTTAATACTATATATCTTTATCCCCTGCCTTTACTGACCCCTTTATTGTGCTGTGATTGTTTAATGTGTTACCTATGCGCCGCTGTACTCCACTATTCGCAGCGATAAAGCAGCTGTGTGTCACACATCAAACGCATCGGAAGTTAAAAAAGGCTTTTTAAAAATATCATGATGCACACTTTGGTTTTCCTGTACCCTATTAAGGCCTAATACAGTATCTGAAGCATATTCATGAGCTATGTTTTGCAACCTCTAAAGGCATAGTCAGTTTTCTCAAGAATACATAGAGGAGGGCTGTTAGGAAACACTCCTGGCTTCTATTTCTGGAAAAACTGGTTGCTGTTGATCAATACGCTTCTTTCTGCAGCATTCATATGAACTCTGTGGATCCTCCTAGTGTGTATGTGTGTGCGCTGCTTAAGTATAAATATGTCATTCAAAAATGTGATGATATGATAAATAATATCCACACAGCCTTCATAAGACTTTCTACTACATATACTTAAACACAACACTCAACGTTATAAAATAATGTTGCTAAATTTACCCAGAAATGCAAATACTCCCATGTTGTCTACAGGTGTTCCGCAAGGCTCTATCCTGGGCCCACTATTCATTTCATATTTAAATACTATGTACAAACATCACTACTCAAATGTATGCAAAACATGTCAGAAGCTGCTGATGCACTTACAAAATACATGTTATACGGGTACTCCAGAGGTCTGAGTGATTTAAACTTTCGCTTAAAGCTCAAAGGGGATAAGGCCTGTGAGTCAGAATCAGTCAGACTGATCTGAGATAGAAGGTAAGGTCATTAGCCACATATGTTTGAAAACCTTACTGAAAGCTAGTTCTTACTTACTTCACTCTTACAGTGTTTGTCAAACACTGTTTACTCAAAGTCTGAATGGCTGTGGTTTATATTATATACTGTTTGTCACTGTAAAAACTGCACATTAGCCCATAAGCTGTGCAGCGATCAGAAAGGGGAGGAACTCTTTGAGAGATGGACATCAAATTGATTTATTATCAAATAAGTCATTTATATTTATCTTTCTCAACAATAAAACTCAATGACACTTTAAAAAGTGTCCGCAGTCTTTCTGTGGACGCTGCACTTCCTCTTGATTTTTGTCTAAGCTTTCTTTGCTGGGTGCTATTGTCTGTCACCATCTCACTATTGGCAGTCTGCCCTCATCTACCTACATACATATCTCACCATTGTAGAGATGTAAGATGTGTATGTGATTTAAAGGTAAGAGATCCTGATCCCGATTTCTTATCTTTAAATCACAACAGTGGACACAGGGCTTTGTGTCATGACTCTGAGTACTTCCAGTTTCTACTGCATTTTAGTGTGTTTTTTGTGTAATTTATGTGGCTTTTTTGTCTTTGCTTCAGCCATGGACATTTTTGTTTTTAAACAATACATCATAATTTTGCCTGAATCAGTCCTTAAGTTTATAGATTGGTGCTATTATACATCTTTTGTGAGACTTGGGGTGCATGCTTAAAAAACAAAAAACCTAATATTGTATGAGATGAGAACTTTGCAGGTAATTCATGGACAAAAATGACTTGGAAAAAGTTAACATGAACAGATAATGCTACACTAGCCTGAAGAAAACCTTTCAATCCCATAAAAGCAGGGTAGGCTGGGCATCATTCCAGTAATGCAGCACAGGCAGATTCCAAAGTAGGTTTAAACATCAGGGTGACACATACACACACACATTCATGGAAAAAAAAACACACCTGTCTGATGAGAAGAGTCATCAGGTCTGCTGGTAAATGCATGATTCACATCGTACCCACCGACATATCTGAACAGATTCTACCACATCAGCTACTGAATCAACGTCCGAACGAAGCCATGAATGAAAATATGAATATTACTAAAAGCTCGAATGAAAACTAACTTATGTGGATAAACTGACTTATTCTAGCTGCTAGAAACCAGCTGAAAAGTTTAAATGAAACAACCAGAGTTTTTAGTTCTTGTTTCCAGATATATATGAGTATTAAAAACAAAACTACACCTTGTAACCTTATTAGGCAAGCAAGCTGTTTTTAGCTTTCAGCCTTTAGATGACAACCGGAAATGGTGGCATCGTAGTATCAATCAACTCCAGCTTGATCTAAGAGCAGCAATATGACAGCAGGCATTGTGCGTATAGGCAAAACTTCCACAAAATTGAATTCAGTTTTATTTTAGCATTGTGCCAAGGTGAACATGCACAAATGCAAAGAAGCATTAAATACAGTTTTAAACCGTGTAACAGTGCGCTGCACATATTGCAGGTAACGTGAAGGATTGTAGTCTGTTGAGAGCAAACAGGTTAGCAAACTGAAAGGAGGAAGGGGAGAAAAGTAAAAAAAAAACCCAAGATATTTATGTAAACTTGTGGTTTGCACTAAATAATGCTGCTTTGTGACAATGAGACATGTGATACGATGCACTTTGTGTTAACTTTATGTTTTCTGGGGTCCCTTTGTTTGTGTGCAGACACTGAGCATTTAGTTTCTTTGAAAGCTTATCTTGAACAACTAGTTATATGACATATCTTCACTTGTACTGACTCATGCTTATGATATACAGCTTGTTTTCTGTACTAACTCTGTGCCTTCAAACCTCATCCGTTGCCTTTAAACACTGCCATTTTTTAAAACTATGTTGCTGCCAGTCAGACTAGTGCACACCTGTCTCTACCGAAACTCTGCTCCTGAAACACTATATTAATGAAATCATTTTAAATGTTGCTTAGTCCTTCCAGACAGTTTGGCAAAAAGACAAAACTACTATCAGAGCTGCATTAAACCCTGCAGCTTGTTGGCTCAGCTTAACAGAAAAGCGTGACAGTACGAGAAGCAGCTCTGGCTTCCTGTGCTCGGACAAAATAGCCACCCCACATAACCACAGCTTGCTTACTCAAATAATATATAACTCCAGCACAGCCAGGCCACCATTTTCCACACTATTATGCTTTTAATTGAACTGGGACTTTTGACGCACGGCATAAAGCAGCTTCGCAAAGTTACTGTAGAACTGATGCAACTTCGTATTAATGTAAAACTATATGCTTTTACTTTTCTTTAGGTAGCAAGTTGAAAACAGAAAACAAGTTAAAAGCCTTATCACCACTACAGCACACAAGTTACAGTAGTTACTGGCACATATAACTGAGACTTCTCTTTTTAAAGATACAACACAGTTTAAAAGTGTGATTTCTTTATATTTTGCCAGGAAAATTTAAAATAGATGGAATTATTTATATAGTGTATTTATAGATTTAATAAGAAAAAACTGAGATTGTGTGTTTCTAACAAGCTTTAAAGTCACTATTTGGTCACTTTATTATTTTTTTTAACACATCCTGAACTCTTTCTTTTCTTCTATTTTTCTGATGTTGTTTTCAGGAATAGTTTTCCAGGCTTCTTGAAGGACATTCAAAACCCTTTTTGCTGCCTTTTGTTTCATCCTCTGTTGAGATGATAGTTCTCCATTGTGTGTTTCTCTATCCAGAAATGCTTTTGCTGCACTCTCAGTGTGTTTGGGATCATGCTGAAAAATGAAGCAATGCCAATCAGACACTTTCCAGATGGTACATTTCTGTATTCATAATTCCATCAGTATTCCCGATCTCCTACATCAGTGGCTGAAATGCAGCCCCAAACCTTGACAGCGGCTCTGCAGTGGTGCACAGATGTTGTACCTCTCTCCTGATGTCCTCTGTACATATTGATCCATCTCTCAGGTCCTATCTCTTCTTTGTTGGACATTTTTCTGTTTCTCATGGATGTGACTTTGAGATTAAGATCAAACAGTTAAGGTTTTCATTTTCATGTTCATCTGCTGTACGTCTTTTTAAACGCCTGCCGCTTGTTCAGTTCACCATTCTGAGATAGGCCAAGATTTCGGCTTCTAGCTCTTCTGGAATCAGCCTGTTGGTGCAGAATTGCAATGAAGCTGTGTTTTCATTTGCATTTTCTGTAGATTCAATTAAAGACATTGGAAAAAAATTCTTTGCTTTTGCCACAGGCTGGGATTAACAAGTTGCTAAAGACACTGTTTAAAATTGTTTTTCTTTGTTATGTTGTGTGTTATTTGTAGAGACAACCCTGGTTCTTCTATTAAGTTAGGTGGCTTCAGTGATTAATAAATTGCTGTTAGTTGTCTTAATGAAGAAACAAAGAAACAAGCATTCCTTTAAAATTGTTATTAATAAGGAGTCAACTGAAAATGATTGAAAAGACAGTCAATGTGCAAAGAAAAAAGAGCTTCAGAAAGCCTGTAGATCACTTCAAAAGAGTCTGGGGTTTGAGCCCAGGCAGAGTCCTTCTGTGAAGAGTTTGCTTGTGTTTTCTGAGTCTCAGGAGTTCCACTTTCTGGTTAAAACTTTTAAAAATGTGGCACTTGTAATGGGATTCTAGTATTTACGACCAGCGTGCCAAGCTCAGTGTCACTGTGTTAGAGATGAACAAGCCACCGTGCTGTCAATTAGCTGCAAGTACTTGATTCTTATATCAGATGAATTTATGGTCCTATCTTTCTCTTCCAGTGACAGTGATAAAAGGAGACTTTGTGGCACCTCCTCCAAACTATTCCTTAACTTCCCTGGCGGAGGAAAAGACCATCCTACCCTGTCGCTACGAGCCAGATGCCGAGAGTACAGTGGTGCAGGTCACCTGGTTTCAGGAGAAACCTGATGGTAACAAGGAGCAGATCATCACCGCACATCATGTAAATGGAAAAACAGGTAACTGGCACTGTGTCTGAGCTCCAGTTCTCTTTCTGCCCTCGACCTTGTCTTTACGTCCTCTGCCAAGTGCTAAAAACTAAATTGTCACATTGAGTTACTTCCCTTTTCCTCACAGTGGGAAATGTTTTCTTTATCAATCCCTCACAAAGTTTCCTTGTATTGCAAGTTAATGCGTCTGTTTTAGCTGACAAGAGTTATTTAGTGGCTTTGTTTCTCCTCCCAGTAAACATATCATGCACCAAGGCTTGAGCTCATAAATGTCTAAAAGCAGTTTGCCAGAGATTTTTATAGTTTGGTGTAATTTTAGGTGATATTGGAGTCTTTGCTCACAGAAGGCATTAGTGCCCACGCCGTAACGTAATTTCAGTTATAAGAGAGGGATTCAGACATGTGTACGGAACTGAAAATGCTAAAAAGAAAGCCTGAGGTTTGTTTGAACTTGCTGGATTTAACTTTCTGTGTGACATCCTTCCTCTTGGGTTCCCTAAACTGTCTTTCTCTTTTTGTCTCTGTCCTTAGCGTTCGGACCGTGGGCCGATCGCGTGGAGTTTAACAGCAACCAACCCACCAAGGACTCGTCTCTGGTCATCAAGATCACAAAGATCTCTGATGAGGGGAAGTACACCTGCCATGTCAGCACTTTCCCCTTTGGAAACTTTGAGACAGAGTTGTCACTCCTTGTGTATAGTGAGTCCTTCCATCATGACTCTGGCATACAATACACAACAGAAGAGACAATATGTTGTCTTCTCAAGGATGGAAACTAATTCATATTGTCACCAGGTTGTTAGTTTATTAAGGCGTAGCTAATACATGACTAATAATGTAGTAACACAGACAAAATATGAATAACACACTTACTCATGACTGTATTTGTCACTCGATTAAGCATTTGTAGCACCTAATAAGGCATTACAAGTGGTCGTATTTTCAGGTTTTTACATTTAAGGTTGTAATTGAAGTTTATTGTTCAGAAGTATATTTTGTCGTGTTTCCAACGTTCACATTATCTTATCGTCTTACTGTCGATATATGGTTCTACACTTTTGAATTAATAAAACTGATCAAGTGCAAGTAATAATCAGTATATAGAATTTACAAGTGCTTCTAGGAGTCAACCTCTAACAACACGTTTCCTCTAGTATGTAGCAAAAGAAGCCTTGATCAGGTTGCACTGAAGATTTTCTGCTTTGGTTTGAATTCAGACCAGAATCTACCTCTTGATTATTTGCTTATAACTCATTAGGAGGCAAATCAACACTAATAACGTTATTATTATAATGGTATCATTAGTGTTAACTGCATTATTCGACAGCAAAATCAGTCATCATCAGCTCTACTTAACTCTGAAGAAAATTGTTTTTACTGCCTACAATAATTGATATTTGGTGATATAGCTTCATTTTTGTCCCTCTTTACTTTACCACACATGGAAAGTCTGACCGTGACAGCAGCAGCAAGATCCCACAGTACTGAACAGATATGGCGCTGATTAAAATAGATACAGTATCAAGAGGATGTGGGGTGGAGGAAGGTTGCTTGCATAAGCTTTAAGAAACTGTAGGCAGGTTAAAGCACTTTAAATAAATGGCTTTACATGAGATTTGCTCAGTAGTAAATCAGCTGAGATGTCAACACTGAGATCAGCTGTTATCAGCTGATCTAACAAGACTGCAGACTTAAATGAACTCTGACTGCCTGAAAAAAAAACTATGCTCACTTAATTTTATTACCCTGAAAGCATTCAAATCTTATTTGAGCTTTAAATATTTAAGCATAAGCAGTTATTGCTGTTGTTACCATAAAGTTGTTTAATACTGATAAGCGAGGAAAGAAAGAAACTATGTATCTTATTTCTTCTCTAAAAACGTGGCCACACGCTCTTCTAATTAGTGAGCAAACTTTTGCTGTGACCCGCATGTTGCATAAGACCAGACGCGCTTACTTAGAAAGACCTTTAAATATCTGTTTAAGTGTACAGCTGCCTTCAACACTGGCTGCTGAGTGTGTTGATCTAACCATCATTATCTCCTCCCTGATCAAACACTGTAACCACCCCTCTTCCAGCTCATCCCATTTCCACAGTGGACTCTGTGACTGTGGTGGAGGGACAGGAATTCAGCCAGGTTGCTACCTGCCGCTCCGTAGCCCGACCCCTGCCGCAGCTCTCCTGGGACACCGAACTGAACGGGAAGTCGATCAATCGCACCTCAGACACCGGGGCAGTCTCCTCTCACTTCTCCCTGTATCCCCTGAGAGGCATGAATGGAAAGAAGTTGGACTGCCTGGTTTGGCATCCGACTTACTCGGAACCCCGCAGGTTAAAAAACCAGCTGGTAGTGCACTGTGAGTTTCCCTCCACATTACACCCAAACTGGACTATGTTTTAAAAATCAAAAGAGTTGAGATGATCCAGTAGTGCAGAAATGAGACACATTTAAATCATGAAAAACACAAGCATACGTAGAGTTAAAGCAGTAATAGGACCGATGTTCTCACTTCCTGTTTTTATCACTGTTGTGATCCCTTCAGAGTCACAAGAGACTTTCTGAACACTGTGTTGCTACACACGTTTCTCTCCATATTAGCAAGTCTAGCTCACACTACCTACATTTTATATCTATAAAACTCTCTTCACCTTTCATTTTCAAGATGAAGAGTGTGTTAAATATACATAAAAAATAGTAGTACTTCCCCTCCTTAATTTTTAATGCATTATCATTCACAATACCTTACACTGACGTTAAGCCATGGCAGTGATTTTAACTATTTGTAAAATGTTGCATTCATATTCGCATCAGCTGTAAGTCTGATTATTCCATCTCAAAGCGTTAAAGTTGGTAAATTATTATCCTTTCTCTCAGATCCGCCGCACGCAGAGGTATCTGGCTACAATGGAAACTGGTATGTGGGTCTGGAGAATGCTGCCCTGAGTTGCGTGAGTGGAGGAAACCCCAAACCACACGTCTTCACCTGGATCAGGTATGGTAGGAGCCACCTATCTCTCCGGGTGTCTGCTGTTTGTATGACTAACTGTCTGGTCATGGTTACTTTAATCAGAAGTGCCAGTTGTGATGCCAGTTTTGTGTCCCATGATTTCACCACTTTAATTTAACGTTTGGTGAAAGCAAATTCAGGTCATCACCAACTTACAGTTACTTTATTACTTATTAATTATGTATTAGTTACTATTACATACAGCAAGTCTTGTTGGAAAATGCTTAGTAGAAGCAACAGTCACTGTTGTTTACACATTAGGAGTTTACTTAAACACACAGAAAGACACCAGACAATATGATTAAACTTACAAAACTTTTAATTACTACTGTAATACTCTTATGCTGGGTACACACTGCACTGCATGTGCACAAGTGCATACATGGCAAAATGAAAGAGGAATGGTGACACCACTGTGAATAGGTGAAACTGTGAACTGGAGTTACACAATGCCGGCAGTAGACTACACATCACGGTAGTTTCTTGTCTTTTGACATTCTTTTCATGGAAATGTGTAGCTAGTGCTTCCTCCCCAATAATTCCTGCGTACTTATGTTATTAAATCTAATGTCTGTGTCTAATTTATGAATTTATGGAAACTAACCCTGAATTTCCAGTTAAATGGACTAAAATCAACTTAAATATTGTATATTTTACATATCTAAAATATACAGTTCATGCACTTACATTTGAATTATATTTAAATATTGTGGTGATATCATTAGCATCAGTGTTTTTGCATTGATAATTGTGAAGGCCTTACATGAAATCCTCATAGTGTGCTTTTGCCATCATACATCTGTCAAATTTATTCCAGCACTTCACACAGCTAACAGATTTTAGCTGTGTGAAGTGATTTTTTTTTGCGAGTAACACAAAAGCACAAAGTTGCAAAAGCAAGTGAGCAAGTTAAAGAATTTGAAGAAAAGCTATCTGGAGCATGTGCAGACTGATATTAATCTTTAATAGGGCTGTCAAAATTCAGAGCAAACAAAAGAACTGCTGTATAATGCCCTCCGCTATCTTAGTTTAATTGGTTACATGACTGCATCATATGACTAACATGCGTCATTGTTTTAGAAAGTCTGCGTTTTTGAGTGTCCACACTGCGACGCAATAGCACCGTTTCCAAATGTATGCGTTTTCGAGAGCGTTTTCAAAATGCTGCGTTTTCCATCAGCAAAAACGCCGTCTCAGTGTGGACGGGAGGCCAAAACGGAGAGAAAATGATGCGTTTTCAAACAAAAACGCATTAGTGTGGACGTAGTCTTAACCAAACAACCTCATTTCACTGTCACTTCCTGCTTCTGCGGCCTCAATGGAAGGCTGGAAGGCAGCTCATTCAGGAGAAGCCCTGCTTTCAGCCAGCTGAGGGTTTGACTCAGGTGTTTCAGTTCTTCTGCTTGAGTCACCAGCTGTCATTTTAAGCTGTTTGTTTCAATGCATTAATATATTCTCAGGGTGTGGTGTAGCTAGAAAAAATGCAGGCCTTGAAAAGCTGGAAGAGGAATGGCACCGATTAAATCTAGGCATGTGACAGTTAGGCTTTCACGGGGGAAAAACACGCAGAAAATATGTTTATCTATCTGAAGTTTTTGAAAGAAACAACAAGAAAAAGAGCAAATGTTTGGTTATGTCTTCGCTGTTTTGACAGAAAGTAAAGCATCTAATGCTTTTTTTTTAATAGTTATCAAAACAGGAACATACCTTATGAAAGGAGGTTTTGTGAATAAAGATTAAGAGGCACACACCGTGTATACACGCTTACAGACTTATGAATGACTGTGTATGCACGTGCACACACACACACACACACACACACACACACACACACACACACACACACACACACACACACACACACACACACACACGCACACACTGGGAAAACCTGTTAGTAAATGGCGGCAGGTGAAGTAATAGCTGCTGTCACAGTGTCATGTTCCGGCTTGTGCCGAGAGCAGACAGATGAGACAGTTTCACACGAAGGAGGGAGCAGGAGGGGGATGAGAAGTAAAAGGGAAAGGGATGAGCAATAATCAGAAGTTAACTAGTAGGAGCAGGTAGGCAGGGGTGGAGGGTGGAGGAAAAGGAAGCAGCGTGAGATCTGTGTGAGATGTTATCATGAAAATGTGTTGCATATGTAGTACAAGTATATGGTTCCTCCTTTCTGCTTAAAAGAAACGACTCTGTGAAACAAGAGTTCTATGCAACACACTTATGACATCTCTAATATAGATTACATTATAGAGTGGCCTCTATACAAAAGAAGATGTATTTCTGAGAATGTTCAAGTTGTGTCCTTTTTTAACTGTATGTAAAAGATGCAACCACGTCACCCAGTAGTTTCGGGGCTTTGCACTTTGAAGCCTCGTTGTTTGTCTTTTGGTCTCTATCGCGCTACTTTATTGGATCTAGAAGTAACCATTTTTGCGAGATAAATTATTATTTCATACTAGGACGCTTGGCTAGCAAGCTGCATTCATAAACTGTTCCGGTACAATGTACAGACAGATCCCTGCTAACTAATTTGGGTATTTTAACATGGTTGTCTGTGGGGAATAAGTTCTCTCTGTGGCTGCATTTCTCAGCCCCACAGGTAGCTGTTTGATTTTTGACATGATACAGTAGATAAACAATGTGTTCAGCTACTATATCATTAAGTTCTCTTCTAGAAGGTACAGAAGTATAATTAGTGTTGCTGGTGGATGGGGTGTTCAATTTTCTTTAAGATCTTGTGGAATTGATTGTTATCATTATGCGAGCATGCCATGTCCCACTGAATTATTATCTAAATAATACGAGGCTGCAAGCTATGAAAGAGTCTTTACTATAAAAGATGGTATAAGGTACACCAAAGTCACCCATTGCTTTCAGGTACGTTGAAGCCTTGGCATTATTTATTTATTTATTTATTTATTGCTATCATTTGTTTACAGCCATTATTCAGCATCTTAGGACCGGAGGGTGGAGTGACAGTTATCAGCTAATGCTAGCAAGCTTGTTAACCATTTATATCCCATAGCTGTTGTGGCTAGCTAGCGTGTTTCTACTACTGTTTTTGTATGTACACACTATATTAACGAAGATTAATATGGAAGTAAATCAGTAATAAGAAAAACAAATATTTGACAAATACTTTGTGATATTTTCGCTTTTTGTCCCCGAGTTACCTCAAACACTCCAGCTGGCTTTTATCTAGTGAGTCTAGGCTGTCGGATCACTGCTTAACTTATAATGCTGGGGGTGGAGCATCCACTTTGCAGGAGGTTATAAATCTTTGTGAGAGGAGTCTGATACAGGTCGATTAGTCAGCGAAACTCACTTCTGCATGATGACAGTGATAAGCACTTCTGTTTTTGCTCTTGCTATAAGCCGGTGTCACTGAACTTTCTTTGAAGTGGATCTAACATTGTTAGCAACTCGGACACTAAGCAAATAAGCTCTAATTTATCTCATTTATTGGAGCGAAACTGCATTTTTTTTTAGGACACTTGAGCCTAATAGGGTAAACATGTTTGTATGGGCTCTCTCTGGGTTCTTATCTGTTAGCCTTCAAACAGACTGACAACCTGTCCAGAGAGTTCAAGATTGAAGGTGACATTAATTGGTGTGGATTGACTGTGATGTAGTATTGTCTGTGTACGTTCTCTCTACAGGAAGGATGGAAAATTGCCGAAAGGCGTC
This sequence comes from Maylandia zebra, assembly GCF_041146795.1. Taxonomy (NCBI): domain Eukaryota; kingdom Metazoa; phylum Chordata; class Actinopteri; order Cichliformes; family Cichlidae; genus Maylandia; species Maylandia zebra. The sequence goes on from NC_135169.1 coordinate 47,314,720, forward strand.
ATCGAACACCCGAATGGAACGCTAGCTTTTGGGCGACCCCTTAACCTTTCAGATGCGGGCACTTATCAGTGTGTGGCAACGAATAAAGTGGGAGTTGGAAAGACAGAGGTGGAGATTAATGTGGAAGGTAGATGGCAGCAGTATCAACATACTTCTCAAAGTAATATAAACTATGTGTATAGAAGTGGATATCCGTTTAATTCTAATCTTTCTAACTCTACCTTCACAGAAATTGCCCCGAAGCCGAGAGGTGTTGAAAAGGAGCTGATGTTCATTGTGGGGGGCGTGGCCATTGGGCTCCTGGTCTTGTTGCTCACCATCATCATTGCTGTCACATGTTACCACAAGCGCAAGAACAAGAAGCTAAAGAGACAGCTGACTGAGAAAAAGTATGAGATAATGTGATGTTTAATTAAGATGCGAAAAGATGAGATGAATTAATAATATCCGCAGGCTGAGAAGAATATATATAAAAATGGGGCAAATCACAGCTATTAAGAATATTCCAGCTGACAGATACAACAGCGGAGCGTGTAAAATTAGAGGAGCATAAAGTGTAAAATGCACAGGCTAAATGACTCTGTGTGGGGGACTTGTAAATTAACAGCAGGCACAAATATGCATGAAATCTAAATTTCAAAAATGAAGCTTTAGCATAACTTGAGCTGCCAGAGAATAACACACGTGGCATTATAAGCCTCAGTGCCATTTACAAATTAATTTTTCTCTCTTTTTTTTTCTCACAGGGAGGAAATACACACTCTCTCCAGACAAGCCTCTATCAGGAGAATGAACTCCACGAGTACAGACACCAGGAGAACGGTACGTTTGCATGATTATTCTCTCACACTGCTCAGCACTGATCCAAATCAGTGGACCACTTGTATCACACAAACCTGTTTTCAACGTTCAGATTTCACTCTGACTAACTCCAAATACTTCAATCTGTTAGTCGCAACAGATAAATATTCATATCTTCTATCAATAATACCATCAGTTTTAAAGTAATCAAAGCATAGTATGGTAAGGTTTGAATGCACAGATTTTTTCACGATTTAGAATTTTGTTGTGTTTCTTTTGATTGCAGACAGAGGAAAACATCCCTCTGAGGGTGGAGGGAACACTGAGGAACAGCCTGTCTTCCCTTGGGGTCAGTCTACGTATCTATATAAATCTGCATGCAGGGCCAGGGCCCGGGACTGAGGCTTTACTAGCCAGATGCCAGATGGCTAAGTTCTGACTTTCAACATTTCGAATCTGCATGTAGTGCATCACAGCTCTTTTTCTCTTTCTCTTTTAACATCTCTGTTCCTCTCAATGGGCCCTAAAGTTCATGCTGAGAATTAGGCCAGACATTAGGCTGTTTTAAACTACAACCAACTACAACTGCAAGCCAGCAGCTCTAATTGGTGAAGTATAATGTAGCGTGGTGCAATTGGGAGGTTAGAAACTTTGTTACTGTGGACAGATGAATTTCCTCCTTTAGATAAGGTATAAAGCAAACAAAATTGAGGGGAGAAGAAGTTTGGGTTCACGTGTTTATACTTCTTGTCCTCATGCTCATTTTTATTTGATGCTTAGTTGGTTTTCTAGGCTGATAATAAGTCCATGATTTGGCCTTTACAACTTTATCAGAAGAGCAAAAATAGTGGCTGATTCTTTTAAAGAGAGTTAAAATGACAATGTTTAGCTCAGACATATGTCACTATGTAATGTGGTGTTAAGAGTCAGTAGTTACCTTTCACATTTTAGTGAGATCAGACTGGTTTAATAGTGCTCTGTTTCCTGAGCTAAATTACTGCTGGTTGTAGCTCCTGTAATTAGCATGAAGACATGGGAGTGGCAGGCTTTTATGTTTCAGGAAGAATACGCTGTAGCATATTTCCCAAAACAACAGAAAACCCATTTAATTTCATCTGTAGTGTCATCAAATGCAGCTTACTGAGAAAAGAAAAGTAACATTTTGTATGTGGCTATTCCCATTTTTTTGTCTTTTACAGCCCAACGTTTAGGCCCAAAAAGCTACTTTTTAAAGCTTTCATTGCCTAATTGTATGTCAGGCCTGATTCAATCAGGACCTGGAGTGAAGTTTGGGGCCTAAAATTAAATCCCTTATATCTAATATATTATCCTTTTTTTATATATATTATCCTTATATATTATCCAATACTGTCCTCCGAATTTCTTGGAAACGGTGACTAATTTAATGCAAATAAATAACAGACTATTTTCCATTAAAACTGAATGTATTTTATTATTATTATTTTTTTTATTATTATTTTTAACATAACTAATTATGCCATTTTTTTATTTATTTATTTAACATCAAACTATTGGCATCAATATTATGTCAACTCCTTTTTGGAAGACTTTATTGAAGACTTCCAGGTTTAGCTTTATAATGGTTAAAGGGATATTACACAGTAATACCAATTTTTTCATCTGTCAGCAAGACAGCACATTTCCCCAGTTAATGCTAAGCTATTGTTTTAAAACCACTTTTTTTTAAATATACATGTAAGTAAATGATCTAACTATAATCAGGGATTCTTTAAAAAATGTGTTTTTTATGTGAATTTGGGGAGAATGTTTGTAGCAATTCTGTTGTTTTGAGCATAGAATTGCTACAATCTATGCACCTAATCAGTGTGTCGAATAATAGTTACTAGTGTTTTGTTTCCATGCCATAAACAGGAGCAGCCTCACTGCCGTGACAGCCGATCTACTATCTCAGGCAGTCGGGGAGGAGGAATTGCATATGACTCTCTGGGCAGACCAGCCATATACAACAACTCCCGGAGGGGGAGAGAAAGGCCTCTGGACAGAGACGAGGAAAGCCGTCTCAGAGTGGAGAGATATGTGAAAAACAGCTCTTTATCTTTGGTAAGTGTGTCTTAGTGTGCGTGTCAAGGCTTGAGTTCGCCAAACTGTGGAATGCCTCGGCTCCATATTACTAACCACTGCATAGTTAACCTGATGATGATGCAATCAAAATCTGTTCTGTGTCTTTGTAGCCGGAAACTCACTACCACGCTCCTCTCACGCAAATGCCTCAGAGAATGCAAACGCCCGACTTTCTGAGGTCGATGAACGGCAGCCCCATTGTCCCACTGGATGTGGGTTTGCGACTGGGAAGCATCACCAAAAATCACCAACACCCTCCCGTGAGCAGCACCTGCCCACCCATAAGGGACGACGATGATGAAGTGGACGAAGGGCTGGGCGGTCCTGCCAGTCAAGAGCAACCTTTTGATCAAGACAGCGAGACGAACAGCTCTCAGGTGTCTGAGGGTCACAGCGTGCCCTGCCACCCCAGTAATGGCCTGTTAAAATACAAAAGGATCCCAAGCCCCCATCCGGTCAATCCCCACGCCTCTATAATCCACAAGGCTCAAATAGTTTAACAGCTGGTGAGAAAATAATACGTGAAACTACAGAACTGCACCGCTTTTGTGGATGCGGTTGACTCCAAAGCATCTTTAGGGCATTTCTTATTGCTGCCTGCTGTTTGGGTGTATTCCCCAAATGTTTGCAGAGCTACTGGAAACCAAAGACAATATCACACATTTTCCAGTGCAGCAAATTCAGCATCATCACCGATGATATTCCTTTCTGAGCTTTCACAACACAGCTGTTGCTCTAACCAGCTGCAGGTGAATGCAGCTGCCCGAGCTTATGAGGGGATATCGAAAGCACTTGTTGTGGAAAAAACAGGAAATACAGGAGGAGTAAACAAGGCTGTGGGAAAGTCGGTAAATCTAAAAAGGAGATTGCAAGAGATTGTGGTGAGTGTAAGAGTAACTGCCTGTGTTACATTCTCTTACACAACATTGGTTGGGACCTGATCCAGATTTTTTTGGCTTGTTCATCTCTGGCCACACCTGCAACCTCCATACCTTCATATTGTCTTACTGTCCTGCCGCCGTAGGCACTGAGACAGTTTGAATCAGATGAAACCTTAATACCAAAACAAGATTAATGTCCCTTACATGTAGTGATCTGTAAATCTGTACAAATACACGAGTGATCTCCCTTTTCTTAAAAAAACAAAGAACAAAAAAACCAAACAAAGAAAACTACAAACGCCTTTGAAATGGAGCTGTAATACTTAAATCTGAAGTAACAAAGACACAGCATAGTAACAACAACAAATAAAATGTGCTGCATCCATCTGCCAGGTCACGCATCCTTCTGCCTCAGTGGCCTCTTTCACATGCACATAGTACATGTGTACTGCAAACATACTGATGTATACATATATAAGATTAGAGATGAAAAAGCATATACGAAGCATGCACACTTAATACATTAGAGTGCATTTATGTTCAGTCTGTCGATGTTTACACACACAGTATGAATGTCAACGTCAATGGAATCTGGAAAAGCTGCCAAATATTTGGAAAACATAGTTAGAATTGATCAGAGTCTGTAAGTATTCCTGGATTCTCACAAAGCAGATCATAGAAATGAAAAAAAGGTTGCCACACATGGACTTTCTGTACAGTTTGGAACATTTCCTCCAAAAGAGGACCGTGTCTTTCCAAAAGGAGTTTCACAGGGACATGTTACAGCCTTTGATTGCAGCATAAAAGCCAAACATGTATTGTTTATCTGTGTACACATTTTTAAAAAAAATATCTGTTATGAGTATTGGGGAAAATGTGCCAAAGGGAAAACATGAAAAAAAAAACAGGTTTGCTATTCTGACAAATATGAAGTATTATATTGTTTGTTACATACATTTTATTGTACAATTGTATAATTGTATTGTTTCCTTTTTGTTATGTTATCTGCTGTAAATACGACTTTTTTCCGAGACACTTGTCTGATGTTGTTTTAGTTGTGTAAAAAGTGTGCTGGGACAGTTTGTGGCAAACTTAAAGTGATGTGTGACTATTATCTGGCAGCACCTAACAAATGAGAAGCCATAATGTCTGAAAGCAAATGCATTTGCAGACAGCGCCCCCTGGTGTATACTGCTGGAAAGTGCAGGGGCCTGACTGAGGCAACAAACTGCAGAACTAACCAACTATGAAAGATTGTGATCCAGATGATCTTTTTGGACATTTGCCTGGATTTCTAATTATTTGGAGAGCTTTGGATGGTTATCAGCTAGTACTGATGGGTTGAAATAAATGTATGTGGTTTTTCTAAAGGTGCAGGTGTACAGCACTTTAGTTACCCCTGTTCATTCATTTTTTAAACTATTTTTTATATTGTAGAAAAAACTGAAGGCACAGAAACTATTACATTTTGTAGTTTTCTTCTTCTTTGAGCTGCTCCAGTCTGTCTCTACCAACCGTCTGCATGTCCTCCTTTACTTCATGCATAATCCCCCTCTTTAGTCTTGCTCCCAAAGAACATCTTTGCCACCTCCGCCTCCCGACTTCATCTCCAAATCATACATCACAGCAGGTCTCACTTTTAAACCTTCCCTTATGGGTTTTTTTGCTGCCTATGTTCACTGTCTGTTGCTTTGGTTGATCCCAGGTATTTAAACCCATCTGCCCTCACAGCTGAAATCAAAAAATGTTCAAGTAACGCCAATTCTTGCCTCTTCAGTCTCAGTGCTCTCACTCAGTAGGTACTGTTAATTGCAGAATTAGGAGGCTAATTAACCTTTTCACTGCAGCTCCTGGGACTTCTGGTCTCCTTCCCCAGAGGCTCTCCTTGTAATAGGAGCTTCATCATCACATCAGATGGGTTTTTTCACTTGAAACAGAACTTGCTCAAAGCGGGGACGTTGGGATACCAACAGTTTTTGCTCTTTTGTTGTAGTTATCGTAGCAAACTAAACCTTAAAGAAACATCTTGGCCACTGAATAATTTACTATATTTTTAGTTCCTGTCCAATGGCTTCTATCACTGTGCATTGTCCATATATCCAATTGCTTCATCAGAGTTAATGTAGTCATCTTGGTTGCAACAGGATGAATATGTTTAAATGAACCAGCACCCACTGAGTCATGCTAACTGTCAGAGTCCTCGAACCACAGGCACAGCAGGAGGAGTGGCAGCCTTCCTCAAGGCTGGTTCTGCCCTACTTTGTTCCTGTTAAAAGGGTGTTTTTCCTCCCCACTGTCACAGAGTGCTTACTCATATGCGCTTGTTGTTGTGATTGTTGGGGTTTTCCTAAGAGTACTGTTGGGCAAGGGTGTCAAACATAAATCGGTCTGGTAAAGACTCCAGTTCAGACCACTGGACAGCTATGATAAATATGATGGAGTTTAATTTTTCCATGCATCTTAATGTTTTCCCCTCCCTTATGGAAATTCATGCATCAAAACTAATAGATAAACAATTAGATGACAGGACCCTTTCTGTTATTTTTTTAACTACTGATTCTGATACTATCAAAATGTCTCTTTTTTCATCCATAGTAACAAAACAAAACAAAAAAGATAAATAAATACATTTAAAAAACAGGATGTTTCCTGTGAATTAAGAAAAACGTTGTTTTGTAATAACAGGGCAGACTGGAGAATGAGCTACCATTTTTTTTAGAAATGTAATTTGACACTTTTATTTCTTAAAATGTATGCCCAAAGAGAGACGCAAGAGATTTCTTACATTTATGTATTTATATTTAGATATGTTGTTGAAAGTGCTCTGCTTTTTCTAATACTAAGATCAAATGTGCAGTTAAACACCTTTATACTGACAGGAAAGGGCCAACTCAAAATCACAGAGGATGAATGTACAAAACGAATTGTTTGTGGTATTTTTACCTTCATCATAGATACTAAAGAACAGCCACTAACTTAATAAATAAAAACAAGCCATTTAGAACTAACGTATGCAGGGATTTTCTAACTCCTTAGCCCTTCTAATTTTAGAGTGAATTAGTGCATAATTTTCCCCATGTTTGCAATTAAACAAATGACCCCAAACCAGTGACTGTACAGGTCTGTGAGGGTCCATGGTTTTGTGGAAGGACTGCACACTTCACCTGCCTCATAATCCTGCCTGACCCTCAGAAAAGAAACCTGTTATAATGGCGTGGAGCAACAACACGAACCCTTTGACAACACTACCAAATATTCTATTCATTTTAGTTAAAGTTTTTAATTAATAAAGAAATAAATGTATATTAAATATGGTATAATACTGTAATTATGTAAATAAATGCATTATTTACTGGAAGCCTCGTACGACGCTTTAGCTTTGTTAACAAAGTCATTATTCATGCGAAAAGGTTGCCCACCAACTAAATGAATGAATGAATGAATGAATAAATAAATAAATAAATAAATAAATAAAGTAAGTTTACCGTTGACCTGCGCTCGGAAGTGTGCGACGAGTGATGTCATGCGGAGGGAGGAAACCGATCTCAGCAGCTAAGATGGCGGAGGAGCAGCAAGAGTCATCACAGGGAGAGATGGAGGGTGAGAGAAACAGTTACACCAACAAATGTCAAGCAAAGTGCGCTGTCATTTCTCTTCTAAACAAAGCTCTTATTCACACGAGCATCTGTAAAGCGTTTCAGCCGTTACCTCCTCCGTGCTGAATCTGGCTGATGTGCAGCGGTGAGGGGCACACAGAGGCCAGAGCTTCTGGGCTAACGTTAGCTAGCTGCCACTGCTACACAAAGAAAAAAAAGCTTGTTTAGTTAATGTCAGGGCAGCAGTGAGTGACAGTTCCAGAGGTTTTGACTTTTGGAAATGCTTAAAATGTGTACTTAATATTAAAGAAAAGACGTCGTATTTTTAGTTTGTAAAACTGCGACTGTCGTCGTGGCTAAAATTTGTTTTGTTTTCGCACAAGTCGCGCTAGCCAAGTTTAGCTGACTGACGTTAGCTTGTAGGTTAACTTGTTTTCATGTTAAATGCTGACCAAGGGCTAAATGCGCTCTTGTTTGCTTATTGGTGTCGGCAGGTGACGAAAACGGAAAGGGGAAGTGTGTCTTTGTCAATTGATTTATTCCAGATTTTATTACATTTTGTTTACATGCAGCTGTCTGGCATTATAACGAAATCAGTGGTTTCGCCAGTGAGAAGGAAAACACCGAGCTAAAAGGGCTTTTTGACAAAAGACAAACATTTAAAGCAAAACGACATGCAGGACCTGGCACCGTTACTTTTATTAAGATACTAGTTCCTTACCTACACTGTATTACGGGTAATCAAGTTTATTTATTTATTTTTACATCCAAGATAATGTAGTCGCATTTAATTGTGATTGCTAAATCCAAGCTAGGCGTTTTTAAAAAATATCCTAGAATAACCAAGTAATATAAAGTTATTTCAGTTTTAGTCCCTGGCTTGTTCGGGTATTACATTGTCACACAGCGTTGCAGGTGCAATGCAGGTACACTGACAGTGTCACTAGGTCACATCTGCTTAAACACACCAATTGTAAAAGTGAATGCAGTCAGCGATGGCCCAAATAGGCTTGTTCTGAATCCCATCCAATACCGATACCTTAGCTTTGCTAACTGCTAATACTGACTAGCGATAGGATACCAGTTTTAATTGAATAATCTATATCAATGTGAGCAAGAGACTAGAAAGTATTCTTTTATGTTTCAGGAAACACGAGACTCAAGTTAAAACATTTCCTAACTTTGAAAAAACTAAAAAGGAATGAATAAATAAATATAATTCTATACAATTTTTGGTATTTGTTAGTGAATTAAAAGAAAACAGCTCTAGGATACACGTGGCAAAGTAAACACAGAGCAACACAGAAGTGAATCGAATGGGCTGGCTCGTTATCACTGATAGCCGGTCCAGTTTTCACGGTTGGTATCGGATCAATATCCAATCCAAATATTGAATTTGTGCAACAGTTGTTTTCCTAGTAGCAAACGCTTGCATCCTAACTTTCTGAAACACTAGAAGGTGGAACTAGCTTTCAGTTCATCCTTTTTTCAATTTTTTCATTTTTTTAAACCACAGATCTGGGCAGTAGATCACATTAGGGTCCCTCTACTAAAGACGTTAACCTAATCAGTTTTTAAACATTAGAGTTTTCTCAGACTAGCATCCTTTGACGAAACATTAACACCTCTATACAGCTTGCACAGTTTGGGAAGATGGAGTTGTGCTTTGATACTGTAGATGTTTGTAGGGCAGTTTCAGTCTCAGTTTCAGAACTGTTACAGTGCTATTGTCTTTATATAGCACCATAAATGCTACTACATTTATGGTATTGTAAATCTGCTTCTAGTCTGATGTGCAGTTAAAATCCCAATGCCACAGCTTCACCATCCTCCATGTCGGCCAGTATGTCATTTAAGTACTACTCTACTCCTGAAGCCTCTTAAATATGTCACCTTTGTCTTACAGGAGTGAACTGCCTAGCATATGATGAGGCCATAATTGCTCAACAGGACCGGATTCAGCAGGAGGTAAGAAAGCCTTTAGTTTGGAAAGCAAAAAGAAATAAAGATGACTTTGTGTTATTCTCGGGATCCGGATGAGCAAATTTCCACATTCCACTGTAGGGCTGCCACGATTAGTCGACTAGTCACGATTACGTCGACTATCAAAATCGTCGACGACTGATTTAATAGTCGACGTGTCGTTTGAAACTTTGTAAGATCCCAAAAGCAGGAATAAGTAGTAGGATTTAAGAGTGTAATAACGGACTGAAACAGAAGATGGCAGCACTGCATGTACAAGGATGCCAGCTGCCGTTAAACCCCGAAGAAGAAGAAACTGTGTCCCAGAATTCATAGCGCGGCCCAGCGCAGTTGTCAACAATGGCGGCAGCTAGTTAGTTTTAATATTACTCTTATTATTCTTTCTGGGTCACAAAATAAACGTTTAACATATTTTCAGGCGAGAATGTAGCTGTGTAAACCTCAAATATCTGCTCAGTTTATCAGGACACCACATATTTTCAAAAGCGCTCCGACGTTTTCAGAGACGTCTGTTACCCACTAGCTCGATAGCTAGCCGGGGGCCATGAGAGCACCGGACTCCCGGCAGATCGTTTTCAAACCCACCGCCCTACTCAGGTTAAACATGATATATAAGTCACTTAGATAACTTAAAAATGTTATTGTTTGGCTTTTTTCAGTATTTTATTTGTTCCTGAGTAAATCGGCTGAGTTTATTAAACTCCACCGAAACAATCTGCACATTTAATTAAAATTCAATTAACTATCATCTTGTCTTTATTTTTAGTTAGCACAGACCTTAAACACTTAAAGCTGTAAGCTAATGATAGTTATATAAGAGCAGATGCTGCTGGTGCAATAAGCTGTACTTTTACGTTCAATGGATGATGATCTGATTAGTCGACTAATCGCAAAAATAATCGGTGACTAGTCGACTATCAAAATAATCGTTTGTGGCAGCCCTATTCCACTGTCTTTATTTATTTATTTATTTATTTATTTTTTTCACAGTTACAACTTCAGAAATCTCAGATGACATGTGGACAGGGCTATAAAAGCATCATTTGCACTCTGAACACAAATGAGATGCATTTCTTTGAGAATCTATCTGTGCAGTAATTACACTGACCTTGACCTGTAACAGGCTTTATGTGCACAGCTGTGAGATTATGATGAGCATAAAAAGAAATGTCACTAATGCATAATCACTGACATACTGTTTAATAAAAAGTCTAAAAACAAGTATTGAGATGGATTGCAATGACTAATTTGCAATTTTGTGTGTGTGGTTGTGCAGATAGCCAACAGTAACCCTTTAGTGTCAGACAGACAGGACCTGTCGGTGCTGCAGAGCGAGTACGCTGAGGATGACACGGTTTATCAGCTCAAGATCAAGGTCAGTCAGAGCGCTGCACCTCTCAGGTTACTGCAGCCACACGTCAATCCAAAGTTTCTCTGTTTAAATTCGCAAAAACTGTTTTGGATCTGGTGTTACAGATTTTTTAAAATTATTGTTATTACAGGACCTGCACAAAAAATACTCGTACATTCGCAAGACGCGACCAGATGGAAACTGTTTCTACAGAGCCTTTGGCTTTGCACATCTCGAGTCCCTGCTAGATGACAGCAAAGAACTTCAGAGGTGAGTGCCAGAGTGGTTACTGTGTGTGCTCTGCTGGCTGTTAGTGTCTATGCTCAAATTCACACTTCATCATCATCTCAGACGATTTAAATGCGTTCTGCTGCTGTTCTGTCTGTTCATCGGATGTATGAGTGTGTGTGGGCAGTACACTGTGTTCTGTTTTCAATATTTTAAAATTCGGATAAGCACATAGGCGGCTGTAATATTTACAATTTTTACTTTTTAAATACACATTTTGTCTCATCAGGTTCAAAGCAGTTGCAGCTAAAAGTAAACTGGATCTGGTTAACGAAGGTTTCACTGAGTTTACTATTGAAGATTTTCACAATACTGTGAGTATTCTGGCAAACCTAAATGACTATTTTTGTGAAGTTGCTACAAATGCAAATGGATGTCATCTAGTTAGATACATTTGTTTTATTGTCTGGTTTTTTTTTACATTGTTGCTGTAAATAAGCTTAAAAAAAGAGGTGTAAAACCCTCAACCTGATTGACAGCATATCATTTGTTATGTTGGTTAAGGTGCAAATGATTTTTCCTTATTGATTAGCCATTTTTAGATGGCCATCTGCCAGAGCACATGTTTTGGCCAGTTAAATAGAAAGTTGGCAAGCTGAGGCCTGAGTACATGAGTCTAAACATGTAAATCTTGTTTTTCTTGCTAGTTCATGGACCTGATTGAGCTATGTGAGAAACAGCCGAGCCTGCAGGAGCTGCTGAACTCCTTCAATGACCAGAACGTATCAGACTATGTGGTGGTGTACCTGCGGTTGCTCACCTCAGGCTACTTGCAGCGACAGCATACCTTCTTTCAGCATTTCATAGAGGGTGGGCGCACTGTCAAGGAGTTCTGCCAGCAGGTGAAGGTTTTCCCTACGTAGATAATCATTTTCCTGCTTTTAAATTTAAATATAATGTACATAACTGTTGAACTGTTATGACATGTTATGACTGTTTGCCATTCTGGTACAAAAAACACGTTTTATTGTCTGAAACTCGCACCTAATGTGCTTTTTTCTTCTCTTTTTCCAAGGAGGTAGAGCCAATGTCTAAAGAAAGTGACCACATTCACATCATCGCCTTAGCTCAGGCCTTGGACGTATCCATTCTGGTGGAGTACATGGATAGAGGAGAGGGAGGAACAGTCAATCACCACGTCTTTCCCGAAGGCGGAGACCCCCGCATCTTCCTCCTCTATAGACCTGGCCATTATGACATCTTGTACAAATAGCACTCCTGGCCACAGCCCATCTCATGCATCTCCTGCTGTGTGCCGCAGCAGCGCATTCAAGAAATCCTACCAGCAGCCATGCTGATGAAACGTACATCTGTGTATGAGATTACACTCGTGTATTTGGAAAAAAAAAAACGAAAAAGAGAGAGAAAATCACATTACTTGCCTCATTTGCCCTTCTTGCCCCAAACCCCCAAATTTACCTTCAGTCATGACAAAATGATTAAATTAAAAAAAAAAATCTTTGGAAATATAGAAGTGACTCCAACCATTTAGAGTTGTACAGGGTTTTTTTTTCTTTTGTGGTTGTAAATGTTATCTACTTGCTTTGTTTCTTTTCCTTTGTTACACTGCGTTTCATTGAGTTTTATTAAAGCAATTTACATCTTATTTCTTGTGTCAGTATGATTTTTGTTTTTCAGTTAAATATTGAAAGTTGAGAATAACGTTCTAAGTCTTTTTGTGTAAACAACACTGCACGTTGATGCATATTTGATGTCAGAACTGTGCTGCATCCATCTGTAGGAACCTGGTATAACCATACTTGAATTGAAAGCATTATTGCATTATTCCTGCAGGGAGAGGAGAAAGAAGAATATGGGACTATACAGTAATAAATTGTATATGACCTACAAGAGAAAACGTACATGTTAAAAGGTTTTTGGTACCTAGAAAGCGTTTGATATGTAGTTCTCAATATACAGATGTCAGTGATGTACACGGACAGCTGCTTTTTGACAGAATGGTTAAGTGGGTGTATGTTGTTTACGCTTGCACTCACACACATGCGCAGTTCCGTCACTGCAGCATAACCGAACCAAAGATCGTCTATAACCATAAAATACTTTGCTCTTTAGCATTTTATGGACGTTGAGTCCTGTTGGTACCAAGAAAAAATACCAAAGTGAGAACTCTTACGTTAAAGGTTAGAGTGAAAGGCAAGATGTCTCCGTTTTTAAAGTCATTTTTGTCAGGCAGAAGAGTTTTGGGGGCTTATTTGCGGTATCATTCTTCTCTAACTGGTATGTATAAACATGTTATATTTTTTTAATACCAGGCTAGCCTGACTGAAATGTGTTCATGACATTTCATGCTACACGTGACTGCAGACTAATAAGCTACAGCTAGCAACTAGCTACAACACCTTAGCCATTCACAGACGAAGGACTCTGCTGTGACTGGGGTGCAAGCTAGTGACGTATTCACTGAAAAAAAAGCAGTTGTACCACGAGGTAGTCCTGTAGTACAGTCGGCTGCTAGTTTACACATTAAAGCCCATTAAAGGTCATCGTAGCTGTGTAGAAAGATGTGCTTGAAGTCTCTAATCGCAGCCGCAGTGTGCCTTCTAAACAATTGTGCAGACCACAGTTGGGCAACACTTAGCCAAACACCTGTCAACAACATCATAAACCGCAGCTTCCGAAAAGCTGAACCAAACAGCAAAGCATGTTTATCACGTGGATTTGACTGAAAGGTTTTGTGCATCTTTACAACAATATCAGCAATGCATAAATGTATCTTATACACACTGCTGTTGTATAAACTTGGAAATCACATTAAAGTTGAGGGAACTTCCTCAAAAGAAACTATTAATGTCTATTTATAACCTAAGAAAAGAGCTCAGTCATGATCATGCTAAAATAACCGATGTTTTGTGTATTACTGATAACTCCTGTGTCCCATCTTTGTTTCACTGTAGCTGAACTGATTGAAAACATGGATAAGAAAGCAACCTGGGACCGCTTCTACACCGAGACCAGCAGCGGGAAAGCCACCTTCAAAAACTTTGAGTGGTTTTTTGGTTTCGATTCTGTCCGAGACTTCATCATGCCCCTCTTGCAAACTATGTCTCGCCCAGACGCTGCGCTCCAGGTGGTGGATATGGGCTGTGGTACGTCAGCACTGGGACCCTCTATCTACAGGCACTCTCCTGTCTCCGTCCATGTCACTTGTGCTGACATTTCCCCCATAGCTGTGAAACTAATGCAGGAACACATTCAAGCTAAAGCCATTCAACCTCACAGCTGTTCTTCTCAAATTGAGTTCGTAGAGCTGGACTGCACACAGCTTGATAAACGCTTCAGTCCTAGTACTGTGGACCTTATAATTGACAAGGGGACCACTGATGCCTTGTTAAGGTCCAGGGAGGGGAAGCGAAATGCCAGCCTGGTCTTGAAGCAGTGTTTAAGGGTGTTGCGGAGTTCAGGGTCCTTGCTCCAGTTTTCTGATGAGGACCCTGACTCCAGGCTTATTTGGCTGGAGACGGCTGCACAGGATCCGGGAGTGATGACAGCAGATGTTGGGGTGCAGGAAGTTGGAGAGCTAAGGGGGATCCATTACTACTGCTACCAGGTGACCCCTCATCCTGCTCTATAACTGAAACTTTTTACTCCAATAAATAAATAAAATAATACAACACAATTGTAATATCATCTCTGAACTGTAAATCAGTGTTTCATGTTTGAGTTGCATAGATTTGGAAATCTCTCTCTTTCATTACTTGTCACACACTGCCATCTAGTGGCCAGCAGGCACCCAGCATCCAGGATTTCAATCCCATCCAGCAGAACACAACACTGATACAATTTGCAAAGTAAATGTTCTCTATACTTACATCACACATATGCCTCTTTTAGAGAAATATTTTAAAGACATGTAGAGTAGAGTAGAAACATTTCCAGGCCTGGAGACGGCAGTTTTAGGTACACGTTAGTAATGTTTAAAGCCCAGTAGTTTTGGGCGATCATATTATGGAAGTACTTCTATATATATCTAACTTATATATAGAGAGATAAGTAGGCAAAGTTGTTGTGATGTTGTGGCAGTGTGTTTTCCAGGTCGCGACCACATTGCTCATTTCCTCTTTGTAAACAGAAGAGTAGCTCTAGGTACAAAGTACCAAAGTTACAGTGCACTACAATAGGGAAGAAAGAAAAGGGAAGAAAAAACATCAGCTAGACACATTAATGGTTTCCAATCAAATTAATATTTTTTGGCAGTGATGGATCTCCCGCATTCAGATATTATTTCTGATTTATTAATTCATGTTACTCAGATTTATTTATGAGAAACATCTAAATACCTTGCAGCTTTACATAATGCATTACAAATGTCATTTGGTTCATCCAATTCTAGCTTTTTGGGAGGGTGGGTGGGTGGAAAAGGTGTCTCTCTAACACAAACACAACCGCTCACACCTATGGGCAAAACAACCTAACCCCACTGAGGCTTTAATGCCTCTGTGGGAAGAAGCTGGACTACTCACACACAGAGAGAAACGCCACAAAGAAATGATGATGAGGGATGCTTGTTGGGAGGTAACAGTGCATTGTGCATTTCAACCTGTCAGGCAGTAGTCCCATGCGTTTTCGAATCCTCCACCATCATACCAGTCTCCAAAAGACCGGACATGTCCACCTTAAACGACTTCAGGCCAGTGGCACTCACACCAATTGCCATGAAATGCCTCGAAAAACTGGTTCTCACACACATCAACCACATGGCCCAAGACACTGCTGATAGCCCTCAGTTTGCCTACCCCCCCAGTCAATCAGTGGATGACAGGGTGTAGCAATACCCTTACACCACACTCTGCAACATCTGGAAAGTAGCAGAATGTATGCCATTAGATTTATTTCTTGATTTGTCCAGTTTTGTTGTGGAAGGTGTGAGGTTAAAATATTCATTTGAAGTCTTCTTGAAGTGGGAATGGCAAAATGCTTCTTCAGCTTCAGGATCTTCTTTGGTGTGATACTCCTGAACTTTGCCAACATGCCACCCAGTGGGACATACCAGTGGCCTTTAGTCTTTGCGTTGTTAGTCTGTGAGTATTGATTATTGCCACACTCCTACTGCAGTTTGTGCAGATCAATGAAAAAAGTATCAGGAACAAAGTATCAGGCTCGACTTTTCTGAATTTGTTTTTATTTTCTTATGACATAAATGTTAAAACACTAATTTAACCGATAAACTGTTATGGGAAAATATTAAAAAAGAGAAACAGTGTGATTAAAAATAGATTTTAGAGGAAACGCTGCTCAATCTGATGAATGTAAAATATGTATGAAAATACTCTGATTAAATATTAGCATGAATTTTAACCAAATGAAGCTTGTTTATGAATGGCAGCAACGCAGTTCAGTGACTCATCATCATCATCATTGTCACCACCATTTGTAAAATCATTCTTTAAACAAGCTGAGAAATGTTACTGGCTCGTCTTCATCCCCCTGCTCAGCATTCATGCAGAAAAATGGCGGGTTGAGTTTTTGGGGATCGACTAATCCAATGACATTGTTATAGAAGCTGAAAAACAGAAACAAATGAAGCAAAATGAATCAGAGGATGCCAACAGTTTTCTTCAACCAGGATCACAGATTCTCAGAGACTTTAGAGTGTGAGAAAAAGCCAGTGCCCTACTGAGGGACCCAGTTCAGTGTTTACTGGCAAATATTAAGGAAAAAAACGCAACGTGACAAATAGTTTTGGAAACATGCATGAAAGTTCTAGAACAATATTAAAAGCCTTCTGCCCACTGACCTGTTGACCACCCAGTCACCGCTGCTGGTGTGGTACAGAGTACTGACGGGGATGCATCCAAACTGGGTGACAGTGGTAAAGTACTTGGCTGCAGAAACAAGAAGTGGATCACATGGGAGCCGAGGCAGCGCAAGCAGACAAGCAGGTTTGTTTGTGATCAACACAAGCTTATGTAAGAGAATGTCATGTGTTACAAACTAACACATGACTTTGCAATTTTTCGCTTTGATTTCCTCTTATTGTACCTGATCCCGTCTTCGTCTTCTCCTCCCCGTACCAACTGTTGACCAGGACTCCCTGTCCAGGACCAGAGGAGGCGCCCAACACAACCTGGCCCATCAGGGTGGCATTTCTTGGAACTGCCAGCGGATGGAAGTCAGGGCTCAGATGCTGCTTAGTGCATGTGTGGTTCTTGTTGTTTATTTTGTACATAACACCCTAGAGGACAGGGCACCATTACACAGTCATTTATGGTATCCAGGATAAACTTGAATGCAAATATTACTGCTGTGCCGTCGCTACCTCTCTGTACAGTAGAAGCACATCAAGGTGGTAGGTCTTATTGTCATAGAGTCCAAACTGTCTGAAGCGGATGCGCTCTCCCAGTCCATCATAGATGTACTTGGAGAATGCCAGCAGTTTCTGATTTGCAGTGGACTTTCAAACAGAGGCAAATGTTCGTCATTGCAGATTACTTCTCACAGATTACTCTGAATAACTAACAACTGCATTAAGTATCAGTTGTTATTGCAACACTCAAATGTAATCGAGGGATATGAGAGGAGACTTACCACAGACAGGCTTCCGCTCATCAGTGGCGGGTATCCTGTGAAAATTAAAGCATTTTGGAGGATTTACACTACAGATGTGCTACATTGCTAACTTGGTCATTCTACACTGAAGCAAAAACAAATCGGCACCATCAGTTCTGATGCTAAAGCAAGAGAACTGCTGCATTTGGAGACATTTGAAGAAAGAGGACTTTCTTCAGATGTTTGCGTACTCACTGCAATGCCGTGGTCTCTGAGCGAGACAGCCCACGGACAGGCACACAAGCAGGACGAGGACCTTCATGCTGTTCGATTGCAGATCTGAATGTTTTCCTCTGCAACAGCTGCTCATATGATACTGCTTCAAAAATATCACTTCCTTAAAAAACAAGCAGGTGATACTCCCATTCTGTTTTCGCTGCCAAGTTTTTTGTTTGTCATTTCTCAATACGCCAGTTATGTGAGAATAAAAGTCAAGGGGAATGTCTTTTAATAGTAGAAACTGCGTTTTAGCTGTTTTGACCCCTAACTAACAAACCAAGGGGAGGAGCTAGAAGGCTGACTGAAGAGAAAGTTGAGAGGATAGACTGCATGTAGATGTAAAAGAGCAGCATTTGTAACCTTAACCACTCCCACTTCATATGTACACAAACTACTTTAACAAGCTAGAAACTATGTCTGCTGGTAAAGGTGACTAGTGTCACCTCTCTGGTGAACCAACCCAGAAAGCAAGTAACAACTGGAAACCAGCAAGGTGGGCATTAAACATAAAGACTTTTGATCCTCCAGGACTTTTTTTTTTTCCTCTTGAAACCATTAAGTCACATGTTGGTTTTTTTGTGTCAATAGACAGATTGTGAGAATACATCCTTCTTTACCTTTTCTTATGAAACAAGAAATACACCGCATGCATTCATGCGTTACATTTATATTGATGAACACAAGATGTGGCCACAACACAGTGTTAGAAAATGGGAAGTAAGAAAAGCAAATATGACAGGCAATAACCTGTTACAAAAAAACCAAAACAAACCAGATGATTTGTCGAACCGCTTTATCATTTTCTGCATGCCAAAAAGACTGCAAAGTTCATCCCGGTTAGAGATACACAGAAAGAACAATGAGGCCAAACTCGTCCTCCATGTTTTAAACAGGAATACGGGGGAGACAGCATTTTACATGCAATTACATGCCATTCATTTTTACTTATATAATGCCAATTTCCAACATTGGTGATCTCAGTGCACTGCGTAAGATAAAAACCCGCCGAAGCCTTCACTGCAGCTTAAAGAACAAGCTGGTGAAATCTTCAGGCTTCTCTCCATTCGACGTCATCTCTGTTGGGCAGAAGTCGGGGGGGTTGAGCTGACCAGGGTCAGAAATCCCAACGACGTTGTTGAAGAAGCTGGTGAGCACAAAAAAAAAAAAGGGACACAGCTTTTACTTGGACGGACGCAAACGTATTTCATTCTACATTTTTCACACTATAGACTTGAGAAAAAACGAACCCTGTCGCCATCCATCCATACTCTTGTGTCTGGTACATAGTGTTGACTGGAATGCATCCGAATTCAGTGAAGGTGGTCAGGTACTTTCCTGGAAGGACAGACATGAAATGTGTCCATAAACAGAGTGCAGATAAACAGCCAGGATGACAGTTCTGAACATTAGATGCCAACTCACCTGTGTTTCCAGGAAGATTTCCAGTCCAGGTGTTGACCAGGAGTCCTTCACCAGGTCCAGATGAGCTGCCCAGGACGGCTTGGCCCACCAGAGTTGAATTTATTGGGATTTCCATAGGATGGAAGTCTGCCTTCAGAGGCTTTTTCTTGCATGTACGAGCTTTGTCGTCGATCTCATACATGGCAGCCTGGTGCATGAGTTGTGGGGTAAGAATGAGAATTTCTTTTGCGGTTACATACAATAGGATTCAGTCTAAAGATGATGGTTATTTCAGTAACTTCTGTTTGCTGAAGATGGAAATAACAACCAAAACCTAGCACAGAAATAACATATATGGGTGCTCACACCCAAAATTATGCCATAATATCTATTCTAATCAAGAGAAAGATGTGCTAACCTTAAACTAATTAAATATGCTGTCATTGTCGGGGTTTTTTTTGTTTTTTGTTTTTTTAAATATGGCCCGCTTTTTATTGTGTCAGTTGCACATGCTTACGAGTTCCCATTATATTCCAGTAAAACATTAAGGAAAGAAAATACTTTCTTATAACATGTTGTGTTGTTGGCCTCATGCGTCTCCACTTCAGTAGAATCGTATCAGCAGTGATTTGCACACTAAAACAAATATTTGAGACGTTCTTGTGTTTGCTTTGGTCACCTCTCTGAAGAGCAGCAGGGCGTCATAGGTGAAAGACTTGTTCTGGTAGTTCCCCAGCTCCATGAGCCGGACCCTTTGTCCCCATGCATCGTACAGGTATTTGGCATAAACCCACAGCTTTTCATTCTGTGTGGACTGGAGAAACAGAATGCAAGATTGTTGACATCTTTCTCGTTCACACAGAATATGAATGACAATTAAATGTGGTTGCACGTTTGGTTCAAGTACAACTTTCATTTTCTTTGTTTGCTTTCCACACTGTCAGACGTGCTCACTCGCCATAAACATCAATCTGGACCTTGACCTGAGCACTGAAATGTCTGGACTTGTATCTCAACACCACAAGACCACCTCATTCCTAACTCTGATGCAGTGGCTGACACACTTTTATTCTTTTTTAAATGCTTTTTACCCACTGTTCACCCAAACATTAAACAATGGGTCATATTTTATGTTTCAATCAAACATTGCTAATGCACAACAACAACAGAGGCTCATTTCTCCCTCATAATTAATAGCAACAGCAAAAGTTTTAAGTACACAAAGCATAAACTCACAACAGTGAGGGCTCCAGTCAGAAGGGGAGGGCTTTCTGCGTGAAATAAGAGAAAACAGAATTATTTATTAATATTTACAAGTCAGCGAGAGAAAACAGCAATGAGAACCCAACAGTGAGCTATCACTGTAACCACAACGGAGCTCGTCTCCGATTTCCTTTTTTACTTACTGCATGGGCGAGGTTTCTCTGCCAGGCAGCCTGCCAGCACGCACGCTAACACCACAAAGAGTTTCATCTTCGAGGAATCCGCAGACTTTCTCACAGGTAGTTGCGAAGTCTCTGTTGCTCTAGAGGAGCTGCACTTCCTTATATATGCTGACAGATGACCAGACAGGCCTAGATGCTTCCGGATTTTATTTTCAACCAACATCTGAGGGCTCAAGTTCAGATTCGGGTGTTGTCAGGGTGAGGTCGCAGTGTAAGCCCATAAAAGGAAATGTCTTTGTACATTAAAAGCTGGTTAATGTTTTCCAAGGGCAAGAGACTCATACAGCAGAGTGTGTGTAGACTGTAAATGCTTACAAATGTACAAATTCTGCAACAAAAGTGAAACATAACCCCATTATGACCACCTGCCTCATATTGTGTGATGCACTCTGTATCCTGACATCTTTCTATCAGAACCACATTTAATCTGAGCAACGGCAGCTCGTCCATTGCTCGTCCCCACGTTTTATCAGTGAGCCTTGGCTGTCCACGACCGAGTCTCTGGTTCACCACTGTTCTTCATGGACCACTTTTCATAGATACCCACACCGGCCACCGCAGATTGAGAACATCCCACAAGAGCTGCAGTGTTTGGAAATGTTCTGACTCAGTCTCCAAACAGTCACAGTTTGGCGCTCGTCAAACTCACGCTAATCGTTACGCTTGCAGTTTTTCGTGCTTCTAACACACCTTTGAGGGCAAAATGTTCACCTGCTCCCTTACATATCCCACCCACTAACGTCTGCCACGATGAAGAGACCATCGGTGTTATTCTTCTATCTGTAGGTGCTTATAATGTTATGCCAACTCTATTCATACAGTGCACTTACAGTGAGGACAAACTTCAAAAATACACCGCTTTCCAGTCGAATATTCATAACAGCGCTTAGTGATACTGTGTCATACTGCGCACAGTGGGCCAAGGGTAAAGCATGCTGTGTTTACAAAAGAGGGCAGCTCATAAAGCCCGAACAGGATTTTGGCCGAATGGGGACGGGTAAACATGTGCGCATGAATGACATCACTGTCATGTGACTGTAGAGGTGTGTGACTGCTGTCAGCAGACCTAACCACCTGACAGCTTTAGATAAACTTACAAACCTACTACTTTAAAATGCATTAATTACATATAAGCCTATACAAAACTTGTAGTTATAAGATAAGATAAGATAAGATAAGATAAGATAACCTTTATTAGTCCCACACGTGGGAAATTTGTTTTGTCACAGCAGGAAGTGGACAGTGCAAAAGTTATGACGCAAAAATTAGAATACAATAAGAATAAATACAGTACACAGCTGTACAGAATAGAATAAAATACTATATACAGTAGAATAAAATAGAATAAAAATATACAATAAGATAAAAATAGAATACGAATACTTTCTAATATTGCAGTTCACACACATCCTTTGCAAGTTATGCTATGTGTAGTATTACAGTGTAGATTCTCCGAATTATTTTTGCTTTCATCATTGTCATCATCTTAATAATTCTACTCTTGGCTGACTCAGTAATGCACCTTGTGAGATGTTTTTAATGTGTACGAGCAGAGCATTTCTATACTGTTATCATTTTCCATTTGGAAATTGAACAAACACCAACAGTTACAAGGGTATCTGACCTACAGGTGTAGACCTGCAGCGGTCATTTGTCGCACTGAAATGATGTCAGTCAGGTCTTTCTACTGTATTCACCTTGACCATGTTGCACACCCCTTGTAAAGATAAATGGACTATATTTACATTACACGTTTCCCCATTGGCAGTTTGCAAAGCACTTTGCAAAGGGCTCCATTTATTGACCTATTAACACACACACAGGTACACAACTAATGGTGGATCTGCTACACAAGGTACTGTTCTGTTGTCAGAAGCCATTTTTAGTTGATTGTCTCTGCACTACATAAACCTCGCTGCCATAAAGCACGCTGCAGGAACTCATTCCTACCACTCTCTGTAAAGTTGTATAATAACTCTTCATTCTGTGACAGATGAACACACCTGTCAGGCGTATGGTCCCAAACACATTTTTGTATTATACCTTCATGCAGCTTTTTCTCACGATTTAATTTGTACATTTTATTTATTAATGCAATTTGCACTTCTCCCTTACAAATGTCAGTCTTACTAACATCATTTTTCTTTTTCTTTGTTTTTTATCACTGTTGTAAATATATAAATTCTTGCACTATCTCATAGTATAAGGCCCTTACCAGGCACCTGTGGCCCTTTTTTTAAACTGTGCTGTTTATTGTAGACTGTACCCTTCATCGTGCTGCTGTAACACATCAATTTCCCTTGTGCAATCAATAAAGTATCTTTTTCAAACATCTATCTATCACTCATTTACTGGACCATATGCACCAAAAACATTTCAGTAGAGAAGACTGCACAATAATCATCTTCATGTAGCCTGTTTACACAGATTTTACAGTTCACTAAACATTGCTGGCTTTTATCATCAAAGTTAATTATTTTTTTTATCTATATTGTTACAAAAGGACAAAATATGCAGTGATACAAACAAGAAAAGAAGACAATACAACAGTGTTGCACATATTTGCATATTTTACATGTCATTAGAATTGTGTGGGAGTCACATGTGCATGAACGCATTGTGTGGTTATGCGGATGTGCATTATGAGACATTTTGTCAAGTTGTGCAACATTACCAAGCAAGCACAGCAATAGAGGGATTTTACAGCCCTGGGATATTGGATCATTTTTCAGTCTAAGAGGAGTGGATCGGGGGACAGCACCACAAATGTTTTTGTAACTTCCAATTAAAAAAAAAAAGGTACAATAAGAAAAATTTCTGTCAGGCGTGAGATCTTTGACCACCTGATGAAAAGAGCCTAAGATGTTAACTGTTTGATAATCTGCTGACAATAATGAAACCACATAAACAATTTTGTAGCATTTGTCTTTTCAGATCCTTCTCTTATAAAAGAATGATCTCTTATCTCTTGTAACTAAATGTAGCACCCAAAAGCTCTTTGTAAATCTGTTACACTTCTAGCATTCCAAGAAAAGGGTGCACAATGCATTTATCGGTACATTTAAAAAAAAAGAAAAGCAGTCAGTTCCAAAAACTTGCCAAAACAAGCCCCTTAAATAATTTTCAATTTTTTGTGGATAGCAATAAATAGTGTCCAACGTCTCAAAGTTTTTGAGGAGAAACGTTTGAGTTTGGGTCCAGTGGAGGTAGTTTGAGCAGGTGGCAAATCTGATTGCACTCAGGTCCATGCTGATATTTCAGGAACAAACTGAGCCCTCTGGCAGCAAAGTTAGAAGGACCCTTAGGGATCCTGGTGGAGTGAATCTGTGGGTCTGTGAGGTAGGTCAGTCCTTTGCCGTTGGCTGTCACCCATCCTGTGGAAAAATAAATGGATGACTACTAATCTTTGTCATGTGACAATATTGCGTTCAGTGAAAAGCAGCAGATGTCACACACCTTGTAAATCTACAACGACTTCCTGGCCACCAGAGAACAGGTAGGTGAAGTGTCCAAATGCGAGGCCATAATCTGTAGCATGGAACATCTTCTCCTTCTTTTCAGTGTTGTTGGTCAGTTTGACAAAGTCTCCAAGCATGTAGGGCTCCACGGTTACACAGCCCACAATCTCATCTCCATCCAGAATCTGATCACCGGAAAACAAGAGAGATATTTTGTAACATTTGAAGACTGTTTGGATTCTACTGGTAGCAACAATATTACTAAAATAAATCTTTGTATTTAAATGTTACTAATCTCAGTAATCCATTGGCTCTATGTGTCTTTTGGGTTTGTGATTGGCTCTCAGCACACACATTGCTGTACTGTTGTATTGTGTTTATAAAGATAAATGGCAGTACACAGTCTGGTTTACACTCAGTGAATAATGATAAAGGCTCTCTGTCTTTGGCCCAAATCAATAAATACTTTCCACACAGAATTGTAAAAATTTGCAGATCATAGCACCTCCTAGACTAATAACCTACAGAATAATTGCTTGACTATATCACAAAACAGATTTCTAGCTCTAAACTGAAAGTATTACATTTCAAGCTGCTGCAGTCTGTACCAAACTCTGGATATGGGCTTCTATTAAAGCTGTTTTTACAAAGTAAGCACTTTGAATGCAACATTTGTTATCTTGAATTCCTTTAAATAAGTGTTTCCAGCAGTCCCTCACCAACAGGGCTTCTGACGGAATAAAGAAGATCTGAGCCATAACTTCTTTGTCATAGAGACTTTTGTTGAATTCAGTCACATAGTACTGGGCTGTCATCTGTCGCTCCACATCTTTCAGAGGAAACTGGATCTGCTTTGGGTTCAAGTAATCTTTCCCCACATAACTAAGGACAAATACAGGAAAAAGATGAGACTTCAAGTCACCATATTTAGGTTGAACCAAGATTGCTACCATACTTGCTTAGCCGCTCCTCCTGGTGTAAAAACTGCACCCATATTGTTGTTCTCTGCGCGCCCTTCTCCCCCATTGAGTCACCAATGTAAACACAAGTTTCCATGGCTGTCCACAGTCCGGTGGCCTTGGAGAACTTTAAATGGAGAGCACCTAGATAGAGATCAACAGACAATTACAAGCTTTTTTGTTCTGTAAGACAAGGCTGGGGTTGATATATAAAAGCTACCCGCCTGCTGAACTCATTGGTGCTCATTTTCATGGAAAAAAAGATCATCTCAGCCCCTTAAATGGGGACATAGACCTATGGTCACGAGCTCTGGGTAGACACTGAACGAACAAGTGGCTGAAATAAGCTTTCTCTGTAGGGTGTCTGGTCTTTGCCTTAGAGATAGCACCTCAGCTGGCTCCTTTCGATGTGGTAGAGTAGCGGGTTTACTCAGAGCCTCTCCTAGATGACTGAGCTCGAAAGGAGCCAGCTGAGGTGCTTTGGACACCTGATAAGGAAGCCTCCTTGGCATCTCCTGGGTGAGCTCCGGAGGGAGGGGCAGCCCCAGGACACAATGGAGAGATGATATCTCTCAGCTGGTCTGGGAACGCCTTCATGTTTCCCCTAGATAAGGTAGAGGAGGTAGCTAGAGAGGGGGTCTGGGCTTCCCTGCTTAGGCTGCAGCCCCTGTAACCTGGTTCCAGATAAATGGAAGAAAATGGATGGATGTAGCCCATTGAATAAGAAACTAAAGCAAAGCCATCTGTGAAGGTGGTAATTGGTCTAATTCTTATATAGCCAGATCTGTATGATATATATATAGCATATAGATCTGGGTGTGAGCACAGAAGCCCTACTTATATGGTTTAAACCTCCTATTTATGAGAGTGCAGCTAATCAGAAGAAAGTGAGGGAGGCTTAAAGGAGTCAGAACTGCTATGTATGAAGTGAGGTGCAGCCCAGTGTAGAAAGAAAATAAGGATTGTCATAAATGTGAATCATGCAAAACTATAGAATCAGATTCCAAGTATAAATTTAAAAGGGGAGCTGGAAAAAAATGGTGCAAAATGAAATCAAAGCAATGGAAATATCACGAGTGCTGAACATAAATATCTGTGCCAAACTCTGCTGGAATCCATCCAGTCGCCGTTGAGACACCTCACTCAAAACAGCAAGTGTGAACATCATGGTGTCACTACAGGGAAAGTGACAGTAGAATATATCGTTTGGGGACGGGGAATGTGAGTGTTTAAAATTTCACAGTAATCCATCCAACGCGTGATCATACATAATATATTTTACATTTAAGATATTTTTATCTAGAGTGACAGAATGATGCTGACACCCTAGAGCCTAGAGTTCTGCAGCTCACAGAAAGTACTGATGGTGACAAAGGAAGAGCAGGAATGTAAACTTACTGTGGGCAGTTTTGTACTGCTCCAACTTGAATTTTTTCTCATCATTGTGCAACCTCTTCAGCAGACAATCATTGCAAATGCCAGCCAGAAGGGCTCGGTAATCCCATTGTGACAACAAGAAGGGTTTCATAGGGACAGCATCAGCTACAGTGCTTGGGTCTAGGCAGCTGTAGCACATGGAGTTCTTCTTCTGGGGCACATTCTGCACCTCAGTTTGTTGACAACAACTTTGGTTTACCTCCAGGACTCCAAATGAACTTTTTGTAGAGGTTTCAGTGACAGGTAACAGTTCTGTGACAGCCTGAGATTGACTATTTTGCATTGCTAAAGTGCTGTTTGTTGCAGGTTGTACTTCAGTTTCCGCATTTTGGTAAACTTTGGGGCTTTTGATCGGTTGTGGTTTTAATAAAGCACGTATTTTCTGGTTTTTGCTCATGTGATCAGAAGGGGAATCATCTGTTTCAAAATCGACCGTTTCACAAATGAAGAAGCTCCCATCTGAATCTGGTGAATCGCTGTTTTGGCAAGCTCCTGCTTTGGAAATACTACTTAGTTGTGGTTTCCTGTATGTGGGAGAATTCAGATCAGCTGAAAGTTTTTCCCATGATGACTGGGAACCGAAACTGTCCCCAAGGGAGCAAGAGGATGTTATAGATAGCTGGGATAAGGACTGCACTACTCCTTCAGCTATTGCCTCAGCAGCATCAGACATCACGTCCTCTTCAGAGGTCAGCGTTTCTATTTCAGCTTTTATCATCTGAAAGTTTTCTGAATCCCTGCTCATGCTGAAGGAGGAAGTGGCAGGTAGTGCAGAACTGACACCAGAGTTACAACCCTGTAAGTTTCGCTTCTTGTTTTCATGGGGAGACTGTGACTTGTCGTCTGACCTTTCTTCATCATCTTCTGTGGGTAGACAGCTCTGATTGGTCGCTCCCTCTCTATGTCCAATAGCACTGCTTCCTGTATAGCTTCTGCTGGGCTGAGAAGAGCCTGAACTTGTTATGGACACTTCCTGCCACGAGGAGCCCAGGATATCTGTGCTTTCAGGCTTTTGAGGCATATGCACGCTGGATGAATGTGAGCCTCCCTGAGCCTCTGTGTTGAGTGTGCCAGGGGTTGTCCAAAGCGCTGTTATACACAGCCTTCCTCTGTCCATCTCTATCTCATCTTTAGCATCCCTACAGTGTGTGTTAGTGGTCTCACACAGTGACTCGTGATACTTTTGGAACCGCCTCATTATCTTAGCAAAACCTGCATGATTAAAATTTACAGAGGTGTCTTTGACATTTCTGTAGCTGTCAGGGACAAAAGACCCCTTGTCTGAATTAAGGAAAGGCTCCACTCGGAGAAGCAGCTTGACTTGGGTGACCAGGTGCATGATCTCAGTGCACAGGCTGTCTTTGTCTTGGGTACCAGCATGGCAGTAACTGTAAAAACTAGATAAAGCATTTTGACAAGCTTGAACTGCCTGTGCTACAACCTCCAAAGGAGTTCCAAGCCACTTGTGAGTGACAGTGAGGGAATAGGCAGCTTTTAGAAAGGTATGAAGCTCCTGCTTGCTGGTTACCAGATCACCCTCTGCTCTGGTGAGAAGGCCAATTGTAAATGCTTCTTGTGCCTGCTGGAGAAATGACTGTCTTTGAGAATCTGGACACTCCACAGAGAAACTGTATGATAGCAAGCAGGTACCTTGGGTTGTCTAAAGAAAAACACAAACAGAGGAACAATTACATAACCACAGGAAAGATCTCGTTTACGATCCTACATTCTGTGCAAGTCTTTAGCCACCCCTCATTTCTTTACTCACTCATTTTCAGTGCCGTTCGTGTACCTGACAGTATTCAAGCATTAAGAAGAACCTAATGCAATGCATGTACTAGTACTGTGTCTACACATAACAGACAAATTATCATAGAACCAATTTTGTATCTTTAGGCATTTTGTTATTAGCGGTCTGTCACAAAAACACATAATTTGTTCCCATTATTTTGGTTAATTCTGCGAAAAAGGTCAAAGATAACACAGCTCGACAGGCATATATTATTATTTTACTTAGCATATCTTGCCATGGTGTGCGATTTGTGATTAAAAAAACTGAGAATTGGAGAAGAGAAAAAGTGTCAGGACTAAAAAACTATCTACAGTGGATGAACTTTTTCTGAAAGTCTTATCTTTAAGAAATACGAAAAAATCCAGCAAAAGGTTGACATAGGAGCTGAGGGATGCATCTAGCCCACTAGTGGATCCAGCTACTGTTTGCTCATCAAGAATGGAAAGGGAATAGGAATGGAAATAACACACAAACTACACTGAAAATCAGTGGCGACCAGAGTGACAAATCCAAATGTGAAATTTTTGGTTCAAATTGTCATCAATTTGTACAGAGTAGGCCAGGAGAGAGGTACAACAGCGAGGGTCTATAGCCATCTGTAGGCTCTGTCACTGGGGCTGCATTTAAGCCAGTGGTGTTGGTGAGCTTGTCAAAATAATGGAACCCAAACCTCAACATTACTGAAACACTGTAAGGTCAGTGGAATAAAAGCCATCCAGCATCCAAGTAAGAGCTTTGAAATGTCCTTTTAGAATGCTGAAGAGCTGTTCCCGAAAATTCCTTAAACAAATCAGAAGAAAGCTGCGTGCAGGCTGTGTTGAAGAATAAATGTGGAATTGTACTGTTTCGCCCTCTGTACTATATTGCCATGTATGTTTACATGTGTTTAAATAATTCACTGCAGGTTTTCCTATTTTCATAGTAAAATATAAAGAAATGAGGGGTGGCTTCAGAGTTTTGCGCAGTGCTATACATCCAAAAAAAAGTTGGGTCACTGTATGTAAATATAAGCAAACTCAAAATGCAACAGTTGACAAATCATTTAAACCCTCTATTTACCTGAAAATATCATATCAAGACAGAACGAAATGATGATATTCAAAAAAGGTCATTTTGGGAGAAAAAGTGAAAACCAGTATTGAATGATTGTGATCTTTGAACTATTAGACATTAGCAGAAACCACTGTCTGGGTTAAGGAACTATGCATGAAAACCAGGATCCAGAATATCCCCTACCTCTGGGACTGAGGCAAAGGGGAAAACTTTCCTGTGGTCTGACTGACTAATCAAAATTTATATTTCTGACTGAATCACTGACTTTGCATCCTTTGGGTTAAAAGGAGAGGAACCATCCAGCCTGCGATCTGGACACTATTCAAAGCAATGACATTGCTATGCACATGTGAAACTTGCATCTCTGTGAAGGCCTTATTTATGCTGAACTAAGGCTGTCAGACACCAGATTTTTACTCTGTTATTATCAGTGCTAAAAGCCACAATTACAGATTAAGAAGCATTAGTCAAATTCATCTCTAACTCGTGTTTTTTTGGGGGGCAAATGAATCACAATCAAAAAACAAGCGTTGGAAAGTGGAGAATCTCTAAGTAACTATACAAAACCACATAAAAATATTTAGTTTTTTAAATATCATGGTTATCATCAGTAAAAGAATACTGAAACATCCCTTATATGGATCAATATAATTTTGGGTTTTGGAGAAACACATTGCTTTTCAGGAAGGCCTCGCTTATTTCAGAATGAAAAGGCCAAACCACATTCTTTCAGGTATGTCAGCGGCACAGTGCAGCACTGTGGTTGCTTAACTGGCATGCTAAGAGTCCTAAGCTGTCACTAATAGAATCACCTGACACGTTATCAAACATAAAATATGGCAAAGGTGACTCCGTCTTGCTCAAGTAAAGTAAAATGCTTTATCAAGCAACAAAATTATTTGCCCTCCACGTCAGTTCCCAAACACAGATAGTGTTGAAAGACAAGCTGATTAACCACAGTAGTTAACATTGCTCAGTTCTCATGTGGTACTGAATTCAAAATCGCAAAAACTATCACAGGCTAAATACAGGCTTTAAAAATTGTTAAGAAGTTAATTAACATTTTAAAAATCCCTTTTTTTGATGGAGCATTGCATTCAAGGGGATAGAGAAAACAGTAGTTGAAGACCACAACACAACCAAAATTATTGCAAACATGTGCCATGGTTTGCAATGAATTTCAACCTTAGTACATAAGTACAGAAATTCATGCAGCAACTACTTAACATTAAGAGTCCAACCAGAACCTAATGGAAATTCCTCCTCAAATAGTGACGCAGGGTGGCAGATTAACTGCAAAATGACAAAGGTGCTCTGCAACCTTACCTTTACATAGGAATATCACCAGGATAAAACCAAATACAAGCAGCTGAGTTGAGCCCAGTGTTGCAAAGAAACGTGTCAAGGACAAGTTGCACTTATCACAGCAGACTGACTCATACTGATTGCAACATTTTGGCTGTTTGTGTTTATAAGTTAGACAGCAGTTATTTGCAGACCTTTAACAGTGTGTCTGAAAGTGATTGCAGGCAGTCTGAGTCTGTTCGCAACTGTTTGGAGACAGGTTGCCTCCCACCAGGCAACTTGTGCAATTGTTTTGTGATCAGACAGTTAACGCAGTCACTTAGGGTCATCTCTGGAGGTAAAAAAATCATAAGGTGTTTGCTGTTAGACTACTCTGGTGTAACTGAGCCGCAACAAGACTATCTACAAATCTGACATACATTCTTTTTGCATAGGTATTTATAACAATAATAATAATTGTCATTATTATTTATCTATTATTTAATCAGTCAGCAGTACCAATTTCATGCCTGAGTGGGGTTCTAATTAACAGACTCAAAAAATAAGTCTGCAGGAAGGAAGATTTCAATATTATCAACAAAACAGCAAACACATTCAATGGAGGATTGCCTGATAACTACTTGCTTAAACATAAAACTTTTGCTGGACTATGAGGATTCTCTATCACTGCAGGAAATAAAACTTAGTTCAAATTAGTTATGCTGGGGAAGTTTCAGTTATCTGCGTCAGTAATCTATGCTGATAAACTAGAACTCTAAAGGTCAATTGCAGGCAAGTAGACAGAGATTATTCAGTAGAAGTAACTTACCACGTTAGTCAAAACATACAGTGAAGTATACTGAGTGTATACCACTGCCATCTTAGCAGCCTGGGCTGCTGAGAGAAGACGATGATTTCCATCCCCAAGTAACGTCTGAAAAAATGGACAGAATAAATAATGCAGCAAATTTTTTTTTAGAAAAAACAACTAATGAATGGAGATTGTGAGGCGGGCTTACAAAATCAATATCTGGATTAGTCCTAAAGGCATGGAAGTCCTCATTATTCATAGATACCAATATACTGGCCAGTATACAAAGGGAAGTTCCAATACCCTATAAAATAAACAGAGTTGCAGGTCAGAGGTTTATCACAGTGTGTAAACTGGGCCGACTAACATCTAAACCAGGATAGTCAAACATTAAACATAAGGCCTGGGGACCAGAATCAGTGTGTCAAAGACTTCAATCTGGTCCACTGAATGGCTTTGGAAAATGTGAAGGAGGACAAAAGTTTTATATTTTAAATGTATTTGCATAGATTTTACAGCTTCATCATGGCCATTCATACAACACCAAAGTAAAACAAATATCTGATAAACACTTAAATGACACAATCATTATCTGCTATAGAAATGCAGTATTTTTACAGTGTGTTCAGAGTAAAAATAAAAACAAAGCACATTCTGTAAATTAACAAAGATTTTCCATTTTTTTAATTACAGGAAAGTTTGAGCTAACAGAATCTTTTCTGTAATTTTACACTTTTATTTCTTACAATTAAAGCACACAGCAGCATTTCTTCATCATGTAGAAGTTACCTTTCTTTTGCTTATATTCAAATATCCCAGAGATAAAATGTGTACTTAAACTTCTTTAAGCTGACACAAAGCAGAGTGTCCCACAATGTCAAATGAGTTTGACATCCCTGATTTAAACCTCAACCAACTATGCCAACTATGGCAACCAAATGATAGTATTGTCTGTGGTACCTTTTTGTCAGGTTGAGGAAGCGAGTAGTACCCAACCAAGGAAGCCCATATTAGCTCTGCAGCCTCTAACCACAGGCCTAAAACACAACACAAAGACAATAAAAAATAATCACAAAATAATGACAATTATCTTTCACTTCACAAAAGTGATCTTACCCAGCTTTTGCAAAATCGTGCCACGCACTTGAACACTCACAGCCTGCACGAGCACCCGGTCACTTTCAGAGTGGTATATCCAATGACCTGCACATAAAAGATAAAGGCACATTATTTGTTTACTTTGTGGACTCAGTTTAATCCTCAATAAATGTCCGTGAAAAGGAACAGACAGGAAACTACCTGTCGTCCCGCTGTTGTTAATCAGGCTGCTCAGGATGTACTCTGCCTTCTGCAGTTTTCCTGTGGGGCAGATAATGATTATGTTTGCATTTACCCAGGTCTGCACAAGCCTTACTTAAAATAACCCTTTAATGAAATGTGGCAAAAATAACTAAGGAGTGAGAGCCGTTCATGTGCAATTTCCAGGTTATGAGTTTACGTCAATCACTATAATTTCTCCAAACAATAATTAGCACTAACATGTATCAAACGGGAGTTTATATAGTCGTTTCCAGCTCCAAATTGCTATTATTTCACTCTCCAAGAACGGCTTTGATTTATAGTTTAAAAAAATTATGTTTTTCTTATTTTGCTTTAGTCCATCCACTGTCTGAAAAAAAAGCTGCTTTAGCTCTTTCACCCCTCCCTACATGCCAAACTGATCTGTTGCCCCCTGCAGACAAAAGATTTGAACAGCTGATGGGTGGAGCTTCTGTGCTCGCAGCGTAGCTGAAATTA
Source organism: Maylandia zebra (assembly GCF_041146795.1). Taxonomy (NCBI): domain Eukaryota; kingdom Metazoa; phylum Chordata; class Actinopteri; order Cichliformes; family Cichlidae; genus Maylandia; species Maylandia zebra. The sequence continues at coordinate 47,347,946 of NC_135169.1, forward strand.
CCATATTAGATAAATCCCGTGTCACTGATATCACACAGAGATGAGAAGACAAAAAATACTTTAAAAGCATCGATCCCAATCTTTCACTGCACTGTACCCGAGTTAAAATAGACCCTGGCCTGCCGTATGACCAGCTGGGGGGCTATGGGGGTCTCGGGGTAGCGTCTGTGGAGAAGCTTGGCAATCTTCAGCAGACGGCTTGAATCATCAGTCCAGTAGAGGTAACGGTCCACTAAGAAGACAACTGCCAGTGCACAGTGTGCCTCCTCAGCTCTGATGCAGGCCTTCAGGAGATCCTGGCAGACACAAACACGACGTTTGGGATTGTGCTTATGTTTTTATTTACAATGACACCACAGGGTGCCAAGCTGAATAGGCTATTGTTTAATTATTACCAGTAGTTGAGACAAGTGTTTGCTGATGAGGTCATTGAGGTTGGTTTTGTCAGCGGCGCTGACAGACTGCTTATACTGCCACTTCTCCGGTGCAAAAGGCCATTTCATGTCCATGGCTTCCTGCAGGAGGGAGGCCAGTTCGGCACACAGCGAGTCTACAGGAAATAAAAATCCAGATGAGCAAACAGTATTGGGCTTAAGATACACTGATGCTTTCAAAATGTATTCACAAAAGAATATCTTTACCTAAAGTGACTACATTCAAGCTACACGGGGATTACTAGTACATAAACTGACCTCTTTATTTGAAACTTTGACCATGGTTAATATTAGCATCCACCATTAGAAAAAGTATATACAAAAAAAAGCATGAAAGATTCACATCAACGCAACGCAACACAAGGAAAAGCTGGATGGATTGCTGTTTAGAAATGTACTGCTGTTTGAACCAATAACAGGAAGTTCCCAAAAGGAAGACTTAATTTACTTAGACTTAGTTTAAGCTGCCTTGGACAGTTTTAGGTCTAAGATTCTAAAATAAGCAGCAAAACATCATTTATATGAAAAATCTAAGTGAAATGGAGCATGTTTTGTCCCTTGTTTAGCAGTGACATGTAACAGTACGTGTGTGTTGACCCTATAAGATGCGAGACACCAGCCCGCATTAGTTAAAGGCACATGCTTAACATCACAAAGTGTCAAATTCATGCCATGGAAGCTACAGAGCTGTACAGAGCTTATGCAAGCATAATTCCACCTCACCTTTGATCCTGACCCAAATCTCTGAGTATCTCACATGCTCAAAAAACACTAAACAGCACCATCTTGTGTCTGACCTCTGCAGCTGCAGTAATTCAGCCGCTCTTGTGTGGTGGGCCCTGCCTCAGAAACCCCGGTGGACTGCCGACCTGCTGCTTCTGCTGCCCCGAGGCACTCGTCCAGTAAATCTCCCACCTCTCGACTGTCCATTGTGGCAAACAGACGCAGTTAGCTGTTTTCGGAAAGGAAAAAAAATCCTTCTCTCTTGGCCTCCTCACCCCTGTTCCTGTAAGAGAGTGATCCAAGAGAGGGAAATTCCATGAAATGACAATACTGTTGAAATATTGTTGAGAAAGAGCGGCTCCACATCCGGCCCGTTTGTAATATTTTAAAACATTAACATTACGATAAAAATGTAAAAAAACAAACACACAAATAAGTCAACAAAACGCGTGATGAAATTGAACTTGTATACTTTTAAAAGGGGACTAAATATATAGTGTTAACGGCCTAATTTGTCAGGACTTTTCAAAAACTCCTCATCTAGTTCATTTTAAAGAATTTGCTTATAACACATAATAATGAATGCATACGGACCTAAGTTTAGTTCAGTAAGAATATTCTGAAATTCTTCAATAATATGTCGGATTTCAAACTATATAAAAAACATACACTATTCACCGAACTGCAATTTCATATGTTGTGTTGGCGCATGCTCAATCATCTGGACGTAAGGTTTTCAGTGTGAAAAACGTTTGGTCACTAATCTAAGCAACTTCTTCAGCCTCTTATATATATATAGATATATATCTATATATGTGTATATATGTATATATATGTATATGATATACTTGTACGTATGTTATTTCAATACACCATACAGTGCATTTCTGCTTTTTGAAAAACCCCAACCACAGAAAGTATTTCTGCACTATTCAGTGTAACTTAGCCTGCAGCTAATTAGCATACATTCGTAATTAGACACCTCGGTTAAGTGTGGCTAACCTCGAAGTATTTATCTCTTTTCTTTTCATGTAAAATGTATGAAAAGTTCTTTTTTTAAACGCACCTATGGTTAGTTCTTGCTCCCTGCGTCTTCCTGGTGGGGCGGAATCATGAAATGCTGCTTTCAAAGTTTTCGGAAACATCAAACTTGTACCCCGGAGCGTACGATATTTGTTGCATTATTTAAACCTTGGTCTGTAAAACCCGAACATGAAGAAAATAGGTTAGACTTAACATCAAAATACGTGGTATGATTTATTTAACTGATTATTTTTCTATTTATAAGAAGAAAATAAAAAATTATTTATATTATTATTTATACCTGTCGTCCCGCTTATTTATAAAATACTGTCTAACAGATTTTTTTTTAAATATTACTAAAAAATCTTATCAAATAAACAATTTTTGGTGGCTGTGCTTAAATTACTTCAGCAAAATACTGTATTTTTAGTATTTAATGTTTTCTCTGTTGTTTATATTTATTCCTGCGAGACCTGAATGCAACGCGTGACGTAATGAAGGGACACAACTGTGATCTACAGCAACAGGTAGCTGGGCTGTAGGAATGTGACTGAAATAAATAATTAAATGAATACATTTATGTATAAAATAATAAATATCCTGAAGGATCTTTGGGAGGACTTTTGAACTTTCAACGGATAAACCAAAATTCAAAAAAACAACTACATCATATATCATATATATATATATATACATCATATATATATCTGCTAAACAGCACTCACTCACCAAAACATTTACATTTTCATGAGTTTTTTTCAGGTAACACACGTCCACATTTAATAAATATGTGATCCCGGCTGATAGGACGCCTCGATCTCTCAGAAAAGCGATCAGACGATGAAAAGCCCCGTGGACAGGTTGTGGCGGTATTGCAGTCATACTACCAATAGGCGGGACTGTGGCTCTGCAGTGTGTTTGTGAGCTGCACAGCTGGAACACTAGAAGACTGGCACGCGTTCCAGCTGCGAGCAGATAACTGAGCTCGGCTGCCTCCGCTGCACCAACACGCATCACATCCACAACGTGCTTCCGAGTGCGCCACTCGAGAACTTGGAGACAGCCGCATGGCCCGTTCACAGCAGCAGCATTAATCCCCCGAGGTCGGACCCCAGTTGTTTATCATCTGATGACTTCTTGCGGGCTCCCATCTTTGCCGACTCTAACACTCGGTCGCCGAACAGACTTTGTGAGTTCGACAGTGTTACGGTGATGTAACGCTTCCCATATCAGAGCTCACTCCACAACTGTTGTCACTCCAGCCTCTCCTCTCAGAGCATGGGACGCTTCAAACTCTAAAGGTAAGAAATCTCCTATTTACTTGTTAGTACAACACTGGTGCCACTTTTTTTCCTTTTTAATCTGCAAGGTGGAGCTCAACTACGGCACCTATTTCTTGAAGAAATCTGCTGAAACGTTACACGTCCTTTTCTGGTTCTGTTAAAAGCCTTTCACAACCTAGATAGGCTGACTAATGCGTGAGTGCAAGTGTTACTTCTTTTGCAACAGTGAAATTGCGCATGGGCATGCCTGATTGCACCATCAACAACTGCATTGTCTGTCTGATAATTTCACGTCGATTCATTGTGGAAAAAAAGGAGGTGAACTTAGTGCTGCTGGGCTCAGACTTGCAGCTGCAGATACATCTACCTGTTGAACAGTGTTCAGACAGTGATGGTGCTATTCACAGGGCCCAGTGTGTGACTGACTGTGTGCTTGTGTGTTTGTGTATATCTAGCTTGCAAACAACAAGCGTCGGCGGCTGTGTGTAAGAATGAATGAAGAAATGCATTATCTTTGTGGCTATTAATAAACTCACTATAACCACAATATAAAGCTGAGATGCTTAGAGCTGCAGCTACACTGGCGGTGGTTGGGGCGGGGGTAGAGGGATGCCTATTTCTAAAATCTAAAATCTTTGTCCTGCTTCAGCTGGCATGAGAATGATGGTTAACAGAGGTCTGCTGGCACGCACAGTTACAGCTCAAGATGCCAAAGCTCCAGCTGAGTTCTTCTCTTTAAACCTTATGCATCTTTCAGAGCTGACAGCACAGTGAGGTGTGCTTTATATTGCACATGCACTGAGTCTCAGGATTACTGGCTGCTCTACTACTAAACCAACGGATGTAATGATACCTGCATTGAAAGGAATTTACCTCGACTGTAACGCAACACTGTAGGCCACATCCCAGCTGATTGTGATTCAGCAGGCCCGAGTGGTGAGTCAAACGAGTGACAGGTCAGGTGTAGCTTTCTCAGCCTTCAGTCAACCTCTTCATTGCTTGTTTTCTTGTGCAGACTGCAGCTGTCTTAAATGTAATGATTCAAGGTGATTTCGTGCCAATGCGTGCAGAGCAGCAGGGATTAGGAGGCATCTCGGAGTGTGTGGACGCTTACTCACACTGCAGCGTCTTCGCCAAGTTCACCCCAGCTTTATCCACCCCGAGCCGTGGTGTCAGAGCCGTGGGATTTCACTTGTAAGCTGGAATCCCTACTGATGTTTTTTTGCTGCATGCGAGAGGCTAAAACAGAGAAGTCACTTCAGTGTTTTCAGTGTGTAGCTCATTTGGCTGGAGCTACACGTTGCTGATGTAGCTCCCGCTGCTATTTTGAATATTGGACAAGCCTGCTTTTGTGCACTTGCTCATCCAGATTAGCAGCTGCTCATCTGGAGAATGCAAATGAGGCAGACATTCAGCATCAACCATCATGCGTGTGGCTCCCACTTACACACTTCTGTCAGCGACCAACAAATCAATAATAAAAAAAAAAATAGTCCAAAGTCCATTTTGTCACATGCTGGCTCATTTGATCATCAGTCACCTCAAAGTCACCCATGGCCTCTGTGATCTCATGTACACAAACACTGAAGTGGTGCTTGACTTGAAAGGTAGAGCGCTTTAAAAAGACGGGATTTCAAGGATTAAAGTGCCTCCAAAAAACCGAGTGTAGAAAAAACTGAGTGGAAGAGATTAAAGTAGGAAATCTCTGCATCTCTGTTCTTTCGCGTTCTCCTCTGCTGCTGCAGTGCAATTACTTCTGGCCTGTGGAGCAGACACCCTTGATATTTAGCATCACTTCCAGCTGCCTCCTTCCACCTCAACCTGCAGTGGTGGTGCACTTATCAGGAAAGCCAGCTATAATTGGTTGTATTGTAAAAAGCTTTGCTGCTTTATGCCAAAGGACCGACAGCAACAAATTAGGGAGGAAGGGATGGTGAGTTGAGGAAGGCAAGAACTAAAACAGAACGGGGGGGTGGAGGAAAATCAAGCTGAGAGAAAATAATTACAGAGAGCAGACAATGAGCAGCAGCTCAGACATGTGCACTGGATATTTGCCATCACCGGGATGGATGGTCCTGTGCTCTCTGTCTGTCCTCTACCTTCTCAAGTTTGCTTTTTATTAGCTAATCCAATTTAATCCTCCTTGATTACCACCACGGAGGCCGCCTGAATGTTGAAGTCTTTTTTTGAGCTGTTTGTTTGGTGATGCTTTTAACTGATTTAAACACCTGAAAGGAGAATTTAAAGGCACGCGGCGTAGGCAGAGCTGGAATCAGACTTGGTACGACTCCTACTAACTTGGCAGAAGAACAGCAATCCCAAAATTGTGACAACTAAGGATCTAATTGTGAATAGATGTGAACAGGGTTACTTCTAATTATGTATCAGCCTTCACAAACTGTTTTGCAAATGGTCTGCAAATAATTAAGCGGTCATCTGGGATATTTGGATTCCTCTGCTCCCTACTCAACTCTTCAGCTTGCAGCAAAGGCCACGTACTCTGTAAAAAGGTATGGCGGGAACACAGGAAAGAGAGGCGGCAGCAGAGGAGAGGGAGACATTCTGTAGGAGGGGAAGGTAGCGGGGGTGGGAAAGTGTCAGACCTGAAGAGCTATAAATCAAGCTGAGGCTTTGAATTCAATCAGATAGGGTGAAAGGCATTTGTGGGCAAATCCAAAGCTGATTACTAGAGAAATTAGCAGGTGGTTACAATATCACCATTATTTAAAGTTTGGGCTGAGTGGGGTCGCTCTGCACTGAACAGGTGTTAGGCGTGCCTCAGTTTCAGAAAGGGAATCGAAAGTGCCTGTTATCCCACATCTGCTACCAAGTAGTCTCTACCTTTGTTTTCCCACTCATTCTGTTTACAGTCTGTAATCTGTCAAGCTTTTTATCCGAATGTGCATAATATTTGGTGTGTTATGACTACAGGAAATTGAGGGCTTTGTGGTGTGCTCATGGATGTGTGCTGTTTTAGGGAGGAATACATAAACAGGAACTAGCCAGGGCTGTTAAAAAGCCTGCGGGGGTAAAAAGGAGGGTGGTTGTTTGAATGTGAAACTCCCAGCATTCACAACTAGTTCAAAATGACTGTTGTATAAAACCACTGTGCAGCTCAGTGAGCACATCTCTGACAGGCAGGAGGAAATGAAGCAGATAAACATTGCGAACAGAACAAATTGGCCTCCAGAACTGCAGTTTGTGCCTCATTCTGCAAACCGCAGGCCTTTCTTCGAAGATCGGAGTTTGTGAGAATTAAAACATGCAGCATCACTTGGTATGTGGCCCTAACCAGAAGCAGTTTTTACAGCAGCTGCACAGCTGTGCCTCCTTGTTTCTGAGTCAAGGGTGGAAAACAGCACCTTTGGGCAATATAAGTAGCTGAGATTTATATTGCGAAGGTGAAGCGGCTTAAAAAATACTTTTCAGTTTTCTTTTGTTCGGATGATTTCTTGCTTGAGTATAGCACGTTACTGCTGACTGTTGGTCAACGTTTACATTCAAGGCTTTGTGTTAGACAGGATTTATGAAGGAAAGCTTCTTAGGTTTTGGACAACTGCTCTTTTTGCAACAAGACTTCCGGCTCTCTAAAAGTCTATGCAAAACGAACCTTGTCCAGTGACCACCAAACTTTGTCCCAATAGACTCAGTCACTACTTCCAGGTCAAAGTTCATAATTTCATATTGCAAATGAAGGTTACTATTAGAGCGAGAAAGCATGGTCATCCAGGATGTGCTTATTGGCTAATGACTATCACTTATCAGTAGTGAAAAGATAGTGACAGTAAACACACCCAGGTTGAGGCTTTTATGCACTAACCAGAGGGTGTTATCATTGTGACTACACCCATGTTTTACATCTTTTAATCTAGGGTTTAACTTTAACCTCATGTAAAAAATACAGAAAGCCTTAACCACAAACGTATTTTTCTGCTCTAGAAGGTAAATATAGTATGTAACAGCTTGCAGCTGCATAGCCTTGAGTAAAGATGGACAGTATTGCCTGGCAAACGGGGGATTACATGATTGTGTGTTGCACAAAGGGAAAACACAATCACACAACTAACTGGCTTTAGAGGTTCTTGTCTGTTAAGATAGCTCTTTGTTTTATTTTATTCTTTATGCTAAGCTAAGTAGTTTCTTGGCGCCGCTTCACATAAAGTTTTTCTTACATAAAAGTCTGACAAAAGTGCAAATGTGCCAGTTTCGCTCTGTTTAGAAGACTCACAACTCTGATCAGGAAAAAAAGGCTAGCCCGGCTGCATTCAAGGTCATAAAATCTGCTAAGTTAAACCCTTGTAAGCTAACTATAGGTAGCAATATCCTCATATTAACTGTGGAGACATGCAAGTAGAGTAAATTCCTTTTGGCAAATATATGAATGAATGTATTTCCCCTTTAATTTAAAATTTGGCCATTGGAGATGGAACACTTTGCAACAACAGGAAGTGATATCCCTGACTTCAGCAGAACACTAGAACACGAACCCTGACCGAGGCATGCTTTGAAGTTAATAGACAGCTGGCAGGAATCAAACCCAAATGCAGAATTCCATAAAATGATGTATCACATTGGGCCTTTCACACAATACGCCATGTGGCCTCATCTTTTACTCATCACGCAGTGAGGTTTGAAAAGGAAGTTTTGTGTGTCAGAGGGATAAATGACAGAGTGAGGAAAAACTCTAGCATATAGAGGAAATATGTGTGAAAAAAATTATTCATAACACTTACTCAAGCCGCTCTGTACAAGTGTGTTTGTAATAAGGTAGCAAAAAAAGAGAAAAGTGTGGACAAACAGAAGAAGTTGCCACATCTCACATACACATAGCAGCACACCCTTCCGGTATTTGTTGTGAAGCAAACTTTCACATCTGGTAAAGGACCCATATTTGAGCAGGAAGCTTGAACACAAAGCAGTGAAAACAATCTGACACAATGATGCATTGTCGCATTTGGGGGGGTGGTGGCAGGAGGCATACATTATAACACATGAAATCAGCCACGATGTCCTCTCTGTCTCCTGCGTTACGTTTTTCATTTGAAGTCAGAAATGGGAGATATAAGATATTAATTTGAGCCAGATGTGGAGCAGGATGCGTGACTTTATTTGTTAAAGGACACAACACAACATCCCACGTGGGTAGCTGCTGTCTCCCAGCAGGAGGACATTTACATATTTTTCTCCTTTTCCCCTCTCTGTTATTTCAAGATTACAAAGAAGTGCTGCTTTTCTCAATCTTTTGAGAAGCATTAGCATGAGTGCTTCCATGTGCCTATAGAAATTTCCCAGTTGCACTTTAATTTCATATATCTCATTGTGTCTTCTGTCAGTACTAACCCTCTATACTTAATCTCTTTCCTCCTTCGGCCAACAGTATCTTTTTGTGTTTTACTGAGCTGAAGCACACTCTTCCTGCCTCCCAGTCTCTCTCTTTATCACCCATTCAAACATTCCTCCTCTCCTCCCTCTGCTTCAACCCCTTCCCTCCCTAAGGAGCAACTGTAGCTGCTAATCTCAGTTTGCAGCCGGTGCCCCCCCACTGATGTGGCATTCTGCGTGTCCAGGGAAAGGGAAATGTTTCCCTTCCTGCTCTCAGTACCCTACAGTCTCTAAATAGAAGCCTGCCACCAGCTACTCTGAAGAACTATATCTGTCCCATCATGCAACACCCTTACTACAACTGGGGGATGTAGGGGAATAAACAAGGGTGGTGTGTATGAAGAACTGGTTTTTGTACGCGTATTACAGTCTGTCAAAGACAGGAAGATATGATTTAATATCATATACTTTTTTTTTAAAAGCTAATATCATTAGAAAAGGTTGTCTGCCTGTGCCTGCTGTTATGTTACATTTTCCATGGCCAAATTTGTTAGTGGAAATCTAAACGTAATGCTATTACAGTTTCTAGCTGTAACATATGATGAAAGGAAAACTGTCTTAGCATCATTACCCACCAGTAAGTGGTTCACAAAAATGGAAAATGGAACAGCAAAAGTAAAAAGGAGGCAGATAGGAGGAAAAGCCCGCGCGGGTGAAAATAATCAAAGGTTTTATAGGAAATCTGGCCTCTTTTTTTTCTTCTTTAAAACACGGTAGCTATTTAAGTCATTCATAAAGTATGTGACTAGACTATAAAACTATGTTTTAGTGTTGTTTTTGCATTTCTTCCACACAATAGTAAGAAACATTTACTATTGTAAACAATTATTACACGGTAGCCTCAAATTCAGAGCTCTTATATATTTGCTAAAGTTTTAGTAGAAGAATACTTAACTTATTTATTTCATACACTGAGGTTCATACAAGACTGACAGCTATAAGCAGCATCAGCATGACAATGTGCTCCATTAATTAATAATGTGTCTGCCATGTTGTTCAGTATGTCACATGCTTATATCTGAAGATTCACACCAAACACAACATAGAGCCGAGGTCATCTTTGTGTGTCTGCTTAAAGAAAGTTGTGACAAAAGTTGTAAGCACACAAAATATGAGGCCCAAAATGTACAATTTGGTAGTAATCCATCCAAACGTACTTGAAAAACGGGACTCTGTCCAATCAGTCTTGCTATGGCATTGACAATTTGAATAAAGAATCAAATTCTGTTAAAATTGTGTCTCTTTTCTTATAACTGTTATCCACAAAAAACGTGTTTTTCCCAAACGCCAATGAGAGAGGATAGAACTAAATCAATGATTGTGAATTAGCATGTAGCATTTATCAGCGTGGAATTGAGTCCATTATGGGAGTGTCGATAAGACGATGGACATGATTATTGCCTGTTTGTTAATGCCTTATCATCAGTTAGTACTTTAAGACGGGAAAGTCAATAAAGATTTAAGCTCTTGGTTTTCTTCTAATGTCTATAGCTGGAAAAAGTGTGCGTTTAGCATAAGCTCCTTTTATTAAGAGTTCTGCTGCTTTAAGTCAGCTCATAAACTCTGCATTTGAGCAGCAGAACAGAAGCCGTCATATTTGGAATATCAGTTTTCACAGACATCCTATAAAACCACTATTTGTTATTATTAGTTATGTTAACCTCATTATTTTAACTACATGTATATTTCAGGTGCTTTTAAATGTGTCCAACAGGAGTCATCAATTCTTAAACAGTAGCAACAATAATATGTCAGCGTGAATTCACTGTTATGGGTCAAACTTCAAAAGCATTGGTGTAAAGTTGAGAATGAGCTGAAAAGCAGCTCGCCTGTTATTCTGTGACCGTGATATTGAAAACGAGAGAGGCAGTAGTCTGAAGGGGGTCTGACTGCGTCTAGCCGGAGGATGTGACCTTTTTCACTGCCCAGTAAAGCAGCAGCACACAGCAGATTCTGCATGGCCAGGATTGACCAGGCACCCGTCAACTTCCCTTTATCCCCGCTGAGCCCCATCCACCCCTTAATCTGCCTGATCGATGGCCCCGGGTCCTCGTCACCAGGCAACCAAGGATGACACTAAAGCTCTCGCAGTGTGTGCTTCTTTACAATCAATTCGCCGCTTTGCAGATATCGGGACTGTATTAGAAAGACGCTGTTGGAAAAACACTTAAAGAATGTCTAGAAAAGAAGGGAGGAGGGACCCTGTTTAAGACAGATCAGTCTTAATTCATATAAAAACTTAGAGAAAATTGTTCTCTGGGTAATGGCAAAGCGTTCCTGTCAGCAGGATGATGAATGGTGTATTTGGAAGATACCATCATCATCAAGATGGGCACAGTGTGTTCAGCAGCGCCAGACTAGACTCTGCTAAAGCGTTGGTGACACTTTAAAACACCTCTGCTTCTCCCTTTCTTGTTTTGTTTAGCCCCTGAGAGATGGGCCCCACACAGAAGGAGAAAGTGGTTTTAGGTCCTCATTCAGTTTTGAGGATGGACACTTTTGTAATAAACACTGAAAATGCAGAAGTGAAACAGAAGTGCACATTTTTTCACAGGCAAGGCCATCTCAGCTCAAACCTAGATGATCCTCAGGCTTATCTACTGCAGTGAGGAAACAATTGACTTCAAGGCAATTTTCATTCTCATTATATTCATGACATGCGAGCAGACGTAACTGCCAGTGCACAGAGCCAATACTGATGGAGTGTAGGCTCCTTTTTCTGAGCTAGGCATCACAGGTCTTGGTGTTTGTTTGCTGAGGTTTTAATACTCACATGCAACACTGCTTTACTTCCTGTGGTGACTTTAGCAACCCACCTTGAAACTTTCATATCTATTTACAGCAACACAAAAGCCTTTTTAGTTGTTCGCCATTTATCTTCCCGTAATCTGACCATATCATTTCAGCAGTTTAATCTTGCCTACTGATCAGCGCTGTGGCTGATCGCCCTAACAATGTGATGATTTAAATTGCGGTTGAGGATTATACTTCTATCTCTTTCTCTACGTTTGCTTCCCCCACCATCCCTGCAGAACGTGGCTGAGACAGCTTGTGAAGCCTGTAATTGAGTGTGTCCACCCACCGCGTTGCGGCAGAGACAGTGCAGTGAAAGGCTTCATTGTGTCAGGCACAATGGATACGTACACATACACATCACACCCTTCTCACACTCACAGAGCCACCACATTAAAATAAAGTTACAGCAGTGCACAGTGTGTTGTTGGGGACTTTGTTACCTAACTTTGTTACTTGAGCTTAACCTTAGTGTCACTTTTACACTTATAGTGTCATGAAAAAATGTTCACACCTACATGTTACAGACCACAAACAAATTTTTCTATTAGACAAAGTCAACCAGAGTAAATATCAAATATTTTTTAAATAATAATTTCATTCAGTCAGGAAAAAAAAGCTATTCAAATCTATCGGGCCCTATGTGATAAAAAATATCTATCATGAAATTAGTTTGACTAGCCTCACCCAGGCCTGATTACAGCCACACCCTTTTTAATTTTTTTATTTAGAAATAATTTCAATTGAATTGAGTCGAGTCTGACACAGTAAAATAGGCTAAGAGATATCAGATCATGGAGAAACCTTGGAGCGCTGATGAACCATCCCAAAATTACTTCAGAACCCAGAACAACTAAAAGAAAGTGTTCATGATTCAGTAATAAGAAAGAGACTGGGAAGAACCATCTGACATAAAAATAACACAGCATTTCATAAAAAGAAGATCCCACCAACAGTCAGACACCGTAGAAGTGTGATCGTCCACTGCTGCTTCATGACCTGGAAGGTGGTTCCTTCAATTACCTTGCTGTAATTGAAGGAACCATGAATTTTGCGACCAGAAAATCCTGCAGGAGACTGTCATCAGTTTGCGCCTGGAGGTTCAGGCCCACTTGGATTATGCAGCTGGACAATGATCCGAAACACATCTGCAAGTCCAGCTCCTAAAGCCTCAAAGAATTCCCAAAAAACCAAACAGATTTCAGAGCGACCTGGTCAAAATCTGACTGTCAAAGAATGACCTTAAACAAGCTGTTGATGCTTGAAAACTCTCCAATGAGGGTGAATGAAAGCAATTCTGCAAAGAAAGGTGGGGCAAAATTCCTCCACAGTGATGTGAAGGACTCCTCGCCAGTTATCGCAAAAGCTTGATTGGAGTTCTTGATGCCAAGGGTGGTGCAACCAGGCTCAGGTGGCAACTGCTTTTTCACACAGGGCCAGGTAGGTTTGGAGCCTTTTGTTTGCCTGCATTTTAGATTAACTTGGGTTATCTTTATTTAATACTACAATTATCTTTCATGAGCTGAAACATTTCAGTGTGACAAATATGAAATAAAGTAAGAAATCAGGAGGGAAGGCAAATCCTTTTTTCACTGCACTGGGCCGTCAATGTTTTGATCTGGGGCTATATAAAAATGAATCAAAATTACTAGTTTCTTTAATGAATGGATGGATGGATGGATACATTTGACCAATTAATCATGTCATAACTTGGAAGATGGTATATTTTACTGATCGAGACACAAGTAAAGAATTTGGGATTACTCCAAAATAGTTATTTTGTTCTTCTACTGAAGGTATTTTGTGCTCAGGTGTGTGTATATGTTGTTAAAAAGTAACTGGTCATTAAGTTGTTGTTGCCATGGTTACTTGGAGCCAGACCTTACCAAATCAAGAAAAGCACAGATGCAAATTTTTAGCTTGTTTCCTATGAATATGTGATAGAATGAAACGCATGTCAAAATATTTGCTATTGTGTCGTAAATATTCATCAAACTTTTTTATAGCCTGCTGCAGACAGCATTACAGCATGTCAGGAAAAGATAAATAGTGGTTTCCTGCTGATTGGGCTTGTGGCTTAGTATCTGTCTGATAGAAAAGCCACACACATCGGTGAAAACTGTTTATTATGCTTGGCTCCAAAGTGCAGTTATAAAGCATAGAATTGGTGTGTAAATGTAAAAACTGATTTTAGTTTGACGAAACAATCAGCCAGGATTATAGATCTGATTCTTTACTGATACAAAACTAGCATTGCCGCAGTCTGAAAACAATTTATTATCGAAGCAGTAATTTGTTCAGCTGGTTAAGATGTAACGCAAATATTTATGTAAACTTCTGGGCAAAACAATTTTAAAAGGGTCATATTTTGTAATCAATCGTGTAAAAATTGGGTGTCTGTAGTTTAGGAAGTAGAGCTGGTCATCTACTAACGGTGTAAATAGTCATTTGATTACTCGCTGCAGCGGACACAAGCTACACACATGGGTCCAAATACCTATTGTTTCTGCATTTTGCCACCAGTGTATCAAAATATAAAACATTTTCTATGAGGCTGTAGTCAAAGATAATGTTGGTCAGCAGAAATCTACTATTGTGAATTTGCAGTATAGATAGAAGTAATCACAGCAATTGTCTGGCCAATGAGAAGCAAATGACCAACCACTGGAGCAGTTGCAGCAGTGGGTCATATCTTGGCATTCTAGATGCTAATGGCCCTAATAGAAGTCTGTGTTCTTGTTGTGGGTGAGAATCTACACAAGTAGCCTTCATGCTCTTCAGCTGACAGTATTTTGTGCTCAGGTGTGCGTATGTCTCATGAGGACCTCAAACGGACTATAATCCCTGGCTTCTTGGTATTGCCTTCTTTTTTTTTGTTTATTCCTTTATCGATCCCACAAATTTGACAAATTTGGAACACAGTGCTTGCTGTTAGACAATAATGATAGTCACATGAGCCTTCATATAAATAGCTAAGACTAGTACTGCATTCCAGAAACCTTTGTTAGGAAGTGATGTCCTTCTCGAGTTAGTGGGTTCCAGACAAAGGCAGGAAAAGCAGGATTTGTTTTGGTTCTTAGCAAAGTAGATCCATGCAGGTATCACTATGAATACAGCATAATATTTAAAAAACACAATCATGGATAGAACCTGATCAGTTTTCTGTGTACGACTTATTTAGGGAGTCAGAAATAAACAGGATTGGCAGTACGGATTAAAAGTTTGCAGTTTTACTTCTGTTTAAATTCAGTGCCGCCAGCTTGGATCGCTAATTAGGATATGTTGATATTCTAATTATTCATATTCAGTAATGCACTATAGGTGTAGTTAAGACTAGGTTTATGTTTGATTGGTCCTGATATCAAGATCCGGCCTTTGCTGTGAGGACCAGGCTTGGTAAAGACTGATTGGTGCAACTGTTCCCTGTAAACTAAAGCCCTAATTCACCAACTCATTTCCCCACACACAACACTAACAGACTGCAAAAACTTTAAACTGTTAACCCCGAAAACTGGGTCACTTAAAAGGTGCTTCTATAAGTAGAATGAGTTCATTGCAGATTTTGCACATTGACACCATGAATGTGTTTTGGCCATACTTAACCATCATATCAGATGACACTGACAGGCACATGTCCCAGTTAACTTACTGCAATGAATATGCCACTCTGCAGTGCTGAACAGGATATAGAAGAACTAACCACACAGCTATTTTAAGTGTGCTGCAGTAGCCAGAGTAAGTTTTGCTTCCCCTGTGTTTACTTAATAATTACTCCCCTCTCTTTTCATCTCCTTTTGTGTTCAGTGAGAGCCAACAGATTCAAACCACAGAGAGGTAAACGAGGGGGAAAACTGAGAGGACAGCTACGATGGAGTCCATATTATCGGAACAGTCTGCCACTGTGGACGAGCTGGTGGAAGCCTGCATCAAAGCCTTTGGTTGGTTATTTAAGTATTATTTCTTTTATATGAATTATTCATCTGCTTGTAAAGGGAGGCAGTAGAATAAAAAACACAAGCACAAATTGAACATGCTGAGGTATCTTCTTAATGACAGGTGACTCCCTGTTTTTCCTCATAGATGAGAAGGGCACTTTGAAGGATGCATCCTTGGTCCGCATGTTCCTCATGATGCACCCTTGGTATATCCCTTCAGCTGACCTGGCCAAGAAGCTCGTGCTGAAGTATCCTTCACCTCTGAGTGTTCTTACATCAGTGACAAATGTTATGTGTTTTTTTGCTTAGTGTTTTTCTAAGAATGCTGCCTATGAATATGTCTTTTTTCACACATAATGCACAGAGCAATGGAAATAGTGCCAGACTTTGTTCCCCTTCTAAATCTGTGAAATCTAAATGAGATTTTTGAAGAAGTTGTTGTAGTGTTGCGAGGAGCAGCTCGGTTGCACCTTGACCTCAGCATCAGATCTCAAGAGGATGGCTGCACCGATGAGCGCCGAACAAAAATATGCCACCTCGTCAAGTAACAAACCATCTTTTCTGACTTCTGCTCGTCTCGTTGCCTTTTTCTAAGAGATCTTTGATCTTTCCAAGTGTCATTTCCATTTATCCTTTTATCCTTTCTAGTTTTTTCTATGGTCTTCTTCATGTGCTCCAATTAGGTGCTTTGTTTCATCAAATACCAAAACTATAATGCTATTTTAAATTATGAGTTGACCACAGCCCAGTCCTTTCAGTGTATGCCATCACGCTCACCTCCCTCTCTCTCTCTCCCTTTATTCTTTCTTCCAGGTACTGGATTTCTGAGTTTCCCGCAGAGTTCAATCTGAACCCGGAGCTGGCAGACCAGATCAAAGACTATAAAGACCTCTTGACCACTGAGGGCAATGAGAGGCAGAGTCAGCTCATTGACTTGGACAGCGTGTGAGTGAATAGGCCGCTGAATGCTGCGTGTGTTGTTGACAGTTTGAATGAGTGTCCCCATCTGCCGATGTTTATGTCAGCAAGCCCTTTATTGCCTGTTATTTGAAATTGCTGAGCTGTGCTATGCAGGGCCAGTGACCTGTCCTTTTCTGAGAAATGCCACTTCTATATGGCTCCGCTTTCTTTTATTGCTCCAAGGAAATGAATTCGTGGAGCTGATTTGATTTCTATGCCAGAATATCTTAGAATAAGCAGGGGAATAGCCTTCTAAAAATAACTTCTACAGCAATAGTTGGAGAGTTGTAGTTCAGTCTACAAATATGAGGTTTCTCAGGGCTTTTTATATTGTAGACACATTGTACTATCATCATTTTCTCATGGTAGTTTTTCCTTTTTTTCCCCAACAGCCCTTAAAGGCCAGCTGTAACTTTTGCAGCGGCTATAAAAGTGATCCTTGTGTAGTTTTTTATGGTGCAGTTCCAAAAGACCTTAAAAGAGACAACCGTGCTTTTTCTCCCCTCTCAGGCCGTCATATAAATGGAAGCGGCAGGTGACCCAGCGTGTCCCATCTGTGTCCAAAAAGAGGAAAATGTCCCTGCTGTTTGATCACCTTGACTCCTGTGAACTGGCTGAACACCTGACCTATCTGGAATACAAATCCTTCTGCAAGATCCTGGTCAGTGTGACCATGGCTCTGTTTTTATTTTTTTTTTACTGTGATGTTTACAGCTCTTAAATTCTCAAGTAACTCTGTGTTTACATGATTCAAGGCTCACTGCAGTTGCTAAGCAATAGTTGTTAAAATCAACTTTAACTGGGCAGTAATTATATTTAGTGACTGGAAATAGTGTTCAATTTGAGAGCTATTTCAGGAGGCAAAAGAAATGACTGGGTCTGTGCAGAATTAAACGCTTGAGGATTCTTTTTGTTGATAATTTATTCCAGTGGGATGATGCTCGTGGCACAGTAGGGACAGTGTTAATGGCGTTTCTTTTGTCTTTGTCTTCATGGCTCTGCTAAAATAGAGTTTTGCCTAAAAGGAAACAAAAAATCGAATTAATGAGGATCTAACAACGAGTACAGCTGTAATTACACAATATTATTTGTCTGCATTTGACTGATTACAGACAGTTAATATAATAATATAATTTCATAAACCAGGCTTGCTGTTTCCCATAGATTGCATTAGACAGACGTAATGGCGTCATCCAGTGTTTGTGGGGCTAATCGGACTGATACAGCATTAGATGCTCATGTGATAGGAAGTTGTCAATACCTTAATTGTTTTCTGTCTCGTGGCAATTTTAATCCAAATTTGACTTGGACATGCAGCTCTATTAGACACTTGAAACTAACAAATCAGACCATAAATGAATCGGGAAAGGATCTGCTGAGGTTATAAATACTGGATAATATTTCTTTTTGGAAACAGATGAGTCTCCGCCTGCTTTGACTATTAGAAATAATGCAGGCTTACGGTACTTCTCATTTCAGACTGCGTCTGTATTTTGTATCCAGTCTTGTTATTTCATTGTTTAAAGTTCTGTGCTCAGCTAAGCAAACCAACTGCATATCCAGGTTTACTGTATGGACATAGGAGACTGTCTACAATCAAGAGGAATATATACAAAACAAGAGAAAGGCCTTTGCATATATGTTTGTCGTCAGGCATTTTCTAATATTCAGAATTGCTGTGGGATGTGAATATGATGTACTGTAATTTAAATAGATAAAGGCTTTCAATGCTTTACTTCTCCTTCTAGTTTCAGGACTACCACAGCTTTGTGATGCATGGCTGCACGGTGGATAACCCCATCTTAGAGCGCTTCATCACGCTCTTTAACAGCGTCTCACAATGGATCCAGCTAATGGTGCTCAGCAAGCCCACCGCCCCGCAGAGAGCTGCTGTTATCTCCCATTTCATCCGAGTGGCACAGGTCTGTCTGCTGGGTCTGTTACAATCGGGAAAGCTTGGCGGTTCTGGGTTCATGGATAGAGAGTGTTAGTGGGTGATTGTTGGGGGCAGAGAGAAAAAAGCAGGAAAGGTGATTTGGAAGCAACTGTGAAAACCAGGAGGAGCAGAGAGAAGTGGAAAAGTCACCGAGGATCTCTTATGACTTGCAAACAAATGCAAAATATACTAGGATTTCCCATTAGCAGCACAACTGTGTGAAAAAGGGAACATTAATTCAAAAATGGCATTGGAGGTATTAGCATTCCAAGCTCCCTGCTCAGTGAGATAATGCTGCTGCCAATTTTGCATCTTTTAAAAATAAAGGAGATCTTTGGGCTCAGTTCCAGCTATCTATGGTTTTTTTTTGTTCCTGTAGTTTACCAGAGTAGTTCTCTGTGACTCACAGTACCAAATAATCCTTACTTATCTCACGCTGAGTCTTGGTGCAGTCCATGACTTCATCCACCTTCTGAAACAAGCTTCAGTCAGCTTACTTCTGACTGGCTGACCCCTGGAAACAGTGGGTGGGCTTCTGTGATGCAGAAAGAGCTGCGTGTCTGACATGACCATATTACAAATATCCTCTCATATTTACATCACACAGAGTAGAAAAAATTGCAGCAGAGTTTTTAGCATAAAGCTTGACCTGTTGCCCTACAGTCATGCCTTGAGTTTAGAGGGTTTCAGGAAAATATGATATTTATGGTAATGGTGATATTTAAAAATGAAATATTTATTTTGCACATATGCTACAGACAACTGATTTTTCTTTCTGTTTACCTTTGTACACTTATGCTTAAAGATTCTCTTACCACCTCCATAAACTTGTATTTTGAACATTTTTCATTTGCCAAAAAAGACAACAGACACACAAAACAGTTGTAGATACACTTGACTGACAGAATTATTGCAATTATTTCTTTTTTTAAAAATTGCTTTTCTATAAATGCTTCATTAATATTATTATGATGTTTTGTAGTGGAGGAATCTAGTTTCCAACTAGAGAAATATGACTGAAAACTGTGCCCACCTTCCTGTTTCTGTACTCATTCGCTATAGCGTTATGGTTGTCTGCGTGTCATGATCGCTCTAATCCTAATCTTCACTTAATCTTAATACTTCCACAATTTCCTGGAAGAAACTGCCAGCTAGCTGCGCTGTATGGTTTTCCAATCATATGTCTGGAGACTGTCGTCCTTTAACTACAGACGCATGTCTTTAAGTGGCACCCGGGGCTTCTCTGTAATTGATTTCAGTTCAGCTTGATGTTATCGCTTGGTTCGGTCTGCCAGATGGGCTGAGTTTCCCCTCCACGCGACAACTCAGTCATCTAAGCCGTTAAGAGGAAGCTTCAGTCAGCCATAGAAAGTGCAGAAAAAGAATTTTCATCTTAATAGCCTGCAGTGCTCTGTGAATGCATGCTCATTACTTACTGCAAGTCTAGTGTGGGTTTGTTTTCATCTTTGTGTGTCGCTTAGGTCTACTCCCGTTCTCCATTTATTTCATCTTCAGCAGAACACATGCTAGACGCACATAATGTGCTCTGTTGAGGTACGCCAGCAATCTAACACCTCTGCAGGGTTCTTATCAGGGGAAGCCCAGCAGAGCTCTCCCAAGTGTTTCAAACTGAACACTTAAGGTTGTTTGAGTGTTTCAGGGAGCTAGATACTTTAGAGGTGAGGACAGTATGAACAACTAAAGTTCGGTTGTGCAGACGGTGGATAATGAGCTCTTTCTGTGCAGCCCGATCCAAAGATCGCCATCAAACAGCGGTGTCTATTGGCCAGTCAGCTGGTCACATGATGTTCTGTGCACCAATTAAACTCTTTTATATTTGTCAGTGGTTTAATTTGGATTGATACTAATCAAAAATAAAAAGCGTGTTTCCTTATCCACAATATTAAAGCAGTGCAGTGACTGAAGTGTGCATCCCTTGGATGAATTGTAATGTGCTCTGATGACATTTGTTGTGTTGAATACACATTGGCCTTTGTGGTTGTGGATTGAAACAGCCTTCCAGCTGCTAGGTGGATATTCTCGTTTGTTATGAGATCCTTCGTAATAACGGTGGTGATCCCCACACTGCTGACTCACTGCCATCACCAGAGAACTCTTTGTTCTTCAGTTATTTGAAAAGAATGACTTGCCATTAGGCTTCATTTTATTTTTGCTGGCTGTTCGATAATGCAATTATACTTACTTTGCTCAAATGTGTACACATTCAGAATGCTAGTGTGTGTATAAAGCTAGATTCATCAAAACTGACATCACCCAGATGTCAAGTTGAGCTAGTGGAATTACAGGAGGTGAAACACAGCACACACTGAGTATCTCCAACTACAAGTACTAACACACCTGTTAATCAAAGTATCCTCAAGCCCAGCTGTCAGTCTTAACAGAAGCTGTTCACCCTCCTTACAGTTATTATGATGGGGAAATGATTCGCAGAGGTTAAAACAGTTCTCTGTCCCAGGCTATGCTTTTTAATTCTGTAAAGTCTGACTTTTAGAGCCAGCTTCAAGTGGCCATTATAGGAACTGCAGTGTTTCACATTTCCCGTTTGCTTCATTTTTCATCCCTGGAAATTGCGGCTTGATTCTGATTTTACTGTTAAAGGACCGCTGTGCTTGAGAACATCCTCACATACAAAGCTGGCTCAGTTTCAACCAGAGCAGATAACCATGGTAACATGAGCTGCACAGCTAACCCTGTTTGGTGAAGGTTAATTTGTGGCTTTATTAAGTAGAATGAATTCATGAATACAGAACTTCAGCTGATCTGTGCAGACATTTTAATGAAGCCAATGCTTAGTGTTAAATTCCCTTTTTTTTTGGTCCTCTTAGGATGATTGTGCATGGCTGTCTATGCAGTTAATGATTAAAACCAAAGTAACTATCTTTCCCATGAAACACCTTACACCAACTCCACACATTTCAACTTCTTTATATTCAGATTCTGGGGCAGTGCCGTGAATGAAGCCAGTTTGCAAACATGTGTCCAATGCATCAGCAAAGCTTAACACAATCTAGTTCCTCACTTGAATGTACAGAGCCGTGAAAGATAGAACCACTGCTGACCAAAAAGAACACAGAGGCCGATTTCTCATTTATCTAAACCTCCCCCAAATCAACTAACTAACCAAACAAAAAAACCTGAAAAACATCTTGATTATCCCAAAGATTTTTGGGAGAATATTCTGTGGACTGACAAGACAAAATTTGAACCTTTTGGAAGAGTCAAATGTATTAGGCCATCAGTTTGTGCACTGAAGCTCAAGCACACTTTGTGCAGGATTATGCAGGACTGAAACAAACTGTACTGCACTTAAATTCGATTAAGATGCTTTGCATGACCTTAAATGGCGATTTATGCCCCAAAATCCTCCAATAAGGCTAAGAGTGGGCCAAAATTAGAGCATACACATCTGAGAAGATCAAACCCTCCACAAAATTTCCTCATTCATTTTCCGCCCATTTAAAATGCCACAAACTTTGATATTCTCTGATGTATCCCAGGGCAAACACATGCTGGCTTCAGATGTATTCAGAGGCAGCACAGGAGGCAGTCTTATTGCACTTGACATTTCCTAAAGCTTCCCTCTGCTGGTTGTGTCCCATTTCGGCATCCTACTGGGAGCCCATCACAAATGACTCATGCTCATTAGTGTTTTTTTCTCAACTGCACACTTGCATTATAAATTCAATTGTGAACGTGGCTGCCTTCAGTTTATTGCACATTGTGTTCTTTGTGAATGTTCCACCTGCGTTTGATAAGCATACCGCATCACCAGTCCACTGTGTGCTAACTCTTAGGTGACAGGGAAAGGTGTGGCATGTTGACAGTGAAACCTTTCCCAGGCATCACTGATGAACACATGTATGCGTGGTGCAGCGACACTCTGCAAATGATGGCCTGCTTTCCATACTGCTTTGCAAATTGATTCTAAAGGTTGTTTGAGCTGAATCAAATGATCCCCTCTGGCAGCCCTCCCACGCAGCAGCGACCTCATTGATTTTCACTGAGATGCCAGCAGTCTGAAGGGCAGCGAGCAGCCCCACAGAGCGCCATTCACAAAGAGTTAGCTTAACTTTGACATAGACAGGTTAGAGCATTCACTAAATTCTTGGTATTCAGATTATGTGTGGATGTGTATTTGGCCTGCTAAACTCTTTCAGTATCTAACCCAGAAGTCTCTTCACCCTGTAACCATTTATTTCCATAGCTGCATCTTTCTGACTGCCTGTAAGTCTTTTTTCCCAACTTATACCACCCTTCTTTATCTTTTTCTCTCTCCGCCTTAAAAAAAAAAATTGGCCAGGTTGCTCTTGGCAGTGTCTTACACATTCATAAAATATCTCTTCTTTCACCCTCACTCCTAATTTTTCTTCCTCCTCCGTTCACAGAAGCTGCTACAGTTGCAGAACTTCAATACACTCATGGCGGTAGTGGGCGGCCTCAGCAACAGCTCCATCTCTCGTCTCAAAGACACGCAGGCTCACATCAGTGCAGAGACCAACAAGGTGCAGTAGCTGCAGCCATCTGTCATCTATTTCTGGCAACCGCAACCAGGCGCTACCAGACAAATTCAATGTTCGCTGCATGTCTGTGCGCTGAGCTAATAAGTGATAATGCTTCCTGATTGAGTATTCAGCATCTTCTGTGTAAGCGGTACCAAGCTCCCTGTCTGTGCCCATTACTCCTACACAGTGTCTTTTTAGAACTATGAATTTGAGTCACATGACTAGAAAGTTAAATGCAACAGTTGGGCGAGTTACAGTTATGCAAGTCCATCTGGAGCAAAGTTTTCGACAATATTTGTGATGCTTCCAAATCAATCTTTTCTGAGACAGGCATTCTCTTTTCTGCTCCTCAAACCTATATTCCTTTCACTCTACGACAGGTTTTTAACAACTTAATTGAACTGGTGACATCATGTGGCAACTACAGTCAGTACCGCAAGCGTTTTTCTGAATGCTCCGGCTTCCGGTTCCCAATTCTTGGCGTGCACCTGAAAGACCTGATAGCTGTGCATGTGGCACTGCCAGACTGGGCCGACAAAGAGAAGACACGAGTCAACCTGGCAAAAACCCAGCAGCTGTACGCTATCCTTCAAGAGCTGGCGCTCATTCAGGCCACGCCACCTAACGTCGATGCCAACACAGACCTGCTCAACTTACTTACAGTGGGTATAAAGTTTGTTCCGAGTCCAAGAGAAATGTTTGGCTTCAATTACCTACCTCTACAGAAAGCAGTTAAAGGGGTAATAAGAGACAAATCAGGTCCCGAATCAAGTTAGTCATGATGAAGTGGCATTTGTTTGTCAACCAGACGGCTGTGAGGAGGTAGTAGGAGGAAACATTTTATTTCCAGCCAGTGAAACAGGCAGTCTGTTTGACTTTGTTCTGCTGTGATTCGACTGGCTCGTGGTCAGACAGACTGTAGCCAGCTGGGACAAAATCTGTGCACAGACAAAAGTCAGAGATCATGTGTAGAGGAAAAGATTCAAAACATGAACCTTCAATCACAAAGCAAATGGGATTTACAGATGTGGTCCACAGTGGCATAACAGAGAAATGGTTACTAAGCGTTTGATTGGAAATGCACTGAAAATGAACAGCAAGATGAAGCAGAAGCGAGACAAGCTGGGTTACTTACATTTGCACTTACATGATGCTGTACAGCCGTACAGGAGGGAAAGAAATAAATGTGTCACAGGCTGAGCAAAATTCACAAAACTAAATGGGTAAAAAAGAAAAAGGCATCGTACGTTAGCTTTAATGCTAACGCTTGGGTGCAGAGAACATTAAAGAGGGCATTTAAGTCAGCATTGTTGTTTTCACTTTCGTAACACTGCTAGCCCAGTTCCACTGTTTGAAGTGACTCATTGTTCTTTATCAGGGACAGAGAGTTGTAACCCCTGCAGCATCGTTTTCACTGAACTTTAAGTTGTTAACCTGCACTGAAACCTCATGTCTATTCCTTTAGACTAAAAAGCTTTCCCTGTCAGGTTGCTTTAGCTTTGAAAGTACCCAAGGGGATCTCAGTAGCAGCAGTCTCTTCTTTGAAATCTGAACAGTTTTTCAAGAAAGCCCTTTACCTAAGAGATCACTGTACTAATAGCTCAGCTGTATTTATTCCTTTACTGAGGGAAGAACTGAGGAGGAGGCATGCGTTCACTGCTGTTTGTTGTCATGTGTATTGCTATACTTGCTAGCAAGGTGATACAAAGGCTTAAATAAAACTTAGTGAAGAGGTGAAGCTTGGGTAAAAAGTAACAACAAAGACCTTTGTGTTAAGGCCTGCTTAGGATCAGTTTAATTAAAATTGTAACATAGTGACATTGTGACATTTTCATTTTCATACGATTCTTACTTGGTTATCCAGATCAACAGAAATACAGTGGCGGAATTAATTGTTTGAACCAATGCTGAATTTTTCATTTTGAGGTCTGGAGACTATATTGTGGGTCACTGTTATGCTGGAAGACCAATTCACAACCCATCTTCACCCATCCACAACCTTCCTCATGATCATCCTCACCCTGTGAGGCATGATCTTGCAGATCAAAGGTGACTGATGGAAATTTTATATTTCTTCCATTTCTGAGAAATCGCACCAACAGCTTTTCCCTTCCCACAAAGCTTCTTGCTGATGGTCTTCTGGCCCATTCCAGCTATGTGCAGGGCTGCAATCATGTCCCTGATGTCCTTTGACAGATCTTTGGTCTGGCCTATGTTGGCAGAGTGGCTGGAATGGAAGAAATTGACTCTGTGGACATGTTTGCTTTATACACATAACTAATTGAGACCACATTCATTTGGACTGGGCTGTTTTGTAGTTTTACAATAATAAAGACAAAAAAAACTAAGTAAAAAGTATACACCTCCCTACCAGGCTAATGCAAGACTGTAATCAATGTTACCACGGTGCCAGTCAGTGACATCTGCTTTGACTAGTGGCACTCTGCAACAACAAAAGGAAATGGCTCATAATTTGTGGTTGACAAACATTTTGATAGAGAGAGAAATGAGAGGGTTTTTAGAGAGCACAGTAGCACACAGGAAATATACAGCAGTGAGGATATCCTCAGCTGTTTTTATTTACCCAGGGAAAACAGACTAAACTGATTTGCATTCAGACCAAAATCTAACTGGAATTTAAACAAAAGGCAATGTTTTGGATTTACCTCAATGACTAAATAAGTCAGTATAAAGAAATATATTTTAAGCAAATATTTTACTACACATCCACTTGAAATAAAGTGGATGTACTGTAATATCATGTAACAGTGAGTGAGAATGATACCTTAATTGTTGCTACCTGCTCTTTAGTTTGAAAGCTGAGGTGGTAGTGGCATTTTACAACTTCACAACCCAGTGTGTGTGTGTGTATATGTCAGTATTTTTGGCAGATGCAGACAAGAATCTCCTGAATTTAAGCGCTTTCTGAATTTAAACAATCCAAGGAGATCAATTACTGGTAGCAGGTGTTGCTGTGAGATTGCAGCTGGTTTCTCCTTTTTTCTCCTGTGAAAATAAAAGAAAATAACTTGACAGCTTCTGGAGCTGAGAGGCAAGAGAAAAAGTTTGCTGGACAGAGTCAATATCCAATTATCTTATGCCAGTGCTTATTGGAGTTGATCTAGCATGAGGCCTGCTGGGTTTGCAGCGATAAGATGGAAAGCAAGTCAATAAATCCTTCAAAATAATGAAAAGGGGAAGGCATGCTTTATTTTAGACAGGTAAAATAAGCAAACCACGCAGGTTATTTTTCTCTTCAGCTTTTCAGATGTACTTTGCTTTGCAACTGAACCTTTTCCCTGAAATGTCTGGAATTCTTCGAAATGACACGGTTCAATAAAAAGAAAATAATTTAGCAATTTTGTCCCAGCTGACTAAAACACAAGACACACAAGTACAGTGAGAGAGTAGGACTTAAGGAAAATAAAAGTGTACGAGGCCAAGCGTGGATGCAGTAGACGAGTACGTGTAGCAGCAGACCTAAATGTGTTAACCATAGACCGTATATGCCACATGTCTATGGTGTTTACAAGTGCAAAAAATAGATGCTGCTCTCTCACTTGTTGCTATAATGGCTCTGTACGCAAGAGATGACTCTGCTTAACAGGTCTTCTGAGAAATATGTTTCTGTGTGAAAGGGTCTTTGTGTTAAGTACTCGACAGATGCGTTCAGAAACTATATGTGAATACATTTATATTCAACAAATTGTTGTTATGAGATGCCTGGATTTAGGTGTTTGGATTATTGCTATTGTTTTAAATTTTCACAATATAAAGTAATTAAGCTTATATATTGTCTTTAAACTTACAAATTAACAGATGCATATAGATCCATGTTTATTGACTATCCTCAGCTTTGAACTACATTTGACAGTAAGTCACTTAATGGAGCTACTTCAGCTGACATCATGTGACTTTAGAGTTAACACAAGTCAAGTGATGACAACCTTTGCCTCCATTAAAGAATCCAATATTATATTGCACCATACAAGAAACTGGATCAATGCCCATTAAATAAAAGGTTTCAATGTGCGTATGTGGGCAGTAATTAGCAAAAGATTGCAATAAATGGTGTGCGCTCAGACAACGTGGCAATATATTTTTCAGAACGAAAGCATGCAGTTACTCTATATCACTATATATAGCAGGTGACAAGTGTTCTGAAATGGTTTGCAGCTGAAATATTAGGTGACTTCTTTTGAGTTCCGTCAGCTAGCAACAATAAATGGCTGCAGGCTGCTAAGTGTTGCAGCAAATTGCTAACAGACCAAAGAACCAAAAAGTAAATTTATATAAGCTTTCCAAACTCAAATGTTAGTTCTAAGCTATGTTTCTGCACATTAAAGCGAAAGACTTTTGGGTCTTCCCCTCTCATTACATTTAAATATGTAGCTTGCCTTCACCAGTGACCTAGAACAGCTTCTGACTACAGCGGAAAAGGAGTTAAATATATAAAAAAACTGGTTTGATGTAAATAAGTTATCATTAAATATAAAGAAGACAATATTGATTATTTTTGGCACTAGACAAATGAAAAATGTATCTAAAATAAGGGTTAATGGAATTGAAATTGAAAGAGTGTACGAAAATAAATTTCTTGGAGTGATAATTGATGATAAGCTGAGCTGGAAGTCTCATATAAACCATGTGAAAACAAAAATGTCAAAAACCATTGCTATTCTCTATAAAACAAAGCATGTCCTGAACAAAAAATCATTATACACACTTTATTGTACTCTGTTGCTTCCATATATGACTTACTGTCTGGAGATATGGGGTAATGCATATAAAACGAACACTCTTCCTATTTTCAAGTTACAAAAAAGAGCTATAAGAATTATAAACCAATCAAACTATATAGAACCAACTAACATTTTGTTTATTAATCTGAATACCCTGAAATTGTATGATTTAGTTGAATATAAAATGGCACAGATAATGTATAAAGCACAAAATAACTTGCTTTGCCCCAGTACTCAGAAGCTGTTCAAAGTCAGAGAGAGTCAGTATGACTTAAGGGGAACAGATTTCTTTAAAAAAAAACAAGATAAGGACAAATATAAAGCAGAGATGTGTTTCTGTTAGAGGAGTTAACCTGTGGAATAGTTATGACAGTGATTTAAAAAGGTGTAGTTCATTTTCCTTGTTTAAAAATATGTTTAAAAATACAGTATTAGAAAAATATATAAATCAAGAATGAAAAGAGCAAAAAACAAAAAAGAAAAAACAAACAAAAACAAAAACAAAAAAAACTCTTGATTCCTTTGCTTTGATGTAGTTACTTATCTAAGGTGGAACGTTTTTTTTTTCTTTTTCTTGTTTGTTTATTTGTTTGTTTGTTTTGTTTTTGCTTTGTTTTATTATTTGCTTCGAGCCCTGTGTACAGGAGCTGCATGCAAAAAGATCTTTTGTTAAAAGGGTTGGCGTAATAAGCAAATGCTTCAGCCAATACCTTTTGATTAGCCTTGTCTCATGCTTTCTTGCTTTGTGGTAGATCTTTGTTCTGTCCTCACTGAGATATTTGAATGCTAATCAATAAAATCAAATCAAATCAAACCAGTGTGTGAATGGGTGGATGACTGCATATGTTAAGCGCTTTGGAGTCCTTAGGCACTAGTAAAGCGCTATATAAATACAGGCCATTTACCATTTTAAATATGTATAGTGCCTTAGGTAACTCCAGTAGCTTGCTAACACAGTTCATACTTTAATAGCTAACTAGACACAGGCTGCTAGCATAAACCACTGATGTCTCAAAATGTCATATTTTTAGCTAGCAAACAATATTTTAGCCTTTAGTTTAGGTTTTGTAGGACTGATTTGGAAGGTATGAACCAAAATGTAACTCTATAAAAAACTTTACTTTGATGTTTATAGAAAAAGTATTTTACATTTAAGAAATAAAAGTATTCTTATTTGAAATAACTGCTGGTGTTAATACCTGATTTTACCTGATAAATGGAAATTACTTGAATTTTTTCATGTGCCTTTTTCACATTGGCTGTTTGTGCAGGTGTCTCTGGACCAATACCACACAGAAGAGGAGATCTATCAGATGTCTTTACAGAGGGAACCACGCAAGCCAGTGGTAAGCAGCATGGTGATATACTCATCCCGTGTGTTCCCAGCCCCTCACCTCTCATGCACTAATATTGCTTTTCTACAGACTTGCTATGATAGATAATGGTGATTTTAAGCGTGCCTTCTGAACCTCAGTCTAAAATTGCCTGCATTTCAGACAAATATACTGTAGACAATATTTATCTTAAGATATTAAAATATCAGAATTGTTACGCTGGAAATCTTTTTCAAAAAGTATTTTCATTCTGATCCACCGAGGTTATTCCTGACTTCTGCCCTGTGTGGCAGCTTTCTTTGCTTCACTTCCCTGGTTTATTATTGATCTCATGGTCTCTGATTTCTCATCAACTGTAGCAGAACTCCAGCCCTGCCCCCGCACCTGATCCCAAGCCCAGTATGATTGATGAGTGGGCCGTTTCAGTGAAGCCCAGCGCTGACCCCACGATCATCAAGAAACACATAGAGAAGATGGTGGAAGTGAGTTTCTCTGCTCCCTTCATATTCACATCTCTCAGAGCCTGAGAGGTGCTACAAGGATAAGGATAAAAATGAGCTATGGCTGTACTCACCACCACAACTGTCAGAGATCAAAAGTTTAAAAACTGATACATCTCTAGGCTTTTACCACTAAAATGATTAATTCAAAAACAATAACGCTCACCAGTGCTCTTCATTATCAAACTGCTGGATTATGAAATCATCTTTTAGACTGCATGAGTCTGATCTACTACATTTTATTGGGCTTGTCAAAGATTTAGCAAATGTCAGAGTGTATTTTTTTAGTCTTGCACAAACCATAACTACCATAACTAGGGCGTATGTGTTTTGGTAACTTCTTCCCCACAAATGCACATCTGCAAATGAGTTGCATGACAGATCTACTCTGTCTGTAAAATTCTGTTTCAGCAAATGTTATTTTCCAGATGAGTTAAATAGGTTGTCACCCAGTCAAAGTGTTAGCTTTGTTCTATCTACTGTATGTATATATATTTATAAAGTTTAAAGACAATCAACATTATTTAATAAATGTGACCTGCTGTGATGCTGTGGGTTTCTCTGCCTTTTAGGGAGGGAATACTTGTTTCCCAGTTTGAACATTTAGTTTTTTAGGTTGCTCTGAGAGGTGTTATAGGTGTTAGTATCAGAACTGCTAATTCATCAAAACTACACAATAAACAAGTGAAATGCAGATATATGACCAAAGATGGAAAAGAAAAATGTTGTGAAACTTGGTGCAGAGCTCATGCATGGACAAATCTGTGGATCTAAATTTTAAATACATAAATTTTTGTGTTATTTTTCAGGCAATCACAATAATCACTTTTCCCTAAAACAGCCTAATTACTTCACATCTTTCTTCTTTTCAGTCAGTCTTCAAGAACTTTGACACAGATGGCGATGGCAATATCTCCAGGGATGAATTTGAAGCAATCAGGAACAACTTTCCATACCTCAGCAAGTTTGGAGAACTGGACAAGAACCAGTGAGAATCTGTAGCTTTATTCACAAGCACTTTATAGACTGAGCCAACTTACAATCTGCTTTCTATGACATTCATCTCTTTCTGCGTCCTCTTACAGAGACGGGAAGATCAGCAGGGAGGAGATGATAGACTACTTTATGAAAGCCAGCTCTCTGCTGAACTGCAAGATGGGTTTCATCCACACTTTTACTGAGACCACCTATGTCAAGCCCACGTTCTGTGAACACTGTGCTGGCTTTGTGAGTAAACATCTATGCCTAAAACTTAAACAGTAGCCATCTTTTCAGCTTGTGTATAATTCTGCTTTTGACCTCAGTCCATCCTAAAATGTTCATGAAACACAGTCCATGAAAAACTCGATTTTAGGCACTGACTCAGCTGTAGGATTTATAAATGCCCCAGTGTCATGCACTTCATTATTTGTCTTGGCTGTCACTGTCAAGCCGTGGTAGCACAACTCTTTAAGGTTCCTCCTGTCAGGTCAGGGTAGTGCAATCACTTTGAGCTGCAGCCACACACTGCTGAAGTTGCATTCTGGGAAATATGAGAGGAAGTTAACTGGGTGAGATGATAACCCTCGTCTGTGGCAGTGTTAAGGGTGTGTGAGTGTGCGTCCTCTGGCCCTCAACGTTCCCAAAAGTCCCCCAAGGATCTCTGTGTTATTGAGACACAGACAGTGACTAAGCTGTAATGAGAACAGGCCTTTAATGTTGAAGTAGAGACATTCATTTCTTTATATTGCATTATAAGCGGACCAATTCTCGAGAGAGACGTACAGACAACCGTATGTGTTTCCATTAAAATTAAACATGTATACAGCAGCACATTAAACTCTGGGGAAAGTCTGTTACTTTTAAATCGTCATGGGGGAAATTCAGAATACAGAGCAGGGAAAGATAAGGACCCTGGCAGTCTGCCTCTTCCTTTGGATATATCTGTGTGTGTGTGGCAGAGGTAGATACTGTACACCAACCACTTCCTCATCTGTCTGCTTTCCTCTTGGCTCCTGTGCAAACAAAATATTTTCCTGCAGCACATTTTTCAACACTTGCCTAAAACATGCTGTCCAATTCCAGCTGGGCCTTCTGTAAACACCAGCGTCCAGTCACCGGTATTCGCACAAGGATGTTCAGTCTGGTGCTGTGGTGCCTGCATTCTTCTTTGGTCTTTTATTTTAATTACTGGCTTACAGATTACAGAAGCAAGCCGACAATGCACCGTGTGCAAGCTTCTCCATCTCCGGAGGATGCAGCAGGCTTCTGGAAAAGATTCAAACAAGTTTCAGAAGAGAAATTACACAGAGTGATGCATCGAGGCTTTTTGACGCATGCTGCATCTCTTATTCTGTTTTGAGTTACGAGAGTGTTCATACCTTGTGACAAAAGATAAAAATATCTCATTACAGTCACAGATCTTTTCCAGGCTGCGTGTCTTATGCAGTATATACTTGATTTCCAAGGTACATTTGTACATGCATGTATGCTCATACTGCAAACTAGCATTTCTAAACAAGCCTACTATGGACATGTGTGGGTGACCTTATCCTGCTGGACTGCAGAGTTTGGTAAGAGTATGTAATGTCTGAAACTAAGTGTTTGGAGCTGTCGATGAGCTTTTGGTTTGCAGGGTTAATTGTACATTGACGTCATATTATGTGTTTGATATGGTTACAGGTTCTTAAACTAGCATAAAGGTCTACAAACTGAAAAATAATAATGGAGGTTAAAAACTACATGTTAAGTTTAACTCCCAGTCCTGAGCCTGATTCTGAAAGATGTAAAATAACGCGTCTACTCTGAGAATCATTTACAGTGAACAGTGATGCTTTACTGCAAATGATTTCACAGCCTTAAACATAATTGAGTGAAAGAGGCGTGCCCGTCCACCAGGCTTTCCTGCCTGCTGCGTCCTGCACAGGGTCATGCTGCTGCTCTCCCTGTCCCTGTTTTTCCATGTGTGCACATGGAAAGGGTTGGATGTGTGCTCTTTTTTTTACTTATGTGCATGACATAAATTACTACAAATTATTTTGTCTGACAGACTAAAATGTTAGTTCGATCAGTTAACCCCCTTCCTCCACTAGAGACAAAAAATAGGGTACTTTTGAGCTTGTCTAGATAAAGTGATTCCAATTCCAAATTTGCACATTTTCTTCCATTATTTCTTCCACAATAATGGCTGATGTCAGTCACTTAGAAAACAACTTGTTCCCTCATTTGAAAATACTTAAAATAAAATGGCGATAACAAAAAAAGGTTCATGGGAATTCAGTAGAATGATAAATGGAAACTTTTCTCGTCGTATAAAAGCCAAATTTTACCTTCTGTCACTTTTTTTGTGTTAAGCAATTTAGCAGGAACAGAATGACATTTGAGATTTGTTACAGTCGGGGCATTAAAGACAGCACAGTTTCCCTTATTTGAACTTTCCTATTTGATAAAAGATTGCCTTAAAATACCTGAGAAATTAAATACACACTGCTTGTCAGTGCTGGTTCAAAACTCAGAACTGAGGCACTAGAAATGATTTCAAAAATAGAAACATAAACGTCTCCCGGTGCATTTTTTAAATATCAAATGTGTAACTACAGCCAGTAGAGGTGGCAAAGCTTAAATTAAAACCAGCATGTTTCCAGCTGTTGTTTGTAGTGTGTTGTGTTTTAGCGTCTACAGAGGCTTTAAAGGTCAGTCAGCGTAGGCAGGGCTGTGATGATAGTTGTGTTTGGATATTCTGCTCAGAACTAACTTCTCTTTGTTTTAAAGCCTCTGGCTGTGTGTGTGTGTGTGTGTGTGTGTGTGTGTGTGTGTGTGTGTGTGTGTGTGTGTGAGAGAGACTTTCTTTGTGTCAGTGTGCAAATGTGCACCTACAGGTGTATGTGGCTTTGCTGTCATTCATGTAGGTTTGTGTGTGTCTGTATGTGTGTACGTGAAGAGGTCAGGATATTTTGTGCCTCCTCAGATGTGCCAGTGCGGTGTGTGATCTCCAGTTCAGCTCTTTCATGTCATTGTTCCCCCACTGCCTGTGCGCTCCCTGCATCCCGCTTGATCTCGGTCCCCCTCCACCCCCTCTGTCCAGCCGGCCTCCCGTCTCTCTCCCCCTTTCTTTCCCTCTATCTCGCTCTCACACCTTACGTGTCTCTTTGCTTCATTGTACCTCTTTCTTGCCTTGCTTTGCCAAGTGCTTACTCACAGTTGCCTGTTTGTTGCAGTTTTCTCTGTATTATTGTAGGGTCTTTACCTCATTATATAAAGCGCCTTGTGTCCTAAACAAAATAAAATCAGGATTAATGCCCAACCCCACTCCTTTTCCCCTCTCTTTTCTTTCTTTTTTTCCAGATCTGGGGATTTTACAAGCAAGGCTACAAATGTAAAGGTAAGAGAGGAGTCGTTCAGCT
Source organism: Maylandia zebra (assembly GCF_041146795.1). Taxonomy (NCBI): domain Eukaryota; kingdom Metazoa; phylum Chordata; class Actinopteri; order Cichliformes; family Cichlidae; genus Maylandia; species Maylandia zebra. The sequence goes on from NC_135169.1 coordinate 47,381,896, forward strand.
TTTGCTCGCTGTTTTCTGCACAAATAAACTTGTTCTAGCTACAAGGGTACAAGCTTCAAGGAATTAGTGCCTTTTTTTTGAAGCCATCGATTCCCATCTGTTGCACCTTCCACAGATTTTTGAGTGCTAAGTAAATGTCATCAAACATATCACACATTTAATTATATTCAAAGCCCTCTGCTTAAGCAGCTGGATAAACTCCATCACCGGAGAGCACACTATACACAATGGAGAATTATTTGCCCTTTCAGGCCTCCAAGTGGACCTGTGTTTGAGGAAGCTGGTTCATTTCACAAATGCACATACACAGAGGCCGGCTACCTTCTTAAACACATTTGCAGCTTGTCCACCCCCCCCTCTGTGGACATGCTGTTGGTGGTCCGTGCTGATGTTGTAAAGCAGAGTGATGATCTGCAGACGTTAAACTCTCTAAATAATTTGCAACAAATATGTTGCTCTCCAGATGTCAAGCAAAGGTTTGGACATGATGCCGGATCTAAAATGCAAATAAACCTAGTTTCCATCTGCTGTAGTCTTTTAAGGAGTGATTGGATACAGCTCAGACATCTGAGCGAGAAAGGTAGGGCAGATATTTCATAGATGGCGTTTCCCTGCTTTTTCTGTGTTGCATAAACTAAATTCCACGTCAGGTTTTTGCAAAGATTTCTCAGTCAGCCTTGCCTACACAGTTTGTTCAGTTACTAGCGTGAATATCTCATTATTTAGAAGAAGTTAAGTATTGTGTTAATGCAATGACAGCTTGAGAAACCTCACAGTAGTATTGTATTGTGTGCGGAGTCCTTGTGTATCGCAGGATGTAACGCTTTGTTGTTCTCTTGGAGCCTTGGAGGTCTAAGTAGGAGAACAAAAGGACACATGTGTTAACAAATACAGATATTTGTGTTTGAATTAGTGTAACAACTTTAAGGATTAGTAATTTCTTATTTTTCATGATGACGTCATGTTGACTAGGTCACGGCCATACCACCCTAAGCACAACCGATCTTGTCGGGCCTGGTTAGTACTTGGATGGGAGACTTGGATTAGTACTTCAGGAGAGGTAGAGCAGGTCATTTGCTAATCCGAAGGTTGGTGGTTCAATCACTAGCTGCTCCAGTCTACATGTCAAACATCCTCGGGGAAGATGTTAACACCAAGTTGCTCTCTGTTGTGTGACTGCTACATAGAAAAAGTGTAGCAAAAAGTGCTTGCGTGAATGAGGCAAGTTATGTAAGGAGCTTTAAATCTTTAACTTGTGTTTGTTGTTAAAATACAAAGACAAGCATGTGATTGCTTTAAAAAATAACACAAGCAGATCCACACAAAGAGATCGATGCATTTCTCTGTGTATACAGACACACATACACACCACTGACCCTCACACTCTCCCGTGTCCTCTCCACTCTACAGGAGTGCATTCTGTGAGCCTGACTGAGAGTTTTAGTTCTGGCTTGTTCCATTAATGAGACCAGGGGAAGTCAATGAGAGAGCCCCACAGCCATTCATCCCCATTACCATTGTTAGCCCAAACTCAGGGAGGTAGACAGACCGGCAGGCACATAATTGAAATGAATCACCCACTGCAGTGCAGTGCAGTGCAGGAGCGCTCTTGATGTGTGTGGGTTGTCTGGTGTGTGTAATGGGGTAGTAGATGTCAGCTACTGAGATTTGAATCAGAAACCTCTCACTGTCTGAACAGATGTGGGGCTGTGCTCATGCCAGCATTCTAACATCCATATCACAGAAACATCTTTGCTTCTTTCTATCTCTTTGACGTTTTAGCAGGTAGGCTTCTTTTTTTTGCTTTAGACCTTAAGACTGCTCTAAGATCTCCTTGTTAAATTTGAATTGTCATCCCCCAGCTGCTTTGCTCACCATAGCATGAAGACTGGGAATAGTAGCAACATTTATAGCTTCATATACATTGGAAAGACATGAGAGTACATGAGAGTTTAAGCAAAGACTGATAGGTATGTGTCATTATTTGGGAACTGACGAATATCTGTGATAATTATTTTAGAATGAAAAATTCATAGTGAGTTAAAGAAATAAGCATTATAAAAAAATCCAGTATGATCAAAATTTGTTATATTGCCACTATGTAGGTTGTTACTGTTTTCTTCTCTTGATATGATGCTTATCTGCACACTTTATAGTTATTTAAAGTCAGGTGACTACCACCAGTGACAGTGAAGAAATGAACCAGGAAAGATTTCTGTTGCCGTGGATTCCAGTAACTCAGTTGCTTTCCTGCTGCCTTGCTGGGTGACCCATCACTCCTCTCCTTGTAGACTACCCACAGCTGACAGAGCTGTTGTCGGGCACAGTCGGCCTTACCGTGTGCATGTGCCAGTGTTTGCGTGTCTGTACAGCATGTCGAAGCACTTTACTGTCACCGTTAGCTCTCCCGTTTGCCCCGTTTCATCAGTTTGCACCCGTCCCTTTGTCTGACCCTTCTTCTCCACCTCCATCTTCCTCTCGCCCCTGGCCCTCTCATCCTTTCTTCCTGTCTCGCCTGCTCTCTCGCCGATTGTCCCTCCCTCCCTTCCAATCCCCCCGTCCTCTCCTCCTCTCCCGAAACCTGTCCCTGCCTCCATCTTTCTCCCATCGTGCGAACATTCCCACTGCAGCCTGCGGGGTCAACTGCCATAAGGCCTGCCGAAGCCGGCTGGCTGTTGAGTGCCGGAAGAGGACCAAGAGCATCAGCCATGAAGCGCCGCCAGCTCTCCAGGCCAGATCTTACAGCTTCCCTCCTCCTGCTAACACCCCACCCAGCCTGCAGAACACTGGTAAGATGCATCTACATGCAGCTAGCATCCCTCATGTTTCCAAGAGGATGATTGCTGAAATGGACCCCTACACATGTCTAAATACGTATTACATTAAAAATTAAAAAATGATTTGTGATTCCACTGATAACTGTCTTTTATAACATTTCTGATCAATTTCAGCCTTTTTGGATCGAGCCAGCCCTCCTATTTCTAGTGTATATATATATACACATATATATATATCTATGGTCCTTATGCAACTACCTGCTGCTGGTTGTGGCCTACAGGCATAAGCAAAAAGCCCCCACAGAATAAGTGTATTTTTCAAGCATCGAGTTACTTGTTTTTAGAATCTTTGTTTCTCACAGGAATGAATACAGTACCAGCTAGCTTGATATGTGTACAGACCTTAAAGTTTGACCCCTCGTGCTGATAAAATAGAATCTCCCATCGCAGGCATCAAAGATAAACAAGTGTAGCCCGGAGGAATTTTGACTTCATGTCACCACTGCAACACCTCCACTTTTTGATGGGGGCTTTTGTCTTCCTTTGAGTGTATGGGGAGCTGACATTTGGAGTGTTTTCTTCCAACAATAGAGTGTAATTTGCAATGGAAATGTAAATGGTCCACCACAGTGAGGCTAGTGACTCATAAAGGCAGTGTTTTCATCAGACATTAGCAAAAGTGGCGCCCTGCCTGGCTCAATTCTGTATCAGTGCAAACCTGCTCCATCAGTGGGCAGCACAATGCTGCCAGACGAATGAATTGGGAATGGTAAATAGACAAAGGCCGCACATTTCTGGATTTTAGGCGATGCTTTGCATTTCCAGATGGCTGACCAAACCGCCACTTATTTCTTTGCCCTCACCTTCTCTGTTCCCACTAGTAATTGCTGAGGAGGATATAGAGGCAGTGGAGGAAGGAGTATTTGATGTCCATCTATAACCAGGTGAGAGAGGTGCACTTTGACCGCTTATTTGCTGTTTAATAGATAATTGTTTTATATGTTTTTGCTGATTAGTTATGTTCCTAATTAATTAAATGAGTTCATAGCTTCCATTTTGACCTGGAAGAATTCTTGTTGTCTGTAAAGTCAGCAGGACCTGACACAGTCTGTCAGCTACCACAGTAATCATTAAAAGCCTGGCTATCAACCTGTAGCTCTTTCACAAATAACAAATTGTGTGGAATTAGTTAATTAGCTACAGAGTTGCTGGTCACCTTCAAACATGCGTACATATTTCCCAGTTTTCTGGCATAACTCATTTCTCTTCCTGTTAAAGCCACTTAACCCATGCAACCGCACAGAAAACACACCAGTGTGTTGTCGTTTAATCCCTTTCTGGCTTGAAACCTCAAATGAAAGTTCACTTCTCTTCTCAGCTTATTCCCACAGAAGTGAAACTAGTTTGAGTTTGACAAAAACGAAAAGTATCAGAGTGCATAAAAAAGGACCAGATATGGTATTGGAGATCATCCTGGAGATCTCTGTGAGAAGTAAACAAATATGTGGAGATTAATAATACTGAAATAATAATGATAATATTTACTCCTTTAAGGTCACTTAAAGGCGTTGCAGATGTAGTGCAATAAAATCGTGCACATTTCCACAGTATTTCACACCAAGTTACACACAGGGAATGTCAGACTCGTGCCTGATTTGCTTAGCTCGTGGTCTTCCCTTGAAGAGAGACAGTGCAATTATTCACCGTTACCACAGTTTCCCACAGCCTTTACACAGCATCGTCTGACTGTCAGTGTATGACAAATCTTTGCAGGAGTCTTGAACTGAAGAGCGGTTTTGATGAACAGGCCGGTGACAGATTTTGGCTCTTTTTTAGAATCCCTCCTACGGTCGGTGTTCGAGAAGCCAAATCAGCCCCTTTCGAGAGCGAGACGGAGAATGTGCTACAGTGTGTCAGATTTACAACCCGCAGCGCTGAGGAGAAATTGCACTGAACACGATCCAGGATACCTACATGCTGCCACACGGTGGACACACGCTGCAGCAGCACTCCTCTCTGCCCGACTCATAGGAATGTGACGACCAGTGGGAACCGAATGTCTCTGTATGATTTCTATGAAAAAAAAAGATGTGCATTTTGATTCTGTGTCGGCCACGAGTGTTACTGTAAAATACTTACTAAATACTTACTCTTTCGCTCTCTCTATATATCTATATCTATATATATTTAAAAGAAAATCCACAAAATTGTATTTTCTTGGTGAAATGTTCACGTCAGTGGAGTTTGTAAATTTGAGCACACTGCAGATTGGCGCAGTTGTCTTTTCTTTAAAACATAAAAGAGGTGCTGTTATTGCCAAGAATGTAAAGCTGCCACCCAGACTAAGCTACAGTCTCCTTTAAGTGGGAAGCTCAACTTTTTTCCCCCCCTCTCCTCTTGTTTGTTGTTTTGAAATACATTTCAGCGGACCAATAATAGGACCAATTTTGATGTCAGATAAAATATTTGTGGTGCCCGTCTGAAGTGCGATGACAACGGCAGCAAAGGAAACAGCTGAAAGAACCGTGGCGACGGCTGTAATTGGGATGGACTTTAATTAATGTTCTGTTCTTCGTCACGTTTACCTGAATATCAGTAACTATAGTTATTGCGGTTGGTGTTATTTTCAGTATAGAGTACTGTCTTGTACCAGTGCAGTGACAGATGACCCATCCTCCTGCAGTACTGTGAATGTAGCAGAAACAGGAATGCTGCTGTCACATGAAGAAGCCCATTTTTCTTTCCCAGTAAATGCGTTGAGAGCATTAAAGAAAAAATAAATGAAATAATCAAAAGAACAAGATTAGAACTGGAGCCGTTTTTTATTTGACAGCAGCTTCTAAAAACATTTTCCTGAGAAGTTTCCATGCAAGTTGTATTTTCGCTGTTTATAATCTGCATGCTTCTTCCTTCTTCCTCGTATTCTCCTGACAGATATTTTTTTCTATTTTTAAATTTGTAATTTTTTTTTTTTTACGTAGCACGCCAACTTTTCGTTTATTTAGCAAGTATGATGTCTTGAAATTCCACACAGAGGAAATGTTTCTGTCTCTTGGTGCCTGTGGAGAGATGACTTCAGACTTTGAGTGGCGTTTGCTTCAACTGCCAGTTTGTCGCTGAATGAGGCTCCTCAGTTTGCTGGTATTTATTTTTTTGGTAAAAAAACAAAGAAAAAAACGAATATGCCTGTCCTGTGCCACTCCTTGCCTGACGATTGGATGTTTGCTGTTATTCGGAACGATGTCATGCTATTCCTCGTGGTCTGTTTCTACATGATTCCTCAGTATTAAATGCAGCAGGCATCTTTCTAATATGTGTTCTTGTTATGAGATTCTGTGACTAATAATAATAATAATGATACTAACAGTAAAATTTGTCTTGCTTTAGTCCTCTTTTCACTTTGTATGCTGAATCAAAGGTGTATTCACATAAATCTTTCTCTTCTTTTACTTGAGCAGGGAACACTTTAAATTAAAGCAGCTGCTTTGATCTTAAAGATGGTTGATTTTACTTAAACTTTGTGCTGTTACTATAAATACAGATAATGTTTCATAATGAAAGCTGGCGATTTTGGTGAAGAAGAAATTCTTTTTTTTTTTTAAAAAAATTGAACAATTGTGTCAAGTAAAACATCAAAGATATTCTTTCACAATTCATAAAAAGGGAGCTCTTTGTTCCCCTGTCTGAATCTGTCCATTCAAGATCAGCTTAGCTCAGTAAAACAGACAAAGAGGTTTAGCAGAGTGGAGGTGTGAAATCATTTAGTTAACACTAGCTGCAAACATGCTTAACTTCAGAACACGTTCTCACATTTAATACAAAACGGCCCAGTTTAATGTAGCATGTATGGCCTGCAGCACATTAAAATATCAATGCAACGTTTTTCTACGATTCCAAATTCAAGTATTTTCCAAGAGACAGTTTAACAGCAACTGAAAAAAGGTCTTTGAGATATTGCACCTATTATGGTCCTAGTTTTTTTAATGTACTGCATAAACTGTTGGATATATACAATTAGGGTATATACAAGCAACCCATGTGACTCAAAAGCTTTATTTTCTACTCTTGACTCTGTGTGATGTCAGTGGATAACCCTAATAAGGTCATTTTAGGCACACAACTCGTTCTGTCAGTTGGCTAGGGAAAGGGTTGTGAGCTAAAGTCACTCGATTCACACTGATGGCCTGCACCACACCCCGGTGTGAGGTAAATAAGGATGAGCCATGGCTCATTTGACTGCCCAAGTCAAGTTTACAAATAAAAATATGGACCTGGAAATGAGCACAATAGGTCCTTTTTAACAAAACAGGATACTACTGTACTACTGTACATTTCATTCACCCTTCATGTGACCATGATCCAGTGCCCTCTGCTGCCTGTCCATTATAGGCATTAATAACCAGCCTCGGAGTCAGTGCCACATGTAATTATTCTCTGAGATGAAGTCAGTTGTGGTGTCTGATTGCACAGCCCTTGCTCCGTGTTTTCTGTAGACTTTCTGCAGCCACTGGCTCGGCTCATATCTCAGCCCTCCTGTCATCATGCTGCTAAATGCTCTCATGAGGGACTGTGCCAAATAAAAATGAGCTGATGAATTGGAGAGGTGATGTGTTGATAACCTGGCCTTTTGACCTTGGTCTATCACGCACAAGAATAGTGTCACAAAAAGTATTTGCTGCCATCTGGATTTCTTTGACCTTTAAATATTTCACATCCTCCAAAAAAATCAAAATCAAAAAATGAGACAGAGATCATCCAGAAAAAAATAAAATGCATTTTTTGTATGATGATCTAATTTATTAAGCTATGTGAAAAAGTAATTGCCACCTAAACGTAATAACTGGTCGTGCCACCCTTGGCAGCAAGAACTGCAATCAAGCCCTTGCAGTAAGTGGCAATGAGTGTTTCACATCGCTGTGGAGGGATTTTGGCCCATGCTTCTTTGAAGAGTTGTTTTCATCCAGCCACACACACCACAAGCTTTTGAATGGCCAGTTTGGAGTTATGCTAAAACATCTCAATCAATTTCTTTGAGCCATTCACAGCTGGACTTGCTGGTGTGTTTCACTGCCCTGCTACACAACTCAGGTGTGCTTCAGGGAACAAATTGATGGTCACACATTCTCCTTTAGGATTTTTTGGTAGAGGGCCAAATTCATGGGTCCATCATGGTCCAGGTCCATCATGATCTCAGTCATGGTTCAGGTAATGAAGCAGCAAAGCAGCCCCACACCACCACAGCACCACCACCATGTTTGACTGTTGGTATGTTGCTCTTTTTGCCAAATGCTGTGTTAGTATTAGATCATTTTGACCCAATCTCTTTCTTACCCTGGAGGCCTGCAGTTCTTTAAATGTTGTTTTGCTTTTGTGACCTCTGGATGAGTTGTTGATGCGCTCTTGTATACGTTTACACTCCTGGGAAGGTTCACCACTATTATCAGTGCACTACATTTGCAGATAATGGCTCTAACTCTGGTTTATTGGAGTACCAAAGGCTTAGAAATGGCTCTTTAACCCTTTCCAGACTGGTTCTTGAGTTTCTTTAGATTGTGGCACGATGTCTTCGAACACATGTCGATCAATGACTGATACATTCAGCTACTGAAAAGCAGCTTTATGAGATCTTTTAGCCTTCTTCACTTTGTCAGACAGGTTCTATTTAAGTCATTTCTTGATTCAAACAGATCTAGCAATAATCAGGCTGGGGTGTGGCTAGTGGAAATAATATAATTTGTTTGATAGTCTGTAACATTTAAGCATGACAAGGGGCAAATACCGCCTTGTACTGTAGATGCATTCAAGTTTAAGCACATAACCGTGCTACTGTGATACATTCAGCTTCTGTAGCCACTTGTTCCACCAGCAAGAAGGTCCAATTAATGATATCCAAACCAAAAAAAGTGTTTGTACCCATTTTTTGTACCTTTAAACTAAAGCAATGAATGAAAATCCGAAAAAGAAAGGAGACTCAAAGCAAAATTCAACAGACCCCACACAAGCAAATAAATGACCTTGATAATGATGATAGTGGAACCATTGTTCAAACTTGACATTAGCACAATCTCCTCTTTAAAAATCACCCAGTGTCCCCCGTATTTGTGAGACTGTTTTTGCAAAGTGTCTACAACCGCTCATCAAAGTGTGTGTGTGTGTGGCCATCGCCGACTACAGCTCTCAAACATCTCTTTTAGCTCAGTGACTGATGCCTCCCATTCAGCTATTGAAAAGCCCTACCAGCAGCGCAGCTACTTAGCCAGGAGCCTGAGCAATATCGATCTACAAAGTCTGAAATGAGGGAAATGGAATACCACCACAGCTAATTGTATAGTAATGAAGGCAGGAGGGAAATAACCTCGTGCATTGTTCACGCTCTCACACTGTGACCTTGATTGCAAGGAAAAAAAAGACTCCAGGGCCTGAAAGCTAAAACACATTCTAGCTAAGACCCCCCCCCCAGCTGATGTTCAATTAGACAAAGATTCGACCCACAGCCCCCTGATAGACTATAGAGGCATATTTGTTCCTAGTTATTGGCATTTATTCGTTTCAGTTGCCAGAGATAAAAGATTATCATGTATGGAGAGAAGGATGTGGTGCAAAGAGTATCCACATGCAGTATTGATTTTTTTTTGCCTCTTTTGGGCAGCAGATCACTCTCAGATTTGCTCATGTAGGACTAATGAACAGATCATTGATTCCATGTCTGCTCATCAAAAACTGGGAATGCAGCCAAGCTGTGTGATTATTTGACGTCTGCTCGTCTCTTTGAGCCCCACAGTGACACCTGCATCTGCAGCGCTGTCCCCTTGTGCTGCACTGACTGCAAGCATCTGGAGCTGTTAACCTTCTGCCAAACCGGGGTCATGGCTGCTGTGTACCACTTGGTGGCAATGTTGAGCTATTGTAATCGAGCACGCAGCGATGTAGGGCTCTTAGCAGTGAGGTGGGAACCGTGCCAGTGATGTGACAAAAACAGAGCCACTGTCAGGGGTTCATGGTGAATCACAATGCAGCATCACAATGCAGATAACGGCGCTGGATTCCTCTGCCTTTTATATGTTTCGTCTCATAAAATGCAATAAAATGAAATAAAATAACATTTTTGAAACTGCCCAAGAAGATACATACTGTAAATAAAATAGACTGCTACTTCTTTATAAGCAGTCACTTATACTTGTATTTCTTATTCACCTGCACACAGACAAGCAATAAATAAATAAATAAAATACCCTCAGAACCGTTTCAGCAGACACATGCTAGCGGTGTTTAATATGTTTTCACCCCACAGCTTGCAGGTGTCTCTGCAGAGAAAAACGAGTGAGTACATGTGTTTTATTCAAAGAAACCACGTATGTATTAAAATCGCATCCACAGATGTCCCTCGCTCAAAGTAATCTTTAAAGTCAAACAGCATAAATGAAGTTGATGCCAAGTAAAGCAAGTCAAATAGGTTCCAGCGAAAGCGCCTCGAGCGCCTGAGCGCTGCTCATCTGGCTCTGTCGACATTTTTTAAAAAGCAGCCGGGCAAACAGTCGCAAAGTCGAAGCGGCTCAGTCAGGCTGCAGCCTTAATTGCATTAAGATCATTGCTGACTCTGGTGAAGCACTGGGCACTGTAGGGGGTTGGAATCCTCATTAGAGGAGAATCAGTTAGGATGAATATTGCTTTAAGAAAATTTGACTTTCTCCAGAGAGACCCAGTGGGATGTGGCCAGGACCTGGTGTAACTTTAAAAGAATTAGAGAAACACTTCTAATGTCTGGTTCATCTCTGCAGTTTCAATACTCTCAAGGCTTTTTTTTTTTGAGAAGAGAAGAAGACAGCCAAGTAGCCAAGGTTATGCTATGTACTCAAATGCTATGTAAAATCAGCCTCAGCTGTCTCAAGACGTAAGATGAGAGACCAACTGAATCCTTAACCAAAGGGCTATGGACAAATATCAAGCTACCTGTAAACAAGGAGTCATTCCGAATGAGAAACCTGACAACCTTTCACCTCTTCTCCCATTCTTGCTGGGAGAAGTCTCATTTAGCCATTGCTGATACCAAATCATGTTACTGCGGCTTTGAGGATTGACACCAAATCAATAGCATTGCATCTGCAGTGGGGGACGCCTCGCATATTTAATATTCCTAAAGTGGCGGTACAGGGAGGAGGAGGAGAGGCAGGGAAGCACACCTCAGCAGCAAACCTGTTTTGACTGATAGACCCGCAGATTGTATCTCGTGACCCTGGCATCACCGACAGCGGAGCATCTGAGACTTATCTATGTATAACCTGAACAGCCGGGTCACCGTTGTTGCTAAGGGACCCCTAAAAAAAACAACTGAAGGAACGACAACAAGCTTATCCCTGGATGTACTTTACAGTCCCCATGCCTTTCATTCCCATGGTGTTTTTGAAGATTATAAGCAGCACTTTAGCGCATCTACCATTCCTGCTTTGAGGTATTCATGAAAGCACAGATATGATAGGCTATAAAAGTATGCATGCATAAATGGCTGCAATAAAGACCTGCCTCTAAATGCAGGCTATCATCGCTCTGAAAGGTGAGTTATATTTCATCAGTGAAAGCATGAAATAGTCTGCTTTCAGCCCAGAGCACCTCAGCAGTCCTGTGATTTCTACCCTTTGTAGCTCTTTGTCCTTCTGTCATTTATTCATTTGTGTGGTGTTGCTTATCTGTGTGGTGGAGGTTACTCAGTTGATTTATACCTGGAGGACATGAATTTAGTATTTATTATCCTTGGTTATCCTTTGAATAAAAGTGTTTGCTTTCTTTCTTTCTTTTTCTTTTTTTTAATTTAACAAAACGCCAAGAATAATGACACGGAGATCTCAGAGTGTTGTTAATACTTCAATTAAACATTTATTCATACATTATATCCAAATGACACGCTGCAGAGCTTTGCTGTCTGAGTAGATGTCAGTTGTGGCTAAGACTGCTAAAAAGGAGTCATTCGTGGACATTTCTGACCACAACGTTTCTTCTCATTAGGCATAAATTTGTAGATTATTCATTTAATTGATTCATTTCCAGAATAAACTGATTAATGGTAGACTTTTACCGCTCCAGCTCCACAGTGTGAGATCTAAAATCATATCATATCTTGGATGGGTTCCTACTGCCCTCCACAGTCAGCTCAAAAAGTTCAATTAAATAAAACCCAACGGAAAATGAATCCTGGATTATTTAGCAGGAGAATTAGTTGCTCAGTGATGTACACTGTTTCATTTCAGTGTCCTTTTGCACCTAATATGTCCTGGAAAATGGCCAATTTAAACATATCTCTTATTGTGATGCTGCCTGGTTGCAGCCGCTCACAACTATAACCAGAATGTCATCTTTCTATCAGGAGGAATAGCCTCCTGTATCTACAAAACCATCAATCTGAAAAAGTTGTTATTTCAGACTTGGGTATTCTAGGTAGATTCCCAGGTAATCTGAGGATTGGTAGATTGCGGCAAATGTGGTCTTGAAAGGAAAAACTCGAGCCTTGCTAAGGTTTCTGGCTGCTATGGCGACGGGCTGCTTTTTGGCAAACCACCAGATGACTCAGGAAAAGGATGCAGAGCCTTGCCAAGGCTGTTCTCAGCAGGAGACAAGAACTACTGAACCCAGCTGAAGATATAGTCAGGTAGAGGAAAGAAAAAAATCTGTAGACTTCCTAACACAACTCCCACACACCGCAAAAGAGGCATCATTAGAGATCTTGTTGGATACAATCTCCATCTCTTTTTCAGAGACCACGGAGGCAGTGGCAGTAGGTAATGGCAAATGGGTAGTATCTGACAACAAGACTGTTTAAAAAGAACAAAATGATCTTTCCTAGCAGGATATCTGGACTGTCCCTGAGGGATATCTCAGAATAGAACAGTCAGCAGTTGAGGTGATTTGGGAAAATGATTGACTTTCTCCTGCTTCCCTGCTGAAGTGTGGTCAGAGCCTTGAGCAGACCCGGAGCACACTAGAGGGATTACATATCTGGGTTGGCTTGGAAACCCCTTGCGATGCCCCAGGAAGAGCTAGAGGATGTGAAGAAGGATTTCTTAGCTTCCTTTCTCAGCCTTCTGCCACTGAGACCTAGAATATGAATAGAGAGGAAAGGGATAAAAGGATGAGCGCTCAGTTTCCCCTTCCATTTAGTACGTTTGCTTCCAATAACTGTAATTGTCGTCACCATTACGTGGCATCCTATTCCTCTCCTACGTCACTTTATTCACTTTTGCGGAAGCAAGGCATTGTCTCCTTTGTGGCTCTGAGGCAAACACATGCGTTCTGCCCAAAATAGTTGCTTTGTCTCAGTCTGTTCAGTTGCATAACCCACCTTGACAGCGGGCACAGAATGGGAAAACAGTGGAACTAATATACGTATCATAATGCCTCAGTTTTGAGCTGGGAGCACTCATAAGTTATTCACAGAATCTTTCTTTCTCCAGTTTTTTCTTCGCTGATCAAATCAAGCTGATGACAAAAATACTCCTAGATGTGCAGCAACAAAGAGGAACACAAGGGTCTGTGGGAAAAACGTGGAGGGGCAACAGGGCATTTTGGGACAGAGCATCATCCTAGGCCAATAATCTAAGGGTTATGAGGCTGTTGAAGGCCTAGAAAGTCTTCTAAAGACATTATTGTCATTGTGGTCAGAAGAGCATGCGAAGGATTTACAAGCCCATAAGAGACAACGATTTGCCAAAAACCTTCCAGGTTTTTTATGAGAAAATGCCCAAGAGGCATGTAAAGCCCACCATTATTAAAGGCCACTTAAGCTGCATTTATGACGCCTAACAGCATTTGCAGATGGGTATAGGCTTAACCTTGCTTCATGGGGTTTATGAGGTTTAAGGTTCATAAGTAGAAATCCTTTGGATGCAATGAGGAAGCATACCGTTCTTGTGTTTAAGAGTGATGCTTTCAAATGCGTTGAGTAGTTCCTAGCTATTGGACGCCTTTGGGCTAATTTTGCCAACATGTTGGTAGATTTTCATTTGTTTTTATGAGACCAGTCATTTTTGTTGGCAGCTGGAGCATATCCCAGCATGTGGCTGCAAGCAGGTAAACACCCTGCAGGGGTTGCCAATATAGTTTAACACCAATATACAGTAGAAAACAGAGCTAATCCTTAAACCTCACATTTAGACATGGCAATTTAGCATCTCCAACCACACAATATAAAAATCTTTCCAAAGTCTGAAGGCTTTTTGGCAGATAGAGCATTAAGAACATCTTTTCTTTCTTTCTTTCTTTCTTTCTTTCTTTCTTTCTTTCTTTCTTTCTTTCTTTCTTTCTTTCTTTCTTTCTTTCTTTCTTTCTTTCTTTCTTTCTTTCTTTCTTAGGTCTTTATTTCTAAAACTTCTCAACGTGACTCAGAACGATAGAATCAAAAACAATCGCTACATTATGGTTGCGTAATTCCCCAGAGAGGATTTTGTCAGTCTCCAGGCTCGTTGGGGTTTTAAACCCTGACAAGGGATCCCTGACCTGGGGAGTTGATTCTGCTCAGAGCCCCTGCTCTCCCAGGCATGAAAGCTGAATCTACAGTATGTGACTGTGCAGTCAGCCAAGCCCACTGGCCTTGTGGCTAGCCAGGCCTATCTCACTCTCTTTCTCCTGCTCTATTCATTTTTCCTTTGCTCTCATTCCACTCTCATAGCTTTGGTTTTAATTGCTTTGAAGCTGAGTGCTCACCTCAGGGAGCTCAACAGGATGTTTTACAGAGCTTTGGGGAGACTGACTATTAATAAATAATACCTCCCCTCTGTCCTCTTTCTTCACCTCGCAGTCGACACTACACATTGCACACTGCAGTGAGATGAAGAGGAGCATGGCAGAGGGGTAACAACAGGTTGTGGTAACCTACAGTATTCTCTTGCTAAGGTTTAGGAGGCTGAACAGGTTAAAGGGGAAAAAATGAAATATTTCCCTTTTCTGCATTGCTATTAGCTACAATCTCAGTGTTCAATTTACAACATATGTGGATTCATTAAACGCACCTTTATCAGGTCTCATATTTAAACTGACTGTACCCTGTTTATTGAATATCTTAAAGTGGAGGACTGTGTTTTAACCTTGTGTTGCCAGTTAATAGATCCAGCACTCTAAGGGAGTAGGCATAATCGTACTTTCTTTATTGAACCATGATAATAATAATAATAATAATAATAATAATAATAATAATAATAATAATAATGATATATTTGTTTAAAAAAGTACAAATTTATCATTTGGCATGAAAAAAAGCACACACGTACATCCAGCGTCTTCAGGTCTTACAAGCTTTCTTGCTACAAAGAGCTTTGGGGTTTTGCTTTGTTGTTCCACTGCAAGACAAGATGCACACCTTGGCTTTATAGTGTGCTTTCATAGCTGTATTGACCTTATAACTGAGCTAAACACCAAAGAAACAATGATTCCCAAATGGCTTCACTAAAAGCTTGCCCATCCAAGCTTTCGTTCACTTGCACCCAAAGGGTAAGTCTTGACCTCCTCTTAAAGGAAACATCAAGAACTGTGATAATGTCATTGAAACAGCTTTTGTTCATGAGCCTGCATATCTTGACCCACTTTTTTTTGTTTTTTTGTTTTGTGCTTTATTTGCTACCGGTGGGATGAGATGGCTCACTTTATTTTCAGAACAAAGTGGAGTTGGCATACTTGAACAAGACATACTGTATATCTGAGTTTAGAAAAAAGTTCATTTTTGTGCTGGAAACAGATAAAATTATCTGCGTTTACACTTAAGAAGTCAACTCAAACTAAAGATTGAATATTTTTTGCAACACAAAAGCAACTCACATTAAAAACAGGCCAAAAAGTGAAGCGCATATGTCTTAATGTCAAAAAAACATACATCTGTCGGGAGAAGCCAAAGAGATAAATACTGTAATGTAATGCACTGACTCACAAACTATCCACATCCAGAGATGTTCCTTATCCTCCCTTTGTACTACCGTGTGGATATATGGGAGTTAGTTTAATGAAGACTTATCTACACCACTGGAGCCCACCTTGAATGTGCGGACCTGTTCCCCTGCTCCAGTTTCGCTCCCTGGGCTATGTGACTAATTAGATGCTCTAATGCATCATGATGGAAGGGGGAGATATTGGAGTTTAAAAAGGGAGGGGCCATGTGAGATTGATCTGGTCCTAAATGATAGAGGAATTGATCATGCCTGCACGTGGTGGAGGGAGCATAACATTCCCTAATGAGGAAGAATAGCCATTAGTGACAGAGTTAACAGATATGTGGGCAATCTCTCACGCTGATTAAAAAGGCTTATGAGCGGCTTGATGCGTTTGTCCTCCATATTCAGTGGGAACAAGGGGGGAAGGGAAAGACATGAAAAAGATGAGTCACAGATGAAGTCAGCAGTTAACCTCAGATTCTTTTCTAACCTATGGGATTTTACAAGCACGTATTACATATTAGATCCCTGATTTAAAACAATGGCTGCTGATCTCTATGTAAAAAAAAAGCATACTGATGAAATGGCTTGCTAGTAATGAATACAAGGAGCCCAAGGATTCACTGGGTAGATATGTAGCATAGGCAGACTCTGGGTGTATATACACAGAGGGCCCACAACACTGAAACCACTGTCAGGTGAAGTGGATAAGATTGATTGTCTCATTCAAATGCATTGTTCTGCTTGGAAACTTTGGACTGTGCTGCTCATGTGGAGACTGCCCACCTAAACATTGATGCAGATCAAGTACACTCCCCCGTGGCAATGATGGTCCCCAGTGGCAGCTGTCTCTAACAGCAGGACAATGTGCCCCACCACTCTGCAAAATCAGAGCCCCGGGCGCTGACGCAGCCTTCAAACTGCCCGCATAAATGGAAAGTGATAGAACAAGCCAGACACTCAGAGGCCCCACATTGGATGCTATTTGAGACACAAAGTCCTGCTGGTAGAGTCTTGGTGCCAGACTCCACTAGAAGTCCATGGACACTACGTTCTGGGCTAAATCTGATTGACCAGTCTTTGGTGCAAAAGTGAACGGTGAAAAGTTGTCAGCTGATTAAATTGAATATAAAATATTTAGTGCATGAATAATGCTTTTTTTCTTCCTTGGTCTCCTTTGCTCTGGATGTCTGGAGCCTTGATCTCCATACCTGCTTCATGCCCTGGTGGACGGGGAATTTGTCATTTCAATATCTCTAATTATATTTCTCATTTGTTGCACAGAATCTCATGAGAAATCTCATGCAATGTTTGATATTCAACAGGTTTTGCTTTGAATCTGCAGGTTGAGTCTTTTCATTTTTCAGCCTCATTTAGATATAAAGGGAACGTCTCTATGAACATATTTTCAATGACTTCAGAAGATTGCCCCACCAAACATGCCCACAGCATGCAAATCCTATCAAACAAGCTAGTCACTGGAGTTGGAGAAAATGAAGTACATCAGTATATTCAGTTTAACTTATATTTTACTGAGGTTTTGAATCAGTAGTCTATGGTTTCATGTTTTCCACAGCAGTCACTTTTCTCTGTGTAGTGTTTTCTAATTT
Source organism: Maylandia zebra (assembly GCF_041146795.1). Classification (NCBI taxonomy): domain Eukaryota; kingdom Metazoa; phylum Chordata; class Actinopteri; order Cichliformes; family Cichlidae; genus Maylandia; species Maylandia zebra. The sequence goes on from NC_135169.1 coordinate 47,399,191, forward strand.
GAAAAATATGCAAGCTAACCCAATAGTGGGTAGGTGTGGGCGAACTGTGAAGCTGTCTGGGCAGATCAAACCCACACTCATTCCTTACACAGGCTCAAGTGGAAGTGAAACGTCAAAACTGCAATGGGCCCCACGTGGACTAGCTTGCTTTGGCCCCACATGGGTTGTTCTCTGGATAAGCCCACTGTGGGGTCCCCCACCAAATTCCCTCTTGGGAAAGAGGAGGGCCCAAAAAACCCAAAAACAAAGCTAGCCTACAAGGAGCCCCACATGTGTTCTCCCGTGTTCATTTCCATAGTGGATTTAACCATACAAAACCAAAAGCACAAAACTGCTGTCAGCCCTATACGAGTACATCTAACTAACCCACGTGTTTGGTTTGTCCCACCCAGAAAGTCCCACAGATTACCCACAGCTGACCACTGTGGGCTTAAACATTTGCCAAAAACATGTCAGACGTCTTTGCAACAGGTTTTGGGTGGGTGGGCAATATCTATAAGATGAGTTGCTATTAAAAATGCAATATTGTGATCAAAATTGATTTTAACTGTGTTTTTAAAAATATGTTGGCAATCTTTGTCACAAACTAAATGGTGATGACCTCTTATCTAACCTCCCTTTGTTGTGATATGTATCTTGCCTGACAACCCACCAGAGTCGCATACTCCAGGTGCAGTAATGTGCGAAAGGGTTGTTGTCAGGACACTGTTTTCACATAGCCCTACACAACAGACACAAATGAATACATGCACTGATCCCTGTGATCCCTGTGCCCTTTCTCTCTAATGTCAGCAGACCAACCTGCAACATTCGCGCTTCTGAGCAAATTTAGAAGTTGTTTGCAGAGATAAACCAACTTCCAGCTTCAAAATGTGTGTTACCTCTCTTCTCTGTTTACTCCTGTTTAGGTTTAATGCTTTGATGGGGTCAAATAACTGCAGACTGTTCTCAGTAAATGCATTACATTTGATTTTAAAGGGGGGAAATTTAATTTAAAGGGGTTTAAATTTACATCTGATATTGTCCCAAGCTGAGACCTCCACCCTAAGTTGCCCATGTAAACAAGATTGATGCCTTAGACAAATCCACACACATAAACACACATGCACACCCAGGAAAATCAATGGAATGCTGTTAGCATTTATATGGCTTTTACTTGAATATCACTAAGAGGGAGCCTGCAAGCGATAGAAACAAAATAAAAAAAAAGGATTGTTAGCAATGCTGTCCACTGGACGCAGTCCATAAAACACCACTCCAGACTAAATGGTTGTGTTTTAACACACAGATTCATGGCATTCATAAATGTTTAGTGTCACTTTTAACCTGGGTAATTTCAAGATTTATCCACTGTTTATTTATGGGCACTTTCTTTCTGTCACAACTGAAGACACTGATTGGAATAATAATAATGCAAGATATTGAATCTGGATTTTCTAGGTTAACATTTCTTTTTCCAATGTGAACGCTGCTTAAACAGACAGCTTGCATGATAAACTGCCTATGGACTGTACCTGATATCCCTGTTACAGGCCAAATTTAGATCCCAGGTATCCATTTCCCTTTCTCCCCCACCTGTCTATGGAACAGTAAGACACCCCGACTGAAATCTGGGGGAAGAAGGGAGGAGAAACGGTGCAAAAAAAAAAAAAATGCAAGGGGAAGAGAGGAGGCTGAGAATAAAACTGAAACCTAATCTAGAACTATTGGGGGTAATCTTTTGATTTCAGCAATTTTCCCTCTACAGCTGAATCAAAAAGGTCTATTTGCATTTTTTAACAGATGAGGTTTTAATTTCCACAGTTCTGTGGATTACCTCAATTCAAAGCACCCTGTCAGAAAATGAAAGATCTCTATCTTTACTCTTCAGTCTCCTCCCTTCCTCTCCTGCTGTTTTTGTATATCAGAATCAGAATCAGAATACTTTATTGATCCCTGGGGGAAATTATTTTTTGTTACAGTGCTCCATTTTAAACCAACATATACATGTGGATGACAAAAATCTAAAATAAAAACCCCTAAACTAAATATATAGAAGATGGTATTTTTTGCATAATGTAATCCTTCACACTCCTATCCTATACATAGATACATATACATTTGATAATTGAAGTCGCTCCTGTCTTTTGGTTAAAATTGTTGTTCTCCTGCAAGGGACACTTTTATCATAAAGGCATCAGTTTGATGTGATGCGCAAAGACAACAAACATTATTCCTAGGAGGATTTTCGCTCTTTTAAACAATAAGCTCTGGTTTTAAGAACAGCGAGAGTCTCAAGTTGCTCCGTACAGAGGGACAGGTGGAGGCTGGGGAGGCAACGGCAGCCGAAAAGCAATTAACATTCACAAATAGCGCTAGGGAAGCTATCTGCAGAGGTTACACTGGTGCTGAATGTCACCTACTGCCTGGGCCCAATTCCTTCATTCAACCCTCTTGTAAGGGCAGACACTCTTAAATACATATTTGCATACAAATGCAGTGATTAACCCTCTAAGTGCATTAGCGCTGCTGCTTCTTGGAGTCACAGTAGTAATATCCCGCTCACTATTTGTCTATGTGTACTTGAAATGAGGTGGAATCGTGAGCGTTTATTGACTTTGTTGAACTGACTTCCATTGGATTCCTGTGGGTGTTTTGTCTTGGATTTCTGAAATACCTTATTCCCTTTCCATGCGGCTAAATCACAGCTTTAGTTTGCAGTTGCCATTATGACTGTGCTGTGTTTGATTTGGGGAATGTATCTCCTTATTGTGTCCTATAAAGCAAGAAAGCAGTGAAGCACAAAAGTTAAATGATCCCAGCTTGAGGGAGCTGTGTCATTACAAAGCAATGCTAATAGGATACAGTATGTAAAGTATATATAAAGAACAGAATAAAGACATGCATTCATCAAGTCATTGTAGCATTCTAATTGGAAAAAACTGCAGAAGAGCTTCCTCAAAATAAAGCAAGAGAGCAAAACATTTCTTGCTGCTTTGTAAGCTTTGTTCTTTTTTGCAGCAGATGAACACTGACATTCTGGGGAAAGCCACTAAATATGCCAAAGGGCTGCAATGTTCCTACACTGCTGCTGAGGTTAGTGTGTACCCTACACCCAGACAAGTCAGCCTGGGCGTAGAAAGGCAAAGAGCAAGAACAAACACAGAGGAAGAGGACAGAATGAAAGTAGTCAGTAGTGAGAGGCCTGATACTTTTATTTGACTTTATTTATTTAATTTTTTGAGTCATAAAACTTTAAAAGATGCACTTCCTGACCTTATAGTCTCACCTTGAGGCTGCAAAAGGGAACTGTTGGAGTCAAGAAGAAGAAGAAGAAGAAGAAGAAGAAAGAGAGAAATACTGCAAAAGCCAGAGAAGCTTGCTACTGTCTGAGTCGCTTCCATTCCTCCTCCACCTTCACTCCACAATAAGTAGGGTGCTGCGGCATTAAGATGAGGGGAAAAGTATTAAATAAGAAACGTTTTTCATTTTTCATGTCTGCATCTGGCCTTGACTATCTCTTTCCTCCTCCCTCATCTGTCCGTTGGCAGCACACACAGCCGTGAGCAGAGCTAATTAAATGCTTCTAAGTGAGTCGCCTCGCCTGCCATTCCAGCCTCGGCAAAAGGTCATCCTACTCACAGGCATGAGGCAGACATTTCTCATGACTGTTTTCGTTTTGAGAAATTTAGCAGATTGTTAATTATCAGATTACAAGTTTGCCTTTTTAAAGGCCAGGACGCCGCCCCGAGTTGCATGACTGGAAAAGAGAGAGAGGGAGAGAGAGACAGACAGACACAGAGATGAAAAATAGAGAAGAGGGGTATAAGCAGCAAAGATAGCTGAGGGGCTCTGGCTTTTCTCCTCTTTGCTTGAGTTAAGTCAGGGCTATGATTTGTGATCAGACAGAGAGAATCTGAGATAAGCAGAGGAGAGAGGGATCTCTGTCTGACAGTAACCCCTGTGCTCTCTGTCTGCTCCCACCATCCCCCTCTACCTCTCTTTCACTCCACCTAAATTTAAATTGAGACTGTAAAAGGAACCAAATCTGAGGGAGAAACACAGTCTTGCCTTCTGGAGATGGCCACGGCACACACACCAAGAACACTTCATTGCTACTTCACCTTTCATGAATCATCCCAAACCATCCCGCTGTGTTGAGATGAACTCCAGGCAAGAGTGATGTCAGCTAGGTAGTGTTTTGCATTCTGCTAGTAAAGACAAATATATATTACTCTGTTGTCATTGTAACGATCAGAACGATGGGGGCTTAAATGCTATTGTTGGGTACCCACAAATAACTGGGAGTCCGTTTGATGCGTTTTCTGTGGTTGAAACATGCAAAAGGTTCTCAGAGTGACTTTTCTACACATAAACTACATACTAAACATCAGTCTTTGTGGTGGAAATGTCCCTGTGATTATTACCATCTGTTTTGCTATATAGTTGCAGCTGAGCCACGAGGCATCTTAAACCTCAATTTACAAGCAATGCTCCACTATCTTCTAAATAGCTCATGTTTAACAGTGATTCTTAAGCTGGATCCATCAGCACCCCTGGGTTTAGTGCTTTTCATAGCCATCAATCTATAAATTGATACGGTGAGTTCATGAGCCAATAATCAGCTATGGAAATGGGCAATAGGAAGTCACTGATGAAATATCTGTGCCCTCTCAGCTGAAAACAAAGGGTGCAAACACTGCCCTGTATATGTAGGTTTTCAGCAAAACTAAGCAAACTTTGGTGTTCATAATTAGGTGAGTACAATAACAGCTAAAGATCACAGTCATTTTACACAATAGCGCTTCGGTCCTATTGCTTATCTAATGGTTTTACTTCGATCCTGTGGTTAAAAATATCCACAGACGTCCTCTCAAGTTAAACAGCATTTTGATCTTCTTTGCTTACTTCACTCTGTTGCAGTTCAAAAGTGAATATTGCACCTTTTATAAAATATCTGACAGCTCCTACAGTTACTTTGTAGAATAATATTTTACCTAAAAGCCATGTAATGAGCTTATAAAATATGTACTGTCACAGGGATTAAATTACCCAGAGGCATAAACTACTTAAAGACCAACGCTTTTCTTACACCAGTGTGCATGGAAACACTTCATGATCGCCATTGCTGAAGAACTGTAAACTGACAATTAATTAAACTTCAGTAAAAAGCTATTATATGGCTAACAAGGATTTAAATAATTAATAATGGTCTCAAACTATCAGTAATGTCATGATTCATATTTATCTCAATAATGTCCATGATGCAAATAAGAACTGTGGTTTGTATTGTACCATAGATGATACATACATTTACATTCTGGAGAGGCTCATAACATTCTGTGTACTTTTTTTTTAAAATTCAATGCCAAATGTTGTTGTGGCTTATAAATAAAAGTTCCTTACCAGTCACTGAGCCTGTCCTCATTTCCTGGGTTTCACATACTGCCACTCAGTTAGAGATGCTTACATCAAATGTGCCCTTTAGTGTTGTAGTAGCTGTGATACATGACAAGACAACACTGAGACTAGTCTCACTTTTGAATTTTAATGCAAACCATAAGCTTTTCCTAAGACTATCCTGCTACTTTTGATGCCCATTTCTACTGCAATAGCTGGTGAAAGTGAAAAAGGAAAGCCAACTGAACAAGAACAGCATCCATCCATCCGTCCGTCCATCCATCCATCCGTCCATCCGTCCGTCCATCCGTCCACACACTGACACTTTACACATATGGTCAGTTTATAGTCACCAGTGTCTCTGGTCTGCAGGAGGAAGTCAGAGTGAACCTACGGCAGATGGTGGATTTGAACCAACAACAGTTCTAACCACCACGGGACCGTGCTGCCTATCTTGTTACCCGGCCTGCCTATTTTCTTAAACATCAACGATTACATCTAGATAATCAGAAACAAATTAATAACCACCCAAGTAACAGTCAATGTTGGTTAATAGTTTAAAAAACCCTGAATCTAAATAAAGTTAGATTTAAAAAAGAACATTTTTATTAAGACTGATTCTGTTCCACCATCAAATGGAAGCATATTTATTAAAGTCCCTTTTTAAATGTAGAAAATAGGATCTTTTTTTTTACATTAATTAAGATTCATGAACCAAGAAAACATACAACTCTCACACTGATGTGTGATACTGATAAAATGACAGTGGCAGATTGTCATGCTCAAGGATAATTAATATGAACCAATAGCTGCGTTTAATTGGAAAGGTCTAAAAAGTCATGTTACAAATGTTTGCACAGATAATGCACGTTCTTCAGCAAATCCACTTCGCATCCTCCTATGCTTCTTCAAGCCTCACCTATTCCCCATGTTCTGACCTTCACCCTGCATTGGTGATTTGTAACTAATGTGCATAAGATGATATTTGTGTCCCTGCCTGGGGCGACCAATGCTCTCTGTCCAAACAGCCCACTGCCTAGCCAACTAAGTAAATAAATGGGACAAGAAGAGCAAATGAATAAGGAGATGGATGTTCCCTTCTTGGAGACACCGAAGCCTAATTTGAGCTAATAAAGGACCACATCAAGCGTGACCCCTTACTGAGAATGGAGGGTCGATGCAGTGTCTAAGAAGCCAAGCAATTCCAAGTCAATTGCTCCTGTGAGTAAATTGGATCTCATCACCTTCTTTTCGCTTTACAGAAAGAAGGTGTTAGAACAAGGAATGAGGAAGGACTGAAAGAGAAGGGAGGAGAAAGGTAAAGGACAGCCGATGTTTAAAAAAAACAACCACATTGTTCACCCTTTCAGTGCTCCTTCTGATCAGATCAATGCTAATCTGAAAAGGAGCCACTTAAGAAGAAACTGTTGTTTCGTATACCTACAACACTATGATGAACACTATATCGGTGGTAAAATGGCAGGGAAGCTGATGAGAGGAAAAAACACAGTAACAAAATTAGTCTCTAACCCTTTCACTCCTCCCTGTCTCCAAGTCTCTTTGGAGTTAGCCACTGATCTGTGGGGTGGGGGGTTGTGGATAATCGCCAGAGCACTCCCAGCACCAACTGTGATCTGATTTGTGGCAGAGGGCAGCCAATTACAACCATCGTGTCACTTTGTGCAAGACTGCTACTGCCTGTAGGGGTGGAGAGGGAGGGAACGAGAGCGGAAGAAGGAAAGGAGGGATACAAATTGTGAGGAAGGAGAAGATGAATAAGCAACAGAGGAAGAGGGAGGAGCTGATAGAGTTTTGAGAAAGAAGGAAAGGATGCAGAGAGGGATGGTAATGAGCAATGAAGAAAGTGCAGGAATGAGGGAGAGAGAGAGAAATTAGATGATGTTATCATGTACAGGATAAGTCATTCGGAGGCTTACTTTTGAAACTTTCCTGTTTATCTTGAATATCCATAATTTTCCTTTTTGAAACATGCATGATTAAAACATTACTGCAATGAATTTTTAAAGAATAACTGCACATATGCAAGTAAAATGCTATATATTTGATATGCTATAAAAAATTATAAGGTTATTTAAAGTAGAGGAAGAATTTATAGTAATTTAGTAGGGTGTGTATATTTTCTTTCATTTCCCATGACAATGTTGTGGCCAGAAATCACTAACTGTACTCATACAATGAATAGTTTCTTTTCCTTATTTTTGCTTAATAGCCGCTGTCATCTCTTTACATCTTGAGCCATTCCAATGGGATGCATCTCATAGAGTTGCTATTTTTGGCCATTTCAATATTGTGCTATATAAATCTATATTTCTATAGCACCAAATCACAACAACAGTCACCTCGAGATGCTTAATATAGTAAGGTGAAGATCCTACAATACTACAGAGAAAACAGGAAGGAACTTCCAGCAGAACAAACCTCAGGGAGGTTCAGCCATCTGCCACGGGTGTTTGGAGGTGAGGGGAGGGAGACAGGACAAAGGACATGCTGTGGAAGAGATAAGCATTAATCATAATAACTAAATCCAAAGGCATATAAACACACGAGAGGGAAAAAAGGTGAGTGAAGAAAAAGCACTGAGTGCATCGTGCGAAGCCCCCAGCAGTTAAGGTCAATTGCAGGAGGGAGGGTTCAGGATCTGGATCTGATATCCCCATTTGGGTGTTGCTCCTGTATCATCATAACAATGCTGGTCCATGATGACATTGCCTGACCCAGTGTTTCCCATGCCATGGAAGATTATCTCGTTCCTTCTGATTAGTACTAAGCGATCTGTGTGATCAACGAGCTGAACAATTTCATTCTCTTCCACTAGAGGGCAGTACAACTATCTCATCTAATTAAATGGGTTGCCAACTGCCAGTAAAACAGAAAGAGACGAAGAAGAAACTACATGATAGTCATGCTGTGAGACAGCAATAGAAAAATATTTGAAAAGAAAAAGTAGTAAATCTGTCCTGGGTCCTGGAGAAAATTCCAACCCAGATGAAGGAGCTATTCAATTGAATTCAATTGAATTTTATTTATATAGCAGCAAATCACAACAATAGCTGCCTCAAGGTGCTTTATACACGATCTAGCATGAGTAGTGGTCAGAAGAAAGCAAAAAAGGTATACTGGGGACAAACTGAGCCAATTCCACTAGTGTGCAGGGGAATTTATTAATATGCTTTTTGTGACATGGTTTTTTTTTGGGTGTTGTGCCGTGTGATTTTTCTAATGTGAAATATGTGCTGTGGCTTCAAAAGGTTGGGAAACACTGGTCTGACCATTCAGTTAGCATTAGCCAAGACGTTAGCTAATATGATTAAAAACTATTTTAACAATAAAAACCAGCATGAGTAACCTAACACTGGTTAACAGCAAACATAACTTGATAATATATTTGGTAGCTTGTTTAAATACACTTGAAATGCTTACCATTTGTTCAAGAAGAGTGTTTTATATAAACAATGGCACCAAATTCTAAAGCTATCAAATCACAATGACGTGACAGGTCAGTTGCAATGTTCATCCTGGATGATGTAGAAACAACACTAACACAGGGAATCATTTAACCATCCAGGGTCACCTGATTCAGCCCTAGCTTTAGCAATAGGGACAATTTTAAGCATAACCTCAAAAGCATCACAGTAGTATGATTTCTTTGCTTTTAAATATTCAAAGGATTCAAATCAGCACTGTTAACAATGGTCAAAAGGCAAAGGACATTTTAACCCCATCAAAAACAAGGTAGAGCACTACAAAATGCGGTGTGTCAGACTCCTGTTTCCTATCATTAAGTTCATTTCCTTTCAATGCTCCCTTCATTAGCACCCATGTTAAGCTCTGCAGAATTGCTAATAAGTTAATTGAGGCTTCTTAAGACTGTGTAGGTGACATTGAGAGGAAGATTGGCCTCACTCTGTGTGAGAATGAGCTTTGCATAATATTTAATGGCCACTTATTCTATAAACAGTGTAGCTGTAAAGACTTCTGGGCTCATATTGTCTTACACGCACGTGTGTCACGCACACACACACACACACACACACACACACACACACACGTTCACGTAAATTTACAGAACAAAACATGCAGACTTTCCTGCTAGGACTATGGTGTCGGTATTAATTAAACACGCTGGTTTCCATGGGGGGGGGGGAGAGCTGTGTGTGTATGTGTGAGATCAACAACCGTCTGCATCATGGACCGAGCTGAGGTTTTAAGGATGAAATCGACTACATTAGAATTGTGACTGCTATTCCCTCTATCACATACACACTTTCACTGCAGTGCAAAGGTAATAGACTGTTTTTATCGTATGACGTATGCGTGTCTGTGTGTTTGTGGTCAGACAGGTTGACAGTGCATGCACAGAGTCAGAGAGAAGGAGTCAGGCAGGCAGGCAGAGGCTGTATTGGGACTTCCCTTTGGGGCCAAAGGTTTCCTGCCTCTCTTTCCCTCTTCCCCGTCTCTTTGCGTCTCTTGGATCTTCACCCCAGAGGCTTTGTGTAGACAGGAGAGACTTCCATCCACACACTCACGCTTCCTTCATAGCAGACCAATTCAACACCCACCAACAGGCCATAGATGGTTGTCTAAGTGTCAGAAGAAGTATACAGTAAAGTGAAATATTCAAAGGGAGGTCTAGTATGGTAATCCAGTCTCTTGAGTTTCTGTTTTGCTCCAGTTATGTGAGTGTGGGCTTGTGTGCATGCTTTTTGGATATCGGCAGGACAGCTTGATTGGCTAGCTGTCCAATGTCAGAATCCCCACAACAGATCAACCTTGAACAACCTTTCTGTCCACTGGATAAGGTCCACTTACCTCCGAAAGCTCTTATCTCATTCACTCATTCCCTGCAGTGAGGAAAGTGGGGAGAGAGACTGCAGAGTGGCTTCTTTTTGAAAGCTTTAAAACCAGTACAGGATACTGTTACTTGTTAGGAATTTTGAATTGCAGTTTGATTGACTAACTGAAGAAAACTAACCACTATCAAATGCTTATCCAATGTTATAATGAATGTACTATCACTAAACAAATCTGTTATTTGCTCTTTGTAGAGAATAGGTTTGCATCACCCAGATTTTGTACTGGTAACATTTATAGCTTTACAGATACCATATCAGTTTTGCACTTTCAATCGTGAAAGTCATTTTATATATAGATTTTCCACTCTTACCAAGGACTCAAAGCACCTTTAGAGCCATTCAGACAGACATTGACACAGCACTTCACTGTATGACTTTATGCACTTTTTACCTATCATGCACAACACATTCAATATCAGTAACCTGTTCAAGGACACTTTGGCACAAGGTCCAAGGTATCAAAACATAACTGGCTCAGTTGGTAGATGATCGGCTCTACCTCCTGAGCTACAGCCGCCACAAGCCTTCCCGAGAGTTAAGTTATCATGGGTAATTTGCCCCTGATAGGGCCTCCAAATGAGCCAATTGGTCCTGGGTAAAGCCCAGACAGAGTGTAATTCTAATGACTCCTATGATGAATATAAAAAAGAAAAATGTTACCTCGCTGTGGGTAGTGACAGAAAGAATAAGATTGTGGATACAAGTGGTGTGAGCTTTCTCAAAGTAGTGTGTATGGGCTCCCTTACAGATTTTAATTCAGAAGGGGCTCATAATAGAGACAGTAGATTCTCTTCCTCATTGATATTCATTCATTGAATAAACCACCTATTCATTTAGGTGGTCTAGGCATCTGATCAGGGTGCCTCCTGGATTACTTCCAGATGTGGTGTGGTAGGTTCAGGGAGACCCCGAGGCAGGCCAAGGACATGCTGGAGAGGTTTTTTCTCATGGTTGGCTCGTGAACAATGTGCTCCTGGCAAAGCTGTGGGGTTGCTGGGAAGATGGAGCAGTGGGTAATTCTGCTTATACTGTTGGCCCTGCACCCTGGACGGCATAGAAAATGGGCAGATGAATGAATGGATCAGTGACACTTGCTTTTTTGTTATAATTCAAAGACTGTTATGATAGAACTGCAAACTGTGTTTGATTCAAAACTGGTGGGCCCATCTTTCTAACCGACTGGGTAAAGTAAGTTAGTCTTAAAGCAGAAGATGTTTTAGTGATCTTGGTATGTGAACAAGACTTTTGGAAAACATGCACAGTTCTTCCATTCTGACCTCCATTCTGTGGAGGTCACGTTTCCCCCCCTTTCATAATGGTTGGCTATTCGCTCTGCCCTCAAGTGAAACTACAGAATGACTATAAACACATTTTAAGTACTAATTCAGAGACCATAAGGCAGCCTTTGCCCACCCCATTATTTTACTGGCAGTGATGTAGCCTGACAATGCTGTAGCTGATTTGTGCCTTCTCAGCAACGTAATTACACATCAGACTCAAGCAGCTGTGGAGATACCAGGCGAAGACAGCAAGAGCTGTAATTAGCTAGCTAGCGTTTACTGATGCTAGTGGAGTAAAAAAATCAAGTAAAAGTGCTTAATTTTAAATGTTGGTACAAAAAGCACCTTATCATAACAGAACACAAAAGAATCAAGCAGCATACAGTGGGGCAAAAAAGTATTTAGTCAGCCACCGATTGTGCAAGTTCCCCCACTTAAAATGATGACAGAGGTCAGTAATTTGCACCAGAGGTACACTTCAACTGTGAGAGACAGAATGTGAAAAAAAAATCCATGAATCCACATGGTAGGATTTGTAAAGAATTTATTCGTAAATTAGGGTGGAAAATAAGTATTTGGTCACCTCAAACAAGGAAAATCTCTGGCTCTCACAGACCTGTAACGTCCTCTGTAAGAAGCTTTTCTGTCCCCCACTCGTTACCTGTATGAATGGCACCTGTTTGAACTCATCATCTGTATAAAAGACACCTGTCCACAGCCTCAAACAGTCAGACTCCAAACTCCGCCATGGCCAAGACCAAAGAGCTTTCGAAGGACACCAGGAAAAGTATTGTAGACCTGCACCAGACTGGGAAGAGTGAATCTACAATAGGCAAGCAGCTTGGTGTGAAAAAATCAACTGTGGGAGCAATCATCAGAAAATGGAAGACATACAAGACCACTGATAATCTCCCTCGATCTGGGGCTCCACGCAAGATCTCATCCCGTGGGGTCAAATTGATCATGAGAACGGTGAGCAAAGATCCCAGAACCACACGGGGGGACCTGGTGAATGACCTGCAGAAAGCTGGGACCAAAGTAACAAAGGTCACCATCAGTAACACACTACAACGGCAGGGAATCAAATCCCGCAGTGCCAGACGTGTTCCGCTGCTGAAGCCAGTGCATGTCCAGGCCCGTCTGAAGTTTGCCAGAGAGCACATGGATGATACAGCAGAGGATTGGGAGAATGTCATGTGGTCAGATGAAACCAAAGTAGAACTTTTTGGTATAAACTCAACTCGTCGTGTTTGGAGGAAGAAGAATACTGAGTTGCATCCCAAGAACACCACACCTACTGTGAAGCATGGGGGTGGAAACATCATGCTATGGGGCTGTTTTTCTGCCAAGGGGACAGGACGACTGATCCGTATTAAGGACAGAATGAATGGGGCCATGTATCGTGAGATTTTGAGCCAAAACCTCCTTCCATCAGTGAGAACTTTGAAGATGAAACGAGGCTGGGTCTTCCAACATGACAATGATCCAAAACACACCGCCCGGGCAACAAAGGAGTGGCTCCGTAAGAAGCATTTGAAAGCCCTGGAGTGGCCTAGCCAGTCTCCAGACCTCAACCCCATAGAAAATCTGTGGCGGGAGTTGAAAGTCCGGGTTGCTCGGCGACAGCCCCAAAACATCACTGCTCTCGAGAAGATCTGCATGGAGGAATGGGCCAAAATACCAGCTACTGTGTGTGCAAACCTGGTAAAGACCTATAGTAAACGTTTGACCTCTGTTATTGCCAACAAAGGTTATGTTACAAAGTATTGAGTTGTATTTTTGTTATTGACCAAATACTTATTTTCCACCCTGATTTACGAATAAATTCTTTACAAATCCTACCATGTGGATTCATGGATTTTTTTTTCACATTCTGTCTCTCACAGTTGAAGTGTACCTCTGGTGCAAATTACTGACCTCTGTCATCATTTTAGGTGGGGGAACTTGCACAATCGGTGGCTGACTAAATACTTTTTTGCCCCACTGTACATATAGTACCTTTCTATGTAACTAAACTTCAGACTACAGAGTGCGGGGTCTTTATTTTTAACAGTGCTTTATACAGTTGACAAAATTCAGAGGTTTATATATATAACGGACACACAGGTGAAATACAGGACTATTTCTTTACATTTTTACCTTATGACATTGCTTAAATAAAATATCTGGAGACTTCCTACACAACTGCTCTGGCACATTAAAAACAATTCTATTATTGCTATCAGGCAGGCATCTCTGGCACTGAAATCAGAGCAGTAATTTGAAGCGATAACACCCAATTTGTATGAATTTGTTCAAGTTGGAAATGAAGCTCATTACGCTTGAGGTCTTGTTAAACCCCAAGTGAGAGAAGGAACATGAATTTGAAATGCTTTTGAAATACAGATGGGTTGCTCAATGTTGCTAAATGAAAATGTGAAAGCCTTGCAAATCAAATCATGACCAGTCTGGAGAAATCACTTCAGTGCTGTGTTACATTCTTCTCTCCAGGAAATATCACCCAAGTGTAACAGTTCATTTTATCCTAAAGAGCCATGTATACCGCCAATAAGAGCACTGTAAATGCACATGAGTCGAGATTCATGTGCAAGGAGCTCAATCACCGAGCTTTGTAATGAAGAAAGAGCACACAATGCAGGATTACCAATTCCGCACACAGCTGGAGTGCCCGCTGTGAATGATACCTGCTCCATGTATAGTGATTTTGTTAAGTGAATCTCTGCTTTCTCCTGCAACCCCAATCTCAGCTGTTCTGTCATGCTGGACAAGCGGTTATTGAGTAAAAGATTGAAAGTAAGAAAGAAGAGATTGGGTGAGAAGACTGGAGAAAGAGAGGGAGGGGTGCAAGGGCAAGAGACTCGGCTGGAAATAAAAGCAGATCCACGAGGGCACAGGATGAATGCGGGGAAAGGGAGAGGATGACAGAAGGTAGATGAGTGAGAGAACGAAGTGTTGGGATAATATGAAAGAAAGACAAAGAGGGATGGATGGACTTGACTGAATAAATAAGAAACGTATCCTGACAGAGACAGTACAGGCAAAGTGAGAGACTGACATGGGAAGCAAAAGATTTGGTGGAAGGAGAGGAGAGGACGGCACAGCTCTGCTGCTTGCTATTCCAGGTGTCATCTTTTCCAGTCGCTGCTGATTAGTGCCTGAACATATCTCCTGGGGAGAAAATTAAATATTGATCTATTTTTCTCTCTTCATTCTAACCCCCGTCCTCTTTATTTTTTTTACTCGGCTTCTTTTTTGTACAGACAAGACCACAGCCGATGGAATTTCTAATGTGACTGACTGCTCAGGGGAAAGCTTTTCACATATGACAGAAGACGAAAAACCCACCTTGCCCCCAGTGGGCTTAAATTCGCTCACCCAATGGGTTGTTCTTTTTTTGGCACCTGTTCAGGGCAGTGAAAGCTGCTCCACATTACATATTTGCCAATACTTTGGCCGTACTCCCATTGCATGTCATGTCAAAGTCCAAAAATGCACATTTCATTTGTCTTTGTTGAACTTTCCATCTGATCTTCAGGAAAATTAGTCAATAAATGTTTTACTGTGTTCATCACCTATCTGCTGCTATGGATGGATGGATGGATGGATTGACAGTGGAAGGAAACAAGTGTAAGAGACGGGATCATGATGGTCAGACAACACTGCCATAAATCTCAGTGTGCAAGCAGTTGTCTGTGGTGAGGCCATTGCATTGCCATTGATTACTTCTGAAAGTACACAGAAGTACACAAGGACACAAGGATACCATATGACCAGAAGGTGGATCATATATAAAAGACAAAATAATAAAACTATTAATATCCTTCACGCCCAGTGCAGCCTCCTATCCTCTCGGTGGTATCATAAATCCACCTGCTCCACCTGAGTCCTCTGGGTGGCATAAAAAGAACAGCCAAGCATTTAAATCCTCTCCTTTATGCCCCTTGTCCCTCCTCCTCTCCCCCATGTCCTGTTCTTCTCTGCGGAGCACTGGCTTTCATTGTGACGGCCTCAGCCGTGAGGGCCCAGAGTGGTTGTGACAGGCCAGGATAGCAGCCGTTCCCCGCTGTCTGGGAGGATTAGGCCTACTTTTTCAGGATGACTCGGGGAAGCCTCCTGGCCCCCTTACCTGGCTTCTATAGGGTTTCCTCCATATGACAGGACAGACAAGGCCACTATAAAGTTTGGACACAAAGTGCAGTTGTGATGATTTGAAGAATTTTAAAACGCGTTGATCTTGGATCCTGTGTAAAAACCTGTGTCATTAATTGCAATTAAACATTAACAGCATGGATTTATGCTACTTTGCCCACCGTCTCCTAAAGGTGCTACAGCACATGCTCTTGTTTTGGATGAAATAAACAACACAGATGTTAGAGTTTAGTGTAATTACTGTACACAAACAAGACTGTGGTATAGGCAGGCAAGCCTCCTCCGCACTACAAAGTGTGTTATACCATACGCTGTGGACTGTTTAATGGAGCACAACAACAAGTGAGCCTGCTAGTGTCATCACTGCAAACACAGGTAGGCTGAATAGACGTGGTGCCATTGTTTGAATCAAAAATGAGTGTCATTAATTTTTGTTTTCTGCACAAGGTTTATTTTTCTATGTAAAAACAGCAACCAGAGACAGAGCAATTCTGCTAATTTTCGGTACCCATTTTTAACAGGTGTGGTATGATAAGATAGTTATTTTGAACCAAATCTGTCTGAAATTATCACTCTGCTCAAACCAGATGATACACATTAAGACATGATACACTCTCCTCCTATCTATTATGTTGTAAATAGCAACATATATCCTGCCCATGAAATAACAAATGAGGTTTTATTGTGGCTTATTTTTGAGAAATAAAACCTCTGACAGTGTCTGGAGGTACTGCCTGCAGGTTGAATACACACAAGATGGCAACAAGCAAGCTGACTGCCAAAGCAGGTGGGTGATTGCTTTTGAAAGTACACAGAGGTACACAAGAGCATAATGCCAGGTAATCAAAAGCTGAACTCAAGTTGTTAGCTAGCTAGTTTTTTGATCACAATCACAAGTCAACCCAACAAAGGTATCGCCCCTAGTAAAATATATGTGAATAGCTGCTTCAGTAGGATATACGTATGAAATGCGTATGTAACATGTTTCGTTTTTGCTATATGAATCCACTAATTAACTTTCACGTTGTTGTGTAATTACAGTGTGTGATAATATGAAAGGCAAATATGTGATGGTTAGTTTTTTCGTGTGCTCATGAAAAATGGATTGAATCCAGGAAAGCTCATTAAGCTTGAAGCTCAAGCTGTGCAAATATTTCAATTTGAAAGTAAAAGTTAAATGATTTTTTAAAACAAACATTCAGTTAAGTGAACAATCTGACCGTGATGAGACTTAACACAAATAGAGACGTCGTTAAATAAATAAATAAACACTACGAATACATGAAAAACAAATGAATGAATAAGTAATAAAGCCAAAATGTCTGCAATCCTTATGTGCAGTAGATTCTCTAGTTCTAAATGTCAAATGCATGTGGGTAAACCTCTACAACTTCTCCTGTGTGCTCATTTGCATTTATAACTGACATTGAATCTCCCTGGTGTGTCTCTTGTCAATAATCTTTCCCCATAAGATGCCAGGACGTTGGAACTGGCTTCATTCACAGTCACAGGCAGAGCAGCAGCTGACTATGTCTGTTGTATGTAAAAGAGCAGTGTGAAATCATGAAATTATCAAGTTATCATAGACTGTGGACCAATTGTTCAGTGTGAAATGGATTAAATCGTGCCATTTGCCTCAGCGTGGAGTCTAATATCTGCTATACAGCAAATGCACTCAGAATGACAAAAGCAACTGTAAATTAATTGTTAAAGCAATCAGTGCACTGCAACATCTCTGTGGTCCAGCTGAACCAAATACACCACCGTGCTATTCTAAAATTAAGAAGACAAAGTTGCATCACTGGCGTATATTGTTCCACAAATGCTGAAACCACATACTGTATGTGCAGCATTTGTTTTGTATTTTTCATCTTATCTGAATGGATTTATGTTTGATGTCACACTATGAATAAATCAAAGTTCTGCAGTTAAGCTGCTTGGGAAGGTTTACAGTGGCAGGCAAGACTAATTTCTTCATATAAAAGCCAAATGTTTGTCTGCAGTCTGATTTTAGTTTTATCATCATCTGTCAAGGCCTTTTAATAACAATGTGAGATCTACGTGCTTTTGTAAGGTTATTCTTAGAAAGAAAGAAAGAAAGAAAGAAAGAAAGAAAGAAAGAAAGAAATAAACTGCTTGCCAAGCAGGGGTCGTTTAAGGGTGGCCAATCATCCAATTATCTGGATAAAACAGGTGGCACCTCATTGGGAAAGCTCATTAAAATGGCGTTCAGTCTCAGCTCTTGGCTGCCTCTGGAAATGAAAGCACATTTCCTGTTTGGCCTGTTCAGATTTTTCAAATAAAGTCAGGCTCTGTAGAGGAAAGGCTTTCCCTGACACTGAATAATTGGATGTTTGGATCTCAGGCAGTCAAGATTTACTTGCTATTTCTTGTGGAAGCTACAGTGGACTGGTCATCATGATTGAGTCTGGTCCTAGGCCTTGGGCTTTGTCAGCCGAGTGAAGCATCCCATCTGTTCTGGAGTCAACCTTTTAATGCAAGAGCTGTTTTGCTGTTTCCCCCCTCAATCTCATGAGTTTACAGTATCTGCCTGATGGCTCTTTATGGTGCATGAAAGTTCAAAATGAACTTGTGGATCAAGGTGACCACACCAAATACACACACACACGTATTATATAGGCGTTTTTCTGCCCAGAGCTTTTGAGGGCTGTTGGCTTTTTCCTCTAGTACCAGAGGTAGTAAGAAGAATCACACTCTGGCATTTTTTTCTGTAACGCAAATGGTCCATAAAAACAAAGGTCATGCATTTTTTCATAGCGATTGTTCACCAATGTGGAAAGGAGAAGTCGATTGGGGAAAAGTGAGAATTGGTTTGCAAGCGCCTGCTTTACAGTTACCATGTCAGGGACAATAAGTCTTAATGGCTATATGGGACAAACAGGAAAGAAAACAAAGTGTTCGCACAGCATTTTTTCTTCTAAATAGTAGCATTTAACTGGTTAACACCACTCATTCATTACAATAACAATTCCATATTATTTTCTTAAACACCGTTAAAAACATCATCACATGCATCTCTGAGCTGGCACCTGAGCTTAATAACATCAGCAGCACAGCCTTGGTCTTATTTTTTTATTTTTTTTATTTTTTTTATTTTTTTTTTTCCTAAATGACATCAGAAACAGCAGTATGCGACATTACGTGATGGCAGAGCTTCAGTTCATCCTTTGTCATTTTTTTTTTTTTTTTTTTTAATAAATAGGACAGGGGGAATGAATGAGAGAAAGAGGGGGAGAGAAAGAAAGAAAACCAAAGGGGAGAAGAGACGGTGAGAAGGGGGGGGAAGAGAGAGAAAAAAAAAAAGAACTCCTGGGTCACCTGTATGGAGAAAAAAAAAAAAACAAACAAAAAAAACAAACAGAGGAGACAGCAAACAACAAAGAGCAACATAATAATAGAGAAAACAAAGCACCATCACAATAAACTAGCTAGTCATAGATATCAATATTTACTAAATAATAAACGATATTGTGCAGCACGCAAGATAGACAGCGCACAGTGTGCTTTGAGGCAGCAGCCAAGAAAGCTTTAGTCCGCGTCTGTGAATACCCATGTGTGCATACCTGTGTGGATCAGCATGCTTGCATTCCAAAGGTTTCTCCATGTAATGATCTGCTAGGGAGTGTGGGGGGGCCACAGCCCCGTCCTCCAGGGTGTGAAGCAGGTATGGAGGAGATCAAAACTCCAGACATCCAGAGGCCCCCAGAACACAAGAGACCATGGAAGACCAACAGAGGGGCAGCCGCGCCACTGTTCCAGTAAGAGCTGAGGAGAGTCCCAGATGAGGGCTCGCCCAGCAGCCGCGGAGCAGAAGTCAGGGGGAGTTGCAGTGACGCGCCTGTGAGCTCCGCCGGCCCCCAGCTGCGCCTGAGTGACCGAGCCCCAGGCCGAGAGGCCGGGGGCACCCCACCTCCAAAGGGGCCCGAGCGAGCCCCAGGCCCCAGGCCCCGACAAGCGGCCGCCAAGGAGTGAGCCGGTGTGTACCCGGACGCCCACCCCCAGACACAAAGAACCACCAACACACCGACACCTGAGGGAGTCCGCCACCGGCAGGGGAAGTGGTGGTGGGTGGAGATAGGCCTCCAAACCTTGGAGGGCCTGAGGTGTCCCCAGAGAGGTGGCGTCTGATACCCAACCTGACATATAGACACAGACATACAGGCACACACAGACACAAACATCCATTCCCACCCTCATGCTCTCATATGCACTCACTCCACACTCAACCAACGTGGAGACAGACATAAAGAGACGCTGTACACACAATCACACTCCCCAAGCGTACTCTACAAACCGGGTCTAGGTACCCTTGCCCCTGGAGGGGGGAATTGCACCCAGACCCAGGTGGTGTTACCCTTTTCCCTGCGGTGGGGAGAGGCAGA
The DNA here is from genome assembly GCF_041146795.1 of Maylandia zebra. Lineage (NCBI taxonomy): Eukaryota > Metazoa > Chordata > Actinopteri > Cichliformes > Cichlidae > Maylandia > Maylandia zebra. Next base: position 47,419,276 of record NC_135169.1, read on the forward strand.
CCACCCCGACTCCGCAGCAGCAGGGAGGCCCCACACCCCAGACCGCAGTCGGACGGCCAACTCCTCCTACTAGCCCTCCCGCTCCAGCAGGCCGCAGAGAATGGGGGTGGGAGAAGACTCCAAACCTCCCTCCACCCGCTCATTGTAGTGTTGATGCATATGTGTTCTAAGGTGCAATTAAAACCCAGGAGGGCATGGAGCTACCTGCCAAGGAGCAGCAGGTAAGCGCATAGTCCCTCCTGCTAGCCCTCAATGACTAAGTGTATTTAAAATTGAGAGGTGGGCAACGACGTCAGGGGTGAGGTATACACCCTGATGGTAATTTGGACTCCGTGATTGTGCCCACCCCCAAGATCCTATATGTATGTGTAATGAGAGTGTGAATAATGTGAATGTCTAAGTTGTGGGATAAAATTGAGGCAGAGGCAGCCAGAAGGGGACAGGGGGGTAGCCTCCTCTGCACCCTGGTGACATACCCCCACTCAAAGGCCCTGCATGTGTGGGTGGTTGTGGAGGAGCGGGAAGAGGGAGGCAGCTGGAGATGGGGAGGGAAGGAAGGGAGGGGCCTTGGTCTTATTAGTACCACCAAATATCAGTCTGTTAGTATTATGGACTGGTTCTTATATAGCACTTTCTTATTCTTCTGAGCACTCAACTTGTGCATTCACCCAAGCAAGTGCTTGTGAGTGCTTTTTAACTATCATTCACACACTCATACTCCGATGGATGCATTGGAGAGCAATTTAGGGTTAGTATCTTGTCCAAGGATATTTGGCATGCAGACTAGGGAAGCCAGGAATTAGAACCACCAACCTTCCGATTAGTAGATGACCTGCTCTACAACCTGAGCTACAGCCACCCACTTTAAACTAGTGATACTTTTAATGTATCAGAGATACTCAAAAGTATGTAAAACAGCCACCAAGGAACAGATGAACCACGTGAATAAACTAGCTTTGTGATGAACTCATCCTGAGTCTGTAATCTGTAAGGCTACAGCCCATAACATCACATGTGAGTTTAAATCACGCTGACTCATGACACAGTTTCAATCCCAGGTTTGTTATTTGTATAAATGTACTGTTCTGAAAAGAGGACAGCTGTAAGGATGCACTCACTGAATGCTTACATGTGTGTTTCTGTGGCTGTCTCAAACCCAAAGGTGTGAAGTAACAAAGTTCAAATATGTTATTAGTCTATTTAAGTAGATTTCTTCGTTATCTGTACTTGAATATTCTTTTTACTTTTCCTCCCCACATTTTTAAACAAACGGTTTCTACTCGTTTCTCATTTTCAAAACTTCTTTTTACTTTTAGTTTAATGCATTTAGAGGGGAGCCGTCACACATCATAAACAGTAACACGTGAAAGGCAGTCCTATTCGTTTATTAATTTCAAATGCAATGTTTTTATCAGCTCAGAAAACATCAGCAAACTGTTTGTGTGCAATTTGTCACACAGTGTGTCGCTAGCTAAAGGTCCAGCTGCTGTATTTCACAGGGAGATAAAAGAAGGAGAGACTTCACTCAGAGATGGAGAAAGATAAGAAAGACAGGACAGGAGAGGAAGAAGAGATGTTAGATTTAATGGTAAGGACTGCACAGTGAGGTGTGATAAACCGGAAATGTAAAGATTACATGTAAATGCTCATGTTTTTAAATCACATATTAGGTTTGTACAAGTGATATTATGTTTGTTTATGATTGTGAAATGTGCTGCAAAACAAACTGAGGTAGACTAAATGTGTTATTTACAATTGGCATTAAAATACTGTACTCATTTTCCAGTTTAGAGGCAAAGAAATTTTTATTTTTATTTTTAATTTATATAATTTAATTCCGTTTAATTGTAATTTAATTTTAATATTTTTCTCATGTTCTACATAAATGATTCAAGCTAAGAAAATTTATTAGAATTAAAATTTAGAGTGAAATAAAATCTTTATTCCCATATGCTAATATTATTTTAATATTACATTAATACATTCATATAGCACAGGGCTCAGCTAGCTTTGCACAAAAATAGCTGTTAGAAACATCCTCCAAAAAGCTACTGTTTACTTTCTTACTCTGAGTACATTTCAGAGGCTTTAGTTTTTTACTTGCATCTGGAATTTGAATCAGTTCCTTTACTGGACAGTAGTATCTGAACGTCTACGTAAGTACAAAATGTTTGTACTTTTGCCACCTCTGTCCAAACCTGTCAAAACATTAATTTTGTTGTTGTGAAGCTTTCCAGCAAACTGTTTACTGGGGGTGGCTGTAGCTCGACCCCTGGCTGTTCCAGTGTGCATGCTAAATATCCAAAGGTAAGATACTAACCACAGGTTTCTCTGATGCATCTGTTGGAGCATGAATGATAGATAAAAAGCACTTAAATGTAGGATGAGGCAAGTTGTATAAGGCACTTTGTGTGCTCACGTAGAAAAGGGCTTTATAAAACCAGTATATTTATCATTTAGTCATCAAGGAAAAGTAAGTGTCAAAGAAAAGAAATCAAATAAACACACAGCTATTTTTCACTTTTGCAGGTATCATAGTGAGGAATTAAAGTGAGCTAAGAGATTAAATTGTCTCAGAATAACTTTTGCTAACACTTGGTGATATGGCCCTCAAGGGGCGCAGTTCTATTGTAAGTGAACTGAATTTCAATGTATTTTATTTGAAATTGCAATGTAATTTATTTATTTACAAATCTTACAAACATAAGGCAGACATAAAAGGGTATCAAGCAGTAAGCAAATAAGTAAGTAAATAAATTTAAGGAGTAATATTAGTAATTCGTGGTAATTTTGCAGACAAATAAAAAATATTTCCCTTTTGTACTTTTTGGAGTGAAATAATTTTGCCTTTTTTACATCTGAATTTTAAATCTCTATATTTAATATTCATTATGTTGATGAGCATGATGGCTGTTCTATTTTTCAATTGCACTTTTATTTAACCAACATAAATGTAATAAGGACTTTTCTCCCTTTACTACTTTTATAGTAAAATACCTGGGAGGTAGGCAAGATTACGCCACCCCATAATACAGCCTGCAGATCAAAAAGTACAGTAGACTTACAATGTAAGATGGGAAAATATTGTTTGTTTTTTGTCAAAATTATCAAGAAAATACACAATACTTGTAATTACTAACACAATAATTATTATATATAATATATATATTGTATAATTTTTGTTTCATTTCCTGTAAAAAACCCACAATTTGTGCATTCCTTAAAATACCTAAAATGACACTTTGCTTATAATATTTAAATCACCCATGCGCTAAATAAAGTTACTGACAAGCTATTTAAATGTACTTATAATTTTTTTTTCTTTCTTGTAAACAGCTGACTTGTTGTCCCCTTATTCTAGTTGACTTACATTTAAGTATTTGTAGGTAAATATAATTAGTTGGAATTTCAAATAAAGTATATAAAAATTCCATGTAATTACACCCTTAGCCATATTATAAAGTGTTACACAGGTTTTAGCTGAAATGTGAGTATTCAACAACCTCATCACTGTGTTTACTTCAATTACCTGCAAAGCACCTGCAAAGTTTGAGGCAGCTGGATTAAACAGCTGCTGATAGAGAAGAAACAAAGGCTCTGGCATTATTAGTAACATGTTATGAAAAAGTGACTGCTATTAATGTCATGGGGTTATATGTAAGACACTATGAAAAACATTAGTAACTGTAAATCACTACAGGACTTGAGTAACTCCAAAGGGTACAATAAACAAGGACCACCACTTGTGCCTGACTGGGGACCTGACCTTTCCACAGTAGCTGGCCCTCAATTTCTCAACCTACACACCCATACAGGTAGATAATAGGCATTCTCAGAAGTCCCTATTACATCCATGTATCTATACAGTAGGGCAAGGACACACACTTTAATGTGTGCATTCAAATGTCAGGTATATTTGTTGGTAAAAGGCCACTGACAGGGACAATATCTGCTTGGTAGTGGAAGTGGAAATGTGGTTATTAAAAGTAAACTTGTAAAGGACAGTGGAGTAGAGGTTGTGCAGAGAGAAATATAGCAATCAATAAAAGAATGAAAACACTTGTTTTATATATGTTATTTACATTTAAAATAAAAAAGGTTCAAAATAGGAGAAGCTGATAGCATCCCCTTCAGCTGTGGAATCATCATCACTTAGTTTAAGGTGGTTTTCACCCCAAATTTGGACTCTACCCCTACAGGTCTGTTTTATAGAGACGTACAACGTTTTAGTTTTACATCTACTTTTCCCTTTGGGTCAATCTCAGAGCTCAAAAGGCACATGCTTTCTATCAGAAAAACAAATAGACAGTAAACCACATGCCTACCACCAAACAGCAGGCACAAAGATTTAGGAACTTGCTGGTGAACTCGGCTGAGCATTACTAATTTAATCATGGACCACAAACAGAGATAAAAGGGATAGTAAATATTGGATTACCATTCGTGAATGGATAAGAAAACTAATTATAACTCTAAATATACTTGGGAAATAAAGACAACACCAAGAACTGTAGCTTTCTCACTACCCTTCAGAATAACATAGCCCCTCCCCTAAGCTCTGCTATGGTGAGTATGCTACACATTATCCCAGTGCTCAAATGAGACTAACCCATTTAAAGAATTCTGAAACTGCAACAACTGGAGAGAGCTTTAAGGATGTAGTCAAAGACTTTCCTTAATCGCCTCTATCAGAGGAAGGGAAAGATTTGATATAGCAATATGAGGCAAATGGACATCTCAGATGGGATGATAGTTTGAATAACAAATGACATTTGTAGATTTTGTCTTATATTTTCAGTAAGATAGAATCGATCAGCTCTGTTTGCTTAGTCTGAAGGGTAACTGTGCTGAAAGAAAATCTGATATGCTGTTTAGTAGCATTGATTCCAAAAGTCCTTCTCCACTGTGTTTTTAAGGTGTTCTGAGCACAGAACAATAACATATTATAACACAATTTGTCTGAATGTGGATGTTAAACACTCACCTTCCTCAGTGTGCTGATAACTCAATCAATTTTCTAAACTGCTTATCCAATTCAAGATTACAAGGGGCTGAAGCTTATTGTTCTGTCCTCACTAAGCGTTGTCCTCGTGAACGTAGACTCAGCTATACAGACAGCTAAACACTCTCCTAATCAAAATCCAGGGAACAGGCCAATGTGTTGAGTTGGATGATTTAATAAGGAAAAAGTGTGAAACTGTTGACAAAACCAGAAATAAACCAATAAAAATGTTGCCTCAATATACAGTATAACAAACACATATTCAAAAATATGAGCACAATATTTATCTGCTTAGTGAGTGCCCGAATAAAACATCAAATGAAATCACACTCATGATCAAAACGTTAAAGAAACCACATGACATATGAGCTAGCTTAACCTCACTAGCTTAGGTTATACATGCATTCAAATTAAATTCTAACTACAAACTATATCACGCCTTCACAACAAATAATAATGCACACAAGTTGTCTCAGTGATAACAAACAATATTACTCACAGATGATGCCGTTTATCAGCTTGTGAAGGCATGGATGGCAACAGATTAATGGAGGTGAAACTGCCTCTGGCTCGATCTTACAGAGTAAAAAAAAATACACAAAAACAACCACTAGAGGGCAAACTGCTGCAGAACAGAAAATACCTAATGCCAGCATACTCCCCACCTGACATCCCTAGGATGTCAAACTGCACATCACTTGACAGAGTTTCTCTGCAACAGGAGTATAACTTCAGACACTGGCCTTAAGTAAAGTTTTGGAACACTGTCTCTGAAAACTTTCACCTCGACCTTCCTGACCTTCCCATCGTCACTTGGAAAAGTCCTTGTGATCAGTCCTGTGGGCCAGTCATGTCTCTTCAGTGAATTGTCTTTCATTAGAACAACGTCTCTGTCCATGAGATTAGGTCTCTCCGTTCTCCATTTCTTTCGACCTTGTAGACTACTGAGGTACTCCCTTTTCCACCTCTCCCAGAATGTGTTGGCCAAGCTTTGAACCTGATGCCACTGACGTCTGAAGATATTACTATCATCAAAGTTACCAGGAGGAACAGGAAGTACAGCAATCTTCTGAGTTAGCAGCATAGCAGGAGTGAGGATGAGAGGTTCGTCTGGATCTGTGGACACTGAAGTAAGTGGTCTGGAATTGACAATTGCAGTTACCTCTGCCATAAATGTTGTCAGGACCTCATGTGTGAGCTGAAAAGACCCAAGCTTGAGGAACATTGCGTCAAGGATCCGACGTGTGACACCGATCATCCTCTCCCAGCTTCCCCCCATGTGTGAAGAGTGGGGAGGGTTAAACAGCCATACACAGCCCTGATCAGACAGGTAGTTGGACACTTCCTTGTTGTTACAGCCTTTGGAAGTGATCCCAAGCTCTCGACAGGCTCCAACAAAATTAGTACCACAGTCTGACCTTAGCTGTTTGACAGGCCCTCTAACTGCAAAGAAGCGTCTTAGAGCGTTAATGAAGCTGGATGAATCCATTGATTCGATGACCTCGATGTGTATGGCACGCACGCTCATACATGTGAAGATGATTGCCCAACGCTTACTGTTGGCTAGCCCTCCACGTGTCCTCCTTGAGGTGACACACCATGGTCCGAACACATCCAATCCAACAAAGGTGAACGGAGGATCTGTACTCAAGCGATCAGCAGGCAGGTCTGCCATTATCTGCTCCTCCTCTCTCCCACGCAATCTTCGACATGTCACACAGTTGTAGACCAAACTGCTGACAGACCGTCTTCCTCCAACAATCCAGAAACCAGCACTCCTCAAAGCGCCTTCCGTCAAGTGTCGTCCTTGATGGCAGACTTGTTCATGGCAGTGTCTGATAAGCAAGGAGGTAACATGATGTTTACCAGGCATGATAACTGGCTGACCCTCTTCTGCTGTGAGCTGTGACTTTTTCAGTCGTCCTCCGATGCGGAGAAGACCTTCAGAATCAATGAAAGGACAAAGCTTGCTGAGAGAGCACTGTTTAGGGACCTGACCTCCCTTTTGTAAGCAGTGTATTTCTTCTGAATAGACCTGCCTTTGGACAGCAAGCAAAATTCTGATCCTTGCATGATGCAGCTGGTCTGGACTGAAAAGCAGCTTGCAGTTGTGCCAACCATGGCAAGGACCTTCTTTTGCTGCCCTTGTAAAGGAGTAAGCAATGTGGCAGAGCCTGGCAATAGCTCTGGTGAGTGACCTCCAACTTGAAAATCGCTCAAAGCGTTTACTGCCCAGCTGAAATGACAAATTTGTGGCACAAGTCACTACTTCTGGACGTAGTTCCACATCTGTTGCGGGTTCAACTAGGCTGAAAGCTTCCTGTTTTAAGTGACAATGTTGCTTGTCTACAAGAAAGGCTGGTCCAGACAACCAGGAGGAAGCTGCAAGCTGGTTAGCTGGAATCGCTCTAGTTGCATGGTCAGCTGGGTTGACATCAGAAGGAACATAGTTCCATTGGCTTTTGTTGGTTGAACGTCTGATCCTTTGTACCCTGTTATGAACATAGACGTAGAACCGTCTAGAGTCATTAAATATATACCCAAGTACTACTTTACTGTCTGAGAAAAGCTTGATGTCGTTTACCTGAATGTCCAACTCTGCAGACATAACCTCTGCCAGTTCCACTGCAAGAACGGCTGCACAAAGCTCAAGCCTTGGGATGGTGATGTCAGGCTTAGGTGCCAACTTTGTTTTCCCAAACAGGAATCCAACTTCGCTATGTCCTGCAGCATCTGTGACTCTCAGATAAGCAACAGCAGCAATAGCTTTGGTAGATGCATCACAAAAGATACAGATCTCCTTGCTCTGAGCTGTGGAGAGTGGGACCATTGTGTAGGCCCTTGGGATCTTCAACTCTCTTAGGTCTTGAAGAGATGTGCACCACCTCTGCCACTGTTCAAGCTTTTCTCGGGGCAGTGGTGCATCCCAGTCACAAGTCTCAGTGGTGAGTTCTCTCAAAATGAGGCGGCCCTGAACACTGAAGGGAGCAGCGAACCCCAACGGGTCAAATAAGCTGTTGATAGTAGACAACACACCCCGACGAGTAAAGGGTTTTTCAGCGCAGTCCACACGGAAAGTTAGAGTATCTGTAGCAAGATCCCAACCAAGACCCAGGCTGCGCTGCATGGGAGGGGAGTCCTGACCCACGTCCAGGTCTTGCAGGTTGCTAGCTAGATCTTCAGCTGGAAATGCCCTCATGACCTCAACACTGTTAGACACAATCTTGTGTAGCCTGAGGTTGGATTGCGCTAGCATGTCTTGTGCACCTTTCAGCACTTTGATGGCATCTTCTGCACTGAGGAAAGATTTCAGGCCATCATCAACATAGAAATGTCTGTGCACAAAGCTCCACACTTCGGGTCCATAGTCCTCTTCACCCTCCATAGCCGTCCTCTTCAGGCCATAAATGGCCACAGCTGGCGAGGGACAGTTACCAAACACATGAACCCTCATGCGGTACTCCAGCACTTTGTCATCAAGTTGGTGGTTACGAAACCACAAGAATCGGAGGTGGTCCCGATGATCCTCCCTCACTAGGAAACTGTGGAACATCTGTTGAATGTCTGTCATCACAGCCACTGGGTCCATTCTGAAACGCATGAGAACCCCAATTAGGGTGTTGTTGAGGTCCGGGCCTTGTAAGAGCACATCATTCAATGAGATGCCTTTGAACTGTGCGCTTGAATCAAAGACGATCCTTATTTTTCCCGGTTTCTGGGGGTGATAGACACCAAAGGAAGGTAAATACCAATACTCTTTGTCAGGCTCTGGTGGAGGAGCTGGCTCAGCGTGTCCATTTTTGAAAATATCCTCCATAAAATCTATGAAATGATGTTTCATCTCCGGTTTCCTATTCAAGGTACGGCGAAGTGACATCAGTCGGCTGAGGGCTTGCTCTCGATTATTTGGTAAACGTGGTCTTGGACTACGAAATGGCAGGGGAGCCACCCAGCTGTTGGAATCATCTTTCTTGAACTCCTTGTTCATGATCTGGAGGAAGATTTCATCTTCGATGGAGGGTGCCAGCTTATCATCCTCTTTTGAATGGCTGAAGACCAGCTCACCTAAGCTTGGCCGACTGGAAGTCAGCGTGTCAGGGGATATTAGCTGTTCCTCTATGAACTTTTCTTTGCAGATGATCCTGTTCTCACAAGGCTTGAAGTAGCTTGGTCGTCCATTCTCAAGGACATTGGTCTTGAATGTGTTGACAGTCGGCCGGTCAGCCCCACCGAGACAGACGTCACCGACTATTACCCAACCCAGGTCCACTTGTTGGGCATAAGGTTCGTTGTGACGGCCGTTACGCTGACTGCGCACTTTGTGAACTCTGATGATGTCCCTCCCAAGTAACAAAAGTATCTCAGCTGACGCATCAAGAGGAGGGATCCTGTCAGCAATACACCTGAGATGCTTGTGGCTTTGGGCGGCTTCTGGAGTAGGGATTTCGTCCCTATTATTGGGAATCAGGTTGCACTCAATAAGAGTCGGCAATGATAAGTGCAACTGTCCATCAGCTGACTCCACCATAAATCCAGAGGCCCTTCTTCCAGCAGTCTCGGTGATTCCTGAGCATGTTTTGAGGGTATAGGGGGAAGCCTCACCCTGGATGTCAAACATGTCAAAGAATGCTGATCTGGCTAGCGACACATTGCTTTGGTCATCCAGCATCACGTATGTCCTCACCTTTTGGTCTGGGCGACCCTTGGGATACACACTGACCAGACAGATTTTGGAACATGATTTACCTTTAAGACCCTGACCACACACGGCTGTGCATGAAGAGGCTGCTATGTCAGTGACACACTCGGTAGGCTCCCCACCATGCTCTGCAGAAGGTGGTCTGGAACTTGGAGCCCAAGGTGCCGGTCCAGGATGGAGTGCTGCAATGTGCCGGTCGCTGTCACACTCAGAGCAGTGGGTGTCAGCTTTACACTCTTTAGCTTGGTGAGTTGCTGAAGCACAACATTTAAAACATATGGAGTGCTCCACCAGGAAGCGTCTTCGCTCTGCAAGTGGTCTTTCTCGAAAGCCTCTGCATTTCCTGAGGGAGTGAGGTTTCTTGTGGAGAGGACACTCTCTGTCTAGATCAACGGTGAGTCCTTTGGAGGACTGAGAGGTGGGGGGGTTTCCTACCTCAGTTTTACTTACGGATAAAGGAGGTTTGGATTTCCATTGTTTGGAGAAGGATCCGTCACCTTTGAACACAGCTGAACTGAAGTTAGCAAAAGCAAAGCTAGGATCATTTCTCATCTCTGCATGGTTATACACGAAGTCCACAAAAAATGAGAAAGGGGGATATGGAACTTGGTGCTCCCTCTTATAGCGAGACCCCTGAGTTATCCACTGTTCTTGGACATTGTGGGGCAGTTTCTCCGCTATAGGGTTTATTCCCCTTGCAGTGTCTAGGAAGCTGAGCCCTGGCAAATATCCCTCTTGCTTAGCAGCTTCGATCTCTAGGAGCAGGTCTCCGAGTTCTTGAAGCTTCTGGTGATCTCTATTTGAAAGCTTTGGGAAGTGGTTCAATCTATCGAAGAGAGAAGCTTCAATGGCCTCTGGAGAGCCATAACACTTGTCCAGCCTTCGCCAAAGCATGTTCAAACCCATGAATGGATTGTTGACATAAACTGCCCTTATCCTCTTGGCGTGGTGTAGCGACTCCCCACCAAGCCACTTAATGAGCAGGTCCAGTTCTTCACTAGGTTTGAGGCTAAGTCCCTCCACAGCGTTAACAAAGCTAGATTTCCATGACAGATAACTAGCAGGCTGGTTATCAAACACTTTTAGTCCAGCTGTGACAAGGTCTCGACGCGCCAGATATACAGCTAACTCAGATACACCTTGAGCCTCCAGTGGTGAGCGGGGTGGAAGTTGGTTTGTTGAGTCTGTGCAGCGATGTGTGTGCATGGAGGGGACATCTCTATCTGTGTTAAAAGGCAGAGGGTCAGGGCGATTCTTTCTCTGGTTGCCTGGGTGCAGGCCTTCAGCCGAGCAAGCAGAAGGATACGGCTGTTGTGTGTCACGACTGACGCAATGAACTTTGATATCTGGGAGGTGTCTGTGTTGTGGTACAGAAGCAGCAGCCTGTGTTTCTTTCTCATTTTGAGCTAAAGCATAACTCTGCCCTGAAGAGAAATGTGCTTGGATGAACTCACCAGTTCGCTGTAATGACTGCTTCGTTGCTTGAGCATGACTGGCTTTACTCCCAAGGTCACAGTTGTCTAAATCCGCAGCAGCCTCAAACACTTGAGCCTCTGCTGAGGCAGCCTCAGCTTCACACTCTTCTTTTAGTGCATTCAATGTAGCCTCTATGCGTGCTTTCTCCACTTGCATGTCTATTTGACGTTTTGCATAGGCTGCTCGTGTGCGTGCAGCTTCCGCCTTTGCACGAGCTTTAGCAGCAGCGGCACTAGCTGAAGATTTATTTGAACTTTGCTTGGAAAATGCAGCTGAGGCAGCACACTCTGACCTAACCTCCAGGCTCTGAATATCGGCGTCAATAGGGTTTGAGCTGGACATCGTTTAATACAGGCAGGTGAATGGGTCTTCAAATCCCGTAAAAAGATACAGAAGAAGCGAACGTAGCCTCTTTGATGTTTTTCTTCTACTTAGTGGTTACTGGTGGCGAAGAAATAGGCTGCCGAGATTCCTTCAAAGCTTGATGTGATGATTCATCTTTTCACTGTTCTGTCCTCACTAAGCGTTGTCCTCGTGAACGTAGACTCAGCTATACAGACAGCTAAACACTCTCCTAATCAAAATCCAGGGAACAGGCCAATGTGTTGAGTTGGATGATTTAATAAGGAAAAAGTGTGAAACTGTTGACAAAACCAGAAATAAACCAATAAAAATGTTGCCTCAATATACAGTATAACAAACACATATTCAAAAATATGAGCACAATATTTATCTGCTTAGTGAGTCCCCGAATAAAACATCAAATGAAATCACACTCATGATCAAAACGTTAAAGAAACCACATGACATATGAGCTAGCTTAACCTCACTAGCTTAGGTTATACATGCATTCAAATTAAATTCTAACTACAAACTATATCACGCCTTCACAACAAATAATAATGCACACAAGTTGTCTCAGTGATAACAAACAATATTACTCACAGATGATGCCGTTTATCAGCTTGTGAAGGCATGGATGGCAACAGATTAATGGAGGTGAAACTGCCTCTGGCTCGATCTTACAGAGTAAAAAAAAATACACAAAAACAACCACTAGAGGGCAAACTGCTGCAGAACAGAAAATACCTAATGCCAGCATACTTATCTTTGCTATTAAGGGGCAAGAGGTCTATCACAGATATGTAAAGCCTCAGTACTAGTTAACATAAAGAATCTCAAACTAATGCAAGAAGTGAACAAGCATTTTCTTAGAATCTTCTGGTCAAGTTTGCACAGCCTCCTTTTGCCAGAGACGCTTCTCCTTCCATGGTGCAAACATTCACGCGTAAGTGTGCGCCTCCTTTCTCTATAACATAATGTTTAAATGACTGCATTGAATCTGGACTACATATAAAAAATACAGAATCTAAACACACTGCCTTTAATGTAACATCAAGGGGAGCAACGCCACTTCCTGTTCTAAAATGGGATGTTTCCACACTGTTGTCATGGCAACACTTACTGACCTGCAAAAACAAAGTGCTCTAAACTTGTTGTCACTTCCTGTCAACAGAAGTGAGAATGGCATCATTTGTCGTTTATCTATGCGTGTATGTGTTTTTGTGTACTCACAGATGTTTCAACCTGAGAGTCATGCGGGTGTGTGCACGGGTGGTGCTGGTAGGAGGAGGGGTTGGGCAGACTTGGCTGAGTAATTGAGTGTTTAATCCCATCAAAGACTGCTTCATGCTGTCCGCTTCTTCCATAATCTGCCCATAATTACACACTCACAGCATCTCACACACATATGCACAACACAAAGCTGTTCCTGCACGCATGTAAAGAAAGGCACTCACTCAGACCCTGTTGAGCATCAAAAACTGTTTATCTTAAGGGTATTGATTATATTGATAGTGACATTATCCCAGTGGTGAATTAAATAATCTAATTTGTGTCCACAGTTTCAAAGGACTGGCAACTGTCTGTCTGTGACATTTACTATTCTAAAGGTGGATGCTCATTAAGCATGGCCAAAGTTTCACATAACGAGGCCAACATCTGTGCAAGTATTCAGTGTGAGCCAAAAGCTCAGGCATCCGACTGTTTTAATACTTTTTTTTAAACTCTTGGCTCTGCATGATGTCAGTTAGCGATCATAGCCCTCACATGGGCACCAAGGCTCTGGCAGCAAGAGCATATGCCCCACCCACTTTCCATTCTTCTTCTTCTTCTTTTTTCCCAAAGGGACAGCCAATCAGAAGAAAGCTGGCTTAAAGGGAGCTAAAGCAGCTTATTTCAGACAGTGGATTAACCAAGGAGCTAAGCAAAGGCCCAGTATGAGATAAAAAGGATTATTTTAAACTGTGAATCATGCACAGCTGTTCCAGTAGACTCTAGGTGAGAAAATCTGCCCTCTAAAATGAGCATATTAGGTTCCGTTTAATACAGACTTTTATGGACATAGCTCATTCTTTAAGCTAAAACGTGCTCTAATTAGAAGTTGTCTTTCTGTTAGCATGAGTAATGTTGTATAAGAAAATTGGTATTAGGACTTTGAGCTCTGGAATTAATAGTCTTGTGAATTAATGAAAAGCAGCGTTTTCCCACTATTATGCAACTATATGCATAAAGGCACATCAAAATTTCACTGCATACTATCTGTTACATAAGTGAAACTGTGTACAAGTTTCTTGTCATCTCGCTGATGACACAACATCGACTGTCTTCATCTAGTGTTTGGTGTACATTTGATAAAAATCCCAGATTAATATCTTCCTCCATTCTTTATAATATCGTTCCTGCCACTCACTTTATATGACTTTTTTCCCGTTGCAGAGAGAAATCCATTAGTGTCCGTATTTGGTTTCAGGTTGTCCACAGAGATACAAAACCATTCATCGGTCACAGTATGATATATATGCTACACAGTGAATGAAACCCACTCTTAACCCGTGGGTCAGTGCAGTGAATCGCTGCACTGACACATCTTTGATCAAGCTACTAAATGGCTTGAACAGGATAGTTGTCCCACATAAATCCTAAATGATCCAGGAAAGCCAAAGAAAAGGAAGAGAAGGAGGAGGAAAATGAGGTGTTTTTTCTTAGCCTGGCATGGCCAAAGGGGCTAGCACTGATGGTAGTAAATAATATGGTAAATACTGACGCTTTTATTCCTGAACACTCCCATCTGTCTGGCCCAGGGAGAGAAAATAAATACTGGTGGAGTGGAAGAGGCAGAGGGAGTGTGATGAACCAGCAGGACCCACAGCAGATTAGAAATGCAGACTTTTGACTAGAGGCTTCCTGGAACCCATATCAGCCTGGAAAAAAAATTGGTAGGGAAAAATGAGTGTGTAAAACCTACTCTGCACCGTCAACCATCATCAACGTGACCATGAGCAAAGCACCAGATTGCTTCTTTAGAGGTGCTGGTGCATTGCTCTGCAAAATCTACATGTGAATGTGCTTCAGAAAGTGAAGTAAGTAAATGCAATTAGAAAATTAATACAACTTAATTAATGTAATAATTATGTCTCAGTTAAAACAAATTACATTAGCCAAGTTTTTCTTGGGTTACTAAAAGAACGAGTCAATGAATGGCAATGTTATTATTTTTTATTATTAACCTTTATTTAACCAGGAAAAGTCCCATTGAGATTAAAAACCTCTTTTGCAAGGGAGTCCTGGCCAAGAGGCGACAACACGTTGAAATTACAAAGTTAGAGTAATGTTGGTGTGCCAGTCAGTCTATTGCTTTAGTGCAGATTCAATATTTTGTTCAAGGAATTTGGTAAAGACAGGCTGAATCCTGAAAATAAAAAAATAAATGCTATTGCAACAGAAAGCCTTACAGTTTTGTTTAAATATTCATGGCTCTTTTATGTCTTGCATACGGCACCATCATCAGTAAAAAATTTAATTTAGTCACATTTCCAACCAGTGTACTCGCAACTTCAGTCCAAGGGAATTAAAAGCTTCCCCAGAAATTTCATTATTTGCATTTTCATTGCAGTGCAAAGTCCAAAAAAGTTTAAGGAAATTAGACTTGTATAAAAAAAAAAAAAAGCAATGGCTGTTTCTGCAAATTCTTCCACTCATTTGTAGTGTGAGGATATAATGCAGAGGACCAGTATATTATACACAACCAGTCAACGTTTTGGACACACCTTCTCATTTAATGGTTTTTCATGATTATTTCCATATTAGATTCTCACTGAAAGCATCAAAACTATGAATGGACACATATGGAATTATGTAATAAACAAAAAAGTGTGATATAGCTCAAAACATGAAAACATGTTGTAAGATTTAAGCAGCTGGATAGTGTAGTGGTAAGACTACACACCTCTGGAGCGAGGGTCGCAAGTTTGATTGAGTTTACCCCTAATCCTAAAAAAACAGCCCTGGAGTGCAGCCTGTTTGCAGTTCAGGACACAAGCATTTCACTATATGTTGTACTGTTTATGTGACAAATAAAATCGGTATATTATGGATTCTTCAAAAGAGGCATCCTTTGCTTTGATTACTGCTTTGCACACTCTTGGCATTCTCTCAATAAGCTTCCTACGAGTCACCTGAAATGGTTTTCCAACAGGCTTGAAGGAGTTCCCAGAGATGCTGAGCACTTGTTCGCCCTTTCGCCTTCACTCTGAGGTCAATCTCATCCCAAACCATCTTCACTGGGTTTAGGTCAGGTGACTGTAAAGGACGGACCCAAAGATCTCAAATTCGGACTCATCAGACCTAAGCACAGATTTCCACTGGTCTAATGTCCATTCCTTGTGTTTCTTCACCCAAACAAATCTTGCTTTTCCTTAGCAGTGGTTTCGTAGTGGCTATTTGACCATAAAGGCCTGATTCACGCAGTTTCCTCTCAACAGTTGATGTGGAGATGCGTCTGCTACTGGAGCTCTGTGTGGCATTTATCTGGGCTCTAATCTGAGGTGCTGTTAACTTCCGATTTCTGAGGCTGGTGACTCGGATATAATAATAATAATATATCCTCAGTTCCAGAGGGGACTCCTGGTCTTCCTTCCCTTAATTATGCAAATTCTCATGACCATTGATCAACAACCACTGACCAAAACCCACTGATCAAAGACCACTGATCAATGGCCATGAGTACCATTCACAGAGAGTTGGGGAATGGCTGCAATCACAGCATTGTAAGATGGCGAAAGATGTACCCTTAGGCCCCCTCATCGATTCAGAGATGGTCTTTCCCTTTTCTTTCGCCATCTTACAATGCTATGCAATTAAGATTAAGGAACTGACCTCCCAGCCCATTGTTCCTTCAGTGGGCTGGTTTCAGTAATTATGCAAATGTACTGTTTATAAGATTGGGGAAACCTGCAGTCAGCTGAGACTGAAGAAGTCACTTGGATGAGTGACGAAACGTTTCTCCCACAAAACGCTACGTCCAGATGAACAGAATCAACATTTTGGAGATTTACTTTCCTGAATGATTGAGAATGCATCAAGACGTTACCATAATGTGAATTCTAACAGTTGTCAGCTGTGTACCAACCTGACTTCTACACAACATAGTTGATGATCCCAACCCCATTAAGAAGGCAAGGAATTCCACAAATGAACCACCTGTGAAGTGAAAACCATTTCAGGTGACTACATCACAAAGCTCGTTTGAGAGAAGGCCAAGGGTTGGCAGTGCTGTCAACAAAGCAAAGGGAGCTGCTTTCAGGAACCTAAAATGTGAGACACATGTAGAGTTATTTATCATTTTTTTCTTTGCTACATAATTTCATATATTGTGCTTCATATATTTCATGTCTTCAGTTTGTATCTAAAATGTGGAAAGTAGTAAAAAGTTGCGCTGCTGTAGATGTAATTCATTGCTTTACAAATTGGGTCATTGAGTCAGTGAAAGAAAAGAGATGAGTGGTACTAGCAGGTTGAATTAATAATGTCTGAACTGCTAAACTGAAAGTAAATAACTAGGTCTTACAGGGTATTGTGGAGGTTGACCTTAAATCACAGTAGATATTTATAAAAATTCAGGGGATACTCAACCAACACTCAAAAACGTTCAGGGTTGCAGGCCCCCTTCAGAAAAGTCGTCTCAGTACTTCTAGATGTGGTTTGTGGGTTTTAACAAACATGGATGTAACTTATTAAACTGTAAAGAAAATACAGCATAGTGAAATAAACTTGAGAAAACATTATGCCTGAAAAATATTACAATACTACTAGTTTTGTCAGCTTGGCTTCACAGAAAATATGAGAATCCCTCCATATGTTGATAGTGCTGAATGAGTCCACTGGTGTCACTGCTGTCCAGGCCATCATTAAAAGCCACTTTAAGTCCCCTGACCATTTGAATAGACTTTTAAATATTTGGTTTTAAAAATATGTAAATGAGTCTCTGTGAGCTTTAGTTAAAGTTTGACAAACACAGATGTTTTCAGTGCATCATCATTGCATGGAGGTTTAATAACTATCTGCTGGTTGAATTGTGATGCAGTGTTTAGTGTTCTTACCTGAACATAAGTAGGTGAGATCCTACAAGGTGGCTTAACCCTTTTTGTCTAATCGCATATCTCACTGTGCTTATCTGCTCATTTGCTGTAAAAATATAGAATAATTACAGATATTCGATAAAGGTGTAGTTCAAGAGCTTTTACCTTTACATCCTGATTTATCTGTCACAATGTTAGGAGATTTATATAAATAATAAAGTGTGTTTGATCCCAAGAAACGGATGCAGGTGCAAAAAGAATAGACTTTGACAAAAGCATAAAAGAATGTGTTTACCTCTGTGCATTTCATCTCATTTTATCTGCATTTTTCTCCCAGAAGGTTTACGATGTACAATGTCATCATTTAGGAGGATCCTACAGAGGAAAAACAGAAATGATGAAACACATGCAAACAAATAAGATTACACTACATACAGCAACTTAGAACACAAACACAAATGGTGTGCTCATCCTTACTTAAAACATACCGGTTAAGGAAAAGTATTTACCCCCTTCCCGATAATTGTGTAAATGGGTATAAAACACTTTGAGTGCTTAGGTAAAGTAGACAAGCGCTATATAAAAACCAGTCCATTTACCATTTACTGTTGAATCATGAAAACTGAGCTTAATAGAAGAAAGTGAGGCCTGCGGGTTTTTAGATGTTGTTCTGTGTTCTTTTGTGAAGTCCTGGATGAGCCATCCATGCACTTTTGAAATAACTTTGATATGTTGGGCACTCCTGAGAAGGTTCAACACAGTTTATTTTTCCATTTCTGGATAATGACTCATATCTTTCTATACCTTAAAAAGAAATCTTTCTATATCTCAGTTCCACTGTGATTTCAAAGCACAAATGGCTGATGTAGAACAAAGACTTTTAAGAGAATATAAACATTAGCAGGTAAAACAAGCCTGAATCATTTCAAGAATACAATTTCAATGTTTAAACACCACTTGGATTTGAACAAATATAGACAAGAAGATTTCATGTGCCATTCAAAATTCACGTCTGACTAAATATATGGCCACTACTATTCACAAGTATTGGCACACTATATGTTCTGTCCCTATTATGAAGGGCTATTTGAGCAAGCTGCCACAGATTGCGTTCAAAAGACCCCCCAATCTTAGAAGCGTGTCAGTAAAAGCAGAGCTTTCTTCTTCTTCAACTATGTAGAATTTACAAATGCGACAATTCAGCAACGTAATCAGCGATGTAATTTTATTTATAAAACCAAGGCTCACTGGAGCACCAAAGCCTTAAAAATGGCTTTGTAACATTTTCCAGACTGATAGATATAAATAGCTATGTTTCTCATCTGTTCTTGTGTTTCTGTAGATCACAGCATTTTGTACAGCTTTTTGAGATATTTTAGCCCAGTTGACTTTTCAGACAGGTTCAGGTTCAGCTTTTTCTCGATTCAGCAGTAATCATGTCTGGGTGTAGGTGGTGAAATTAAACTTAGCTATTCAAAAACATGTGGTTAGTCACAGTTATTTCATGATTTAATAAGAGGAGGCAATTTTATGTGGCCAGGTAGACTTAAGAAATGAAAAAATCATTGAAAAATTGCATTTTGTATTAACTCAGATTACATTTGTCTTATTTTAAAATTTCTTTAATGGTCTGTAACATTTAAGCATTCCACAAACAAATTAATTACAAAGATCCAATAAGACATCAATAGTGCTTGCTTAAAGAGCAAAGAAAGCATTTCTACTCCTGTTTTTACTTTCAGACTTTCACAAACAAAAAGGAAAACAGGTTGTTTTAAGATGATAATTCAGGGATAATGCAAAGGAGTGAAAAACCTGATAAAAACAGAACTTTTATTTGATTCAAAATTAGTTATGAAACACTATAATGCCTGCAAAGAAAAGGGCTATTGCATGAATAGAAAGACTTGGAACCAAAAAAATATTCCATAAAAGAGGGGCAAATTAAGATAATAACATTTTAAAATGAACCTAATTGAGTGTCTTTTCTATACGCACTGCAACAGTTTCAGATTTCATCTCTTTGGCATCTTAGACGGTTGGCATAGAACTCTTAGCCAAATCTAGTGAGATGAAACCGTTTTAGTCTGCCTGCAGTTGGTGCAGCAGTTGAAGTGTTTTACTCTCTGGCTTTTCATGTATGTACTTTAAAGGCACATAAAGTGTAAATTTAAACTGTGCCTGAAAACAAAACTAACAAAATTTATCTACTGTAAATGAATGGGACAGGAGCAGCAGGAAGGGCCTAAATTAAAGAGGACAGAAAGAAAAAAGGCATGCTAAATATATACACTCATTTATTACAGCAACCACTCACACACGCATGCAGACACACACACACACACAAATGTTTACTCATGCTCCGTGAAAAGGTGGAAGTGGGCAAACATGCTTGGTGGCCAGGCTGACCCCTTGTCTTGCTCCAGTGTCTATCAGCTTAGACAGAGAGGGCGCCAGGAGAGGTGGTGAGGGGGAAGGAAGGGGAGGAGAACCATGATAGGACGAAGCAGAGGAGGCAACAGACTGCCAGATCACTGTGTGGCAGAGTAGTGTGGCCTCTGGCACTGTCACAACTGCTGCCACTGCTACTTCTGTGGTTGTTGCTGTCAGATGACGACAGGACAGAGAAAAACAGAGAAAAACAAGTGAGGGTCGGGTTAGGGAGGACAGTGCTGCTGATTGGAAAGACTGCCAGAATATCTTACTTAAGTAGAAATGCTGTCACCTTGTTTTTCTTAATTAGAAGTGAACTTAAACTGGAAATGCTGTAGGGCATACTGCTTGACTTTCCTATAGCATTTGCTCGCATTAATCCCTAATAAATCCCATAAAAGCTCTTCAGCTCGGTGCTAAAGTTTCTAAACTGAAGAATTAAATAAAGATTAGACGACTGAAGCATTTTAGATTTTATAATGTGTCCTTTGATCTTGACATTGTATCATTTTCCAACTTAAGTTTTGGCTATAAGCTCACATTTGTGGCTCACACAATTCTATATCTAAACTCACCTGCAATCGTAGTAAAGCTTCTACAATTCTAATTTGGATATATGTTGGAGTTTAATACGCTTTGGTCCTCTCACTCCTCTCATTTTTTATTCTAAACAAATGCTCAGTCCGTCTCTTAGACACTGGAACATGTGCTAAATGTTTCAGGTAAAATGCACACTTGGAAAACGTAGAAAAAAAAGTATGAAACAGATAGCACATTAATTTAGAAAACGATGCTGTACAGCTAACACCTAAAACAATTTCCCCAACAGTCATAAAATGTTCAATAATTCAGTGAACAAATGCACTTTATATGAAAAGGAATATGAAATGAAACTGTGCAATGCAGGTATGACTTCCCTTTAGAGGAGCATGCCGATAAAGTGAGTAAATCTCTTATTGCTCTTGATGTCAAGGCTGTTGCAAATGTAATCACAGCTTGCAAATCATTTCGCTTGATAAATATTTGAGCATACACTTCTCCTTTTCTGGAAAAAACACAAGTAAAGAGGCCTTTATATATGAGCGGATCACTAATTAGATTGGAAAAGTGATCTTTTCCAATAAGAAAGAGCAAAGATGTGTGAAACTGTTAGTGTTCAATAAGTAGTTACTAGGGAATGCCTGAGAAATGACTCAGTCAGACACACATTAACACATTAGGTCATGATTTGTCTTAAATAACTATACATTGATATACTGTAAATGTATTCATTAGTAGATCCTGATTAATGAAATCAGCCACTTACCACAGAAATAAGGACCTTTAACATTAACTTACTTAATTGTTAGCTGCTCCGTGTGCACTCTCATGAAGGAGTTCTAGACCTCTTAGGATCTATTAATGCGCCACTTTGCTTGAGAAGGCAAAAAAAGCAAGTAATATTAAGTAACAATTAAATAATGACAGCAATTTAGTAAAATGTATATAAATTAATTATATCTGAAGTTTAAAACTTAAATAACTTGTACATAAGTCATATTTTCTTCAAATAAAGTAGCTAGTATCTACTACAATTCCTTACTGAAATATTGTAAAACAGTATAATAAACATAAGGAAGGAACTTAATATTTTACTTCACAGGATATTAAGTTTTTAAAATCTTCTGCTACAATAAAAATACAATTCTGTGATTGTTAAAAACACAAATGTTTGAAGGAAAGCAGAAATAGTTACATTTATGGCACAATCAGAAAGTAACAATAGGACAGCAACTTTGGTGCAATTTGGAAAAACTGATGGCTGCCTGGTGATTGCAATGAAATTGTTTTGCTGTTTGAGTCCATTTGCAAGTAGTTGAAGCAGCCAGCTTGTTGCTCAGAGGTTACGCATGCAAGAGCCTCAACCTCTGGGTGATTAATTTCATTTCCAAGGCAATTGTACACGTCACCTGGTGGCAGGTAACCTGTCACTAAACAATTCCGGTCCAGCCACACATTGCAAATGAGCTTAGTCAGAACACAACTCGTCTACATCACATTTCTTTTGCATTAGGACTGACCACCTTACTGAAGGAATGGCTGGACAGCACTAATCAGTGGGCATATGAAACAAAAGCCAGCTCATTATCTTACTATCACCAGACAAACACCATACAAGACAGCTTCAGGCCAGACAGTATCAGGTAAGACACCAACTCTTTGGGGACAAATGTAATGGTCATTGTGGGTTATACAACCGCTGTAAAGGTGACAGCAAGTAGAGTAGAAATGAAATTTACGCATTAGCTCAGATGTAACAGGCTGTGCAATGTAATCAAAGTGCCCTCAAAATCAGCTTATCTATAAAGAGACACGGTATTGCGACCGCAGGTTATAAAGCATCTACCTGCCTCCTCTGTGACAATCACACCCCAATCAAGAATGTGGAAAAGCGAATAAAATACTACTACAATACTCTCTGAAAAGGTAAGATATGGGGAGGAGAACACATAGCCTACCTTGTAGTTGTTTCAAAACATGATTAAAACCAGCATAGATTGCACTGCAATTTGCTGACAGCCAATACACAAGCCCCGGGCAAGACAAAGGAGTCAGTGAACGAGAGGGAAACCTGCCTGACTACATCCTGAGGAAAAGCCTCATAATTAACTTCCAGATGTTTTCCTGACTCCAGCATAACACAGGGAGGGAGCGTCTCAGCAAATAGGATGGCCTGACTGACTACCTAAGGAAATGCAATATATATATTTAACAACTTGTTGTGGCTAAGAGAGATAAAGATGCGTTTAAGTACTAGTATGGGTTTAAGTATAATAGTAGTAGATATCACTATACTGAAATATAAACCATATCAGGAAAAAATCACATGTAATCCATGAATTCGTTTTTTAAACAATGGTTTAGGAATGAAATGATGTTTATTTAGTTTTTCTAGTCTGATGGATTACTGAAGCAAAATTCAGCAGTTTAACTAACAACCGACCGTGGCTCAGGGCAGCCTCGCTTCTGTCAGTCTGCCCCAGGGCAGCTGTGGCTACAACTGTAGCTTGCCTACACCAGTGAATGAATAGTGGTATTGTAAAGCGCTTTGGGTGCCTTGAAAAGCGCTATATAAATCCAATCCATTATTATTAACACACATGTATGAAACATGTATGTATTCAACAGGATAAATTTGGCCTTCAATATCTTGTTGTAGGCCAGCATTTGTTCTAGTTTTATTATATAATGTAAAAAGAAAAGTTTGTATTCAAAAGTCCGCTATCTTAGGCCCCTCAGTGACTGTCTCTAAAAACCATCAGCCAATAGCACAAAATGTGCATCCCCTGACCAGTTTTGAGAGATTGCTGGTAGTCATTGCAAAACTGATTGCTAGTGCCCTGATCACTTAGGTCTAGAGACTGGTCAGTGAACCCCTGGCAACCAGTGGTTGCTAGGGAAAAGTATGTATTGTATGACCAATTGGTTAGCGGTTGAAAAGTGCTAGCAATTGCGAGCATTAAAATAGTGGCAAATAGGTGCATACTGCTGCATTGAAATCTGCCTAGCAACTTCTTTGGGAACTAGCATTTTCCAAACCGTTTCCAAATAGTTTTTGAACTTTGCAGACAAGTCAGCATCTTCCACGCGGACAAATGCCCATTGCATTAGGTGACCACAGCAACTTCCTAAAAGCAATCCTGAGGAGATTTTTGGTGCAGCACCTTCTTTGCAACGACTTCCACTTCCAAGAACCGAAAAGCACTTGGTTTGTTTACTGCTGCCTTAATGAAACATGGTGTCAATTTACATATCAAAGTTTGGACATTATATATGCTGGACATTGAAGTCTTATTTCTCTTTCATATTTCAACAGAAACAAGACAACAAAAATGAACATTTTTTTTTACTTCTCCTTTTTTCAGTGTGTTCAAAATACTTCAATAATACCAAATATAAACTTCAAAGTATTGTGTTTTTCTACAGGCAGCATACTTTTTAAAAAAAATAGGCAAGCCAGCTGGTTTTGTTCTTATAGCTTTTATGTAAATGACTGACTGTGCATGTGCTGTTGACTGAAAATAATAGAGGACATACGAGGTTCTGGCTAAAATACCACATCACACCTTTGCTGACAGTCAAAACAGGAAATCCAACATTAAATTCTCCACTCATGCGTGTCAAACCCATAAATGCACAAATGCGCCCACGCATATGCGGTGGGGACGTTTACATCACTGCTATTCTAATTAGCTATATTCACACTTGGCTAGTTAGCAGTGTAAGCCTGTAAAAAGTTCCATCTGTTTATGTATCACAACTATGTGTTTCTCATACCAGCTTTCACAGGTCATTTAGTTTGCCAGAAGGGAGTCAAGCTTTTACAAATTCCACAAACAACTAAGCTGTCATTGTATTATTGTAGAAAAATCCTTTGACAGAGGTTATGTGGTTATAAAGGTGGATGTTGCAGCTGTTCTAAGATGGCACTGACATTTACCACGGTGGCTTCCGTGCGAGTTGTAGCTGCTGTAGAAGATGTGAATGTTTCCATGGCTTGACATGAGGTGACTATTTTTAGCCAGAGGACATTTGATGATTTGATGAGGATTTCAGTGTCAACAGAGTTTTTCTTTTCCAAGAGCGATGACACGGAGCTAATCCTGCAGTGAGACAGATAGACAGTCAGAGAGTTTCATCCTTGGTCTTAGTGGAATGGCCCAAAACTTTTCACACATGTTCACAAACACACACACACACTCACTCACACACGCATGCACACACACAACTAATGATTATTACAGAAGTGCAAATCATCAGGCTTAATTAAATGCCATAATCACAATTAGACTGACAGATAAAGACAACCCCACACACTTATGAATACTCGCATTGCAGTAGATACACACATCATTTCACCCCATCTGTACATATTAGACTGACAATTTATTATGTGATATAGGCATTGCAAATATTATTTCACAACCTGACTGGACTGCCAGGTTTAGCAGCTAAATGTCTGTCTTACAGCAATGTTGTAGCAATCTAGGTTGTATAAACAGGAAGTTATCAGGGAAGATCGATCAAAGTTATCGAACAAATGATTACTTTGACTGTTTTTCTCCTTTCATTTTCAGTCCGTCCTTGAATGTCCTTGAAGCTTTATGTGTTTGAAGCTTTATGGTGACAAAAGGCAATTTATATGATTTATATGCTGTTTTTTCTAACAGTTACTGATACCAGCAATGGAAGGACATGTCATAAATGTACAGTGCAAGGTTTTCTAGCATCCCCTTGCTCATTGCTTGCCCCATTACTGTTACTATTGTTATCATCATTGTTAACTCGCTTTCGTAGATTTGTTTTTTTGTTGTTTGTTTTGGCCACAGCGGGTGAAAAAGTCCTAAAACCTCAGCATACGCTACCTGATCGCCTCAGCAAAATCAGCTACTTGCGGGAAAATGTGGTTCTGATATTTCCCTCAGAAGCCAGAGGCCAAACCAGATTAGCTACAAACCATGAAAAGATGAGTGAATGTTGGGCTTTCATCTATCAGGTGGCCAGAAATTTAAGTCAAAATATATACTAGTGTGAATCCCTATCTGCTTTATGTCTGTGCCATGTTTACAGCTTATGAAGAAGAAAAAAATCAGTAATTACAATCTTCACTACGGGGCCATTTTGGGGAGTTTTATTCCCTGGTAGTGATAATTTTAAAAGTCAGATTCAGCAATTTTTCCACCAGTAGCTTTATGTTTGCAGGCGGCACTCTCACAAGCCTTAATCATAACCCCAAACATGACAGTCCATGGTGTGTGCATCTATGTACGCAGCTGACTGGAAAGGCTGAGAGAGTTTTGGGTGTGAGCCTGCAGCTATAACTGAAGTACTGTTGCAGTCATCGGAAATGTAAACCACTTATGAGAGCCAGAGGAACATTTCCTAGAGCAACTGTAAATGCTTTTATGAACCAGTTTGAATCACTATCATGTTCCACACAAAGAGAGTAAGAAGGAGAAAATAGCCAATTATTTGAAAAAGTTGTAGACTAGACTATTACTTTAAGAATGCAAAGAGATAGGGGAGCTACATGTGAGCAGCTGGGCTTCGGGCAGTGGACTGTGTGGGTTAGACACTTCATTACTTGGACTGATCAAACATTTTTTAAATCTTAATTACCACATCCATGGGTATGCTGGGGCCCTTCAATCAGACACTTTGTTACAGCAGACTGTGACACTGAGCTTTGATGGTGTTGACCACTGTGCTCGTGTCATTTTCCATCCATCTTTTCTTTGATTGCATGCGGTGATATCATATCTGTCCGTTTGTGCATATTTTATGCGGTTTAGTTGACCCATCAGTGCAGATTCAGTGTCAGTGTTACACAGGGCTGAAACTGATGGTCCATATTTATGATTCTCTCTTTTCCCATTTTGCATCACCTCCCAGATGACCTGTTGCGATGGCTGTTACCATTGAGCTCTCATTATATTACTAATAGAGACATGATAGGGTTTTGACAAGAAGAGACATCGTAAAGTGCAGCAGCTCCGTGTATGAAGGAGGATTAGGTGACAGTCATGGTGAGGAAACTGAGGTATCTGTCTGCAATCTTCTTACCTTCTTAACTAAGGTTTGTGATGAAATAGTCAGGCTAATTGGACATCTGTTTAGCCACAGTCTCTTCTTCTAAACACATTTGGTGATGATCCAGAAATCATGTGCAAAAGGGTGAGTAGCATTTGAGAAAAACACCTTGCCGATGTGGAGTTAGATCCCTTTTCTCTTCAGAATGGCCTTAAATATTTATGGCATAGTTTCAACACGGTGCTGGAAACATTTCTCAGAGATTTTGGACCATATTGATGTGATAGCATAACACCGTTGCTGAAGATTTGTTGGTTGTACATCCATGATCTGATGTTCATCCGCATCCCAAAGGTGCTCTGTTGGATTCACTACCGTGAACTCATCGTCATAGTCAAGAAAGCAGTTTGAAATGATTTGAGCTCTGCCACAGGGCTGAAGCAGGCATCAGTGGTCACAATGGTCAGTAACTATGCTCAGGTAGGCCAAGCAATGGTGTTTCTTTTGTTGTCCAATTTTAGTGAGCCCATGCAAAGTAGGGCCTCAGTTTCCTGTTTTTAATTGACAGCAGTGGTACCTGGGTGTGGTCTTCTGCTGCTGCAGCACATCTGCTTCAAAGTTCAATGTGGTGTCTATTCATCTATTCAGTGATTGACCTGAATTCAACCAAGGATATACAGTAGTTGGGTCTTCGAAGTCATACTTTGAGGATCTCCTCAATCCCACTGACATGCCTCGTATAGAGGAAGTAAATACAAGTATATCTTTTGTTTTTCTCTTAGGGGCGATCGTGGCTCAAGAGTTGGGAGTTCGCCTTGTAATCGGAAGGTTGCCGGTTCGAGCCCCGGCTTGGACAGTCTCGGTTCGTTGTGTCCTTGGGCAAGACACTTCACCCGTTGCCTACTGGTGGTGGTCAGAGAGCCCGGTGGCGCCAGTGTCCGGCAGCCTCGCCTCTGTCAGTGCGCCCCAGGGTGGCTGTGGCTACAATGTAGCTTGCCATCACCAGTGTGTGAATGGGTGGATGACTGGATATGTAAAGCGCTTTGGGGTCCTTAGGGACTAGTAAAGCGCTATATAAATACAGGCCATTTACCATTTATGTGGAAGCAAAGCCGTTTGAGGTAATGGTCAGACAAAATTTTGCCTTTTACACTTTAAATTATATCCTGGATTTGCCAAAGCAGCAGAATGTTTTATAGCCTTTTTTAAACACATCTTTTACAACACAGAAGGCTAATTACTTAAAGAGGTCATGGATAACTGTAATAGATTTCAGCACGCTGTAGCTTTCGACATTGGCCCCGACATCAGTTTCTATTCATCAAAGGAATTAATTGAGGAAACTAAATAGCAAATTGCCTTTCTTGCACTAATCTTAAGACATAGTACCAATCACTGTATACTTATGTCCAGATTGTTAGCCTGAGTCAAAGCTGCAGTTGTAAAAGGAAAAAAAGAAAAACACCAGACACGATTCCAGTGGCTGTATTTGTGTCCTGTCCGCCCTGGCTGCACACATGCCACACAGTGTTTGCACACATGCATGTGTTTGTCCACCTGTCTGTCCCTGTGTACAGCGTGTTAGCAGGGCTACCTCCATTACACTGTGACTGTTCATCAAAGCCCTGCTCCCAGGCAACCTTGTCGCTTGGCAACGCGAGTGAGGTTCACCAAGGGGAGACTTAAACCAGGCGCGAAGGGAGAGAAAACAGAAGGAAAAAGAAAGGGCAGGACACTCCGGTTCCACCTCGAGCTCTTTTACCTTTCGGTTTGTTCTCCGCGCGGCTCTACATTTACTCCCAGAAAAATTTGTCAAGTCCATTTAAAATCTACAGTTTGGCAGCATCCTGAAAAACTGCTTGTTCTAATACAAGCCAAGCAGCTAAGGTGAGTATAAGTGTGGCTTGCAGCTCAGTATCACTGTGCCAATTATGTCACCCAGCTCTGTATAGATATAGGACCGCGGTCACACTCTAAGCCTCTATCACCAATCACCAAATGTCCAGGCATCGATACTGGAGGCAAAGTGATTGAATGTGAAATGCGTCTTCATTTTAGAACTGTTACACCGTAGAGCTGCAATTACCCACTGATGCCTGCTTACCGCCAGGCAATCAACACTCCATTAGCCCCTCCACACTCAGCCCTAAGACACACATATGCACTGACACCCACAGACACACACTTGCGCTGGCAGACACAAGTACGCACAAATGCACACTACCCTCCCAGCAACTGTGATTCTGAAGGCGACACAAATCATTACTGACTGCTAAGGCTGTTTTTCTCTTTTTTGGGGGTTGATCTATCTCTTCCAGCTTTTTTCTTAATCGTTAAAATTGTGCTGCTTCCTTAGCTTCTGCTTCCTTAAGCAAGGAAGACAGAATTTTTTTTTTCATTTTTAGCATATCCTAGCAGAGGAAACTGATCATGTAGTTCTTCGCCTCAGGTACAGTTGATAGTAAATGTGTTATTCATGGCCAAAGGCATTTCTATCATGTTAAGTGGAAAATTCGCCACAGAGAGGTGACTGGGATTCAGGTGGTTCTGAAATAAACACAAGTACACACTGATTTAGTCAATCACACCCTCAGACACACACACACACAGCTGAAGCATGTTTATGAATCACAGATGAATACATTACAAACAGACACAGTCAAAAATAGGGAGGTAAACGCTTAAACCTTCCGTGGTTAAAATAGTAGCTAAGCTTCTGCAGGGAGTTGTGCATCCAAGTCCCCAGCTTTAGCCTGGTATATACTCCTATTTGCTTCTGTTTTCTTTCTCTTAGCCCGACGAGCATGCAGGCACCCTCCAAGTCTATTTTCCACCCGCAGCACACATTACTTTCCTGATCAGACCTGTGCTCTCAGCATGTATGCATTGTCGTCACCGCCGCCCTTCAAACACTCAAGGCAAGGAGCGGGCTGTCCTTCATGTTGCCTTCTTTAAATTGCAGCTCTTTTGGGGATCTGTGAACAAACATTCAGCCCAAAGCGTCATTATTCATACCGATGACTCACAGACAAGAAGATGTTTTCCTGTTGGATCGCTGACTGAGAGAAAACAGTCGACACCCCATATGGTGGTGTATCAGCGTGGTAAATCATACCATGCCTAAACCACACATGCGTGAACAGTCAAGCGTAACACGGCATTGTAACCACCACACAAATGTTTTTCTCCTCCTATATATGCTAGGTGTAAGGACAGAGGTGTAAGGCAAACATTTTATACAAGGAAAAATCTCTGAATCGGTGCTCGAGAGTGTCACACGTTTGGGTTTTTGCCATTGATTTATTGTGTTTAATTGATGCACTCTTTCACCCCTTCAGACCGGCCGCTTTCACCGCCAGCCCGCTGAATCACCTGATCCGATCACCCAACTACTTACCTGTTTCCATTCTCCCAATTAGCCCCATCAGTGCATACACTCCTAGCTTTCCACTGCTCAGTTGCCAGATATCTCTTTCCCCCTGTGCCTGAGCTTTTCAGGGTACATCTAGAATAGTCTCTGCTTGCTTTGTGAAACTTGTCTTTGGATTTTGCCTCAGCAGGGTTTCCTGGTCTTTGATTGCTAACCTGTTTTATTGTAACCTTGAACCCGCTTTTTATTGAAGTGTCACTAAAGTTGGCTTCTTTGTTGCTTTGAACTATATTTCCAATAGCCATTACTATGTGAATCAAAAGAATTAAATAATTATAAGTGCAGCGCTGTCAGGTTTCTAAGCATCAGAAAAGGTATGGCGTAGTCATAGTCGGCGGTTAAACTCTGATGCCTTTGATCTGTGACAGCAGACTGTTCAATATTTGCTCAGATGTTTATTTATAAACCATTTTATCTGAATGGTGACATAATTATGAGACTACAAAGGAATATTACATCATCTGTGAAGCCATAAAATAAGCACAAGAGGCTACAGTAAACTTACTTTGTAAAAACTTTTTTCCCCCAGCTAAGATTAGCTGAAATCCTTCTATACCAGAATAACCTTTGTGGTACAGTAAAGTAAAACAGTCCGCACATTTGCTTTTGAAAACAACCTGCTGAAGCTGAACTGTGGCATCCAGTTTGAACTCACACATTTAAGTCTCTTTTCTGCAATACAAAGTAAAAGCAGGCAAGCAGAAAAATAACCTCTGAAGTGGAACATTTATGAAAAGTCTCTCTAAAGCCCCATTGATTGTTCAGACCTGTCAACCTTACAGTGGGAGAATGTTTCAAATGTGCTTGGAAATGCAACTGCAATTTAATGATCTCCATATAGGCAGAATGCAAATATATTTATTTCCTGTGATAGACATGAATGCAGTTATTTATTTAGATATTCAGTCAACACCCACGGCAGTGCTGGACAGCGAATCCCTGTGATGCCTCCACAGTCAATTAATGCAAATAACTGAAACGTGGCCTTCAGCCTGCAGTGAAGTAATTCAGTTAGGCTATAGACTGGAGATGGAGTATTTAGTTCATGAAGAAAAGTACACAGGTTAATATGGATTAATGCTGTAACTGCGCTCCGTGATAAATGCAGGTCAAAAGGATTCAGCCAGAGACCAAAGAGATTAACGGGGGTATTTAGAGCGGGTGTTACGCATGTTACCATGTATAACACAAACTCACACATCAAACGCATCACTGATGCTTCACAAAATAAATAAATTAAAAATCACGGCTTACACGCAACACAGCTCGAGAGCTGTGTTTGCAGTGTTTAGGTGCACAAATGAAGTCAGTTCTAACAACTCAGACATTAAGAGCAAGAGCAAATCAAAAGTTAAAAGGGGCAGTTTTCTTCCTCTTTGGCTGCACCATGGGCCTTTTGTTAGAGCTGTACAGTGAAAGTGAGGCGGAATCTAAACACTAATTATGTCACTGTAGCCATTAAATTGTGCAATAAACATTAACTTCATGATTAAAGCAACAAATGCGCATATTGCCATTTTTTGTAAAAACGCTACATTTCATTTGCAATCTTTGCATACCCCTAAGGACAAAAACACTCTCTTGTGTAGCATTTACTCGGATGACAACTGCAGACACATGCTGGTTGCTGTGATATACAATTTAATTTCAACTAAACAGTGTATTGGCCATAAACACTTTTATGTCTCTATACTAGGGCCATAGTCGTTTTGACTCTGTATGGGGATCACAGATAGCTGCCTATTATTCTGGACTTTTCCATGGGGTTGCAGAGGGAGGTAATGCTGTGGCAGTACTGCTCTTCTTCCAATGTTTATTCTCTTTAAATAAAGTGGCAGCCACCAGAAGTATAGTTCTTGTGCGCAGTATTCAGAGTAAGACCCACCGGAGAATTTCCCTTTTCACTGTGAGAACAACACAAGTTTTATTTCTCATTTTTCACTTTGATTATTTTGCTATCTTGGCTCATTTGTTCTGTTTGAAAGTACAAACTATTCAGCAACTAAAGTTTTAGTTTTATATTTTATGTTCCATTGTGTGCTTTGTATATTCTTAGGCTGTTTGGGAGCAGTTTTAGAATACCACATTTGTGCATGTTCCCCCTACTGTGTGTGTTCCTACCTGAAACTGTACCTGCAGGACAGAAGAAAGTCATTTTTGTTCTCCTGGTTTCTGTGCATTGAGCTGAGGCTGCAAGACCATTCATTTCAGTTTTGGTCAGTTGCAGTCATTCTGTCATTTTTTGGTCAGGCATCTAGCTATTGCTCTGGTGGCAGTGGCTCAGGAGGTAGAGCACATCGCCTATTGATTGGAAAGTTGGTGGTGTGATCCCCGTCTGTTCAAGTCTGCATGCTAAATATCCTTGGGCAAGATGCTAACCCTGAGATGATGCTCTCTGATGCATCTGTTGGAGTGTGAAAGCACTTGTATCAGGAAAAAAGTGCTTGTCTGAATGAAGCAAGTTGTATGAAGAGTAGAAAAGTACAAAACTTTAAGAACCAGTCCATCTACCATTCTTTCAGTCTGTGTTATGCACAGTCACCAATATTGCCAAGACTAATGGTTGATGAGCACCAACACCAAAGAACACCTAGTAAAAAACAAGAAGATGCAGCAAGTGTCTGAAAAAACTGTTAGATTAGGACGTGCTCCCTTCCATCTACAGCCAAACAGTGTAATCTCTTATTAGAAAAAGCACACATTTCAGTAATAGTGTAGAGTCATGCACAAATGATAGTGTTTTCTTTAATTATGCTGTATATAGCACCTACTTCTACCTCACTAGTGATGTTATGTCACATTTATAGATAAAACACTGTCGCATGGGTAAAAACTGACCGCTCTATTAACCACATTGCATGCAGCGTAAATGCAGTTCACTCTAAGTCAGCAAGAGGAAGCATTGTCTTTTTTTTTTTTTTAAATCACAAATCACACTCGATCCTTTTCAGTGACACTGCCAATGTACATAACTATGCATAGTACGGAGAAAGCAAAACAAAAACAGGGGGGAAAAAAGAGGGGAAAAAATCTCCTATACAAACATCTTATCAACCACCACCCTGTCAAAAATGAGCCACATTCCAGATTGCAGTTTTCGATCTGTATGTCAGTGTATTGCTGAAAGTAGTAATTAGGTTGTCAAGGAGAGAGCATGCGAGAGAAACATAATAACCACCACACACATACACGCGCACAGAGAGACACACACACAGAGTCTCTGTGGAAGGGACAGCTGGGGGACAGAAGAGCCATTATAAGTAAGCTGATGGCAGTGACAACGGTGTGCTGTATGCCTTTGCTCCACTGCTTTACTTCCAAAAGCATATTGACTATGTATTGATGTAATTCATCTTCTAAATCAAAAACATACACATTAGTGACAAGTCATTTAGAGCTAAATATGCATCTATTGTAGCAGCACTGCTCTCTGAAAGATGTACTGCACTGACATATCCAAACAACCGAAGAGGAACTTTATCATTTCACTCGACTCTTTATGCTGCATTATATGACTCAAACAGAGCATATTAAAGTGACAAGAAGCACTTAAACTTTACTTGTAGACTAGAGGAGTCAAACAGCTATCACTAAATATGCATCATTGTCATAAAGTTTCATTAGAGCGACATATGTTGGCCAATTTGGTAGTAAGCAGTGTTGCCCCCAGTGACTAGGCAATCTGGGGTAAGGCTTCTCTTTGCTAAGGGAAGTACAGATAAAAAGTGCGGGCACACAAGTTTGTGTTTACAGAGGTTAAAATTCCAGTAGTCAGATGGAACAAGGCTAAATGGGAAAATATGAAAAATGGGGATAACTTACAAAAATACCGAGAAACGGAGAAACACATACAGAACCTAATAAGCAAACAAACGTAAAGAGAACCTCCCAACCTTTTGGCAGTTAGTGGAGATCCCTGGCAAGCAGGAACACAAGCAAAAGAATTTGAATCCCCATCCTATCCATCTCAATCACCCATGGCTCTTGTTAGGCTCCGGCCATCAGCCACATGCAGAGCGGGTAACTAGCATCCCACTGTTCCATTGCCAATATGAGAGTGGCCTTAACAGCAGCGCCATGGTGGGACAGGGAGTAACAAGTCTAACATGCAAGAAAAATGCAGGCAGGAATGTTCTGATAGCTGAGTTGTTGACTTGTGTAGCAACCTCCATTAAGCCTTGTTTGCTTCTTAAGTGTCCAATGTTGAAAAAAGGCATATAATAAAAGGACCATGAATTTAAAAGTGTCCACACACAAACCAGTATCCGTGTCACCTGATGTGGCAGTAATCCAGTTTATGCAATGAGATCTATCCATCAAAACTAAATCTTGTCCACTAACTGGATCCCTGGAATCATTTTAGAGAAATACTTCTCTCACAACAATAAAATGATCATGATCCAATATGAACATACATAACCCATTTTAGTGCTTTGCTCTTCAATCACAGCCATGACTCAAATATATCATGTAATCCTGTAGAACTTTTTATTGCCTTTATTCTTTCATACATTATCTTTTTTTCAACAAGTTACAGCCATCTGAGCACAGATAGAAATGTTTTTATGTTTACATACAACAAGTTCCATAGCAATGTTCTCAGTGGATACAAATTGCACCCATGTACGCCACCGCACACAATACTTGACCTCGGTTGCTCCTAAAAATGTATTTGGATTATATGTTCAATATGTCTAGCAATTGCGTTACATGTATTCTTTTATTTTGGGTAACTTAGCAGAAAGAACCCGCAGAAATGTGTGGGCTCTACTGTGTGCGACAGTTGAAGAAATTAGCCGATCAATATTAGGAGTGTTTCACTAAATGTGATTGCCTTCAACAGTCATGAGCAAATTTTGTGTTATCATCATGTAAAAAGGTTAGCATGAGAAACTTGAAATAGAAGTTAAGCAAGAATTATATTTGATTTGTTAAAAACTGCTAATATACACTAACCATTGGCAATATTCTGACACCACCCAGTGAAGCAGGTGTACAAATGTGGAAAACTAAGTGGTTTGGACTTCTGTATTCAGCTCTTTTTCCATTCTTTACATGTGCATTTCTCTCTGAGACTGTGTAAAAGTATGCACGCATTTCAGTAATTATCACATCTTCTGGCTTTTCACCCTATTTAGCTGACAAAAGACTATAAACGTTTCTTTTTTATCTTCTGGTGCGATTACTGTGGTTTGTATTGGCTCTGGTCAAACTGCCTGTTGGCAACAGTAACACCAAACTTATCACGTTCAGCAAGGCAACACCCTGTAATTTACTGAAAGTTTTGAGCAAACTTCGGACAAACAGGTCAAAGGATTTTCTACATTTGTCCTTTCTATAGATCAGAGCAGAAAATAGCACACTTCACTTGAGTTTGCGCTGCTGAAAGTAATGTTTTAGACTCTGCTTAGAAGAATGTAAAAAGGCAGCACATAAGACTCCCGATCACTCGTAGCATATCCACCAGATTACCTGCTCTATTTGTCCATCAGTGCAATCCAGCATCACACCAATTTGCTAAGCGTGAGCTGGCAGGTTAAATGCTAGCTAACGTCCAACTGCATTGGATGTTTCAGTTTTTACAGGCACCTCTTTC
The DNA here is from genome assembly GCF_041146795.1 of Maylandia zebra. Lineage (NCBI taxonomy): Eukaryota > Metazoa > Chordata > Actinopteri > Cichliformes > Cichlidae > Maylandia > Maylandia zebra. The sequence goes on from NC_135169.1 coordinate 47,454,901, forward strand.
CTAGAAAAGTCCATGTTTGTATGTTTAAAAACATGTGTAGAGTTGGTTTTCTTGCAAGATTCAGGTTTGGTACACTTTCTTCAGTTTTCCATGTCAAACACACACTTTGAGTTTTGAAGATATTTGTATGTTTCAAGTCTGTCCTCTTCCTTTTTATTTTCATTTCCATGAGAGTAAGATCCTCTGCGACCACAAGCTGGCTTTTCTCTCTTGATTAGGATCACAGCAGAAAGAGGTGGGAGGAAAAGAGGAGAACGGCAATGAGGAGGAGGTGGAGGACGGAGAGCTCTCGAAGAACACACACCAGTTGACTCTGCTGCACCCTTCACAGTTGAAGCTGTCAATCCAATTATGCCGACAGTCTGGCCCACGAACACACACAAATACACGCATTTGCACTCTCCGCCACTGCACACCACTGCCTTACATCACCTACCGGAGCTGCTCGTGCACACATGCTAATGCGTAACCCAACTCTGCAGACGTTTATATGCACATCTACACACACACACACACTCATGAAGACAGCTCCAGCTGAGTCTCTGACTATCACCACATCCCCTGCTTGGTGAGGGTATCACAGCAACAACATGTGCAGCAGGGGGTGTGAAACTCTCTCCAGCTAATCAAGGCATGTAAGCACCGGCATCTCCACACATAGCCAGACACTTCAAAGCCCTGCTGCTGTGTGTTGTTTGCCTTCTTGTTGTAAATTCTCCTTTCAAATGCGAGAACAAACCCTTTGAACGCCCTTCCTGCCCCTTCTTCCTCTTCCTCTCTCTATCTCTCCATCTCGTCTGTCTTTCATTACAACTTGTTTACTGTGGACTTAACCCTTTTTCCTCCAGATGTGAACACCAGCTTTCCTTTGTGTTGATGTTACATTCTATTGCATTACCTGGCTGTTGTAATCATGTCTCAGGGAAAATATTGCATGATCTATTTTCTCAAATCGAACGCAAAACAGAGAATTGTCCCGCTTTCATTGCCACAAACACGGGGAATAAATACATGTAATCTAGCTCCAAACAATTTAATCAAAATGTGCATGCAGAGCTGCGAATCAATGTAGAATTGAGAAGGAATTTTTTGACATAAATTTGTAGCACAACGCAAAGTCTGCCAGAAGCATCAGTGTTCATACACCAATCATATGGTATGTCTGCTGCAGCTAACAATTACGAAGTAATGTACTTTACTAATGTTTACTCTTTGCTAATGATGTGGTTCTATTGGGTTCATCAGGTGGTAGCCTCCAGTTTCGCAGCCAAATGTGAAGCGGCGAGAATGAGCTCAAACCTCCAAGTCTGGTCCCCTGGTCCTGTGCCGGAAAAGGGTGGAGTGCCCACTCCAGGTCAGGGATGGGTTTACTGCCTCAAGTGGAGGAGTTTAAGTATCTCGGGATCTTGTTCACGAATAAGAGAAATAAACTATTCCTCTGCAGATGATCAGTCAGCTGTTAGACCTAGAGTTGTTCTTATTTTCTCAATCAGTGATAAACAGTAAGATGTCCTACCTTTACAGAGGGCTGTGTTTTATAGAGCAACAAACTCCTTTTCCAGGCTAATCTTCTAAATTACTGAGATGCTATTTCGTCTCCAGCTTATGATTTATCTGATTCAAAGTGCACATTTGTTTGCGTTTTTGTGAGCCATAGTATCCATTGTTGCAGTGAGAAGTAGAGTTTAGGCAGCTGCTCTGGCTTGTGTTGGCAAATTGCATTGAAGATAGCACTGGAGAAACTGTATCCTTAAACATAGTTGTAGCACTGTTGGCAAGACATCTACTATACTGAAATGTATTGCCCACTGCTGTGTTATCCATTATTGTAAATGTAAGTGTTGTTAAGAAATTCTATGACATATGTCAGAACAGCATCCAGAGTGTGATTAAAGTGGTAGCTGGGCTCATTTACATTTTGAGAGAAGCCAGTTGACTGATGGGCTTAGATCAGTTGTTGTTGATCAATGGTAATGACAATTTGCATATTAATTAATGATCAAGCAACTGACCTCACAGCTCATTGTGAAAATGTGCCGTTTATGAGATTGGGGAAACCTGCAGTGAGTGACGAAACGTTTCTCCCACTGAAAATGTTACATCCAGATGAACAGAATCAACCTTTTGAGATCTACTTACCTGGATGATTGAGCAGGCATCAAGACAATTGACTCTAATAATTGATCAAATGTAGTGTTGAGGCTGTTGGTTTCAGCATCCACAGGAATGTTAAATGAATGACTCGCTCACATATTCAACAACCAGGTCTCTGTAAGAGCAGATAAATCAATATGTTGATTAAATATTAGTTCATTTAATAACAAAAACTTTGAAGAGAGTCATTTTTCTTTCCTTTGGAAGAGAGACAAAACAATTGAGTGTTTTACTCTTTGGCGCAGTTCAGAATGCTGCATTTGTTCTTTCTTTTTGAGGTTTTATGCTTCAAAAGTTTTCAATCATTTTGCTGATTTTAAATTTCTTTTTGAGTGATCTAATTTGACCATAATGGTGCCAAATTTGGTGGAAACAAACAAACAAACAAAAAAAAACATATTAGCACGAATGACTCATACCAGCTGTAAACCATAGTGGTGGACGGGTGTTAATTGTTTACCTCCCCTCTGATGTGGACATCGGGTCAGCTGGAGGTGCAGTTGAAGATTGCAGCGGTCCCAGATCAGATGTACACACTGGAACACTTTCACATGTTGCTGTCTGTGTTTATTGTGCTATGGTGTGTTGATATCTGTGCATTCCTGTATTATCCTTCTGTGTTACACATTTCAATGTTTTTTTCCTCGCTACCTAGCCTGACTGGTCTCCCCAATGTGATGTTTGTGTATTGTATGTACGGTTGGCAAGGTCTGTCATCTCGGTTGTGGGCAAAAGACCTGCAACTGACAAATAAAGGCTATCTCATCTCATCTCATCTCATCATAATCTAGGCTTGTTTTGCCATGGTTGTGGGCACCAAACTTCAATAAACTGAACCAGTGTTGTGAAGAAGGCCAAAATTCCCCTGCCATAATGTGAAAGACTGAAATCATGCTGAAAGTGATTACATCAAGTTAAAGGTAAAGTTAAAGGTAGGGTGTATTTAATTTTACACACATTGCTTTTGCATTTTGGTTTAGTTTTTGTTAAATGTTGACATGGTGTTGTTCATTTGAAATTTTATTTAAATAATCTTAGATCCAGTTAAAGACAGATGATTTGTTTTATTAGGTCGTTAAACCTATGACAGATATCTTTTAACTGTGCATGATGGTGTCACTTTTAATGCAGTTACAATATAGAATTCTTAAATATAAATATTTTTTTATTTCATTTTCCCTTTCCTCTCTAAAGGTTCTTCCTGGTTCTCTCCTTTTTACCACACATATGAAAATTACAGTCGCGGTTGCAAGATATTTGCTTGAAAATGAGTTTTAAATTTAGCAGTGTGTTTACCAACACTACTAGATTTACTGAGGGGCCAGCCACAGCTTTCCTGAATTGCACAACTGTCACTGCCTTTTGAATAATGTTGTTGTATAGAAAGCAAAAAGGCAGCTGAACTTAGAACACTGGTTAAGAAGAAAGCAATGTTTGAGAAAGTAGCTACTCTGCAGAGATAAATCACAGGCAGCAGACATTTGATTGTATTTCAGGAACATTTTAAAAAACATTTTGCAATTTTTAGTGGTGCTGTTTTAAAAAAAAAATAGCAAAGCTGCTTAAAACCACAGTGCTTTAATTAAGCTGACAGAACAACCTTCATGTAAATGCCTTTGTTTATTTCAGCTGAGTACCAGCCATTTGTTGTTAAGGTTTTACTATTGCCTTTTTTAGCAGAAAAAAATACCTTATAGAGCAAAATGAAATGTAACCCACACTGAAAAAAAGGCCATGTTGGATTTACTTAGTTCAATAGTGGACATTGGTTGCACACAACTGTTTTGCTTTGGCAGAAACTTAAACAACTGAGTTAAATCAACACAACTTATTCATATTCAATAAACCTGTGCATTTTGTGTTGATAAAACGTGATTGAAACATGTTTAGATGAAGTAAGGTGAGCTCTAAGAATATTTTAATCCTTCGTAATGTTGTTATTTTATTTCAACACTATTCAATAACGTTTAGCCCAGTACTACTTGGTCACTTAAATACTACATGTTGTCTTCATATTACATAATGTTCAACAAAGTCTAGAGTCTGGTTAGCATAAAAATGAAATGGATCTACAATAACTACCATCCTCTTATCTTTATCCTGGTTGCAGAAGGGCTGGGGCATAACCCTGAAGTGATAGGTTACAAGAGGCAGGGTACACCCTGGACAGCTCACCAGTCTATCACATAGAGACAAACAACGATTTTCACTTACATTCATGGGTAATTTAGAATCACCAATTAACCTAACCTAACTCTTTTGACTTTTAACTGTGGGAGGAAACTATAATACCCAGAGAGAAACCACTGCAAACTAGCCAGATTGTGGATTTGAACCCAGGACTTTCTTTACTGTGAGGCAACAGCACTAACCATCATGCTACCAAGCCAGGCTTAACAAAAGTAGGAAAGCTATGATTTCAAGGCTTGATGCAGAATCTTTTGTGTGTTTTTGTCCTTGACAGGTTAAACCACAATAAATAGAGTAAATAGCGATAGCATACACGCGGTGTGGTAGTTGTCTGCCTCTTATAACTCCAGTGATTTTCCTGCAGTTTGAAATCTTGTGCAATCTTGTGAATTTCATGAGTCCAGCAACTAACCACTCATACTAGATTGTATCATGTCATCTTGTTGTTGAATTTCGTACAGATCCTACATGATTTAGTTACATTCAAGATAGAAACATGAAATTTTTGTGTTCAAATTACAAGGTAGACTTTTTTAATGTAACAACCACCCAATTTACTTTTTTCAGTATACCAAAAAAAGTAGAGGCGGCTGCTCGACTTGACTGAGATGGATGCCTTCCTCAAACCTGATATTCCTTGCGGTGTCGCGAGATTCAACATTGCTATATTACTGACTTACTTCACTCGAACATGATATGAACAATTTAATCTACCCTCTCTGCATATCATGCAGTTTCTACACTATATAGTTACACTTAACTTTAAAGCATAAGGTAATTGTGTTAAATACACGCAAGATGCTTACATAAATCCAAGCGATGACCAATCCCTTTTTTTCAGTGTAGGTGGAAGTTGAATTCTTCCTGCACAGAAATTTAAGGCGGAGGGGAAGGGATGACGTGACATTTGAGGGAAAAGTGAGAAAAGGCAGGCAAGTGCAAAGCATTTAGCTGAAAAGGGTGGTATGAAAGTAAAAGTAGTGAATTGAGTGAAGGGAAAAGGAAAAGATACAGGGTAGTTTATGGTACAAAAGATAAATATAATGTCTTTTTAGAGGCTGAGGCTAATGGAATTCTCTTGTTCCGTTCTGATCCTCTCTGAAACACATTCCCGTCCACCACAGCTTATACTGCAAGCTCCTGACCCTCGTCACAGCTCGCTGCCTTAAAGTAAGGGTGGATTGCTTCTAATATGAAATGACTGTTGATATAAGACCTTTTGTTGTTAGGATTTCCCATTTCTCTATCATTTCAATTGGCTCTGACGTATTGTAAGGCTGTGCACTTCACAAGCAGTGGTCTGCAGTCTCTGACATTTGAAACTGTGTGTTTGAGATCTTGTTGTGAGATTTTTCATTAGATTGAAACTGAGCACTCCATGGCTGATATGACATATGATAATGGCTTTTTTCTGCGCCATTCCCATGCATGACATATATCTCTGTCATATAATGATGAATGCGGGACCTCTCTTAGATTGATTTTTTTTTTATTCGGTGATTTCTCAGTTGGAAAAAATAGCTGTAAATATCTCTTGTTCTGTAGTCACTTCACTCGAAGGTACATGCCCTTGTCAGCAATTAAACGGTTTGTGAATAAACACTGCATTGACTAGGAAGCACCACTTGTCCACCAACAGTGTAGCAGTTCATTTTTAACCGTTAACATTTAAATGCCTGCCACGATTGATTGGCCAAGTTTGAATGGTAATTTTAACACACAAGTGATTCCTCTCATCCACTATCAGCAGTGATGTTGTCACAACATAGCATCACGGGTTCTTTAGCAATTATCTCTTCACTGTGCACAGAACTACTGCCAGACTCTCAAATAGCTCCATTTGTAATAGCCTTAAAATCAGTGTGACACAATGGGAAATGCAGTGATGGCTACTTAAAGAAATAGCTGTTGGGGTATATATATAAAAATAATTTTAGTCATGATCTGGTTTGAGTCAGAACCGTTTTTTGCTGCTCGTGAGACCTCGGAGTTAACACTTAACTATGATTTTACCAACATTTCCAGCCAGCCAAATGTCACATGGTTCTAAAAAGTAAATAATGTGTATAAATCAGTGTTTTATGTGCTGAGGATCATTTAGAAATGGGATTGTGTTTAATGCTCCATATATAATATGATTGCCTCCCTCAGCAATTTGGTTGCATTGAGGATCTATGCATTCAGCTTACATTCCATTCATTCACTCATCCACCATTATATCTTTTTTTGTTTTTAATTGCAATCAAATGAAATTTCAGGTTGAGTTGAGCATTTCATAATAATTGCTCCAAGCATACTTTGTTTATTATTGGTGCTAATGGAAAAAACAGTGGCTGCACACTACAAACTGGTGAACAGCAAATATATAGATTTCAACGAACTACACCACAAACAAAAAGAAATAATCGTGCAAAAAGAGAACAGAAATAGTGATTTTTATAACTGCATTTTTATGAAATATCACTTGATATCAAGCAAATAATCTAAACACACAGCAGGAATGGTCTTTGTATACCCTCTCCTATGTCTACTCTCCAGTAAGTTCTAATAAAGTAGAACCTAAATACAACTTACATCCAGTGTTGGAGAGTAGCGGAATACATGTACTGGTGTTACGTATTTAACATATAAAATATGAGTAACTGTATTCCATTAAATAGGTGATAATTAGAATACAGTTACTTTTGTTGAAATAAATGGATTACATGGCAGTCCTTTCCTGTTTCATATGTTAGGCTATGCCCTCTTTAATTTCAGTAAACCCAAAGAAAACACACAATAATAGGCTCCGACGGGAAAGCTGACCATGCGACTCTGTTTGCCAGCAACCAAGCTGCTCTCAGCATCAAAACACTCCGCCTCCAACCTAAAGAAACATCTGGAAATAAGTTATTTTTTAAAAACCAAGGTTAGCCTACTGCAACTACAGTGGAACCCCGACTTACGAAATGAATTCGTTCCAGAGGGTCTTTCGTAAGTCAAAATGTTCGTAAATCGAAGCGCCTTTTTCCATCGCCATTTTGAGGCGATGCTGGCTGAAGACAAAGTTCTTGGTGGAGGAGGAGGTGGCGGAGGTGGTGGAGGCTGAAGAAAGCATACGTATGCATGCATACATGTACATGTACGTGTACGGCCTCATTATGAATGAACGGCAGGCTAATTGCTAACTGCAACAACAGTACGCCTTTCACTTGGAACAGCGACGCAAGTACAAAAGCCAAGAGCTCATCACATGATTCGGAAGGCATTCTGGGCATTCTGGGCTCAGCCAATCAGAGCCAGCGGATTTCGTTACGTGGGCATTTTGCCGTACCACAAGCAGAAATACTGCCGTTAAGTGCCTTCGTAACTTGAATTTTTCGTTTAAATGGGGTCTTCGTAAGCCGGGGTTCCACTGTACCTTGTTTTAGTATAGCTACCCAGGTTATGTGCCACTTCAGTATCTTTGATGTACTATTGCTGTGTGATTTATTACTGTTACTGAAGGATGTGTTAACAACCTGCTAGCTGCAAATAATAATGTGCAGTTCTGAAGTCAGACAAAAAGAAAACATATTACTGATACAGAAATAGTTTTCTATAGAAGATCACTGCAAAAAAGTCTAGCCTTACCTAATGTCCATCCTACTGTTACTCATTTTATATTAACCCTCTCAGGCTCAAATTAAACTTTTTGTTGCTAAGGCACAACCAAGTCCTGCAGTGGTACTTCTGAGTAAAAAAAACTCAAAATATGTATGTGGGGTAATCAGGTTGTTAGTTTTTAACTGTTGCAAATCGGCAACGCCTGCCTTGAGAGGGTTAGGAGTTAAAAATAGTTCGGATTGCTTTCAGAACTGCTCGTGATTTTTTGCAGCTAGCAGGTTGTTAATGCCATCTATAAAGTCTAACAGTCTGCGATCTATGAACTAACCTCAGCTAACGCCAGCTAACAATGTTAGCCTGGTGGCGAGTAGCATTCAGTAATAGTAATAAATCACACAGTAACATTCATGTAGTTGTAAGAAGCATGACAATATAGTAAGTTATCCAAAGTATTCAGAATACTGTACTCTGTAATCTGTAGTGGAATAGCTTCTAAAAGTAACCTTCCCAACACTTCTCATAATACAGCAGAAAGTATAATATTTATAAGTCTTTCGACTGGAACTAACAATCGCTATGACTTAATGTCTCTGAATTGCTTCGGGTAATCCTCAAATGTCAGTTGTGAGCAGAGCCTGACTGATTGACCAACCAGTCCAATATGCCAGCAAATACCGAGTTGTGCAAATATATAGTTTCACAAAAACAGTTTCAGAAAACTGTTGTAGTCTTGCTTTGTGCATCTCCTTCAAAAATCACAAATCATTGACAAGGCAGCTGCAGTAAAGACAATATTTACTTATTTTAGGAGGCAGGTAATCAGGTAACACTCAAAAGTGTCATGTCAAAGAAATGCAAAAAGCGATACAGTTGCTGTAGGTTATATTTAAAGGCTCCAAATAAATGTAAAAGTTCAATTCAATTCAATTCAATTTTATTTATATAGCGCCAAATCACAATAAAAGTCGCCTCAAGGCGCTTCATAATGTTCAAAATGCTTGACTGCTTTATAGCAGTTAGGCACTATTGACAGTATTTGAGTTTATAATAACATAAATCCTACGGGATTATCGAAATGACAATGTGATAAGGTTTACTGTCATGCAGAAATAATCATGCAGGAAGGGTAGATAAATAGCGTTTTCTATAACTGCATTTTTATGGAAAATGGAGCAAATAATATAAACACACAGCATAGCAAGTATGGTCTTTGTTTATCCTCTCCCATTTCTACTCTCCAGATAAGGAACCACATCTGGTACATCACCATTAGCAAGTAATTAGGCTGGCCTTGTGGCCCATCGTCGTGCCAGACAAACAGATCCTAACCGAAGACCCTTACTAAATATGGGACTAACTCCGAAGTTGATGACGGTATATATATCATTACAAGTGGTATATTTCCTCCTTTCTACTTTTCTTTTAGTGGAACCATTTTAAACCTTAAAAGCTGCCTGGTTAAGTTAGTTCCAATAACTAACTATGAAAGAATTCAATGTGAGATTTTCGAGTGTAAAGTTATTAGTCTGCTCCACTGAATAAAGCATTTCAGCACCAACTGCTTAAATCAGCTTGCTCACAGTTTTAAATTAGAGTTAGGCCTGGTTATGCTGGTTTGTTGCACATGTGAGGGACAGCAGAGTTTAAAATCATTTTCTTAATAGTTACAAAAAGATATTGGCTTTTTCAATTGAAATAGGAACATGTCGCACTAATACATTTAGCTTCATAAAATGGTTAAAAAAATGAAGGAAAAATAACATAAACACATAAGAGCTGAATTTGACATCATGACATCTTTTTGTGACTTTCAAGGCTGGCTTGGATTCCACAAAAATGTTAAGCCGTGAAGCCTTTAGATTGAATAATACAGTAGGAAGATTTTTTTTTTTTTTTACAAGATACCGGGAAAGGAAAAATGAGCTGAATGAGTGAAAATGGACCAGATGTGGCTTTCTTTTCTATCTCTGCTGCAAGAGCTATAGTCATGCTTTTGAACATTCACAGCATTCTAGCAATGGAGAAACCATGTTAGAGGTACATCAAATAAATCTCTCCCTTGTGTTTGCCTGAGGGGTTCATCAGTGACAAATGGCTCCCAACCAACTCATGGGAGACATACGTGAGGGGAGCGATATCTAGTCTCAGCACTTTGATGTCTCCTGTAATAGTGTTTATCTGTGTATTTTGTAGAAAGTAGATGTAAGGAGACTCATAAAAAGCATGTGCTGTTGAATCTCCATGGTTGATGTATTTGTCTAATTGCCCAGTTCCATAGTGTTGGCGTTGCTGTGGTTGCTCTCAGATATAAAGGTATATTAAATTGATAGATGTTGAGCATATGCATAGGCACGGTGCTGTAGGAAACAGGCTGTGGAGACTGTACTGTATGTTTGTGATTTTGCATCTGTGCAAAAGGTTATATTGTTTTTCTGTGGCCTTTAAACTAATAACATCTGTCTGACCAGTCTTTGTCTTTTTCTCTTTTTTAAGGGGCTTTTTTTTTGTTTTTAAAAAAGAAAGCACTTCTTTGTGTTCTCTCTCAGGACCAATTCTCTTTACATCATACATGCTTCCCCTAGGCTGCATCATTAGAAGGCAGAGCATACTTTTTCACTGCTACACAGATGATACCCAGCTTTATATATCCATGAAATCAGATCTGTACTCTGTATGCCATTTCCTTGGCCTTGAGTAACACTGTGAGAAATCTTGGAGTCATTTTTGACTAGGATGTCCTTCAATGCTCATATTAAACAAATATGCAGGGCTGCTTTCTTCCATTTAAGCAATATCAGAAACATCCAGCATCACATCTGTCTGTCAGAGTGACGCTGAAAAAGTAATTCATGAATATATTACTTCTGCGCTGGACTACTATTATCAGGATGTCCTAAAAACTCCCTGGAAAGCCTTCAGCTAATCCAAAATGCTACAGCAAGAGTACTGACAGGAAGTAGAAAGAGAGATCATATTTCTCCTGCGCTGGCTTCTCTTCATTGGCTCCCTGTTAAATCCAGAATTGAATACAAAATCCTGCTTCTTACCTGCAATGTCTTGAATAATCAGGCCCCATCTTATCTTAAAGACCTCATGTCACCGTGTCACCCCAATAGAGCACTTCACTCTCAGACAGCTGGGTTACTTGTGGCTCCTAGGTTATTTCAAAGTAGAATGGGAGACAGAGCCTCCAACTTCCAGGTCCCTCATCTGTGGAAACAGCTCCCAGTTTGGATTTGGGAGACAGACACCCTATCTGTTTTTAAGATTAGGCTTTATTTATATGCCATTTTGGATTTAATCACTAGTTATTATTATTATTATTATTATTATTATTATTATTATTATTATTATTATTATTATTATTATTATTATCATTATTATTATTAATCAAAAAAAATTACAGCTAGGTCCCTTTTTGGACAATGACAAAGACACACCATTAGTTTAAAGGCCCACAATAAACCTATCAGACAAGTAGTGGCTGAATAAATAAATTTGCTACATTTTTAGAAGAATGAATGTACCAGCCAGCTCAACAATACTAAAAGTCCTGAAAGACCACAAAAGACAACTTTCTGATGAATTTTCTTGGTAACAAAAACCCCCAAATTTGCATTGCACACGCTGGAAAACAGTTCTAGGCTTATCAGGAGACATATACAGTCAAAGGGAAGTGCAGAAGGGACATAGAACACTTAAAACATGTAGTTATCCAAACTAGACCGCCATTAAATCAGCAACACACATAAGAAACAACCTGAGACACTGGCCAGGGAGAAACACAAAGACAAATGGAACAACACTGTTATCCCTTATCTGACAGGTTTGTCAGAGAAACTCAATAATTTTTTTTAAAGAATGACAATCCAGTCTACTTCAGAACAAGCAACACCATCAGACAAAAAGCGGTTTATGCCAAGGACAAAAGACACAAGCTAAACAATGCAGTGTATGCTGTGCAGTGCAGTGAGGTGTGCATGGATTTACAACAAGGTACACGCTGCTGGTTACTCTCAAAAACAGAAAAATCGAATTAAAGATCAAATATTTAGTTAAATACAAAGGCTAGATAATTAAAGAAAATACACATTCTCCCCCTCAAGCAGGAACTGGTGGTGCAGTCCCCTCTAAGTACTCTAAGCCCTGGCCATCATCTTTTGTCTGGCGACTCCGAGGGATGATTGTAGGTAAGGAACCAGTAAAAGAAACAAGGATTAGTCACAATCACAAACCAAAAAAAGAGAAATGAATTAGGTAAACTAAATGTGCGTGCTTACAAACAGAACAAATGTATTTAAACCAATCAGTAAACGTACTGCAAACTAACGTAGGTCATTGTTTCTAGATGAAGGAATAAATACAAGTAGATAAGAGTTAGTGACTTTAGAGTGTGGTCATGGGTTTGGACATCACACTGCTGATAGAAGTGTTGTAAAGTAATGTCGATGTGTTCAGAGCGACACTCCCTGCTCAGATTCAGCCAAATAGTTCTGTGCTGATCAGTGCAAACTAAATAAATAAATAATGTCAACCACCACTATGTCTGGCTGGTTGGGTAGCAGCTGCTTGTCTCTCTGGAACAGTCCCACAGCCCTGGTTTTCTCAGCAACCTTTGGTGGTGTCTCCCATCAGGACTTGGAGTCTTCTAGTTCATATGTTGCACTGATGTTCCTGTATGCTTCCCTGCCACTTGGTTGTGCCTCTCACTGTATGCTGTCCCAGCCTCCTTCTCTATGCTACTACTATGTGTAGGATAGTGTCTGAGGCGCCTTTGCAAAGTTTAGAACTGTAGGCTATGGTAAACTCCTGCCTCTAAGGACCCAGTGCTGTTCTTGTGCTACCATGATGAGGGCCTCTGTGCTGTCCTTCAAGCTGGCCTTTTCCAGCCACTGTAAGGATTTCTTGATGTCAGCTACTTGCTCAGATGGGATATACCATCTGTCGATGATATATCCAATGTAGGGGTTGGATTGTCAGTTCCTCCTCCTTTTCCTCATCACTGTCTGTCTCCAGCTGCCTGAGGCATTCTTAGAGGAGCTTAACTCGGAGCGCTATCTTCCTGTATACACACACACACGCACACACACACACACACACACACACACACACACGCACACACGCACGCACGCACACACACACACACACACACACACAAGTATATGTATAAAGAGGGGACCACAGCATTGATATAATGGAAAACAATTGGAACATTTCCTTGTCATGTCACTAGAAAGATGCTGTTTTCATATTCTCTTCATTTAAAAACATCCTTATCACTTCTTCGATTCCCTCAAGGTAGAATAATGCAGTGAGGTAGGATCAAAATTAACCTGCGTGTCTGTCAGCTCTGAGAGCACAGATTGAGCATTATCACAACCGGTTTTTAGTGACTCACACCACATGCTGCTGCCTTCAATAGCACAAAGGCAGTATGACTGAAATAGCAGTCATTTATGTATTTCCACTTTTAATTCTCCTTTTAATTGGGTTTTCTACACATTCAAATGCTCACACTGTATGCTTTGAGATGAACATACAGAGACACTGCATAGTTTCACTCACGTGGCCAATGAGAAATGAACAGAGTAAGTCCTTTCCCATTGATTTCTGCTTTTCATTATGCTGGTGCAGACACTGGGGGGTATTTCACAAAGCACTCTTTATCGCCCGTGTTCTTTTATGAAATGGAAATTATAACCGTGGGAGAAAAACCTTCCATCCGTCATTGTCGAAGCCAATCCAACTACGTCTTGGGATACATTCACTGCTATAGAACTGGCTGGAAGTCACATCAGCATTCGTGGGCAGCTGCTTATCTGTGGTTATTTACCTGTAAACAGTTTCCAAACAGTGTGTGGAGTGCAAGCAGTGTGTGGAGTGCTTCCTAACGATTTACTTCGTTAGGAAGACATCTAATCAAAATGTTGTCTGCATGGTCGGAATTTGTAGCTCTCAGTTGCCTGCCCCTTGAATATTTGCTCCTCTGAGTGACCGCTCATGATAGCGATGACTAAAAGCTTTCAGTTTTAAAAAGAAAAAAGAAAAAGGGCGTGAAAATTTTTTCTCCTCTGAGTGCCTTGGTGCATTTGTCAACATCACTTTACTTCCACCTGTCGCTCACGTTACTCCTTTTTTTTTTTACTAGCTTTTCTTGTCTAGATCTAAAAAGCTAACTCAAAGCCCATCTCCTTTCTCATCACAGACACATCCCTCCACCACCCCCACCCACTTATTTTCCTGACAATACTGTTCCACTTTCACCCACTTCTTTACACCAGTTGCTTCATCTCTGCTTCATACACACCATCCCCAGATTCATACTCCAGAGGAAAGTATTTTGACCAACAAAGGAGACAACTCGCCATTCCATATGTCATCTCTACACTCCACTGTGCCCCATCTTATTTTAGTAATTGGATTTTCTCTCTTGCAGCAAGCCAAACATCTGTTGTTTCAAGGATTTCACCAATTGACAGCAACTTTTCACATCTTTTTCATCTTATATATTCTATCTACAGAAATACTCATTCTAATCTTGAACTACAGTGCAGTGAGTATTGTTCCTGATGTATTTGCATGCTCTTGTCTAAGTATTCTAATTTTTAAAATTATTTTTAGAAAACATTTATTTATGCACTCTTTTGACTCAACCCATCTCATAAAATAGTTTAATATTATCTTTCCCAAATCTTCCGTAGTCTTTTGAGTTTCAGATCTCATTTTTCTTAGATGAAAGCAAGTTCAGTTGTTCACTATAAATGGTGGATAGAAAGATTATGGAATATGGATGTAGCTTACGATCAATAACAAAATTGATACCAATATTTGGTGATTTTAAAAATTGATAATCTGATATATTGGCCAATATTTTTTCTATCATACACATGAAAATTTTCTTGCATTTGTTTTGTGTAGTTATTTACCTCTGCTAGGATCAGCTGGCTGCAGAGTGCCCTCTGGTGGATAAACTATGGAGTGTCAACATTCATCACATGATTGAAGGGTGTTTCTCCCATCTCTTCTTTACAGTTTCACTCGATTGGTTTGGCTCATTTCTTGAAACCGAGATGACATTCTCAAAACCATAAGGTCATTTGGCCAAACAGTCTTACAGTTCTGCCCAACATTATAGCTCACTAGCAAAATCAAATATCTTTCCCCAAACTCTTCGTCCATGCTTCAAAAGCAGATTCCTTTCCCATATAAAAGGTCAGTACAGTCAAAATAGCACAGATCCTTCTCAAGTGCCTTGGCACATGTGCATTCATTTAGTGCTTTTGTCAAAATAACCTGGATGGTTTAGCACAACACCATGGATCCCCTGCAAAAGCTCACACCTCTCCCAAAAGAGTTTATCCATGTGTCAGAACTAAATATCCTTCTCATATAAATAGTCAATGCCCCCAAAATGCATTATACCTTTGGCATTGTTTAAGCACTGCAAGTCAAAATGCTTAGACGTTATGTCACTGAGGCACAGGTCTAGCAACAGAATACCACTATGAATAAAACTAAAAGATTTTACAGTAAAATCAGCCCCCAATAAACCACTCATACTCAAGGAAACTGTAAACATTTTTATTCGTACAAAGAAATGTTAACATTAGAGAACATACTGTGAAAAGAAAACATATACAGGATTCTGTAAATGTAAACAGTTATAAACACAAACAAAAAACAAAAAAAACCTCTAGCCTACCATACTGTAAATAAAGTTTCAGAACTATAGTACAGTAATATTTTCAGTGGTCGCCATTGTCACCCTCTTTCCTGGCCACCATCCTCATCCCCCTGGCCATCGACGCGCTGCTCTCTGTCAGGCCATAAATTCTCATCCACATCGCCACGGATATTTTCTCTTGCGATGCAGCGAGGGAAGAAACGGCGTGAATGTCTCAACCATCCCCTACACTGATCCCCTGTGATGTCCTCACATGCAGCATCCATTGCATGCAGCAGGGCCCTCTGGTCTTGAGCCTGATGCTCATACACCCTCCACCTCCAAGCTGAAAAAAACTCCTCAATTGGATTTAGGAAAGGAGAGTAAGGTGGAAGAAACTCCATTAGCATCCGGGGATGGGTGGTGAACCAGGTTCTGATGCGTGGGCCGCGGTGGAAGTTCACATTATCCCACACAATGACATAATGTGGTAGCTGAGGTCCTTCTTCACCTCTCTCATTTTCTGGGATCAGATCAGTATAAAGGTGGTCCAAAAAATTGAGGAGCTTTTGTGTATTGTAGGGCCCTAAACTGGGAAAATGTGTGTGGCCACACCTCTTTCTGATATAGCGGCACACATTGTTATATTTGCTCCTCGCTGGCCTGGGACATCCACAGTGGCTCGGTGGCCAATGATGTTACGGCCACGCCTTCGACCTTTGGCCAGGTTGAAGCCAGCTTCATCAACGAACACTAGGATGTGAGGGGTTTGCCTTCTAATGCCATTATTCTCTACAATAGAATAGAAATAAATCTAATCAGTCAAGTAGAGACAGATACTGCAGGGAGGATCTAAAGTACTGTAAAAACAGGGAGTGGAAAACTGAAGACAATTTCTAGGCAAAATGCTCTAGTCACACAAAGCTGGATTCTGAAGGTAAAAAGGATAACGCAAAACAAAAAAACAGTGGTAACCATGTCTTACTGTAATAGTGTTACAATGATAGACAACCAGTAGTTGACTTACATGCACATACTGGTACCGCAGCCCTTTCACTCTGTCAGAGTTTCTCTCAAATGGTACCCTGTAAATCTGTTTCATGGTCATCTGCTGTTTCTTCAATACCCGGTCTATTGTGGAGATGCTGATAGAGTTTATATTTTGGAACATTACATTGTCTAGCAGGATTGCATTACGAATCTGTCTCAGTGTGATGGCATTATTTGCAATGACCATGTTGCATATTTCTCGTTCTTGTTGTTCATTAAGAAGTTTACTTCTGCCACCCACTTGAGGCTGTCGTCCAATCCTAGACATACAAGTCAAAGGTCAACACTGTAAATTTGTTACAAAATGAGTTACCAATGTAATTGTACTGCTGTTTTATGGTACTAAAAGTGTGATGCACTGCACAGTGACTGGAATACTATTCACAGTATTTTCTCAATTTTTTTTCTTTGTCATTTTTATAGTATCATATAACATCACATGAAGATATTACAGTACTCTAGGCCTACACACACACCAACACTGAATAGTTCAATAGCATAGTTCTGTACCTGTTTTCCCTGCGAAAGGTTTGGATGATGGAGGAGACTGTGGACCGAGGCACATTAGGCTGCACTCGGCGACCTGCCTCTGCCATTGTGAGGCGATGGTTTATAACGTGGTCAATAAGGGTGGCCCGGATTTCATCTGGGACATCATGGTGCCTCCGTGCTCCTCAGCCTCTTCCCCCTATTCCTCCACGCATTCTCACTCCTCCTCTTCCTCTTCTTCTTCCTCCTCTTCCTCGAGCAGGAAGTTGCTGTTGTACTTGGCGAGGTGCTTCCATGTTCACACTGCAAATGAAACTGGCCCCAGGCCAAGCTCTGTCTATATACTTTTGGCAGCAGTCATAATCATAGACAACACCTGTCAGGTATCTAAAAAACCTGCTTGATTGGTCATCTGAGATGTGGGAAACTGCTCCTTCGTTAGTTCTAATTTCACCTGATTGATTGCCAAGTACTGTCATAACTTTATCAAATGTTCCAAGATATTCTTTCATGGTATTATATCTTTGACTAATTTTGACAGTTGAACAGACAATTGTGCATATGATGACTTACACAATGAAACCATGCTGATATGTTTTGGAGTGAGTAACCATTTCACTGAAAAATCAACAAATCAGTTTAGATCGCCAAGATCTATTTATTTGGAAAATGTGCTAAATGTGGGCTCATTGTGCTAACTGTAGCTACTTGTACATAATCATTTGAAAAGAAGCACAGAGTCACCTGAGACATGTACTAAAGCATTTGCAATTTGATAAAACCAATGAAAAATGACATTCTGTTGTGAACAATTGCAAGGTGGTTTGGAGATTTGTCCATGTTATTTTGAGAATGTCATCTCGGTTTCAAGAAATGAGCCAAACCAATTGAGAAAAACTGTAATTGAATTTTCACATCTTTATTTTTAATTTTTGTTCATCGTCTGTTATAAATATTAGCTGATAATACTGGCTCACCAATAAATTACTCTAATGTCACCCACTAGTTCGTGGATCCGCGTTTAGTATCTCACCTTTTGCTGTTTCTTGCATGACATAAACATTATTTGTTCATGTCCTACTTCTTCCATTTAACCCTCTGACACTAAGTAACCCAAATATAGACTGTGTGAAATTTCTGCTGCTGTATCTGCTGTACAGCATCAGTCAATTTAATTTAGTTCGAAAGCACAGAGCTACATGATTTAAATATTGGAAACTGTATCAAGATGTCAATATTGCAAGCAGCAGCAATTGTCATTAGCTTCTTGTGTCGTAATAGTAGAGTAAACACAGCAAGAAAGGTATCCATTCCTTTCTCCATAGGCGCTCATACTAGAATAACTGTGTACTACACACTGTTTTCACTGTAACAGTCAAACAACCAAAATGCTTCCAAGCTGTTAATGACACCTGTGCATTTCTTCCTGCAAAACATCATCCTGTGGAAAGTGAGTATTCTCGTGAAAGCGCTGAAGTATAAAGGCACAAAAAAAATGAAACATGGTTTTGTTATTAAAACAATAATTTAAGACGCTTAAATGGATTTTTGTGGCTTAAGCTGGGCAGCTCCCTAGGGTCCTCTTGTGTCCAGCCACCCCTGTTTAACTGATATATTGTTTGTTATTTAGCCATACTAATAAAAAAATAACACAAAAAGATTTTACTCTTTAATAAGAGGATGGTTGGATAAAAATAAATCTAGTATATATGAAAAAGGAGTGATCCACACGCAAGCACCTCAATTGTTACCATATAAAGAATACAAGGAATCCTTCATGTATAAGAGCCTGGTGCTCAATTCTTCACACAGCAAATAAAATCCACATAAATGAGCTAAAAGAAAGTGAAGAGAAGAATTTTAAAATATTCATGTAATTGCCACCAGGAGGCTGACGCCTGACAACTCATGCATAAAATCCATGTTATTCGTATCCATTTACTTTGACATTTGTCCACCTTTGTCTTACTTGTGCTAGTACATGCGTGTACTTGTATTTGTAAGTACTTGAACATGTGTAATTAAGAACAACCTGAGCTGAAAACATGTAACTTCCTCAGCCAAATCACAGGGCTGCCAATTTATAGAACACTTCCGTGCTCTCCGGAGACAGTGTCTATATATATGAATACATCAGTAATTCAGAGTCAGAGTCAGGTAAGCTACCAACATGCCCAGTATCAGCAATATGCTGATTTGTGTAAGTGCAATTCCCATGTGATTCAGCACAATCACTTACAAACACTTCTTGAAGATCTCTATAATGACAGCTGTTAACATAAAAGGGCAGCTAATGGAAGCGCAGTATGTGGTTTCTGAGTGCCCGTGCAGCCAAGGTGAGGGGGTGCTGTGGCTGAAAGCGATCTATAATTTGCGTCTGCTTGTCTTCATGTGTGTGGGTGGAGACATGTCATTTGCATGTATGTGATTTTCTGTATAAGCACGTGAATATGTGTGTGTTCTAAATGTGTGCTCATGTCTGATGCAGAGGAAAACTGTGTTCTTTGGTGCTCTGTCCCCACAGGCTGTTTATATTTTCTCTTTTTCTTCTGCACTGCACACACACTTCAGAGCAGCCTCCCTGTCCATCCTTCCCCCTCCATCATACTTCTCTCCACGGAGCTGCCAGAAAAATGGCTGTCTTTTAAATGGCCCACTCAG
Source organism: Maylandia zebra (assembly GCF_041146795.1). Taxonomy (NCBI): domain Eukaryota; kingdom Metazoa; phylum Chordata; class Actinopteri; order Cichliformes; family Cichlidae; genus Maylandia; species Maylandia zebra. Next base: position 47,474,693 of record NC_135169.1, read on the forward strand.
CATGGCAAGATGACTCGCTTATCATCAAGGTCTGCTCTCTGCGTAGACATCACACCGGCACACAAAAAGAGAAGCACACAGCTGTGGATTTATGCAAGAATATAGATTTGCATAGACTGCACACACATACACATTCAGAAACCTTTGGCTCTGCGTGCACACTTTTTTTCTTTTTGCACACAGACAAATGCATGTACACACTGCACACCTGCCTGTGCTGAGGCTCATTCCTCATGTTCATTTCTAGCTTCTTCAACAACTACTGCACCCTTCCCTTCCCTTCCCTCCCACCCTCCCTGTTTCAGTCTGTCCGCCCCATAGGGGAGATTTCACACAGAGTGAAATACAACGTTGCCAACATATGTCTCTAGCAATCAATTTATGCCATGGGGCTACCCTCACTTGGCTCCCTGTGCTCAATACACTGCCATAGATGGCTGCATGCAGACTGCCTTGGCTCTGCTCACACCATGTAGGCAGGCATGCAGGCAGAAATACTGTAAAAATAAGTATTTCATTACATTGTCTGAGTTTGTGCTTTTCTGTGGGTGTATTAGGAAATGACAATAAACAAGTAGCTTCAACAGTTGTCACTGACATGGTGAGCAGGGTTATGGGAGCAGGTGTCTGTGTGGTGTGAGTAAACAAGTTTGTTTTTCATATATGAGTACGACAGTGACAATCAAAAAGATTTTCTTGACTTGAGATAGATAGATAGATAGATAGATAGATAGATAGATAGATAGATAGATAGTTCTTCTCACTGTAAAAAGCCCTGGACCAATGGAGTGAACAGTCCCTTGTGAGGTTTTCCTCTCCTTTGCCTTTGTTCTGCAGCAGTGCATTGTGAAGGCATGATCAAGGGAGAGAAGAAGGACAACAGATAAGATTTTAGAGAAAAAGTGAGTAGACAGTCTAAAACAGGTGGCTTCTTTTCATTCTTTTTTCTAGCTTTTAGGGGGAAATACATTGTAACCCTTATCTGAGCAGTGATGTGGGATCATTAATTTGCCTGCTTCTTCTGTTCCTGCTCCTCCTGAAGCCTGTCGTTTCAGTCGATTGCTTGTGGCCATTAAAACAAGAGGCAAGACAGAGGGAGGGAAAATGGAAAGGAGGAGAGATGAAGCTCAGATTTACGTAGACAGGCATGCATACATATAAAGCAACATACAGAGATTGTGGGCGCACAGATACTGCACACAAAGGAATTGATCCCTTTGATTCTCTAAAACGTACACTATGTACTTGCACCTACAGGTGCCTAATCGCAGCTACTGTGTGAAGTGGAGAGGTTAAATAAAAACATGGACTGACGAACCGTCTTCTTTACACTCCAGTTCTTCCTTGAAAACCACTGGGAGGAGACATGTGGGTAGGAGAGGTCTAAATCACCATAATCATTTCCCAGTGTTTTCTCACACATGCTTTTAAGTTCACCCTCTTTTTTTTTAAATCTTTTCATATTTGTCCAGCTCAAACTACCCATGTGAGGAAAATAGGTGCCCTTCACCACGTAATAACATCAAACTTTGGTGTCAATAAAAAAAGAGGAGTAGCGTAGGGTGTGAGGTGGGGTTCTATGGCCCCGCAGGGCTTCCAAACTCTGAATCAGAATATTCTACTTCATACATTCATTTATAATTGGCATGGACCCCCGGTGCTACCTCCCCTCCATCAGATTACATTCTGAGCTTTCAACGCTCCTATCAATTAGTGGCAGTCTAAAGATTGCTTAGGGCAGCAGAACTCCACCTTAGTGATTCAACTTGTCATCTTTTATAGATGTTGGTGAGTCTAAGGCACATCTGCCTTCAGGGACCAGCGTGCTGAGTGGTCAGCTGTAGAATCCATTCTCCAGAAGTGTTCCAATAAAATAAGGGAATAATGAGCAATGGAGTGTGGAAACGTGAGGCTTGGCCGAATAACAAGGTCAGTATTATTGCATGTGCTTCGTTCATATTGATTATGAGACTGCTTTTTCTGAGCACTCAAACACACTGTGGAGTTTTTAACCAAGACCGGTTACACAAACTGACATTGATTCTATTTTCTCCAGAAGTGAAAAGCAGCCAGTGCAGCATTTAATGAGCCTCAGCGCTATTAAAACCTGAACTTTTCATTATAACTCTGGTTTTAAAATACTCCTAATTAGCCCAGCCTTTTTCGTTGGAGTAAAAGCTTTGTGTTAACTGTGGATTCTGCGCGTCTACTCAGTAATTACAGGTGGGACAATCAAAAAGAAACTGTAATTTAAAGAATTGTGAGATCAGCTAAAGGAGGAACAGGAAAATTGCACCTCTGATAATTATTGATTTTTCAAATGAGGACAAATAAATGGGCCCAAACGAAGAACAATTATACACAGCACAGTTGAAACAAAGAAAAAAAAGATATGGGGCACAAAGCAGAGAACAGAGCTTTTGTCCCATTTCAATGCAGGCTGGCAGTGCAAATGACATTCAAGAGGTGTGATCTTGAGGACAAAATAAAATGATGAATAAAATGAATAGGGTAAAACTGGTCATGATTCAAACCTGGGAGGTTTATCAACAGGGCATTTATCTGACCAACCCACTGGGTATTGTTCTCCATGCCCAGCTTGACATCTCCACACAAGCCATTGTCATGAAGGTCATTTGAGAGAAAAGAAATGAAAAGGGTTTCACTGGAGAAAGTTCAGGGTGATCACCTCCACTTCATTCAGCCACTGCTGCATTATGCTCCCATGGATGACTTACACTATTCACTTAGTACAATACAGTGTGGCCTCTGCAGCCCCTACCTAGACAGCATGAATGAGGAGACCTGGAGCCAGGCCATCGGCACTTTGTCAAAAGTTGGATGACAGCCTCCTGGGAGGATACACACTTAGACGAAGGTCAGTTTCGAGTGTGGATGAGATATGAGATGTGTGCGTTCAGTGGTGTTACTGAATGTATTTTTGTTTTCCAAAATAACAGGAAACTGTTCATGTCACCTGCATTAAATTATTTGTGGTGCTCAAAATGTTTACTTGCATTTTTTGTACGTCTGCATTCAATTAAGTCCTGATGACAAGCAACCGATACAGTAGATGTGCAGCATAAACCATCTATACTATAATATGACTGTTGTATATCTAGCTCTACTTTGCTGCACAACTATATGTGCTTTAGCTGCAGTAACAAGCTTATGGCTTACAATCATTATCAGCAATTTTCAAGTCCCACACATACTCATGGGACACTAATGAGGACACTTCTTCATCCCTCCAACTGTGTGATGCAAAGTAATAACTGTGTAGAAGAGTGCATATGTGTTTGTGTGTAGCAGAAAACCTTGTTCACGTATCATAAAAGTTGTGCAATGGTCAAGGGATTCAACTCTGACTTCCTGCTTTCAATTAAGCTGGTAATGAGCTGACATTAAGGTCAAGCATGGACAGTGGTGCAGGAGAGCTATGCACATTCATCAAAAGAAACTTCTCCAAGTGGCCAGAGAAAATTATTAAACACCATATTAAATCTTCTCCATGTTTTGCACCTATTGGTACAACCCTGTCATAAAATCCCTCCTCGTGTGCAGAACAGCTGAAGATAATCGAATATTGAATTAAATTGAATTGATATACCTTTATTAGTCCCACAAGAGGAAATTTCATAAGGCTGCCGACCTATTGCACGCAATGGCGGCGCCATCTTACCCACCGACCATACATACATAACACAAAACATCACATGGGGAAGACAGGTCAGAGAGGTATAACAATGGAAAATGCACCACACGAGGAAAGGTAAGGAGAAAAAAATAACTCCCCCCAGACTGAGCTCCAACAGGGAGATCAGTTTGAGAACAGAAAAAAACACCTCTGCACATAGCACATGAAAAAACTCTTAATACACCAAAGAAACACATGACAAGCAACAGGGGTGGGTAAAGGGTGAGAGACAGCCGATTTAGACAGTACATCCGGGCCTGCGTGCGCTGGTCTCCTTGATCCACCGTCAACATTGGAAGGGAATAAGCGTCGAAGGCGTTTGGAAAGGGAGGGGGGATGAGTGTGTGCATATCAGTGTATATGTATGTGTGTGCGTGTCCAGAGTTCAGCTGAGACAGTGTCCTTCGCCCTGCTAGGCTTTTTTTCTCCTCCCCTTTGTGAGTGTGGACGCTTCATCTCTTTGCTCTTGAATGCTTTGCTTCTTATATTGATTTTTATTGATTTTTATGCTGAGTTTTTCCCTTTTTTCCGTGTGAGCTTACCTGCGATAACTTCTGGACACTTGTAGATCATTAGGACTAAAGTGTTCTTAACAGAAACAGCAACATTTTATGGTTACCTTGTCCTCAGCGCTCCGTGTGTCTGTGGCCTAGACACAGCTGAAGCCTGATTACAGCGTCTGGGCACCGAGCAGCCTCAATAGCCTGGAAAGGTGCTAACCGCTAGGCTAACTAGCAACAAGATGCCTTCCCTCTCCACAGATGACTACCACAGCCTCCTGCAGAAGATTGCAGTACTGGAGACAAAAATTCATCGCTTAGAAGTAAACGTGGAGGTAAATGGACTGTGTGGAAATGAAACAACCTTGCCTTTGATTCAAAACAATGGCGATGAGCAAGCTAGTACACAGCTAAGGAGCACAGATAACATGACCAAGAAAGTAGACTGTGCATTATTATAAATCCTCAAGTGATAATCCCCCCTTAGACTGTCTTGGTGCAAAACCAAGACATAAATCATGTCTCCTGGAAGGGGGAGGACGTATCACAGGCAGGGCACAGCGAGCTGAAATCTCCGAAACCGACTGGCCTTCACTTCCTACGAGACAGAGAAGCTCTTCTACCCCTGTATACGGGAGGAAACAGGACTGGACAACCGTGAATAGGAAGGTTAACAACAAACCTCCAAAACAACTGAATGTGAAACTGCAGAACAGATTTGCTCCACTATCAAAGGACCCTGGATCTACAGTGGGGCAAAAAAGTATTTAGTCAGCCACCGATTGTGCAAGTTCCCCCACTTAAAATGATGACAGAGGTCAGTAATTTGCACCAGAGGTACACTTCAACTGTGAGAGACAGAATGTGAAAAAAAAATCCATGAATTCACATGGTAGGATTTGTAAAGAATTTATTCGTAAATCAGGGTGGAAAATAAGTATTTGGTCACCTCAAACAAGGAAAATCTCTGGCTCTCACAGACCTGTAACGTCTTCTGTAAGAAGCTTTTCTGTCCCCCACTCGTTACCTGTATGAATGGCACCAGTTTGAACTCATCATCTGTATAAAAGACACCTGTCCACAGCCTCAAACAGTCAGACTCCAAACTCCGCCATGGCCAAGACCAAAGAGCTTTCGAAGGACACCAGGAAAAGTATTGTAGACCTGCACCAGACTGGGAAGAGTGAATCTACAATAGGCAAGCAGCTTGGTGTGAAAAAATCAACTGTGGGAGCAATCATCAGAAAATGGAAGACATACAAGACCACTGATAATCTCCCTCGATCTGGGGCTCCACGCAAGATCTCATCCCGTGGGGTCAAAATGATCATGAGAACGGTGAGCAAAGATCCCAGAACCACACGGGGGGACCTGGTGAATGACCTGCAGAGAGCTGGGACCAAAGTAACAAAGGTCACCATCAGTAACACACTACAACGGCAGGGAATCAAATCCCGCAGTGCCAGACGTGTTCCGCTGCTGAAGCCAGTGCATGTCCAGGCTCGTTTGAAGTTTGCCAGAGAGCACATGGATGATACAGCAGAGGATTGGGAGAATGTCATGTGGTCAGATGAAACCAAAGTAGAACGTTTTGGTATAAACTCAACTCGTCGTGTTTGGAGGAAGAAGAATACTGAGTTGCATCCCAAGAACACCATACCTACTGTGAAGCATGGGGGTGGAAACATCATGCTATGGGGCTGTTTTTCTGCCAAGGGGACAGGACGACTGATCCGTGTTAAGGACAGAATGAATGGGGCCATGTATCGTGAGATTTTGAGCCAAAACCTCCTTCCATCAGTGAGAACTTTGAAGATGAAACGAGGCTGGGTCTTCCAACATGACAATGATCCAAAACACACCGCCCGGGCAACAAAGGAGTGGCTCCGTAAGAAGCATTTGAAAGTCCTGGAGTGGCCTAGCCAGTCTCCAGACCTCAACCCCATAGAAAATCTGTGGCGGGAGTTGAAAGTCCGTGTTGCTCGGCGACAGCCCCAAAACATCACTGCTCTCGAGAAGATCTGCATGGAGGAATGGGCCAAAATACCAGCTACTGTGTGTGCAAACCTGGTAAAGACCTATAGTAAACGTTTGACCTCTGTTATTGCCAACAAAGGTTATGTTACAAAGTATTGAGTTGTATTTTTGTTATTGACCAAATACTTATTTTCCACCCTGATTTACGAATAAATTCTTTACAAATCCTACCATGTGGATTCATGGATTTTTTTTTCACATTCTGTCTCTCACAGTTGAAGTGTACCTCTGGTGCAAATTACTGACCTCTGTCATCATTTTAGGTGGGGGAACTTGCACAATCGGTGGCTGACTAAATACTTTTTTGCCCCACTGTATATCGGACAACCATCCATCTAAAAGCAGCGAAATAAGGTCTGAAAATCTGTTGAAAAGTGAAAGGCCACAGGGAAAGCTAAAGGCTAGGCCTGAAACTCTGATTGTGGGTGACTCTGCCGTAAAGGATGTACAAAGGATGTGCGGTAAGAACACTAAAGTCCTCTGCTTTCCTAACGATATGGTCAACAACCTGAAGGAGAGAATTCTTCAAATTGCAGATGAATATCCAACTGTGACAAACATTGTTCTGCATACAGGGTCAAACGATGTGTCCAAACAACAGTCGGAGGTTCTGAAACGGGACTTTACTGGATTATTAAATACTGTAAACTCTCTGAATGCAGCTGTATTCATCAGTGGACCTGTACCGCCGGTCAGAGGAGGAGACGAGAGATTCAGCAGGTTGTTTACACTGAATAAATGGCTTATATCAGCATGTGCTGACCACTCAGTGCACTTTATCGACAACTTTAATATTTTTTGGGAACGCAGGCATCTGTTCAAAGCAAATGGATTTAATTTTAACAAGTCAGGGGTGAAACTGTTCACCTCCAACTTGTTTTATTCCATACGTCATCCATCCGTGCTTGGTGCCAAGGCTGAGATAAACGAGGAGTTATCTCATAAAGAGGAACAAACAGTACTCCAAGAACAGACAAAGCCCAGCAGAAACCTTGAGGAGGAGCTCCATTTGCCCCCACCCGGGAAGAGCCTCAGAAAGGAGAGACATCCATGGCATCTGAGGAAGAGCCTCAGAAAGGAGAGACATCTAAGGCAAGAAGAGGGGTCCCTATTTGCCTCCAACTCTCTCAACAACACCAACGACCAGGACAAGGGACCACGACCTTCCCCAGTCCCCCAAACCCCTGACAGGCCATCACCCTCCTCCCCCTCCCTTTCTCCCTCCTCCCCACACCTGAAATTCACTGAGGAGATGATGGAGCGGGTCAATGCTGGGCTCAGATCTACCCCCCGGGGGGCAGGGATAGCTCAGTAGGTAAAGCGGTTGCCCCATGATCGGAAGGTCAGGGGTTCGAATCCCCTGAACGGCTACCCTGAGGTACCCTTGAGCAAGGTACCATCCCCACACGCTGCTCCCCGGGCGCTGCACTGGTGGCTGCCCACTGCTTCACTGAGTGTATGGGTTAAATGCAGAGAAGAATTTCCCCACGGGGATCAATAAAAGTCTACCCCCCGTCCCAATCCCTTTTTGTCCCCCATAAACCCCCCACCAGAGCGGCCAAAGGTTCGCCATCGAGCCCCACCCTCAACAGAGCAATCGAAGTCACATTGCCCAGCCTCGCCCCCCTTAGTTCCTCTTCATGCCCTGTCTCCGCAGTCTGATGCGTGATGTGTGAAGGGCTGTGAGGATTATGGCAGTGGTGACTTTTCCCAGGAGAAGCTGGGACCCTGTTTACTAGAAGGTTTTAAAATTTCTGTACTTTTAGGTGACAGGAGACATGTGGCCTGGTCAAAACACAGAGAGCTGCACTCTAAAAGATCTTTAAACATAGTAAACATACCTTGTGTGCCACAGACTGCTCCCAAACACGAGGAGACAAGTAATACCTCTAAAACACTTAAGTTGGCTTTATTAAACATTAGATCTCTAGCTGGGAAAACATTTTTAATTAATGATTTAATCACTGAGCACAGCCTTGATTTTATGTTTTTAACTGAAACTTGGTTGGACCAAAGTAACAGTGGAGCTGTTCTCATCGAGACGACCCCTCCTAACTACAGTTTTATCAGTGAGGTCAGGGCGAGCAGGAGAGGAGGAGGGGTTGCTGTCTTATTTAATGAATCATTTCAATGTAAGCAGCTATCTCCTGGAATTTTTCAGTCTTTTGAATATGTGGCTTTACAGCTGAAGGCCCCATCCAAAGTTGTGTTTCTTAATGTTTACAGGCCTCCCAAATACTGCACAGACTTTTTTAATGACCTCAGTGAACTGCTGTCTGTGATCTGTGTTGATTTTGACTGTGTAATTATTGCTGGGGATTTTAACATTCATGTGGACAACCCTCAGGACAAAGGGACTAAAGACCTGAGTAACACTCTGGGCAACTTTGGGCTGACTCAGCATGTAACAGAGGCCACACATAATAGAGGACACACTCTTGACCTACTGATCTCCAAAGGCCTGAGCATTTCAAAGGTTACTGTGTCTGATGTGGGCGTGTCTGATCATTACTGTGTTTTCTTTGAAAGTAAAATCTCAGCCCACACAAATATATCAACAACAGTGATCACAAAACGGTGTTTAACTGAAGACAGTAGTGAGATCTTTAACCAGGTCTTCCCATTAACACCTGACCTGCCCAGAGGGTCAGTCAATGAGCTCGTCAATAGCTTCAATGCTAACATGTTAAATGTAATGGACACTATTGCTCCCATTAAGGTGAAGGTTATCTCTGGAAGGAAAAAGTCTCCATGGAGAAACTCCACACTGGTGAAAAATGAAAAAAGAGAGTGTAGGAAAGCTGAGCGCAGATGGAGAAAAACAAACCTCCAGGTTCATTATGACATTTATAAAGAGAAACTTCACAATTATAATTTACAACTGAGGAATGCAAGGAGGTCCTACTTCTCTGACATCATCACTAAAAACAGCCATAATGCTCGGGTCTTATTTTCTACAGTTGACAGGCTAACAAACCCTCCTGTGTCAGTGGCAGCTGAACTTCATTCGACCATGGCCTGCAATGACTTTGCCAAATTCTTCACTGAAAAAATCCAAAAAATTAGACAAGCAATTGGTACATCAACAGCAGATCCAGGATATGTACTGTGTCCACCAAAAAACTGTTTAAACACCATGAAACAGTTTCAACCTATTAACAGCAAAGACCTGGAGGACATCTTAGGTCAACTGAACTCCTCCTCCTGCTGTTTAGATGTCCTGCCAACAAGTTTTTTCAAAAAGGTCTCAAAGACTTTAGAGTCAGACCTGTTACAGATCGTCAACTTTTCTTTATTATCAGGTGTGTTTCCAGAATCACTAAAAACTGCTGTAATCAAACCTATACTGAAAAAGGACAATCTTGACAAGACACAAATGAACAACTACAGGCCGATCTCAAATCTCCCGTTTTTAAGTAAGATCATTGAAAAAGCAGTTTCTCAACAGCTCAGTTACTTCTTAAAACAGAATAATTGCTACGATGCCTTCCAGTCAGGTTTTAGACAGAACCACAGCACTGAAACCGCTCTGACCAAAGTGTTTAATGACATATGTCTGAATACAGACAGTGGAAAAATGTCAGTCTTAGTTTTACTGGATCTCAGTGCAGCATTTGATACAGTTGACCACAACATATTACTCAAACGACTGGAGAACTGGACAGGTCTTTCAGGAACTGTACTAAACTGGTTCAAAACATACTTAGAAAACAGGAAATACTTTGTATCAATAGGTAACTTCACATCTGAGCAGACAAGTATCACATGTGGAGTTCCCCAAGGTTCCATCTTGGGACCCCTTCTGTTTAACATCTACATGCTCCCACTGGCACAGATTATAAACAACAACAAAATAAACTATCACAGCTATGCAGATGACACACAAATATATATCACAATGTCACCAGGAGACCGAGGCTCTTGGTAAATGCATTGAGGAAATCAATGACTGGTTGTGCCACAATTTTCTCCAGCTAAACAAAAACAAAACTGAGGTAATAGTCTTTGGCGCCAAAGAAAAACGATTACAGGTCACCAGAGAACTTCAATCTATACATCTAAAAACCACAAACCAGGCGAGAAATTTGGGTGTAGTGATGGATGCAGACCTAAACTTAGAAAAACACATTAAGACAATAACAAAGTCAGCTTACTATCACCTCAAGAATATATCAAGGATAAAAGATCTGATGTCTCAACAGGACCTGGAAAAACTAGTCCATGCATTCATCTTTAGTAGGCTTGATTACTGTAACAGCATCTTTACAGGTCTACCTAAAAAATCAGTCAGACAACTACAGCTCATTCAGAACTCTGCTGCTCGAGTCCTCACTAAGACCAAAAAAGTGGACCACATCAGTCCAGCTCTGAGGTCCTTACACTGGCTGCCTGTCCGTCAGAGGATAGACTTTAAAGTTCTGATGCTGGCCTATAAAGCTCTGAATGGTTTAGGTCCAAAATACATCAGTGACCTCCTGACCCAGTATGAACCATCCAGATCCCTCAGGTCATCTGGATCCGGTCTTTTATCAGTTCCCAGAGTCAGAACCAGACACGGAGAAGCTGCATTCAGCTTTTATGCTCCTTATATCTGGAACAAACTCCCAGAAAGCCTCAGATCAGCTGAAACACTCAGTTTATTTAAATCCAGGTTGAAGACTCACCTGTTCTCAGCTGCATTTGAATAAAGCACCAAATCCACACTTTAAGCTTAAATTTCAAAACTTACATTTAACTACTGATTTTATCTACTGTTCTGATTTTATCTGTTTTGATTTTATATACTGTTGTTTGTTGTTTGTTTGTTAATTAGTTAGTTAGTTTATTTGCTTGTTTTAATCAATTTTAAATCATGCTTTTTATTTGTTCTTGTTTCTAATGTCTCTGTAAAGCACTTTGAATCACCTTGTTGTTGAATTTTGCTATACAAATAAACTTGCCTTGCCTTGCCTAAACAGTCTTCCAGCCAACCCAGGTGGCCTTGCATGGAATGGGAAGGAACAGCCTAAAGACAGTCGTTATCAGGGTGTTCTTTGTTCGGCTCCAGCCTTGCGACCGCAGCTGGCGCCGAGAGGGTATCCGCATGAAGTGATGGAATCCGCATGAAGTGATGGATTGCCACATGTTATACATGTGTGTCAACTAAAACTAAAGAGTGTAAACAGGGCTTCATAACAAATGAAAAAGGGCTAGCTTAGGAGAATCAGTCCTCCATCCAACACGATATCATAAACATTTAGTTTAACCAAATCAAACTTTGAATACATTTTCATCAGAGACTGCAACAGAAATGCTAAAACAAATTACCAATTAGAGTAGTAGTTGTACTCAGTTTCTCCCTTATAATTATTATTTATTAGTATTCTTGTCTCTCCTTTTGATTAAGACTTTAGACTTCTGTAAACTCAAGACTAACAACCAGTGATGGGAATAACAGCGTTACACGTAACGGCGTTACTTTTTTCAGTAATGAGTAATCTAACTAATTACTATTCCTATCGTTACAACGCTGTTACCGTTACTAACAAGAAAATGCGGTGGGGTCGCGTTACTATTTTTCAACAAACAGACGGTTGAAGCTGTGTTCATCTTACCGCATCTTATATCAGTTGCACAGAAGTAGCTGTAAGTAATCTGGGCGCTACAGCTTTAAGCAGCTGCGCGCTCCCGCGGACGGCAATCATGATCACTTTTTGGCACAACAGCTGTAGCTAGGGGGGCAAAACAATTGCGTGAGTGCTGCTGTTTGACTGAGGAAAAATAAAGTAGTCGTGGTAAGCCAATCACATGACCACTTCAAGATGACAAAGCAACAAGGTGATATATAAGGGTTAGGCCACGTAAAACCAGAGTCATGATAAACAATATATACACGGTGTTTTTTCCTGAATAGTTTCGGCACGTTTAACGTCTGCTTTTGAGCAAAACAAAAAACAAAAAAAAACCCCAGCCCGTTCCTGTTGGTGGAAAAATGCACCATGTCGACCAATCAAAAAATGATATGGCAACATGACATTTGGTTGTTTAGGAAGAGGGGGAAGTTTTAGGAGTGACTAGACTGGAAAAACACTTGGATCCTATCAAGGAAATTTATTATCACTAATAAGGTAAGAAAAGTTACTCTTAAGCTGATCCATAGATGTTATCCAGTAAAGACATATGTGGTTAAATTTAAGAAAAATATTGATACTCTTTGTACTTTTTGCAGCAATGCAGAGGAAACAATATGTCATCTATTTGGGGAATGCACGTATACACATATTTTTTGGATTGATTTAAATAATTTTATAAACACCAAAATTGATCCCTCATGCAAACTGAAGTTTCAACATATTCTATTTGGCCTCTCACATACCGATAAAATAAATCCAGGGAAAAAATATATTATCAATCTTCTGATTATTTTTGCCAAATTTCACATACATTGTACAAAATTTTAAAGTACTAAAGTACTTTTTTCTTTACGTATTTGTATTTGTATTTGTATTTGTATACATGACTTGTAAAAGATACTGCAAGATGTGAAATTTTTCATACCCTTTCTATAACTACATTACTATGTATATTTGTTGTTCAATTGTTCAAATAAACAAAAAAAAGTTTTAGGAGAGAGAGAGAGAGAGAGGGAGAGAGAGAGAGAGAAAGAAAGAGCAGAAAAAGAGAGCGAGTTTTGAGATGTGAGAGATTTGTGACGTTTAGTGTGTTTGGAGTGTGTAGTTAATGTGTTGTCTCGTGTAGTTAGTGTGTAGTGTTGTGGATAGTTTTGTGTTGTGTGTTAGAACAATGAGGCAGCTGCTGTCTGCAGGTATCAGGCTGTGATGTTTTCCTTTATGGTGGACAAATAATTCTTTTGGAGTGGCACAAATAATTTGTGTGGCATCTTGTTGAATGTAGAACACCTGATTGTTATGTAAATAGTTTGAAATGGTTATAAAAAAGGGTAAAAGGTAAATGGATGCAAATAACTTTGTTGTTTGCAAAACTTGTGTATATGATTTTGAAATTGACAATTTATGTTTGCATTTAAAGTTATGAAATATGATTCAATAAACATGTTTGTGGTTGTTACAGTAAAAAATATACATTTTTCTACTCGGATTTTATATTTTTTGTCTGATTTTAGATCAATTGTGTTAATACAGTATGTCAAAATAAAAACATAACTGCAAATTCAGACATTCGAGGTTGTGCTGAAAAGGATGATACCAAACAAGGCAAAGTAAATAGTTTTTAAAGGGAAAATGTGGAGGGAAAATCAAAAGTAGTTAAAAATGGCCAATTATACCCTGGACCCCAGAGGGTTAAACGTTTTTTTTAAAGTAACGGGATAGTTACTTTTCAAGTAATTAATTACTTTTAGAATATTGTAACTCAGTTACTAACTCAGTTACTTTTTTGAAGAAATAACTAGTAACTATAATTAATTACTTTTTCAAAGTAACTTGCCCAACACTGCTAACAACTCTTCAGTTACATCTAAAGTACCTGGCTTTAATTACCATTCTTTGGAAGCGGCAAAGTAATATTGTTATATATGACACAGTGCTACTTACATGCAAATTTGTCATGTTAAAAGGATATTTGATCATCACATGAACCACCGTTCCAGCTCTGTATGGCTGAAAACTGTTGTGGTGATTAAAAAAACCCAAAAAACTACTTGATTTTATTACAACAGTGCCTACTAGTCCCTTCACAGAACAGTGCAATCTGGCTCTAACCAGACTGAAAAAGATAAGCGGGAGGCCCTTGTGCACAACTGAGCAAGAGGATAAGTACATCAGAGTCCCCAGTTTGAGAAACAGATGCCTCACAGGTCCTTAACTGGCAGCTTCATGAAATAATGCCCACAAATAAACAGACTCAACACCAACAGTCGTGGTGTAACTCCAGGATGTTGGCCTTCTGGGCAAAGTTGCAAAGAACACTGACCAGTACAAAGAAAAGACTAAGATGAGCAAAAGAACACAGACACTGGACAAAACAAGAGTGATGTAATGAATCTGATTGGATTATTGTGGGAAGAACTTGAATGAATGGTGAATAAGTCCATAAGTGAAATAGAAAAAGTCAAGGCTGTGCACTTTATGTTGGAAAATATTGGTTATTTGATTAAAGATAATTTGCATGTAAAAATTAAACTTTTTTTTTAACCCTTTGACTATATTTTGTATTCATTTTGAAACTTATTTGATAAATGGAAGAATGAGTTTTCCTGAAATTGTGACATTTTCTGGAAGACCACAAACTTTTAAGCAGTGATGTATTTTGTATACTGACGCATGATCTATCAATCTCCTGCAGAATAACATATATTCATTTGTTTCTGCTCTATTGCACCTCACTAAACTTGGTGCAGTGCATCTAAATCATCTCAGAGGAATCCATTCACAATAAACTAATAGGTTATCCCGATTATCATTTGCTACTGCTAAGTAGCTTAGCTTAAAAAGAGAGAATTTTCTTCACTAAATTCAAATGTGTCTCGGCTGACATAAAGAATCAGGAGATTTTTTGCTTATTTCAATACTCTACCACACACTCACACAGACATCTCTCTATCCACAGCCACTCATACATGTATGGTATAGATCTACCATAACTGTTCTGTCATCCATTGTACCAGCACTGGGGTAAAGAGAAGGCTTTGGAGGAGTATTTGGCAGTAGTGCCAGCCACCCAGGCACTCTGACAAGATTACCTCTACACCCAATTCAATTAGAAGCCCACTTTAGTCACCGTTCACCCCTTCAGGGTCTCCATAATCATAACAGATGGCGCTCTGTGAGACACCCACCATCTTTCACCTCCAAGAGGCCTGAAGAGCTAGAGAACTCATCATGGCACAGCACAGAATCATGCTGACTCTTTTTCATTATATGTCAGACTAATACTTCTTTTGTAGCTGATGTGTTTTGTGCATAGAAATACTATTTTAATATGAGTAAAAGCATTGTCAGTATTACAGAAATAGTGAAAATGGGGAGTAATTTTAAATGAATCCAAGCCAGGTTCCCTCATGCAGCTGCCTTGACTGAATGGCACTCCATAAAACTTTCCCATTGTGTTCAGACTGTCCAAACATAAATTCTGTTCTTTTAGCTGTCAAAATAACACAGCAGAGCCATCTATTTGTGAAACAGCTGAAGATGAGAACAGATGAGTTTCAATACCTTAAGTCGGTTGTGTCTTGCAGTATCAGGTCTTTGCCTTATGGGAACAAGTGTATTTTTCCAGAGCAAGTTGTATGAAATAAATTGTTTTAAATTACAGCCTATTTTAAATGCACATTGCAGCAGTGTGCAATTTATATGGAATAATTGCTTTTCCTAATTTGAGATATAATTTTTCTAAGCACAATTCATTATTTGCACTGCGTATCTTTTGCACAAAGTATAGCTTTGTGTTTAGGATGTTTGTTTGGAGTTCTGAATTCTTTGTTAAGAATACAAGAGTTTGCAGTAGTTTTGTCCTTTCTATAACACAAGGTTGTAGCAAACGAAGGCACTGAACTGGCTAAAAATGATAAACCTAACCCTGCTGGCACTGTCAGCAAACTCTGACATCACGACAAGTCTAAACAGTATCTAAACACCCTCTAGCAGATTATTACATGAAGGAACCTTTTAAAAAAACAAAAAACAAGCGCGTCCATGCTCACAGGTGTACACACGGGTGATCACACCCACAAACTACACCCTTTTTGGCTCCTACCTCAAAGCACACTGTGTTCTGTTGATCTTATGTGCTGCACAATAATGTTTAACATTTAGTATTTACTGTCATATTCCCATATATCATTGTGATGTTGTTTATTCTATTACTCTTGTTCTCTTCTGCTTGCTTTCTTTTTTCTTTCTCAGCAGGTGATCCAGGTGATTGATATATGCATT
The DNA here is from genome assembly GCF_041146795.1 of Maylandia zebra. Taxonomy (NCBI): domain Eukaryota; kingdom Metazoa; phylum Chordata; class Actinopteri; order Cichliformes; family Cichlidae; genus Maylandia; species Maylandia zebra. Next base: position 47,490,820 of record NC_135169.1, read on the forward strand.
TTTTTTTCTCTGCCCGTTCTGTTGGTTTTTGTCTTTTGCCCTTCTCCCCCGTCCCTCTTCTCAGCTGTTTCTCTTTCCCTCTTTCTTTCTCCCCTTCTTTCCCCCAGTCAAGTCTGTCCCGTATTCAGTAAGTGAAAATAAAATAAACAATAAAAGGTGAATCAAATGGACCATTACGGCAAGGCTGGGATGGTCAGTTTGGTAAAGTAAATCCGTTGGGCATCTTTCTTTGCCTTTTAGACAACAATTCTGATGGCAAAAGAGCCAAACGGGACAGGCCAAAAAAAAAAAAAAAAAAGTCTAAACAGTATCTAGTAGCTGTAAATTGTATCCTCAGTTTTCACTTCCACTGAGTTTTTCTTTTCTTTGCTTTCTTGCCCTCGGCAAGATCTGATTCCATCCAATTGTTCCTACTAAGTTTGTTTTGGTTATTTTGTTAAAGTTTATTGTATTGAACATTTTATTGTTGTTTGCTTCCTCTCAGCACCCACTAAATTCAATTCTAATTCTTCTAGGTGATGTCTGAAGGTCGAATATGGTGTCTGCATTTCTCGTGTATGATTTTGCTTTTCCGTTTTGCAAAAAAATTCCATCATGTTTTAAGGACTTGAGATACCTTCACAGGTGATTTCATCCTTTTCCCCTTCCAACACAAGTCACTCTGTTTTTCATGTAAACTAAAATTCTTCCCCATGGATCTGTAATCCTCAGTGAAAAAGTCCCACATGTGTCATTTCATGATACATGTTTAAAATCCTCACATCCTGACTGCATATGATGCTGCAAATAATGCCCCCTGCCACCTGCTCCTGGATCAAAGATTTCCTCAAGTGGCCTCAATCAGTTCGACTGCCCACTGTCACTGTGTGAGGGGAGTGCCTGTTCTCTTACTGCCTGGGTGTTTGGTACGCAGGGGCCAGTACTGAGAACAGAGGGGCTTAATAGAGAGATTTATAACAAGTGTGATTCAACAGAGAGTAATTAACACTGCCCAAAAAATCACTGGCTGACATCTGCCACCCCTGGAGGCACCACCAGCTTCTTCTGTCTTAGGAAAACCAGGGCAACCACAGGTGACCCTTTGCACCCTGCCCACCTCAAACAAGTGACCTCCCCCCACAACACACACACACACACACACACACACACACACACACACACACACACACACACACACACACACACACACACACACGACTCTGCCCTCCCACCTCACTAATCTGAGCCATGGTCTGTGTAACCTGCATCACTCAGGCCACTCACACACAGAGTCTATTCAGACCAAGTCTCTTCTTGCAACAATTTTGTTCTCTCATTTTTATATATATTCTTTGGGTTTGTACATATCCCTATTGATTCTATATATTTCCCCTGTTTGCTATTTATTCCTGCTGTCTACTATTCATATTTTATTCTGGGACAGTTGCTGTGGAGCACCCACAGTCTCTCCACAGTCGCCCACATGTCTATATGCTTGTCTTCTTAAACCCAAATATAGCATTCTGTACTCCTGACACAAGATTTGAATACACTGTTGATATTAAAGACAATGCAAAGCAGTGGTTTGAATCTTATCTATCTGATAGATTTCGATTTATGCAGGTCAACGGGGAGTCTTCCTCACACATGAAAGTCAGGCATGCAGTTCCTCTGGGCTCCGTACTGGGACCGATGTTTTTGATATAATATTCCTTGAGGCAAATATTTTTTAGAAAACACTGCATTTTCATTACAATACAGATAGTACACAGCTATATATCTACAAATTGATACAGTTAAACTAAAGGCATCTCTTAAAGACATAAAGGTCTGAATGTCTCCAAACTGGTCTTATTTTATTTTTATTATTTTATTATTCACCTATCAGACTCTTTTACTGTGGAATTGGAATTGATTGTGTTTTTCTCCAGAATATTTTCCAGTCTTCCACTCTTTGCTTTGTTGACAGCGCTGCAAAGTCTTGGCCGTCTCTCAATGAGCTGAAAAGGTTTCATTTGCCCTTGTCAGGGTTCATTTGTGGAATTTCTTGCCTTCTTAATGGGAAATGCCTTCTTAGTGCAGAAGTCAGGTTGGTACACAGCTGACAGCCCTATTTGACACCTTTTAGAATTTATATTATGGCAAGGACCAATCAGCTGAGTAAAAGAATGTAAAAAAAAAATGACAGTGCATCAATACTACATCAATAAAAATTGATAAAACTTTCAATGTCTCCCTAAGTGCAGTCGCAAAAAAAAAAATCAACGCTACAACCAAACTGGCTCACATGAGGACCGCACCAGGAAATGAAAACCAAGAGTCACCTCTGCTTCTGAGGATAAACTCATCAGAGTCACCAGCCTCAGAAATTGCAAGTTAACAGCACCTGAGATTAGAACCCAGATAAATGCCACACAGAATTCCAGTAGATTCAGAGGAGACTGCGTGAATCAGGCCCTTATGGTCAAAGAGCTGCTAAAAAACCACTGCAAAGGAAAAGCAATGAGTGGAAGAGATTTGTTTGGGCCAAGAAACAAAAGGAATGGACATTAGACCAGTGGAAATCTGTGCTTTGGTCTAATGACTTCAAATTTGAGATCTTTGGTTCCACCTGCTGTGTCTTTGTGTGATGCAGAAAAGGTGAACGGATGGTCTCTAAATGCATAGTTCCCACCGTGAAGCATGGAGGAGGAGGTGTGATGGTGTGGGGGTGCTTTGCTGGTGACACTTTTGGGGATTTATTCACAATTGAACGCAAACTGAACCAACATGGCTACCACAGCATCCTGCAGTGACACACCATCCCTTTCGAGTTGCTTTTAGTTGGACCATCATTCTTTTTTCAACAGGACCCCAAACACACCTCCAGGCTGTGGCTATTTGCCCAAGAAGGAGAGTGATGGAGTGCTGCGCCAGATACCTGACTTAATCCCAATGGAGATGGTTTGGGATGAGATGGACCCAAGATTGAAGGTAAAAGGACCTTCAATCGGAAAAACATTTCAGGTGACTCATCATGACACTCACAAAGAGAATGCCAAGAGTGTGCAAAGCAGTAATCAAAGCAAAGGGTGGCTGTTTTGAATATAAAACAAAAATATAAAACAGGTTTTGAGTTATTTCACACTTTTTTGTTCACTACATAATTCCATATGTGTTCATTCATGGTTTGATGCCTTCAGTGAGAATCTACAATGCAAATAGTCATGAAAATGAAGAAAAACCATTAAATGAGGTGTGTATAAAGTGTATAAACTCCAAATGAACTGAAATTGAACCTCAAGCTAAGGCACATACCATGTCCTCCTGTCATTATGAGTGTGAGTCGAGCTCCAGACCCCTGTCTAATCTTATCCCTTATTTCTTTTTCACCTTCTCGCCTCATTTTGCTCTGGATAACACAACGATCACCAGAAGAGACTTGGAACTTTATCAAAAACAAAAAGGAGTGTTCTGCTGATTGGGTGTGCACAGTATGAACACAATATTGTGACTTTTTCAGCGTAAGATAGGAGTCGAGTTTCCCCCGCTGAGAGAGAACTTGGCACCAAAGTGCCTTTCAGTGTACACAAAACAGTGGATCAAAGACAAAAACAAGCGTTTTTGTTTTGGTAAGATGAGAATGTTCAGAGAATAAAAAGCAAACATCTAAACAACAGACAATGCGGTGATATTGCTCAGGCCTCTTTTGTTTGTCTTCCCTTTATTTTTGCTTGAATATAGATGATATGTCATTGTTCCCATGTCAGGGATGTTAACTGCAGTCCAAAATAACATGTCAAATCAAATCACAAATCAAATCACTTTTTATTGTCACATCACATGTGCAGGCACACTGGCACAGCACATGCGAGTGAAATTCTTGTGTGCGAGCCCCACAAGCAACAGAGATGTGCAAACACAACAACACAAACGAGCAAAATACAAGAATGGCCAACCTGAAACTAATAAATATATGTACAATATATAATAGTGTATGCATTTCTGGATGTGTATACTAAATATTTTCCTACGTGTGTGTGTGTGTGTGGTGTGTGTGTGTGTATGCACATTTTTACAAATTAAATAGTTAAAAAAAAAAAATTTTAAAAAATAAATAAATAATAATAATAATAATAATAATAATAATAATAATAATAATAATAATAATAAAATATATTAAATATACAGAGTTGAATATGTGCAAAACAAGTGGCATTTATATACAGTGTGGAGTGCATAATGTTGAAGTTCCAGTAGTGAAGCTGAGGTGTCTATGACGTGTTCAGCAGTCTGATGGCCTGATGGAAAAAGCTGTCTCTCAGTCTGCTGGTACGGGACCGGATGCTGCAGAACCTCCTTCCTGATGGAAGCAGTCTGAACAGTTTATGGCTGGGGTGACTGGAGTCCTTGATGATCCTTCCCGCTTTCCTCAGGCACCGCTTCCTGTAGATGTCTTGGAGGGAGGGAAGCTCACCTCCAATTATCCGTTCAGAGCACCGCACTACTCGCTGGAGAGCTTTGCAGTTGTAGGCGGTGCTGTTGCCATACCAGGTGGTGATGCATCCAGTGAGGATGCTCTCAATGGCACAGCGATAGAAGGTCCTGAGGATGCGGGGGCTCATGCCGAATCTTTTCAGTCTCCTGAGAAAGAAGATGCGCTGCTGCGCCTTCTTCACTGTTTTGTTTGTGTGTACTGACCACGTAAGATCCTCAGCCAGGTGTACGCCAAGGAACCGGAAGCTGCTCACTCTCTCCACAGCAGCGCCGTTGATGGTGATGGGGGTGTGTACTTCTCTGCACCTCCGGAAGTCCACTATCAACTCCTTTGTCTTTGCGACGTTGAGGGTGAGATGGTTATCTTGACACCAGTGGGTCAGGGCGCTGACCTCCTCCCTGTAAGCTGTCTCATCACCGTTGGTGATAAGACCCACCACTGTAGTGTCGTCCGCAAACTTCACGATGATGTTGGAGTTGTTAGTGGCTGTGCAGTCGTAGGTGTAGAGTGAGTACAGGAGAGGGCTCAGTACACACCCCTGTGGAGCACCAGTGTTCAGTGTGATGGGGGATGAGGTGATGCTGCCCAGTCTGACCACCTGGCGTCTGTCAGACAGGAAGCTAAGGATCCAGCTGCAGAGGGAGCTGCTCAGTCCTAGATCCTGCAGTTTCCTGTCCAGCTTCGAGGGAACGATGTTAAAACATGTTAAAACATAAGAAATCAGGAAGGGGCATGTATAGGAATTTCTTTTACTTATGCATTAATCACATTATTTTATTGTATGATACCTTGGTGCCACTGGATTTTAACATGTCTCACACTCATACAGTAAGACAAATGCTGGGGGTCTAGTAAGGAAGTTGGGGGAAGCAGACAACTCCACAGGAAGAGTCTTTTGTGTCTTTGAGGACTCTGGTAGGAAGCAAGGGAGTGTGAACCTTAAGGTGTGAAACAGCTGTGTACTGCCTTTTGTTCCTGGAGAAGGTATTTAACTGAGAGCCATGCTAGGCTCAGGGAGACTCTGCTGACCGTCTGTCCCGCGGTCATGCAGGGACTTCATCAAGCTTGCTTGTCTGTTCTTTGTGTGTTTTGATTAAAGAATGTTAGCTACCGCTCACCGCTCGTCTGCAGGCTTTATTTAAATGGAAAACTTCCACAACAGGCAAAAAAAAAAAAAGCTTTTTGCTAAAAAAAAAAAAAGATTTAAAGCAGAAGTTTTTTGCACTGCATTTTAAAATGAAAACATATTGCATTTATTTGCAATTAAAAACACACAGAGCAGAAAGTGTGTTACTGTTTTACATCCACAGACACACAAGAAAAGAAGCAGGCAACATGAGGTCAAGTTATGGCAATTTTATTTTTGTATGTCAGTACATGCATTCAGAATAGAGTTTTTAAAAAACAAACAAACGTCCCAAGTAAAGTTTGGGGGGATTTTTGTGAAAGAAAGGTTGAGAGAGGGGGAAGGAGGAAGATGCTGCTGGGTCAGTTCTTTCTCAGCAGTCTGCTCCAGAATCCCCTCCTGTCCTCGGCTTGCTTTTCTTTTGCCTTCAGCTCTTTTAAGGTTTTGTTGAGCTGCTCCTCGGCATCTTTAAATGTTTCTTTCAGCTGCTGTTTGGCCAGTTTCCCTTTGTGTTTGAGGAGCTCTTTAGCTTCCTTTTTGTGCTTTTGTATTTCTTTAAGTTCATCTTTGCAGCCTTTCTTGGTCACCGTTGTTTCTTTCTTGAATACCTTCAACTCAATTTTCCCTTCTGCAAGTTGCTCTTGCACTTTCATCAGTTCCTTCTTCATGTTTTGAGTGTAACTCTTTGTATCTTCCATTTCTTTCTTTGCTTCCTGTATTTTAATTTTCTCTTCCTCCAACACTTTTTGAGCTTCCAACAATTCTTTCTTCATATTTTCAATCTCATTTTCTGTCTCGTGTTTACATTTTTTCTCCTCTTCAAGTTGTTGCTTCACATGCAGTAATTCCTTCCTTAGTGTTTCAGCTTCAGCCATTACATTTGCAGCGTCTTGTGTTGCCAACTGCATTTTGCTTTTTTCCTCTTCAAAAGCTTCCTGCACCTCCTGTAATTCCTGCATCACATTTCCTGCCTCCTTCTTTGCAGTTTGATATTTATTTTTGGCTTCTTGTGCTGTGCTTTTCTCTTCCTCCAATGCTTTTTGAGCTTGCAACAGTTCTTTCTTCATGTTTTCATTCTCGTTTTCTGCCTGTTGTTTTCTTATCTTCTCTCCTTTAAGTTTGAGACCCACATCCTGTAATTCCTGCAATACTACTTCAGTTTCAAACTTTGAATTTTTAGCTTCTCCTCTTGATTTTTCTGCCTCTTCTTTTAATTTGACATTTTCAGCCTGTATCATTTGAAATTTAAAATGAATCAGCTGTACTGTATTGTGAGGTGAAGCACTCGCCGATCCTCTTCTCGATCTCCCTTGATTCATTTTGGCCTTTTAAACAAAGGAACCAACGTTTTGTAGAGGAGTGAAGTGAAGTTTTCGATGTTTCTTCGTCAACTGTCGTTTGTCCTGCACAGAGATGCTGCTGTAGATGTGTCTCTAGCTGTGTCTGGATACAATGAAACATGCTGGAACTAAGTGCTTGTGTTGCACAGTTCTACTAAACATTCCATTTCATGCATGCTCCGCCCACATGGTCAGGAATGTCAGGTGCTGCATCTCCAAATGCTGCTCCCGTTGCCTAGCAATAACAGCTGTTTACTTTTTGGGGTCTGGTTCATTGTTTAATAAAGAAAACATGTCCAAGTATTGGGTGCTGAGGCTCAGCGCATATTCTAGCCTGCTGTGTGGGTGGGCAGCTAGAAATTACTGGTGGGCAACATGAGTGAGGAGAAAACTGGAGCAGCCAAGCAGGGAGCTGCAGGTTGCTGGTTTGAGTCTCTGTTCAGATGCTGGTGTCTCCTCTCTCTGAGATGTCTGCAAACTGTCCCAGATAAAACAATAAGGATAATAAACAAACACGTGACTAAAATAACAATTATGACTCTGATGTGTTTCATGTGTAGCAGGATGGCCTCTATACAGCAGTCGCTGCAAGCATCCACATCGCCACACTTACTATTCTTTAAGCAGGCGTGCTGGGCTCCTCCTAAGGAAAGTTTGAAACTTCATTTCCTTCATGCTGGTGAACTTTTTACCAAATATTTTCATCAAAGCTTCTCCATCACTGACAGGGATTGTTTGGATCTTCACACTCATCTCCACCAACCCTAAAAAATGAGTCTCACTTTGTTCATATAATGCCAGGAGTGTCTCCATATTCCACAAAAGTCTATGCAAACATGTAACAGTATCCCATATTCATAGAAATATTATTGATATTATAACAAAAGCTGTCACCAACACAATTGTCCCAAGTGCTTTTTTTTTATTAGTTATTGCAAATGCTTGACTGCAGTTCTTGCTAGATGACAAAACCACTTATTAGGTTTAGAAGGAAATGACTTTTTCTACATGAGGTAAAGTTGGAGAGCTGTTTCCCCAAACTAAATGAAATCATCATTTGAAAAACTACAATCTGTATTTACTCTGAACATCTGTGTTAACATTTGAAATTGGAAACATGTAAGTGTAACAAACATGTTAAAACATAAGAAATCAGGAAGGGGCATGTATAGGAATTTCTTTTACTTATGCATTAATCACATTATTTTATTGTATGATACCTTGGTGCCACTGGATTTTAACATGTCTCACACTCATACAGTAAGACAAATGCTGGGGGTCTAGTAAGGAAGTTGGGGGAAGCAGACAACTCCACAGGAAGAGTCTTTTGTGTCTTTGAGGACTCTGGTAGGAAGCAAGGGAGTGTGAACCTTAAGGTGTGAAACAGCTGTGTACTGCCTTTTGTTCCTGGAGAAGGTATTTAACTGAGAGCCATGCTAGGCTCAGGGAGACTCTGCTGACCGTCTGTCCCGCGGTCATGCAGGGACTTCATCAAGCTTGCTTGTCTGTTCTTTGTGTGTTTTGATTAAAGAATGTTAGCTACCGCTCACCGCTCGTCTGCAGGCTTTATTTAAATGGAAAACTTCCACAACAGGCAAAAAAAAAAGCTTTTTGCTAAAAAAAAAAAAAAAGATTTAAAGCAGAAGTTTTTTGCACTGCATTTTAAAATGAAAACATATTGCATTTATTTGCAATTAAAAACACACAGAGTAGAAAGTGTGTTACTGTTTTACATCCACAGACACACAAGAAAAGAAGCAGGCAACATGAGGTCAAGTTATGGCAATTTTATTTTTGTATGTCAGTACATGCATTCAGAATAGAGTTTTTAAAAAACAAACAAAGGTCCCAAGTAAAGTTTGGGGGGATTTTTGTGAAAGAAAGGTTGAGAGAGGGGGAAGGAGGAAGATGCTGCTGGGTCAGTTCTTTCTCAGCAGTCTGCTCCAGAATCCCCTCCTGTCCTCGGCTTGCTTTTCTTTTGCCTTCAGCTCTTTTAAGGTTTTGTTGAGCTGCTCCTCGGCATCTTTAAATGTTTCTTTCAGCTGCTGTTTGGCCAGTTTCCCTTTGTGTTTGAGGAGCTCTTTAGCTTCCTTTTTGTGCTTTTGTATTTCTTTAAGTTCATCTTTGCAGCCTTTCTTGGTCACCGTTGTTTCTTTCTTGAATACCTTCAACTCAATTTTCCCTTCTGCAAGTTCCTCTTGCACTTTCATCAGTTCCTCCTTCATGTTTTGAGTGTAACTCTTTGTATCTTCCATTTCTTTCTTTGCTTCCTGTATTTTAATTTTCTCTTCCTCCAACACTTTTTGAGCTTCCAACAATTCTTTCTTCATATTTTCAATCTCATTTTCTGTCTCGTGTTTACATTTTTTCTCCTCTTCAAGTTGTTGCTTCACATGCAGTAATTCCTTCCTTAGTGTTTCAGCTTCAGCCATTACATTTGCAGCGTCTTGTGTTGCCAACTGCATTTTGCTTTTTTCCTCTTCAAAAGCTTCCTGCACCTCCTGTAATTCCTGCATCACATTTCCTGCCTCCTTCTTTGCAGTTTGATATTTATTTTTGGCTTCTTGTGCTGTGCTTTTCTCTTCCTCCAATGCTTTTTGAGCTTGCAACAGTTCTTTCTTCATGTTTTCATTCTCGTTTTCTGCCTGTTGTTTTCTTATCTTCTCTCCTTTAAGTTTGAGACCCACATCCTGTAATTCCTGCAATACTACTTCAGTTTCAAACTTTGAATTTTTAGCTTCTCCTCTTGATTTTTCTGCCTCTTCTTTTAATTTGACATTTTCAGCCTGTATCATTTGAAATTTAAAATGAATCAGCTGTACTGTATTGTGAGGTGAAGCACTCGCCGATCCTCTTCTCGATCTCCCTTGATTCATTTTGGCCTTTTAAACAAAGGAACCAACGTTTTGTAGAGGAGTGAAGTGAAGTTTTCGATGTTTCTTCGTCAACTGTCGTTTGTCCTGCACAGAGATGCTGCTGTAGATGTGTCTCTAGCTGTGTCTGGATACAATGAAACATGTTGGAACTAAGTGCTTGTGTTGCACAGTTCTACTAAACATTCCATTTCATGCATGCTCCGCCCACATGGTCAGGAATGTCAGGTGCTGCATCTCCAAATGCTGCTCCCGTTGCCTAGCAATAACAGCTGTTTACTTTTTGGGGTCTGGTTCATTGTTTAATAAAGAAAACATGTCCAAGTATTGGGTGCTGAGGCTCAGCGCATATTCTAGCCTGCTGTGTGGGTGGGCAGCTAGAAATCACTGGTGGGCAACATGAGTGAGGAGAAAACTGGAGCAGCCAAGCAGGGAGCTGCAGGTTGCTGGTTTGAGTCTCTGTTCAGATGCTGGTGTCTCCTCTCTCTGAGATGTCTGCAAACAGTCCCAGATAAAACAATAAGGATAATAAACAAACACGTGACTAAAATAACAATTATGACTCTGATGTGTTTCATGTGTAGCAGGATGGCCTCTATACAGCAGTCGCTGCAAGCATCCACATCGCCACACTTACTATTCTTTAAGCAGGCGTGCTGGGCTCCTCCTAAGGAAAGTTTGAAACTTCATTTCCTTCATGCTGGTGAACTTTTTACCAAATATTTTCATCAAAGCTTCTCCATCACTGACAGGGATTGTTTGGATCTTCACACTCATCTCCACCAACCCTAAAAAATGAGTCTCACTTTGCTCATATAATGCCAGGAGTGTCTCCATATTCCACAAAAGTCTATGCAAACATGTAACAGTATCCCATATTCATAGAAATATTATTGATATTATAACAAAAGCTGTCACCAACACAATTGTCCCAAGTGCTTTTTTTTTATTAGTTATTGCAAATGCTTGACTGCAGTTCTTGCTAGATGACAAAACCACTTATTAGGTTTAGAAGGAAATGACTTTTTCTACATGAGGTAAAGTTGGAGAGCTGTTTCCCCAAACTAAATGAAATCATCATTTGAAAAACTACAATCTGTATTTACTCTGAACATCTGTGTTAACATTTGAAATTGGAAACATGTAAGTGTAACAAACAAATCAAATCAAATCACTTTTATTCTCACATCACATGTGCAGGCACACTGGCACAGCACATGCGAGTGAAATTCTTGTGTGCGAGCCCCACAAGCAACAGAGATGTGCAAACACAACAACACAAACGAGCAAAATACAAGAATGGCCAACCTGAAACCAATAAATATATGTACAATATATAATAGTGTATGCATTTCTGGATGTGTATACTAAATATTTTCCTACGTGTGTGTGTGTGTGTGTGTGTGTGTGTGTGTGTGTGTGTGTATACACATTTTTACAAATTAAATAGTAAAAAAATAAAATAAAATAATAATAATAATAATAATAAAATATATTAAATATACAGAGTTGAATATGTGCAAAACAAGTGGCATTTATATACAGTGTGGAGTGCATAATGTTGAAGTTCCAGTACTGAAGCTGAGGTGTCTATGACGTGTTCAGCAGTCTGATGGCCTGATGGAAAAAGCTGTCTCTCAGTCTGCTGGTACGGGACCGGATGCTGCAGAACCTCCTTCCTGATGGAAGCAGTCTGAACAGTTTATGGCTGGGGTGACTGGAGTCCTTGATGATCCTCCCCGCTTTCCTCAGGCACCGCTTCCTGTAGATGTCTTGGAGGGAGGGAAGCTCACCTCCAATTATCCGTTCAGAGCACCGCACTACTCGCTGGAGAGCTTTGCAGTTGTAGGCGGTGCTGTTGCCATACCAGGTGGTGATGCATCCAGTGAGGATGCTCTCAATGGCACAGCGATAGAAGGTCCTGAGGATGCGGGGGCTCATGCCGAATCTTTTCAGTCTCCTGAGAAAGAAGAGGCGCTGCTGCGCCTTCTTCACTGTTTTGTTTGTGTGTACTGACCACGTAAGATCCTCAGCCAGGTGTACGCCAAGGAACCGGAAGCTGCTCACTCTCTCCACAGCAGCGCCGTTGATGGTGATGGGGGTGTGTACTTCTCTGCACCTCCGGAAGTCCACTATCAACTCCTTTGTCTTTGCGACGTTGAGGGTGAGATGGTTGTCTTGACACCAGTGGGTCAGGGCTCTGACCACCTGGCGTCTGTCAGACAGGAAGCTAAGGATACATACGTGTCTCTCTTCTCCAGGTGTGACAGGGCAGTGTGTAGTGTCAGGGCTATGGCATCATCAGTGGACCTGTTGTGGCGGTATGCAAACTGTAGAGGGTCCAGTGAGTCGGGTAGTGCAGAGCAGATGAAGTCCCTGACCAGCTTCTCGAAGCATTTGCTTACGATGGGGGTCAGGGCTACAGGTCGCCAGTCGTTCAATGAGGAGATGGTGGAGGATTTGGGTACAGGGACGATGGTGGCCATTTTGAAGCAGGCTGGGACTACAGACAGAGAGAGGGAAAGGTTGAAGATGTGCGTGAACACTCCAGCCAGCTGAGCCGCGCATGACCTGAGGACGCGGCCGGGAATCCCGTCCGGACCAGTAGCTTTGCGTGCGTTCACCTTCCTGAAGCACTTCCGCACATCCTCCTCAGACACAGTGTGCGCACTGACGTCATCCGCGGTGCGCACACTGTCCGGTCTCATGGTGTTCGCTGTGTCGAATCTAGCGTAGAATACGTTTAGATCCTCACACAGAGAGGCCGTGGTCTGCGGTGTGCTGGTTTTCCCTCTAAAGTCTGTGATCGTGTTTAGTCCCTGCCACATACTCCGAGGGTTGTCAAACTGTTGTTCCACCCTGTCCCTGTACTCACGTTTGGCTGCTTTGATCGTCTTCCGGAGTTGGTAATGTGCGTGTTTGTAGTCCGATGTGTTCGCGGAGGCAAAGGCGGTGTTCCGTGCCGCCAGTGCCGCGCGAACATCTCCGTTAATCCAGGGTTTTTGATTTGGGAAGGATTTGACTGTTCTGGATGGGACGACATCTTCCACGCATTTCCTGATAAATCCACAGACTGAGTCTGTGTACTCATCAATGTCTCTGGCGGCCACGTGAAACATTTCCCAGTCCGCGTGATCAAAACAGTCCCGCAGCGCAGACTCCGATTGGTCCGTCCAACAGTGCACCGCCCTCCGGGTTGGAGCTTCCTGTTTCAGCTTCTGCCTGTAGGCGGGCAGGAGCAGGATGGAGCAGTGATCTGATTGGCCGAATGGGGCACGGGGGAGGGCTTTGTACGCATCCCGGAAAGAGGTGTAACAGTAGTCGAGTTGCCGGTTTCCACGTGTGTTGAAAAGGATGTGTTGATGGAGTTTTGGTGAGACTTTCTTCAGGTTTCCCTTATTAAAGTCTCCGGCTGTGATAAACGCTGCCTCTGGGTGTGCGGTTTCCTCGCTGCTGATCGCGCTGTACAGTTCCCTGAGTGCACGGTCAGTGTCGGCTTGTGGGGGAATGTAAACAGCCGTAATAATCACTGCTGTAAATTCCCTCGGTAGCCAGAATGGCCGGCACTTAATCATCAGGTACTCCAGGTCCGGTGAGCAGAAGGATTTGACCGGGTGCACGTTCGCATAATCACACCAGCTGTTGTTGATCATGAAACACACACCACCGCCTCTGCTTTTCCCAGTAAGATCCTGTGACCTGTCCGCGCGGTGCACAGAGAACCCCGGCAGTTGTATTGCGGAGTCCGGTACTTTGTCCGATAGCCAGGTTTCTGTGAGGCAGATCACGCAGCAGTCCCGCATCTCTCGCTGGAATGAGATCCGTGCCCGAAGCTCGCACAGCTTGTTCTCCAGAGACTGCATATTAGCCAGTAATAAACTGGGTAACGGTGGTCTGTAAGTGCGCCGTCTCAGTCGAACCAGAACGCCAGATCTTCTCCCTCTGCGTCGGCGTTTGCGGCCTCCAGGGCCAGAGAACAAAGGCGTCTCAGGTGAGATGAATGGGGGGTCTGCAAACGGAGCGTCCGTGTTGCAAAACTTGGACTCCGGAAAGTTATAAGAAAGACCGTCTTTTATGTCCAGTAAGGTTTGTCGGTCGTACACAAGGAGACAAGTGCTGCTCGTGAAAAAATAAAGGAAAAGTAAAATTAAACACAGAAGAAAGCCGTTGCTTGGGGGAGCTCGCGACGAGGCTGCCATACTCGGCGCCATCTTGATCACATGTAAATCACAAATGCCTCTCCACATGTGCTTCTTCACTTGCTTTCAAAACATTCAAGAGTAGGGAGGCAACATTCATGCTGGGTGTTTTTTACCTAGTATTTCATGTGTGTATGTGTATGTGTGTGTGTCTGTATGTGTCTGCGCGAGCGTGTATGATCAAAGCATCCCTACACCACCATGTGCTGATCTAGCTTAGACCTGATAGAGCTATTTAGTCCCCATAATGTCCTGGGGTCCCTTCTCATCGCTGCCTTTGAATCCTGTCACAGATAACACTGCAGATTATATGCCTCTCCTGAGTCACTTTCAAGTTGACTGTACTCCAAAATTGCAAATCTCTCAATCTGACTGCATACACGTTTTCAGTGTAGGGTGGCGCTATCAAGTCTCCCATCCGACTTTGTTGTTTCTGTTGGTGAACAACTGAAGGGAGCTTTTGTACGTAATGTTGTTAAGGAGAGAGAGGCAACATGCAGCATGATCGCTCTAGTACAGCATTCTCAAATTCAGGTTATATTGACCCCAAATACTCAGGCAAGAGTTTCTTATATGTCAAAAAAATGCAAGTCACTAAAATATAGTGACTTGCATTTTTTTAGTTTTAGTTTTAGTTGTCATCGTAGAAACTCAGCAAAGATGCTGCAACAGTAGTTTCTGCCTTTTTGTTTATTGAGAGGACAATGGCACTTGCAAATATGATATCTTTTCACTAATGTGTGGATAGCCCTTTGTCACTCATAGTCAGTGTTGGTCAAGTTACTTGAAAAAACTAATCAGTAACTAATTACTGATTACTTCCCCAAAAAAGTAATCCCGTTACTTTACTGATTACTTATTTTCAAAAGTAATTAATTACTTAGTTACTTAGTTACTTTTTAAAAACACGGTTTACAACCTGAATAGGTGATAAAGCGATAGATCTTTCAGCCCAATTCTACTTTTTCTACATAATCCATCATACAAAATGTAATCAAATGGAAAAAGTCTCTTTTTAAAACTTGTTTTGTTAGTTTTAATCTTTTAACTTTATGCATCAAGCAAAAATGTAATTATATGCAACATTCTCTGACTGGAAGAAACTTGTTTAACATTTAAACCGATTTTCTGCACATTCCAGCACATAAAATATTTTTTTTGTGTGTGTTTACACTCACTCTTTCAAATAGATGCAAGTAAAACACAGCAGAAAATAAATAAAGTCACAGACTAGCGGTCCTGTTGCTCTATTTTCACCTGTAAAGCAGGAGTGGCGTAGGCGGAGGTTTATCCTGGTGCAGGTGTGCCGCAGCGATCAGTGGAAGAATCCGCGAGTTTCTCTGTGAGTTTCCCATTACGTCGTAGCGCACTCGGTGCTAGCTTGGAAGTTTAGGGGTTTTTTCGCTGTAAAAAGAAGTTTTCTTCCCACGCACAACGGACACTAATGTTTTTGTCACTTTTTATGGAATCAAACTCAAAATAAGGTCAGTACTTCCACGCTTTAAACGCTGCACGCTCACACTCTCTCCTGCACTTGATATATGATCCATTGTTGATCTGCACACAGCTGTTGCCACAAACGTCGCACTCGCTTACGTCACTGTCATGAGACATTCTCGCAAAAAAATCAAGGTTTTAGTAACTCAGTAACGCAGCGTTCCTACGGGAAAGTAACGGTAATCTAATTACCGTTTTTGCAATAGTAATCCCTTACTTTACTCGTTACTTGAAAAAAGTAATCGGATTACAGTAACGAGTCACAAGTAACTCTGCTCATAGTATTTGATAGCCAGAAGTTTAAGCAATATTTGTAGAGCACCTGATTTGTTTGTTTGTTATTTTTTCCCTCAACCCTTCTGAATTTTTATTATATATTACCACACTGTTGTGGTGAAAGTTTTTCTTCTCAAAACCTAATTGTAGATGCAATTTAATAACACCCACCAAGAGCAATTCTGTAAACTACACACAAATAGTCAGCACTGAATGCATGACTATTAAGGCTAATAAAATATACTGGTTAGCATCTTCTTGCAATTCAATAAACTGATGCCAAAAGTCCATATTTTCTTTTTCAATTTCTCTAAATTGATATCCGCACCACTGTGACTTAACAAAATCAAAGGGTTACTATGACTACTCATAAGAAGAAACTCAGGGGGAAGGCAAATTAGAGAGCAAGTTATTTAACCAAACTGACACATTATCTATGCAAAGATTTATTATTTGTCAGTTCTGCTATTAATAGATAGTGACAGCTGAAGAGAAGACAGGAAGACAGGGAGAGAGAGGGAAAGGAAAACAGTGATACATCATTAAAACTGAATGATAGCGAGAATACACAGACATGCTAACACCACAATGTAGTGATTTAGAGCATAATTAGCATGCTTGACCTTCTTAAGTTTTAAGTCTTTTAATGTATTTACCCATGCTTTCTCTAATACCTCCAGTTAGAGTATTTTAAGTGTACTTATTGAAGTTGTTGCATCCATCTCAGAGGCTCCCCTAAAAATGTAATGAGAAGGACTAGCCCATCGGTCTAAGATATTAACAAATGACAATGCATGAATAAAGGTTACACATCAAGTTTAATGGGCACATTTTTGTTGTTGGCACTACAGTGGATTTCTTTGTTCTAGACAGCTACCTGTGCCCTGATTTGTTGCTAAACATGCTTCATAATACCAGTGGAGGGGCAGTGCACAACAAATATGTGCTGTTATTCTCTTCTGCAACACTTTTCTCTATTTGTCATTATTTTATGTGTGTTTTTACTGTCATAGGCACTTTATTCATTTTTAAGTTCCAGTTATTTTTTTCAGTGCTAAATCAACCACTAGAGGTGGTTTTAAAATAAAAGAAACAATTCTGGGGTGTCTCAGACAGTTTAAAAGGTGTATTAGATATCGATGCATTTTTGATTGTATATGGTTTTAGCGAGCAAATTACACCCTTGACACTACACATCACAAAGATAAGGACATAACTACGTGTCAGGTCACCATCTCTTGCCAAACCAAAACCTCCCTCTTCTCAGTTCTATCTCATCTGTCTAAAGGAGAAGATTAGCACTCCATGCAGTTTTTCCCTATGCTAATGCTCTTGCTGTCTGGCCCGGGAGGGAACAAGCATGAACTCTGTCAAATTCAATTTTTTAATAAAACTGAATACTAAAGACAGACCCACTGCTTCCACCGTTCCACCCCTTTACCAGTTTCTCATTTGGACTGCTCCCTCGTGAAAGTACGCTGCGGCAGAGCACTTAGCTTTACCCAAGACATGTCAGCCCTCAGTGGATGTGACGACTGAGAGGAAAGGAAGATGAGGAGGAGGGGACTGGAGGTTGGGGTGGAGTGGCTGGCAGCGGGGGGTGTATGCACACACAGCCTTGTTAATGGGTACACAATGTGCCGAGAGACAAGAAGCAGCACACTCCAGCAGACAGCACTGTCATCACAGGGGCTGAGACAAAGTGGGAGGGTGAGAGAGAGGAGAAGAGAAGGAGGAAGGGTCATTATTCTCCCACTTTGTTTATCTTTTATCCTTGGCAAGCACATAGACACAATAACAAAAGCATTAAACTCACGCGGGCACTGATTGACACACATGCAAGAGCACACTCAGTGATATGCAGGCAGACAAAGATGCATGTAGAAAGAGGAAAGTGAGCAAGACACAGATTCACACACGCAGCATGGTTAAGTGAATCTCCTGAATCACAAGCCAGTATTCAATTCATTAGGGAGCGCTAAGCAGCTGTTCTTGTCTAACCACATCAAGGCGAAGATTTAAAACATAAATCTCACACTCAGATAAGTCTGCTTTTCTAAGAGATGGTGGGAGTTTTCTAAATAATAGTCTGCCCTGAATTGGTTTAAAACCTTAAGTCATAAGTAGCATAAAGACTGCAGTATACCACAAATGAAATCAAAACCTGTGTATTCTCATAGGCAATTAAGGGAATTTGTGCCCTAAAACAAAACTTTCATTTCGCTCTAATAGCTGCAGTGTCCACGAGCCTGTAATACACAAAGCTACACAATGTTTAAAGTGACATTTATTTTAATTTGTTACATTTTATCATAACGTAAAAATACACACAGCTTCCTTTGTTCATAAACTTTAAACATTTTTTGCAGTGTAAATCCATTACACTTTTAAATAGCTGTCATGTCTGTATCCTCTTGGAATCGTGGCTGTTTGCTGAAAACAAATTTCCTCTGTGTCATCTGCTTGTTATTGACATATTTCCCTAGACAAGTAAAGTTTTGGCCAGCTGGTGGCACCAGGCAGCAAGTCAGGGGACTTTCACAGTCATTTGGATTCATGTGGGACATGAATATCTATTCCAAATTTCATGGTAAATTAACATATAGTTGGAACTCAAACCCTCTTAAATCTCTTGGTTGTGCCAGAGGAATACACATCTAAGCTAAGAAGAAAAAGAAAAAAGAAAAAGAGAAGGACTATATAGGGAACATAAATATTTGCAGGACATTTCGCTGTCATTCAAAATGTGATGTTATTACATAGATACAGTGCAAGTAGCTAGTTGATCGACTTAAAGTTCAAAGCCGGGAAAATCAATGCTCTAGTAGAGGTACCACATGTTTTGTTATCTACTGAAAAAAGATAGCTTGCTTTAAGCCCAGAGCAAAAATAGCCAAAATACAAAATTAATAAAACTGGGATTCAGTCCGTAGTTGTAAAGGTCAAGATGCTGCACATAATACTTTAAATGATGAAATAACTGACTCCACAAACTCTACCATACCTGAAATTATTATGAAATGAAAATGGTTTAAAAGGGGTATTTTAGAATCAATTTAAAAATAACATACTTTAAAAATACCATATTAAAGCTCCAAGTCAAACACCTATATATTAAAAAATATAAATATGCTGACACACATTTTTTGAATTAATACACTTAAACATTAAACTAAGCCCAATGACGTCATTGTTCTGTGATCCCTCACACCAAAGTTGAGGAAAATACCCAAAATTAACTGAATGAAAATCTTGCCAACAGTTTTAATGACAATTTTAGAAAAAAATCTTTCTAAAACTATTAGTATTTACTCTCATATATAAACAATATCTTCAAGCTAATTATTTAAAGGATTTTTCCTTGACACCAACTGATTAATGAAATCGTGACAACGAAGAGCTCCCATTAAACAGATCTGGGTGGCTTTTGTAGTGACATTATAAAAGCCATCTCTTATTCTATCAGTCTGTATGACTGTCCTATATCTATACTACTCATTCTTTCCAAACAACTGAAGAAAATTGTTTATTATAGGCATATTGAATGTTGTTATTTTTGTTGTTGTTTGTTTGTTGTTATAATTTTCAGAGGCGTCCTGGCAAAGTAAATGAATGAATTAACAAATGAATGCCATATCACGGCCTTAGGTAGATGCTCCCTGTCATCCTCTTTCATCGCTACTAATGTCTGAAGTTAACTGAGTGCAACATGTTTTCATAATGCCTGTGCAATGTGCAATATAGTATGTAGGCTTAACTACAGCTTATCCCAATATACTCTTCCTGTCACATGGATACATGGGAAAACGTTTGAGGGGAACGGAATGCAAATAGCTTTCAATTTAAAGTTCATACTTTAAATAATTCATACTAAAATGTTCATGTGCCACTGTCTAGGTGAACTGAATTAGTGTTATTTAAATGTTAGCATCCTTAGGGTAGTTTTAAGATATTTTTAGTGATTTAGGTTACTATGGTAATGTATCTTGGGAATTATAGCTTTTGGGAAGTTCATTTCACAAACAACTATGTTATAATATGTCATCATGTTTGGATTTTGCATTTCATTTGTGAATATATTAAACTGAATAAACATCATTCTGTCTCACAGAATGACAGAAAGTTCACGGGGAGAACAAACTCCACCTGGAAAGGCTCCAGCGGGTTGGTAGATTTCAACCCAGGACCCTGTAGAGTAAAAGGATGTGTGGGGCTCACCAGCACACTACCGTGTCACCCACCTTGTTTGAAATGAAATGTACCAAATTGTGAATCTGACTTGCCAATCATATGGTAAACTTCACTGCATATTGATGCTGTTTTTCTCAGCCCATAAACTTTGTGGACAGTTGTTTGTTATGGTTTCTATGCCCTCTCTGTGCTCTCCTGTTTGTCTGTGTGGGCTTCATCTTTGTTACACTTTCATTTAGTTCCTGTTTTATTTTGAAGGTTATTTTACTTCTGTGGCTTCCCTCATTCTTTACTTTATTCACCTGTGCAGTTGCTGTGCTGTCTGTTTTTATTTTTCTTGTTTTCCTTCTATGTTCTGAACTTATTTTCCTGAACCTCCCTGCAGAACTATTTTTTATGTTCTCTAAAAGTGATTAAATTCTTGCTTTTCTTTTTGTTTGGCCTCTTTTCTTCTTTTCTGTCTGTCTGCTAAAGAAAAACACAACACTGTCCCATCAGCAAGCATATTCTATCATTACAACTAATATTGTATGCCAATGATTACCTTTTTCAAATTGTTTCGTTTAAATTTCACTACATTTCCAAGATTTTTAATAATGTTAATAATGCTATTTCCTCAACAGTGCATGGCACATTTATTAAAAGGCTATTTAGCTTTTTTCAGATGATCGTGTGTATTTGTCACATTTAGTCAGTAGCAGTAGTTGGCATTTAGTAGCTTGTCAATATAGTAAAAGAAAATCTGCCTTAACATTTGCTAAATAAACACCAGAATGAATCATTTGAGTTTTAGCACCATTTAATGTTTTAGGCATTAATAATAAAGGTAAGAAGTGTAAACAATAATGCGTCTAATAGCAGCAGCATGGTGGTCAGCACTTCCTCACAGCAATATGTGTTTATTTTGCTGGGTGCCTTGGATAATTTGTCCAGATTCTTACACATATCTGTGCTGTTTTCAAATGCATCTTTATCATCATCAAAGCCCAAATTTACTTTGAGGATGCTCGTATCATTTTGTGGGGTCATACAGACTCTGGTGGTAATGTTAAGGGTCATTGTCATGCTTGAGAATAAATTTGGGAGAGCCAATACTTTTACCCTGCATTTAAAACCTTTAAAATATTTGAAGCAGTTTAATCGTTTGGTTTTGTCGAGTTTTATCGCTTTTAAACATGATTTTTAATGAATTCTGGGGAACAGTTAAATAAGCTGCATGTGTTTACCTCACATCTTTTTCATCTAATGCTGAAACACTGATCCCTCAATTCAGCACCCTCGTTTGATTCACAAGCACATCATTTATTTTACTGTTTTTTTTTATATCATTAATAAAAACATGTTTTCCCACCTAACAAAAGACCTACATTTCCTTTAGACACTTTTATTCCACTGGTATCTCCTCCACAGAGACGAACTCAAATTAACCAAACACCAGCTTGAAATCATTTTCAGCTGGGTGTATTATTTATGTGGATGTAACTTTTAGCACAACCAGAGCATTTGGTGTCATTTCTTTGCTTCCCCATTGGGGTTTATTTACTGAATCACCACCCTCCACAGGAAACAGACACACCTGAAGTTGCAACATCCAACAGCTGTTAAGGGATCTTGCTAATTAAAAGCTATGAGTAAGTGCCACGATTCGGGTAAGGTACATTTTTGCTATTCTAATGGTAAAAATATTGTATATCCGTAATTCTAAGTAGCTAATGAAAAGGAACAAATAGTAGAGCTATAAAAATATAAACTCAGATGTCATTCAGAGTTCTCCATGTCAGAATAACGACTTTGAACTGCAGTCCTTTCACAGTACGCACTCTGAATTACTTAAGCAAAGCTTCTGTGTTTATACTTGCTGTCAGGAACAATAAGCTCATGGGCAACATGGTGGGCAGTCATGGTGGCAGTGGGGATGGTGTAGAGGTCACAGAGACATAAACAGAGTAAGGCACAGGAGGGAAGGAAATGCAACAGAGGATCTGGAAGGGATAACCTGAGAACAAAAAAAAATCAGTGGCTGCTTTTGTGTGTGTGTGACAGTGCATGACTGTGCATGAGCAAACCAGTGAGTAAGCAAGTCTGTATGTTAGTGTGAGAGACAGAGTGAGAGACATGTCTCCACCAGTGCTGAGGGCAGCAGGTTTTTGGCAGAAGCAGCGCTTTCGTGAGCGGAGGTAATGAAGAGGGGAAGGGAGAGTCGGAGGAGAAAGAGAGAATTTGGCCGTGGTACCGATGCCCAGCCATGTGGCGATGGAGGGGTCATGTCAAGCCTGATTGGCTTTAGTTTCCTTATGGAGGTTGACCTTGAGATGCGTCTGCCTTTAACCGACTCTGCTCGGTGAACACCAGGCGGACACATTCACATACTCTGTCCCTAAGGCCACAGTTAGCAGGAGACAACCATGCATGAGAGTGCACAGATGTGCACTTCACATCCTAACACACACTTCATTATCTATTTTCTCATTTACCTCTTGTATTTTCTAACTGGAGTTCTCTTAAATTGTTTGTACATACGATTTAAGCACAAATAAGTTCTGATGAGTGACTTTGTAGCCTAATGTTCTTTCTTGCTACTTGTTACTACCATATTTTCAGTTTTCCCTCCTTTTTTTTAAAGGTGGTAATATTTTCAAGTGTAAGTGATCAAACATTACTCTTGACCTGCATTTACATGGTCTCTATGATGTTAAATTACAATGTGTTTAAAGTTATAAGACCCAAAGGCGCATGAGGATCTTCCAAATTACATTTGTTCTGGGCTGAATATTGTAACCGTACACAGACACATATTTCATCCTCGCTAACAGTGAATGAATCTGAAAGGTTAGCCGGCACCCAAGGCACCTACGGTGGTGAAGGTCACACGTCTGAGTGGTTCGTGGAGGACATGGGTAAGTGATCCTACCTTGAAAAACCCTGATGACAACACATTAGCTGGCATCCAGGGAGCAACTGTCAAGACACACTTATACACACGGTTCCACATAGTGCCACACAGGGGATCCTGTTTCACCATTAAACATGTGATCTGATTTGTGGGAAATCCTATCAAATTGCACACATGATCCATGTACCCCCTTTGGGGAATAAATATCGAATCAACACTTTCAGCAGGTAAAGCTTGCAGCCAGAAGACCAAGCTTTTAGGTTTTAGTAATCATTGGTACCCTAACACAAGCCCAACTTGCATATAGTTTGTTACATGCCAGTGAGGTTTTACTGTCCAGTGATTTACTGTCCAGACTTTAAGACATTTGCATGACAATAACACTGGCATGCTGGTATTAAAACATGTTTATACAAATGTAGCTGATTGATATTTTCATTATATATCAATAACATAACCCTGTACAGGGTCAAAATTCAAATTGTACCTTCATCTCCTTGTTTCAGACCTTGCTTCTTTTAGGAAACAAGACAACAAAATGTGGCTTTGATGGATTGTAAAACTCAATTATTCAAATGAATGTGTGTGTGTGTTGCAAACACCATTTCTAATGCATTTTCCTATTCAGCTTTATAAAAGCCAGTCTGCTTGATGACTGCTGCTTGTTTTTAAAGCCTACACTTTGAGATAAGTGCTGAGCAATTTTGCGAACGAGTTGCATGGTCCCTGTGTTCAAAGATAACAGAAGACATGAAGACACACACACACACACACACACACACACACACACACACACACACCCTTGCCTGAGAGTCTTATCTTTGACAAGGGGAAAAAATAGTCATAACAGTGAATGATTTGACTGGACTAACTGATCAGTTGGGTAAATTGCAGACATTGTTGCATTTGTATCATAGAGTATGTTATTCTGAAAGGATAATTGGGTAAGTTCACACATACTTTTACATGGGGTTGCATATAACAAGTACATCAGAATGTTCCTGTACACTGTCGACAAAAGTTACTTTAACATAACAGTTTTAACACCACCTTTTGTGGAAATAATCGAAATTTAAGGTATTCACTAAAATATAGGTTACGCACCAGTCTAGGGGTACAGGAACGTAGCATAAGAGTTACAAAAAAAGGAAGTCACCCCGCCCTGGTCCCCAAAACCATACACAGAAAAAACAATTTCTTAGTGAATGGTGGTTTATTTGTCTACACTGAAAATGAAGCTCTGGGGTGAACAAAGGCCAAAATAACAAACAAAACAAGCTAAGTCAGGAGATGAGGTGAGTGGCTATTTACAATGTGCTATTTACAACTAATGTACACACTATATACAAAGCTCAGTAAGTCACGAGAATCACAAACACAAATGTCACAGGCTTTGGAAGCCAGGGTCAGGTCTGCTGCTGCTGTCAGTGTTTGGTAAGGAAGTTGGGGGGAAGCAGACACTCCACAGGAAGAGTCTTTTGTCTCTTCGAGGACTCTGGGGTAGCAAGGGAGTGTGAACCTTAAGGTGTGAAACAGCTGTGTACTGCCTTTTGTTCCTGGAGAAGGTATTTAACTGAGAGTCATGCTAGGCTCAGGTGAGACTCTGCTGACCGTCTGCCCCGCGATCATACAGGCTCTCCACCAAGCTTGGTTTTCTGTTCTTTGTTTGTGATTAAAGAATGTTAGCTACCGCTCACCGCTTGTCTGCAGGCTTTATTTAAATGGAAAACTTCCACAACACCCTCATCTCATCTGTCCTTGATTGTAGAACATATTACAGCTTTATGATTATTTTCATATCGAGTTTAGTGATCACGACGCACACCCCTTTGGTTGCTTTTAACTAACTGCTTCTGCTTGTGCAGGGCTGTGACGGTCTCCTCGCATTTACTAGATAGTACAAATATCAATATTTAGTGGAAATACCACAAAACACTATTCTGCATTCATAGTTTTGTTTCTATGGGTTCTATGCTGTAAAAGTAATCTGTACTTACGCAACAGAACGATAGAACAACACTTGATGTTAAAAGGCAGTGACATTTTACCATGAACTATATAGCTCCGAAACTTCGTAGAGGTTTCAAGCTCTCATGCACTATTCATGCTATATATATTTTTCCTCACATAATCTCTGCTGGATCAGGCAGCAGCTTGGATTTTCACAGTATGTGCTACACTATGTGCACATAGTAAAAATGGCTTGCAATTTGCAGACAAAGCCCTTAAAGGGCCCCCATGGTAACAGGAAGGATTGAAGTGGGGGAAAAGACCTAAAAATGTTTCTCTTGCTGTGTATATTCAGCCAAGCTGAGAGTTCCATGTTTTTTCAAATGTATTTCTAGCAAGTTTCCTACTGCAAACCTTTTTCTTGTTCATCTCCTGGGTCTAAATATAGAGATAGAGGAAAAGAGTGAGTGAGAAAGAGAAACATCTCACACTGGCATTTTGTCAGATCATCCTTTTTGTGCTGATTTTTCCAATTATGGCTGAGTGACATGTAATGTAGCAAATGGTGAAGTTGTTGGCACCCGTTTTCACTGCAGACATCAGTTAATGAGCTTTTTATCATCTATTTATGTGATTTCTGTGAGAGAGCAGATGAAAGCGACGATATCTCTGAGAAAGTGCTTTCCAGACACGTCTAATTGTGATGAAATAAAATACCATTTTTCAAAACAACGGCTCAGCTTTGATCACACTGTTTTTAGACTTTGTTTTTTTGTAATTTTTAGGACCACTAAATATCTACATTCTGTCACTTTAAACTTTCTCTTGTAAAATACGGTGATATGATTTGTGCTGCCACAGCTGCAAACAGTGATATACTGCATCTGCTTCTTTCAAATGAATCAAAAGAGTAGTGACCCATCAACCTAATTTCTGTTTAAACATTCGACTGATGTTACTCCACTTCATATACTTATGACCAATACTATTAAAAAAGTAGCTAAAAAAAAAAGCTAAAAAGTAGTTCAGACCCTATTGTATTAGTTTTATGAAGATTAAACATTCAGAGCCCTTAATTATATTTTTATTATTCTTAAAAAATCATATTTGGACCGTAGAGGTTCTGTACTCTTTGTATAAATTTCACTGAATTAAAATCGTAGTCATACCAAGTCATAGCGAAGTCTATGGTGATTATTGACTGTGTTTGCATTGATCTGACTAAAGGTCATATTACCTGAAAATATTCCCGCTGAAAGAATACTGAGTAAAAAAGCCAAACAACATGATTTTTGATTATATTATGGCACATATTCTTATATTTCCAGAAATTGTAGATCCTAACCAATTTACCCACCTAATTCAT
This sequence comes from Maylandia zebra, assembly GCF_041146795.1. Taxonomy (NCBI): domain Eukaryota; kingdom Metazoa; phylum Chordata; class Actinopteri; order Cichliformes; family Cichlidae; genus Maylandia; species Maylandia zebra. The sequence continues at coordinate 47,516,987 of NC_135169.1, forward strand.
TCATTTGAGCAGGCGTATATCAGTATGATTCAGAATGAAGCAGAACATCGAGCAGTTGGACAGCCTTAGTTTTGTTTGTATATATTCATAGTAGAAAATTACTTTTCCTGGGGGTAAAAGCACAGATAGAGACTGCTTGCAAAAAAAAAAAAAAAAAGAAAAAGAAAGAATTTTCAGCTTTAAACATAATTTTTCTATCTGACTATTTTGCCTGGGAATATAGTTAATGATTCACTCCCCAGTTAAAAACAACAACAACAAATAGCCTTGTAGCACTCGTTTCAAGTGCAAGCACAGGCATAAACCAATTGGATCACATTATGAAGATATCTCGAGATTGAAGTCGTTGCTTTTGTAGTAATGAGTTATTATTCATCTCTGGCTCTCTTCCACAGCGTGTCATTGTCTTATCTTCCTCCCCTCAACCCCAACTGGCTCCTCCCTCACTTGCCTCGCTGGTTCTGCCAGAGGTTTTTTCCTGTTAAAAGGGAGTTTCACCAAAGGGCTTGCTCATAGAGGGGGTCATACAATTGTTGGGGCTTTTTCTGTTTAATCTGTATAATTGAAGGTTCTTTAATTTACAGTATAAAGAGCAATTGAATTAAAAAGTCTGGCATCAAACTGATGGAGTTTATCAGTTTAACGGTGCTGCTCATTTGCTAGCTTTGCGAATAATTGGTTGTTGTTGCTATGACAAATGCACATCAAAGAAACAAACGAAAAAACTAAAAAAACAAACAGACAAAAACAACATAGGCTCCCCCACCATCACACACTGAAGCAACACCTACTTGTAAAGCGTGTATTAATGCATATGCATTATTCCTGCCTCAATCTGGTGTTTTTCCATGTGGTCAAAGCCATTAAAAGAGGGAAAGAGTAAGTCTGGAAACCTGGCAACCATCTTTAAACACCTTCAAACACTTACGTTCATTTCAGTGTCAGTGGTCACTTATAACACCACTTGCAAGAGTCTCCATGCTTTGAGGGTGGCTGTATCTCAGGAGGTAGAACAGCTAATCTATTAGGCGGAATGTTGGTGGGTTGATCATTGGCTGCTCTTGTCTGCATGCCAAAGTATTCTTGACCATGATAAACCTCCAGTTTCTCTCCTGGCATTCATTGTCATTGCTAGATAGAAAGCATTTAAATGTGCTTTGAGTTACTAATTAGAAAATTGCTTTATAAGGAACTAAACCATTTACTTTCTGGAATATGTTTGGTGCCAAGATTGAAATATCTAAAAATAGCATTTAAATTCAAGATAATTCTGTTTACGTATATGGAATCAGTGTATTCTAGAATTAGTGTGTAATAAATTAATTGATTTTTATGAAGCAATGCAAGACATAGACAGTATCACTCACTGCATTGGTGAATGCCACACACAGATCCCTCAGATGAACAGTTCTGCATGTCCTCCACCCTCTGTCCACCTCCTTTTTCCATCCTCATCCTGTGGGGATGTGGGGGAAATGCTGTAGTGGCTGGAGCGGGAGGGGTGAGACAGACACATCAGGCCTCAATGATTAAGAGTCCGGGTCCAATGACCATGAGTGTCCTCTTCTACTACACAAACACCTTACAGCGGCTCTGGTCTGGTAGAGTGTGAACCCTCCCCACCTTGCTTGGTCAGAGGCATATGGCCCGTCATCTACTTCTGATGGATGGGGGACATTACGGCTCTTGGGGACAGGTGCCACTGACGATTAAAGGCTCCAGCCAGTGGCTTGGAAAGAATGGAAGTGGAAAGAGGAGAGAGGAAGGAAAGGGAAACTGTTGCCGCAGAACGAGTAAACACAAACACTGCAGGGAGAGCAGATGTGAAGCGAGTAGCTAGGTGGAGGGGAAGGAGCAGGCACTGCAGGTAGAGGAGAAACAGATGGCAAGGGCAGGGTTTTTTTCTCTGGATTTGGATTTTAAGTGTGATACAATACGACTGCCTATGTATCAAGACAGTGATCACATGAGCTAACATACCTGCGAACAGGTGCACAAACACTTTGCTCTGTCTCTTTAACCCCCTTTTACTGACACAGCCTGCCAGTGTCCAACAGCTGATTGGCTGCTCTGTGCTGTGATGATGACATTTGTTTCCTAACCCAGTCAGTAAGCTATGGGGACAAGTATCCCCCAGGTCCAGGTTCAGGAGTAATTCACCTGTCTGTCACTGGCACTAGCCCTCCTCCCTGTCTTGTCACAGCATTTTGTCACAATTGCTCTTCCAGCTTGCCTCCACTGCCTCAGCTACGCACTGAAAAGCATTTGCGAGTTGAACGAGTCCACGTAAATGTTTAATTTCTATCTTCCTCATCAGTGCAAATACAAGAACCTGTGTTTTATCTGATATAAAGCAAGTGAGTGTCAAATTAAGCACTCGCTGTCATGTTGTGTCGCCCATAGGACCTTCCATTCCTAGATAATGATCGCAGCTCTAAAATTGAACCCCCTGTGGAGGTAAAATGTGACAAAAATGATCAGCGTGCTGCAGCTCATTTCCATTATCGCTTCCGATCATGGAGAGAAGGAAAGAGGCTCCGTTAAGAGGAAAGCCACGAGTGAAAGACAGAAGATAGGTAGGAGAAAGCAGCATTCCACTGGGATTGGGCCTCTCTTTGTTGATGCCAAGTTCAGGAGACTGATGGTGGAATTGAATCTCTACAAAACCGAAGGAAGGAATAATAGGCCCCAGCTGAGAGAATGGAGCTATACTTTGAGTTTCTACTGGAGTGAAATGTACTGCCATCAGCAGGAAAAAAGAAGGACCCGAGTGGGAACCAATGTCTATCTCTGCAATACCAGTGATTATCTGGAAATTGCCTTGACATTCAGCTATAATTTGCTTTGTAATGACTGGAAATAGTTGGGGATGAGTCTTACCAGATTGCTGTAGTATCCAAAATTGCAACTGTGAAAAACAGCGTTTTCACATTTGCAAACAGCAGGAGGAACCACTTCATCAACACCCCTCCTTTTCCAGTTTCAGTTGAGGCCCTTATTCTGATCCCCTAGTCGTTGTTTTTTTTTTCCTTTTCAAGAAAGAAGGAATACATCAGTGTTTATTGTTGTAATGTCTAATGTTTGCTCATCTGCTTATCCATAATCCCTCAGCACACATTCCCTCTCCTCCTTGGCCTCCATATTAGGGCTTTGCTGTCATTGATGGATTAATTCCTCTGAATTTCTCAGGGATGATGCAGAGCTAAAACATACTATGAGCCATGTCTGACTGTCACAGCCACCACAGTGTCTCTTTGGGTTGTTTGTGTTTTTGTACTAAGATGAAGTAGGAGCTTTTGAGTGGGAATTCAAAACACATTTAAGTAACAACAGCACTAGAAGCACATTGCTTCAGATTGACTTTCTGACCCGTTCAACCCAGTAAGTCAGTGTGTCGTACTAAAACGTACGTTCTCTTTCACGTGCTGTGACAACCAAAACTAATTAGAAGTTTGAGTCCACCAACTGTTTATGGTCTTTTAAAGCACTTCTAAACAAATAGTGCATAAACCAAAACTTTTTAGCTCTGCTCTCCTAAAACCAATGCATTCCAGCTAATTAGAATAAAAGTAGTGTTCCTTCTCAGTTAGTCCATGTCTGATAGGTTGTCATGTGGGTTTCTGCTTCCTCTTGAAAGTGTCCCTTTATCAGTGAATCCACACAGATACTGTTCTGAGCCTCTTGCCAGCTTATCTCTGTTAGACTGTTAATTAGTAGCAAGTGCAGCAATTACACTCAAATATCCTGAGCAACAAAGACACAAAAGATGCCCCCCAAACCTACTCCCACCCCCGCCTTACACTGGCCTTAAAACTAGACCATCTCCCACAAATGACAGAAAGGAGAAAGGGGTGAAGAGAAGGAAATGAGGAAGGGAGATTTTTGAGCAATACAAAGACAAAAATCGGATAAGACTCTGCTGTCGTTTTTAATTGGTTTGTCTCTCCTGAGAGGAGCCCCAAATCCGGAAGGTTTTAGATGTTGAGCCTTTTTTCCATATATGTCTGTAAGTTTGAAAGTCTGTCTATACATGAAGGCAATTTTGCACGTATGTAACACCACAGTGGAGGAAAATAATGCTCATTTTCCAGCTCAATATTTTTACGCTTGGACCCTTAAATAATCCTTATTTATACTATACCTAAACTTGGCACAGCCGCTGTCTAGAACTGTCTTCTGATTGGCTGTCCCTTGTAAACAAAAGGTTTGCACAGCAGCTGGATGTTGGCTCTGCATGTCTGAGATGACCATAGGCACATCCACTCTGCTTGACATCGTACAGGGTTAAAAAAGAAGTTTGAGCCTGAGTGTGTGTTTGTGTTTGAATTTATTTATCCTTCTTCTGAATATAGTCACAGTTGTGTCACATTGTGTTTCCTGTTTTATTTTGACAGTTCCTCATCATGTGTGTTATGTTCTGCTTTGCTTCCTGTCTCTTGTCAGTTAGATTCCTTTGTGCCCCGGGTGTGTCCTCTCTGCCCTGATTCTTGTGTATTTATTGTCTGACTTTTCCCCTGATCTTTGTCATGTCTCCTTTCATTCAGTTACGTAACTGTGAGTCCTAGATCCCAGTTTAATTTGAGTTTTCCGTTATTTTGTATTTCATTTTCTGAGCTCCAGCAATAAAGTCTGAGTTCAGGTTCTGTCTCCAAGTCCATCCTAGTACTTAGAAGATGTACCTATTAAAGTTTTCAGTGAGTGCATGTATGTACATCCCAGCATAATTCATTCAGAAGATTTGTTGACATTTTTCTTTTGTTCCAGGAAGTTTTTTTATAAGAGCAAAGGACCAACATGATCTGAATTAGATCTAGCTTGTAGTCTCCACGTCCTGCAGATTCCTTTAATTGTGTGCACTGCTTCTAAATATGGACTGGAGATGCCTTACATGCAGAGGAAATATTGCCATCATTGGAATGTCAGAAATCATATTTAACCCATATTTGAATAACATTTTGAGAAGATAAATACAAATATAAGAGCAATTTGAGATGCCAAAGGGCCCTAAAGTCAGGGATTAAGAGAACCAATTTTTTGCCCATTACACTAGGCCAAGCTGCAGTAAATTGCACTAGTCTTTATCTTGATTTAGAGAATGACTATAGTCAATGATGACCTTCACAACAAGAACACAGAAGGACACACTATTGCAAGCTGTATGGACTGCGCTCCGCTGGATGTGTCATTATTTGAAAGCCCTCAGGTGTTAGCTTGTTCTCCTCACGTGTGCAATTGGCTGCTCTGTGAACAGCTGACTAGACAGCAACCAGGAAAATGGCAACCATCTGGCAGCACTGGGGATCCGGGTATCTCCCCATAGCATTCATTATGGGCAGCAGAACTCCAAGGGAAAGTTGAAGCACAAATTAGGATGTAGCACTTAATCTTTAAAGGTTTGAGAATGCTTCAGAATTATGTTTAATTCTAGAGGGAGTTGGTAATCTGCATTAGATAGCATCTGTAACAGCAGGGTGTGTGGTATATCAGCTACCGAGACATTTAACAGACAATCATCAACTCATAACTTCATAAGCGCTGTACTACAGTAAACATCTGGCTCCTTATGGCAGCACTCAAAATCACAGGATTTTGAGCGTGTCTTCTGCAATTATACATATAGGTGTTTGCATGTGGGAATTTGTTTAGTTTTATCACTGCTGCTCTATCTAAAATCACTACTTTCAGTGTTTCGTTGTGCCCCAACAGACACACACACACACACACACACACACACACACACACACACACACACACACACACACGTGCCCTTCATATCTTAGTGAGGACATCTAATTGACATAATGCTTTCCCTAGCCAATTATCCCAACCCTAACCATCCAAAATGAATGCCTAAACCTAACCATAACCTAACTGTAGGAATTTTGCCAAGAGTTTTGGCCCCATAAAGGACTGTTGATCCCCACAAGTACTGTAACAGTTGAATTTTTGGTCCTCAGAAAGATGTATATGTGAGAAAACACACACACACACACACACACACTGCATAGGAAAATAGGCTGAGGTATGATGGCAACTGTTAATTCAAGGTGACTGCTATCTGATGGCAATGATGTGGTAATGCTCACTGTGGGTGACTGAAGGCTCACAGTCGCATCTCATCAGTTTTTTGATGGAGAAGATTTAGTGAATTCTTTGAAATACCCTAGACAAGAGCAACCATCACCATTACTAATACTGTTTATATGTTATTTTTTTGCAGTGAAGTACCTGGATGTCTGATAACATTTCTACATCATCACTAGCAAATATTAAATCAGCAGCTGCCATTCAGTTACAAAAATATTATGGACCTTGCACCGGTAATTTCTGCTTTTAAACCAGTCTACAGATGATTTAAAAACACTTAAAAAAAAGCAGCAAATGATTTCAATAACGTTGCAGTTTCATCACTGCAGATTAACTGATTGATCTTGTTTTGCCACACTAAATTGCCACACAGACTAAGAGTTTGTGTGTTTTGTTTTTGCTTGTGTGGATTCTCTCAAGGGTGCTCCGGTTCCCTCCCACTGTCCAAAGACATGCAGTTAGGTAAACTGGTGATTCTCTAATGGCCCTATGTGAGACTGTGAGTGTCAGCAGTTCTGTCTGTGTCACACCTGTGATTGACTGGTGGGTCAGGCTTCAGTCCCATGCTACTCTGAACTGGATACACAGTGAAGTAAACAGATGCATCTAACAGATATTCCATTGCTCCACACCAGTGCTAATTTGACTGACTAATAATTTTCTTTAGAATTTTCATTAACGATTTTTTTTCCTGATGAAAACAGGACAAAAACTAAATAAAAACGAATGCTTAAGGGCAAAAACTATGATAAGATGATATGACACTTTCATCAACAAGTACAAACAAGGTCAAAATGTCCTGGAGAGACGAGATTCAATCAGAAGTAACCTCTCTGTGCAGTGAGGACAGATACACACATTTGATCTGTCGCCAACAAATGCCAATCCGGGCCAGGCGGAGGAGATCCCATGCTCTCTGTTTGTCATGAAAACTCAACAAAATGTCAACGCATGGGAGGAAGGAAATTGTAGACATTTCACATTTGAATTCATGGAAATTAAATCAATGATAAAAACAGGACAAACTTTTACACTTTATATTTATATCAACTTTGGATTTAATCTTATGGTATTTAACGACTTAAAGTAGACTAGAATTAAAACAAAATAGCCTTTTAGTCAAAAGAGAACAACTAAACTAAATGGCAAAATTAGATACCGCTCCCCACTACACTGAAAGCATCAACCAAGCCAAGAGCTGATCCAATGTTTGTCTGTCTCTCAGCAAAAAACTACCGGCTAAGGTTTCAGGATACTTAGTGGAAAGGTGGATTGTGGGCAAACCAAGAACCGGCTGAATTTTCCAAAATGCTAAACGGAGGATCAGCCATGCTGGAGGATGTGCTCTCCTATTAGCAGCTTTAGTTTGTCTCCATTTGCATTCTGCAGAGTGTCATGGTGGATAACGCTTTGTGCCAAGTGCAGAGGTGTAAAATCGTTATTTGGACTGAAAGTGAATCGGCTAACAAGCAGTTGGCAAAGTCAAATTTTTAGCCTGGACACATAATTGGATTTCCAGTGAATGATTCCTCAGAATAATAAAAGTACAAAAACAGAAAGACAGACATATTTGTATCATATTTTTGCTTGTAGCTTCTTTGACAGCTGATCTTTGAGATCACCTGAGAGCTGACACCACACTGATCATCATCAGCATTTTATGGAGCACATTCCCACCCTGACTGGTAGAGACTGCCTTTTTAATCAACCTCATTAGAATTAGTTTAAGATGTCAGCTTATCTGACAGGGAAGTAAAAAAAATGTCCATACGCATGAGAGATATAGCACAGGACCTAACTTTGGGCATTTTTGACTATTTGATTTATGTTTTGGTCAAGTTTAGTAATCAAAACCGCTCTGGATTTGGTTAATCTGCACACGTTCCCATTGTTTATCATGTCAGAAAGGATATTTCTCCTATCTAGGCTTCTTCTTGATTTGCTTCATTATCCAAGGAGAAGTTCTGTAACAGTGACAAAACCTGTAGAGAACTTTTGGTTTTGGCGATATCCTTTTCAGAGAGGGATTACTGTTAGTCTTTTTGACTACCTGGCACATGGAAAAATGGGTAATTAGCTAACCAAACATCATTATGTGTCCACTGATGAAACCATAAGTTGCAAAAACTATCCTATTAAAATTACAGCACCTTTATGACCATGTTTATCTTTAAAGCTGCGGCTTTAGAAGGAACTGAAAACTGCATAGACTTCCTAGTTTCATGATCATTCAAATTCAAATTCAAATTTTATTTGTCACGTACACAGTCATACACAGTACGATATGTAGTGAAATGCTTGGACAACTGCTCGTGACCTAAAGAAAAAAAAGGAAAAGGCTGTGAATAAGATAGGAAATAAATATGAAAAATTAAAAAGGGTAAATTTAACTAGGAAGGAATAAAATATAAATTAAGGTTAAAAATGAAATAACTGTACAACACAAATTAGAATGAAGGGTAAATTTAACTGGGAAAGAATAAGATAAAATATATAAATTAAAGTTGAAAATGAAATAACTGTACAACAAAATACACAATATAGAACTATATAAGAATGTATGAAGAAATATAAATAAATATATACACAATAACAGCAGCTGTACAAGTATTAACTGGAAATGAAGAATATAATGTCCAGTGTTGTGCAATCCACATTATGTCTTGTGCAGTCCAAATATGCTTAAAGTTATTTAAGTGATGAAGTGAAAACAATGTCCAGTGTGTGTGTAAGAACTATATGTGTGGGTCAGTATTGTGTGGTGGTGTGATTGCTGCCAACCCAACAAATCAACTAAATACAACCAAAAAACTTGGGATTTAATAAGACAAAACCCAGCACTGACAACAGGAATCTGAACTGTTCATTTCCTCTTAGAAATATGTTTGACAGCAGTAATTTAATCCATTTCCTCCATCTGCTGTGTTTTCTTAGTGACTGTAATCATGACCTTTTGTGGATTCTACAGCTCTACTTCTTTCCACAAAGTTCTCATTCCATCTTCTTTTCTACAGATTAATTTGCTCCTATGAGAATCAAACATCATTACACCCGAAGGTCACCCTGTTATCCCACACATACAGAATCCAAATTTTCAGTAACGTCCAGGAAGGGAGTGATATCAGTAGCACCTTTGCTGCTGATGAAACCCCAAATGCAGGGACCACGGCACAGATATCCAAGACAAAGATAAAACCTCAAATCTCTAAAATGCTCTAGGTTAAAGATTAAAAGTAGATGTTCACAGCAGTGGCTGTGAGAGATACCCACTGTATTTCAGAGAACGTTGCGGCCAGGAAGGCACGCGAGCAAAGGGAGAGGGCTGTGAGAAAAGGAACAAGAGTGTCACATCCATTTGTAACTCCCGCTGTGATGTCAGGATGCTGGCAGGGGCTCACCAACTGTGAACGGTGACATTGATGGATGCAGGTGAGCACACTGACTTTCTCTCAAAATACTCATCTGTGAAGATCTGTCTGTTGTTGTTTCTTTATAAAACCATAGCTGAAGCCGGAGACGGCATAAGATGGGAAATCAGGCAAGCAGGATAAGTGAGGATGATGAAAACAAGAAAAAAAAAGGTGAGAGTGAAGTGCAGGAATAAAAGTCTCTGTGAGAAAAGGTAAAAGGAGAGGAGATGGAGTAGCGTGACAAGAACTGAGAAAGCCAGACAGATAAAGAGCGCACATTAAAAAGTTTGTGTTGCCTTCTGCCTGGACTTGAACTTTTTCCCTCGATTCTGTTTAAAAATTAAAGGGCTGTAATTAAAAGGTGACGGAGTGAGATGCCACGGGGGTTCTGGTTTTATTGACTGAGTAGTGGCAAGCATTAGTTGCTACGGCTTGCCTCCTGCATCAAATGGGGGCTGGGGAGGGGGCTTTGGGATCCTGAGGCAAGCGCATCTGGATGTCTAGATGTTTTCATCTCTTTACGTTCCAGTTGCCTCCTGGGGAGCACTGACAAATCTGAGGCAGGAGCCCACCGTGGCAAATATGCGTTCTGAGCATTTATGTATTGCTTAATTTGTTTCTGTCCGCTGCGTGGGATTGAACTCGTACTGAGAGATGACTGGCAGACAAGAAGGAAGGAAGGGAGAAAAAAAAGGCAGTTTTCAGCACTTCAATGGAGTATGTAGTGCAGTGGCAATCCCCCTGCTACCAGAAACACTTTTCTACTCTGGACACATGCAGGGCAATCAATCACTGTATTTGGCCCTCTGTATGTCGTCTGAATGCTGAAGCTGCTTATTGTTTCAAGCACGCAAGGTGCTGAATGAGCACATGAAAAAGAGCATGCAATGCAAATTGTAGCCGAAATCACAACACATCTCCATCTACAGGTTTGCATATTTAACCGCCTGAGAACAAGAAGCATAATTTTTGATACACTAATAACGTTCTGGTGTTGAAAGTTCCAGTGAGACCTCGAAACAAAAGCAGCAAGTGTACCTTGAGATGATTTTGGTAGGATGAGAGAAATGTCTGCTCACCCTTACACATCTCGCCACGCCATAACAAAGTTGTGAAACAGGCTCTAATATTGTATTGAATCCTTACCTTCATTAATCATACATGCCTTTGAGTAAATTCACAGCTCAACAGATTTAATAAAAGACGCGCTGGTATGCCCAGGCAGTCTTTGTGCTTCATATATACCAATGTAAGAGAGATCATTATGGAGATTCTCAGAGGGAGGTGAACTTTAATAACTGCTCAAAATAAATCAAGAGGCGATATGAAAATTGACAGGCGTTTCTTCCCCTGCAGACTTGAGGTAGAGTGAGGAATTGAAACAACACTAAGCGTCAGAACCTCTCAAGTAATATTGCTTCTTGGGAGAGATTCTGATTATGCAGGTTAGAATATTATATGCCACTGCTTTGGGTAATCATGTAGTGGTGCAGCCGTGCTACTATTGCAATAAATCACAGTTTATGATAATGGCTCAGGAGGAAATCATTGACACCTAGGCATCCAGAACACGACGTGTGATCTTCATGCATATTCAGCTCAAACACCTTAGTGTGTTCCACACTTTGCTTGGAAGAGTATTTCCAAAGCGACATATGTGATAATGTGAGAAGATGTAAATCTGAGGCAAGCAACAAAACACAGATGACCTTTCCCAAGAAATGTGAGATGACCTTAGTGTGCGAATGCAAATGTGAGTGATAGTTTCAAAGGGCAGTTTTAGCTGCGGATAGAGAGCATGTTAGCCTGACAAGATTTCACTGATACGTGTTTCTGTGCATTCCCAGCATCTATTAGCATATATTAAAAAGGGAATGACTCCTGCATGAAATATGCAAAATGCTATGATGTTTACACCACATATGCTACACTAATGATTCCCAAATACAAAGAAGCAGTTGTTTAAATTTTAAATAATGTGATGAATACACATCTGCTTTCAACTGCAAGCAGTTTAATTCCAAATACATGCAAAGATGTTTCTTTCTTTCCTCATACTGTGTGTGGTGCAGTAACAACCCGAAACTGAAAATAAAGAAGCAAACCTCCGCCAAGGTGACTCGCTCTGGGAACAGTTTAAGGGAAAAAGTATTTTATTTTGTACATTTTAATTTTGTTTTCTTTGTTTTTTTTAGTGCAGTAAGTGCAGTAAAAACAACTACAAAGTGCTTGTTTTGCTTATTTGCCCCATTAAAACCAGTATTTGATCATCATTTTCAGAATGATTTGTTTTTATGGTTTTTATTTAGGTGGATATAGTACTCGTGTATCATTTCATTGTTTAGTAAAAGAAATATCAACAGGACAAAAAGTTAATATAATGTTAATGGATTGTTTACACGACTCTCCTCTAGACCCCTACAAAGTTATATCAGAATTCATTCAAAAGATTTCACAAGCATTGACAAAAGCAGAACTTCCTAGGTGGAGGTAAAAAGTACTTTTTCTCCTACAGTTCCTTGAGTGTCCACTGAGAACGGCTCCAAAAGTGAGACAATTCTCCTTATATCACCATGTTAAATATTCTGTTTGTGTTTAGGAACAAAAAAAGCATGCCTTGATTTCTATAGATAATTTATCTCTACATAAATAAATATATCAAAGCTTTAAATCATGGCTGTGACTTGTTTTTGTTTTCTAATAAGTTAGCATACACAACATAGTATCAGCTTGTGTTTATGGCCGCATCTGTTAAAGTGAAGCTGTAACACATACAATATACATTTACTGATATTTATCACTAATGCATAGATGACAAAGATATTGTCTGTATGTTATTTACCCAATTTATTTAAGCTAATTTCACTTTAGTTGATTGTGAAAGTCTCTACTATGTTTTGCTGTCATTAGCTTCCTGTTAAATCCAGAACGGAATCCTTCTCATCAAAGGTCTTGAATAATCAGGTCCCATCCTATCTTAATTGCTAATGGCAGCATATCACCCATTAAAGCACTGCTCTCAGACTGTGGGCTAATTTGTAGTTTCTCAGGTATTTAAAAATTGAACCAGCTCCCAGTTTGGATTCGGGAGACAGTCACCCTCTCTCCTTTTAAGATTAACTTTAAAATGTTCCTTTTTGATAAAGCTTGTAGTCAGGGCTGGATCAAATGACCCTGAATCCTCCCTTAAATACACTGTAATAGGTCTAGGCTGCAAGTGAGTGTTTTTTTTTTTTCACTCATTATGTGTTTATAAACCACTCTGCATTTAATCATTGTGAATGAACTGAATGGATGAATTGAATTGAGTTTATAGTTGTGCTAATTCCGCTCTCTTCTCTAATCTCTGATTTATATCATGTGCACCCCTGCAGACATGGAGTAAAGCAGGCAAGACACAGGTTAAGTGAAGATAACATTAATCAAGTTAAAGAAAACTTGTTTTGTTGCCGTAAATGAAATAACATCGCCCCAGCAAGTGGTTAACTTCAGTAAATCTAATAACAACGTGACAAAGAGAGAGAGAGAGAGAGAGAGAGGAAAACAAGAAACATGTTGTTAGCAGAGCTTTTAAGCTGTCATCAACTTAGTTGACCATGACAGCACTTGTAGGGGCCAATACACCTGCAATACATCTATTCTGCAACTTAGCTTGATTTGGGATAAATAAACATATACTGACGTTTGCATAGTACAAATACTGCTACTCCAGTTAATGGCTCTGAATTTGAAATTTTTTTATATTTGCTGTATGATATGATATTTATTGTTCAGTGGTGCATTGTGGGTAAGTTCAGTCTCTCACTGAACATGCTCCTGTGACTGGCCAGCACGTCATGGAGTGGGTGGGAGGTATTGTCCAGCATCGTCCTTATCTTGGACAACATCCGCCTCTCCGACACCACCTTAAGGGAGTAAATTTCCTTCCCTTATCTGTTAATACAAGGCAGGAAGAAGCCATGCTTACATGTTGTTCACACCAAATTCTAAACCTACCATCTGAATGTCACAGCAGCTGTCAGTAGCGACACTTGCTGTGGACTTCTGCTCGTGCAGGCCATCTGCATGTTCAACATGTTGTGTGCTCACATATGCTCTTCCGCATCACTTTGGAACAAGCGTCTATTTAAATTACTGTTGTCTTACAGCACTCTGGTCCTTCTCCTCTGACATCTGTGCACTGGATATTTGCTCTTTTTCCAGACCATTCTCTACGAATCCCAGAGATAACTGTGTGGGGAAAATCCCAACAGATCATCTGAAATACTCATGGCAATTTCAAAGTCCCTGAAGTCATTTTTCTTTAGTTGAGTAGGACGTCTTCACCATTCCTACATGTCTAAATGCATTAAGTTGCTCCCATGCAATTAACAGTTTATTATATTTGAACTGATGAAAAGTTTATACCAGCCTACCACCCGTGGAGGCGGGAAAATACTCGAACAGAGCAGCCAGCATCAGTGAGATTGGTAAATCAAGCCGCTCTCTGCAGAAGCACACAAACAAACCACTCAGCTGAAGGCCAGAATTTTTTTGTTTATTTGTTTGTTTGTTTTTCCAACTGCATTTCATCCTTAATCACAGACAGAATGTAATACAGGTAATAGGACCCTTGTGACTGCATGTTTGCTTTCTTTTTTCTGTCCAATACTCTAACCCTTCATACCCTTTTAGAATCTTGCAAAAAAGGTGAGAAAGAAAAAATATTACAGCGCTCACAGTGAAGACAGTGAAAACAGCGCAGTTTATGTCACCTTCACATTTATTACATACTTTTCACAAACTGTCAATACTCTTTTTTAACACTCTTGTTGAAAAAAGTAAATAAATAAATAAGATGTTTGCTTTAATTCCATCAATCACAAAGTGTCATGGGAGCATCACTTCTAAATCTATATTCCTCCCTCTTCAACAAGAAAGTACAGTTGATAAAAAAGCGTCCTGACCTGTCATGATCCCTTATCATCACAGACTTACAATAGGGTTTAAAAAGGAAAAGAAATATAGTTTTAGTTTTGTGACTGCAGAGCCCTCTGGGGATTTGATGGAAGAGCTGACAAGCAGTGACAAACTTCCTGGACTGTCCCTGTAGGTGCTAGGGTGAGTATTAAGCAGGCAGAGTGATGGCCCCTATTTTAGTCCCTGGGTGCTGATAAGGCTGAGGTTCTGAATCACACATTTACACTCGGTTATTAAAAAGCAGAGTCACTCGACTCAGGCAAGCTCTTCAGATTCAGATTGGGGCTTAAAGAAAAGAAATGAATTAACAATGGCCACCTTTGTGTCTGTCAGACTAGAATTTCAAGGACTTTTAGTGCTGAACCCATTTAAAAAATACATTCTTAATAAAATCTGTTGTGCAGTTTTAAACTTATGTGCTTGTGTTGTAATTATTTAACATCTAAAAGACTCCGAACGTCTTTATTTGCTGTGGCAATTATCCTCTCTTTTTCCCCCTCTTTCTGCACTGGAAAATATGGTTGCTGTGAAGTAACAGTTTTCAATACAATATCCCCAAGGATAGGAAACTTGCGCTGGTACATAACTGCAAAAATCAATCAAACAGCAGTGTAAAAGAAAAGGAAAAACAATTGCTGTGCTGTCCTTCTCTGTTCTATTTTTTAGTGATTAATTTGGAAGAATTACGCATTCTGATCCCAAAACACTCAAGTCCATTTGTTTCTGTTTACTGTAACTCTTGACATTCTAAATAATAACTGAGCTCATTTTAGTAAGAAATGTTTCACACTAATTAAATTTGTTTTTCTCCCCTTCCTCTCTCTACAAAGAACACTTAGAGTCTCTGCAGCTTAAATTATTGCTGTGCTGGAAATCTGGACTTTTGTGCAGCCCAGCATGATACTGGAATAATTTCTGATTTGGAACAGAAATTAAAATTATTATTTAAATTAGCAGGTCATTGTCTCATATGTTATGTGCCGGCTTTATCTTTTCTCAGAAAAAGGCTGTAAGAAAGAGCTTAAACTGGTGGACATCACACATATTTATTCTTTGTTATTCATCTGTGCAGAAACAGTTTGCTATTTCTACTGGATGTTAGTTTAGCTGTGAAATTTGTACAGGTGGTGTAAATTGGCTGATACATACCAAGTGCATACTGTATATAAGGGGAACATCACTTCCAGCACTGTAAGTAAAACTAATGGACAGCTGCCTTAAACCTGAATTTCTTTCTGTTGGCTAGAAGGGGAGACTCCTCTCTGGTTGCAAAGATACAATCTGTGCAACTCAGAAAGACTTTATTTATCCCTAAGGGGCAATTAAGAGTAATGAGTAATGAGTAACTCCTCATTAATGAAAGTACACCAATCAGGCACAATATTATGGCCACCTAGCTAATATTGGGTTTTGCTGCCTTAACCCTAGCACCCTTTAGGGGTCCACTAGACCTGTAAAGGTGTGCTGTGGTATCTGACACCAAGCTGTTAGCATCACATCCTTTCAGTCCTGTAAGGCTACGTCCACACTAATGCGTTTTTGTTTGAAAACACAGTTTTCTCTCCGTTTTGCCCAAGGAAAAACGCAGCGTTTCGAAAACGCATACATTTCAAAATGGAGCTGTCCCGTCACAGTGTGGACACTCGAAAACGCAGACTTTCTAAAACGATGACGCATTTTAGTCATGTGATGCAGTCATGTGACCAAACAACGATAGCGGAGTGCATAATACAGCAGTTGCTTTGATTGCTCTCAATTTTGACAGCCCTAAAAAAGTTTAATATCAGTTTCTACATGCTCCAGATATCTTCTTCAAATTCTTTAATTCTCACTCGCTTTCACGCACACGCAGGACTGGAACACAAGTGTTTTTGGGCATTTCAATGTGGACGCACAACTCTGTGAAAACGACTGAAAACGCTAGTGTGGACGTGGAGCATTTTCAGACGAAAACGCCGTTTTCAAATATATCCGGGCTAGTGTGGACGTAGCCTAAGTTGTGAAGTCGGGCTTGCATCGATCACATTTGTTTGTTTAGCACATCCCACTGATGCGGGATTTGATTGTAATCTGAGGAATTTGGAGGCCAAGTCAACACGTCAAAGTCATTATTGTACTCTTTAAGCACTCCTGAACCATTTTTACTTTGTGGCAGAATATTATCCTGCTGAAAAAGGTTAGAGCCATCAGGGAATACCATTTCCATGAAAGGGTCTCTACAACGACTCTGTTGCTGCTTCACCACATTTGATTGATATTGACCACTGCAGATTGAGAACAACCCACAAGAGTACAGTTTAGGAGATACTCTGACCCAGTCATCTCGCCATCACAGTTTGGGTCTTGTCAGACTCACTCAAATCCTTACACTTGACCATTTTTCCTGCTTCTAACACATCAACTTTGAGGACAAAATGTTCACTTGCTCCCCAACATATCCCACCCACTAAGAGGTGCCATGATGAAGAGATAGTCAGTGTTATTCACTTTATCTGTCACTGGTCTTTATGTTTTTCTCTATATTTACAGAAAATTGTCTGAATGGTCTAAAAAAGAAAACAATATTCAGTGTGCAGCAGTTCTCTAGGCAAAAATGTCTTGTTGATGCCAGAGGTCAAAGGAGAATGAACTCAATGAAGGCAACATGAACTCAAATATGCAAGAATGCAAAAGACCATCTCTGAACTCACAGCACATTGAATCAAGATTCTGCTGGTTAATCAAAATTATACAACAGAAAATTAGAAAACCACTGATAGGTCTGTTGAGCCTTGACTTCTGTTGTAACATTCAGATAATACCATTTGGTGTAAACAGCATAGAAGCATGTCTTCATCCTGCCTTATACAACAGATACTATACTGGTGGTAGCGTAATGGTTTCAGGGGATATTTTCTTGGCACTCTTCAGGCCCCTCAGGACCAACTGAGCATCATTTAAAAGCCATCTTTTGATGGCTATATCCAGCAGAGTATCCAATTTGTCACAAAGCTCATCTCAAACTGGTTTCTTGAACATTACAGTCAGTTCACTGTACTAAAACCTCATCCACAGTCACCAGCTTTGGGATGTGGTGGAATGAGGGATTTGAATCATAGATGTGCAGCTTAGAAATCTGCAGCAACTGCATGATGTTATAATATCAGTATGGACCAAAACTACTAATTATATGTACTATAATTAGGAATATTACTAGCACCTCATTGAATCTATGCTATGAAGAATTAAGGCTCCTCAGAAGGCAACAAGTCGACCATTCAGTCACGAAATCTCAAAGTAGAGCGCATCTGGGCTGACAAATCTGCAGGAACTGTGTAATGCTGGTGTTAATGTCATTGACCAACATTTATACCGAATGTTTTCAGGACTTTGTTAAATCTGTGGCTGTCATAATGCGGCTGTGTGCAGGCAGGATGAGGACCCAAACGCAAGCTCACGGAGGCAGGAATGAACTCAAAACACAGCTTTATTGTTGGAGAGAAAACCATACAACCTTAACTGGGAAACTATAACGTAATACACAGAGAAACACGGCCATGAATGAGGGAGACCATCCCATCTGGACCAAAACTCCATGAGGGCCCTAAAATGTTCAGCTCACAGAACTGAGGGAGACGCAGACATAAATACACAGAGGGTTAACGAGGGAAGTGGGAGCACACGGGGAACACAGGTGACACTGATAATCATAACAAGACATGGCAGGAGTAAACGCAACACTAACGGGAGACTGTCAAAGTAAAACAGGAAGTACAGAGAGGTTCAGACAGGAGCAGGGTGAGCACGGACATAACGGGCTGGGAAAACATGGAATAAAACACAAGGAGGGGAAACAAGGGCTCACAGATACACAGAGGGGCACACAGGGGGTAATCAAATAAGGAACATCTTAACAGAACAACCTAGAAACCATGGCATAAATAAAGAACAAAACACAGGAAAACTAAGAATGCTGGGCCAACATGGCCCAGCATCATGACAGTGGCATAAAGGTTGTTTTGAAGGTAAAGAGTGTTCCAACAGGTACTATCAAGGTGTAAAACCTGTTGTACTGACATTTATGTAAGTTCAACACAATTATTCACCACTTACTTCATCTATGACTCCAGTGCTTAGGTAATGAGTTTATCAGCACCATGTTCTTTTTGTAAGTTATAGTCCTGATTAGTATGAAATAGACAAAAAGTCAGGTATTTCAGATGTGCCTATGATTGACACCAAAGCTACAACACTTCAGCATCCTATCTGGACCAAAACTCCATGAGGGCCCTAAAATGTTCAGCTCAAAATAAATTCAAACCTATTTTCATCAGTGGATATATCAATTGAAAACAAGTTAAAAGTATCCATCCATTCATCCATCTATTCTCTTCTGCTTATCCTTATCAGAGCTACGGGGAAGCTGGAGCCTGTCCCAGCTATCATAGGCCGAGAGGCAGGTTACACCCTGGACACTTCACCAGCCTGACGCAGAGCTGGAAAAAAAAAGTTGGGGTTTTTTGGGGAGTTTTTTTATCCTGTGATTGTCAGGCCAATTTTTTTTACTCAATTACTTTATATTATTTATTCTAACAATGGAGGATTAGGGTTAGGATAATGAAATAAACTTGACAGAGTGGAAAATATATTCCAGATTTCATATTTCATTTTCTAGTTGAACATGTAATGGTCACACTGTTGCTAGCTTATCATTATATCTACCTGTGTCTCAACTAGGACCACTTGATAATTCCTTTATTCAATTTCATTAATATTTTTAAGTTTTAAACTGAAGCTTTTTTATGAATATTTTTTCAAGCCTCTTTCACATTGATGCTGTATATTGTTAGACCAGGCCAAGAAGCAATAATAAAATATTGACCAGCATAAACAAGGTCCTCTGGTCATATGTGGTTGTTAATATAATTCTTAAGGTGGGCAGCCGTCTATACAGAGCTGAATAGCGGCTGCGGCATCTTTCACAGGCCCAGAGAGTACATAATAATTTTCTCACTTTGAGCCATGAAGTCAAGCAACCAGCTACAAAATGAATCATGAGTTTATGAGATTCAAGAAAACACATACAAGACAAAACTAAGATGTATTTCACTGATGTTACTGCCTACATTTTAAGAAGACACCATTACTCATCGTATACAGCAGTGTGTCATTGCCAGTTCCCTTTGATTCATTAAAAATGCATTCGCAGAGTAAACCTTTGACTTTAAAATCTCATTCTCCTCTTTATTTTAAGAAACCACACCATGACTGTGATTCTTTTTTTCCCTCCTTCTTTCTTTTATATCAGAAATCAATGTAGGTGGCGGCATTAAACCTGACTACCATGCCTCATTCTCTTGAATCAAATAGTTCCCCCAGCACTCTATATTTATTTGTGCAGACACATACCAGAGGTGGTCAAGGTCAAAGAAGGTATCTTTTTGCTGATGCAAGAAATCCCCTTTCTGATAATACCAAATACCAAAGCTGGAGAGGCCACAGACATTAACCACAACTACAGTGAGAGAGAAACCTCAGTGAACTTTCCCCACACTGAACTAGCCAGTGATTGATTTTCTACACAGATCTCTAAACGGGTGTTACTCTCCTATCTGTAACAGTAATGAATTTCATTATAAGGCCCTGCAACACTGAGAGAAAGAGCAAGGGAGAGATGAAGATTCTGAGCAATGTCATGGAGAGAAAGAGGGAGACTAGAGAGGAAGGCAGAGCTGTCATTCAGGGTCTGTCTGTCAATACTAACGGTGTATATCCCTGTTGGCCAGATACTGAAATAACAGCCGACCACAGAGCAATTATAAATGCTGCCAAGTGCTTTTGGGCACCATGCATAACCTACATATTCCTTACCATGTCTGAGAGTCAAGGTCTTCTGGAAGTGTTTATTGTAAAGTGCATATAAATATAGACATATGAGTTTCCACTCTACTTCCTCCTCCAGCGTGTTGTAACCCGTGTGCCCTGTAACCACGGTGACCAAAGATGTCCTGAGGCTTGGGTTGTATCCAGGCCACAGTGAGTCAGGATGCATGATTGGATGACTCATTGCCTTCTTGGGGCTAAAAGAGCCCTTTCATCATTATCTTCCACTCTCTCTAATTCTCTGTCTTTCTCCTCACACCACCATCTCCTTCTCATTTTGCACTTATCTGCACTTCGGCGTTTCCCAGGTAAATAAAAGCCAGTTGGTTTCCTCCCAGACCCCCGGGGAAAGTGTTGTCGTCTGACACCACAGAGAAGTGTCGGGGCATTTTGTTGACTTGCCAGTTGCCTTATTTTCATATCTGCTCTACCCTTCTGTTTGGTTGCTAAGAAAGTGAATTGCTGCTCTATCATTTTGCGGTCATTAGTATTCATGGAGGGCCAGGTCAGGTAACCCAGGAGTGATTGCTGCTTATGAATAAGCCAAATGCCACCAGAGACTGCAGAAAAATTGTCTCTCCATTTTATTTTCTTAAGATTTTAATCTCAAGTGGACACTCACCGCGGCGTACGGCTTGTAATACTCAGACGTTATTAAAATGACTACACTTGTTATTTATTTATTCTTTATTGTTAATGAAATCAACTGGCAAATTTTCACTACAGGACCAAACATTACTAGTGAGAGCTTTGTCATTATTTATACACATTCATTTCCTCCTGAACAAAATTGATTTGACTCCATTTTCATCATGTTGCCCCAAGAAATGATTTCCCAGTTGGAGCATAATGTCATAAAAAAATATTAGGTTAACACTTAACATACACTAGAAGATTTTTATATATTTATTTTGAACTGCCTGCTTGATAAATGGGCTCAGAAATGTTGTCCTGCTAGATGAACACTGGACAAAGGGAGGAAATCAGTCTTCATGATTTAGTCTTTATGACTGCTTCATCATGCTGCTGTGATGCAGGTTTTCTTATATAAATAAGGTAGTAAAATAAGCTTATGTGAATAGTTTTCACTTGCACTTTTGCACTTGCAGTGAAGAAATTCAGAAGTGTTATTGTCGTTGTCTGCCATTAATATATGTTCACTTTTTTTGCCTGTCCTGTCTGACACAGTAGCAATCAGCATTATTGTCTGAAGGCCACAAAAATGGCCGATTTATTTTCCCAAGTGGACTGGCTTTTGCTATACTGGTCCACTTCATTGTCATAGTTTATTTGATCTCAAAAAGAGAGTTTACAAAAGGAGGAGGAAAGAAAAATAGAGGAGAAAGGGGATCAAGAGAAAAGACAGAAAATCTGCTTTACCACCTGCTAAAAACAAAACAAGCAAAAAGAAAACAACACAGTAGGGAAACCACAGCAACAACCAACATATGCATAAGTAACAGTAAATAATAAATATTGAAATTTACTGAGCAGCATGGAGGACTAATAACACATATATGTTTAGAGGCAGCAGCCAACCAAGCTAGTGTGTGTTTGTGAGTACCTGTTTGTACACCTGTGTGTGCAAGCGCGCTTGTATTCATAAGGTTTCTCCATGTAGGTGTAGGGGGGCATAGCCCTGCCCCCCAGGACATGAAGCAGGCATGAAGGAGATCCAGGCCCCAGACATCTAGAGTCCACCCGAGAGTACGAAAGCCCAAAGAGGACAAGTCATGCCACCCACCTAGAAAAGAGTTGAGGAGTGCCCCAGACAGGGCACGCCTGTATTTCTTCCTAATACACCATTATTGCGGAAAAAAAATCTTATCAATTTCAGATTATTCTACAGCATCATATGAGCCTCAAATACAAACCACCAAAGAGCCTTGATCTCACATTAAGTCTGGAATCCATCGATCCATCTTCCTACTCCTTATCTGTCTCTAAGCAGAGCTGCTCAGGTTTCCCTTTCATTACCTTTCACCACCTCTAGATCTTCTGTAGGGGAAACAAATGTGTTCCCATGCCACCCAAGAGGCAGAAGCTCTCCAGGCTGTCCTGCAGCAGGTCTCACCCACTATTTCCTACCAAATACAGCCTGCACCCTGTCTTTGGAGGCATCTTAATCATAAAAATCACTCCAGTCCCACATAGCAAAATTGGTATGGCCCAGATCTGGCCCACACATGGCCCACATACCGCAAAGAATGACAGCCCTTTGGTGGCCCAGATCTGGTTTGCCAGATGTGGCCCACACATGGGTCAGCACAAGGCCAGTTGCAGACACACTGCTGGCCCTGTGCTGGCCCATATTAGATATTGGATAAAGTGTACACTCACAAACCTGTCAAACCTGCATTTGAAACGTTGGCTACCATAGCAGTATAGTATTGCAACATGGCATTTGGATCTTCTAACTAAAACAGGAAAATAGGAACATAAACAGTGCCATCATTGCCAGACCTGGCCCACATCTGGTTGACATACACTCTGTCATGACACCAGTTAGTCAGAAGTGCCAGCTTGATGCCAGATCTGGGCTAGACCTGTTTTTTATGGGCCTGGGCCACATACACCAAACCACAATCGGGCCAGATATGGCATGCCACCACATAGACAGAGCCATCTATGCCAGGCCTGGCCCATATCTGGATGACATACCACCAAGCCAGAAGTCAGCCAGCAGTGCCGGCTTTATACCAGATCTGGGCCAGACCAGCTTGCTATGTGGGGTTGGTTTCGTTTATGTGGCGGTGCACTGGCTCAAACCTCTGATGACGCTCCTCACCCTATCGCCAAGGACAGGCATAGGCACACATCACTGCAAGCTCATTTCAGCTCCTTGTATGCCATCATATACCATACAACCCAATAAAATGTTAAATGTTTCTTGACCAAGATTACTCTACTTGAAATTTGTCTCTATGCTAGAAATTAGTGAAGGATCATGTCTGTGTTAGAACCTACAGCTGGGTAGCAATAGTAGGCTATAGCAATAGCTTTTTTCGACTCTCTGTGACTCAGAAAATACATTTACAGTGAAGATAAGAAGAACATATGTTCCTGTTATGTGTGAGTGGTCATGCTCACAGGCTTGGTAAGGAAGCTAGTTCAAATTCAGCTGCTGGTCAGTCACTCACGTTTCTTCTCTAAGCATAACAAATCCCATCCCTTTGTCCTTTTTGTTTCTAATCCATCTACCTCACCAACTCCCCTGTCTCTTATACTCACTTAGACTCTAATCCCTTCACCCTGCCTTTTCCTTCAGCTTGAAATTGTATACTCCATTTCTCTCATTTTATCCAATTGTTCTGTAGTCTTTTGAACTTGTATTTAGTGTATTTTTCATCTCTTTCTTTTTCTCTGAGCCTCCTTCTTTCCTTAAATTTGTGCCTTCTTAAAATGCACTGTCTTTAATCTCTTTATACTTTCTCCCTCTTTAGTTATGTATTCCTCGTCCACTGCTGCCATGTGCAACAAGACACTTTGCCTCCCTTTATCCGAAACCCCCTTTTGTCCACTTCTGTCATGACTTTACCTCCTTTCACCCCAGGCTGTTGCTCTTGCCTTTTCATCAGTTACATGCATGCTGTGTACACCTTGCATACTGTACATACTGTATTACTCTAGTTAACCCCTTCTCATCTTTGCCCCTGAGCAATACATGTTTAATCCCTAGATTTAATTTCATCCTGACCTGTTTTTTCTTTCTTTCCTACAATTCTGACACCACAAACACAAACTCATCCTCTCAAATGTAGCAATACAAACAAACACCCACACACTGCATCAAGCTTTGTTTCTCTCTCTCTCTCTTTAATGCTTCACCCATGCATGTTGACGGCTTGTCGCCTCTGTGACATGACTTCACAGAGGTGACACTGCGTCTGTCACTTTGACAGCTGGCATTTCACGAGAATCCTCTACCTAGGGTACGCAGAGTACAGACAGGAGATAGATAGAAAGTGAAGGGGGCACACAGAGAGGAGAGCTTATATAAAGCAAAGATCAGCAAAACAATAAAATAAAACATGATGACAGATGGACAGTTTTGCTTAATATCGCTGCCCTTATCTTACCCTTGTCTATGAAGATAAAGGTGAAACTAAGTCTGCTGCTTCAAACCTATTGTTCACATGCAATTTTGGAGGACATGCTGAAGGATGAGTTTTAAAGCAAATGCTAATTGGCCAGCTTTGTTATTAAAACCATATGGTCAGCTGCAAGTCCCATCTGTAATTTCAGCTGAGCAGTCATACGTTTAATGTGCCTAAAGTGTACACTCGGTGACAATAAAGATGACATAATTGCGAGACATAAATGATAATCCTGTGAATCTGATGGTTGCATTTTATACTGCTCTATCGCCGTATTCCATAGACAATGAGCCAATGCACTGTATTGTTAGAAAGACCTGATGGGGGAACCTTATGAACTGTTAACCCTTTGAGGAAAGACGTAAGACAGGTTTGCTGTAAATGGATCTTTATAGAGCTTCATAGATCTAAATAGCTATATGAGGATGATTGGCTATGTGATCTATCACTGAAGGTTGCCAGCGTGTAAATTTTTCTATGTTGTCTATTTAATTGTTAAATACAAACTTGCAGCATAATTGAATTTATGATTGTCACTTTAATAGTATTGTTCATATCACTTGTGTGTATCATTGGTGCAAATCTAAGATCAGGTAGCCCTATTCTCACTAGCTCTAAATCAGTTCTCAAATCAATCAACCCATTTCCTCATTCACATTACAGTTTTATCATTGCTCCTGTTTCTACAGATACTGTGACTACTATCCATATTGTATTCTGAAATTACTGAATGTCATGGGTCCGCTGTGTGATTTAATTACTTTAATGGTTCACATTTGTTTGTGTTAACAATTTCAGTTGATGCAGAATTTTAATGTGAATCTTTACTTTGACTGTAGCTGTAAAAACGATCATATTCATTTGCATGAATTCTGTAAGGTTTCAGGTTAAGAATGGAAACACAAGATGCAGAGAAGAACAAAGACAAAGTTTAATTAAATTTACTGATAAACAAAAATGCTGGCATGTTCAGAAAATGAACAAAATAATATCCAAAAAGAAAACAAGGCAAAAGTCTAATAGGCAAAAGTGAAGAAACAAAGAAAGTGGCACAAAGAGAGACAGGAAATGTTAGTTACATTACACATTCTGTAACTTCTGTCGGTGCTGTGCAATTGGAAACCGAATTTCCCGGAGGAACCCACCCGAGGGATTAATAAAGTTTTATCTATCTATCTATCTATCTATCTATCTATCTATCTATCTATCTATCTATCTATCTATCTATCTATCTATCTATCTATCTATCTATCTATCTATCTATCTATCTATCTATAAAGAAGAAGAGCAAGACTGACAAGTTACCACAAACACAAAGGAATTGATCTGGAAACAAGGCACAGGTCAAACTAATGAGGACAAGCCATGTTATTGCAAAAGTGGGGGGGGGGGAAGTAAGATGTATAACTACTAATAGGCCATAAAAATACTTGAAACAGGAAATGGAGAACAGAAAACTCTTTAATCAAATTGATATTTTTAATGCTCAGATATAATAATGGTTGTTATTCATCAGTGTTCAAACTGACTATTTTAAAGCAATTTAATTCAGTTTATTTCTACAGCTCCAAATCATTAAAACAATCACATCAACGCACTTTATATAAGCAAACGATGGGAACACTGGAAAGGAAAATTCCCTTTTAACTAGGGATGGGAATTGATAAGAATTCCGATTCCATCATCGATATCACTTATTGATTGGATTTTTCATTGCTTGTTTTATGGATTCTTTGGCTCCACTTTGGGAGTCACCACCATCAGCATATCAAAGCAGCATACAAGCAGCATATCAAAGACACCAGATCCATGCAAATTAATGACATGCTGTGGGCAAAATGTTTGTGCATGTTGGAGTTTTTTCCCCTATTTGTTGTGATCAGCGTTGGGCTCATTACTAAAAAAAAAGTAACGTATTGCACAGAACACTTTTTTTTAAAGTAATGCAGTACATTACTTACATTACATTACTGTAAGTAATTTGTAACACATTTGTGAATTGCTATTGCATTTATTTGTAAAATGTCCTGGAACATATTGTCTCATAATTACCATTCAACAACATAAAGCTGTAGCTACAGTGCCACACAACAAAATGGGATTGGCGTTCTCTCGGCTTTAACATCACTCTGGGTACCTGGCTAGCTTAGTGTTAGCATGCTATCTGTGAAGGTGCTTGCAAAGAGCTGAAGTTGTGTTAGCAGCTGTTTCTGTCATAGATGGAGTTTGCACTTTAAAATCACACTTCGTACTTTTGTGCAATAAAAATTAAGGTCCATATCCACGCAGTAAACTGCCCTACTAGTTTCCTCTGCCGACAACTGACATTTGTTGATTGTAGCATGAGTGCAAGAATTTATAAGCAAGATCGATAGGCAAGCAGACTAACCGGAACTGGTTTTTGTAGAAAACTGTTTCTCGATTCGCATCCCTACTTTTAACAACAAGAACCCTTTGTCAGAACAGCCATCTGCTGTGACAGGTTGTGGGTGAGGAGTGGTGATGATTAAATACAAAATGGTGTATGAACACAGAGACTTAAGAGAGGTGAGTGAAGAAGAAATACTCAGTGCATCATGGGGATCCCCAGTAGTCTTTTACAGCATAACTATAGGATGATGCAGGGTCACCTGTTTTTACCCTAACAATAAGCTTATTCAAAAAATAAAGTTTTAAGCCTAATCTTAAAAGTAGAGAGGGTGTCTGTCTGCCGAGTCCAAACTGGGAGCTGGTTCCACAGAAGAGGGGCCTCAAAGCCGAAGGCTCTTATACTACTTTTAAATACCATAGGAATCACAAGAAAGCCTGCAGTCTGAAAGCAAAGTGCTCTGTTGGGGTGATAAGGAACTATTAAGTCTTAATATTGTTGTATGTGAGAAAAAGGATTTTAAATCCAATTTTGGAGTTGGAATATAATTTCAGACATATTGCACAAATGCATGAAAGCAGTCCTATGTATTTGTCCTATGTATGCTGAAGGACACATTCTGGTCAAAAACTCAGAAAAAATTAAATGTTAATGCTGGATTAACTTCTGACTTCCAAAGGTTCCCTCTACTTGCACCACCAGTAATTTCTGTCTTGTGGAGTATTTGATGACATAGCAAGTGGATTTAAAATGTTGTGTCCCAATAGCCTAGTGACTTTACCAACTCCATGAATTTTACTCAAACACCGTCATGTGGTCTGTTAAAATATTTGAAACCACTGTCCACTTATGGAGGTGATGATGTTAGCACTTCTAAAGTTTTGCATAAGGTCAAATTCCCTTTATTTTAAATTATGATTTCATTGACACCAAAGCCCAATATTTGAATTGGATATTGGTTCAGTCCTGACTGGTTTGGGTCACTATTAGTGACAATGGTACAGTCTGTTTAATTTCTGAATTTCTTTTTAAAATATGTTTTATCATCATTACACTGGTAGCTAGTGGGAGAGCACAGAGTGAAGGGCCAGCAGCTTGGAGTATTTCAGACCTGCTTCACCAACATTTCTTTACATGTTTCCAATAGCTTTTGACACAACCACCAACTGTTTTCAAGTAAGTTGACATGACTCAAAAGCTCTTACAGTGACAGAGCTTTCTCTGTAGATTTCTATCTGACTCTCACTTGCACTCTTGTTGTAACTGTTAGGTAACATTTGTTGGGAAGATTTTATTGTACTTGTGCATACTTATTTTTCACTTAATTTGTCATGATAGTTATTTATTATGTAAATAAATACTTATTCAGTAAATATATATCCATGTACAAGTTATAGAACAATGTTTAAACAATATGTGATATTCCCTCATAAATACATTTAAAATGTATATTTTTACTTTTAAAAAGTAAAAATGCTCAACATTAACTTGCCTAGAGCTTGCCACTTATGGCTCTAGACTCTTCCGCCTTTGAGGAAAAAGTTGGATTGTTGTCTATTAAGAAAGTGAGAAATCTCAGATAAAAAGGGGTCTCGTTATACACAGAGCACTAGAGAATGAAATTCAGAAAAATAATAGAGGAAAGCATCAGAAGATGAGGGGGGGAAAGCTCTATATGTCAGAGGAAAATCCCTGAGAAAGATGAAGAAAAAGTGAGTTGAGAAAGAGCCCTACATGGATACTGCTAAATTTTTCAAAATTATTGTTTACCTACTGATAAGTACAACTTTGGAGAATATGCAAATAACTTCATGAAACAGTCAAACTGAAGTCATTAGAAGTAAGATCATTTTTGAATGATTCATGACAAAAAGATCCTAGCATACTGAGATGTTTAAAAAAGGAAAAATGCAGTGGTTGTGTATTAATGTCTGCTGGGAAGTTAGCACAACTTAGCAAATTTAAAAGTTAGGTAGTTCCTGAAAAATGTAGAAAATATCTGGCAATTGCAAAACTACTAAGTAAGTTTTTTTTTAATATCACTGTAAGTGAAAATGAGTATAATGGGAGGGGAAAATAGTTTTAACTGAAAATAAATTTTCTTGACATATCTGAACAAAAATGGCATTTTTAGGGTCTTTGGCTTATCCAGCTGAAAAAACAAAACCACAAAAAAAAAAACGTGCTGTGAAATAGACCTGGAAACCATTTGGCTCAGCACCATAGAGTCTTTGATGGTGGATTTTTATTTCTTTTGTGTACCAAATGCCACCAAAAACATGTTAAAGCCAATTTTCGAGAGAAAATGTGCAAAATGTAATGTGCCTCACAACAGTAGATTGGCACTTACCAAAGCATGACAGTGCTTGACAATTGCTATCTTGGCAGGGTGCACAGCCTCCCATGTAGCATTCACAATGACAATGGAGGTAATCATTATGGCATCAAAGTGGCTTGTTGTTAGGAAAAGGCAGCTAAAGCCCAGTCAGATAAGTATTCTACACTGGCTTTATTAAAATGTACTGAAGAGACCAATTATGAAGTGACGAAAGTGGGATAGATAGTTAAACTAAAATGTGATTTCATTTTAGGATCATTAATTATTTGACTCTGACTTCACTGTCACAGTTCCATGTAGGTCCTGATGATGTACATCACCAAGGCACACTTCTACTCTTTTTTTTTCTGTTTGTTTGTTTGTTGTTTTTTTTCAAACCAGTTAAATTACAATACTTCTGAATTTTGAAATTCACAACCTCACTCACAAAGGTTCTATTGTTAACAGCTGTCATTGTGGATCAGATTCAAGTTTTTCTGTTTTGTCAAAATGCTTGCTGCACCGTAAAAAAACAAATCCTAAAAAAACTGTAATATTCCGGCAGCAAAATAATAACAGAAAATAACAGAAAATAACTTTCCCATGAAAATACGGTTATTTTCAGTAATGACAATACAGTTTGTTGCCCTAATTTTACATGGGATTTTGCCTTTTCAAGTGCTTTTAAACATTAAATTAGGAACATTTTAATGTGATTAAACAATGAAATTACCTATAAACAAGGTCAATGAATGTGACAATATGAATAATAATACTTAAATGTACAGAAATATACAGTTAACAGTTGGTTTAAATAATAATGGATTGCATTCATACAGCGCTTTCTGAGACCCTCAAAGCACTTTACAATTCCCCTCTGGCCATCACCAGTAGGTGGTAGGTAAAGTGTCAAGGACACAACGACCGAGAGTGTCCGAGCCGGGGCTCAAACCGGCAACCTTGTGATTACAAGGCGAACTGCCAACTCGTGAGCCACGATCGCCCTAAATAAAAATAATAATAATAATAATAATTTGATGTAAATTTTTTTTATAAGAATCATTTTATATATTTGTCCATAGCATTGCATTATATCTAAATATGCATATGTACAGACAAATACATTTAAAAACAAGAAAATTGTGTTTTATTACATTTACAGTGATTTTACATTAATTTACATTTGAAATGTGAAATCACAGTCTATTTATGTAAATTTAATGATATTCTAGAAGAACAGTACAAAACTGTAAAATACACAGTAAAATACTTTTATATTACAATTTTTTGCAGTGTGGGGATGCAGTGTTCCAGCAGAAAAACTAAACAAGCTCCACTAAAATATAACTAGAAATTAAAACAGAGACAGCACCTTCAGAGCTTTAAAAATGTCACCCCCGAGTGACATTTCATAAATTAATCTATTTTAGTTAAAAGAGGATTAATTATAGTAATTATCATTAAAACTTCCAGCGCCCCCCGCGACCCTGAAAAGGATAAGCAGAAGTGAATGGATGGATGGATGGATGGATCATTAAAACTGATACACATGTACAACTTTATGTAACATCTTGTGGTTTCCTCCTATCAGCATAAGCTACTACTTAAGCTACATGTTTAACTGACTAAAAACTGCCTATTGGTTTCAAAATGTTAACTAGCCATTGTTTTGTAAAATAAAGTAACAGGAAATTTGCATTTGCAGTTTCTGTTCTGCAAGCAGTGAGCTGCTTACAGACTGAATAAATCTGCTTACTTTCTAGAGAGTAAGGCACAACTATTTTTACTAATAGTGTAAATAATTATCCCTAAAATGGGTTCAAGGAAGTGGTCCAGTTTCCTCTGGAGAATTCACTAAGCAGTAATGCTGAAATCTGCTGGATAAAAAGAATAAAATGAATAAAAAGGAACAAATGACCCAAATACCACACAGCATTTTTCTTGCATATGCTAGTTTATGCTAGTTCCCAGCCCATTGTTCCTTCAGTGGGCTGGTTTCAGTTGTTATGCAAATGTACTGATTATAAGATTTGGGGAAACCTGCAGTCAGCTGAGACTGAAGAAGTCACTTGGATGAGTGACGAAACGTTTCTCCCACAAAACGCTACGTCCAGATGAACAGAATCAACTTTTGGAGATGCCAGTTTATATTATTTGTGTTAATATGGCACAATACATCAGGACACGATCATTTTTGCACATATTAACATTTTCAAACTTGAATTGACAATAAAAGACTGAAAAGATTTAAAAGAGAGATTCAGTGAGCTGTGCAATTCTTTTATTTATTTCAAAGTAGTGGCTTCCACTACCAAAGGCACAATGTTTTTCACTTACAGTGGGGCAAAAAAGTATTTAGTCAGCCACCGATTGTGCAAGTTCCCCCACTTAAAATGATGACAGAGGTCAGTAATTTGCACCAGAGGTACACTTCAACTGTGAGAGACAGAATGTGAAAAAAAAATCCATGAATTCACATGGTAGGATTTGTAAAGAATTTATTCGTAAATCAGGGTGGAAAATAAGTATTTGGTCACCTCAAACAAGGAAAATCTCTGGCTCTCACAGACCTGTAACGTCTTCTGTAAGAAGCTTTTCTGTCCCCCACTCGTTACCTGTATGAATGGCACCTGTTTGAACTCATCATCTGTATAAAAGACACCTGTCCACAGCCTCAAACAGTCAGACTCCAAACTCCGCCATGGCCAAGACCAAAGAGCTTTCGAAGGACACCAGGAAAAGTATTGTAGACCTGCACCAGACTGGGAAGAGTGAATCTACAATAGGCAAGCAGCTTGGTGTGAAAAAATCAACTGTGGGAGCAATCATCAGAAAATGGAAGACATACAAGACCACTGATAATCTCCCTCGATCTGGGGCTCCACGCAAGATCTCATCCCGTGGGGTCAAAATGATCATGAGAATGGTGAGCAAAGATCCCAGGACCACACGGGGGGACCTGGTGAATGACCTGCAGAGAGCTGGGACCAAAGTAACAAAGGTCACCATCAGTAACACACTACAACGGCAGGGAATCAAATCCCGCAGTGCCAGACGTGTTCCGCTGCTGAAGCCAGTGCATGTCCAGGCCCGTCTGAAGTTTGCCAGAGAGCACATGGATGATACAGCAGAGGATTGGGAGAATGTCATGTGGTCAGATGAAACCAAAGTAGAACTTTTTGGTATAAACTCAACTCGTCGTGTTTGGAGGAAGAAGAATACTGAGTTGCATCCCAAGAACACCATACCTACTGTGAAGCATGGGGGTGGAAACATCATGCTATGGGGCTGTTTTTCTGCCAAGGGGACAGGACGACTGATCCGTGTTAAGGACAGAATGAATGGGGCCATGTATCGTGAGATTTTGAGCCAAAACCTCCTTCCATCAGTGAGAACTTTGAAGATGAAACGAGGCTGGGTCTCCCAACATGACAATGATCCAAAACACACCGCCCGGGCAACAAAGGAGTGGCTCCGTAAGAAGCATTTGAAAGTCCTGGAGTGGCCTAGCCAGTCTCCAGACCTCAACCCCATAGAAAATCTGTGGCGGGAATTGAAAGTCCGTGTTGCTCGGCGACAGCCCCAAAACATCACTGCTCCCGAGAAGATCTGCATGGAGGAATGGGCCAAAATACCAGCTACTGTGTGTGCAAACCTGGTAAAGACCTATAGTAAACGTTTGACCTCTGTTATTGCCAACAAAGGTTATGTTACAAAGTATTGAGTTGTATTTTTGTTATTGACCAAATACTTATTTTCCACCCTGATTTACGAATAAATTCTTTACAAATCCTACCATGTGAATTCATGGATTTTTTTTTCACATTCTGTCTCTCACAGTTGACGTGTACCTCTGGTGCAAATTACTGACCTCTGTCATCATTTTAGGTGGGGGAACTTGCACAATCGGTGGCTGACTAAATACTTTTTTGCCCCACTGTAACAGGAATTTAAGAGAGAGCGTCAGACAATCTTTATGCCTAACATGCGCAAGGATCTTTTTTTCTCGGCAAAAAAACAGACATAAATAATCTTCAGACTTTTACCAAGTGAGATAACATGCAACTAGGTGAGGCAAGCTGAGGTAAATTGATTGCAGGTGGACAGACTCACCTCATGTGTAGAGGAACATGAGACGATATTGTTATCTGTGCTGATGCTCTATGCAGCCAGAGAACGGCTACCATCTTGTGAGAGATGGCAGCCTTATCAGAACTTCAGCAGATGACTGATGTTTTTTGTAATTTATTTTCACCAGATTGCCAGATCAAGACTGGCATTTCCATCAGAGAGTGCTGGTAGGAGCGTGTGTGTGAGTGTGTGTGTACAATCATCTGTGTACAAATGTTCATTTTATGGTAATCTAGGTGAATGTGAGGGGTGCAGTTTGGCTGTTGTAATGTGCTATTTTTTTAAATGCCATTTGACTCCTCATTAATAATTTTACACAGCGTGCTGGCATTTGCTTTGCAGAAGAACATCTGTCTGGGACTCAGCCCTGGAGATGTTCAGTTTTCACTGCATGTGTAGAATGTTTGTGCATGTATGTGCATGTGTACGTGTGTGCGTGCAGGGCGGTGTGTGTGTGTGTGTGTATGCATTTGTCTCTTTTTAAAATGCCTCAGTCTTTCTGCTTCAGTGCTTCCACTTTTCTCATTTTCACCACCTCTCCCCTGCTCCTTCCCTAATTACCTCTTCTTTACCATCATTTCCCTGTTTAGCATATGAATTGGGCCCACAGAGTCTAAGTGTAGTTCACTTATTATGTTTGTATGTGTATGGATGAAAGAGTCTAGCTCTTGTAATGATTCATTACATTCAGAAATGCATTATATTCAATTACAGTTGTGACTTTTACATACATTTAAAGTTGGGAAATATGTTGTTTTTGTTAGTTCAGTTTAATGTATATGACCTTAAATTATAATTAGATAACACACAAAGATGTTTGCTGAAGATGAAAGTTTTCATCAAAGCTTCTTTAAGTCTGCATTGCGTTCTACTTTTTTCTGTTTTATTTCCTCTTTGTGGTTGATGCCGGAAAAATGGAGGGGAAAAAAAACGTTTTCATTTTTCTTTTAATTTATTTTGTTTAGATAATCCTGTTAGAGAATTTGAGCCAGTTGGTCTAAAAGAGCTTCTTTATCGTGAGTTAGACAGAAAACCGACATGCTAGGATCTAAAATGTGATAAATAACAACTAAAATGCTTAAAAGACCTAAGGAGCTAGGAAATACGCTACTTGAGGGAAGCAGTTTGACTCAAATGTTCTTTGATGTTCTAGCTTCAGCACCACACAAACAGATGATTTGATATCTTGGAGCTGTTGGATTTTGCACATTGCTTTAAAAAGCCACAAATTAAAAAGGTAAAGCAGCTGAAATTTGACCAGTCAACACTTCGACACACCTTTATCCACCTAAGACCCAAACTCTTCAATTTCTCTTTGCTATTTGGGCTGATTGGGACCTGATGAATGTAAAAACAAAGAATTATCTTTTTACCTGATGTAGTTTCTGAGAAGAGGATATCAGGCCCTTGTAGATCAAAATTTAGTATTGTGGTCCAGACAACCTAAAATGTAATGTCTACATATGTGGATGCCTTGTCCTAGGAGGTCATGGCATTGCATTACACATGTAACTATTGTACTTCATTTTATTATATTCCAGTGTTTTCCTACTGGAGGGTGAAGCTGTTTAGGGAAACTGAACTGAACAGACCTTTAAGCTTTCATTAGTCCAATTACACAATGTTAAAGAATATTCAAATGACGTCCTTTTAGGGGTCTTGTGAGTCTGTGTTGTGACAAACACCTCCATCATGCCAGATGAAAAGAATATTGTGCATACTTGAAGTAATCTAAGGGACTTATATGACACTGGTTTATGTGGACTGACAGGATCAAGTTGGGGAGAGGGAGAGGGAGAGGGAGGCTTTGGAGCTGAGATACCACACCGTATACTCTCTCAGATTACTCTCTTCTCACATAGCATTTCTCACTCATTTCCTAATGAGCTTAATGGACTGCGAGCAGAGTCTCACCTCTTTAAACCTGATGAGGTCGGGCAGAAAATTGATCTGCCTGGAGGGCTGATATGTGCTCATGCAAAATTAGATAGCTGCTTTGAACCATTTTTTTTAACCCTGCATCATTTTATTGGGTTACCGTGGTGTTGACGCAGTGAAAGGAATTTTGTGTTCGACACAGTCATATACAAAATGACAATGAACGAAGATGCTCAACAGAGATTCTTTAATCTGCAAAATGAAGTCTTGCTTTAACACACACAAAAACATACAAATAATCTCACGCTGTAGATTAAGTCAGAGAGTAAGTGTCCTTTGAATGACATCAAAGATGTGTGCCTCGGGGGCGCTATGGAGCCGCGGACCAAGATGGGCAGCATAAAGTGGTTGCTCCGTGTAACCTCCGAGTATCCATCTAGGAAAGTTTATCCATAACCCCCCTCACTGGCGGCTTCAAACAAAATGGCTGCAGAATCCAGAATTTGTTAAATTTATAGAGGAGAAAATAGAAAATTACTTTGAGTTAAATACAGATCAAACTTGTGCCTCAGTGAGATGGGAAGGATTCAAAGCACATATTAGAGGTGAAATTCTTAGCTTTACGAGTACAAAGAATAAACAGCAAAGAAAGTGAATGGAAACCCTGGATAAACAGATTAAATCTTTGGAATTAGACTTAAACTTTAGCGACGACTCAACAAAACAAGGTGAGTTGCTACGTCTGAGGACTGAATATAATAAATTATCATCTGATGCAGCAGCAAAAAGTCTAATGTGGCTGAAGCAATCTTATTATGACCAAGGAGAGAAAGCAGGTAGACTTTTGGCATGGAGAATTAAGAAAATGCAGAGTGAAAGAGCAATTAATAGTATAAAGACCTCTTCAGGGAATGTAACAGTAGATCCAGTGGCAATTAATGACAGCTTTAGAGAATTTTATGAAAAATTGTATAAATCAGAATGTGCTCAAACCTCAGAAGAACAGGACATATTCTTAGATTAACTTCAGTTTCAGACACTAACAGAAAACACAAAGCAGGAATTAGACTAACTATTGAAGAAATATCACAGGCTATCAAAAGCATTAACAGTGGTAAAGCACCTGGGCCAGATGGCTTTCCGATTGAATTTTATAAAACTTTCCAAGACAAATTATTAATTCCACTTTTTAACATGTATGAAGAAGCGTATCAAAATGAAGCTCTCCCACCCGCTCTGAGACAGGCAATGATTCCTTTGATACTGAAACCTGGCAAACCCCCTGCAGAGCGTTCATCATTTAGACCAATAAGTCTGATGGGTGTTGACACTAAAATACTTTAAGATTAGACCCCTATATATCACATTTAGTTCATAATGATCAAAATGGCTTTGTGCCAAAACGTCACGGGTTTCACAATATAAGAAGGGTTCTAAATATAATTCACGAGAAATGTGATGCTAAAGATACAGCATTATTATCACTTGACGCACATCAAGCTTCTGACAGGATAGAGTGGTCATATTTATTTACTGTTCTCCCAAGATGTGGATTTGGAAACAATTTTCTCAAATGGGCTAAACTTTTGTATACAAATCCCAAAGCTAGTGTTTTAACAAATAACATAGTTTCTAACCCTATTACATTGGAGCGTTCCACTCGCCAGGGGTGTCCATTATCTCCAATGCTATTTATCTTAGCTATAGAACCTCTGGCGATGACAATTAGAATGAGAACTGACATATTTGGTGTCCAGATAGGAGATCAGGAGCATAGATTGGCTCTGTATGCTGATGACCTGATAGTGTTTCTGACTAGGCTGTCCATTAGTATACCAAAATGAATGCAACAAATGGAGTTATTCGGACAATTCTCTGGCTATAATATAAATGATTGAAAATCCTCAATCCTATTTCTGAACAAGGATGAAAGGCTAAATCCTATTATACAAACCCCGTTTATTAATGCAAAAGAAGGATTTGTGTATCTTGGAGTTAAAATCACCCCAGACGTTGATACCATTGTAGCAACAAACTATGATCCTCTGATTAATGAAGTGGAGGAATCTCTAAATAAATGGATGACAATGCCCATATCAGTGATTGGCCGTATAAACATGATTAAAATGAATATATTGGCCAAATTTTTACATCTCTTCCAGTCACTTCCTCTGCCTCTTCCAAAAGAATTCTTTGATAAACTAAACGGTATCTTTAATAGATTTATTTGGAATAATAAAAAACCTAGACTAAGACTTCGCTTGTTGTACCTACCATATGAAAGAGGGGGGTTACAACTCCCTAATCTTAGACTGTATTACTGGTCTGTGCAACTGTGCTCAACCATGTTCTACTTTTCCACTGAGACACCCCAATTGAAAAAAAAAATTACAACCCTTTTTTTAAAAAAACACAATAGATGTTTGGTATAGGGCTCATCAGTATATGGGAAATAAGTCTTCTATCTCTTGTTTTTCACTTATTTGGGGCAACACATGTTTTAAAGCAGGAAGAGCTGATGGGGGTTTCAAAATCTGGGCAGATAAAGGTGTACAGAAGGTGGCAGATCTTTATAAGGACGGCAACCTTCTTACATTTGATCAGCTATGCCAAATATACAGGATCCCCAAAAAACATTTTTTTAAATATCTACAAGTTAAACATTTCATTATGTCAAAATATAAACAGATTGTATCTGAGCCACCATTATCACACTTGGAGAATGTCATACTTCAAAAGCCAGTGGGCAGAGGTCACATCTCTTCAGTTTATACAGCTTTGTTAACACATGATAAGGAATCTGCCACTGACAAGTTGGACGCAGGAGGTGGACTGGGAAACTGCATGTTTAAAAGCCCAAAGACAATCAATTAATACAAGGATGAAACTCCTCCAATATAAGTGGTTGATGAGAACTTACATAACCCCAGTCAAACTGAATCGCTGGTCGCCTGTCATCCCAGATAGCTGCAGTAAATGTTTAGACGAGAAGGGCACTCTGCTCCACTGTGTATGGAGCTGTCCAAAATTACAACAGTACTGGAAATTAATCACGCAAACTTTATCTAAGATTGTTGGAGTAAATATACCCGTTGAAGCAAAAATGTGTGTGTTGGGTATATATCCAAAGAGCTGTGACTTTAGCACCAGACAGCTAAAATTGATTGACTTTGGCCTCCTGCAAGCTAGGCGCTTAATATCTTTGTATTGGAAGAAAGTGGATGTACCCTCAAGTCATATGTGGGTGAAGGAGATGGCATCATGTATTGTATTGGAACGACTTACTTATATTGTCAGAGGAAAGGGAGTAGATTTTGAAGAAATATGGTTACCTTTAACTGAGTTTCTGAGACATTATGAAGGGAATTAATTTAGGAAGCGATACTTGGTGCTGAGTTTTGGGGGGGGGGGGTTTGTGTGTGTGTTTTGTTGTTGTTGTTTTCTTTGTTGTCTGTTTCTTTGTTTTTGTTGTTTTTATTTTTCGTTCAGGTCCTGCTTTGTTTGTTTTACCCATGCTGTGCATCGGTTTTGTTTTATTTTATTATTTATTTATTTTTATTATTGTTGTTGTTGTTTCTTTTAATTTATATTTGTTTATTTTGGGGACTATGTTCTTTAATATAAATCTCATGTTAACTGTACTATTATTCTTTGCTTGTTCTGTAATATAAAACTCAATAAACATACTGTTAAAAAAAAAAAAGATGTGTGCCTCTGTCAGTGCCCTCATCATCTTAATATTATGATGCTAGAGCTTGGTTTTTCTCATTACGCTCACTCATCTTGAGGCTTTCCTGGCCTTTGTGTTTGTAATGTATGCACTGACCCATCAGTTTAATGATAGCTTGGAATTTATATTTGAAAGAACAAGATTTCTGCCAGTGAAAGAAACAGTGGCTATCAATCAATAAAATAAGCAGTGAGTGACACCAGCGTGATCATTAGTGAACCACATCAATAAATGGCCTGTTTAGGAAAATCTGCACTTGACACAAGCTTTTTGGGGTGCTCTCTTCTGAAATTGAGGTTTTTTAAAATGACTAACAGTATCTTTGAATATCACAGGCATAAACACACCACCTCACTCCAAAGGATCACAGCAATTACACACACACAAAAAAAGAGAGAGAGAAGGAGATCAGAGATGTGAAGTGCAGTGCTCAGGCATACTGGGGTTCCAGTATGATCACAGCTTCCACCAGGTATCTGAGGGTCTGACTAAAAAAGAGATATAGATCACAGAGAGCCCATATCGGGCTGAAATGTAGGCTTAACTCACAACTTTAAGTGGCTAGACACCATCAATCAACAAACGCTGCACACGCCACTTTCTTTTGATATGTGCTCACTCAACAAGCCAGACTCGTAGTGTCTCAGCAGCACGTGAGCCAGGATGAAAAAGAATGTACAGACAGAACAAGGTGCCAAATGTGCATCTCTCATTAAGCGTTACATGTCAGACACACAGGGAGAAGACGTGAGCAGAAACCTGCTTTCTCCTGCCCCCTCTCTGCATCCTTAAGACTGTGACACCTCTCAAACTGTCAGGGAGAGAGGTGAGCAGTGTGGAAGCGTGTTCATGTGAGACAATCTGTCCATCACATTTTCCCACACTCGGATGTTATCGAGATGGCAGCCATCTTGCAGACATCCATGTAATTCATCCCTGGGAGGCAAGCCTACACCGAGGACATAAACAAGCATGCTTGTTTGTTCAATAACTATTTCAAGCTCTTTCCAAATCCGCCCCTTTCCAACATATTGGAGGAGCACTGATTAAAGCTTTTGGCTCTGCGAGGAATGATCCATAAGGGTTTGTACATGAGCTATCAAAACCCTCAAAGCCGGTGCTTGCTTGCTGCTCTGTCTTCCACTGCCAAGCAAGGCGGCGCATCAAATTGCTGACAAAACCTGGATAAGAAAAAAAAGGAATACTTAATTCGCAATGTAGCTGTCACCAGACAGTGAGATATTAAGGAGAGGAGGAAACTTGCACAATTTAGATTATGAACCCTAAACTCAGAGTCCTTTCCATCTAAACACCACTGTGCTGTTAATTGGGGAAGCAGAGAAACAGGTGACAGGTGAAGCAGGTGAAGCCTGTCAGGACAGAAACAAAGACGTGTCGACATCCTCTCTCTCTCTTTAATGTTACATCAAGCAATTTAAGGATTAAAAGTTTAGAGCGCTGTAAAACAGTCAAATCCAGAAACATAATAATAAGGTGCAAATCATCTGTGTGTACGCTTAATTTACATCTGATCTAAAGCTGTTACAAAGTATTTTAAGCTTCTAGCTGTTCATGAAACTTAAAGAAAAAACTGGTTTTTTTTCTTAAATATTTCTTGTATTTAGTACAAATTTTTCTCAACATTATTTAAACGGAGATAATCTAATATCGTTTCCTGCCTGCATCACATGATGTCCCCCTATGCATTCTATTGGTTAATCTTATACTGGATATGTTATTGTAAGTTGCTTAAGGCTGAATACAATTGATGCTGCCTCTGCAAACTGCCTCACAAGCCCACCTCCACTGCCGCCCCTCCTATCCATGCCTTTTCAGCTATTTCTGACTTTCTGACATCTTGCATTGTCATTAAGACTTGCTTTGTTCTGTGTGGGAGTCTTTCTGCTGCTAGCCCTGCCTTTATGCGTTCCAGGTATTTGAGTCAATTCATTTTCATTTATATAAAACCAATTCACATCAACAGTCGCCCAGGGTGCTTGCTGGGTATCCGTGTGTAAGGCAGTGAGGTGTGCTTTCACCACATTTGGCTTTTCACATATGTGGGTAAAGAGCAAGGATGTCACAGATATACTGCCACAGAGAAATGGCTACAGCTGAAATAACAACCATAGTGTGTAAGACCGACAATCGCATTACATTCCCTTCTAGTTTTCTTTCTTCAAATCAGCAGATAAACTTAAACTACAGTCCTTGTGATAAGTTTAACTTGCTATGTTGAATTTAATAAAGATCTGTTTTCTGTAGTTCAGTCTCCATTCCCCTCCACGATATGGGCCATTCTCACTTCCATCCCTAATTCAAAAATCTGACATCAGTGCTTATCAGTTTTGGCCGTCGATCATGTGTCAATTCAAACAAAATGGGATGAGACTGGAATAAAATGTATCCAGCAACTGGAAGACTTTATTAAAAAGAACATGAGTTTACACACCAACACAAAGCAAAAGAACCCGACTCTAAAACCAACGTACTTCCTTTTATACTCTACCGATTCAGGTGAGCATCTGGAATACCCAAGTCTGGGGTTAGCAAACCAAATGAAAACATAAACACATGAGCAAACATCAAACCACAATACAACACATGAAAGAAATATTTAGATTTGTACCAAGTCCTATATCTAATTCAATAACATATAGACTTCAACCACCACTACATAAATTAAAACACTCCCCTAACCTGGCACTTTGGTTTGCTCCAGGAGCTCATAAGCGGTGATTGAGCTGTGTTTACTCTTTTGCTCCACATCCTGCAAAGGAAGCAACCAGGAAAGGTGAGTAATGTTAACACACTTCTCTTTATACAAAAATAATTTAGGCTACAGACCAATGATAATGAGACGACATGAACTGCTCTAACTCAGGTTCTTTTTCCTGACACAGGTAGGATGGCCAGTGTCTTCACCTTCCACAAGCAGTTGACTTAAATACCAGCTCATGACCTAATAAAGAATCACTAACCACAAATGTGTGTTTCTTTTTTATATAGTTTTTAAATACCACTCACTCAAATAAAAAAAAAAATACATCCATCCATCAGGCCTCATTTTAATTTTATCCAGGTTATCCTGGCAAATCGGCTATGTACTAACTCTGTACCACCACTAGGGTCAAGACTCTGGGTGGGCCAATCACTTTCTCCTACCTTTATCTGGGCGTCTGCTCTAAGATGTCACTTGTCATCAGCAACTGCCAAAACTACTTAAATGTTACACATTGTAACAAATTTTTCTCTTTGCTCCTTATTGATCTGCGTCTGTATTATTAGGGTTTACACTGACCTATATAAAGTGTCCCTAATTACTTATTTTTATCTATGCTAAATGACTTTAGAGAGTTTTATATGATTGACTATAAAGGGAGGATGAAATGTATCGATGTTGTTGGTTACCAGTTTAACTCTTGACCCCACTTAACTGAATTCACACTGTTCACCCTGTGTAACTGTTCCACACTCTCTTTAAGACAACCATTAGTGATTGGCACTCACTTCTCTACAATATGTCTTTAATGAGCTTCTGCAGCTTGAACAAAGCAAATAAATGTGTGAAAACAAATCCTTCTACTATATCAGCAATTCTTCATTGAAGCCACACATGTAAAAGCATTTAGGGCATAAATGTTAGCAGCCTGAGACCAGTTGTGTTTTATTTCCCCAGTTATAGACGGTGGCTCACACAAGTCCAATTTTAGTGATCTATACAGATCTCTGCACTGACATCTGAAACCATGGAGCTTTTACAGGAAGGAATAATCATTAAAATCTGAGTCGCCCCCATCCCCTTATGATCAAACCTGTCTTACTTCAACTGTGCTACTATTAAGGTTCTCCTCTGCTTTTACGCCACATCTTCTTCCTGCCGTCCTCCTCCTCCATGCTATCATTGCTCTTCCCCTTAGACAGCGCTGCTGTGAAAAAAGGAAAACGTTTGGGCAACAAGCTGCCGGGAGATGAAAGGTACTTTTAACGGTCATTAGCTGAAGAGCAGGCACAGCTTCAATCAAGCAGCACTCACAACTGAGCCATGTATTATTTCAAAAGAATAAGAACGTCCAGATGTTGAATTGACTCTATGCAGGCATGCATGAAATATTTCTGTGCAAAGGGCTGACTCTGTGATCAGTAACGTGACGACTGGATTTCAAAGCCAGGCGTAAACACGGAGATGAGTATATGCCTAAGTGTGCGCACGTGTGTCCATTTTTAGGGCTGTCCAAGGCATCAAGTATTTACTGTCTCATCTCAGGTCTGTTCATCTCAGGGGCTGTGATTGACAGTCATGTGAGGAAACAAACAGACAAGAGGTTGTTGGAGAGCAAAGGTGATTTCTGTGTGTGTGTATGAGAGAGAGAGAGAGAGAGAGAGAGAAAGAAAGAGCACACATGCGTAAGAGGGTTTTATGAGTCAGGGACAAATGCGAGCATGCCACGCTGACAGTCTCCATCACAGAAGCCTGATGTGAAGGGACAGGTCGTGTCAGAACAAAGGAGAAGCAGTTTCATCATCTAAAGGCCAAATGGGAGTGAAAAGTCCACAAAGACGCACAGCCACACACTGTTTGACACCAATTGGTAAATGAATGAATATTGTAAAAAAAAAAAAACACAGCA
The DNA here is from genome assembly GCF_041146795.1 of Maylandia zebra. Classification (NCBI taxonomy): domain Eukaryota; kingdom Metazoa; phylum Chordata; class Actinopteri; order Cichliformes; family Cichlidae; genus Maylandia; species Maylandia zebra. Next base: position 47,560,457 of record NC_135169.1, read on the forward strand.
TTTTCAGCTTTCATGTAATTTCTTTAAATAGTGTTCAGAAATATTTACCCAGACATCTTGAAGGACATTCCATAGGTCGGCTGACTTTTCCCCTATTCTGTGTCAAGACAGAGCAGTCAAGACCACACAGCTTCAACAATGTTGAGGCCCGGGTGCTGGGGAGGCCAATCTATGACTGAGAGTGTTCTGTTATGTTTTTTTTATCCAGTTATGCTTTTACTGACAACGCAGTGTGTTTGGGTTATTATCATGTTGTAAAATGAAGCTATTGACAATCACACATGTTTCATAGTAGCTCAAAATAAAAATGTGTTCAAAATTTCTTACATTTTGACAAGATCCCAAAAACTACTGACTGAAATGCAGACACAAACGATGACACGGCCTCCACCATGCTTTACAGATGACTGTAGACACTCACTGTTGTAGAGCCCGCCTGATCTCTACATATGAAACCAACAATTTCAAATTTGGGTTCAATATTTTATAAAACCTGTTTACACTGATTTTCAAGACCTCAAAGTTTTCCTCCCTTTTTGCCTTCCTTAAAAACAGCCTCCTGACAGTCACTCTTTAACTGTTTGTAAGGAGATCTGCTGAAAGGCCAAAAGCATCACTCAGGTCCTGTGTCAGACCTTTATGGGTTTTTCTTATTTCTTGAGGACATCACTTTATGATACTGTTCATTTGCTGTAGATAGTTGGCCTGACACTTCTTCCTGTGTCCTCCCCTCGTTCAGTGTGCCAAAGGTGCTTCACCAATGTATTGAGCAAACGTTACGAATACTTACGTACATGTTTTTGTTTTGTTTTGTTTTTTAATTTTGATAAATGTACAAGTATTTCAATCAATCATTTCCTCAATTTGTCATTATGGTGTATTGTGTGGGTATAGTGAGGTGAAAAAAGTATTTAATATGCCCTCAGTGAAGCACTAAATACTTTCCAGATGCATTGTAGCTTTCTGGGAATAACCTTATTAGGACAAACATATTAATTTATGTCAGTCAGACCTGATACTTTTCAAAGAATCACCTAAAGAAAGTGTCTAATCATTAAATTTTACATTTTTGCTAATCTGTGTTTTATGTGTTGACACAACATTGGTTCATCCCATAGGGAAGGAAGTCGTGAATGATTCACAGGTCAGTGTTAAGTGGTATAACTTACAGAAAACAAACAAGCTGCCAATCTCCAAAGAAAGACTTTGAAGGACCTTCAGAAAGTCCACAGAACTATTGCTCAGTTTAAAAAAAAATAAGACTCCTTCCGAGGGGTCCAGCTCCTTGGAAGCAAAATATAAAGAAATGATGGCTGAAGACATTTGCACAGTAATGTAAGTCAGTCAAAGGCAGCATTCGGAAGCGAAGTCACGATCAGAAAAGGCAGCCTAACAGCAATGTCACCCCTGTCACCACAACAAGAGGGTTTCTCTCTCCTCCACAGACAAACTCATCCACATGATGCGCTCGGCTGAGCAGAGCAGTTTAGTTTCCTGGTGCGCATTTTCAATAAATACCATCAGGCTAGTGGCTTACAGCGTCATCAAAACGAACACTGGGAATCTTTGTTTTCTTACAATCTAGTCTTAAAGGATCAATAACGAGTTACTAAAGGTACAAAAAAACATTTTTCAATTAATTGTAATGTTTGAAATTTGTCTGTTAAAAAAAACACTTAGATGCACAAAATCTACTCAAACGCCATTTGTTTTTGAATTAGCATTACTCTCTTGTTTCCCATATGAAGACAGTTTAAATCTTAGAATTGAATTTGGGCCCATGAGGCACTGGAGGAAGGCGAGTTAAATCCAAGTTTCAGGTAAGTGGAGCATTCATCACACTTGTTACGTGCCCAGATATCTGACCCAACAACCTGTTTTCTTGACAAAGGGTGCAGATGTCCTCCTAAGCCTGCTGATGCTCACTGGTTTGAACATTTTGATGCCATTTCTGAGCTGAGTAAGAGAAAAAAATTAGCAAAAGAAGAAATGCAGGATAGAATTCGCTGGCATGACTTGTGGTTGTATATGCCAATTAAATTGTCACCAAAAAAGTCTTCCAAATTATTATTTTTTTATTTGTGTGAATCAATATTTACTCAAATACATGCCAGCAGGAATTTGGAGGCAATTGAAATCCTTGCAATTTAAAATAAACACATTTTGTATTACAAAATAAAAGTACTTCTGCAGCTAAGATTTGGAAAGCAATCTTCACCATTTGGTTATTAATATCTCCTCATTGGTATTGCAATGGCAGCTATATAACTCTAGCTTATTAATCACACTGCCAGAAATAATTCACATCGCAAATGAGCCTGTCTAGTTCTGTAATCTCTAGTTCTGTATCTCTGGTAAATAGCTCCCATTGAGATTTGAAACATATGTGCGGCCTTTTTCATGAGGAGTGATAGCATTAAGCACTGTGACAGTAATAAACATGGAGTTATGTTTACCTGTTGTTTTGTAGGACACCAGTAATTGATTTCAAAGACTATGAAGGGAAACGTGTTCATGCCTCTCTGTGAAGTGCTGTGCAATTAATTCAGTCATTAAAGTTGATATGCCAGAGAAAATTCTGACATTCTCCCAGGGTCTTTTTATCTTCTTTGTTAAACTTGAAAAGACAACAACAGCAGTTAGTTTTATTGCACGGTAGGGGCCGATATCTAAGTGCGCTGTCAATGTATTTCATCTTCTAATGGGTGACAAAGACCTAACTCCACTGTTTTTCAGAAAGTAGTGGTTATTGGTAAAATAAATTGTAGTTTTTTCAGGGAAATCTGCTTACCTCACTGATCCTTATGCAAGCAGCAGATTCAGTGTAACAGGAAAACGTCTGTGATCTGCTAATTATGATTTGCACATGTTCAAACAGGTTTCTTGGATGTAATGGGTCATTAGAAAGTGGGTGAGCCATTGAATCAATACTGTCCTGTCTATAAAATTAATGCTTTTAGCCCAAAGGCTCGCTGTGGGATTTTTCCAGCTAATTAACAATAAAGTCGAATTATAATTAATACTACCAGAACTTTTTTTGGCACAACACTGTAAAAGTCAGACTTATGTGTGCTAGCTTGTTTAAGCTAGCTATGAAGTGCTTACCTTTGCTTGTTCTTCACCTCACACAGCAGCATTAGTTTGCCCATCCAGATTGAAAATACACCTAGCTGTCCGTACTTTGAAAGCTTTCATCCTGGCAGCAGTGTAAGGTGATAGATTCTGTACAAGATACATGTAGATGTCACCAAAATGGAGCTCTGGGAGAGATGGGATTTAAATGAAGCTGCCAAGGCACAATATGAATCACAAGTACCCAAAATTCGTGGTTTCTCTTCCTAGCTTTGTTTTTCCACCATGGACAGCTGATCCAAGTAGTCTTGGATCAAGACAGTGGAAAAAAACATCAGTTTTGTCCTGCAGTATTACTGACTGTCCACTAGTGGCCATGGAGCAATGTTTTTCCCAAACGTCAGTCACGTGACTGAAAACTGGATTATGAGCTGCCATAAGTCATACTCAAGTCAGCATCAGTAGACTTGTTAGCATAGCTAGCAGGCTGAAATATTGTAGGAGCTAGTAGTTACAGGATTAACGCTTTAAAACAAGTCAATTTGGTCATGGGCATTGCGTACTGAAGTAAATATTGCCCGTGAAATGTCTAGTTTGGTCTGTTTTTGAGACATGCATAAAGGAGTGGAAAGCAGGATTAAATCTGTAATTTTCGACAAAGTTTTTTGCAGTGGCTGAAATTTAGATGCAAAAAAAAAAACCCCTGAAGAAGTATACTTTAAGTCACTAAGCTTATGCTTATTGATGAAAATTATTGTGTTTTAAGCACAGTTTGGTTTGTGTTTTTTATTAGATTTTCCATATCTGCCAGAGCAGGCTCGAGCACATGAGTTTAATCCTCTGCATTGTTATTATTACATTTCTTCTATCAAATGAAAAGCAAACAGTAAACACTGTACAGTCAATACTATGCCCGTTAAACATTAAAGTTGAATCTGAAGAATTATAATACTATAACAAGATTTTCTTACATTACAAGCATCTTACATTAAACTCTTTATTATTTTTCCTCAGAATCATTACTTAAGTTTCTGGCATCAGCAGCAAATAGAAGAATAAAGTTCATAATTCTAATTTTAATTGATTTTGCTGTATATGCATTGCATCTTGTTACATGATATGCCATGTTTTTTTTCCTTATTTGATTCAACCAACAGAAAAAAATCACTCTAACTTATATTATTATTATTTATTTATTTTTCACTATTTATAACATAATGGTGATGTAATCTGGTTGAAGGGAGGGTAGTCTGGGTGTCCAGGACCCAGTTAACCAGCAGAAAATGGATGGATGGACTTCAATGATATAAAAAGGTTTCTCCAAAAATATCAAACTCTAACCAGTATCACTGGCAGCAAGTATTTAATATGTATATAATATTCTCATCAGTAATATTGAGAATTCTATGAAGGTCAGGTGACATGTTAATTTCACTTATATTTTCCGTCTAAAAATGGAATCCCAGTAGTTATCGCTTTATTCCAAAATTAAATGAATGTCTACGAGGAACCGTTAGATGCCAGGAGTGAATTTTTTTGATTTCTTAGAAGCAGTTCAACTTCCTTTAGTAAAGACTTCACTTCATAGTACAGTGTCTACTTGTTGTCTCTTTGTATCAGTGAGATGAGAGCATTCCTACCCTTTGCCACCATCATTTCTAATTTCCATCAGCTTCCCCAAACTGTAAACACTCCCTCACCTCTTGTCCGCATCTGTGATCTCTAACCCTGTTGGCCTATGGGAGCTGCAGTTCTACTGATGTGCCCATGCCCCAGTCACCTCCCTTGTGCTTTCTGGCTGAGTGGAGGCAGTCTCAGATGGCTTCCTTGGGTGACTGAGTCTGACCAGGCCTAGGTCACTTGCTTGGGGATGGCTCATTCGCCAACACTCTAGAGGGAAAACTGAGCTGACTGTTGGCCATTTACTCAGCACATTTATCAGCTGATCGTGGGCAGCTTGTCAGCTGCAATGCAGGACGAAATCATATTGTCAAGAAATACATCTATGCATCAAGAATAGATCTAACTTTAAGTACGTGCCAAATATGTTTGAAATCTAAGGTTTTAGGTGATTGTTGGATCTCAAAAAATTACAATTGTGTATTTTTTCTCAGTTGAAAACTTCAGACTAGTCTTAAGTTAGTTATGTAGTCTGGTGCTGATTTCAGCTACAGGTAGGAACACTGTCATTATAAGACAGTAATACGATGATGCTTTCCAGAAACTGTAGTTTGGATAAAATAAGTTGCACTTCACACGTGGTTCCCGAGGAGGAAATAATAGGTTTTGAAAATGCACTGGATGTTCTTTTGTTTTCTGTTCTTACAATTATGTAATTTAAATTAATTTTCTTTTTCTTTTACAAAACACCATCTTCAACTTTTTTTTTCTCAGAAGAAATTAAAGTTGTTGATTTTATTTATTTATATATTTTTTAATGACCTGACCTGCACAGAGATTATGTGAAATTCAGCTAAGAATTTCAGGAGTCCTGCACAGCACAGTTTGCCTGTGGGTTTTTCTTTTTTCAAACAATTGGCAAGGTTTTGTTTTAATTTCATAAGTCTTTGCCGTGGCATCCTGCCGTCAAGTAAACAACAATCCTGCATGCTTTTCTGTAGCTTCAGTTCTTGGCAGTTCCCACCCTATTTCACTCATTGCATCAGTGCAATTACGCCACAGCCACTGTTTGAGGTTAGAGAGAGTTCATTGCTCTCTAGCTTGGCCTCTGGGTCCCTAAAGGACATTGATTCCTCTGACCTATGTGTGGCTGCTCTTCCTCCAACAAAGGTTCATGAGGCTACTTGCGGCATGCTTCAATGAGCAACTAATTTCCCAAGGCTCAGTACACAGGATTATTAGCGGTGAGGCTAAAAACTAGCTGCCACAAGATTCTGCATTGGTGAGACCCAAAGCCAGGCTGGAGGGAAAGCAAGAGAGGTCTGATATGCTAAAAGCATGCAGCAGCAGGGACTGCATAAAAAAAGATTTTCTTTCATCCCTTCCTAAAACTGTTTTCATCTAAAGGGGTCATTTTGTGTGCCAGCTGTAGTCATCAGCAAAAGAAAAGGAAATTTAAACATGCAGTTCACATAGCAAAATACTCTAATTTGAAAAAACTTTTCTTGCTCAGTTTAGTTAGTTTTGGTGCTTTAACCCTTTAAGACCTACCATAGAACCAAGTCCGCCAGCGCTTATCTTTATATTTTTACATGCTGTAGTGCCATTTTTGGGAGCATTTCAAGTTGCTATACATCAATACAACCGTTATAGCCCAAATTTTAAAAACATGTATGCATTAAGTCCAAAGAAACTACATAAATTGCAAAAAAAAAAAAAAAAATCGTTTTTGTTTTGTTTTTTTACATATATTTCTAGTTAGAGAAATTTAAGAGGTTGATTGCTCAAAACTGTAAATACAAAAAAGTTGCACAAAATAGTTTCCAATCACAGGAAATTTATTTTGAGTGTCTTCATAGTTATATTTTTGAGATACACCAATTTTTATATACTGCAGGAAAAACGAAAATAAATATCATAATGCAAATTTGCAAAAAAAACAGCATGTGCATCAAAATAAACTATTTCCAGCAGTGCAATTTGAGTTCTAAGCATGCCAGAAACTATACAGAAAAGCATAAAGCCAAATATGACTTTTAAAAACACCAGTATAGGCTTATAAGGCCCTGAAGGTGAAAAAAAAACAACTACATTTTCCTCGAAAATGATGTCACTTCCGGTTTCGGCCAGGTAATGGCGGACATACGATAGTTCGCGCTGACATCCATTCCAACCTAGGAAGCGTTATGAACAGCTGATCGGATCGCCAAAGCGTGTTTCTGGAATATAATGTTTGTGTTGCTGCAAGTGCTTTTTATGCAGTTTTTGCAAAGCTATATGTGGAAGGAAACCGTGACCTAGGACAAGCTGATGGCATAAGATGTAAGTACAACTCCTCCGGTTTCATATGCAAAAAAAATTCTTGTGCTAGCTTACGTGGTTCCAGTTCTACAGAGATTTAAAAATAGTTACGCAAAACGGAGCGTGCCCGCTCCGACCGGTTTTAACGGGTTAAATGAAGTATCTAGTGAAAACTAGCTACACAGGAAATTCAAACATAAAAGCTTAAAAATGGTCCAAAATATGGCTTAAATCCCATCAAATTACATGTAAAGTGAATACATCATATTGCAGTACAGTGTTCCACCTTTTTAACAGGTCTCTTGCAGAAAGCAGGTTCAACAAACTACAACTTAGGGCCATGGTGGGGTTGGCCTGCGCTCCAGCTGGCTCAGGGCAAGATGCAGAGCATACGCTGGAAAGGTCACTGGTCCATCACAGGCTTATAGCCACACCTACTGCTAATTAAAAATCACAACTTAATGAGGGAGCAAGAATCTAGGATGCCCATGAAAGCACACAGAAACATTCAATCTCCACACAGAAGTTTCAGGGCGGAGCCAAGAACCAAGTTTAAATCGTTTTATATTTTAATACAAGGAATTAGGCAACAGCTGTGAGGTTAAGAGGAGGATGCAGAAGATCTTTCTAGGTCAGAGGAGAGGAGTTCTGAGGGAAAGGAGACAGAAATGAGAACTGATGTTGTGCGCTTACTTGGATTACAGGAGGAGGTTTTCTGGAGGGGCGAGTCCACTGGTTTATTTCCTGAGGAAATGACCATTGGAGAGTGAGCAGGTGAGGAGCAGGAGGAGAGTCATACAGAAGAGGTTTCAGGGGAACGGACCAGCTCACAGAGAAAGGCTGGTAAGTGATTACTTTTGAACCAGCAGGGATACATTAGGACCAAGGAGGAAAGCACGTCAGCACAGTAAGTAAGAGCGTTACCAAGGAGCCAAGGGAGCTCCTGTTTGCCACAGTTAAGAGGTAGACTGACTGGTGATGACTGGATGCAGAAGCTAAAGAAGGCTGCTCGCCCTTCTCTCCACCTTTTCCTGAATCACTTCACCTCTCTGTTGACCTCTGGACTTCTCGTATCTCCCACATTCTTTCCCCCCTCTGCACCTCACTCTTTTCATCCTCCACCCTCCTTTTAACAAAGTTAACAAAGGGTTTAACAAAGTTTTATTAACTAGCACAAGGATGATGTTTACAATGGCACTTGACTTAAGGATTGACACATGGGGCATGGGGGTCTTGGCTAGGAGAGAGGGATAAAGCAAGGGGACAGGTCCAAGAAAGCAACGGCAGCTGGCTGGTGATTAGGTACGCACTGGAAGAGAGGAGAGCTGTGTTAAAGCGGTAGCCAATGAGGAGCTTTGGAGAGGGTGGAAGCTATGGAAATCTTCGTCTTACTGTGCAGGCGGGAGATGGAAACGTTGAAGGAGAGGTGGTGCGGTCCGGGTGGGTTTGGTGGTGTGTGTCAGCTGTGCTGAGCGGTGAAGGTCAGGCGGGTTAACCAGATTTCCAGGATAAGTTATTCAGTGTGATGGAATTCCCAGGAGAAACTAGAACACAAGATTGCAAGGTTAGTAAAGCACTTGAGAATCATAGACATGAAGCGTGAGGCCTGGTTACCAACGTAGGATTGTTGACGAACTGGCGAGGAAGCAATGTCCACAAGCAGCTTAAATCTCCAACCTAATTGCCTCAATCAGCTCCAGGTGAGGGGGGCTGTAGGTCCCTGCCCATGGGTGGATACCAGGGAGGTCCAGACCTTCAGCGGAATTTTACAGCCACACACTCAGACCATGGCATCACATTTCTCCACGTTTCTCTTAATAAACAAAAAATAAAACAGCATCAAATTCTGCCTCAGCACTGCTGTTGTTGAACGCACTCTAGAGGTTATGATATGAAAAAGTGAACCTCTGAACTTTACTATCACCGTTAAACATTTTCACTTTCTAGACAACTGACTGCTCGATGTTGAAACATCCACAGGATCGCAGACGTTTTTTTGTGAAAAGCCATAAAGAAATCAGTAGCATCCTGCTGCATATCTTGATGTGAAGCTGTCTCCAGATGTGATGCATAGTCGAGCTGGGTTTACCTCCAGACCATCTGCTGAGTGCTGGGAGTTCTTCTCATGAGTATTTTGTTAGAAATTCTCTGCAACTGAAGACTGAAGGTACAATATTAAAAATTATCTCATCCAAAAACATACTGGAGCAATTTAAAGGGAAATAAGCAGTCTTTCCAATAGGATAAGGTGTTACAACAAAGTAATAATAAAAAAAACACAAATTTCCTTACTGTGCTAAGTTTAGATGGTGGCTTAAGGTGATTGTGTGAATGAATGAAAATGAATGCAATGAACAGTTACAATGATGTGTTGCACCTCTCAGTGATCAAGCAGACGTGAGCCACCCTACATTCTTATAAAGTCACCACATGTTACAACTAGTCAACACACGTTATGCTAATGTGATCATAATTGAGCTAATTATTGCTTGATTTAGCATAATATTTGTGCTTACTGTTTGTCAGTTGTTCAGGTAATTGTTCCCACACACAAGATGTAGCTGCAGTTACCTTTACAAAAAAAATTCTGACAGTAATCCCAATTAAATAAATAAATGCTCTTTTTTTTGTGGCAGACATTTTGACTTCTCTGAAAGGGAAGCAAAATGGGACAGCAGAAATGTTTACACGTGATATGATTTAATACAATCTGGTGTTTACACGCACTCAGACGTCCAATCAGAAAAGTGTGATCCATGTAAACGAGATTAATACGTGAAGCCGATCTATTATCTTGTTTGATCAGCAACCTGAGCGCGGATATTTATTGTCTTGCTCTTAATTCTTTGAGAGTTTGTTTAATACAGACTCTACACCTGGGACCAGTTCAGCTTGGAAGCTTTACCTCCCCGTGATTGAGTTTATACAGAGATTTTTTATTTAGTTTGAGTTTTTAAACCGATTATGCTCGGATTAGTAGGCGCCATGTAAAATGTGGCAGTGTTCCTCTCTGCGTAGTATCTTACATGTCAAACCCATTGCATCTGTTCCAGCTACCCAATTCACTCACCTGATCATCCTCCTCAGTGTGTATATGCTATATCAAGCTCTTAACTTTACTTTAATATTATGTCTGTGTTGCTTTGGGATATGGCTTTCCAGCATGGTAAAGGTAAATGGACTCATTCCCATACAGTGCTCCCTCGCTATAACGCAGTTCACCTTTCGCGTCCTCGCATGCTTTTTTTTTTTTTAAATGCGTATTGTGTTCTGCATCCTGATTGGCTGTAGACCATTGTCAATCAATCTCGTGCCATGTCTCCTGTACAGTACAGAATGCGTTCAGCTTTTCAAATTTACATAAATCTTTGAGCAGTGTGACTCTGAAGAGCTGTACTCTATGTTTTCTCCCTAACAAACACAACATCTCGATGAAACACTTTGCACCGTCAAAGGCAAAATGTTTGCCTTTGGTTTCTTTCTGTAATACTGGACTTATTTTTCTGCGAAGGTTTGAACGTTGTGAGTGTTTAAAGAGAGAAATGTTTGAAAATGTTCGTGCCTGTCTGAGAAAACTGTATTAAGTGTGTAGTGAGGGATCTTACAGCCTTAAAACAGCTATAATAATTGTAAAAAAAAAAACTACCACGATAAACAAGGGACCACTGTATAGTGCTTTTCTACTCTCTCAGAGTACTCAAAGCACTCTATACAACATGCCACATTCACCCCAGCACTGTCTTCTATGCATTTAAGTGCTTGCTAACTACCACACGTTCATGCTCTGATGGATGCATCGGAGAGCAACTTGAAGTTAATATCTTGCCGAAGGATGTTTGGCATGCAGACTATGGGGAGCCAGGGATCGACCCACCAACCTTCCGATCAGTAGATGACCTGCTCTACTTCCTGAGCTACAGCCACCCCTGTTACTTTTCTGAGTTTTCTGGACCCTTTGCCCTGTACAGTATTTTGATTAATGTTCAACTCAAACGCAGATATGAATATGAGTCTTTCTATGCCACATAAGTATCTTCTTTACAGCAGGTGTTACACGGTATTGACTCATCCATCCTCATAACTAAATTCAGATGTTCTTATCATTTCCATAGCCACGTTTGACTAAAATTAAGCACGTAGGCTGCCAACTTTTTAAAATAAATACTATGAAAAGAGAAGCTTCCTCTGGGTGATCCCTTATTTGCAGTCGGTTGTCACAGTGGATGAATTACACTGGATGACCTTCCTGACACAGCCTTCCCACAAATTTGGGTTTCCTTCCGGTCTCAAAGCAAGGATTTTTTGCATGTTAAGTAAATATGTTAGCCACTATGGAGCTACATAATAGATATTATGTAAATAATCCAGTGAAATGTGTTTCTAGTTTAAGACATGCCAGTGACATTAGATAGACATAGTTTCAGGGTCTGAAAAGAGAAGCGAACATCGACGCGCTTTAAACGTCTAGCAGGGTGTGACTCTTTGTTACTAAAAAGAAGTTGTTGTGTGGCTGAATGGTGAAATGGCTTCCTGGTAACTTATCTGTTACCTGTTATTAGTCTCTGGCTCTCTTCCACAGCATGTCTTTTATCCTGTCTAACTTCTCTCTCCCCAAATGATCACAGCAGATGGCCCCGCCCCTCCCTGAGCCTGGTTCTGCCGGAGGTCTCTTCCTGTTAAAAGGGAGTTTTTCCTTCCCACTGTCGCCAAAGTGCTTGCTCATAGGTGGTCATATGATTGTTGGGTTTTTCTCTGTGTGTATTATCCCATATGGAAAAGAAATAGAAAAAACTTATAAAAGACTTGCATCAGATGTGGCCTACTTCATATCGTGAATCATATAAGGCTTATATGATTTACTCATGAAAGTGGCCACTTTCATATATTGTTTTAGTAAGTATCCAAAACATACAAGTTTCATTTATATGATTTTTCTAGGGATCTTATATCTGTTTTCATTCTTGTATGCTTCACACAAGACAGATACAAACTTTTATATATATATTTTCCATATGGGATTGTAGGGTCTACCTTACAATATAAAGTGCCTTGAGGGGACTGTTGTGATTTGGCGCTGTACAAATAAAATTGAATTGAAAACCACAGTAAAAATTTCCCTGAGAACTTTATGGTATTATTTAAAAATACCACAATCAGACGCTATGGGGTCCTTAACAAATGTTCCCATGTGGCAGATTAAACCTGTTTCACTAATGACAGTGTCTTTCTTTTCTTTTCTTTTCTTTTCTTTTATAATATTTTAGCTAAAATTTGAAAATTGGGGCGAAAATAGGTTAATGATGATTGGTGGTCATAGTTGTGAAACTCCCATTAGAAGTCAAATCTTTTCACATTTCAAATATAAACGTGCTTTTTGCCAACATTATCTAAAATGTTTCAAGTCCCAACAACCTCCATATTACAAACAACTAAGCAGCAACAACTAAAGTGTGCTTTGTGGCACAAGTGCTATTTATCTAATCAAAATATCACAGTAGAAAAAGGTTATCTGTATCAAATTACCTGTTAGTGGATTTCATCTGTAACTGAACCCTCTGTGATATTCATCAAGCCCAAAAGCTCTGCAGTTACTGTCTTTCCCTTGGAAATGTGACACAGTGGATGGACGCCGCTTTCAAATAAATAACCTATATGCAATCGCCCTGAAACCTTGACCATGACCAGACCCCAACCTCAAGTTGAGATGGGGGTCTGATCAGGGTACGACTGTATGACAAGCAGTAACCTCAGCTCCAGCCTGGCTTCTGTGTCTCTCTCAGCCCATTCAGTTATGAGGCCAGATGCCAGAGGCCAGCATAAATCTCATATACAGCAGCAGCTATCAGTTAGTCCATAGGGGCGGCTAGCACTCAGTTAGGGTACAGATAGTTGCGACTGCGACCTTATTTTGCCGCTGCTCTCAGCTAGATCATGTGGCAGAATAATCACAGCAATAATACTCTCTGGCTCTTTTTCAGCACAGGAGCTCTGAGGAAGGAAATTAAAGAAACAACAAGGAATGAGGCTCCGGATCTCAAATCATTTTTTTAAAAACCCCACATGCCGCTGAGAGAGGACATCCAAGGCAATAAGGCTCCCAGCTTGCTGAGGGAATTGTTTTGCCAAAAATATTTGTTGTTTTCAATAATGTGGTTGTTTGTATTGCACAGAGAACAGAGGAGGGGAGAGGAGGAGGGAGCGATTGTGGTTCACATATAATCTCTTTGTAGTGACCTAAATTCACCAAAGATGTCTTATTCTCTTACCCAGGGGAAATAATGAGGAAAGAGTATGATTAGCATGATTAGTCTGCCTGTGTAATCCTGCTATTTGCATGTTAGCATACTGTATGAATGCCCTTTTCTCTCTGTCCTATTTCTATGGCTGATTCTACAGCCTGTGTCTGTATTTAAAACTTTGCATGTTGGCTTAACACTGCAGCCTTGGGGTTACCAGTGGACCCACTTAAGGAAGGTAGATCCCATGAGACTTAATTGCCTTAAAAGCCTTCATTCTGGTTCTGACAAGCCAACTTGAACTTTTGCTAATCCCTTGGAAAGATGCCTGATCCTGGGAACAGTGGCCAAAAGAGCAGCCCTTGTCCCTGGTGCTTTGAACAGGTGCCCTGAGACGTCTTTACTGGCCCCAGAAACACAACCCTCAATCCTCAATCATCCTGAGGATGAGCCAGGAAAATGCCTTTCCAAAGAGGGCCTCTATCCTGGTGAGCCACCGGTATCTACTCATGGAGGCAACAGCTAAGCATCAGCAGTTTCACAAAGCCAGAGCAAGGAGCGGACAGGGAATGGGACTGGACTACCACCACTGGTCAAAATAAAATGATCGCATATTCAGAGGAACACATCCAACCACCTTCCTTCTACTGCTCTAACCTTTACTTATTTAAGGCCAGCATTCATCTCGGGCATATTGCTGTTTGCAGGAAGTGGTGTTTCATGTGTACTAAAGTGTGCACCTGTATGCGTGCATCATTGTGAGTGAGTGAAGAATCCTTTTCATCCCACCTCTGCAACCAATCTTGGAGTCCCGCCACCGCCTCTGCCACCATCACCCTCTCTCTAGACTCCTTTCTTCCACTTACAGTGGCTGCCTTGAAAGCCCCATCACTCTTCAGGCGATTGTTCGTTCTAATGCGAACACGGGGCAAGCAGTATGGCCATGCTTCTTTATTTGGAGGCACTGCAGTGAGAGTGAATGGCAGAGTGTAGCTATACGTGATAAACAGAGCAGTAGGAGAGTGGCAATTACAAGCAATTAATAACACAATAATGTCAGATTTCATTGTTTTTGTTTTCATGTCTTTGACATTTCCTTTTCATACAGCAAGTTTACATTGGAGAAAAGTGTCTAGGGCTCTGCTGAGAAAGTTTAATCCTCCTTAATAAAAGCATACATAAACATTAAATCCTGGTTAAATCAATAACACCATGTGTAGTGTAGTAGGTCAAGGTGGGGGTGTTCCTCACAAACAGTGAAGGCATGAGTTTGATAGTGAGAGTAATAGAAAGAAGTAACAAGTTATAACAGCTATACACCTGAATGAACTTGACTGGATGCTACTAGCTTTTCAGGTATGAATCAGACAGTTATTGGAAACATACTGCAAAGAGTTGATTTCAATCAGCCTGTGCAAGTACGACACTGGCAACCTAACATTATGGTTCAAGACTGTTTATGACTAGTATTTGTTGTTACTGGAGATAAACAAGCCAGATATGTCCATACATGTAAACACAACTTTTCTTGACCTTGAAATAACTGTTTTGGGTTTTTTTACTAGGCTTAAGATTTCTTCATTTTTAAAAATAGAATCTTGCACAGTATCCAGTGTGTGAGGCTATTCTGTGGCTCCATGTTAAAGCAAAAGCATTCATCATCCAACACCTTGTCTACCCAGGAAACGTTGCTTGAGCAGCACATTAGCCGAGCAGCAGCAGAAGCAGCTGCTTCAGCACACACATGTGTGTCTACACAGCTCCGGCTCTTCTCTTCTTTGTTTGCTGGATACAGATGCCTAGGATGGCGTTTTCCACAAAAGTGACAAACAAATGGATGACGGGGGTGGTTTTGGATAACGCATACTGCACACCATGATGGAGGAAAGTGTACTCTACTGGATCATTATCATTTCTAATTAGCATAATAAGTAGTTATGCAAAGCTGTTATGGGAAACCTGTCGAAGAAAGGTTAGTTCTTTCACCACTGAGAGGGAGTCAGACAGGTGAAGGTGCTCACACACACACAGACACACATGCATGTACTTCATCGGCTCAAGTACAGTGGTTCGCTAAGTCAACAATCAACTCATACAGTCATTGTCAAAACTCTTCAATGAAAAAACTTCAGGTTAGGGACACACGGTTTTTTCTCATTTGGTGTGCATCTCTTGTTTTCATGAGTAGTAGATTATATATACAGTTGTTTTCACAAATGCCTGTAGGTCTGATCTTTTCAAGCTAAATGTAAGAGTGCACACATCACACACACTGGTATTTAACTCCCTAGGGGGGAAAAAGTTTCGGTGGTGCTGGATTGCTGTAATGTGTGAAGACCGCTGCTAATAGTGTGATGCATTCAACATCACACTGGGTGTCTAGTGAGACACAAACACACAGAGTAGGTAGAGTAGTGTGAAAGTCTCTGCTGTATCTCTGCTTTACATGAGAAACAAATACTTCCACTACTAAAATGCTGCAAATCAAATTTGATTGGATTTTGAACCACAATTGCCATTAAATCGTTTAAAATAATTGTTTTATTGTTAAAAACCTTTTTGGGAAGTTTGGTTGGGAACGTGTATGTTTTGCAGCAGTCCAGCTTTTAATTTTTGAATTGTCATTTCAAATGTGTCCAGTAATGATGTGGCATATCTGACACACAAATGGCACTTTCAGTCAATGTGTTGAAGTATCCCTGGGCCATCAGTGTGTTTGTTTGTGTTTGTGGGATTTGATTCCTTACCGATTCTCAATGGCTCCGCTTTGACAGTCACCACCATCATATCAGCATATCAAAGACTTTGCATTTGTGCAGATTAATTGCATGCTGTGTGATCAAATGTTTGTCCATGTTGGAGGTATTTCCCTTCTTTGTTGTGATCAGTGTTGTGGTCATTACCCAAAAAAGGAATTATTACACATATTGCTTTTGTTAAAAAAACAAAACAAAACAGTATATTACTTAATTACTTCCAGGAAAAAGTAATTGATTATATTAAGATATTTACATCTTAATGTAAACTAGCTGAAACACACTGTCTCATAATTACCATTTAACCAATATAAACTGAGGCACACAAACCAACAAAAACTGAGATTTAAATGAGGAAAAAAATATAATCTTTCTCTTAGTATTGAGGTATGAAAACAAAAGCAACAACAGGGTCTGGCTGCTGGGCTGGGGTAGGCATTCACTCACCTTTAACATCACCCAGGGTTCTTAGCTAGCATGCTGTCTGTGCAGATGCTTGCAAAGAACCGAAATTGTGTTAGCAACACAATGCAGCCATTTATGTCCTGAATGTAGCTTCCACTTTATCATTGCCCTGTCATCCAATTGTGCAAAAAAATAAAAGTAATGTCCATATCCACATTTTGGACTGAAATCAACTGATTGTCGCACAAGTCCAAGAACTGATAAGTGGAATCACTAGACAAGCAGACTAACGATTCCACGGACGCGGTTCTTGCTTTAAATGTTCAAACTAAGTAAGATTCTGTGTAAACCAGTCAGTTTACATTTTAGAAGTTAGGCTGAATTAGGCTACGGTCACACTGCAGGTCTTAATGCTCAATTCTGATTTTTTGATCAGATCCGATTTTTTTGTCTGCCTGTTCACACTACAAATAAAATGCGACAGCAAACGTGCTCTAGTGTGAACCCTCAAAGCGGCCCGCATGCACAAAAGAAGATGTCACACACAACACGCTCTGTTTAGACCCAGAGCAAACAATATTGTTTGACTGATGGCCCTTAATATAAAGACTTCGGACTTTACGTTTCCCAATTTTTGCTTTAAGTTATTAGGCTATTTACATAATAATGTAAATAACCTTATTGCTGTTTTAGAGAGGAGCGGTGCTTCAAAGGATAGCTGCAGATTTCTGTCAGAATCTGAAGATTATACAGTACAAATAAAATGTTAACGTTTCTCCAACGTTGTCTTCCCAGCAGTTTCACCGGATGGCCAGGAAGCGTTCGCGATGTCTTCTCGGACGCTTCTCTGGCGCTGATAATTGGCGTCTGTCTTGTGTCGGTGACGTAAAAGACGGATTTAATGCGACTTGACCATTCACACAGCAGTCGCTTTCTAAAACATCGGCTATGTATCGGATTCAGTACCAAATACGAAAGTGACCCAGATCGGATTTGAAAATATCAGATTTGCGCCGTTCACACTGTCATACCATGATCGGATATGGGTCGCATAGGGTCAAAAAAATCGGATTTGATGCGCTTTGGCCTGCAGTGTGAACGTAGCCTTAGAAATTAGACTCTTTAATAGAGTCAGGCAGCACGGTGGCACAGTGGTTAGCACTGTTGCTGCACAGCAAGAAGGTCCTGAGTTCAATTCCACCATCAGGCCGTGGACTTTGCGTGTTCTCCCCGTGTTTGTGTGGGTTACCTCCAGCTTCCTCCCACTCTCCAAAGATATGCAGTGTGTGGGGATAACCCAAATTGCCCATAGGTGTGAATGCGGGAGTCAATGTGAGCGCAAATCTGTCTGTCTCTGTGTGTTAGACTGGTGACCTGTCCAGGTTTTACCCCGCCTCTCGCCCTATGAGAGCTGGGATAGGCTCCAGCGCCCCCCGCGACCCTGAAAAAGAATAAGCGGAAGCGAATGGATGGATCTATATAGAGTCATGTGGAGAGTTCTCTACTACTGCTGATCTGATTTATAATTTTGCCTGATAAGACAGTAAAATTTTTAAATAGAAGTCCTGACTTATCCCTAATCCCAGCTGACTTTAGTCGTGTCTTATGGTGGAATAACAGGGTCAAAGTTACAGCCAGACAAGGTGAAAGCAATTCAAAAATTCACTCCACTAACCTGTTTATTCCACTAAAGCCACAGAGCATGAAATCTATCCTGTTCCCTCATGCCTCTACAGTGAAAATGCAGTCTTTATGGGAGTTATTAGTAAGCCTCCAGACTCTATTTTAAAGCAGAAGGGGGAAAAGGGGAAAAGAAGGAGCACAGGGGAATCCGTGTTGTGATCCAAGTCAAAAGGCATTTTGATCTTTGTTTCAACAACAAAAGACAGAAAAGCTGCTGTTCAACACAGCTTTGGAGAAATGGAAAAGGCTAAATAAAAGCCTTGTACCTCTTAGTGTTAGGCAGGTTGATATTTTTCAGTTTTAATATCATTTCCGCATATTAAATAATACTGAACAACTATATGCAGGTATCCATTGCATGTCACAGCATTATTATTACATTTTCAATGCAAAATGTCTCCAGCAAATAAAGGCACATAGTAAATAATGTATAGACTGTATGGGAGATGTATGCTAAAGGTTAGCACACTTTGAAATGTTCAAATAGCAAGCTGTCTAGTGAATTCTTTTGCTGAAGAGCAAATGTCTTGTAGGTAAGTGGAAAATGATTTGTATGGTGAAAAAAAAGAAAAAGAAAAAAACTTTTATAATTACACAACAAGTCAAGAATGTGCTCCAGGATGTGGGCGCGAATGATTCGTCGCCAGCAACCAAGGAAAGATTCCCTGATCAGAACTTCAGGGGGGCTTCACAACAAGTTGTAAATTGTTCCCTTAATACAGAAACACCAGGTTAAAGTTCACACATCCTACAAAACACACAGGAAGCAGAGTTGCAGAAACAAAGTGATGAACAAAAATAAGCCGCTATCAAAATATTGGAGAGAGGAAAAATTGTGCTGGAAAAACACAGCTCATGAGATAACACAACACCTTATCTGTCAAACATGGCAGTGCTTCTGTTACAGCTTGGGTATGTATGGCTGCCAATGGAACTGGCACTCTGCCATTTATTGATGATTTCACTGCTGACAGAAGAAACAGGATGAATGCAGAGGTGTACAGGAACATTCTGTGTGCTCTCATTCAGACAAATGCATCAAAAATCATTGGGCGGCAAAACCTAAAAAAATACAGTCAAAACAACCTGAGAGCTTTTTGGGGGCAGA
This sequence comes from Maylandia zebra, assembly GCF_041146795.1. Lineage (NCBI taxonomy): Eukaryota > Metazoa > Chordata > Actinopteri > Cichliformes > Cichlidae > Maylandia > Maylandia zebra. Next base: position 47,579,638 of record NC_135169.1, read on the forward strand.
TTGGCCGATTCAGTCACCTGGTCTCAGCAGAAGTGAGCACTTGCTGAATGCTGGACTTTTTGCTGCCTGGCAAAGAAGATAAAAAGTATCTGCTGCATTGGTCCGAGAGTTCAGACACTTACTGAAGGTTTAGACACACAATCTTATGAAAGAGTTTAGGTCTACTGGATTCTCTCTGTACTGATGTAAATGACAGGTAAGAGTGATATGAGGCAATGTGGTGTCCATTACTGAGGGCTCCACCTCTTTGAGAGGTTTTTCAGTGCCTGTCAATTATCATTTGTTTTTTGGTATCCTCAGTGTTTCACACTGGATAAAAGTCGGTATTTTTCCAGTCGATTATGTTTGGCTTTGGACCTGCTAGCTAAGCAAACCCAATATGACTCCAAAAACAGTGAACAGCTCTGACCTGCCTTCTGCTGTACATATATTTCTCTATTTACTTCTACTTAAAAGAAGAGCCCCATTACACTTAATAGGGTCTTCTCCATCCTGCTATTACCTGCATCTGTTTTCTTTTCTTTGACAACTGTCAGGGAAAAGAAGACATTGCATCTACTAAAAGGTTGTTTTCAAGCATTCATACTGTAATTCCAAAAGTATGGAGACATACAATCTTCCTTAAAATGCACAAATACACACCTGTGGTTGCTCGATATGAATTCTTATTTATTTTCTGGCTGGATAAAAAGTGAAAAAGCTGAATTAAATATCATTTTAGGAACAGAGCGATGGTAATGTTTGGGAAAGTGGATGTGGAACTTTCTCCAGATTTTTTGTGAGCAGTTTTTGACGCTGAGTGTGCGAGTGTCAGACATTCTGTACCTGTAAGCACATTGACTGGCTCTCTAACTTTCTGAATTCCATTTCATGACACAATGACAGATGAAAACTTAACAGCGTCGCCTCCCCATATCTTCCTCCTCTGGCACCATCTCTCCATTTCTTGCTTCGCCTCAAACCAGCTGCAATAAAACTCAAAAAACCCACTTGGCTCAGTTCCCTTACCTCCATCTACGCCTTTCCGAAATGCTCACTAGTACTTAACAGACAATTACAGCACATTTAACAGGTGTATGGGGAAGGCAACTGCCAGAAAGCGCCTCATGGGAAGTGTGAGGCTGAAATTTCACTCACAAAGTAACACAAGAGAAGCCTTAAACAGATGTGCAGGTCACTGGTACAGTTTCAGGCACTGAATTTCAAATTCATATATATGTGTGTATGTATAGAATTGTGCGTGTGTGTATTTCTTCTATTTAAAAACAAGCTTTAGAACTGCTGTTCACAGCTACAAAGTACCAGGTCTATAAGAGAGGTTCAGTGCACCTGTAGTTATCAGTGAGCATTTCAAGTGAGTTGATTTGCTATTCGTGCATCGGCATCTTTTATGAACACTTGATTGCATACAGCCAGTGTATGTATGAGAAATGTCATTTTAATTTTACTGGACAAATGAAATGACATTGGAAAATATAGAGGCGCAGCACACTTTAATACATGGACCATTTTCAGTGTTGCAGTAATTGGAGCGGTGTACGAACAGGGTTTATGGTTTCCTGTAAAGGCAAACTGAGAGAAGTACAGAGAAAACTTTGAATTCTTTTTTCTAATCTGCAGTTATCGAAAGCCACGTTGTCACTAATAACTGGCTTGTGTGAGCATCTCACGTAAAATTAATGATAAAGGGACAAAGGTGTTTTTCAGCATATGGTTACTGGGAAAATTACCCATAATGACGTTTGAAAGCAAATATGTATTTGCAGAAGATGAGACTTTGTTAGTCATATGCAATATATGTATGTAGGTCTAAGTAGTGGATGTATATCACCTTAGATAAAACTGTATGTAAGAACATGTTGCATGTTGTTATGAGCCACGCTCACATGCATAAATACAAACACTTCAGATATCACAGATTATTTTAAGTCTAATTTTCTGAAAATGTCACACCGCTAACAATCAAGAGCTGCACTTAATCCAGGTACAACAAGCCACTGTCCCTGGAGAAATGTAGCATATTCTGAACTGTATCTACATTGTGGTTGTTAAATGTCACTTTGAAATGGGGCTTTTATAAAAAAGCTTTTGCTATTTGGTACCACAACCTGCCATTAACTTGAAGTTTTGAACAAAAGCTGTTATCAGACTCTGTCATATCTACCTAGGAAATATCCAAGCCTGATATTCAAATCATCTGCATCACTTCAGTTATCTAAGGGAATAAGAAAAATATGCAACTGAGCTCAAAAAGGGCCCAGGAATATATTACACATGGTGTATTCTGTGTTTTCAGGGTGAATTTCCCCTTTTTTGATTAGACCACCTGTAATGAAGTCATATTCTATTTAGGTATAAAAATGAGCCTGGATTATTAAGATCCTATCTTTGCTTCATTTCTGGTTTTCAATATTTAAAAAGATGTATTAACTACAGACAGCTGGAGATGAAATGGCTCTAATTATATCCCCTCTTTAATTTTTGTGATCACAAGGTATGTTGGCATAAAAGTAAATATTTTGATGCTCAGGAAATCCTTCACCTACGATAACTGTATAAGAAAGGCTCGTATTATTACTAAAGATCTTTTTCTACCAGGATCTTAAATCCATGTACAAAAAAGCTGTTGGTCTGAGCTGTTGGAATGAGGTGCAATCCAAATTGCACCTCATTCCAATTTAAAATACCTTTAATCCATTTTAATCACACTGTGAGTAAATCATATTAAGAGAAAATGATGCGTATATCCTTATCTCAGAATAAGTGCAGTATCACCTAATTGTAATAGATCTCACATACACAGCGTACAGGAGGGATGAATGTGCAGGACCTGCTCAGGTTTATAAGAAGAGCCACAGACATGATTAAATTAAAGGTGTGTGGCAAACAGGGTGTGAACCCTGATGCGGGGCTTAGCAGACTGACATACCTCAAAATTTGAACTTTAAATACTGGCAAAAAGAAAAGAAAAGAAAACTAAATTAGAACATGGAAACATACAAACTAATTACTAACTGAGCTGACCTAACAGACACGTGACCCCACAAAGCAGGAGAAAAGAACAATACCCAGAAGACGTTGCATACAGTATATAGACAAGAGGTTGATTAAGGTAAGATGATACACATGGGGAACACAGCTGAAGAGAATCATAACTAAACATCTCACCGGCGAGTCAGGAGACTGTAAAACAGGAATTAACACCCACTGAGACTCAAACTAAGACACATTACTGGGGATAAACAGACATGGAGACAAAAGGACAAAACACAGAGATAAAAACATGGAAACAGGACGGGAGAAAAGACAGGGACAGGAGTACAGATGTGTTCATGGGCACAGAGAGACCAGACAGACACGTGGACACCAGAAGTAAACTCAGAGGAAGTAGAAAATACCGTAAATATAAATATCTTATACTTTCAAGATGTTTTCATCATTATTCACTTTATATTTCAAGTTTTAGTAAATAAGACCCGATTCATTTCTGCTCATCATGATGATATAATAAACAGAGGTCATAAAAATAACACTAATATGCTTCTACATCAGAACTTTTTCTTTCTAAAAATTCAAGTGTGAATCATGGAAAACAGACTTTAGGGCATTGGGGGTTTAAGAAATGTTTTGATTTGAATATGAAAATAATGTAAATCATATGCTGTGGCCGTCTTAGAAACTATTAACCCTATGAAGCACATGGGGATGGTTTTGAATCTGTGCTTTACAGCAGTCTCTTGAAAAATATCTATCTATCCGCATACATTAATATGTGTGTGTATGTATATGTATATATATCTTATATTTATATTATATTTTTTTCTTAACAACACTTTCCATGAAACATCCAAAACCCATCCATGCATCCCTATTCTAAGTCAAAATGGAGCCACACTCCATCCATCAGTGGCACTCATGCATTCAGTAAATCCACACTGTTTAACACTCAGCTTCCACTATAAATGGGTTTTCATAGGATACGGCGGCAAAACTGCACAAATTAGAAGTTACTTCATCACTTTGATTTAGGCCAGCCCTGCTGCAGATAGAAGAGTCATTTGGAGGAAAAAAGACACTCATTTCTGTCCTAGAAAGTCACAGGGAGCATTGAGCCTTCCCTTATTTAATGGTTCAATAGCGATACCTACTCCCTCCTGTTTGAGAGCATTGTTTCCCTATGGTTATTGCGCCATCATTTATCCCTGCAGATGCCTGGCTGACATAAATGCATACTTCCCATGCCAACCAAGCAAATTAAACTGAATTGAAGGTGGAGAGAGAAAGAATGGGAGATTAAGTGAGAAATGGCCCGGAGAAAAAAAAAGAAAGAAAGTGAGACGGGGAGAAAAAGATTGACCGAGAGATTGAAGGAATGACTTGCAATCAGGGACAAAGGAGGCCATCTCAGTTTCTCTTTAAAACCAGACTCATGCATGCAAGTCTGCTTTCCTATACTTTAAAGGCCCATGTGTCATTTATCTGCTATGTATAAGCTCTACATTCACTGTCTGAGTATGAGGTTAGGCCTCACTCCAATCTATACCTAGTAGCAATCAACATAAAGCATGACACAGCAGAGTCAGGGGCAAATAATTACTTGCTACAAGCTGACTGCTTATTGCTGCATCATACAATCCAACAATCTTTAATTTCCTGACACTAAGAACTCCTGCTGAATAGGGTGGGGAGTTAGTGTGACTGTAATAGATGTTACACCTGCATTTATGCAAAGAGATGACAGAATTTAACTAATCGTTGGGGGAAAAAAATCTCAGGAAATGTGGAAATTTACCAAACATGTTGCGATATTTATTTGAGAAGTTTTGATCTTAGCAGAAAATGTGCTAAAATGAACCCTTCAGGATATCTGCTGCGGAGGACTGCAGCTGACATAGATTCAGAAAGTGCATCCCCCATCAGTCACATTAGACAACATGGTTACAAAGTATGCTGTGAACAGGCTTATGTACAGGGACGATTTTAGGATCAGAGCTTTGGGGGTGCTGAGCACCCAGAGAGCTGCCCAGCCAGGCAAGATAAACCTGTCTCTGTCAGTCCCTGCATCCTTAAATGTTGTCCTGAGTTCTCTCTGACTGTCACTTTGGTGCATTTAAACCCCTGTTCCTCCCTGTCCTCATCGTCTGTTGTCTTAGTCTCCGTTATCAGTCATCATAATTTTACCATCTCTGTGCAAGTCTGCAAATTTCTTTATTAAATCATAAGATTCTTAAATTCATCAAGTCTCTCGGTGCCTGGGTCCTCGTCACAAAACACGACATCACTGTTTTGTGCATTTTAACACAATTTAATCTCCACATTTGTGAAAGAAAAGCAAAACACTTTTTTGAAAAGTCTGTAACAAAAACATCAAATCTGATAAAGGTTATTTAAATGCTGCAAAAGAAGAATGGATTGGAATAAAAAAAAAATACATAACCTAACCTTAATTACTGTGGGAGAATAATGAATGATGCTCATAGTGAGTAAAAAGTAAACTGAGTGCATTTTTTGGACAGAGATTCACTTTTAATGTGTATGTATAATATAATACAGACACATAAAAAAACACTCCCAAAACAGAATAAATTATTACAAAATATTAATAAAAGCTATAAAAATGGAGGCAACTTTGCCTGTGGTAGAATTTATACAATGTATGAAAAAATCTTTACTGCAGATACTAATTTTACTAATTTAATAATAATAACTTTGTGTTGTAAGATTTATGACTTTCATGCTTTCATAGTGGTACTTAGGAGAGCTTGACATTTTTATCAGGTGGTACACACTGTAAAAAGTTTGAGAAACACTGAGAAGTGTATGTGTGCTTTTGGAAAACATTTAAAGCTGCTGTACAGAATCTTTGAAACAAGCTTAAAACATTTTTCGAATATAAACAGAGCATCTGCTTCTCTTTACAGCTCCTCACTCCACCAGGGCTGTTTGGCACTTTCTGATTGCACAAATGTGACGTATGTACTGTGGCAGTCATACAGACAAGTGGACGGTCCAAAAGTTGGTCTACCTATTACTGTCTGAGGTTTTAGTAGAGTTGTGGCTGAACCACATAAAAATATATAATTAATTTTAATCTCCCCAATCAATGATAATGTTATGTTGGAATGTTGTTAAAGGGGGTCAAAAATGTTTCAACCCAGTTTGTTTTGCAGATTCTGTAAAGCAGCTTTAATATAGGGAGAACACAACTTCGACACTGTGTGAGTAAAATTAGTTTTTTTTCTCTTTGTCAGTTTAAACAGTTTCTGTTGTGCCTGTCACTGTTTCCTGTCTGTTTTCTTACCTGGTTCTTCCTGACCTTGTACTTTCTCCTCACGTTCCCTCTTTCCTCTCTCCCTCTTTGGACTGACAATCATACACAAATAGATTGTATTCAATTAGATGAAAAATTACATTGATATGAAAAAAATTCTATTAAGATCACTAACAAAAAGTCCTCTCTCAGTGTACTTTCAACCAAAAGGCAAATAACCAAACCACATGAACATCTAATAAAAGATATAAACATTGAAACACTGATCCAACATTATTCTTGATTGACGGATCATTTGATTTTACACTTTTACCTGAATGTGGCTCCTTTTTTTGAAAAAACTTCCTTATATCCATTATGAACCTGGCTGTCTCTGTACACACACACACACACACACACACAACAGGAGTTATAAGGTTAATGGGCATTCAGTCAGTTAGCTAGTTAGTATCCATTTCAAACAGGACAGTGGTAACAACAGTAGGCTGCGGACAATTTTAAGTTTTAGATTTTAAATAGACTGTATACATTTCAATGGAAGCAACGGGAGGGTCAAATGTCGCTGAATTTACTACACAGCAGGACGGATTGTAGGGTAGCAAACATTGTCGGAAAACACATTTTCAACCCAGCAGGTTACCTGGTGTAATGCTTTTCAGCTAAAAATAAACATGGTCTGAATCCTACCTAACTATATAAAGAGTAACTGAAGGTTAAATGCAGTGAATATGTCCTGTTTTAAGCCAGGCACTAACACCTCAGCTCTGCTGCGTCTCAGCCACCATCGCTCTGGCAGCAAGAGCGCTAGAGCCAGAGTAGGGGAGAGGCGAGCTGGAACAAACCATTTTGGGAGGGGGGTTATCTATACTTTTGTTGTTAAAATGTTATGTCTCAAACAAGTACAGTACTGTAAGCTTTTTATATTTTTAGTAGTGTGTCACACAAACAGCAAAGATTGTCAAAAAAAAGGAAGAAATCTTTGGGGGTGCTTTGATTCATTCATCAAAAATGGGCTAAAATCGCCCCTGCTTATGTACTTTCTCTTGTTTCAGTTTCTCCACAAACATTTGATGCTTGTGTTAAGATGTTCAATGTTGGTATTGGTATCTATCTATCTATCTATCTATCTATCTATCTATCTATCTATCTATCTATTAGGGGTGCAACGATACACAAAATTCACGGTTCGGTTCGATACTTTGGTGTCACGGTTCGATATTTTTTCGATACAAAAAATGTTCATGCATTTTTAATTTGTCATTTATTAAAATTATAAATATATATTTTAACTCAAAAGTACAGTTTTTAAATTTAACCCTAACCCTTGTGCGTGTTTTTTATTTTGACAGCGAATGCGCACCTGCGGACCACTTATGTGCCGCCCTGGTTATTTAGCTCATCATGTTGCAGCCACAGAAATTCTTTTGTCCATGAAACCATAAAGCTGCACTTTCTTTTTGCCTTATAGTCTGATTTGTCATAACTTCTCCGTTTTGTGGTAAGCTTTTCTTTGGCTGTCACTTCTTCACCCTGACCTGTCTTATTTGGCTCAGCAGAACTGAAATGCTTTTACACACGCATTCACATAAGCTCAGCGATTCTCTGCGCGATCAACCTCTCACATGTTTAAGCTTGCTGCGGGAGATTTCACTTGTCATGTTTGCATAGTAAGCTAACGATTAATAAGAAGATGTCAGAGGAATTGGTGCACAAATTATCATCACTCACAGATCAGTGCTGTCGTTCTCTATACACAGTTTGCACGATTGCAAAGTGAAAGCAAAAAAACAAGCGCAAATTCAAACGCGACTTCAATATGTCACATATTGACAGTGGCTCACCGATGCCAATGACATAATTACCCAGCTACATTTCTGAAAGAATGCAAAAGCATTGACATATATTTTTCCTACAATAGCCCGACGGGCAGGGAAGAGATAGATTTTGGTAGCCCGACTGAAAAAATCTCTAGCTCCGGGACGTCGGGCTAGCGATATTGCGAGCCCTGTATCTGATTGAGGAATCACTCATCTTTGGAAAAGAGAGTTTATTACAGAGAAATGGCTCTTTCCAAAATAAAAGCTATACTATCCGCTTCTTCTGGGCTATATTCTCAGCAGCATATTAATCCTGTGCTAACAGCTGTCTAAATGACTCGGCTAAAGTTAGTAGCATGCTTGCTTTTTTTTGTCTGCTTCCACTTGTCTTTGCACTAGGATGATGTCGGCGTAAATGTGCAGTCATATTCGTTGTGTTCCCACTAGTGCTTTCAGGTTAATCTCGTTGAAATGACCTTAACGCCACAACACGGCAAATCTCCGTTAACGAGCTACAGCCGATCGCTCCGTGCATGGGGCTAGACGGCCAACACGTTAACGAGCTAACTGCGCTAACACACTAGTTCACACCAATGTAAGTGAGCATTGCATGGCACATCCAACATACTGTTTTACTTTAGTCCATGACTCGCTTACCTTCAGGGTCATACGTCACATGAAAACCAAAATAATTCCAAACGCCAGATCTGAATGAGGTTCAATTTGCCTGTTGCAAGGAGAGCTTAACTTCTGTCTCGCTAGCTTGCCCTGCGCTCTTCCTTCTGACGATGCTGTCTGTGTTGAACGCTCAGTGGATCTGCGCTCGACAGTGCAGCCTAGGCGGAGTAGTCGAACGCAGATTCACTGAGCGCTCAACACAGACAGCATCGTCAGAAGGAAAGTTGATAAAATAAATTACAAATGTTGTATTGTTCGATACATATGCGTACCGAACCAAAAGCACTGTATCGAACGGTTCAATATCGATACGAATATCGTTGCACCCCTACTATCTATCTATCTATCTAATATAAAGTTCTTTGAGGCCACTGTTTTTGTGACTTGGCACTATATAAATAAAATGAAATTGAATTGAATTGAACAAGTCCTTTTACCTCCACTCTCCCTTCATTTGAGCCAAATTTCTTATGATTTGCTGAGCAGGTGATTTGGGCTTCTGTGCTTCCAGTCAGTTGTGTGTTTGAGGAGACCATATTAGGGCCAAGATTAAGAAAAAAACTGCTTTTGGTTTTGGCTGACAAGGATTAATAGCAAAAATGCTGAACACATTGTTTAAAACGTTAAAATATTGAAAATTTCAATAACTGCCACTGGATAAAGCATGTATGACAGAAATAAATTTAAAAAAAAGCATGAATATGAATATTTGCTGTCTTTTCACTTCGTATGAGAATTTCAAATAACGTTTCTCTCTGTTCTTTCAGATAATTACAGTCAGCTGAAGCTGGATTGATAGCTTATAAATCAAGTTTATGGTACAGTGTAACCAGTTGTATCGTTATTGATGATGTTTGTTTATTTGTTTGCATTTTCTTTCATTTCTTTCTTGTTCTAGAAACCACATACACACCAAGTGTAAACGTGTTCAGCCTGCTGGTAAAATGCAGGTGCTTTCTACCAGATACGCCGTGATATTTTGCAAAAATATCTTGTGTCTTGAAATTTTGTAACACTCAGAAGCAACATTATGGTGTAACCTTGAAGATGTAAGGTTCTAAATTAAATAGAGCTAGACAAACCCACACGCACACAGACACACACACACAAACACATGAATACCAGCACAGGTACACATGCTGCCTGACAGAGGGAAGCTCGGCTCTGATTTTCTCAGTCTTGATAGTCCATCACAAAAGCAGCATTGTTCACCAGTGGCTGGCAGTCTCCACCTCATGGGGATAAAAAAAAAAGAAGAAGAAGAGAGAGAAGGAATAATTGTCAACCAACACACTTTGTGTACAGTGCATCCCCCCTTCAGTGGCCGGGCATGATGATAGCAATAGCCACGCTGCCCCCACCTTGCTCAGACACAGACCACTGCTGTCTGTGCTCGATGCAGCAACAGCAATCAGTGGAGGGGCCCCGTGGAAAATAGCACCCCCTGATGTGTATCTGTGCACACGCTGTGGTGAGAAGACACTCAGAGTCTGGAGAGGCTCATAAATACACCACGCAGAGATAAATACATTTAGGTCTCAGTCCAGATTGTAATCTTTACAGCAATATGGCTTTTTTTCCCTTTCTTTACACTGTAAAAAACAATAAAAAAAATTGAAAAAGAACATAAAAATACTGATACACATTTCACATGCAAACACACAATTTATAGAAACAGATACAAATCTCCAGCAGACTGTTTCGGCTGTATATCTGTGTTCTGTTCTCTGTCTTCTGTAGAAGCGTTTATCTGCAAATGTGCTGATGTTGTCACTCTTGCGTTACACACATGCACACACACATACCATGTCCAAAGGGCTCTGTAGGGTAAATATGTTCGGAGCCATTGTGCCTGATCATCTAATCATAACTAGGCCTTTGGAGAGAGCATGCTTGCTTTTTGCCTCATCATAAATGCTGATCACACAGTTCTCCCACAACGCCCTTCAACACTACAGATTTATATCTGAGGAGTGGTTTGCTACTGTGGCCAGATGAATGAAGTGCTGCTTTGACAATTTTTTTAAGATAATTGATGTATCTCGACTTTTTCCATCAAAGGTACTATCTCATGCTTCTGCTTCAGACACATCGGACAGCTCTATCAACGTTTGCTTACATGTTCAGTTATTGTTCAGTTAAAGTGCTTTTTTCAGTCTGAAATAAAATTTCCACAAATATCTTGATGAGAGAAATACCTTTTCTTTTACTGCTACTGTCTACTTTGTTGCATCAGTTGAAGTAATGAAACTGATAATGAGTCAGTTCCCAGTCAGGAGAATTGCCATGCATGTGCCAAAAGCAGTCTTTGTTAACTGCAATCTTCCGTCTAATTTCCTTGAGGCTAATATGCTTTTGTCTTTCATAAAGTACCATTTAATAAACTTATCAACAAACGTAACAAAATTTGTGCTTGGTTGATTATTTCTTTGTTGTACCAATGATTCTTGGCAATTAATTTTATACTGTTGGAAAAACTGTGTCACATTTGAAAGGAAAACACATTTGTGGGTTGAACAGCAGTGTATGTGGGTTGTGCCCATGAAAATCTTGCCAGATCCTCTCTGCCAGTTCCAAACTGCTCATCCTGCTGTTGTTGCTCTCGTTGTTGGTTTTTTTTTGAGCTTCTGTTACTACAGGTAACTGACAATCAGGTGCCTGATCAGCAGCACCTGTGAGCTGGGCGCATGCCATGCTTTACTGATCTGAATATAGTCCATGCCATAGAGCAACTTCAAATTGATGTTCCTCAAAACCGAGTTGTAGTAACATTTGGAAAGAGCCCAAGTACCATCTCTAAATTTAAAAATCATAGGGAGTCTTCTGCAGATTTGCAGTCGAGGTTTGAAGGATGATATGGCCGACTGCTCTCTACCCAGCCAATCTGGAACAGACTGCACATAACCAATCTCTGGGCTCATAGGGGTGCCTGTAGGCCTGAGTGGTGCATTGATAGGGTAAGAACTTTTGGTGAAGGTAGTGTGATGGTGGGGTGACATCTACCTCACTGAACAAACAAGTAATGATTGGATGCGATCTTAATGCAGAGAGATATTGAGGTGAGATTCTTCAATCAGTGGCAATTCCATATCTCCACAGTCCGGTCAGAACTTCATCCTCCAAGATGATAATGCTCATCCTCACAGTGCGAGGTTTAGCCGGGAATGGAGAGGATGGAATAGTCTGCCTAAAGTCCTGACTTTAAACCCAATGAACACTTGTGGGATTAGCGTGGACATGTCATTTATACCAAAGTGACCAACACAACCACATTTGCTGATTTGGAAAGATTTGGCAAGTTTGTCATGAGCACAACTCACATACTCAATTCTTTGGTTCAAGCCAAAAATACAATTTCAGTGGCACCATTTATAGGAAAATAAACAGGATTTATAAGGTTGCTAAGAGACATTGTTATAAGAAAGAAATAATAAAAGAAAATAGAAATTTCCTTACTTTTTTGTCTTTTTGTTTATAATACATTATTATTACTAATTATATAAAAAATGCTCCTTTGTATGATCTGTATATCCTATCAATTTTATCACAAAAAGACAAACAAAAAAACTAGAGAGTCAAATCAAAATAATTTGCTTATCTTACATTGGGATTGGCGTGAGTGAATTTGCTTAGGCTACAGAAACAATCTGGCAAATGTTGCTGAAGTATCACTGGCATAACTCTGCCAAGTTTAGAGATTTATAACCCTAAAAGAAAATAAACAATCAATATGTGACATTTTGTTGACCAAACAACTATGTATGTGGACGTATGGCCCTATAATGGTATCAAACACTATTTTCTCATTTGCTCCAGAGGCTCTTTTTACTAAAACAACAAATACTGCACCATTTTTCAGGAAGCCATTCTGCAAATGTATCTCAAAGGGTAGCAGCACAGATTTGTTGCAGCAATATTAAACTCTCAACGATTTCAGCATGAAAACCTCTTCTCTGCTGTTTCTCTGTCATTTGTTGACCATTAATCAACATCCTTCTTACACAGTGGAGACAGATTCGTTTTTTGGACCAGTGTGTCTCAGCACTGGTCTTCACTTCTTAGTTAATGATCTGGAAGGAAACTTTTAGGTTTCTCACCACAACAACAGCACTTTCAATTTACAGTAAGTACACATTGATCGGTAAACATTCCTTTAATGAGTCCTGCCCTGTTTACTATTACTGTATCCTGTAGGAGCTCATTTATTGAAGTAATAATTTAAAGTTCTAACCTGCTGACACCACACATATGCACCAGGTCAAACTTCTAAGTGTTTGTTGGGGTAACTGAGTTCAACTTTCTTCGAATGTATTATCAAAGAATATAAGCTGGTGCTTGTACCCTTTTTTATGTTCAGTTTAATGAGGCAGCTGTATTTATTTTGATATGATTGTATTTATAGAGTAGAAAATCACAACAACAGTTGCCTCAAGGTGCTTTATATTGTAGAATAAAGACCCTACAATAATAAATAACAGAAAACAAAGAAAAACCCAACAATCATATGGTGACAGTGGGAAGGAAAAACTCAATTTAAACGGGAAGAAACCTCCAGCAGAGTCAGGCTCGGGGAGGCGCAGCAATCTGCTGCAACTGATTGGTTGAGGGGAGGAAGACATGACAAAGATGCAAAGATGTCCACCAGAGACTAATAATAACTAATAATTAAATGCAGAGAGGTGCAAAAACACATAGTGAGTGAAAAAGATGACTGAAGAAGAAAGACTCACCCAGCGCCCTAGACCTATCACAGCGTAACTAAGGGAGGATTTTGGGTATACTAAGAACAGGAAAATATAAACCAAAAAAATTTAAAAAACATTTACTTGTGTTCAAACAGCAACTTCCACGCCAGCTCTGCCAAGTTATTATTTGTGAATTTGATGGAAATGGGATAATGTGCTAACAACAAACAAGGGAGATAACTTCTTTGGCGTGTTGACTTTTTTTCATGTCTGATTACACGGCACACTTGATTTGTCTCATTTCAAGGATGAGCAGGACCGAGATGGTTGCACTGCAATTCAGGGGCTTGGTACCATCAATTCAATTCAATTAGTTTTAATTAGCTCAATGGAGAGAATGAGGAAAAAACAACAACCTCACTGGGTCCTCCAATGAAATGAATTACTCATGAGTGAAAGCTTATCAAATCAGCCAGATTTATATGTAGAGAATATTAAATCAAGGCACTGGAAGACATATGACTGGAATGAGTTATACTGATATTTAAAAGGCATGAAATCTCTATTGGATTCAAATCAGATCATGATAACAAGCTGGTCGTTATTTGATGCTATTTGCTGTGTTATACACTCAGCTGACATCTGTCTGCTGTGAGATATTTTCATTTATTTTTAGATGGCGCTTGTGATAGAAAAGTCTCGTTGGGCTAAACAACACTGACTCACATTTGATTGATGGTTACATCTAACAATGACCGCAGAGACCAGCAGTTTGTGAAAGACAGGACTTTGACAAATGTCATATACTGTTCATAAAAAACACTCTCTGATGATAGCTTAGACTTTTATATATCAGAAGACGTTCTGGAGCTGTGGGAAAGGACATTTTTGCAAACAAACAATGGGATGTATAAAGTTGGTGCTTTTTGGCCTTTTTGGAAGATAAGCCCCTTCACCAGGTCTCTTTGTGACCTCAAATTACATCTCAAATAAAGGTTTGTGAGCAGTTTGACCAAAATACTATTTCATTATAGTGGGAATGACCATCTTTGTCTGTGTTAGACTGTGTTTCCAGGATGTAGTGGCTGCTGACCAATTACTGGATTAGTAATCTTACTATAATCAACATGCTGCATGCATATTTCTATACCCTATCTGCTCCTTTAAAGGTGGGACAATCTGGATGAAGCTTTACATCGTCACAAATACGCAAATTATGTACATCTCAATGTGTTTCATCCAGATTTATTACAAATACAAATTCTTTGGATTATTTTTTTGTATTTTATGTTTATTTCCACGTCCCCAACCATTTGTGGTTGCCTCACGTCACGTTCAACATGCACCGCCTGTACGTAACTTAACAGTCACTAACATCTGTGACAAAACTTTGTTCAACTCACCAAAAAATACAGAATGAAGAATGTGAAAAAACGCCACAGGCCTGGCAAAAATGATGATGATGCTTTGTCTTTATATAATCTTGTAATACAAGATATAATCAACTGTACAAGCTATCTTTTTTACTTAATGTTCTGATTGTATTCTACGACCATGGTGGTTAGATAACATGTTTCTATAAATTATTCTATGCTTGTTATTTTTCCTTGTGAAAAGCCACGCAGGCTGCTATTGTGCTCTGTATTGTTGTTTGACTCCTCTGCAAAGGCAAATTCAAATCTCACTAAGACAACCTGTTTTTGTAGATCTGTTTATTTTAGATCTTTATAACAATTTAGTATCAGAAGTGGGAACCCTTGGCTGATGAATATTCTGGGTCAAGATTACAGTGAGGGATCATCCCAAAAGGAGGCCTCTAAAATCCTACACTGAGAGACAAGAGGGCTGACCGTTTACGTTTCTGTCTTCCAAACACGAGCAGGTGTAACTTTGAAAAACTTGAAATGACAATGACACAATCTGTAATGTGCTTTCAAATCCCACTGTTTTAAATCTGACATTTTGACTGGGGAGATCAATTCTCCTGTGGTTCTGGTACTCTTTTGAAAGGCTTCTTTCACGCCATGCTGTTCAATAAACTGCTGATTGATACCCACCCTTCCAGGTTCATTGACTAGGACTGTGATTTCTCTCTGTCGACACCCTGGTTTTTCTATTGTTGACAGACCTTCAAGGCAGAACATGCTGATGGTTAGATTGATTGGACAGAGTGAACTACTCTGCTACTACTTAAAAAAACACATTACTGGCTTACATGTAAGTCGTGCATGTGTGTTCCTAATGGGCTCTGATTGATCATTTGGGAGGACATAAATTAGCCAGTTAGCCATCCTATAAGTAAATTATATTTATATGTGAATACTGAACTACAGCATAGCAATGTGTTTTAAATGAAAGACCACGGTGTTCTGGCCAAGGAAAAACTATTTCCTGTGAAGAGTATCTCAGGCTGAAATGAAGACTTCTTCTACAACAATTTGCTCACAAGATGTAGGATGTGATGAGCAGACACAGCCGTTCTTCCATTGAGGCAAGACAGAGCAATGGACCACATGAAGGCAATGGAGGCTTCTAATGAGGAACTTTGTCAGCCCAGAGTCTGACATGATTAACAAAGGACATGAAAAAGAAAGTAAGAGCAGAGAGAAATGCAGTTCATTCACCCTCCAGTGGTCTTCCTGACTCAAATGACCCTCATCTGTGCCCAGATCAAATGTTCCCACTTGTGCAGGTGACACTTAGGTTTTGTCAGGAGCAATGGCAATGGGCTAGCCTTTAAGGTAATACATAACAGCACAGCAGAAAAAGAGTGGCCTGGCTATCTAAAGCTCATCCTGCATGTGGTCTAAAATAACAAAACAACAACAACAACAGTGGGGTTTAAGTCCAGTGTGGCTAAGAACCCTACTGGTTTTAATTTAAGCTGTTGATTGGGGGCTGATTTGCACTTAGATGTAAACTAAATGCAATTAAACTAACTGGTAGGATTAAAAATAATCAGTGCTCTGTTGACTTGAGAAAATACAAAGATTTGAACCCTGCTGGTGCACAAAAGGAAGCTATAAAGGAGTGGATATTCACATCATCTCAGCAAATTATTCAAGTTCCACTTGAGCAAACAGCTCTGCCTCTCAACATTACAAAACCTTTGAATGCAGCTGATGTTTGACCAGCTGAAATATACTGTGAATTTGAAAATGACATATTTATCACAGTAAAAGCTTAACAGCGGAAACATTTAGTAGACTCACACAGAGTAAGATGTTTACTATTAATGGTATATTTATACCACATAGACACTTATCCTTCTTATCCTTAACTGTTATCCTAGTCTGCCCTGATATCTGTGTTCTCTTTGATTCCAAATATAATCATGGTCAACAAAACATAACTTCTTTGCAGCTTCATCATGTTCAAATAAAGTGGCTACCTGATCATCAATTGACATCAGTAAATCCGTGCTTAACTGTAGCAGAAAGCTGCATTTATTCTGCATTCATTGAATGGATTTGCAGTACTGCAGATGCTGACTTTACACAAAATGCATCAAAGATTTAAACAAAAATGCAATAAGTAATAATAAGAGCTAACTCCGAGGAATAGATCATTTAATTTAGAATTACTTTACATTACAGTAATATATGCATCTGTCTGTACATCCGACACTGTGGAAAATATTAACAATGGTGATTATGAAAAACATGAAATTTTCATTTTGTTCCTTTGCTGTGAGGAGTTATAGCTTTTAAAAAAAACTGTGATTAGACCATGCTCAGAGCATATGCACCTTTTATCCCTTCAAACTGACTTACAGAGTGTCCATACTCCAAGAAACAAACAAGATACAGATATACAGGCAGAATGGGATGCTTTTTGACCAGGGTCTTGTAGATCTCAGTAGATTTGCAAACACCAGGTTTTGGTTTGTTTTTTAATCACTTAAGTAAGATGAAGTAAATACTTTTACATTCATTCAGTTTTTTCTTTTTCTTTTTTATCATAAACAAAAAAGCACACCCTTATGTAATCCAAGATTTTAATATTCTCTTTATATATACGCTGTATTTCGTTTTAACTCACCTATTTGGGATATCATAAATTATTATGTGGTATTTTTCTGTGTGGATTCAAATAAACAAACTATCTGCAGAAGAAGAAAAAAGATCCCTTTTATGTTGTTTTCCCTTTAATTATGAAGTTCAAAAGGAGCTTGTGGACTCGCTCTTTTGTTTACATAATTGCCTGCAGAAATGTTTCAGTTTGCGAGCAGTCATTAGAAAATAATAGCAGCAGTGCACTCTATTGTTGTATCTTAAATAAGTCTGGGCTTTATTGCTCCATTTTGACTCAGACAAATGTAATGTATATTACATTCACAAACAGCTTATGGCAGTCTATTGGCTCTCATCTTTGCATTACTGGATGAACCTGTGACCATGGTTCTCAACCTATAAAATCTGTGGCCCATTTTGGGGGAGGGGGTTATGTTTTGTTGTTTGATAACCGTGTCTATGGATTTCTAAATCCTTCACTCTCTATGTGTGGTAACTCCTGAGGGAGAGAAGTATCTGCACAATACACCTGCCCTCTTCGCCCGGGGTGAAGTAGCCTTGTCCAGCCGGAGTGGGGCGTGTCTCCGTGGGCGGCCTCTTCAGTGCGGTGCCGCTGCCACTGCTGCTGATGCCGCTGTCTTCTGTTCCAGTGGATGCAGGTGGAGGTGCGTCAAAAGGCCCTTAAAGCAACCACAAGAAACGGGGTGCCAGGACCTTCACAATAAAAGTCACAACGGAACACATCAGCGTGGATGTTTTAATTTGGAAAGAAGAATCTAAAGCGGAGTTTCCTGCCTTCTGGCTAGCTTGACAGCAGGGATGCAGGTGGAGCGGCTCGGCCAGGACCGTTCACATCTGTCTTGAAGGAGAGAGGGGGGGAAGAAAACCTGCGTTCGGGTCTGTTCAACGCTCTGGATAAAAATTGAACAGAAAATAAGCGTAGAAGCCTGAACTACGTCCAGACTATACCCAGGGATATTTACAAACCTCCCCAAGTCTGGAGAATAATATCGAAGGGATTGCCGCAAAATACAAGTAAGGACTTTTTTTCCTTCTTTGCTTTGGTGACTGTATGGCTCTGTGTGTCACTCCGTGTGTGCGTGTGCGCTCTTTTTTACCTTCTTTCTTTTGGCCATAAGGATTTGTCCTTCTGTGGAAAGGCTTTTCAATTGGTGACAGGTGATGTCAGGAAAAAATAAAAGCTACACTAAAACACTCCTCGCTTTGTGCTGTTGAGATGTAGCGAGCAGCAAATGATGCGTAATGGGTCAATATTTGGAGGAGATTTGGGAGGCGAGTGGATTTGAGGTCTGCTGTTTGTTTTCTGCGGCTCTTGGAGCAGACACGCTGAATTTGGCGTGCGGGGGGGAATGATGGACATATGTGGTTTGAAACCACGCGTGACAGCAATGTCAGAGTGTGGGAACTGAGTAAAATAAAATAAAATAAAGGGAACAAAAATCTTTCTATTTCACCGAGGTGACGGTTAATTGGAAAGTCAGTTTTTGTGCCTCGGTGAGCTGTGGCTGTATTTACGCAACGTGCAGATGACTTGGGAGGTTATTCTTACAGGTTCCGACCTTCGTTAAACCCGAGGTCTTGTTTCAAATTAGCTGCTCGGCTTTAGAACAGAATATATGGTTGAATTATAGCGAGTGTACGCTGTGGGATAATACTTCTCGCCTATTTCGTTACACACACGCGCACAGCCTGATTAATTGTACGCACTTCTTCAGTCCAAAAAGAGCGAATTTTGCTGGGAGTCCTCTCACTGAGTAGTCGGTTTCTGATTTTGGCTTTATCCGCTGGAATTATTCATCCAGCAACATTTTACTTCAAATTATTAGAAATGCAAGGATAAAAGGAAAAGATGCCCCGGACAATTGTGCCCCCCGAGGGTATACTCTTGAATGAACAGATGCGGGTTTTTTTTTATTTGTTAAACGACAGAAATCCTATGGTCTGTAACTCTCCTCCCTAAAGCGACCTCAGAAGTGTTTCTCCAAGTAAAACTGATCCGCACAACGAGTTGGAAATGCACGCACGCAGGTGCGTGGGTATTTTGGACTATATTGCGCCGAGTAGTGTACTGCGACCGTACGAGACTCCTGCGCCACCGTGTCGCCAAACGCCCACTGGGGTGCTTAACGGTGTCTCCGCACAAAATCCCCGAGCCAAAAGAGTAATTAACAAGTGCTACAGATCGGTAAAATCCCCGATTATCAGATTCAAGGCTGGGTTGTTGTTAGTTGTACTGGCCAATATCTGAACTGAGCACTGAGCTCTGTCTTGTTCGGCGGCGCAGAGGCAGACGCGGACGCTGATGGGAAGGACCAGAGAGAGGAAAGCAGACGCCACATGATGAACGTCTGTGTGAACGCCAGCGGGAAGCTGACCTGCTCGGTGCTTTTAAAATGAAGCCCAGTGAACTTTTAATAAATACGAGAGCATTAGCTCGCCGTTATGTTTATTGCTTGCATCTTGATTACTAATAAAAAACGAGTCCTATTTCATTTTCTTTTTCTTTTTAGGGGGGCATATTATGTTGCCTTTTTATGACCTTGCGAAATATCAGTGGCAAAGAAGATGCTCACTGTTTATCAAAGTTGGAAGAACACAGAGAGAAGCGTCCCAGCTCTTACTCACTGACCTGGATTCATTAGTTGAAGGAGTAAATGAAACCCTCGAAGGGGCGACCACACATGAGGTGGTATTTCTTATGAAGCCACCCATGTTCTTAATGCAGATGAAGCCCTGCAGGAGAGATCCACTAAGGTGATATGACTCACTTCCTGGTTACTTTGTCAAGCTAGAAATGTAGGACACAAGTCCACACTACAGAAGTCCAGCGGCACTTAACTCACAGCACAAAATCTTTTTTTTGTTCCATCTTTTGTCATTATTATTGTTATTCAATCAACACTGACAGCACACGTCTTTCCCCAGAAATACTTGTACTCTGGCAGTTTCTTGTTAAATCCCACTTTGTAAAAAGAAACACCATCAACACAGTCTAATGACTCCAGCTTTGACAATGGCTTTAGAAATACCTAAATAGCTTCTCCATTTTATAACAATACACACTGAGCAGACACCTTCGACAGAAAATGGGCCCGTATACAGTTCCACTTTTGTTCTCAGAGCTTTCAGTGCACTTCATGAAGGGTGCTTAACATTGCTTTTGTGGGTAGAGATGACTTATAATAATTGCAAATTCCTCTGCAATTTGAATAATTTTTCCAGACCTTTTCACTGTTTGTTATTCAGTGAGTGCAAAAAGTGGATTTGAGGTCCTGTGCTTCTCTTTGTTTTCGCTCATTCCTCTGTCATGAGGTTTCCACCAACTTTCCTGAATACAAATCTCCAGCTTTTCAACTCAAATGCCATCATTCTGGGTCAACACACAGCCATCAGCCTGTTTTTATGCTGGAAAATAACCTTTGCAAAAGTATAATGTGACTTATTGAGAAGACTCTACTAGGGCTGCCACAAACGATTATTTTGATAGTCGACTAGTCACCGATTATTTTTGCGATTAGTCGACTAATCAGATCATCATCCATTAGACGTAAAACTACAGCTTATTGCACCAGCAGCATCTGCTTTTATATAACTATCATTAGCTTACAGCTTTAAGTGTGTAAGGTCTGTGCTAACTAAAAATAAAGACAAGATGATAGTTTATTAAATTTTAATGAAATTTGCAGATTGTTTCGGTGAAGTTTAATAAACTCCTTGCTATCTAAAATATAACAGGACACTGGAGTATATTCTGGAGCATCTCACACTTCTGATAATCAGCTGTCTGCTTGACGTTTATTCAGCTGTGTAAAAACTATAACTTTAATCTCAGACAAACTGATTTACTCAGGAACAAATAAAATACTAAAAAAAAAAAGCCAAACAATAACATTTTAAGTTATCTAAGTGACTCATATATATTTAACCTGAGTAGCGAAAGACGGCGGTGGGTTTGAAAACGATTTGCGGGGAGTCCGGTGTTCTCACGGCGCTAGTGAGCCTAGCCCCCGGCTCGCTAACGAGCTAGTGGGTAACAGACGTCTCCGAAAACGTCGGAGCGCTTTTGAAAATATGTGGTGTCCTGGTAAACTGAGCAGATATTTGAGGTTTACACAGCTACATTCTCACCTGAAAATATGTTAAACGTTTATTTTGTGACCCAGAAAGAATAATAAGAGTAATATTAAAACTAACTAGCTGCCACCATTGTTGGAAACTGAGCTGGGCTGCGCTATGAATTCTGGGACACAGCTGCTGCTTCTTCTTCTTCGGGGTTTAACGGTAGCTGACATCCTTGTACATGCAATGCTGCCATCTTCTGTTTCAGTCCGTTGTTACACTCTTAAATCCTGCCACTTATTCCTGCGTCTTTTGTGATCTTACAAAGCTTCAAACGACGCGTCGACTATTAAATCAGTCGTCGACGATTTTGATAGTCGACGTAATCGTGACTAGTCGACAAATCGTGGCAGCCCTAGACTCTACTCTATGTAGGAGAAATCTGTAGACAAAGATTAGCAGAGCTATTATCAGGGAATAGATTTAATAAAGGACCTAGACTTAATGTGATTAATGAGAGATTCAGTCTTAGGTTGGGTGTATTTTAGCTCAGATCCAGCCCTTGAAGCAGCTGGCTGAGGCATCACTCAGAAATTCTATATACTCATAGGTCAGTGTTTTGAGCAGCTGACATCTTTCCTCTGACAGAGCTGAGAAACTGTCTTCTACCTCACCTCCCACTAAACACGGGTACTCATGCTCTCCCCACGCCTCCCCTCTGCCCTGCCTGGCCCCTCCGGTTTACCACCGAAGAGACCAAGAGAGTAAAATTGGAAGAGAAGAGAATCGGAATGGGTAATCTGCCTGTAATCCCACAAAGAGAGCAATCTGCCTCATTAACTCACTATTCTGCTGCTTGCCGCGTGGCTCTCATCCATCTTTCTGTCCATTTGTCCACCATCCGCCCCCAGTGCAGGACAAAAGAGATGCTATATGCTATAGAGGTGCACAGGGGAGCTAGAAACAAGGTAGAAACTTGCGCTTCTGTTAGAAAAGAAGGAGGAAATGCAACAGAAATATGAAAAGAAAGATTTCTCTCTCCCTCATGCCCTCCATTTTAGCTGTGGGGACGATGATAAGCATGGTTGCTATGTGTTCTGCTTATAATGTTAGCTCCTTTGATAAAGTCTGTAGAAGAAGAGCCTGTGAGGCAAAGACAGAGTGAAGCACCTTTCATTGTCTCACGGTGATTGCATGAATGGATCTGCAAGTGAAAGAGATGGAGCAGCACACAGACTGAAGAGAGAGAATACAGTATGGCCTATCGATCCTATCAGTTTACGCCCTTGCCTCCTGTGTGGCCTTGCCGGTAGGATATCCGTGCCTAGATTGAGACTAATCTTAGTCAGCCTGGCAGGACATTTATTATTGAGCATATCAAAGCTAATACATCTCTCAGAGCGCTGTCAGATGCAGAGGGGAAAAAAAATTGTCATGTGATGGAGCCGTTTGAGTTCAAAGCTCTGTGTGGTTTTTAACAAGTTGCCTTTGGTCTTTCTAAATGAGAAGGAGTTTTATGTTGAAAAAAGCTGGAACTGTGCCATATACCCTACTGTATTCCACAAAGATTGGGTCATGAATTCATTCAGCAGAGCTTGCGAGTGCATTTGAATCTTGGATGATGGTTTTCTCTTCCCCCCCCCCCCCCCTCACGAATTGTTGAAAGTAATGTAATCCCAGACCTCTTTTTTCATATCTGAGTAACCCCCGAGAAGCAGGCTCTTCCAATGAATTAATGAAGATGTTCTTTGTAGCCTCCAGTGAGAGCTTGATGTGAAATATTTGCATTACCATATTGCTCGCCTTTTAGCAGCCTCAACCAAGATCCTTGGTGCTACAGTTTAGCTGGAATTCATTAAAGAGAATAGTGAAGTATCAGTAACACACAAATAAAACTTCTCTTCCCGTCTCTTCTTTGGGCTCGCCTCAAATGTCGTCTCCACCAGGTGCTGCCAAGTCTAGACCTAAAAGAACTCTTGGCCTGAGAATTTATGTTTCAGGTGTGGGACACATCTCTTTAGCACCTGCAGGCGAGCTAGTTAACCTAAATTACTCGAGCAGCACAAAGGTAGCTGCTGTTTCTCAGGTTTAAAAATATCATGGCTGCTTCCTTATTTGGAAAGACATGTTGTGGGGGAAAACATGATGATCAACAACCTAAAGTTAGCCCTTCCTTTCAGAGTCAGCCAATGATTGGAGGTCTTTGGCACTGCAGAACCTGTAAGACCAATAGAACAGTTCTGAGCCTTATATCTAAACAGCAAGGCTGCCTCCATCTTTCAGCTATACCCATCTATTCCAGGGTATGCTAACATGAAGCTAGCCGTGAAAGGATCCTATTTCGAAGTGGAGCAGGTTGCGTAACAGGGATATGGGACACAAAGAAACCCCACATAAGAGTTTTATGCTCATAATTGAGGAGTGGGTGTAAGTAACTAATCCTTATGCTGTGGGATATCAGTCATCCACACTATTGCTAGTTCTCTATAATCATGCAGTTTGTTTGCATAACACTTGCATATCGAAGCACACAATAGCATTTACTTCCAAAGATAAGTGCTGGACTTTAACATTAACCACTTACACACAATTTAGACATCAAAGCACAGTATGAGGCTATTTTCTTTAACCATTTTTAAAGATGCAGGGAGTGTGGAGAGTTCAGTCATCACTTATCAATATGAATGCGTCTGCGTCAACCCAAACACAGATCTATATTTCCATTCATTCATGAGTTGGCCGCTGAGTTCCAGCGAGCCAGGTTTCCTCAGACCACGTTTTTAACCGAGCTTGTCTCTGTGCATGTTTTTCTTTCTTTTCTGTACACCTCCTCCCACCTTCTTTCGTGAATCTCAACAGACCAACTTGAATAACTGTAAGTACTGCTCTCAGTCAAGTGCCCTTAAGAGAATTGTTGTTCTCCCCCACAGTTTATTCCTCTTCTAGAAATCCATAAAGCTTTTGTCCGCACTGTCATAAATGAACATATTTTCATGGAGCCATCCCTGCAGCCAAATCAATACGAGATATTCGAACATGAGTTATTCCTGCAAAAAGCGCCTTAGCCTACAAGTCCAGCTCTAGCCCCGTTCTGAAGTGTAACTATTTTCCAGTCCTAGCGTTCAGCTGTTCCTTATGTTTTATTCACCATCTGAAATTAGGTCTGGATTGTTCCTACGTGCAGGATGAATGAACTGAGCGACAGGGGGCACTCGGGGGCTGATGGGGGTCATGATATTGAGATACTGTCTACTCCTGCAACCACGGCCACACTCAACCCCAGCACGACAGCACTTTTCCCACCAGGCAATGGAAAGGAGTGACTATTCTGCAAGCCACAATGGCCACTTCACTGCAGAGAGGGAAAGGCTTTGGCAGGGCACAATGGGTCTTTTTAGAGAGGTGGTTCTGCTGTTGCCGGGGTTTGCTTTGGGTTTGTGCAGCCAGCGTACCTTCATCAGGCTTCTCTTGTCACTGATACGATGGCACTCTTTTCGCAGGCGGCCACAGGGCAGAATGTGGGAATAGCCACCATTTATCCCACAGAACTCTCATGTCGAGCGCTCTCAGGAGCCAAGGGCACAGGTTGAGCAGACAGGGTCAAACAATTACCCAACACTATTCTCTCAGTTGTAATGAGCCAGGAATACAGAAGCACCATTGAGCAATGACTGCTGGCACAATTTTGAGATTCAAAGTAAAAACAGACATAAAACAGGCATCGAGTTCAGTCACATTTAGCTTTATTGTATTTGTATAGTTGTAATGTATCAGGCTTTCAAGCACTGTGTTTCTTGAATATTTGTTTTTAGTAGTAAAAAAACAATCTCACTGATAGCCACGGTGCTAATTTTTCTTTGCACTCTTTCAAATTTCCGTTTTAGTAACTTCTCTGTTGCCGATGCAGATTTTTTCTCCCCATTTTCCTATTTGTCAAAAGCAAATGAGACCTGTGTCACATTTGTGCCAATCTGCCACTTTGGCTGCCACTTTCCTGTTCTGAAGGAGAAAAGCAAAGATGTGAAGGCTAAATGTGTCAGAATGATGGTAAGAGGAAAAGAGGCGGAGAAGAGAGAATGAGCAGGGTGTGTGGAGAGGGAGAGCTGAGTCGAAGGCCATCCATCCCTTCCTCCATCTTAGTCCAGCTGTTTCAGTCCAGCCATCCATCCAAATAGCTTCAGTGAGACTTGCTGACTAACTGCTGAGATGCAGTACAGACTTTTTATTTAGTTTGTCGGACTGTGTGCTTCTCCAAGAAAATGCACAGTCTACTGTTTTTTCCTGCATTTCTGTCCCATATGCTTCTATTTAGTTGTGAATCAGTGAGCTGAAATATAAAATCCTCATTCCTTACTATTTTGACTTGAATATGCCTTAAATATGTCGTTGCCCCAATTTATAAACTCTGTTTAAAGACATAATGCAATAATAGTGCAACAATGATGCAGTTTGTTTTTGCTGCTTTTGCTGTCCCCCAGCAAAACATCT
This sequence comes from Maylandia zebra, assembly GCF_041146795.1. Taxonomy (NCBI): domain Eukaryota; kingdom Metazoa; phylum Chordata; class Actinopteri; order Cichliformes; family Cichlidae; genus Maylandia; species Maylandia zebra. The sequence continues at coordinate 47,605,670 of NC_135169.1, forward strand.
TCTACTGCACAAAAAAAGGTGTTGCACGTTTCCAGCAGGTATTTGTTTTTTAATTAGAATAACAACTAATTTGAGATGATATTAACTGAAACCACATCAACAGTGTGTGTATTTTCATGCCGAGTGTAAAATCTGAACTGTCATGATTTTGAACACTATCTGTATTTTAAGACATTCTGGGATTGGTTTCAGCAGAAACTGAAGGTGTCCAAAGCTGCAGCCTCTCAGATCATGGTCTGGATATTAAATAAGCCCAGACTTGACTGCTTTGGGATCACAGCCACTCTTCCTTGCAATGGTGCTAATTATGGGGGTTTAGCACTTACCAGGTTTCCAAGTCTGCCTCTCTACCATTTCCAAATGGAGCAGTCCAGGATTCATCAGTGTTTTCCCTATGTTCCAAGCTGGTGTGTCGCACCATTTGGCCTGGGTGTTCCGGGACTGGAATATACGATGACACGTTCCTCCCACTCCCCAGCGAGTCCCTGGAATAACTATGTGATTTGACATGGCCCCCGGTGTACAACAAGCTGTAGAGTGTGGGAGACAGGAAGTGTGCATGTGTGTCACAGATGGTATTAGCGCCAGAAACGCTCAGACTTGTTTTGACAAAGCAGATCCCTAAGAATGTATTGGTGTTTTCCACCTCTCATATGGCACAGCAGCCTGTCACCTTGGCATGTCTTGAAGAAACATAGCAGTCATCAAAACCTGGATTTCCACAATAGGGTATTATTTTGTTTTTAATTCACTGGTATTTATTACCTTGTGTATTTTAATTGTAAGTGTTACAAGACACATTGCATGAACTAAAAGACAAAGACAAACAAACGCTAGCTTATTTGATTTTGCTCTTACAGTATTAAACCAGAGATGGAGTTGAATAATAACACCCACATTACAGTAAGAAGAAGGGCCAACATCATCACAGGGGATAGCTTCCAGGCTGATAGAGAGTCAGATACTAACAGAGAGGAAAAAAGACATAAATTGAGAAAAGAAGGAAACAGAGGCAGATTACAGGAGCCCAGAGGACCTCTTAGGTTTTCCAAAACACAGAAGCTGTGCTGAAAAGTCAGCCGTTCCAAAGACCTATCAAACTTCTTCAGAGCATTATCGATTGAAAGCTAACACTCTTGCCAAGCCATTTTCTCCAAGGATGCCGCTATCTGCAAGCCGTGCACTTTGCTCTAGTTACCCACTATTCACTGGCTAACCCAGCTCAACTCTCAATCTGTAAGACTTAGTCACACCTGTGTGGCCCGGAGCAAGTCAGCGAGTAGAGTGAGAGAGTGTGTTGTTCTCTCCTCTGAGTAGAAGCAATTTCTTGGAGTTCTCACACATTTGCAAAGTGATCACATCCAGCAGTTGTAATCAACATTATAAATGGTAGAAGATGTATATATTTCACTTGTTAGGCTACATGGCTGGTAGAAAGTTGACACTGAGGTGCATTGCTTATGGATGGGGAGGTTTAACTTATGCTGCTTTGAAGCTGGAAGCGGTGCTATATATTTTATGTGCATTTGAGAGCTGAACAGCCTCGCTTTACAAATGGCATGGCATCAAAAAGCATTTCTGGCTTCATTTTGTATTTTTGGATCAATTGAATATACCACATACACACTCTTAAATATCCAGGTCTCATCTTATCTTAAAGACCTCATAGTACCACAATGAGGTTTTTAAGATAAGCTCACACCAATGGAGCACTTTGCTCTCAGACAGCTGGGTTACTTGTGGTAAAACTTTCTATTTTGATACTGCTTATAGTTAGGGTTGGATCAGGTGATCAGGAGTAGTTCTACTCGAATAGGCCTAGGTTGCTGGGAGCGTCTCATGATGGGCTGAATGTCTCTTCTTCATTCACCTTGTTTGATTGTCTGTGTGTTTTTACACTGCTTTGCATTTGCATCCCCAAACAGTTATAGCAGATGGTACCTCTCCCTGAGCCTGGTTCTGTCAGTGGTTTCTTCCTGTTAAAAGGCAGTTTTTCCTTTCTGCTGTCGACAAATACTTGCTCACAGAGAAGTCATTAGATTGTTGGGCCTTTCTCTGTATTACTGTAGGATTTTTACCTTACAGTATAACGCGCCTTGAAGTGACTGTTTTGTTGAGGTGAAGTGGCTCATGTAGTTTTCACAGCATTCTTAGGATTACAGGTTTAAAACATGCAAATATCTGCGGCAGGAACCAAGTTTGTGAATAGTGAAAAATTTAAAAAAAAAAGGATTTCATAACAACTGCTATATTTTTTACCATTTGAAATATGGAAACTAAAACTAGTTGTAGCCCAGTAACTGCTGTATTCATCGAGTCAGCGACAGAAAGCATTTTTACTTTATGTGGGCAAACAGGAAAACTGTAAATCAGAGTATTTGAAAGGAAACTGACCACCAAAAGCCTCAATCCTTGCTTTCCTTCATCAGTTAAAGTGCAAACTACATGAAAATTCTTAATTGGCCCTTAACCAAAACCACAATGCTTAACCAAAATTTGAGATGTCCAGAATAAATGTGCAGTCTTCCTTCATATTATTCCTTAAGCTACAGAGTTTAGTCAGTTCAGATCTTCTCCATCTGCTGCCTGCAGTCAAATGTGGAGTGTTAGCTCTGAGTATTTCAGTGACCTTCCGTGATGTCATTAAGTGTTTGTGGCACATTCCACAGTGCGTTGCCACCTCCTGCCTCTTCACTTTAGCAGTGCAGCTGAACCAGAAACAATGGGTGCATGGCGCACCGTGGAATAGGTCACAAGGACTCCATGACTATCGAGGAAGGACATGCTTTGTGCACACGGTCCATTGGCACACAGCTCTTAGTGCTGCCACTGTTTTGAGAGCTGCCGTCGCTTCAGCACCATGGACAGATCTCTACCCACATGCTTTGTTTCCTCTCTCCCACACTGCTGCCTGTCTCACAATGCCAGACTATTACGTTAGTCAGCTAACCTTGGGTTTAACACTGACTTTCTTGTTGCATGAAGATGCCTTAATTTTAATGGCAGCTTATCGCCCTGGTAACCTATGCTGAATATCATCGCTCAGATTCTCCATAAATGATTCAGTTCAGGATTAAAACATCATTTGAATGATGTTGAAAGAGCAAGTCAATGTTTCACATTTTCCAGCTGTAAAATGTAGAGTCTAACACATTAAGAGCTGATGTTGGTAAAGCGTAAACATCAATAATGAAATAAAATTAGACTATTAATTGTGCTACAAAACGCCCAACATCGATTGGTCCAGTGTAAACTGTTGCCCTCATATTTCATCATTGCAGCTCTGGAGAACATGAGACCAACTTTTTAAATAGAAATCTTTTAACAGAATCGATACACGGCACAGTGATAATGGCAAGCACACTACGTCTGCTGTGTTCTGGTGATGCTTTGCTTCTAACAATTTAGATTTTTTTTGCTTGTTTACCAAGCAAAAAAATACACACAGTGTTTTTTTTCTTCTAATTTATCTGTGTTGACACAGACATGATGTGTCAACAAACAAAGCGCTAAGCACCATTCCTGTTCTTAGAACTTAAGATAAGGTTAAATTTCTGTTGTTATTGATTCTATTTAATGCAGCCAGAGGATAATTTTTATAGCTCATCAGACGGCCCATTTTGTCTGTGAACAGCCAGCGTTGATGGCTGCATGGAAATTCAGTTGGATGGTATCAAAGGTATAAGGAAACAGTCTGACAGAGGCTTACTCTGTATATGGAAATATATCTGGTGCAGAAAGGAAAGGCATGCTGTTTATTCCGTACCTTGGACAGCTCCTCTCTTCAGCCCACTCTGCCTCCGCTCTCTTCAAAACCAGCCAATTGTGTCTGAGGGAGTAAGAGGGTTTCAGTACCTTGGACAGCTCCAGCTCTGGGACTGCCGCTCACTGTCCCTCTGCCATTTTTTCCCTCAAACACAGAGGAGCTGTTTATTCAGCACCTCGTTCCCCAAACTTTCCAGCACTATCCTCAGTGTCTGTGTGAATGAATGCAAGTGTGTGTAGCAGACATGGTGTGTACCCTGTCTTTGCTATTGGTAGAGCTCCATACAGCTCCATACATAACCACTGCTGCTCAGGATTCCTGTGATGGTTTAGAGGTGCGTACGTGTGTGTGTGTGCTTAACTGCACACATTACAACTATGATCTGGTTTTTTTCTCTTTATGTCAACCTTTCTAGGTTTTTCTGAGTCTGGTATTATTTGTTGTTGTTTACCCTCCTGCCAGTGCTAATACTTTCACTCACCACTGTTGCAGAAATTAAGGGAATGTTCTTAGGAAGTAAATAACCATGAAACAACCTAGTCAGGTCTATTTCTAAGTACAACACAAAAATGGTTTGTGTGTGAGTGTATGTGTTGGGCTGGCAACAGCTTAAGCTGTTGTTGTTTTAAAATGAATTATTGACTTATGTGATGCCAATGGGAGGGACCTGAAGCCTCGGTGGGATAAAACTGCTATGATTATGTGTGATTTACAGTCCTCAGATGTGTTAGTGATGACTGTGCATACCTACCCCACCCCCCACACACATGCTCTCATCTCCACCTAGTTCTTTGCACCAATTTCTTACCCCAGTCTTGTATTGCATCTAGCATTTCTTATTTATTTTTTTCGTTTTTATATCGAACTAGACTTGAGCCAAGCATAATCGAGGCTCAGGGCAAGAACTGCTGACTGGAGCCCTTTGATGTTTGGGCTGCTGGTTTTTCGTCAGGTCATGGTGTAAATGTAGTGATGAGGTCATGCAATGTTAAGCCCAAGCCTCTTAGCGCACTTAAGGTAGCTGCAGAATATCTATGTAAGCTCTTTTGAAGTGCATAAATTTTGTCTGATGGCATGTGCAACGTCAGAACTTTTTCACTGAAGGAAATACTGTGGAGATTTATGGAATATCATAGCTAAGCATTTGTGCTCAGTGCGCAATAAGAGCCCAGTGCCATAATATGCACTTGTGCAGGTAAATGTGATAGAATGCATCCTTGTGAATGCAACAAATAAAAAAAATGCTATCTATGTAGTATTAAATACATTTTTCTGTTGTTGCACAAAACACACCATCTAATCCCAATTTCAACAAGAATGATCACATCCCATAGAATGTGTTTTAGATAAGGTTTTGCATGCATATTTATTTTCATATGCAAACCCTCTTTATGTCCCCTGGCACCACCTGTGACCTCGGGTTGAGTAAAGTCAGCTGATTCTCATGTGGCTGCCGATGCCTTTCTCATCCCTGCAGATGGTCCTGATAGGCCATGGCATGGCCCAGGGACAGCTGCTGAGTGTCACAGCAACAGAACGAGATAGCAGTGAGAGGGTGTGAGAGAAGCAAAGGCAGGGGACTGTTTAAGGTGGCTGTGTTTGTGGAGTGCATGATCTGATTTACTTCTTACTGTTTCTCCACTTTATCTTACCACTTCATACATATTAGTGATCTGTGACAATGAACATCCCAAAGAGAATAAAGACCAGTTAAAGTGATCTTTACATTATGGAAAGTAAACTATCTCATGTTTACTCTCTTTTATGAGACACTAGTTTTTATGTGTTATGCTGAAACTGCAAAATAACTACTTCTTTAAGAGGAGAGGAGCTCAATTGTGATTATCGTTCCAGAGTTTTCTGGTCGCTTAGAATATGTCAGGTGAGTTTTGCAGATTTTGCGTAGCATTATGTTTGCATACAGATTTGTTTTGAGTATATCGCAATGATTAAAAAAAACACACAGTAGTTCACCCCGTGTTATAATCTGCTGCACTGACCTCATCTCTGTGTGCTGTACAGTGATATACCACCACTGTACAAATGCACATAGGGCACAAAAAGGGCAAAGTTCAGTCAGTCAGGAGCTTTTGCTCTTATTCATTGTTAGCTTGGGCTTGGGTATGAAGTCAGATGGAATGAGGGATGAACTGAGAGGGTGGAGAAATTAGGTAAAGGTGAAAGAGAAATGGTAACAATAAAAAAAATAAATAAGGAGAGAATTGGGTAAGTAATGGGGGACTTCTGGGGGAGGATGATGAGGAGAAATTATTTGTTAAGAAGGAGGTTAAAACAGTTGAGAAAGTAGGGTGGGAAATAATGCTGCATTTAAAAAAACTGAACACAGTAAGACTGTACCAGAGAAAAAGACAGACAGAGACAGAGAGGAGATGAGGTTTGGTGCCGAGTGCAACCTGTGGTTTGACATTGGCTAACCTTGGCTGTCTGACAGTTGGAAGGAGAGGTTATCTGTCTCCCCTTGGTCCACTCCCTGCTGCTTTAATGAATTTACCGAGGTCTTGGGAATGGCTAATGCACTTGTTTATGTAGGTAAGAAAAAAGGTGGCTGCAAAATTCCCCACAGCTGTTCTTTCATAGAGGGAACCAAGTAGTCTTGTCAGCAAGTGTCCATGTTCAATTTGGTTACCATTTAGTAGGTTTGAATTCAAATCATGACCTTTGCTATGTGTCCACAGAGTTTTATTTTAGGTCCATATAATGTCTTAATTGGAAAATCTCTTTTTTTATGTTTAAAAAAATCCAGGATAGCAAACAGAAAGTTACCAAAGTAATCCTAATAGCATGATGAATCCCACATGCTGTTTAAAATATCACTTCCTGATCTATTTGCTTGCCTGCATGCTTGGACTATCACTACCAAACCATTCCACTGATAGTGCTTTTTAAACATGTATCTTGTGAACAGGGGTACAGAGAATCTAGGGGAAGATGGGATTGTGATCTCATAGTGCAGGGGCAATGGGACTGTTGTGGAAGGCCATGTGAAGGAGGAAGCAAAATGTATCCGTTCCTATTAAGAGAGAAAAGAGGGGTCAGAGGACTGCCAGTAGGAAACAGAGAGAGACAACAAGTCAGTGTGAGGGGACAGAATATGGCAGCCTAGGATGGAACATCAGTCATAGTGATACTCGTGGCAAAGATGAGAGGCAGAGAAAACAAGCTCAGAATGAGAAGGAAAGAAAAGATTGGCTAAACTGTGAGAGACAGATCTTTATCTCTTGTGCAGTGTTAAATGCTAAGGATGTTTCTGCTTACTGCAGAGCATGGTTTTCTGAACCCTTTGGGTGTTTTCCTTGTGCCCGACTCCTTAGTGGAGGAGGAGGAGTGAGGAGGCAGAGCACTGGGTTCAAAGAAAGCTGCTTGCCTGTCTGACATTGCTAAGAGATACATCTCCCTCGCCGTCTTTCCCAGGTTAACATAGTTCAGTTGCAATGTAACTGCTTTTGGATTTCATATTTTTACTAGTGTCAACATTGGTTCCCAATGTAGAATAAAACTGACAGGATGGACTGATTGCATGGGTTTGCTAGGGGGTGTATAGAAATTAAGAGAAAGGAGAATTACTGACAGTTTTCCTCAGTGTTGGATTACTCTATTGTGATGGTAAAGCAATTGTTTAAATTGTGTTGTTTGGCCTCAACACAACCGAGGCCAAAAATGTTCACTGCTAAATGGGTGGCTCCTCTTCATACAGTAATGGTACAGTCCAACCTTCACCTGACATGCTGAGATAGTACTTAACATGGTTTAATTTGACTTTGTGAAGGTGGTCGAACAGACAGAGACAAATGAACAGAACTACTGAACGGGATGCTAAAAATACATATAGGTACAAGCTAAGTGTTCAGTGTTGAAGTAGACTATTGAATTCCCAGATTGCTAGCTTAATTGTTTTGAAGCTAACAACGTGTGAAAATGAAGCTCAAGGATAAAAATGTGCAAGATGTCAACTGAAATACTAAAAGTCATTTCACATTAAATGTGCACAATTTTACACACAGAGGTGTTTTTTTCTAGTTGCTTATAACGCCAGCTGTGAAGTTAGTGAAGAGGTAAAAAGCTTTCATTTTAGCATGTGTTTGTCAACTTTTGCTATTTTAGTTTAACTGATATCCTCATGTTAACTGCTGAGATTTGTTTACATTGTCCACTCGATGTTCCAGATGTTGCATCCGCAGATTCATCATTTTCAATAAGTAGTCCCCTCTGCCTGTCAGTATATCATAAGGTTTGACAAGTTTCAAGAGCTCACTGAGCTCCAGTTCATGCTATAGTCCTACTATTGTCTTCATAATAAATTTAAAGTGATAAAAAAGTGCTTTTCCGTGCCATAATTCAGAAGCGGGTGCTTTCCGTGTGACACCACCCACCAACTCAATGGAGACTTGAGTTTACCTGCATATATCTTGTTAACTCTGTCAGCTGGTTAACACCTGCTGCTGCTTATTTAGCAAACACATTAACATAGGCAGTAGACAGCTGCCCATGTTAACTGGTGATTGTCACAGTGTAACTTGCGCAGCTGCCTTCTCAATATGATGCAACATCAGGGTGTTGTTTTGTATAAAGTCATCAAATGTGCCCTCGATGGCCGATCGTGGCTCAAGAGTTGGGAGTTCGCCTTGTAATCGGAAGGTTGCTGGTTCGAGCCCCAGCTTGGACAGTCTCGGTCGTTGTGTCCTTGGGCAAGACACTTCACCCGTTGCCTACTGATTGTGGTCAGAGGGCCCGGTGGCACCAGTGTCAGTCAGCCTCGCCTCTGTCAGTGCGCCCCAGGGTGGCTGTGGCTTCAATGTAGCTTGCCATCACCAGTGTCTGAATGGGTGGATGACTGAGTGTGTAAAGTGCTTTGGGGTCCTTAGGGACTAGGAAAGCGCTATACAAATACAGGCCGTTTACCATTCCTCATTTGATTGAAAACGAATAGATTTTAAAAGGTGGTATCAGTGTATGTGTGCATTTTTTATCTCCAGTATGCTGTAAGTAAGTGCTGTTTATTCCAGGAAATAACCTGTATATGTTGTGATAGTTCAACTTATTATCTTTCCCAACATGAAACGTGTAATCAGAGGTTTAGAGCACATGGAAATGATCATTGTCTTAAAATAGAGGTCTAGTGCCTACCACTGTGTCTGAGGTTAATGAGAATAAAGACTTCACTGAGTAAAACAGAGAAACAATATAATATATAGGAATGTTTTAAAATACTGTTTTGATCAAAAAGAAACATATTTAATCAAGTGTTTTGATCCAACTTGTACCTCAGTAATCTAGTTCCAAAGGCACCTTTCTTACACCACTGATCTGCTTGAATGAGTCACTTCCTCTCCTATAGGCTATATGACATTATTATGTCAGCCTCTTAAGATGATGATTTAGGAAACATGGCTGTATTAACTGAGATAGTCACAGCTTGACATTGGCAGGTTCCTACTTAGTACAGGCTAACATGTGGTTTGAAATAAGCAAATGTGCTTCACTCTTTCTTCACGTAAGTTCAGCTGCTGGATTTTTTAATTGTATGTGGATTGTAACTGTAATGTCTTTCATTTAAAATGAACAGATGCATTTTAAAGGAAGAAGTGGTGCGTGTTATTGCGATTAGAAGTGTAGCAGTATGTAAATGCAAACATGCTAAAAAATTATGAAGGAGCCAGGACAGTTTGATTCCCAACCAGCTGTTGTGAAAAGTGCTTTTGATCTCAGGGAATAATCGGATAATCCAATGGATGTGATCTTCCTCACTTTGTTGGGTGTGTCAGCATATACACATGCAGTGGGAAGTTTACAAGATTTGCAGGTGTAGTTGGCCTTTTGGAAATGATTTATCGGCACTGGTATTTTGGTGCAGACCTAGCCATGGTAAACCCGATAAGCATGCCTTTAGTTATGATTTGTTTTGTGTCGTTGACTATGTCAATTATTGTGTGCTGTGTGTCTTCACAAACAGCTTTGAACCAACACAAAACATTCAGTTTTCTCAACCTGTTTTTTTTTTTTTGTCTTTGCAGTTTTGGGGGATTCTTTAGTAACCTTATGTCAGTGTCTGCCCTGACATCTCATTTATAAAGGACACCCTGTGGTTCTTTCACAGTATTAAAGTAACTTCAGCAGTATCAGTGTGGGTTTTGAGACTTAGACCAATTGCCTCTCATTGCTCATTTTATGTTTTTTGCTCACATTATTTTTGATGTATAATTTCAAAATGAATATATTAATAATGTGAAAATGAGAGAGGTTGCATTTACAGACTTTGGATATAATATTCCCAGAATATCATTAAAAAAACCTTTTATAAAAGTTAAAAAGGATTTGATACATGGTGTCATACCTGGGGAATATCACACTTTCCCATATTCAAGATAATATTTGTGAAATCATTCTCCTGATTTGGAGTGCTTTAAAAAATATTGCGTTCTTTGCATAATAAACGTTTTTTAAAAATGGCCCCTCAAACAAATGGTGGGATGGTAGAAAAATGCTCCTATCAACATCCATTAAAGTATTTTTTTCCTCAGAAAACTAATGTCATTCATGACCTGAAATTTTGCATAATAACTGTTAAAATGTGTCTTTCCCAAGGCACTTTTTTCATTTAAATTTGACGGTCAAGTGAAAAGTGTTTATTTTTATTTTTTTTGTAGATAGAATGACCCATTTGCACAAGTTTGCACAAGTCCGGTTTAAAAGACATCAAATCAAAGCATCCTTGAGCTTTAATGGGCTTTTAAAAGCTGACCAAAGTGATAACAATAACAAACAACAATATCCCAGCTTTTGTTTTGATATCCAATGAATATTTGAAACATCCTTTGCCCAGGCTCTTGGTTTTGGGATTTTGCCATGAACTCTAATTGATTTAAATCAGGTTGAATGGATATAAACGATCATAAAAACCAGCATCCTGTTTGTACTTTATAACAGCACAAGCAATTAGTTTCAAATGTGAGTTTAGAGTGCATTTGGAGTTAATTTAAAAGCCGCGGCAACATTTTCACTGCCTTGAACCCCATGACTTAGCTGTGTTGGCTCATCGGTAATGTCATGACTAGACAAGCAATGTCTTGAATAAAAAATGCCCAGCGGTGCCAAATTAAAAGGTCAGTCATCCCTAGATATACACTTTCCTTTCTGAACTCAGAAACATATTACTCAGGTGTGTGTTTGTGCTGCTGTGTAGTGTGTCTTGGTATGAGGAAATAAAAGGAAGCATTCCTGCATCGTTGGATCTTGGTAGGGCACACAATCTTGTTTAGAAGGAGAGGATGTCTCAGAGTGGAGACTCGTTCTGCACAGCTGCTGCCTATTGGTATGTGAAGGCCTCATAATTGCATTAGTGCCAGGACTTATTTTGGAGCTATGCTGACTTCCAAAACAAAAATGTTCACTCATGATTTATGAAAAGAGGTCAGGAAGAACTGCATGTGAAAGTGGATAGACTTTTTTATGACAGAGATGTATGCATTATGGAAAAAAAAGTGTAGAACTACTTACTTCACTTTCTTAGTCTTGAACAAGGCTTGCCCTGCCTTTGAACCATGTGCAGTATGTGTATGAATGTAATGACTGGCTACTAGTTTTACTTCAGTGCTCTGTAATGCTTCTTTAATAATAAGGCCCTGTAGCTGTGGCTGGTGGTCGTGTCCATCAGTCAGAACACCTGGGGCCCACTGGGGGCCTGAAAATTAGTGTAAGATATAAACTCAAAGATGTTTTAACAATGTGTTCTGCAGATGTGCAGGAAAAGCATTTTCTTACTATGCACTTGCACAATGCACTTGCTTGAAATGTAGGAACAGGCGCAGTTCAGTTGGACCTGTGACCACTAATCACATCCAAGCATGGAACTCCAACATTCTCTCAGCTATCACTTTGTGAAAGAATTGACAAATATATTTAAAGGACAGCGTGTCACCACTTCCACAGTGAAGCTTAAAAAGCTCTCTAGTTTCAAATGTCCATGTGCATGAAAGACAGAAACAGGTTGTGTCTGAGTTTTTAAATGCCGAATGAGCACAGACCTTGGAGCAGGGGGAGAGGGAACAATCATGCTCAGGCATGGTACAAGGCAGCTGTGTTTAGTGTGCGTTCAATCAGTTCAATTCAATGTAATTTTATTCACTTTTATTTATATAGCAACGAATCGCAATAGCAATTGCCTCAAGGCATAAACAGACATGCAAACACTAAAGCTTTGTGTTAGCATATTCTGCACATGCATGCAAAAAAGATAATGATTTTGCAGTAGCCAACCTCGACAAATGGATCTGAAATTGTGTGTGTTTACAGCAAAGTACACAAATAAAAAATAAATGGTAAATGGCCTGTATTTGTATAGCGCTTTACTAGTCCCTAAGGACCCCAAAGCGCTTTACACATCCAGTCACCCACCCATTCACATACTGGTGATGGCAAGCTACATTGTAGCCACAGCCACCCTGGGGCGCACTGACAGAGGCGAGGCTGCCGGACACTGGCGCCACCAGTAGGCAACGGGTGAAGTGTCTTGCCCAAGGACACAACGACCGAGACTGTCAGAGCCGGGGCTCGAACTGGCAACCTTCTGATTATAAGGCGAACTCCCAACTCTTGAGCCACAATATACACACTGTAGTTTTAATGCTGGTGTTTAACCTCATCCATTAGATCGTGCTAACGTACGGCTGTTTTCCTAGTATTTTCTCACACCCACCCTTGGTGACTGGTTTGATTTTTTCCTTAATTTCTCTCATTTAAGTTACTAGTACATTAGCTGCCAGGTATACCTCTCTTCCTAAATGCTCTCACTTTCAAGGTCTAACAGTCAAGCTGGTACACAAACCCATACATAAACACACAGAGCACAGCGATTGCCCACAGGTGCTGGCTACAGCTGAAAATTCTGGGGCATAATCATTTATTTCAATCGGCCTTCTGTCAGTTTAGCATATTTTAGCATAGCCACCTGAGGATTGAAGAAAAATGTATGCAGATTTTCCATTACTCAGAGATATCAGCTAAACAGCACTTTGCCTCCCTTGATCAACTGTGTCTTCCGCATTACATCATTCTGAGATAATGCACCACAGCTCATCCATCAAATTCCCTTACGTTTCTTTTCAGCATTTTCAGCCCTTCTAGACATCTCCTCTGTGTGTCAGTAAATCGGTGCATTTGCATGTCTCTGCTTTCACCGGATGCCTTTTTTTTGCATAACAACCTAGCGTCAGATCACACCAAATATGCTTAAGATACATTTCTCCCTCGCACAATGTGGCTGCTGTAATACGTTCACTTGTAATGGCCTACAATCGGTTTGGTAGACTGTGGTTTGAAAAGGCGTTACTGTGGAGGATGTCAGCATGTATAATGAGGATTAAATCATAGATGGGTCGGGAGCCTTTCTTACTACAGTGTTGAGGCGCTGCTGTGGTTTGGATTTTTGTGCACACACTTGCACAATGAGGAGGCCAAGCATTTCAGGCCCCACGGCACAGCAGATAATGCATGTGTAAGATGTCATTGTGCATAATTTAGCGTGAAGAAATCATTTTGTTGGTCATGTGCTTAGCTGGGTGGATTGGATGGATGAGATTGTTATCAAGTGAGGGTTCACTCATATGGAATGGATCTGCATGAGTGGGCTAATGAGACCTGTACTTAAGATAAGAAAAGAGATACTTGTTTGTTACTTTTTTACTTGCAGTTGAACATTATTATTATTGTTATTTTATTGCAAGTGATTGATAGAGGGTCAGAACATGTGGTATAAATAATGTCCTGTATCTATGATCATTCTGTGGTGATCAGGATGGATAGTTTTTTCGGTGACCTGCTGTCCACCACAGCTTCATGAGTGTCTAGTTTGCAGCCAATCACAGAGCCAGCCTACCTAATCAGTATATAGTCAGTCATTATTTTGCTAAAACTACACCAAATGATAAATTTTACATCAATTTATGGATTGTTTTAAAACAATAACTATTTGTTGTTTTTTAATGACAAATAATGGACTATCATTAACTGTTATTTCACACAAACAACATTTCTAATGACAAAAAATGTATTTAGCTCTGAAAACAAATGACAATTTTGGACCCTTTGGTTGGTTCAGACAGAAGGAAGGAGGAAGAGAGGACAGGAAATGGACAGGAAGACAGAAAAACTGGCGAGAGAGGAGATTGGAACTCATAGTAAAATAAAGTCGAAATGTACTGGGGTGTCTGTGATTTCCACAAATGTATTCTGTGTTCACAAGTCCTGGCGGAGAGATGGGCATAGAAAATTGCTATCATTTGACATTCAAATAATATTCAAATAAAAAAGCCTGTGCTTTTCAGACCCTCTGGCTTTTTCTCAGCTGCTGGCCTTTCCATTTTTCCTGTCCCCTTCTTCTGGCTTTTCTGACTGTTGTGTCTATCCTGCCCCACTGAGCAAGACTTTAACAATGTGTTATGTGAGGACTGATGATCCAAAGCGGTACTTTGAGTCTTACAGACTGTGTTGTGGAGTGATGAATTCAGTAGTGTCCACTACTGGATACACAGCAGTATCTTTTTTCATATTCTTTTTTTCCATCTTAATTCAATTCACTCTGAATTTCTCCCACAAATGTTAGATGATATTTCCAGTCTACCTAAATGCAACTGAATAAAAGAAAAGAAATTGCTCATAAACATCTGTGTCATTTGTAATGGAGTGTTAATAAAGGTCAGGTGTGGTGCTGTCATTCCACAGTGACTCAGTTTAATGCACGTTCCTCCGTTTTTTTCAAGAAATGAATTGCACAGCAGTATAATTTTAAAAAAAGGGGTAAAAATAAACTATGGAAGCAGTTAGTCTAGGCTGTCACCCATCGTTTGGTGCTGTTTGGTTTGGCAATTGACTGATCTGTTTATATGATCTGAAGCAAGTCATTATGGCTGGCTGCCACTTGGGCAACATGTTCCTTTCTATGTGGCATCGCTGAAGACCTGCATCAAATCACTAATGGCTAAAAACAGAGGCCAGTCCCCACTCTCCTCAAGACTTGTTTTGGCAAATACATTTCAGTCTCCAGATGGAAAGAGGATGGAAGGCACATTAGAATCCAATAAGTCCTATTTATGTCCTTGGCGTGCACCCTTACCCAGCTAATTTGGATGTGACTGTCGAATGTTTTAACAGTCACAATAATGGATTGTGCACTGTGAATAAAAAACTTTCCACCAGCAACAACAACCCCACAAATGGGGTACTCTCTATTTTAGCAGAATCAAGTCCCAATTTTCCAAATCCAGAGACTTGTCAGATCAGTTCCAGGGAAGCTGATCTAGAATTACATGTTGACCCAGCAACTACAACGCTGCGCCACTGGCACTCTGTTCTCTTCACAGATGAGAGCAGGTTCACATTGAGCACATGTGACAGATGCCATTGCTTCTCCAGACTCTTTCATTTCTGTCACAGTGGCAGACCTGCCAGTTCTGGTGTTCCCCAGACTGCGCGGTACTGGTCTATGAGCAGAGGTCCCTGTAAAAGATGTCTGATTGTAATACCCTCCTCAAGGAAACAGTGCCTGACAGTTTGGTTTGAAACATGCATGTAAATAGCTAACTGAAGGTCATTTTGTAAGGCACTGGCAGTGCACCTTCTCACACAAATCTGAGCTTAGAATGAAAACCATCTGCACTTCTTTAAGTTTCTTGAAGATGTTTCACCTCTAATAAGCTTCTTCAGTTCTTGGACGAAATGGTGAAGAGTCCCAGGTATTTAAGCCCTAGTGGGAGTTGTCCCTTAAGAGGGTCTTTGACCCACTATTGATCATGTGCCTTATGACAAGAGCCAAGATGTGAAAAAGGGTGTGGGTCATTATCGGCAGAGGTTGTGAGACCTTATCATTTGGCCTACTGAGATGATCTGAAAGAAGATATGAGTGGGTGTTAAGGTGCCTGGGAAGGAATCTCAAAATTAGATTGTAGGTTCAAGGATGGTCGTACACAGTGGACATACATGGCTTCTTTCACTCTTCTTTCAAACCAGTTTTTTCTGTACAAAATGTGAACATTGCCATCCTCAAAGATTGACCTTTGTCCTTTACATGCAGATGTACAGCTGAGTCTTGTCCCGTCGAGATGACTCTTCTATGTTGTTTATGAAGTGGCTGTTTGGTTTCTCCAATCTAGAGGTCTGAGCATTCCTTGCTGCTTTGCACAGAATACCCTATGTTGTTTAGTTTGTGTTTGGGAGTTGTCTCCTTGGGATGAACCAGTTTTTGTCTGAGATGCGGCTGGGTCTGAAGTACGCTGGGATTTTGTGCTTGGAGAAGAATCTCCCGAGTTTCTCTGGTAAACCTGTTACATAAGGGATGACAGTGTTCTGCTTGTCATTCTATTTCTCCCTAGTTGGTGTCTGACCTTTACGGTGTATCGTTGCTGATTTGCAGAAGCCCAAATGGGATAACCACATGTTTTAAGACCTTTCTTTCCCTCCTGGCTTGGAGGGAACATTTTCCCCGGTGCTGCAGGGTCCTGATTACTTGACCCTGCAGATTTAAACCCAGTGGGACTCTCCACCATTTGACCCTTAGAACTGAAGAAGCTTCTTGGATGAGCGGTGAAACGTCTTCAAGCAACTCAAAGAAGTCCAGACGCTTTTCTTTCCAAGCTCCTTAGACTAAGATGACCTGGATGACTGAGAACCTTCACAGCCATACGTCCTGATTACTCTAAGTTTGTGTTGTAGGTACTGGTCTCCAGAAATGGTAAACTATTTTGCTTTGTATCCTCACCGGCGAACTTTATATTTCTGTCCACTGAGTTGATGAACTCAGTGGACAGAAACTGAGATGTGAACAGTGAAGAGTTCTGCTTCTTGGATTTTGATTGTGACCCCGGTATCATCAACATATCTGTACCAGTGGCTAGATGCTGTCCCTTTGAAAGAGCTAAGAGTTTTACTTTCCACTTCGTCTATGTAAAGGTTGGGTACTATAGGTGACAGTGTGAAGCCCATGGCACATCTGCCTTTTTGTCTGTAGTAACCCTTTTTTTTTATATTTAGTGGTACAGCAAAGGTCTAACAGTGTGCAAATCTGATCAGGAGTTAAGCTGGTTCTGTTTTCTAAGAAGCTGTCTGACAGTCTCTACAGCCTCAGTTGTAGGTATGCAAGTGAAGAGTGAGATCACAACATTATGATTTCATTTGGACCCTGGGGTTGGTTTCTGAAACTTGTTGGTGAAGTCAGTGAAGTTTTTGATGTGATGGGGGTTACTAGAGTAATGATTTCTGAAAAAGACAGAGCTATACACTGTCCTCAGGTGTTAAACAATCATGAACATTGATAAAATGTCCACTGCCCCCTCTCCTAGACATCTCCATATCTCCACAGGCATGACATCTGGACCAACCACCTGATTCTTCCTGATTCACTAGCTATGGTCCATCAGTCATCTTATTTCTTTCATCCAACAGCTTCTCCGAGTACTATTTCAGTCTTTTCCGCATACTCTTATTTCATTCTCTATCCTTAATCATCCTGACCTGCTGCACATCCTTTCCAGCTTGATCTCTGCAGAAGGTGTTGGTTACAGAATCAGAATCAGAATCAGAAAGGGTTTTATTGCCAAATGTTGAGCAGGTTTACAACATTAGGAAATTGCTGCGGTGCTTCAGTGCAAACATACTGTTATAAATTAAGCTTAAATAGACATGAAAATAAAAATGAGAATAAGAATTAAAAGTGCTAAGTAGATAGATATATACATGATATATACATGAGTGCAGGTGGTGATCAGTGCCAAACATGGAATGATGCAGTGAACACAGCGTAGGGTCATGTGTTAGTGGTGGGAACAGTCATACGGTTATTGTTCATGTGTTCAACAGCAGAGGGGAAGAAACTGTTCTTGTGGCGAGAGGTTCTGGTGCGAATGGACCGGAGCCTCCTGCCTGAGGGGAGCAGGTCAAACAGACTGTGTCCAGGGTGTACACCAAACACCTTCTTCGCTCACCGCTTGAGCTCTCTCTCTCTCACTCTCGCACACACTACTTGAGCATGCGTGTGTGTTTACTGTTGGAGTGATCACACTTCACACTTATTTGGTAATTCAATGGTATTGGTACTGACTAGCAAATTTCTGTACTGTCATCCTTTCCTTAAGCTGTTCAGGATTCTCCAAGAATTCACAATATATGAATGAAACTGTAATACTCTTAAATCAGCTGTTGGTTGTTCATGCACTATTTTCTTGAACATGACTCGGAAGATACAATTAGAGGAGGATTTTACAAACAGCAGCTATGGTAAAAGGAGTAGAAAAATGACTTAGATCGCCAGATCTACACAATGCTTGACACAAAGCCTGAATTTGAGTGGCAGTGCAGTTTTAATCACCCCTCATCAGCATGATCATCTAGGTAAACAGTGCACTGGGAGTAGATAATTAATCATCACTCCCTCATTCTCAATTAGCCAACTATTGGAGAAGTGGTAGGGAATATTCCAATCACCAAGCTGCTATAAAACAGGCATGTTGATGACACATCATAGTTAAAGGCTTCCACCATCCTAGGATCTAATAGGTAACATCTTGTTAGCAGTCCCTCTGTGAATAGTTCAGATAGGCTGAGGGCTGAAATGCAAAGAGAGGGGAAAGACAAGAAGAGATATCAGGAGAGATGGAATATTTTCTCTGCATAAATGCAACTGGTCTTTCTGAATTGTGTGAGTGATTGTGCACTCAATTTGGTTTTCATTTAAATGTACAAAAGGATAAATCAATGAGGTATGAAGTCAGCGATTAAGTGAGGGGACTGCATCAGCATTTTTTAGAGTGGGAAAAGTGGCACCACTCCCTAAAATCAATCAGTCAATGAATCGATCAGTCAGTGGTGCTATACCCGAGCCATTTCCCTTAGGCAGTCTTTCAATCAGTCTAATGAACTGTTTGTGTTTGTGCTGAGTTTATGTATGGCTGGTCAGAATGGTTCATAGTGATGTCATTTGACATGTTCAGAAAGTTTGGTCTGAGTGGTAGATATACAGCATGAAGTCACAATAAAAGTTTTATTTAATGAGAAACAATATTTCAATGTAAAGAAAAAGACTGAAGGAGAAAGAAATAGGCCTGTGCTGGCATGAATCAGCTGTCAGATTAGTGGAGGGAGAGTGATAGTGAGCCAGGATGAGATGGCTGAACTTTTCACTGCCTATCCTCTAGTTCCCTTTGGTGGCACCACGGCCAGTTTTTCAAAAGGCACTAGCTGTCACTCTGCTTGAACTTGGACATCACCGCTCTCCCGCTGTCTGTTCTTAGTGCCAATCCCTTGCGATGACGGTTAGCAGTTAGCTGGCAACAGCACAACAAAAGATGACGGCATGGTCTTCACCAACTCAGTTACCTCAGGAACCTTTCTGCTTTATGCTTGACCTTCCCGTGGGATCCCTCAAGAAACTCTGGCACTTCGAGTGTAGCAGTCAGTGTAGGAAGCATTGACCTTATATCACTATTGGTTTTACTTAGCTTACTTTTTTTTTTAATTTGAGCCATCTAATATGCAGGAAGTAACTCAGTAAAACATTAGCAAATATTTTTTTAGTGGTTCATTTTAGAGCAAGACATGATTTTATTAATACAGCATTTTATATAAACTTATATTAACAGTCCAACGCTTCAAAATCAAATTAACCAAAAATAAGTATAGAGCCTGGTAAACTGGCTCTATATAAATAATGGCTAATAAATGAAAATTTAAAAAGTGTTATTGGCATGAAGTTCAAAATTACCACATTTTGTCTCTTTAAATATGTGATCTGTTTTCACTAGTCTATTGTGTATCAAATATAGGTTCATGAGAGCTGCAGTGAATTCCACTTTATACACCACGTCAACTTCTTTGGCATCAGGGTTGTCTTTCAGGGCAGTTTAGTGTTTGTGCATCAGCGTAACAGATTTAGAACAGGGACACTGTTGCTGGAGTTAAACTGTACGAAGTAAAAATGCTTTTTTTTAAAAACTGTATCTGTTTGCACAGTCTGCTGTTGCATTTTTGTTGCACTATCGCTTTTTTAAAATCATCCAAATAAGATACAACTCTTTCAAATACTGAGGCCTCCACTTTGTGTGTGTGTGTGTGTGTGTGTCTCTGTTGGAAAGGCACTCAATCCCACCCTTGTGGATGTCAGTGGGGAATAATAACCTAAAACTGTTCTCAGTGGGTTCCATAGCAAGCTCAGCCTGATCCAATGTGATCATTAACAGGAAAAAAATCATAATTTAAATAAGACAATAATTTGATTTCCTGATAAGCCACTTATCTTATAGCCTACCTTTAATTAACTAATCGTTAAGTCAGCTTAAGCTTCCATAAAGTTAAATTTAATTTATTCAGACTTTCTTCTACTATTTTAATGATTCTTTTTAATTTACGAATATCAACATCATGTCACTTACCTAACTTCTTTATTTACAAAATTAATGGAAAAAGTGCCAAACAAAAAAGACCTTGTTACATGGTAATGATGTTTTAAGAAAACTGCACTGTCAGTACCTGTAATTAAAAGATTTTATAATATCCCAGACAGCTGGTCTTGTCAAACTCTAAGCAGCAGCATTGCACATGGAGATGAGAGAAAGTTGCATTTGAGATTAATTAATGGAAGGATTTTGCAAGGGAATGAAGTTACTATGTTGTCAGAATTAATTGTCTGCCATGCGGCAAATACGAATGACGAATGTCTGTTTATCAGTTTTGTTTTGTTTTTTTTAATTTGTTAAAACTAAGATTTTGTATTTCATCTACAACTTCCTTTATTTTCATTTAGAATGCAATAAAAACAGGAAAACAAATGCACTCTCAAGGTCTGATTCATAATTCGTAAGTTTTGGTGCAGGTGCTATAAATGTATTGTTCAGCCACAAGGCATTTCTCATGGCCTTGCCTGGAGCTGGCCCTAATTAGAACACTATAAGAGGGGAAAAAAAAAAAAAAAAAAAAAAAATAATAAAAAATGAACACTATAAGAGGACTCCCCCTCTTACTGACATCATCTTTAGCCCCCCCCCCCCCCCCCAAAAAAAAAATAATTAAAAGGTCTGAATAGCAAAAACAAATACTGAACACAATATTAAATGATACTGTAGAATACTCACTTATTTACTCATTTGTTTCAGCCATTGGAAATCGTTCAGTCATTTGCTTGAAAAAGTAAAAGGACTGCAGAGAGGAACATATTTAAAAGACCCCTATTTAATGATTCTGATCTCCAAAATTATGATTGCATTCTGATCTTGATTAGTTAAGCCTAGCTGGAGGCACGTTTAAAAAAATTGATTGATGGAACGGCAATCTTTTTTCTTAATGTCTAGCAAGAGGTTTGCTTGAATGCTGATTTAAAATATTGCGATTCTGCACACCTCAAGTAAAGCAACAAACCCTTAGTAGCATAATGTTGTTATCTGCAATATGCAAACTCGTTCAAAGCTTTT
The DNA here is from genome assembly GCF_041146795.1 of Maylandia zebra. Classification (NCBI taxonomy): domain Eukaryota; kingdom Metazoa; phylum Chordata; class Actinopteri; order Cichliformes; family Cichlidae; genus Maylandia; species Maylandia zebra. The sequence continues at coordinate 47,626,904 of NC_135169.1, forward strand.
ACAAACTTGAATGATTTGAAGAAAACTAAAATGAAATGAAAAGAGAGCGTTATCTTCCAATACTCTGCACATCATCACCGCACAGATGCCAGTGATGAGTGTCTGTATTTCATATGCCTGTGGAATCCCTGAAAAGGCAATTTAAGTTAATCATTCATGCTTTTATAGTGTGTGTGTGTGTGTGTGTGTGTGTGTGTGTGTGTGTGTGTGTGTGTGTGTGTGTGTGTGTGTGTGTGTGTGTGTGTGTGTGTGTTCAGGAAAACTGGTATTTCTTGTTAATTTGTAACAAATTTACAATCCAGCATATTGTGCATGTCTCTTGTAAAAAGAGATACTTAAGGCCACCAGTGGCTTTTCAGTGTTTCAGCAGTTGACATCATACTGAAAGCACAGATTAGTCTTCTGGAGAGAAACCACTGTAGTTGATATTAAACCCTCAAAACACTGTAGTGTATTTATATGAGCTGTCTGCCTTTTTCACCTCCTAGCTAACAGTGCTAGCAGTTACTCAAACAAACCATCCTTGTTCTTTTTTTCCTATCGTTTTTGCCCTCTTCCTTTTAACCTTGAAGCTTTGTGTTAGGGGTTTTTTTTTGTCTATTTGGAAGGCTGACAGCCTGAGCTGTTGTTCAAATACCAGTCCAAGGTTTCATTCAATCAGTCATTCTCCCTGTGTCTCAGCATGCTCTGTATCGATGTTGGTTTGGAACCCTTCTCCCACAGTGAGCCATTGAAGTTGATGTAACCTAAGGGCAGAATAAGCAGTTATCCTGCTGCAGATTGATGGCAGAGAAAGACACACGTGCACATAGCACACAAACACACAAACAATCTGCAGGCCTGCTATTGATCCTATCATCTTATTGCTGTCAATGTAGTGCAAAAAGGTTGTGGAACAACACTTTGCTAGATGGGTCAATCAAACAGGCCCGACTGGGTTAAACAGCACCACGTAAAACTGCTGTAAGTAATACTCCAGGTGTTGGGATGATAGTATCTTGTCACGTCAGCGCTGACATGTCCTCTTTTCCTTTGTATGAATTGACGGATATGGAGTAATATACTCTCCATATTTTACCTCTTGCACTAGCTTTTGTGTAGCCTTAAAATGTTGCTCTTTTTTCACTTTTTTGTTGTTAGTGTTGTAAGATAAGGAAAGTTGGGAGGTGTGTTGATATAGCTTGCCTCCCTAGTCACAATGCGCATAATGTTTTGAATAATCTGAATTATGGTACCCAGAGTTTTCATTCATTTTTTTCTCCTACAGAAAAGCGTGATCACAAGGCAGTGGCAAGAAAATACGTTTTCTTTTTTTTTATTAGATTATTGACTTTGCTGCATGTTACAACTTGAAGCATATAAAGTGTGAAAATATAAATTATTCTGTTTCTTTTGTTAAGGTAAGGCTTTCAATTCAACAAATAACGTTTCCCCCTGAATATAGCATAAACACATGGTGAGAGATACAGATAGCACCACTGTGGGAAGTCATAAAAGGGCCAGTGGTTCATTACCAGGCTAATGGATGTAGAGGAAAACCCTTTAACCTAGTTAGAGAAGGGCTTTGTCTTATGAGCTTTGCTCGCTCTCTGCTAACTAAACCTCCTCTAGAGATGTGGGCGGCGCTCTAAAGATTTCTCTATCAACATGCGTTTCTCTTCGTTTATTCCTAGGTTTCACTTGGAAGTATCCAGTTACAGTTTTGTACAAAAGAATAAAATTATTGCATGTATTTTTTTTATATAAAAAGAGTCTGAAATGACCACAATTCTTCCCCTAAGAAAAAAACCTCCCAGATGCTGCACACTTGTCAGTAAGAGTAGACTGTACACAGGGCTGTTTAAAGTGCACCGATCTAAGAATATTTCACACTGAATCACACGGCGAATGGTTCAAGACAAATGCATGTATTATTACACCCTTAGCACTCATTGCACAAACATATTTGAGCTTACGCTTGCATAAACTTAATTTGGCATCAGTTACTGTGCGTGTAATGGATCCTTCTCAGGTTCCCCCCAGTGTACACATGTACATGAGTGGGAACAGTGCTGAGGGGAGAAGGGGTATGACACAGAAAGGGAGAGTGAAAGCTGCAGATGGAGAGAAAGATAAGAACTTGTAAGTACACCTCTTTCTATTATCCAGCTGAAGGAGTCATTGTTATCACTTTTTCATCTGCTCAATTGGGGCAAGGCAGTGTTTCAACCTGCGATGTGCGCGCATGTCTGTTTGTGTTGGGATTTTAAATGTGCATAATTATTTGGGAGGCCCGGTGGCATTTTCATTGTATCACTTTGATGCTGTACCCACAGCAGGCAGGTGATTAGAATAGCACTGTGATTCTTCTGGGGCAGAAGAGTTTGTAATAGCTTTGATCACAATATCTGGATGTTTATTTTAGGAGGGATGTGTCAGAGAATGGCTTAATTCTGCTTTCCTCTTGCAGACAACAGTACTCAGTCCAAAGCTGAACTGGTTTCCTTGCTGTCTTTTTCAGTATGTTTCCTCCACTCGCTTAATTCCTCTCTTCTGTTTAGTCATTTGATTTTCATCCAGAGACTGCTAGTAGGGATCATCTGAGGACATTACCCATGCAGACAGAGTAATAGGACTCCTGGATTGGGCCCCGTTTCCCTCCACTAGGGGATCTTGGGCCAGACGCTCATGTTACAAAATTGACATCATCTTTATTGCCCCCACCTCGTACACTCGTGTTTTATCCACCCATTAATTCTTCTCCAAAAAGGAGAGATTTACATGAACATATGAAAAGCTTTAGAAGTGCCATGACTGGATTTTTTTAAGGTGAATATTTGAAAAAATATAATAAAAGTACATTTGTTGTATTATGAATGAATTTACTTGCAATTTATACAAAGTTATGTGTCACCTTATCCACTGAATTACTGAAAAGTCTACTCGACAGTCTTTTTAGAGTAACTTGTTTGTTATTTAATAAAAGAAAGTGTTGTCAAAATTGTCAAAATATTGTCAGCAACGTTGGCAAGTGGTAATTGTTCCACCAGGAAAGGATATGTAGAACAAATCTCTGTTAAAATTCGGAAGCACCATTTAATTAGACTCCAGACATAATCAAACATTAGTAGCTAATTAGCAGCCAAGTTCTGTCATAGCTACTGCAGCAAGATCACAACAAGTCATTTGAACATGGTTTACTGATGCCAGTGTTAAAAATATTTCTGTACACTCTTTGTTTGTTTTAATTTGTTCATACTGAGACATGTACGCCCTGTGTCAGATTGCCAGCCTGGGGTGTGCCCTATAGTAGCTGGGATAGGGTTCTTTTGCTAGTTATCAATATAGAAATTCACATTAACTACTAAGATTTGATTTGGCAACCAACTGAGTTAAGTCTACCTACTGCAAAGAGATGCGTCATAGACAAGTTGCACACACTGGTGCAGACTGATATATATATAATAAATGCCAGTAATTTGCAAACTTTAGCCAATCTGTCTGAGAACGACTGCAGTCAATAGGAAACAAACTGTGATTGTTGGGTAACAGGCGACCTGTGCAGATACCCTGCAATCAAAAGTGGCTGTCCAGGCATTGAGGATATTGCATGATCAACGTCAGACAGTTGCCATAACTACATTTTTAAAGCTAATTTTTTTTTTTATAGCTCCAAAGTGGTTGCATTGGTATTTTTCCTCCAGTGTGACTGAGCCATTATACAGACCTGTAAAAACGTATGTGCATCCAACAGAAGTGGTTGCTTTAGCCTTTTAAAATGACACATAAAATTCACAGCATATATAATTTATTCTAAATAAATTATGCATCTAATTAGACATTAGATGCATGTAAAATTTAAGTACACACATGGTTCTACGGCACTTTTTAACAGCAAGAACTAAAATGAGGGTTCTAGGTGTAAGTTTGAGCCAATAAAAAGCATACCCCGACACCTAAGATATGACATGTTATACCTGTCACATTTAAAATTTTGTCATCTAGGGTCGGCTGTTTTTGTTCCCGTTTTCTTGTTGAAGATAGCGGTGTCATCCTGCCATAATCAGAAGATAGAAATGTTTTAGAATAAATGCAATACAAGAAATCTGCACCACAAAAATGAACTCCTGTCACTGTCTGTGTCAAAGTGCATGTAAAATCAAAAAGGGACAGCACAAATTTGACCTGGATGGGAGGAGTGCCGGCTCATAAAATAAAAAATTATATAAAATAGCAGGGACCGAGTAAATTTATTAATGTGATGTTAGGTTTATAAATAATTCCAAAACAATTTATCATTGACATGAACCAGGTGTGTGAGTTGGCAATGAGTTATGGCCAAAAATGGCAGTTAATTGCGTTCATCCCCAGAAAAGTATTAACAGCACAGGAGCAAAATATAGCTATGAATCCTGGAAAAATGTATGCTCAAAGATTACAAAGGCAAATGCTTTGTGGGGGGTGGGGGGGATAAAACTTTTGAATTATTCATAGTTCTTCATTGGCATCACATTTTACCTTTCCACTATCATATTCAGTGGAGTGTGACAAATGATTTAAGCTCATGAAACACACTGTAGGGGGAGAGAGTAGCAAAAACTAAACAAAACAAACAAACACACACTCACAACGGACAGTTGAAATCCTAGGGGGGCAAAAAGCAGCTCCAGCTGTCTGTGTAGTTGATGCTCTTCTCCTTGTCCTTTTTTTTTTTTTTTTGCTTATTTAGTTGAAAGTTGAAAGTTGAAAGATGTTTTTCACAGGGAGGAAGAGATTATGGTAATACATTTGTTTTATGTTGTCTCTAGGAACCTTTAAAATCAAAAATGTAGCTTAAACTGCAGCTGACATTAACAGTGACAGACTCGGGGCTGCTCGAGGCTTGTGGTTGTTGAAAAAAAGGGGGGAAAAAAGCTCTTTTCACTTAAAAACCCCCCACATACACTCACTGGTCCTCGTTTTGTTTCACAGAAAAGTAAAATTCCACATCTCAGATCAATAGAAGTGTGTGTAAAGTGAATGTAAGGAGTGTATGTTGATAGCGAGTGTATACCTCTCTATGAAAGACCCTTATGACAGTATCTCCATAGTAACACGGTTAAGATCATTTGAAGTAAAGAGGACTGGTGGTGAGGACTTCTTCAGTTATTATTATTCTTTTTTACTTTGGGACAGTTTTTGCTCTTTCAGCCATTTACCAAAGCAGACATGTAAATTAAGGCTTTAAGTACATGTTCTAGGGGTGTTACAAAACAGCCCTAGTTTATTACTTAATTATTTGTTGAGAATCATTTGCAGGCTATGACTATTAATTTGTGGAACCCCTGGACACAAAAGAAGGCTCTTTTGGGATGTTGTGCCAGGCCTTTACTCCAACTGTGAGCTTTTGTTTGTTCTTGGCTCTTTGTGCTTTTAGTTTTCAGCAAGTGACGTTCTGGTTGATTACATCCTGAGATCAGATGACTGACGTAGCCAATGATTTGGAATTTTTCTGATTTTAAAGTGTCCCGGATTAGTTTGATTGTATGTTTTGGGTTGTTGTCCATCTTCTTCGCGAAATGCTGTCGAAACAACCTTACTGACTGAATCTGAAAGCACAACTCTATGAACTTCAGAGCTGTAAACAGTAAACTGTGTCAATATTTTGCATCGAGATGTACCTGTAATTACACACAGGTGCATATAACTTACAGCCCTTAACGCCTGAGGGCAAAAAAAAGAGATTGCTCTTAGACATCTTCAGTAGACCTAACTGCAACATGGACGACATGAAAGGATGAAAGGCATAAAAAGAAGGTGAGGCAATTGTTAAGACTCCTTAAAAATTGATTATTCACCTGCCAAAATAAAAGTTCTTCATTCCACTTGAAGTAATACATCAAATGTCTGCTGGAAAAGCACCTGTGTCAATTTTTAATGGTTGCCCCTTTTCCTGTGACTGTGCCAAATGAGTCATCGTCTCAAAGTCAAAAGTTTAAATTTTACTTACAGTCACCTATTTAACCAGCTGAAATGACTGAGAAGCTGGGTGTGGATGCGATTTCTCAGATGCTTTTTTAAGAACTGCACTAAATAGAATAGAATAGAATAGAATTCAACTTTATTGTCATTGCACATGCACAGGTACAGGGCAACGAAATGCAGTTTGCATCCATCCAGAAGTGCTTTAGTGATATAGATATATTACAATATATATTAGCAATAATATAGATATGTGAGTATATTACAGAAATGGGTCTATTATGGTATGTTATAATGTACACGGTATGAAGTATGTTGTGAATATTCTATAACTATAAGTATGTACAGGCTGTAGTGAGTACAAGCTATGTACAGGATATGAACAGGATATAAATATGAAAAACTATACAGAATATGAAATAAATAACTTTACAGAATCTGGGATATACAGCTATACAGAAATGGGGTGTGGACAAATCCTTGACAGTGGTGCTGGATTCTATGCCTCGAAGATGACGATTGTCCTTTTTATGTATTTATTTATTTATTTATATTGCACAAAGTGAAATATGCATAGTGTTTCCTGAGATCCCTGAGTGCCTTTTCCTGTTTGAGAACTGGAAGTTCATTGCGCCTTTTTTTTTTTTTTTTTGGTGCAAGATCTAACTGCCATTTCTTCTCCTGGAGTGTACTTATACATGCATGGAAGCATTAGCTGCCGTAGCTGCACTCGTCTTGCCACAGCCTGTTGTGCTCTCATAAGTCTTAACTACGAACTTGCTTTAAATGTCCACGTGCGCAGTACGTAAAAGACACTAGGCAATTTTGTCTTTAATATCTTTCAGTGTTTTGTGGAAATTTGCCCTACAATTTAACTTATATACACTGTTGGGCAAGTCTTGACAGAAAAAAATGGCTTTTTTGCTTTTACAGCTTGAGCTCTAGTGCAATGGATTCAAAATCCTGTGGTGAGCTGTCATCTGTTTTGTTTTTTCAGTCTCAATATGACAAAGGAAAGGACTATGTGATAATTCATTAAGAAATGAAGGGTGCGTTCTTTATTTTTATTGGTAATATCAAGTGGTTTTGACAACACAATGTAATAGAACATGGGAATTATTTTTAACACATGATTCATTGCTTGTATTTTTTAATCACATGATAAATGTGGAATCCTCAAAACCAGATCCCATCATCTGATCATATCTGGATACTTGCGAGACTTGCGAGATCTTGCCAGGCAAACTTTGATTTATTAGTTTGGCACACGGGGTGCGAGTTGTTCTACCTAAGTGTTGGATAATTGTCTCAGTCCTTATGAGGAATGAAATTGTGTGCTTTGGGGAAAGTAGCCCACTGTTTTTTGTTCAGAAGAACATTGGATGGTGCGTCCTCTGTCTTTAAAATGAGGTGCAGGTCCAAGCATGTCCTGTGTTTTCTGGGTGGTTCAGCTGCAGAAATTATAGTACCATTTACCTGAGTAGCTTCCCTTCCATCAGACTGGGAGGTTTTGTCTTTTACATTAATTGCCACTTGTTAGAAATATAATTCACTGCATAGATCACCTGCAAAAATATAGTATAGTAGAATTCTTGCGCTGTGCTGAACTGAGACAAGATCACAAATTAGTGAAATAATGTGAATAAAATAATTTAAAAAGCATTTAACGTGTATATTTCTCAGCCATCTAATATAATCTAACCCTATACTGACACTGGGAGGCAGAGCTTGTTGTTCTTGTTGTCTATGAAGATAGTTATTTATGACTTTGCCTTTATTTCATGCTTTTAAGACGAGTTTCCATTCCCATAGTTGTTCCCAATGTTTGCTATTTTATCCATTCTGTTGATGAAATGAGAAAATAGAAAAGTGAATTTGACCTTTACAGAGCACTGGAATAATTAAACGTGAAACTCCTTCGAGTTCAGAAAAGCAGAGATTCTGTAGCTCAGCCCGGGTGTCAGTTTCAGAGAAGACTGTGAGGGAGGTCTTTGACTTACATATTTGGGGTTCTAAAGTCGCTGCTACTTAAATCTCAATACCTCAGGCCAACCTGATTAGGCCACCTCTGTCTTGTTTCCTTCCACTTCCTTTTATTAGCTAATAGGCTTAGCTCTCTCAAGGGGCCTCAGACATATTAGATCAGCACACCAACCTGTGCTCTGTCCATCTCTGCCTCATTTTCTGTTCTCACTCTGTTCTCCCTCTCTTTCTTTCTTTCTTTTGGTTTTTTCTCTCTGTTTTTGTGCCTCTTTGACTGTTTCATGTGTGTGTAGTGTGTGAAAAACAGATAAATACAAAGCTTCTGTTTCAGACTATGTCTTTCTAAAATGTTAGGGAAATTTAGTGCATTTTCCTTTTGTTTAGATTTCACCAAACGTCCCAACTTTTTGGGGAAACAATGTTGTATTCATTGCACTTGAAGTGAGTAAATTATTCATGTTCTGTCTTTATTCCATTTGTGGACCTGGTTGGTCTCTTTTCCCCCATGGGGTAGAAACACACTTGAAATGGCCGGCAAATTTTACTACTGCTTTGCTGATGCTTGTTGTGGACTCATAAAAACAGACATCATCCTCGGCTAATCACTTGCAATATAAACACATTTCCACTGGGACTGACCATCATCTGCAAAATGAAGCTTATCATTTAGATTTTCATGTGTGCCAAGTCTCAGGCTGACAAATCCAATTATGAGGACTGCTTTGACAGTGTCAGAGTGCATCTACCTCGAACTAACTGTAAAATTAAAGAGATAAAATATGTTCAGATTCTGAACCCTGAGCCTCTTGACAGAGTTGCTATGAAAGAAAAAAATTCTGTCTATATGGTTGCTTTTTTAACATCAAAGTCATGGCTGTGTTCTATTTATTTTACCCTGGCTCATTTACAGCTTCCTTTCAAAGAAATACTGAGAGAAGGGCACAACTGCCTGGCATTGTAATACCTCTGATCCAGTAACTGCTGTTGTACACTCATTAAATTAGAATATATTCAACCGACTAGCATTTTTGGTGCTGGCTATCAGTGATAGCAATGTTTAAACCTCCATTCAAGTCTCATACACGCATAATTTCAATCCTACAATTAAAAAGCAAATACTGAAACAATAAAAAAATAATAATAATGCAGTTTAATATTCAGTTACAGCTCTACTTGTTTCATATTACTGTCTCAATTCTGCTAAGATAGTTATTATTTTAAAAACTGGACAAAACAAAAGGTTTCCTGGAAAACTCTCAATCCAATAAAGATCAAGATAAAGATCTAAAGACCAATAAAAATGAAAGATGATAGATAGGCAGATGGTTTGCTTTGAATAAAAAAATGGATTGAATTTGGACTGATAGGAATAACATAACAATAGAGAAGCTTAAAATACTCTCTTTTTGTTGCCCTTTTTGGTTTTAATGAAGATTTTTATTTCCCAAGCAAAAAAAAAAGGAAAAGAAAAAACCAAATTGCCCAAACTCCAGGGCTGTGTCACACGTCCTGTGACTGTATCAAATCATAATTCAACTAGTTTAAGTATGTCAGGTAAATTACCAAGATTCCTACATTGAATAAGAAATGCAAAGGAGGAGGTGGTCCTAGCCAATAACATGGACATTCTCGCTTTTATCTGCCAGGCATCAACCTTGTTTTGTGTTAGTGAAATTTGTTGAAAAAGTCAGTTATCTTTTTGTTTTTCTTTACAGTCAAGCTTTAGCTGGTTTTTGGCTAACTGTCCTCAATTTCCTATATAATTTCGTTAAAGCTGCATACCCAATTACTGCACATCTGAAATGGAAACAAGAACGAGAAAGAAAAAGAAAATGTATTTCCCAAGAGTTGAAAAAGAAATCCCATACAAGCTCATATATACAAATAATATCTAAGGTATTTTGCCTAAATTTATAGGTCTATGGGAAGGAATACAAGATCATTTGAGGTTTATGTGATTACATTGCATTTTGTTGGTTGCCAGTGGTGACTACTTCAAATATCCAACAGAGTATTAAAGCAATAATATAAAAAGCAACAACATGAAAATTAAACTCCTTTCCTGATAGCAGTATCTGCTGCTTCTCAACTATTAATCTATTTTGTAGACTTCATTGTGTTTTTGAATGGTTTTGTAGGATATAAATGTTTACTGTCTGCCAGCAGTCAGAATCGTGTTCACCAGGGGGGGGAATCTAGGTTTAAAGATTTAGGGGTGCTCAGCTCCCAGTCAGAATGTCATGCATACATTGCCTTGCAATTAATATTAAAGGAATGTGCTACTTCTAGTTAACTCTATTCACGTTTGTAAGCATCATTTCAGTTGGGTACATATTATAATGTTACCTTCAAAATCAATTTCGATAGTTGGATGAACTATTGCAGTGTTTAAAATGAATTCAGAATAATTAATCCCAGATTTTAATTAGTGCTGTCAAGAGATTAAAAAAAAATAGAGATTAATTAATTATGATTTTTAATTAATTGATCTAATTAATCTCTTTTTTAATCTCACCTAAAAATAGCTGAGGAAAGCCCTCAACTTATTGTGGCAGACCAAAAGACTGATATAACAAAGAAAGTGACTTTATAAAGTCATTTATTGTTTAACAAACGTTAAACAGATGCAACCATTTACATACTGTTGTATTCTTTTGTAAAATAAGTGGAAAAATAAATACAAATAAAATCAAATAAATTAAGTGCTGCAAGTTAGCACATCAGAGTTGCTCTTTTCTGAGCAATACAGCACTGAAATTCCTCTGCTTCAGATAATGAAAAATAAAACTGACATTGCAGTGCTGCAAGTTAGCACATCAAAGTATTCTTCCATCACAAAAAAAAGTGCTGAACATCAAGCAATCTATTCTAGTAGGCTACAAATGACACAGCAGCTATGCTGACCACATGTGTCTCATTTCTTCTTCCTCAGCCAGTCGCTAAGACACACCAGCCTGGTAACATTTTCTGGAAGCAAGGCTGCCCTTTTCTTTTGCACTATGTGGCCTGCAAGGCTAAAGAGTCTCTCACAGGGTACAGAGGTAGCTGGGGAGGCCAGGTACTTTTGTGCTAGGACTGACAGCTTTTCATAGACTCCTGAGTGAGCATACCACCACTGCAGGGGACAGTCATCAATACTGATGCTGGGTTCTGCTCTGTAGCGCTGCAGCTCTCCAGACTCAATTCCATCTTCTGAGTCAGAGTCAGACCCCAGAAGGAGTTCGCTCCTCCTCTTCTTCTGAGCTGGTCCATCATCCTCTGTGGAGGGCTGGAGACTATCTGCTCTTCTGGGCTCTGCTGCCTGGAGCATATTCTCCAGAATGGTCCACACCTGAATGAATGAATGAATGAATGAATGAATGAATGATTGTGATTAAAACTAAGTGCTTTTTTTTTTATTTTATTTAATCTTGTAAAGAACTTTGTGTTCCATATAATAAATAAAAGTTTGATTTGATAATGAATTGGACTCATTAGTCCAGCTTAACCTTATTGTCCTACCTGTTCCCTCTTTTCTCTTGGAAGACATTTCAAATCCTTGAACCGTGGATCCAATGCTGTGGCCACCTCGAACCATATCTCGTTGCCATTAGCTTGTCGTGCTGCCAGATCCTTCTGGAAGGCATTCTTGAACTTCACCACGTAGGCAGGATCATCATCAGTAATGTCCATGACACGGTACAGATGGCGAAAAGCAGGCAGCACTACAGAGCAAGAGACGTAGGCCTCACCACCCAGCAGCTCTGTCACATACCTGCAGAGGTGGAGAGGTTTGCTAAATAAACCTAGCTGGATTCATTTAAATCAAAGTGTAACTGATTTCCAATTTAATTGTCCTTAAAAGTTCCTTGTTATGTTCATTAATTTTGATTTTACACATGTAACAGTAGTTTATATAATTAAAATGGGAAGGTGTTTATTTGAACTTACTTGCATGGTTCAAGCAGGAGCTCCAGCCTCTGCAGTTTCGCCCACTCAGCTTCGGTTGGCAAGACCAACCTGTGGTTCTGTTGGTCCAACGTAGCCTGGACAGCCTCTCGGTTACATAGGAGGCGTGAGACCATTGCGAGAGTCGAGTTCCACCTGGTGGGTACATCCTGTATAAGTTGATCGCTCTTCTTTCCGAGTGCTACTTGTTGTTGGTTAAGTTCTGTGGTACTCGCAGGGCTTTGTTTAAAATGACCAACAATCTTGCGGCACTTTGCCAGTACACCGACAAAACCACTGCTATCGAGACATACCGTGATGGTCCTCTGGAGAATGTGAGCATTGCAGGCGATGTGCTCATATGGAAGTGCTCTCATAGCAGCCAGCATGTTTGCTGCGCTGTCTGTGCCAATGGTGGATATCTTGTTTTCAATACCCCAGTCATTTGCTACCTTGAGGAACTGTTCGGCGCATTTATCAGCAAAGTGCCTGGTTTCTGTTCTCATGACGGTCAGTGCAAATGAGTTGAGGTTCCACTCACTATCAATAAAGTGTCCAGTCACCCCAAAATAGCTGTGGTTGCCAGCTGAGGTCCAGTGATCTCCGGTTATAGCAACACAGTTGGGAGAATCCTCCGCCAAAATCTCAAGTTTGTTTTTCTTTTCTCCGTCGTACATTTTGCTGATTTTGGTCGTTACTGTAGTCCTGCACGGCGGCTTGTATGACGGGTCATTGGACGCAATTTGCAACACCTCTGTCAATCCTTCGTCCTCTACTATATTTATCGGCCTACAGTTCATCGCTATCCACTTGGCAATAACATTAGTCAGCCTGTCGGTCGCAGACTTGCTCATACGAGGGGTATTCTCTAGTTTTGTTTGGCGAAAAGCTTTGCTCTGGCTTGCTATATTGCTAACGTCTTCACTGCTAGCTGTTGCTGCACTCGCGGCTGGGTGCTTTGCGTTGAGGTGATAGGCCAAACTTGAGCTGCTTCGGTGGTAAGCAAACTCCTTCTTACACTCTAGGCAGACCACTTTACCTTTGTCAATGGTGCCGTCGGGGCGTTTATGAAATACAAATTTCCCGTTCATTGGGCCAACAACTCTCAGATGCGCCTCCATATCCACACTGTAAGCTAATCACCACTTCTCACCTTGACCTCACGACGTGACTCCACCCCCAACAAGTCAAGCACAAGGAGCCCAGCACATAAAAACGGATTTTATAACATAGCAACTCTCATACAAAATCAATGACGTCAAGAGATTAAAAATTAGATTAACGAGATTAAAAAACATAACGCGCTAAATAGCATTGTAATTAATTAATCGCAATTAACGCGATAATTTGACACCCCTAATTTTAATATAATACACCATTTGTAGGGTGGATACTTATAATTATCAAATCTGAGGCAAAGGCTAAATCGTGTTAACCAGATTTTTTTTCCAAATAAGTTAACTTGTTAATCTTTCGCTGAAAAAATGTTTTCTGCGGTGCAGTCTTTTGTGCTTGGCTCGCCTACCTTTGCTAACATGATGCGCATAGTGCAGAAGCCGGTGCTGCATTCACTTACCCTCGGATATCTGAGCTTCACTGTGAAACCATAATCGTACATTTGATATTTCATTAAATTTTATTGTTTTAGCTTCGGGGTGGCACCTGGGGTGGCCAGTCTGGTTGGGGGGTTGGCCTGTGCCCCCCCAGGCCACCCCGCTGGACACGCCATTGAATCCACCACCTCTCATAAATAAGTCATCAGCCCACCGTGCAAATGTCCGATGACTAGTCCAGCTATGTTAACTTGTTAATCTTTCGCCGAAAAAATGTTTTCTGCGGTGCCGTCTTTCGTGCTTGGCTCTCCTACCTTTGCTAACATGATACGCATAGTGCAGAAGCCGGTGCTGCATTCACTTATGGTAAATGTATTTGTATAGCGCTTTTCTAGTCCCTAAGGACCCCAAAGCGCTTTACACAACCTGTCATCCACCCATTCACACACTGGTGATGGCAAGCTACAATGTAGCCACAGCCAACCTGGGGCGCACTGACAGAGGCGAGGCTGCCGAACACTGGCGCCACCGGGCCCTCTGACCACCACCAGTAGGCAACGGGTGAAGTGTCTTGCCCAAGGACACAACGACCGAGACTGTCCAAGCCGGGGCTCGAACCGGCAACCTTCCGATTACAAGGCGAACTCCCAACTCTTGAGCCACGATCGCCCCACGACTTACCCTCGGATATCTGAGCTTCACTGTGAAACCATAATCGTACATTTGATATTTCATTAAATTTTATTGTTTTAGCTTCGGGGTGGCACCTGGGGTGGCCAGTCTGGTTGGGGGGGTGGCCTGTGCCCCCCCAGGCCACCCTGCTGGACACGCCATTGGTCTAGATGGGTTCTCTCTGGGTACTCCAGCACAGTCTAAACACATGCAATTAGTGAGGTGAGGTTAATTGGTGATTCTAATTTGCTCATAGGTGTGAATGTGAGTGGGAATGGTTGTTTCTCTGTGTTAGACCCATGACAGTCTGGCAGCCTGTCCAGGGTGTATCCCACCTCTCATCCTATGGAAGCTGGGATAGGCTCCATCATCCCCGCGACCCTGATAAGGATAAGCGAACGAGGATGGATGGATAATTTTACATGCATTTAATGAAAGCTTTGTGTGCTTTAGCACGGTTGAAAATATTAGTGGATGTTCGAAAGAACATATTTATTAATAGGAACAGTAGCATTTGACAGCGCTCGTACCAGTTTGCTTCTCGTCTAGGTGTCAGGATGAGTTTTCACTTTCTTTATTGAAAAATGCTACTTTAAGTGCTTGATGATTTGGTGGACTTCCACTATGTGGCTTAGAGACTGAAACAGTGTTGTGTATGTTTATTCTTTCTCATCACAAATTGTTATTTAACATAGCTGGACTAGTCATCGGACATTTGCACGTGGGCTGGTGACTTATTTATGAGAGGTGGTGGATTGGCCAGATGCTGGCCGATGTGTAAAAATAACTCAGTTGTTTGGTGGTGGCTATGGCGGAGCTTCCACAGAGGCAACAGGTGGATGAGGGAAGGTGAGGCAGGAGGAGCAGAGACCCGAGGCGGCCGCCGGTCCGAGTGTCAGGTGAACTGAACTTCAGGTAAGAAGTTATGACCTGCAGTCTATCTGGGTCAGATATAAACCAAGTTTAGGTGCAGTTTATTTTCGTTGTGCTGACTTTTTACAGTCAGTTACAATACCTCATACTGCGTGAGCTAGCATGACGAGTTTATACAGCTGTTCGCTATGATGTTACTGATAGTGAACTTTATTTTATTCATAAGGTTAGTTAGTAGAGTTGCCAACAGCTCCTTAAAAAATGGAATGGTCCCTCATTCAGAGAAAATATTATGCATTTTGTATTGAGCTGAGAAGAGACACAGTTTGTCCCGTACTTCAGCTAGGATGGAAAAAGACACAAAGCTGGAGTTATTCTGTCTTTACAGCTGCCTCTTCTATTGCTACTTCAATCATGAAACTGATCAATGATCAGCTGATCGTCTCTCTTGGTTGTTTATCGCCCACTTTGCGCCAGAAAGAGGAAACCAGCGGATGTCGCGCTAAACAACAGCAACACGTTTAAGCTTGATCAGCTGTTGTTAGAATTTATTTAATATTAATTTCTACTATCAGCTGATGTTTGCTGGAGCCACAGCTGTAAAGCTGCTGGTCATGATGTCGGTTTGGATATGTGGTGAGAGGGAAACGTGAAGATGAAACCAGGAGATGTCCTTACTGAATCATCAGAGCTGTGATGGAGAAACAGGTTTACCTTTTAGGTGACATGAATGAGTTGAAGGGAAGTTATGAACTGTTTCTGAGAGACAAATAACACCAGGATCCTTTTTTATGTAGCTGACAACTGGTAACTGTGCAGGGGCGGGTCTAGCAAAGTGTTTCCAGGGGGGCAGGTAGGGCATTAACAGGGAGAGGGGGGCAAAAAGAAATACTTTTCTTTTTTATTCTCATTTAAAATATTTAGCTTTTATTAAATAATTATCTGAATCTTGCGAACAATGTTTTTATCAGTTTTTAAAATGTATAGAAATCATACATATACCAAAAAGACAGTATACATCACTGTCACAACAGCATTTGTTTTCATTCAAAGGCTTTATGGCTTTAATACCTGGTGGGCCGGTCTGTAGTGAAAATGCCCAATTTTTTTGTCCCAGTCCAGCCCTGCAGGTTAATACTGGCAGTGTCACCATGCCAGCTGACTGTATTTCATCATCAGCCAGTGTTGTTCTTGATCAATATTACCAAAGTTTACCATAAGGCAGCATATAAAGTATTTACTTGCTTTCAGGTTTTATTCAAATTTTAGTCTTTTTATTTGTTTCCCCACTTTTTTCCTGTTTCAAAATCAAACACCAGTTTGTGAGAAGATTATCTTCTTTTTTTTAACAGGCATTGGTTTTGCATTGGAACTGGCTAATTTGCCAATTGTATGTTAAAAATGTTCGTATTTTAATATTCAAAAATGTTTTTGCCCAAAACATATGTGCTCTACATGTCAGTAAAAATACTATGCAAATATTGATGTCCTTGACTGCTGAATAAACACTGACTGATTGTATCTCTTGTACTTTATCAATGCAGTATCTAAAAACTTTGCACTGTAGTGGTTAAAATCTCATTCTAATAAGAGTTAAAAGTGCATTCGGTTATTAGGTTTATAGGATTATTGAATTATGGTTAATGGTTGGTAGAATTGTTTTTAACATTATCTGCCAATTACATCTGCCACCCTTCTCCAAATCTGTGCCCCTACCTGGCCCCCCCAACAAAAATTTTCTAGACACGCCACTGATCTAGACACTGGGAGAAAAAAAACATCATCAGAGAATTTGGGCATAATAGAAGCTACATTCCCTTTATTTATCCATCTTTTTTTTGTTCTCTCGTTTTTGGCTGTCTTCATCCTGCTCCCTCGCTCTCTATCCTGCTTTCTCAGTCTTTGTGCTGCCACCCAAAAGTGAAATTTAACAGTGAAACAATTTGCAAACCAATAAAAAGGCATAAACTGATCTGCATTTATAACAATATTCAGAATGCTGCTGCTGCTGAACATAGACTTCCTTTAGACTTGAATCTTAAGCCGTACTGTAGCAAAGAATGAAGTGACGAATCCTACTTCCGGGCCTAAAGTAGTCTGCGTTTAATATGGCTTTTGTGTTGTTAACATGTTTAATGCTTTGTATTTTCTTCTATTTAATCTCAAAAAGCTCCTAAAACAGTCAGTGATCACTGTTGACCTCCCTCGGCTTTTATTACCGCCAATCATTTATTTAAGCTCAGTTTTTAAAACCTTACGATGTAACTACAGCCCAGCCCATGCAGCAGTATATGAATGACTAACCTCGTATTGTGGATGGATTATCTCAGTTGTTCTCCTGGCTGAAGTTTGGTCCTTTTACAGCATCCTGCCATGCGATTACATTTGTTCCTGACCACCGAGAACACTCACGTAAACTTTTATCGAGTGGAAAAAAAGTTAGCTTGTTTATATTATGCTAACATAGCTGTGTCGCTAGTGGTCACATAGCACATCATTATATACCAGCTAGCCCAACTTCAGTAACCCTACAAACGTCACTGCTGTTTAGTTTTCTGTCTTTATTTATGTTGGAAGTGATAACAGAGCTGTACGTTTTAATTTGTTTCCAAAACCTGCTATATTGTATTTAGATAGAAGCTAGCGAGCTAACTTCCTGCTAACTTCTAACTCCGTTAAATGTCATAGATTCCGTTTTCATGGATGCCTGGATGTTAAACTCAGTTGTTACACCTGGTAGAGCAGAACGCTGATATTAAAGATGAAAGACTTTAGACAGTTTTTCCACTCTCAGTAATGCCATAGTGATTGTTTGATATATGGACCTGCAGCGGAGTTTAGGCCCAGACACGGCTAGTGACGTCTGACTTAACGACCGGATAAAAATCTTTAACAAACTAAAATAATAAATTACAAAAAATATTTTGCAGACTAGTATTTTAGAAAGCTAAACTTAACTAATAATTTCTAGTGATTTAGCTACATCTAATGTTTTTGATACAAGGTAGAGAACAAATAAAAATAAGCAGACTTTTTAAGTAACAACATCTATCAGAACAGCTTGAACTTCTGCTATATTTAAGTTAAAGTATGTTTTAAATCTGCATCACTGATTTGTGTCATGAAATTACCTCTGCATCTTCTGTCTGCTAAATAAGCTTATTTAGTCTTAATAAGAAATCACACTGCTGAGGCATCAACATCTCTGTCTGAGCACATTGTACAATGCAAGTACAACAATACAAATTGTTGTATTTATGGGGAATAAAGGTTCTCTGTTGCTGAGGGTAAAAATTGTTAATGAAAAGCTGTGTAGCGCTAGCTTCACCCAGCTTGCTGCATCATATTTAATGATCTAAATAACTTTGTATCTACTTGTTGATTTGAACTGGATCAGTTATAGTGATTCTAAATTGTGTGATTCTAAACCCTGAAGTAGGTAAAGTGCTTAAAGTGTATAGAATAAAGCGCTGTATGAACATATGGGTCAATGTGGCTTGTAGAGCACTTTGAATGGTCAGTCGGGTTTGTCCTAATGAATTCCAAATGAAAATCCATTTGCAAACAGCTTGTCTGAAACAAAATATTACACATAAACAGGGCCGCTCAGATTGTTTTGTGAAAGTGCAATGAGATTTAATTTCTGCTGATCATAGATAACAAAAGAAACGCTTGTTGTTGTAGCCTCTGCTCTCCAAACACGAGTGAAGAAAACGCCTCGATGTCCTTTCAGTCAGAGTTTAATAAGCACTTGGAAATTATGTGAAATGAGATTTTTATGCTTATTTAGAAAACTGTGATGTGATGAACATAATTTTTGAGTCTTGAATGCATTTATGAATATATAGGACAAAGGTGGATTGAAGGAAATCAAATATTTCTTTTTTTCTTTTTTTCATTTTAAGGTTGGAATTTAACATAATTTAACATAATTTAACGTATTTGAACATAATTGAACGTTTTATTCATTAAATACAAATAAATCTAATTCTGTCAAAAATTAGTTTCTTGGTTAAAAAGCTCAATGTTTTCAAGTTTCAGAGTTTTAAAGCTATATTATTGTATGCACATGTTTTCCTGTACAATGAAATTCACATGTAAAACAGATAATAGAATAAATGATCATTGATAAACCATAGAAACAATGAAAAAGAACAGCACATGATAAATACAACAGAAAAATAACATGTGCAAAATATATGCAAATTGAGAAAATAAACCTGATGTACACTTACGGTGTAGATTGCTACATACTCAGAATCAGAATCAGAGAAACTTTATTACTCCCAGAGGGAAATTGAGTTGTCATAGCAGCAAATATACAACAAACATGAAGTACTCATATGAGTGTAGACACAGAGATAAATATAAATAGATAAATATTACTTAGATAGAAAATAGATAAATATAGAGATAGGGATCATGTACAATGGCTTTTCTGTACTATACACACACACACACACACACACACACACACACACACACACACACACACGTATATTATAATGAAATTATAACTTTTCCGATTAAGAGTGCCATGCAGTTTTGCAGAGAGGTTTCATATACTGTAAGTGGGGTGGTCTTTTGTGTTTAACAAAATGTTGTTTATTTTTTTTTATTTTTTATTTTGTTCGCACTGGATAAATGTTGTAAAATGGTAGCATATGGCTACACACACAGCTGTAGGCTTTTTGTTATCGTGTTTGGCAACATTTTTATTTGAACAACTAACTTGTACAAGCTTGCAGCTGGGGCCGGGGTCATGACAGAGCATCCCTCCCCGAGCTATGAGCTAACACGCAAATGAAGAAAAATGCAAAAAAAACAGTATCACTCCTCATAATATTAGGCAGAAATTGGGCCAGCTATGCCCACTCCCCATTTTCAGCCAAGTGAAGTATTTCTGCGCTTCGTCCCCTGTGGGTTATTTGTATGTGGTGTTTTCTCCACAGAGTGAGACCTGCGTTTGGACCAAGTAGCCATAACTTGTTGGTGATGAAAAATATATAGAGAGTGTATATGGAATGTATTTCAATGAAATTACATGACATTTTGCACATATTTTAGATGTATTTGTGTCAGTGCAGAATATCAGCGAGTGCCTTGGTTTTGGATACTCAGTGTTACATAGAGGAACTTCATTAGGACAGCCATCATACTGTCCAGTCCTTAATCATGACAGATTATAATCAACTGAAATCGTTGTGCAGTTTTCCACCAAAATCATCAAAATATACTGCCACTGCAAGTCAACGTGTGACTTCTTTCATAACTACTGGATCTTGATTAAAATATTTTGATATAAAGTCACAGTGAATAAGCTTTTAACAAGAATAAAGAACACGATAATAGCTTAGAAATAAGCTATGTCAATGGAGAATTGTGTGTCTGATAAAAGCAGACAGCTGTAAATAGTGACCAATCAGACAGACCATCAGAATAAATCTTTTTCTTGCCAAATTAGAAAAGTGCCTTATTATAAATGGAGGACAATTGCAGGACTGTTAAACATTAGCAAGAGGCATTCTTATACGGTCACTAGCACTATGCAAGGCATCCACTTATAGATCCAAAATTAAGCACACTGAAACACATCTCTAAACGGATGCTTCTAGGGCAGAGCTATAATTAATTAAAAGGGGACAAAGATGGCTTAGTCTGTCTGTGTCTGCGTGTGTTGTTGCATCAGAGTTCTATTCACAGTTATACAGAGTTCAGAGTTCAGATAAAGAGTTATATGGATAGATAGAAAGAGACAGGAGTAGGAGAGAAAGAGCTCATTGGGAGAAAATGTCAAGAGAGCTCTGGTTTCCCTCCTTCTGAGAGACGTTGATCATAGAGTGCGTGGCTGTTGTGGGATCAAAGGCTTTGTCAGTCAAAGCCCCTTGACTCTGTCTCTGCAGAGCCGACTACAGGTACTCAGTGAGGCATAGACATGGAATAATTCATGACCGGAGAAGCTAACTCTCAGATGCTCTGCCTGCCCGGAATGACAGAGCACGTTCGGGGTCACAGGTCTCGGAGCCTCCCGTTATCAGCCCCTAGGCATTCAGTCGAAAACAGCTGCTTTGCTTGGCTTCAGTTCCTCTTCTGTATTATCTGTTATAACACACATACAGTGTAGTTTGGCACAAACACAGTCAAGCTGTGAAGAGTTTGTGTGGCATAAATAACATGTTTTGCATGTACATGGGTGGGCAGGTGGGTGGATGCTTGGCATGAGATGCTTGTTTTTACCAGTGTGTGTTAAAAAAAAAAGCTTTTCTACCCATAGTTTAACTAATGCTTTGGTAAAAGAAAAAGTTAAATCACAATCAGCTCAAGCCAACATCTGCATATTTCAGTCAGTCAGCTAAATGTTTGGTAAACTCAGTATGTCTCTTCAATCAAGTCTAGTTGATGTGTTTAGGCACAAGACTGAGTTATAGGTCACTCATGTTTTAGCTTTTCTCAGAATACAGAAACTGAGCACATACCATTATTGATTCCAATAAAAGGTTGTTACACTTAGCATTAGGGTAACAGAGAAGCTCATCTGAACGCCTAATTTGTAGTTATTATCAGTGGAAAGACCTGCAGCACCTTCAACCAAAATCGGAAACCAGATAACTCCTGGCAGAAATCGAGGCACTATTTCAGGTACAGTATATTCAGGGGTTACGATTTAAGAAACCTTAATTCTGATGTAACAGTGGAGTGGGGCAAATTTGCTCACGTACAGACAGGTCATGTAATCATTTTTGTTTTGAGCTCCAGCAGAATTTCTTTGCGGTTAACTGCTTTTTATGCAGTTTTCCAGATTAACATGAGCCATCATGACTGCTTTCCAAACACGTCAAGTGCTTTATCATACAGTGCAAATATTTAAGCTAGCCTAAGTGTCAAAAAGAGACACAGCTTTATGTTTGCATTATTTTAATGTTTGTGCTGGAGTCCTAATCCAAATTCAGTCGCTCCTTAACCTTGAAATCTCATCTTTCTGTCCTCTGTCCATCCTTTTGTCAATCTTTTCTTCCAGTCCTTTCTGTTTTGCATTTTTCTCCTTCTCAGAATGACATTTTCACATATCAAAATTTCCTTTTCTCACTTAAAAATACAGCTTCTAGCCAGCAGAGAGACTGCGCAGAAACTGCACAGAGAAAGTTTGTGTTTAGTGGTATTTGTGGAACTGTTTCGTACACTTTGTTTATGCTCACTTGCCTTGTGTCAGCTGAAGTACCACAGCTGCAACTTTATTGATGCCTGCATGCATAAACACATGACAGGGATGATAAGGAACTGTCCAACTGGAACCAGCTTAAAGGACTGCTATACTTCATCGCAGGGACATATGTGTAATGTTAGTGTTTTTGTCTCATTGTTGGCTCTTTACCTTATAATATAAAAGGCCTTAAGTTGACCATTCTGGCAAATTGGCACTATATAAATAAAATTTAATGTAACTGAATTAAACTGTATATGAAATTTAATTCCTCATAAACGGAATGTGCTGGAATGCTGTTCTAACTGGTCCCAGCCTTGTTTAAATTGGGTAATAATGACATTAAACTGGTTGAGTTCCAGTTTGAGATTTAAATGCCAGAGCTCCCAAATGATGATGATGATGATGATGGTGATATCGTTTTCTACATTAAGGCCATATGATAACAGCTTGATTTTCTTTGGTACTCAAAAAGAGAAAATTATGGCTTTGTGATTGGTAAGGTCTTTTTGCTGAACCTTGTCAGTTTTTGGTGAGGGATTATGGGATTATGCAGTGATTTGTATCGCAGTACGGGGACACCTGCCACCTTTCTGTATTTTCTTTCATCTTAGTCTTGACAGGAAAGTCCCATGTCAGCCCACTGCAATATGTTTTTATCACCGTGCTATTGTTTTAGGTAATAAATTGTAGAGTATGAGGGAATTCAAAGTGGGTCAGGATAAATATGTGATGTAGACACCACGAAAGGCAAACAGAGCAAGGTGAAAGAACAGGGCAACTATAACATTAATTACGGGGCCTCAAGGGTACATTTGAATCAGCACTTTACGTTTCGATGCAATGCGAGACAATGTGGAAGCCACCATATTAATGAGTTCATTTATGTGTGGGTGGACGGCATTTGCCCTGACTTTGCGACATGCTTGGCTGGAATTCCCCTCATACTTGCAAATTGATAGCACGGGCAAACAAAGGTGAATCAGGGTCACATCTACTCAGTGTACAACATGCTGTGGAGACCAGCAATGTAATGATCAACCTATTTACATAGCGTGCCCTCAATGAACATAATTATATGGATTTATATGGGGTTATTAAACAGTTCAGTTTCCAAAGCCGATACTGAAATTTAGGGGAATTTGATCTACTGAGATATTGGACTTGGCAATCAGTGTTGTATTTAACTTGAGTTATAACTTTGCTAGACATATGTTAAAAATCTATTGGGCAGGAATGATGCCAATTCTGTCTTAAAAAAGGTGGTTCAGTATTTTAATTGTTTACTTCAAAAGATATTGGAAACCTCATCTAATGAAAACAGAGGGCAGAGTTTTATAAGGATGGCACTCTTCTTTCTCCTTGTTCTTTTAGGTTCATACAGTCGGATGCCTCGCAATAAAAACTTTGTGTGAGGCATCAGCAAGTCTCCACAGAGAAAAGGATTCATGGAGAAGTTTATGAGGACACCAGTCATAAAGATTTAAGACTGAGCTTTTAAGGCTGTTTGCAACATAAGCACATGTATTGAATTGGATGTGGGGATTATTGAGTGCTGTATCAATATGGGTTGTACATGATGGCCCTCCTCCCTTTCTGTCTAGCTCGCTCTCTTGCTTTTTGTCATCCTGTCCAGCATGTCACATTGATGATCTCTCTTTTTTTCATTCACTCAACAAGAGGGCCTTGAGTTACTGGTAGGGCTGGCTTGGAAAAGCTGGCGCTGTAGTTTTCCCGAGTGTTTTGCTATGATCATGATTCAAACAAATACTCACAAGTACACAATAGCCTGTCTATCCTCATTGATGATGTGTGAAGTAATAACCACACTTAAAAAGTTTATGACCAACCTAACGAGGGCTGACCGAGATTTAGTATTTTAAAGAGTTTGTAATTGCCTGACCACGAGTATGGTGCTTTTTAAAATTCAATCAACTTAATGAAAACTGAGTTTAGAATTTAGAAAAGGTCATTTCTAAATTGGGTTCTGTGGAACAGCTTTGTAGACGACGAGGCGTTAAAACACTCCCCTCCTGAGAGTTCATTTTGGAGATCTGTTACTGTGTGTTAAGTGTTTGATTTTCGATTGTCGATATTGTGCCCCGCAGGACTGAAGAGTCTAGTCTTAAGATCAGAGTAGGGAACATGAAATAGCAGGTTGCTGCTCAGTTATTTGCAACTGGCTTTAGCCATAGATTTGATCCCCATCTGGCTTGGGGACTCAGATTTAAGCTTGTGTTCAGGCAGCTTGGGGTTTTGGTGAGCTCACACTCCTGCACCTCACTATCACTCAAACACCCAACTACATTTTTCATAAAACCACAGCATGGCCAATTCTTAGAGCTTTTATTCTGTCCTTCACACCATTCCAAACGCTTATCGCTTTCTTCAAGATGTGGTGACTAAACTCATCTCTAGTTCTGAATCAGCACTCTTAAAGCATCAACTTTATGAGTCTCAAAAATATGATGTTTAGACTTCACCTTAAATAGATTTTACTTGCTGGCCATCCATGTTATTTATGGTGTTTGTTGTTGTTTTTTTATGTAACAACTAGTCAATATTAAGAAACACCTCCAAATGTTAATATATATATTTAACCACACTGCCATAAACAATGCTTCAGGAAATCATTCCTTCCATTCTCCCTGCAACTATACTAAAACTCTTGCTGCTGTGACAAGTAAACACAACCTTCAGACATAAGACTCCATATTCCTCATTCTGTATTATACCTTCTTGGAACAGTTTTGTTTTTTTTCATTTATAGTGTAAATATTCTTTATAATATGATTCACATATTTTATGTTCTAGGTTGTGTTTTAGTAACTCAGTGTACTATTGAGAATCTGTGTTAATGGCCCGCAATCTTGATATAGCTTTTGATATATATATATATATATATATATATATATATATATATATATATATATATATATATATATATATATATATATATATGTATGTATGTATAGGTGTGTGTGTGTGTGTGTGTGTGTGTGTGTGTGTGTGTGTGTGTGTGTGTGTGTGTGTGTGTGTTTAAAGGGGGAATTACCTTAAAGATCTTTCAAGATTTTGTGCTCATGGAAGAACATCTTTAGGGTTGGATATAAAGAAAGAGTTTCCATTATACTCAACAATATATCATCAACTTGCATCATAGCTGAGTTGTTTTCAACATGGGTTTAAATTGCATATAAATTGCTCAGAGCAGCACTATGCTCATCAGTTTTGTTCAAAGCAGTTATTATATTTACTGCACGTCCACCAGGACGATAACCTTTACCTTTATTGGCCAGTGGCTTCCCTTCCTCTTTGGTCAATCCTGGTTTTAATTAAAGCTGCAATTGTGCAAACTGAATATTTTCTCATCAAATCTAATCTTTCTTTCAACATGCTCTCTGTACCCAGTTCAATTAACTGAACTGTTATGGAGTGGCGCTTGGTAAAGTGCACAATTAAGATGAAGTCAGCTGAAGTCACCTTACTGACCATCAGTGATGTTTGCACATTCTCTCTCCATGTTTGAAATCTTATATGGGGTGTCAAATGGTAGAGCAAATAGATGTGCCTTTGTTTGAACTGGTGGTTGTGTGTTCATGCAAAGGTGCCGTTGAGTGACAAGTAGGGATGGGTACCGGTGTTGCACCGGTTCTGACATAAACGGTAGTAACCAGAGCGAAAAGCAGCGCACATTTCGGTGCTTTATTTCTGTGCTTTTTTTTCCTGAGCTGTGATACACTTCTAGCCAATCATTTTACGTTTCCGAGGATAGTAGGCGGGGCCAGGTACGTACGTTCTTTTAGAGCAGAGCTACAGATTAAAAATGCCCAAGGCGAAGCGGTCAAAAGTCTGGCTGTACTTCACAGCAAAAGATGCAAACTCAGCAGCCTGCAACAAGTGCTTTAAGCTGATACTGTGATACTGTCAAAGGAAGTAACACCTCAAATCCGATGAAACACCTGGCGATGCATAGCGTTTTTTTTAAAAGCCGAGAAATGCGCCGTATTTGATAGCTTGCTGCGAGACCTCACACCGTGCACATCTACTGCGGGTGGGTTGCCAGTTATCAGACCCGGAGCAACATCCCCCAAAAGCCCAAAGAATAGAGTCCTGGCCCCTAGCCCTACCAGTGTAGCAGAAATGATGAGGATGATGATGCAGCAGCAGCCGTTCTTCTCTGCGTGAGTAGCTTCATGTTGTTCGTGTGTAATTTACTTTGAGTAGGCTAACCACGTTATTACATTAATGTATGTAAGGTGAACTAGCAAACATCATCATAGCTACATGCGGCTGTCTTCTTGTTTGATGGCAGATACTCCCTTCACCCTGGCCAAAAAGGCTAAAATGACCAAAGAAAAAGAGGGAAACAGCTGAACATGAGAGGTTTTTGGATAAAGTTTGTGTTTTTTTCCATTGATTAAGCACTGCTTCCAGCCAAGAGTGATACCATATATGCCCCATAGCTGCAGAAAAGGCTAACATTGTTATCTTTTTACAAAAAACAGCTGAACATGAGAGGTTTTTGGACCAATTTTGTGTTCTCCATTCTTTAAGCACCGGTTTGAGCACCGTTTGAGCACCGGCACCGTTTCAAAAGTACCGATTTGGCACCGGTATCGGATAAAATCTAAACGATACCCATCCCTAGTGACAAGTGTACAGCGACTGGTCTAGACAAAAGTGTTCTTTTTTTAGTGAAGCATGAGCAAAGTGTAAAAAGAAAAAGTATAATATTGAAAACAAAACCCAAGCAAACAATAAAAAAAACCTAAACCACATCCCAGATGTTTGTTTCTACCCTTAGTTGAAGAAAATTACAGCTTTCTCCACAAATCTTTTTGTGCAGTCAGATTTTATGCCAGTCTGCTGCAATTAAATGTTGAAAACGAGGTGAAAATGGTTTAATTATGTGCCTTACACACCCCTGCACCATTAAAGACAAACACAAAACTCCATTGTTGTCAGGCAATTACAAGGTTTCTTCATTATTTTCTGGGATGGCCTCCATCCATATGTTGTTAAATATGACCAGAACACCGAATGGATTAAAGCAAACAAGAGTTAGTGGGGGGGGAGCAGTGTAGTGAACAGTGGAGGGGCGTATTGATTACAGAAGAATTGTTAGTCATGGAAATCAGAGTGTACTGTGTGCATAAGCCAGTGCAAGGGAGGTACGTACAGAGTCAACCCCACTGTTGTTGATGACAGTCCTGTGGATTAAAGCTGCACTTAATCAATTTTTGACTATCATCCACTATCCGCACTTTACAAAACAAGGCAGCGGTTAAAAAGGCTTTGCGATGCTCTAACCTTTAGCCATCAACCAAAATGTAACATACTAAAATTAGGACATGTAATTGTTATGACTATATTGTGTCACTGGTATGCTTACTGTTGCAGTATATTTAAAATCAGAATTAATCAGATATGTCAAAGGTTAATGAAACAACTGCAGGTACAAGCACTGACCCTAATGTCTATGTGTGCTGTTCTGTGCACTCAAAAATGCATATTGTGACTTTCAGTATAAATTATTCTACTGGGCAGACAAGTTATACATATCTTGATGGGCTAGCTTTATAGCCTCTAGTCAAGGCACTTTACCTTGTTAAAAGATCCTGTTTAATAATTGATCAAGTCCTTCAGCTTCAAAGGCAGCAATCAGTCAGTTGAGCAACTCCCTCACCTCCAGTCCTGAGGAAGCTGCAGCTTCCATGAAATCGTGTTTCCCTCTTTCCCTAATGATTTGTTCTCAGTGCTTCTTAACAAACATTCGAAGACTAAAAAGTCAAACTGCAATTATGTTGAAATGTGATGTCTGCGCTCATATTATCCTTGATCATCTGATTTCAAAGGAATAGAGGTTACACTGTGTTTTTTAATGAAAGCTGATTTGCACATATCCTTCGAAGACAAATTGAAGCAAGTTAGTGATGACTGACTTCTGTTCTTGAAAGGTCATCTGTGAGTTACTCTGCAGTAAGGACGAGAAAATAATATTGATGGTGGCGAAGGAGAAGCTGCTGAAGGACTGCTGCTTTTGTGTCAACGCTCGCTCTTGCCCTGGGGTCAGCATCAGCTACCTATATCTCTGCCTCTGGGTCTCCCCAACAATGCAAACCGGACTTTGCCCATTCTTTTTCATCCATATGGAGCTGGCATCGTTAATCATCCGCATCATCTTTTCCAGCCCTAGCTCCTCCTGATACCCTAAGGCTTTTCTTTACCCTTTTTATTCTCGCTCAGTCGCTTCCGTTCTTGCCTGCCCTTGTTGTCTTCATCTTCTAAGTATAGACTGACTTTTAAGACTGAAATGCTTCAGTACCTCATTTGGACTGCTTACTAGTATTTTTTAACATACTTTATTTTATTTTTAATTTAACATTTATTGAACTCAATGTCTCATTTCCAAGAAAAACTTGTTCCTCCAGGTTGGATCAAACTTTTACTTGCATAATTTTGCTGGTCCACAAAAAAATATTAAGACGCTAAGCAAGCAGTTTGCATACATGCATTAAAAACAATACTTTCCATCCAAAAAATACTTGTAAGTGAGGATTCATTTAATCATTTAAGCTTCACAAGTAAACTCAAATGGTGGCAACACTTTCACTGGTTCAGATGGACAATTAGAATTAGCTGGTCAGTGAATCTTTTTTTTTTGTTTTTACTGTCCCACGCCATCAGGCTACATCAAATCAAACCCCGTTTACATTATTGCTTTTATAAAATAGTGCATACAAAGCCTTCATGGGACCCTAAGAAGAATTTTGTTGTTGTTGTTAGGTTGCAATCCACAACGATAAATGTTGTGGAATCAGACGAAGAATTTGCAAACTTGCAGAAAATCTTTTAATCAATAATACAAAAATTAACATTTGGCAAAATTAGCAACTCCCCTTACTAAAAAACTGAGCAGTATTGTTTACATCATCCTATTGTCAGCCTGGCATATTTTTACACATCTATGGTTTTTAATTTAAAGTTGTAGTATATTCAGCTCCAAGAGTGGCATCGGAATGATTTATGCTTAATATTCAAAATGATATATTACTAACTGGGATAATGAATATTATAGACTCACAAAAAGCAACAACAGAATAAACCAGCATAAATACATTTATACATCAACTGCTTTACTATTTTTGTTTTTAAATGTAACACCAATAATTTAGTGCCACAAAGTGTGAAAGTGTGGAAAAACTGAAAATTGCTTGCTTTGAAATAATATGCATTTGTCCCAAAAATATCCGTTTTCCCTGGTTGTATAATTATATCTTATTACAGCAAATCTTAATGACATAATTTGACTAAACGTTAAATGTATATGACAGTTTTTTCCTCCTGATATGTTAGCCTCGGCTGAAGTGAGGTAGACTGGGCTTGGGCTCATTCAGTGCCTCCAAAGTACTTCAGCTGGCCTTCATTACCAGCTCATGTATGACCAAGACATGTTTACTTTCCCAGGTAATGTTAAACTGGTTGTTCACTCCTTTTAAAGTAACTGCGACTGGCCTATTGTAATACCCACGTGTATGATATGAGTTATTGCATCCCATTACCTGTATTACCATCTGCACTATATTTGTCTTTACATTGTTAGATCGTTTAAGGTTTTCTTTTACACAAATTTCAACTTGAAACTTTCAGATGTTGAGATTGAAGACTGTCAGTTATTAAATGAACATACGTTTGAATCTAGAGGCGTGTTAGATTTTTTAGACCGAACTTTTACTCAGCACTGACACACATATTGTGAGTGCTTTTCAGCATCTCAAATATCTCTTCATATTGATCGGCATACCTTAATACTCACTTGATGCACAAAAGAACATTTTTGTAATATTTATACTTAATATTTCATATTTTTCATAGCTATAATATTCACTGATGATTATTGGAAATAATAGCATAAAAGTTTAAGTCAAAACTGGAATACTTGGGATATATAGGTCCTCATGAATATACCAAGGGTTGCAATCGTGATTATATAATAATGGGTTAATGGGTCATTCATTGAGACTATCAAGCCCATTTTGGATAGGCAGCTGGTCTCTGCTGGCCTGCCTCCATGGCTTCATGTTTGAGGGTGCTGATGGGAACACAGAAAGCCACAGGTGGCAGTGAACCTGGGAGACCTACATGGCAGCTACAGAAGAGAGTGATGGGAGCTGCCAGAGCAGACAGAAACTAACACTACTGTCAAGCTACCAAAAGTGGACTGGATGCGAGACGTTTGGCAGTCTTGAGACAGATGCACCTGCTTTCAGCCATTACTACAGTAATCCTTCTGTAGGTTCTTATGCATAAACCCAGTGGCTTTTATTTCCTCTACATAGATTTTGCTGACTCTGAGTTTTCTTGGCTTGAGCTGTGAGTGTGTGAGTTGGGGCGTAAAAGCAGGTGCACTTCTCTGAAGAGAGAGGCTGCACTGAATTTATAGCACACGACAAAATAAGAGCTCTGTAGCAAAGGTGAATGCAAAAGAGTAATAATCCTGGTTTGGTTTGTTTTCATAATTGTTGGAAGTGTAAATAATTGTCACGTAAACATGTACTCTTTATACAGTGGGAGAAACTTACTGCTAGGTTTGATACTTACAAAAAAATGAAGTCTCTAATTTTAAGGTAGTTTCATTTTAATCAACAGAGACAGAACATCAAGCAAAAATCCAGAAAAAAACACATTACATAAACTTACAAATAAGTTGATCTGCATATCAATATGTGACATAAGTACTCCTGTACACCCCAGCCAGAATTCTGGCTCCCACAGATGTGCCTATGCGATACACAGATCACAATCAATCAATCAATTAATGATCTCCTGATCTCAACTAGTTATGACAATTAAACAATAGGGAACTATTATTATCTCAATTTTTACCTTGCCTTTACCTTGAAATACACCTAAATATCTAGTCAAATCAAAAATATAGAGTAAAATGAGTGATTTGATTGTATAATCTCATGTTCTTTAGAAAAGGAGGACATTTAGTCTGCTGTGTTGGAAGTCTTATAAAAAATGGAGAGTACCATAGACTATTACTGACTGTATTTTCATAAAGATTTTACTGAGTCAGCTGTAATTATTTTATGATTCTTTTCTGATTTATTGATAATAATTTTATATGCTTTAATATCCTTACATTGCCGTATAATACAGAGACCTACAAGACATTATGGGTTTAATGAATTTACCTGAGAACTGGATGTGAACAGTTTCAGTTTTCGGTAAATTAAACTATTTCTTAAGTAAATAAGCTTCAAGTATGTATTTTTTTTTTACCAGTTCTATTGTCCCGTTTTTGATTCTTTGTATAAATAATACAGTCTGCACTTCACTCATTTATTATTATTTCACTGCCCAATGTTTCGCATTTAATACACAGTTGTTCCGTGTTTGTTCCATTATGTCAGGTTATGTTAGTTTAGGTGTTTTAGGTGTTAGAATAGCAAAGCTATAACATCATGATCAAAGTGGATAGCTGTGTTATTAAATTATCACTGTGGTAGCAGTGGTAGGATTTCCAGCTGTCTTAATGATTCACAACAAGAGTGAGTAATCACTCCAAATATGTTACGCAAGACAAACAGTGACTAATGATGGGATTTAAATATCAGAATTAGCAATATTTAATTGGAGTTGTACTTTCTTTGTTTTCTTTTTGTTTTTTTTTTACTCGCCCCTGCTGAAAGTATTATAATTACAGCTATTTACTACTTTTGTTATTTAAAACAAATGACAAGAATATGAAAACTCATTATCAACTAGTCACACCATCATTTCAGCTGTCCAAACACACACACTGACGCATCTGCACATATGTCATGTACTCATTTGCTATTATCAGTTCATCAGTACATCCCAGGATATTTACATCCATGCCGGCAGCTCTATTGGATGCACTCTCATGTAGCTCATATGCAATCAATTATTTAAAATCTCTTTTGTTAATTGCAGTTACACTACTTTTAATCACAGGAGAGGGTTTGGGAGGAGTTTTGTGACCCGTTATCCTGTATTCATCTTATCTTTAGTTTTATCTGTGATGTGCTGATGTGCCATCACTACTTGTGCATTGTAGAAGGCAGAAGTTGCTCTGCCGCTGATCATTTTCTTCCTGAGTTCAAATTGTTTAGCCAAGTTATTGTTAGAGCGCAAGTGATAATTTGCAAGGGCCGTGTTCCTTAATGGTTCTTTTCATGGTCGGTGTGTCACATCTTGAAGGCCTGGCTTTATTTGAGCCATTATAGTTTGTGCAATCTCCACATAATAAACTCTCATGTTAATCCCTCTCAACCCTTTTCACACCCGAGTGTGAATCGTACTTCACTTCCAGTTCTCCTCTTTCTTTTTCATCTCTTTTGTTGCTGCCCGCTGTGAACTGATGGTATAGCCTCTCCGTTTGGTTCCACTCATGTCCTTCTGTCCCTCCTCCAATTGGTCCCATGAGTTCCCAGAGGTGACAGGCAACAAATGAAGGCACTCATTCTTACGTCAGCAAGAGCAAAGCCATGAATTTTTAATCTGCTCTGACACTATTCTGTCTCTCTCGGTCTGTGTCTCACTGTCTGTCTCTCGGGTTTTTTTTATTTCTTTATTTTTTGTTGTTTTCATCAACATCCTGTCCACTGGCCACAGTTTGATTTACACCCAGCTGAGAGGCATTACACCTGGGACCACAAACCTCAAGTTCTTTCCCTGCCCCTGCGCTTGTGCGTTGCTGTGTGCTTTTGCGTGTGCAAACCGGAGACACCTCTACGATGTAGTCGTGCTTCAGGGGTTCGCAGTTTGTGTCATATGTGTGGGGGTGGGGTGGATAGGAGGGGGTCAGTTATTCACTGACCTTCAGCCTTTAGCAAAAGGCTCTTTTGCTCTCACACACTTATTGTCCACTGCATGAAACTAATAGCGCTATTACTGAAGTCCTCTGGTTGTCACCTGACAACAGTCTCATGTGCGCACAGATCAATGGGTTCATCAATAAGACACTTGGTGGATATTTAGCATCGTTGGCTGAGAAAATGAGAGGAAGTAGGCGCATCCGCTTTGCAATGGTTCTATATAAATGTAAACAGCAACAACAACACAATGTTTCACAAATATCCTAAAGTTACTGTAGCGGCGATTTAACACATATCTGACAAACACAATCAGAATAAAAACAGCAATCTCATTTGTGTTTATCATTACACAATTCTATTTTTAGCCTCGTCCATGCTCTGGGCAACTAGTCATTTATTTATAATGTTGATCACTTAACCAGATTTATAAATGCAATAACATGCCCCTTGTTCACACATGTGTGGGGACACATAATGGGAGTCATTACTCTCCTGCTCAGTGCTACATTCTAATAGGGCATTAGTATGCTCTTAGTGGCACTTTTGGTCGTGAACACTCTCTCCTTCAGAGCAAAATAACTGCTGCTGGGTCTGTTCTTGATTCCGTCCCTTTTCTCCCGCCGTTATGTCACATCACCTCTTTGGCTTGCTGATCTCTTTGTTGCTCCCTCTCTCCTTCCCTCCCTTATGTTTTCTCTTCTTGTGCTTGAAGATGGTGAATTAGCTCCAGCCTTCAACAGGGATCCTCCTGTAATGAAGCCTTTGTGTTTGTACTGTGAGCCGGCACCGTTTCGAAATTGAATTGGATGTTCTCTCCTCGCTCTGTTCCTCTTACCTTCCTGCTCCCAACATGGTTCGGGCTTTCTCCATTATCTCCCGCAATGCTTGTCACAATGCTCCACATTGTGTGCCTCAATATGCAGGCATGTTTTTTGAACGCATGCAAACGCTCCCAGGCACACGTCCAAGTCCCATCACCTGGTTTCATATTATGCTGCTCACACAAGCACACTTATATACACACATACAGCAGGAGCATTCCACAGTGTGAATTGTAAAAGTTATAAGGTATATCCAGTTAGACATGTGCATAATTCTTACTGTACTTTTGTGGTAAAAGGGAGCGCTTGTTTAAGTTCACTGATGTCGCAGTTGACACTTTTTTTTCACAATTTAGCTAGAACTTGGAACAAGTCACAACTTGGCAAGAATGTGGAGGAGGGAGTTTGGAGGGATCATTGTAGGAGATTGATAAAGAAATAACATGTGAAGAAAGATGTTTTAATATTCAGCTACAGACAATATAGTGAACCCATCTTATCCCTGTCCTCAAAGCACGCAGTTTTTAGAAAATATCATGGTAATAAATGAGATAAATGTACCTCACTTCTTACAAACATTTAAAAGATTGAGATCATGAAGTGAGTGAGTAAAGTAAGTTTATTCTGTACTCCCAGTCTGGCCGCACCCATCTTTTAACTCAACCTTCATTTTATCTCATGTTCATAGACGAGTGGTGGGCCATCTTGCAGTAAATAGCTCCATGAGTACCGGTCCAAAGTAAATGAAACTAAATGTGCAAACCCTTTATCTGTGAATATGGCTGTGAATTGTTGTCACTTTAGATTCAAAGTTACTCTTTGACATTGACACTTTATGCAAGGCTTATAGAAGAAGGCTGTAAGCATGACATTTTATGCTCGCTTTGCAAAAATATGATGTTGAACGGAAAAGTCCTGCTGCAAAAGATGCACAGGCAGCATCGGAAGATTGGTGTCCAGTATATAAGTGATTGAAGAGGCCAGGAAATCCATCAAGTGTGGGTTTTTTTTGTGGTCAAAAGACTAAAAAACTCTAAATGTACTCTGGAAATAGCAGTCAGGCATTGGAACAAAACTTCATCATCTGTTTTTTTTTAATTATGTTCGGTTTTGTTTAAAGTCTGTGTCACCTAATTAAATAAATAAATACATAAATAATAAATAAAAATGAAAATGTCTGTTAAAGTACACATAACTCCACATTAACTCCTCTGGTTAAAGTTCTTGGCATTGGTACCAACTTTATTTCATACACACTGATATTACTGTAGTTATATTACTATAGTTACTTGGTAGCAGTGTTGGGACTAACGAGTTATTAAGTAACGCGTTACAGTAACTACGTTATTATTGTGGTAACGAGCACGGTAACTAGTTATTATGCCAAAACCAGGAACGCGTTACTCGTTACTGGGATTTAGATAGGCTCGTTATTCGTTACTTCGTGTGGTGGCTATCACGGAGCTTCCACAGATTCAATAACATTAGCAAGTGGTGGAAGCCAGCAGGTGGATGAAGGAAAAGGGAGGCAAGAGGAGAGACCCGAAGCGGCCGCTGGTCCGAGAGTGTCAGGTGAACTGAACTTCAGGTAAGAAGTTATAACCTGCAGTCCATCTGGGTTAGATATGAACCAAGTTTAGGTGGAGTTTATTTTCGTTGTGCTGACTTTTTCGTACTGCGTACTAGCTAGCATGACGGAGTTTCTATACAGCTGGGTGGTGCTATGTTACTGATGTTGAACTTTATTTTGTTCATATGGTTAATTATTAGATTTGCCAATCGTCCCGTAAAAAACGGAATCGTCTCGTATTCAGAGAAAATATCA
The DNA here is from genome assembly GCF_041146795.1 of Maylandia zebra. NCBI lineage: Eukaryota > Metazoa > Chordata > Actinopteri > Cichliformes > Cichlidae > Maylandia > Maylandia zebra. The sequence goes on from NC_135169.1 coordinate 47,662,549, forward strand.
TGCGTTTCGTATTGAGGTGAAAAGGAACAGTTTGTCCCGGACTTCAGCTGCAATGAAAAAGACACAAAGCTGGAGTTATTCTGTGTTTACGCTGCACAGCTGCCTCTTCTTCTCTCATCCTCTCCCCCCTCCCTCTCCTGTTTCTACTTCAATCATGAAACTGATCAGTGATCAGCTGATCGGCTTTTCTCTCTTGTTTATTTATCGCCCACTTTGCGCCAGAAAGAGGAAACCACCGGATGTCGCGCTAAACAACAGCAGCACGTTTAAGCTTGATCAGCTGTTGTTAGAATTGATTTAATATTACTTTCTAGTATCAGCTGATGTTTGCTGGACCCACAGCTGCAAAAAAGCTGCTGGTCATGATGTCGGTTTGGTTATCTGGTGAGAGGGAAACATGAAGATGAAACCAGGAGATGTCCTTACTGGATCATCAGAGCTGTGATGGAGAAACAGGTTTACCTTTTAGTTACTGTAACATGAATGAGTTGAAGGGAAGTTATGAACTGTTTCTGAGAGACAAATAACACCAGGACCCTTTTCTAAGTAGCTGACAGCTGGTAACTGTGCAGGGGCGGGTCTAGCAAAGTGTTGCCAGGGGCCCAGGTAGGGCATTAACAGGGAAAGGGGGGCACAAAGAAATACTTTTCTTTCTTATTCTCATTTGAAATGTCTAGCTTTTAAAAAAAATAATTATCTGAGTCTTACAACAAACAATTGATAGATTGATACATATATACCATCAAAACAGTGTACATCACTGTCACAACAGTGTTTGTTTTCATTCAAAGTCTTTATGATTTTTCCTATAATGGTGGGCATTATAGTCGTTGTTTATTTATCGCCCACTCTAGTCGAATTCCCCGGGACGATTTTTTTTTGTCCCAGTCCAGCCCTGTATGCAGCTCATCTGCAGTCTGGTGTTACCTACATCTTCCTATTCAGAAGGCAGAATTTCCGAGTTCTGAGTACAATCGAGAGCACCACGACTGCAGTTTTTGTGTTGGATGTAAAAAGCAGGCTAGGATAGAATCAGGTGTGGGATTTCTCTCGTGGAAATATGCACATTATTTTTTTCCTTTCTATTGGTAGGTGGCACAGTGCAATAAGCACGCTAGAAGACTGGCAAAGTTATGGAAGCAACACATTAACAAGAGAATTCTGAGTAAAACCAAAGTTACTTTCCCTAGTAACTAGTTACTCTGAAAGTAACGAGTAACTTGAAGTAACTGAGTTACTTAGGATAGAAGTAACTAGTAATGTAACTAAGTTACTAATTTAAAGTAACTTACCCAACACTGCTTGGTAGTAGACATTAACTGCTATTTATATGTTTAATATGTACACCCTCACTCATGAAGGCGTACATTGTTTTTGTTTTGTTCTGCTTTCCTGTTTCCACTGTTTTCATGTAATGAAATGTCTTATGTAAATAAAATTGCCATTGTCATGTGTGGCTCTGCTCTGTAAATTTATGCTCAGAAGACGTTGCCTACTTTTATTGCCTAAAATGAAATATTATGATAACTCTAAGTCGAAACATTATTTCACTGGCTGAAAACAATTACGTTTTTAAACCTTGTTTACAGTTTCTTATTTCTTCGCATTTTAAATGATCATTAACTGTATTTTTAATAACATTTCAATTAGTTTCCATGGAAACTTCACAGCTAAATTACAAAACGCATGACAATGTAAATGTAATGACAAAACACAAAGCATTCTACCCTTCCTACATATAGCGCATCATCATTACTTTATGCATCCAGCCAAACCCTCTTACTAAATTTAATTTCATGTTTGGCACAACAGAAGATTTCTGAGACACTGACTGCTCTGACTGAGCTCAACTCTGTAGTCGATGCACTGAAAGATGAACTAATATAAGGAGAAGCTTAATGTTAAATGAATGCAGGTAAACACATTCATTACCAATGCACTGTGCATAACAACCACTGGTATGCCAGCAATCAATAGGCTTGTATATTAACTTCATCTTAGAACAACACCATTTGAAATGACTGAACAAACTCACCTGAGACAACATTCACACCTCCTCCTAGATGGACAGATTTTACAAGGTCACCGTCAGTGCATATGGGTACTCGGTTTTGTATTGATCATTGTCCTTTAGCTTTTCCACTTGGTTTCGGCAATAAATTGCGAGGCACTGAGAGGTTTCAATTGGCCTCAGAGGCAGCCGGTGTAATATTATTTTATAGCAGGGGTCATAAATTATCCTGTCTGTAATATCCCCACTGAGGCTGTTGGTAGGATGATGCAGTTTGTCTTGCAAGTTCAGGTCGGATGCTCAAAAATTTCACTCTCCACTGTGCGAGCTTTTGTTCAGAGGGGGGGAGTGAGCATTAGCTTACATAATCAAATCCCCACTTTGTCCCCTACTGCAAAAAATACAGAAATCAGTGATTTTTAAAATAAAAAACCCACCCTGTGTTTTCTCATCTCTTCCTTCCGAGCATACTTCTTCTCAGAGACTTGCAAATAGTGTACGTGCATTATCTGTACCCTTTTTTTAACAGCTTCCCATGCATGTCCGTGTATGTTCACACACACAAAGCTGTATGTCACCTTATATCTTTTCATACCAAATTCTTGGCACATTTTTTTTTGTCCTGAGTCACAAAGCGACATGGCATGCCTGTGCATGTTCCCGCGCTTTCACATTTAGAGCTGAACTAAAGGAGAACTGAATCAGTGTTTTCAGAGCAGTGTCACTTCCGTTTTTCATCAGTTATTCTTGGTGGTTTCCTTCATAGCTCCTCAAAAGACAAGAAAAAAGAAGTGGGTAGAGGCAGAACTGATACTGAACTAGCACACTTGAACTGGACTACGTACTGCTTGGTGAGGTGTCTTTGTAGCACACATCTTTTTAACTATATTACCCAGATCAATATCCCAAGTGTAGTGAGTGAATTGAGAGGCCAGTAATGAGCTCAGCGAGCCTACAAGGCCTGTGAAATTAAACACATTGCTCACCTGCTGCAGATATTGGTGAGCCTTGACTCATAGTTATCATATCGGCGCACCGAGATCAGTGGAGCTCTTTTAGTTGGAATGTTGAGTAAGATGTCGTGGCTCTGGTTTATTACCTCTGCCTGTCCCCAGGTCTCTACTGTGCATGTGTTTCATTCTTCTGATTAGTGTGCAGCATCACTGATGCAGTAGCTTGGATACTGAAAAGTTTCATGTACAAATCTGCAGCTGTGGCTGTTCGAATTTTAGAGTTTGTCTTAAAAAAGGTCTTGAAGTCAACAAATAAGAAGGTGACGTCAAACAGGTTCTTTTAAATAAACTGTTGTGAATTTTATATCGTTTTTATAATAGCCAAAGTCAACCTACAGTGATTTATCTCGACAAAAGGATTACGCTTTAGAGCTTCATTATAACCTCACCTTTGTCCGTGTGAATAACACAGCGATGTATCGCAGAGCCTCTTTGTTTTAATTGTGGTTACATAACAGTACTTTGTTATATCAAAGGCTTCTATGCACAGCTCTATTCACCTCCTTTTCACCTGAAAATGTCCTCAGTTAGACAGCTGGCTTATGGGTACACGGAAACTGAAGGAGGTCGGGAGGTTGGCGTCTTAAAATATAGGGCAGACTTCCTAATAAGGTGCAAATATCAGGCCTGTGGCACGAGAGAAGCAAATTGCATTTTGACAGTATATTTAAGATGGTAATCGACTGTCATTTAACACAGCCAATTCTCTCTGAATTGCCACGTGTGCCTGAGAGTTCCCACCCCTCCCTCTCTGCCTCTATCTCACTTTTACTATCAGCTGTCCCTCTCATTTCTTCTGTCCTTTACATCCATAATTCAGTGATGAGAACTGAACCCCACACCCCTGCTAACCTACCCCACCCACCACCCAAACCCTGTCTAATAAATGAAATTCAGTGTTATTAGATTTTGGCTTATATTATAGCTTAGATATAGATAATTAATTTCCTCGTCTACTCTCACATACCCACATTTTACAATTGCTGATTCTTATTGCTACAGATGAGAGCATATACCTGTTCAGCTGCTGCTGATATACTTCTTGTCACTGGCTACTCAAGAATCTGAAATGGCCTCTAATTGTGCCAGTTGTTGCCGTGCAGGAAAGATGAGGTTGCAGTCATACAAAGTTGATAATGTTTCTCTTTATTGTTGGTGCAATTTTCTAGAGGCAATGTTAGAAGCATAATGATGCTGATGTTACAAATGATGCTGTTGAAATGCAATCGCACTTTTAGTTTTATATATGCACAAGTAAAAGTCAAAATTTTTATTAAACTTTTATTTAATGGATTGCATTTATATAGCGCTTTTCTAGGCACCCAAAGCGCTTTACAATTCCACTATTCATTCACTCTCACATTCACACACTTAGTTCGTTTTTGGAAATAAACTTGTCATATGGCCAAAAAACGCAAGGTGTGCAAATTCATGGCCCACATTTATCTGTTAATCATAACTAGAGCTCTGCTGCTTACATAAGCTGAACTTTTAGCTGTAGCTATAGGAACAGAATAGTGCTTTTGCTGTTTGCCATTTTTAAGGATAAAAACAGAACATATGCACAATGTCCACTCATTTACCATTTAAATGTTTCTAATCCTGTCAGGTGAACACTTTCAGTTCCCCCATTCCTAAACAAACTTGCTGGGTCTTTTTTCTTTCTAAAATTGTTCCCCCTCATCTGAAGAGAAGGAAGGCGCAAATGAAAGTGTGTGTGCAAAGAGATCAGAGTTGAATAATGATAAGTAAGCAGGCATTTGCAGAAATGCTGGCTGGTTGTAAAGTGAGTTCTCTGTTCATTCTCTTTCTCCCCCTTTCACCCTCTCAAGCCTTTCTTTGGTGTGCCTTCCAACCCACTCTGTCTTGCTGTGTCCCAACTCATGCCACCACCACCATCCCCATCCGTCTCTCTCTCTCTGTCTCCAGATAAGGCCAGTAGAGCTGCAGGCTGCTGGGTTGGTTAATTGGAACAGTAGAGTCTTGAGGCCTGGCCAGCGAGCCTTGTGCTTCCCACCAAAACATCTCCAGGCACCAAGACAACCACACACATGCTTCAGGATACACACACACACACACTCATGCACACAAAGTCATCCGCTCAGATTCTCTCAAACCCCCCAGCAAACATTTTACACTTCACGAATGCAAAGCAGCTTAGATCTTGTGAACAGGTAGGATTCAGTATTTTACTCAAAGAAACTAAAAGAGCAACAGTGTACTTACAAATATAACAACCTGTACATTGTAAAATGGTTTAAATAGCCTGAGCTACCTTTGTTTGTTTGTAAGAACATATCCATACATTTAGCACCAATTAGTGATCTGAAATTCACTTGTGCGCCATATGAACAGATGCCGTAATTTCCCCTTTTGGAAATCTAAGAGAAAAACATAATTGTTACCCTCTTTATTTAGTGTAACCCACAGTACTGTCCACATCTTAAGTCTGCATGCTCTTACACTTCTTGAAATGTTAGAAATAGGTGGAACCGAATTGATATTGGTGATGTGTTGGTTGTGACCAAAGTAGGGAGGGTTAGGCATAACGAGGAGGTCAGTGTCAAAGTAGGGAGGAAAAAACAGGACAGGTGATTTCCTTCTTTCAGCTCCTTTAATGAATGCTTGCTTATTTTTTGGAGAGCTTTGCATTGCAAAAGAACAATGTCAAACTATTGCCAGTGGAGGCTTTTCACAAGTCATAAGCAAATTGTCTTTTTTCCGCAAAGAATCGTTCAAACTCAGAGACGGTTCGGAGGACCACATGCCTTTTGATGTTTTGATATTTTAAAATAAGTGATTATGAGTTAATAAATGAATTGACTAAAAACACTACATGCGAGCAATAATGAATATGAGACTAATATTGATACTATAGTGTGATTATCAGTACATAAACTCTGAAACAGCATAATTGCAGGCTTAGAGTCTGCTGTGCTATTTATTGCTTTATGCTCAGTGTCTTTCTCTCTCCCTTTAATCGAGGTTTTTTTTTTTGGCTCGATTGATTGATTGGCTTGATTTTTCATCTCACAGAGGGCATTTTATCTTTTACCTGATATGCGATCAGCAAGAATAGCTTCAATAACCTCTCCTACACAGTACTCCCTTTAAAAAGCTTTCATATTTGACATTGGTGATTACTGAGTCACCTAATGAAAAGACTGCATGGAATAAAAGATGGTGCAGAATTTACAGACTTATCTCTAAGTAAAGGTCGATATTTTCTATTTGCTGATATATATTGGCATTCAGAGTTGATGATAAATTAAAAAAAAAAAGAAGAAGAAAGTTAAGAGAATCATTGATGTAATTACTGTTCATGTTGCACAGTTTGTTGCACTCTCCAACTTCCTTGTTGACAACATGTGCTTGGGACACCATAAACGTTACAACCAGTTGATCTAAGCCGAGTAAGGCAGAGGGTAAATTACTAATCCACAAGTTGTTTGAACAATAAAACGAGATTATTTTGAAACTACATTGTCATATTATCTTACTCATAAATAGCTATCCATCCATCTACTTCCGCTTATTTAGTTCAGGGTCTCGGGGGGACTGGAACCTATCCTAGTTACTGAAAGGCGAGTGGTGCAAACTAGACAAACTGCCACATTGTTGCAGAATCAACAAAGGGCCACTTTAGAATCACCAATTACTCTAAGCCCGCTAACAGCATGTCTTTTGAGTGTGGGAAGAAGCCTGAGTATGATGCAGAGAATATGAAAGCTCTACACAGAAAAGTCCTGGAGGGATTGATTTGAGCCCAGGGCCATCTTACTATGAGGCAACAGTGCTAACCACAGCACCACCATGCTTCCCATCATAATTAACTACACAAAACAAATTTCAGGGAAATCTGTGTATGTTTCATCTGTCTGGAAGAAAAGAAAAAGCTGAATGATTGGATTTTTGAATCAACACTGTCAGTATCAGTTTTAAAAATCCTTTATTGGTTGGGCACTTATCTTTCTATTTCTAGTATGATGTTATGTTGCACATGTGTGTATGTTTCACAATGCCCAGTCAAAATGTAAAGATTTGTGACCACAGGAAGAATAGCTGCTACACTGCTAATCTGGATCTTAATAAACCAAACTAAACCCTCTATAGCTGCCTTCTCTTTTCAACCTTACAACATTTTAGTTTGCAGAGCAAATGCATCTGTTGTCCATGATTCAGCCTGTCAAAGTGTCACAGTAAAAGGAGCAACAAGGAGTCCCACTAAAGTCATTATGAATCTGGCTGTTACAGAACTAACAGCTAGGCTAAAGCCCTTGATCTCTTTCATTAGCATCTTCTTATCAAGGCTAAACGCAGTTAGCACTAACAGCCAGAGCTAGTCACTAGTGGCTTAAAGCTGACGAGACTGATCAAAGTCAGTAGCCTGATGTTGAATAAAGAGCTACACACCTCTATTAGTTCACACCACTCACGTGACTGAAAGGGGTCTGTTCAGCATGTGCTATACAGATTCCATTAGTTTTTCTTTATTAAGCAATCATTTTGTTCTAACTTTTGTCACCAAGGTCACCAAAGGGGTTTTATATCAAAACACAGAGTATGTACGATACAATGACAGTCTGATTGATGTCTGGATAGCTCTAGTTCAATTTACAGCTTCCTTAGAAATGTCTCACTCAATGTATCAAATGAAATACAGCCCTGCCTTTTCTCCATCTCTCTTCTTTCTCCTTTAATTTTTTTAAATGACTTGATGCCAGCCATCTCTGCCTATGATTCTCTTTGCTCTTCCTTCTCATACTAAATCCTCGTGTTCCCACTTGACCAGGAATATTAAAAGTGGCTCAGCGTGCCTCTCTGGTTAATTAGAGCACAGCAGTGGCAGCAACAGCTTCATGCTGACGGATGGTACACTGCTGAGCTCCTCACAGGCCAGGATTAATGGCTCCTGCCTGACTACGATATGCCGTGTGTGTATTTGCTTATATGTAGAAGCTGTGTGTGTGATGCTTAGTGCACATGAATAGTATGAATAGTGAGTGTTTTACTTTACATGATTTTATTATATACATTTTTCTTAAGCTTTAGCTATAGAAAAAAAATCCACAGCACTGAACTCTGTGCAGGAGGAGGAAGTTGATAGCCTGGCACAGTCCCACACAACAGATGTAATCTGGACAGCAGGGAATCTGCAGACGTGGAGCCAAGACGTAGCTCAGTGAGAGATGAATTAAACAAGAAAACTCACGTTTGCACGCGCACACAGCAAAACTAATTTTACCCTGACAAAACAACTACATTTATTTACATAAATACATATTTAAAGCTATTTTGATCCATCACACAGTTTTAGATACTGTACAATTAAAGCCCAGATAAAATAGGACTGTAACAAAAGGAATTCATTCTTGAGGAAAGTATTATTATTATTATTATATTTTTTTATATACTATATACTTTACAGAGTGCTCCTTGCATTTCGTCCTATGGCAGCTGGGATAGATTCCAGCTGTCCCCACTATCCTGAATTGGATAAGCTGAAGTGGATGGGTGACTATACTATACTGTACTATAATTTAGTTAAATGGTATAGTTTTACCTTACTGGGTGTATGTGGCATTTAAGCCCCTTGACTAGAATAGGATGGCATTCACTAAACCGGCGTCTGATAATGTCTAAAGTGAAACATTGTAGTAGAAGATGAAATTAAACAATGCTTTCACTGGGAGGTTGATAGTGTAGATAAGTCATTTTTTCCATTAGAAAATTCTGTTCAAGGCACTATTATTATAACTAGAAAGAATGGATCCTTCACTTTTGCATCAACACTTAAAATGCATATTAATCAGGTCTACTGTTTTTGCCTGACTGCCGTTGGTGATTGTAAATAGGAAATTCAGCTGTAAATTAATTTTTCACCACACTGTATTAATCCATAGTCGGAAGGGAAAGCAATGTCTAAAAGCAACCAGGTTAAGAAACCAAACTAAGCGGCTTGTTCTATTGATCTCTCTCTGCTCTGTCTCAGTGCTGTGGTATCTGTATCACAGCATGGCACTTACACGGGGATATTGTGACTTGAGTGACTGATGTCTCCCTCTCTGGCTCTCACATGCTGTCTTTCTTTCTCACTCTCTCTTACTCTCTCTCATTCTTCCAGTTGTTGTATACATTTTGGCCAATTAATCAACAGCCACATTTCTATGCTGTGCTGAGACTTGTTTGCCTTAATAAGTTGTGGTTATGGTTTGTGTTCTTTCGCCATTCTGTTTGATTCAGTACTCCAATGGAACTGGCTTGGTTTTCTGTTGTTGGTAGCTATCAAACCTTTGACTACCTTTGTAAATGTCCCAGGTGGTGGGAGCGTCACCACCTGTGGCCTCAGCAGAATGCCCAGCACTGCCCCCTTAAGCTCACTGCACCACCCCTCCCCTGCACCTGAGCCAGGGACCACACCTCCACCACAAACCTCTACTGTAGTGTGATTTAAGCCAGACACCCTTAGCAGTGCTGAGGTAGAATTTTTGTCAAGATAGTAGAAACATTCCCATGGGTTAATCTGCGAGGAAATGGGTCAGTGCTGGCTTACATGACCGTGTAGACGTTCTGGGAGTTGTAGAGGTTCTACTTTTTGTACAAATTAAGTAAGATCAGGGTGTATGAGACTTGGTACAGACTGTGTTTTAAGTCTAGTATATTGCTGTAGCTTAGTTTGGATTTTTTAGCCAGGGGGATATCAAGCAAGCATTCTATTAAAACAATAGTAAACCATATTTTTTTAACTGGAACTGACTAAGGCTGATTTTGTCTTTGTTAAAACAATGGGTTTAAGTGCCATGGAGAGAGCCTGTGAGGAGTATTTGAAAAGAAACAGATGCAGGTCCCGAAATTAGTAGATTACACACACTTCAGCGTAACACTGCACAGTCACATAGGGACAGTAGCTTTGCTAAATCCAAACAGCTGCATGTGCAACCTGAATCAATCACAAGCGCATGGTACAATTCTCTGAGCTCTAGTTACCTCTTGAGACTTGCTGTGTTTCCTCAGTGTCCTTGGGATTTAACAGTACAGTCAGGCAAGACAGCTAAGATCATATAATAAGCAAAAAGAGAAAGCGTAGAGGATATGTTGACTATCAGCGTGGTAACCTTCATAAACGCAGCAGTAAGAAATGCAAGGAATGTTTGGTTGTCTTTGGTGGTAGAAACTCTCCAACAAGACAGAAAAATCTCTTGGCCAGGAAATGTTTTTGTGCTATGTACCCATAATGGTGCACGAATGTAAACTCTCAAACTAAATATCTATTTAATGTTCCCTTGTACATGTCATTGTATAAAATGTACATATAATGCATAAATCAATTAATATACATGCTTGCACATAAGATTGTTTCTACTTCTAATAAAGTGATTATTGTGTAGTGAACATACTTATGTGTATATTCTTGCAAAAGAGAAAAGAATGTATTGAAATACTGATACAGAGCGCCGTCTCGGAGACGTTTATTTTGGTGAGACCAAAATAAACCAGCCTCAATTTATCACTCCTAGAGGGATGGTGTGCCTGCCACATACTTGTAGACATTTTGTCTCACTGTGCTTTGCATTTAACAACATCTAGACTTACAGTTAGCCATGTGTTTGGTGTCTTATGTATACATATGAGATTTGTGAAAAGCTGCAATCATAAAGCATTACGTATATCTTTAGCCTTTTCTGTCAGAAACTCATTGACATGTAAAGAAGCTCTGCACTCGACACTCGACATTTTGGGCATAAATTTAGAAAGGTAGATAATAGAAAAAATAACCAAATATGACTGATATCAGAATTATGTTTTGCATGCATAACCTAGTAATGCATTGTGCTTTTTCACATATGTGATGCAATGTCCCACCCTTCCAGCGACACTTTGTAACACCCATGTTACAAATATAACCTCACAAAAGCCATCTAAAGGCAGCATTCATTTGTCGTGTTATCAGTGTGTCGTCTTCCAAACAAAAATGGTCCCGTCTTTACTTGTTTTCCTCCCTCTGCTGTATCATACAGCTCTCTTTTCCCTCTAGTCTCCCTAATCTTTTTCCACTGATGTTAAGCTTTGACCTTTGGAGATCATGGTTGTAGTGTAGCAGCTCTCCCTTTCACTGTATTTCACTCACTCTTCTTCGCTCCTCCTCATGTATGCCAATATCATCTCTGTTGTCACTTTGAAGCGAGGCAGGATAGCACAAGGGAGCACGAGCAGGGGTGAGCCTAGCTTTAATTGCAGACTGTATGAGATTGAAATTAAATCTCACTTAAGAATTAATGGCTAGGGATTAGGTCAAGCCCCAGGGTCAAGACCAGCTATTCAGATAGCTATTGACTCTCCAGCACTCCGATCTGAATTGCATTTGATTTAATGATGTGTGTGTTTGCATATGCATATCCGTAAAGTGTGTGTGCACCACTATGGGGGGCTGTGATTTATCAAATATTACCTCATTCTGTTGAAAACCTTATGTTGCGTGTGTGTTGCGTGTGGATGGCAACTTTCTTTACTGGATATCAAAGAATCAAGCAGATGAAATAAGACATTTCTTTTATTCAGGGTCTTTTGGGATGTATGGAGCCACACAATTGCTAAACTTACTTAGATGGCTGTAGGCAAACTTTTTTGAAGTGTCAGCTTTGAACTGAAAAAAAGTGTAGGGATTATTAAATATAGAATATGGTGTGCAAAACTGTAGGCAAAGCAAAAAATGAAATACCATATCAAATATCTATTAAGGCTATCAGGCTAATTGCTTACCAACTAATTTGAAATGTAAAGTGTTTGCATGTAACTGACGGTTCTGTCTTTTTGTTCTTCTTGTTTCTCCCAGATTGCCAGCACCCATCACAGTCATGGAACCCATACCTGCGTAAATCTTTGTGTTCTGTGAGTTTAAGGAGAAGAATGGCATTAAACTGAAAATGATGAGCACATCAAATGCTCAAGCAGACACCAGCACGCTCTGATACCCGTCTACTATAAAGCTCCCTTCCTCTTTTGCTCATTTTCTTCTACTTGCTCTCCTCCTGAAGAAAGATCACAATCTTCCCCCCACCCCACCCCCAAGCTTCTGGCAGCAGCTCAAATTTCCTGGAAATTGCTCCGAAATCTGGATTTGAGAGAGGAACATTCTATTTTTGGTCCAGGATAGACAAAGAGGCTTTTGAAGAAACAACTGTGTTGAAATTATCATATTCCCCCTCTTTTATTCTCCCCCTATTCCTCAGTCCCAGAGGCACCAACTGATGGAGAGACGAAGGAGAGAATCAGGATAAGGAGAAGAATTAACACTAGAGAGAGGAGAAAAAAGTGCTTATTGGTCAGGCAAATTGTAGTAGAGCACCTGTGAGGATTGCTTACCCATTGACTTTTATAACCGAATTCAGTACTATATGATACTTCTTGTTTATATTCCTGTTTATATTACAGTCTTTTTTCCTCAGTGAAGAGAGAGCTGTTGCTCATTAGACCTACAGCATTAAGAAAGAAGGGGGACACATCAGAACTTTGAGCATGACAAGGGGGTTAAGAATCCTGTATTTGCCCGTGTGGCCTCTGGCCCTCTTCAGCCTGCTCACTACAGTGAATATGTTGGAATTCAGTGGGGCGCCTGGCCAGTGGGCACGTTATGGGCGCTGGGAAGCTGGATCAGTGGGTGAGCTGAGCTTCAGTCTCAAGACCAACATCAGCAAAGCCTTGGTACTCTACCTGGACGATGGCGGTAATTGCGACTTCTTGGAGCTGTTGATTGCTGGTGGGCGCCTCCAGTTGCGCTTTGCCATCCACTGTGCAGAGCCAGCCACCGTACACATGGAGATACGGGTGAATGACGACCGCTGGCACATGGTCTTGCTTACCCGCAACTTCCGTGAGACCATGCTAATGGTAGATGGGGAAACAAAAGTGGCAGAGGTCAAGTCAAAGAGGAGGGAAATGGCTGTGGTCAGTGACCTGTTTGTAGGTGGGATACCACCTGACGTGCGACTGTCTGCACTGACATCCAGCACAGTGAAGTATGAACCACTCTTCCAGGGCTTGATCTCCAATCTGAAGGTGGGAGAGATGCCTCCTACTTTGCTCAATAGCCAGGGTATTCAGAGCGACCTGGAGTACCTCTGCACCAAACAGAACCCATGCTTCAATGGAGGGTTTTGTTCTATTCAGTATGGAGAAGTTCACTGTGACTGCACCCACACTCGCTTCAAAGGAAAGTACTGCAAGGAAGGTAAGGCACCATCATAACTCTTGTATTTGTCTTTGTTTTATAATTGCAGTGCAAAATCTGCGGTTAGTTCAAGTCAGAGTCTTGCAGAGAGGTCTGGGACCTCATTTCACTGTTTAGGCTGTCGAAAGTCTCTTCTAACAATGTTTGATGAAGGAGGTGCTGATGCAGTGAGGGCTCAAAAGGAGGAGGGTGTGGAACTTTGTGAATAGACTACTTAAAGTGTGCATGATCTTTCAGTGTTCTCTCATCCAGTATTTTAAGAACCTCATTTAAAGATTGAACTGCTGAAGAAGATCACTCTTTTTAGGGATTATGTGAGTCATACAAGAGTTGCAGACATGGCACAGGTGCAGCTTTGATTTCAGCAGGGACTTATTCAGAAACAATATTTAACATCAAAGCTGCTGAATATTTCACGTTTAAGATCACACATTGAAGGTCTGCTATTTCAGCTGGCTTTCTTCTCGTCTGTTTTTTAGTGAATTTACTTCTTTCTTTCTTTCTTTCTTTCTTTCTTTCTTTCTTTCTTTCTTTCTTTCTTTCTTTCTTTCTTTCTTTCTTTCTTTCTTTCTTTCTTTCTTTCTTTCTTTCTTTCTTTCTTCCTTCCTTCCTTCCTTCCTTCCTTCCCAAGCCTGTTGTCTCTGCTGCTCTTGCTTTCATTTGCTCTTGGGATATGCTCATATGCTGTCAACTCATGTCAAATTCAGTTCTGTTTTAAACCTCTGGCTCCCTCCTTCACTGACACATCCCATTTCCATATCTATGTTTTTTCTTCTCCTTCACATTCTTCCATGTCTTTTTCTCAGCATCCAATAGCATATCTTTCATTCACCTCCTACCACCTCTTCTCAAGTCTATCTGGACTTTCCACCTCTCGTCACCCCTCTCCCCTCCATGTCTCTCTCGAATTTGCTCCCTTACTCAACTTATCTCTCTTTCACCTTTACCCGCTGTCAGCACTTCCTACTCCTGACATCCCTCCCCCTTCACTTATCTCTGCCCTATTTCTTTCATCCTGTCTGCATCTCTACACCTTGCTTGGGAATTCTCTCACTCTCTATGCAGCCATCAGAACTTATTTTGTATCTTGATCACCTGTAATGCAGGATGAGTGGTCTTCACTACCGTTATCACTATGGTCTATTATTGCTTTGTAACCTTTAAAATAATCATTTGACTTAGTAGTTTCTACCTGGTCCTGCATGATGAAATCACTTGTAATTACAGCATGTTGAAAAGGTCGATAACTGTTTTGCCAAGTTATGTGACAGTTGTTTGATGCTTTAGACTTTTGTGGCGCTCGCAGATAAGCTTTGACGGTGCTGAAAAAGGAAATCAACCCAAACAAAATGTTTTACTCGAGTCCAGCTTTTGATAGATCTGAAGTAATAAGAATAAAATTTGCATGTTAGATCAAAGCTTTTGATTTATTTTGATGTAGGGTTAGTGTAAGTTTGGAGCGGTCTCAGATAGCTTAAAAAGCTCTACTGTGCTGCTTTTGTTCTCTGCAAAAAGCCGAACAGAAGCCTTTAATTAATGCTGATGAGCTTTTGCTCTTTAGTGACCCTATAGTACAGCAAATGATGTCACTGCTGGACAGCCGTATAAGTCGGTCTGTCTCTTCCTTCCAGTCTCCCTCTCATATTTCAAGAATGAGGAGCGTAACATGAAGATTTTCATTTGCTCAGGCTTAATTTATTTCCAGAGATGTTCTTTGGTTTGAGGACCGTAAATTGGGTCATTATGGCTGACTGCCAGTGCAGCGGTGTATTTACTCCTTTCATCTAACACGTGGGTGGGAATGTAAAGGTCTTTCACTCTCACTTTCAGTCAGTTTTAAGGCCCTTTAGATGTCTGCACTAACAAATCCATGTCTCACTGTGTTAGCTCAGTGGTGAAGGGGCCGTGTCAAAGGAAAGATTTTTTTCCTTTTTTTTCTTGATATTTTAGGGAGCTGCTGTCTGCTCTCCTTAGAGAGGATGAATGTATCAATCCGTGGGAAATTTTTTAATGATAAGACATGGCACTTGCAATACAGTTATTGGTCTAGTTGATCTGTGATGTGCTTTTTGATTATCCTCAGAACATAAAATAACCAGCACAAGATGCCAGCAATGATTCTGCACAATATTAAAACATGTAATATTGCGATCTACATTATTTAAGACAGTTAGTTCATTTCTGTTTTGCATTGGCTGCAAAGAAAACAAAGATAACATTATGGGTGAGGTTTTTCGTTACTGTTTGTCACATAGATATCTGACAAGCAAACAGTTTTAATTATGAAGCTGTTTGTGTTGTTGTAGACCATCTTAACTGTTAAACTTTTTCTCTAAGAATTGCTTCAGCTCTATCGCTATAGTTGTATTAAAGGTTGGGCAGGTTTAGTTCTGCAAAGTATGGTATTTGACAGACCACTAAATTTGGTAAAAGGAATAGAAACTAATTCTGAACTAAAAGAAATATGTTCCTTCACCTGAGACAAAAACAATCAGAAAAATTAGATGAACGCGTCCGATGATTGCGATGTGTCCAGCATTGCCCAGGGGCAGATCATCTCTCATCTATCAGCTATGTAATGCCATGCCATTGACAAGTCAACAAGTCAACACAAGCCAGCTACTCTCCAACCTGTGTTGAAGCTGAAAAGTGCAACTCAAACTGGAGACTGCCTTTAAATAAAAGTTGCACTTTTTGAAACATGTTGGCTGCAGCACTGATGTAGAACTTAAAAGGCAAGGCAAGGCAAGTTTATTTGTATAGCACAATTTAACAACAAGGTGATTCAAAGTGCAAAGTGTGCATGCAAAGTGTGCCATGTTTCCTTTTGTGGTTTGCATTGCACTTTTTCAAGTTGTACTACCAGTTGGCTAGAAGTAAGGGAGTACTTGTAGGCAAACATGAAAAACCTAAGCTAGTTATAACAATCTGCTAACAATTGCAGTAATCACTTTTTTTTTCACTGATTTTGCCTAGCAAGGCTCTTGCTAGGCAAAATCAGTGAAAAAAAAAAGAACCACTGCCAGCCAGCAGGTGAATACACATTTTTCCCCAGCAACTGGTGATTGTATCCAGTACAGAGAAGAACTCTTGAGCAGTGTCAGAAAGCTCAATGACTGCAATGATATGCAGTGTCATATCTTGTCAAATATTTTGCAAAAATTGATATTTGAATATTCAGTGTTAACACTTTGACACCCTGTAATAATGCAGTGTGAACAAATAAGTGAAAACATTTATTATCCAGGTCTAATTCACTGCGAAAATATTCGTGCCCAGACTTTTGAATCCTTTGATGAATGTTGGTTTAAAGTTCAATCTGTAAAATCTGAAAATGAGATGTGACAGCTGAGGTTTTGTAATCCAGAAAGGTTGTGCCATTTCAATTCCCTTAAGCACAGTATGTTTTATGTTATTCCTCTGCTTTGTAGAGTCTGTATCTCCTGTTGCATTGATTTGAATACCAGTGATCTAACACAGCTCTTAGCTGCCTTCATCTACGTCTGGCACTTTAGTATTTTCACTCATTTGCATGAAAATTGTTCAGGTTAAGGTTGATCAGACAGAATGAGGGATGAAGGTGGACATCATAAAAAACAGCCTCATTTTTTTTTTTTAATTGACTTGATGTCAAAGCAAAAATTCACATTTTGCCTCAAAAATGGCTTACTAAATGCTAAATACTAAGGACTGGGCTAACAAACACGCTGAAACATTTCTGTGCTTTATTTGCAGTACATAAAGGACAGAAATATACTGCACTTCCTATAATTGTATTTTATAATTTACCATTGGGGTTGTAATTAAACTGGTTTTAGAATCTGTGCTGACCTTGGCTTTGTTCGTGTGTTGACCTTCAAATGGCGTTGTAGGGCAAAAAAGCTGAGCTCACAGTAATGAGAGGTTAAATTACTTTGTGAAAATGATTGTTGTTCCATTAATTTACACAGCAAAATCTGAAGAGTTTTCAGGTTACCCTGAGACTGGATTTGCTCTTAACTTGAAAGGTGTTTGACATAGAGTGAAAATTGCTAGCTAACTTGACAGACTTAAGCTGTTAGAACTTATAAATCATAGGTGTCAAACTCTGGCCCGCGGGCCAAATTTGGCCCGCAGCCTAATTACATTTGGCCCGCGAAGCCATAACAAATTACTATCAGAGCTGGCCTACTGGTATTATACAGCTAATATATACATTGTTTAGTATTAAGCTTTGCTTGTTCCATATTCAGTTTTTTAGCAAAATGTGTTTGAGTCCATAAGAAAAGATTCATTCTTATATCTGGAGGAATAAATATATTTCAATAAATATTAACGTTAGCCCGCGACTTTGTTCCAGTTTTGAATTTTGGCCCACTGTGTATTTGAGTTTGACACCCCTGTTATAAATGGACCATAGTCAGAACCCTCATTAGAATTCATTGAAAAGGAATGAATTCTGCATGGCATACATTCTTCATAAGATTCTTCCTTCTTGGAACAAACTGGACTTCAGAATAAGATCAAGCCTGTAAATAGTACAGGAATATGGAAATTATTGATCTTTGTTGCAAATGTGCCAGATAGGGGTTCCTCAGATGTCCCACTAATGGAAACACATTGCTTGTTTTTACAGCAGGTATGTACAGCAGGCTAGATAATGTGACGTGGAATTTTACACTGGCATCCTGAAGCAGTTTTGAATTTTCATGTGGATCCTTGTAGCTCAAATGTTCATGGCCTCCCTACAGTACTG
Organism: Maylandia zebra; assembly: GCF_041146795.1. Taxonomy (NCBI): domain Eukaryota; kingdom Metazoa; phylum Chordata; class Actinopteri; order Cichliformes; family Cichlidae; genus Maylandia; species Maylandia zebra. Next base: position 47,680,536 of record NC_135169.1, read on the forward strand.
CACTTGAATGCCAGTTAAATATACCAAAGAAGGACTATGTTAACTCTGCTAATGTGCTGCCTCTGTAAGTCAGATTGTGTAGATTAGGCAAAAGTTGGCAAAAGTTTGTTGGTTTCACTGGAGAAGGATGAGATTTTGATGTGAAAATGCTACAAAATTCGGCCATATGTTGTTGTTTTATTAGCCTCTGACAAGAAATGATATTTAACATCACGCAAAATCGGATGTTAGCCGTTTTTGGTAGTCAACTATACACAGCATGTGTATATACCACTCTATGTCCACATGTCTCTATTTGGAAGTGCCAAATAGAAAATTGTTGAAAAACAGCTGCTTAGATTATTACTGCTCTCTGGACTCTAATTTACCTCATTCATCACTTTTTATTATACATGTTGGATTAAAGCAGAAACCTGAGTCTCTGAGAAGCACCACAGTTAACGTGCCTGGACCCTGCATACCCCCATCTTAACGCAAGCTGTGACCTCAGGCGAGCCTCTAGCTGCAGGGTGAGGAAGAGAGAGAGAGAGAGAGAGCTGTGGTTAGGAAGTCAAAGAGTAAGCTTGAAACACACGCTGTCCTTTTTATAGCCCGAGGAGATGTTTTAACACTGTACCATCAGATGTGGTTTTCCCCAACAAGCCAGAATAATCTGCTTTATCAGCTGTTGCAATGAAAGATAAGGAGTCAACATCTCAACGCTGCAACACCCATGAACTTGACATTTTAATTTATCTACCACGTAAACATGTTGTTTTTTGTCTTAAATTACATTCTGAGAAAAAGGTGAAAGTCTTGTACACTGAAAGAAAGGGAAAGCGGCCTGAAAAGTCAAAATAGTTTGACTCAAAACATTTATGAGTTTCTCTAAACTTTTGACTTTACTAAGAAAACATTGTTTGTGATAAAGTCATCAGACCTGTGGTGAAAAGATATCTCTCCATTTATTCATTTCTTTATTTTTTGTACATTGTGCTGTCCTTGCCCTGAGTTTCTTAGTTTCACCAGCTAGACAGCGAGATAACATGCTTCAATAACCAGACTTATTTTCCTTTTTGCGCTGATTTATTGAAGAATGGCCTCTGACCATTGCCTTCTCTTTGACCATCGTAAATCTGAAAGTACAAGATACTGTATTAGCTAACTAACATTGTAAACTAGCTTGTTACACTCTTACTGCAAGCTAACAAGATAAAACTTTCAATGTACAAATTATCGTACCATTTTTACACAAAACAAAAGATGATAATTATTTTACTGTCACTCAGACTTACAGACATATCTTGTCCAAGGCAACAACATTTTAAGGTCCGTATCAGCTTAGAACGATAACATTACGGTATCACTTTCCGCCATCTTTGATTTTTTCACGTTTTCATTTTTTCTTTCCCAAAGTAGTCAAACCCATATTACAAAGCAACCACTAGGGCAGTTTACAACCGTAATATTCAGTTTAAGTTATAAAAGGCAGAACATACATTTTCTTCCCCCTAAAGAAATTTTAAGCTATCAAGAAAAACTCAACAATCGAGATATTGTTACCTATACCTATTAACCTGTGTTTGGTCATTCAAGTATATTTTCAGTGATTGGGTGAAAACGGTCAGTGATGTTACTTCAAAGGCAAAACAGAGTGTATCCGTACATACATAAAGTGAGTGTGTATCCATACAACTAGTGTGAATAAGACCAATTAAAACATGTACATCCACTCAAGATTTACTAACAGTCAATTTGGAGGAGCACTACTCAGAATAGTATATGCACAATGCCATTATTTAAAGGTTTTCCCCTACTTCTATACTTTTTCGGACAATTATTTGGTGTAACCTAACGTAAAAACTAAATATGTGAATATTGTGAAGTGAAACAACAAAGCCTTTTCACTTTGCTCATATATGACACAGACATGTATGGTTAATGTTATTCTGAATATCTTTTCTGTACCACTGTAACAATATTAAGCCCAATCAATGTCGGTATGACCAGTGATAATGACCAAAAAATACACATCTAACCTGTAATTTTTGTCGTTTAGGATCGACATTTAAGGTACATAGGATATATATATATTGGTGTGTTTGATCAATAATTCTATATTCCAGTTGTATTACATATTATATTGTACTGCATTCAGATCTCACACCATTCTATATGCTGTATACAATACAGGAAGGATTAATTAAAAAAATCACAGTTAAGAGCTGAGCATGTTTAGACCTTGAATTCTAAGGTAAAAGTTGTGTTTGGATGGTGACACAATGAGCCTGGAGCAAAGAGCAGAGGACATGAAAGAGAGTCATACATCATGGTGATAATTGTGCCTCCCACTGGCACACACAGAGGGATGAGGGGGAGTGAGTGTGGTTGGGATGGTGGGGGCTCACTGACTGATAATTGATATCCCAATTATCTTGTCCTGTATACATAAATAAGTATAGTGCTAATGAGAGGGCTGTACCCTGTAAGGTCGCTTGAAGAGGTTCCATAGATAACCTTATCAGGTACATGTCTAGCTGTAACAACAGAGGCTGACTAAACTTAGGCCTACACCAAACCAACAAGACTGATAAGGTGAAATGAAGCAGTACATGCTTCAAGTCTCCACTGGATTTGATTGCTGAGATTTTGTTGGTGTTTATCAAAGCTGCTCTGTTGCCTCTCTGCTGTTTCTGCTGCTGCTGTGCACTGTCGGGACAAGGTCTTTGCAGAGCAGCAGTCGCTATGATTGTATCTGACTTCCTCCCCTCCACTTTGTAATTTTACTTTGTCTTGTTATTGCGATATGGACAGGTTAGATTCTAGAAATACTTTCATGTATTTTATATTGAGTTGTATTGCTTTTAGATTTAGTAAAACAAAGTTTCCTAATTACAGTGTCAATTTTCCAAAATGGCTGCAATTTCAGAAGAAGATTGTTAATGTGGACTTATTTAAAAATATCTGATAAATTGACCTGTCATTCCAGGGTCCCAAGACTTATTTTCAAATTGATAGAGCTATGGTGAATCTTTTGGCCATGCGGAGGCCAAAATAACAAGCAAACAAATTTATCTGGGAAATATAATAAAGATGACCAAATTACAATTAACGAATCAAATTATAAAACCTTACCTTCATGAAAAGGAGAAAGGAAGGTAAATCAAATGGTAATCTACCATTACAAATTCCTAAAAAATAATGGCTCTACTAACCGGATGGGAAAAACATGCAAAGGACTCAAGAATGTCTTGAGACATTTTAGGGTTTTTTTCCCTTGCAAGCTTGTAGAGTCTACATACTTGTGCCTTTTTTCTGCACAAAAGCAGACCACAAACACATTGTGTAGACTTCTGTGGTGGAAAGAATTTATGAGCTGTTTTCTGATTGGTTACTAAAACTATTGAAACATGAAACATGATGTGGGACAGGTGTGGGCTCAGGGGGGATTCTAGGATCAGAGCTTTGGGGGTGCTGAGCACCCAGAGAGCTGCCCATCCAGGCAAGGTAAACTTTACTCATCACCATGAGACTTCTTCCCCGTCTGTCAGTCCCTGCATCCTTAAATGTCTCCAGTTGTCCCAAGTTCCCTCTGACTGTCTCCTTGGTGCATTTAAACCCCTGTTCCTCCCTGTCCTCATCGTCTGTTGTCTTCATTTCCATTATCAGTCATCATAATTTTACCCTCTCTGTGCAAGTCTGCAAATTTCTTTATTAAATCATAAGATTCTTAAATTCATAAAGTCTCTCTGTGCCTGGGTCCTCGTCACAAAACATGACATCACTGTTTTGTACATTTTAACACAATTTAATCTCCACATTTGTGAAAGAAAAGCAAAACACTTTTTTTGAAAAGTCTGTAACAAAAACATCAAATCTGATAAAGGTTATTTAAATGCTGCCAAAGAAGAATGGATTGGAATTTGAAAAAAAAAATACATATCCCAACCTTAATTACTGCAGGAGAATAATGAATGATGCTCATAGTGAGTAAAAAGTAAACTGAGTGCATTTTTTGGACAGAGATTCACTTTTAAAGTGTATGTATAATACAATACAGACACATAAAAATACACTCCAACAATAGAAGAGTCCTTGAAATGTACAAAATATTATTAAAAAATTGAAAAATGGAGACACCTTGGCCTTTGGTACAATGTATACAATGTATGAAAAGATCTTTACTGCCGATACTACTATGGCTCTGCAGATTTTTCCTTTTCTTTTAACCTATGTCGCCTCACCTTGAGGTTGGTAAATCTATCACATTTTGGTGGTCAAGTCTCTCAAGCATCTCTTTCTGACATCACAGCCAGGTGCTTTGACCCATGGTCCTTCTCAGCCAGGTATGGAGCTGACTCAAAACACTAAAAGACCTTTCACAGCTACAGCTGCTAACTGGGTTTGTTAGGGCAACCTGAATAATAGTTTTCAGTGTGGGGAAGATCTGATTATCCAGAAGATTGTACAATGTTAACATATCTGGGATGGCACCAGCCTCTCTCTTGAGCTTCAAAAAGTTTTTGGCAACCGTGACTTCCTCTGACTGAAGTTCAATATGGTAATGCAGTGCCAGGGCTGACAACCCAGTTTGTTTTGCAGATGCTGTATAGCAGCTTTGACCAAACAGCTTTAACTATTTCCTGTCTGTTTTCTTACCTGGTTCTTCCTGATCTTGTACTTTGTCCTCATGTTCCCCTCTTTCCTCTCTCCCTCTTTGGACTGACAATCATACACAAATAGATTGTATTCAATTAGATTAAAAAACACACTATTAAGAGCACTAATAAAAGTCGTCTCTCATTGTACTTTCAACCAAAAGGCAAATAACCAAACGACATGTACATCTAATAAAAGATATAAATATTGAAACACTGATCCAACATTATCCTTTATTGATGGATCATTTGTTCTTACACTTTTACCTGAATGTGGCTCCTTTTTTTGAAAAAAACTTCCTCATATCCATTATGAACCTGGCTGTCTCTCTGCACACACACACACACACACACACACACACACACACACACACACACACACACACACACACACACACACACACACACACACACACACACACACACACACACACACCAGGAGTTATAAGGTTAATGGGCATCCAGTCAGTTAGCTAGTTGGTACCTCAGGTTCAATATCGGCACATGCACATATGACAAGATAACCAGTTTCTCTCATTACATTTCAAACAGGACAGTGGTAACAACAGTAGGCTACGGACAATGTTAAGTTTTAGATTTTAAATAGGCTGTATACATTTCAATGGGAGCAACAGGACGGTCAAATATCGCTGATTTTACTACAGAGCAGGACAGATTGTAGGGTAGCAAACATCGTCGGGAAACACGTTTTCAACCCGGCAGGTTACCTGGATGTAATGTTTTTCAGCTAAAAAGAAACATGGTCTGACTGCTACCTAACTATATAAAGGGTAACTGAAGGTTAAATGCAGCTAATATGTCCTGTTTTAAGCCAGGCACTTCCACCTCTGCTCCGCTGTGTCTCAGCCACCATCGCTCTGGCAGCAACGCAGCAAGAGCCAGGGTAGGGGAGAGCCAAGCTGGAAAAAACCATTTTGGGAGGGGGGGGGGGGTTATCTATACTTGTGTTGTTAAAATGTTATGTCTCAAACAAGTACAGTACTGTATGCTTTTTATATTTTAGAATGCTGAAGCTGTATGGGCTACTACTAATTGCTGATCCACCATGGTGCATGGTCTTTGTAGCGAATGCAAATCTAAAACAAACTAAAATTTGTTGCATCCAACTAGAAAAACATGGCAAAAGATAATAAATACAGTTTTTACCATGTAGTAATACATACTAATTAAGCATTCAACTAATTCTAAAGAAGCTGTCGCCCAATTATCATGGGTTGTGTGCAGATAGAGAGTATAGTTCACTGGATGCTTCATGTGCTAAGGAAATTGCATTTGCAGTTTGGTGCACCTCATCATCTTCCAGAAGATAGACAGAAGATGATCGAGTACAGCTTCTGTATATGCTGCACTTTGGTGTGTTTTTAGTGCACAGTAATTCCATCTACATTTGATAATTGAAAGCGGACTACAAAATGGCAAAAAAACCCCAAAAAACAATAAGATGTAGTACATACTGGATGTTCCAAACAGACCTACAACCTGATTATGCAACCTTTGACTGCAGGTATATGTGAAATCACATGTCACATTTTGAGTAAAGCCATGATGATGCTAATAAAATGAAGTATTCCAGTTGAACAATTTCAGTCACTGTGTAGAAAAATACAAGAAAACTATTATTTTGTCTTTATTTCTCCCCCATGCCTAATAATTGCTATATGAACAGAAATCTTGCCATCTTGCTTTCTTTACTGCCACATCCACCCGTGTAACCGTGCTTTTGTTCGGTCTCTGCTACTCATCCACATGTTTTTTTTCAACACTCAACTGTGTAAAACCATTTTCCTGGTTGAGCAATCCCAAGTTCAAAGGATACATGCTCCTGGGCCTGTATTCTTTGGTTGATAGATTCCCAGCTTCCTTGAATGGACAGCAAAGCAAAATTTCCCTATTTAGGCATAAGGTCCTAATATAGCTCACTTCCTTTTACTTTGAAGGATGTTGCTTATCTCAGTCTCTCTTGCCACGGTCTCTTCTTACATTTTGCTTTCATGTTTTATTTTTCCTTTTTGAGCAAAGGACCATCATATATCAGTCTGCAGTCCAATAACGGATTCTGATCCAGTGTTTAATTTGTCTTTGGTGATTAAAAATGAGAAAAAAAGGAAAATGTAGTAACAATTGCTCCAGATGAGAGATTTCCTTAAATCCCTAATCCCCTAATTCCTTCCATTTTGCGCACCGTATGAATTCCCTTATGCAGATTGCCTCTGCTTGCAGAAGCAAAAAAGCAAGCATTAAGCAAGCAAGCTGGATTAAAGTGTGAGGTTAGGTTGCCTGACTCAAAGGAGTCAGTGAGTGTTGTGCACACGCAGCTCATGTTTGTTTTGACTTGTATGATGCAGTGGGGTGGTAGATGTATATGGGGTGGGTGCAATCAGGCGAATGGTTTTCAGGGAGGATGCCACTCTGATGTTTCCAGCCCACTTTTTTCTTTGCCCTTTTCCCAGTGATCCTCTACTGGTTTGAAGGTCCCTGCCAGTATGATTGTCCATCACATGCAATTAAAGCTTGCTCTCTACCCCAGCTGTCACTGTGCGAGTACAAAATTGAGTGGGAAGTCGGGCTCACACACCCTTGTCACCTGTCACTTGCTATCCATCCCCATTATCACAGAACTGTAGAACCCAAACAAAACAAAACAAAACAAATGTCTCTGTGAAGGTAACCTTTGCTTTTGGCTTACTGCAATAAACAACTGTTTAGTGCACTGAGTTTCCACATGTGATATACAAACATGATGTACATCATTTAGAAATAAAACAGCCATAATATGCAAAACTTTATTTGATTTTAAATTGTGTTTATATCGGGTCAAATTGAGCATTATTCACTGTGCAGTACATTCAGGCTGCTTCTCTAACACAACAACAAAGCAAATCAATAACTTGTTTTACTGTGTTGATTATCCAGTATTGTTATCCTAATGTACTCATATCAATTGCTTTAAATTTCATAAGCATAGATTTTTGAGTACTTGGGGCAAAGCTTTATGCAATTAGGCTTGATTTTCTTTCTTTTTTTCCAGCTTTAAGGTCTCCTGTCTTTGTGTAAACTGTTAATTAACAGCTTCCCAGAGGCTGAAGAATCTAGAAAAGAAGTACCTGCATCCACTCAGTCAGATATGTTGTGTCTCTGCAATTTGTCATTTGTAAACTTAGGGATGGGCGATATAAACGATATACGATAGAAACGATATAAATTTGGCCAGCGATAGAGATTTTGACTATATCGCTCTATCGCGATAGCGCATGTTGATGATGTCATCAAGCTGCGCCTGTTTTGGTCGAAAGCATCGCAGCGGCTAAAACCATTATCATCTGCCAATTATGGCGGGCTACAGTCATAGCAAAGAGATGAAGCACTTTTGAAATATGGGGAAAGCCAAAAACTGCGCTTCCTCCACTTAACGTAACATTGATTCATTAATGTTGAATTCTCTCGCAGCTGTTCTGTTCCCTTGTTGTTGCAGTATATTAATAACTAACCTCGTATTGTGGATGAATAATCTCAGTTGTTCTCCTGACTGAAGTTTGGCCTGTTTATAGCATCCTGCTATGCGATTGCATTTGTCTCTAACCACCAGAATCCCTCACGTTAACTTTTATCGAGTGGAAAAAATGTTGGCTCATCCGTTCATCCTCCAGCTTCACTGTGCTAATGTTATGCTAACATAGCTGTGTCGCTAGCAATCACGTAGCACAACATTATATACCAGGCAGTCCATCTTCAGTAACCCTGCAAATGCCACTGCTGTTTAGTTTTCTGTCTTCATTTATGTTCGAAGTGGTACCAGAGCTGTGCATTTTAATTAGTTTCAAAAATCTCTCAGTCAGAACATGGTATGAAATGTTTAGGTGGAAACTAGCGAGCTAACTTCCTGTTAACTTCTAACTCCGTTAAATTTAATAAATTCTGTTTTCATGGATGCATGGATGTAAAACTTAATTGTTACACCCGATAAAGCAGCAACGCTGATGATTTAATTAAAGATGAAAGAATTTAGACCATTTTTAACGGCTTCAAATTATATCCCGATATGAATTTTAGGCCCTATCGCCCAGCCCTATGTAATCTGAAAGATACTGTTTGCCAACTTAAAATACATTTTTTCTTTCCTTTCTCTTTTTTATAGCAGTAGGAATGAATGCATGTATTAGTTGCGTTGTGGTACTAGTTTTACAAGTATTACAGTAATTTAAGACTTCAAATAGTTTTTTCTAAAATATAAGCTATATATCTTAATATGCCACTGTGATTATTTGCTGCTGTTGACTTCACACTCAGCAATAACAGGAGTGCAATACAACAAAGTAATTATCAATTTAAAGCTCTCTTCATATAATTTTGATCTGAAAATGGAACAAGGATTCAAAACCACGTATTTAATAATTTGGAAGACAGGATCATTTACATGAAAAATTTACATTTGCAATAATTGATTCCTTTTAATTTCAGGTCATATTTAGTATTGAGTTAAACTCGAGTAATATTGTTTATTACAACTTTATTTGATAGATTTTGGTCATGGAATCAAAGAACGCCATAGGCCATTGATAGTGAATAATTTCTGTCTCATATCCACTTCTACTGTTGATAATTTTGACTTTATATCATTAACTTAATGTTCATATGAGTTATAGTTTGTCCTTTCAATATTTATTACTGTCCAGAACCACTTCAGCACTATCTTGTATTCTAATACAGTTGCTGATTCCACTCTCTATGCATTTTACTTCTTCCAGTTTTTACACTGGAAGAAGAAGATTCATGTTTTTCCCCCCATCAAATTCCCCACCAAGAGAAGTACACACTTACCTGTCACACTTACCTACACATAATCATCATATATTTTCCATTAATGTTTCATTAAATCATTTATCAACATTCATTTCTGGTCCTTTCTGAAAGGACTTTGTTGTGTTCATCGTTCTTGTTATTGTGGCACAGCAGCTTGATGTATTGTCAGGTTGTGCTTTCTTGGGGTCCACCGCACTAAAAACTTAAGAAACCAAACACAAGCTTGATTTATTGTACTCATGTGTTGAACGATCAAGAGAGAGACTAAAAAAAATACTGATAAAGCTGAATACTCATAGTCTCAGTCAGCCGCCTTTGTTTTGTAACCTTAGGCTGCTGGTGAAAATAATTTTGCACTGTGTTGTCGCTGATAAGAAATCCTTTCAACTACCTGTTATCTGATCCCCTGTGGCTCTGTCCTGGACATCTTGTTTGTGCATTCAGTCAGAAACATGGTGAGGCAGGGAAGGCTTTGGGAAAATGGCCATGGTAAAAAGGGTGTGAAAGTATAGATGAGTGTTTGGACCAAAGCAAGACTCAGAAGACTTTCCTGTTAACAGAGACCATGGGCTCCCCTTTACTATTCCCCCCCTCCCCCACCCCCTTTGAACTCCAATCAAACACCTGCCAGTTGGTCTTATAATAAACACTGTAATCTCCCTTCTAAACAAGCCAAAGACCCATGTTACTAGAATATGACAATATTGATATAAGTGGGACAGAAGGTTCTGATGCTATCTCATAGCCACAACTGAGCATGTGAGTGTAAATACAGGTGCAAATTACCCTGCACTGCACACACACATGTGAAATAGAGGCCTTGATCACAACACATGGGACCTCAATTGGCCTTTTGAGACCACCTAAATGAACTAAGGTGCCATCAGTTTGGATTTCTGCATAAGTAGGGTGACATTCGTGATTACTTTATAGATCTCTTGTGATCTGGACCAGGTCTATGACATTTATTTATTAATTTAGCCTTCCAAACAGACGGGACCGCCTATGGAGTTAATACAGCTCCGGCAACACCAAATTACTCGGAAATGAAGTCTGATTGCTGATGTACCTGCTGCTGTAATGCCGTCACTCAAGTTGCAAGCTGTTGTTACCTGTGGCTCATCAGCACAGAATCAGACTTCATAACACAGAGAATAAAACTTGACTTTTTTTAAATTTTATTTTAAGCTTCTTTCAGTTTGACACGAGGAGCGTTTAATAAAATAATTGTGCTTACTGAAGAACTGTGATAGTATGATAAAATTGTTCTGGTTCTAGAACAGCACATGAATTATAAATCTAAAAATCCTTGCACAAAATTGAATTTTGCTTTTGTCTTTGCAGCAACTTGACGAGTCTGGCTTACTTCCTGAACGTTGAAGGCTACAGGGCAGTGCTTAACTGACACAGTGATAAAAAACATGAACAAGCTTGAGCATACTGTCCTAGCAACACAAAATGTATTTTACTTGAAGGTTTATTAATTACAAAACACAGAAAAGGATACAAGGGTTAAGTTGAGTCTGTATCCATGACCTTTTAGCTGTAATTAGAACGACACGTTGACTACTTGGCTGCTTGTTGGACAGAAATATGCTTTAAGACAGTATGTTGGTGGTAGAGTCATTTTAAGATTTAAGAATGGGCTTATGTTTCTGATGAATTACCTGAGGTGATATTTGTCAAGGAAAGTGGAACAGCTTGAGGCTCACATTGTCGATGCCGTGGGGTAGCACACTATCTTTCCAGCATGTGTGTCTATGGAGATGCAGAAAACTGAGGATATATGTGGAGAGTGCGGCTCTCAGTTTGAAGCCTTTAGTGTGAATTCTGCGTTGTGGCTGACAGATGGCATGAAAATAATAACAAAATAAAAGGGACAGCAAAGGTGCAGAAGGAGTGTCTCCCTGTGTTGTTTTACTCCTCTGCCTATGTATTAGGGCTGCCACGATTAGTCGACTAGTCACGATTACGTCGACTATCAAAATTGTCGACGATTGATTTAATAGTCGACGCGTCGTTTGAAGCTTTGTAAGATCACAAAAGACGCAGGAATAAGTAGTAGGATTTAAGAGTGTAATAACAGACTGAAACAGAAGATGGCAGCACTGCATATACAAGGATGCCAGCTGCTGTTAAACCCCGAAGAAGAAGAAGAAGAAGAAGCTGTGTCCCAAAATTCATAGCGCAGGACAGCTCAGTTTCCAACAATGGCGGCAGCTAGTTAGTATTAATATTAGTCTTATTATTCTTTCTGGGTCACAAAATAAACGTTTAACATATTTTCAGGCGAGAATGTAGCTGTGTAAACTTCAAATATCTGCTCAGTTTATCAAGACACCACGTATGTTCAAAAGCGCTCCGACGTTTTTGGAGACGTCTGTTACCCACTAGCTCAATAGCTAGCCGGGGGCAAGGCTCACTAGAGCCCGTGAGAACACCGGACACCCGGCAAATCGTTTTCAAACCCACCGCCGTCTTTTGCTACTCAGGTTAAACATGATATATAAGTCACTTAGATAACTTAAAAATGTTATTGTTTGGCTTTTTTCAGTATTTTATTTGTTCCTGAGTAAATCTGTTTGGCTGAGATTAAAGTTATAGTTTTTACACAGCTGAATAAACATCAAGCAGACAACTGATTATCAGAAGTGTGAGATGCTCAAGAATATACTCCGGTGTCCCGTTATATTTTAGATAGCAAGGAGTTTATTAAACTTCACCAAAACAATCTGCAAATTTAATTAAAATTTAATAAACTATCATCTTGTCTTTATTTTTAGTTAGCACATACCTGAAACACTTAAAGCTGTAAGCTAATGATAGTTATATAAGAGCAGATGCATGCTGGTGCAATAAGCTGTACGTTTTACGTCGCAAAAATAATCGGTGACTAGTCGACTATCAAAGCAATCGTTTGTGGCAGCCCTAGTGTGTATATCTATATGATGTAACTGATTTTGTATCATACAAGCGTGGACCGTGATGATGATTCTCAGTTTCATCAGCAACAACAGATAATGTAGGCAGGAAAACAGAATTTGCGATTTGAAGCAGTCACCACAACACAGCACCACATTTCTTCACAGACATCTTTTTTTCAGCAAAAGGACTTAATCACACATTTCCCTAAACACACAAATACATTGACACACGCAGCTCACAAGCTGAGCAGGGAAGGTAAATATTGACTCAGTCTTCTCATTAAAAGACTTTTGACTATCAAAGCCTGAAAGGGCATGTACTGCAGTACTAATTTCAACTTGTAGAATACAGGGGCAATGTATGCTGGTGATAATGGCCACCCTTTATCTTTTCCCCTCTCCTGTGGATAGGCCTATTGCCAAGGGATAAGTTAGACTAGTGTTTTGAATCAGATTGGAGGTCATCCCGGATTACACAGCTTCACTGTAAATGCAGAGAACATAGTTCATGTGAAAATAGGGTTAATCTTGTTATTGCTAGGGATTCATGCCAAGTTTATACAATGGGCGCAGCTTCTAGTCCAATTTTCCCTGCCAGCTGTTGTCTCTGTATTCCACTAAGCCACTAAGTTTTTTTTCTGTCTTTTTTCTTTTTTTGAATTGTCATTACAGCTGAGATTTACAATAAACATAATGCCTTCCCCTAATGCTTGTTGCTTAGCTTTGGTTTAATTTAGGTCCTCCGTGGTAACAAAGTCAATCAAAGTCACCAATTCCAATCATGAAATATTGTAAAAGTGAGACATTATATAGGAACTGTGTAAGGAGAGTGTAAGGAGACAAGGCATAGAAAACCTGACAGTCCCAAAGAGAATATAGTGACTCAGAAGTGTATTGTTCAGCTGTCTGATCAAGCTTAAAAATGCTATTACCTTATTGTCACTGGAGCTGTTCTTCCTTGTTTAACTCCAGAAGATGCGTTGACCTTTTCAGCACTTTACCACATCAGGTCTATTACGCACCAGCAGTTCACCTCTCGCTTTTCCTTACAGGACGATAATACCAGTCCCCCCTTTTATTGTGATGAAAAAGCAGAGCTGGCTTCAGTCCCTGTGCTCATGGAGTTCTCAGACGCAGAAGCAACCACTAGGAATGGTGCTTGTGTGTGACTGAATATCAATAAATCGAGACAAATACATTTTTTTGTATTCAAATAGAAAAAAATATCAACTTGTACAGACAAAAGAGTGGATTATATCTCAGGCGGACCTTTGGTTTTGGTTACATGATCCATCCGCATAATGCAAGTCAAATATGTCATAGAAGGGACTGATTGAATTTGATACTGTAATCCCTATAATACTTTCAACATTAACATTACTTCAATCATCCATTGTCTCCCAGTTGTACTGTATAATTATGGGTTTTTACTCTTTGTCTTGTCTTTTTTTTTTTTTTTTTTTTCTTTTTTTCTAAATGACATCAGAAACAGCAGTATGCGACATTACGTGATGGCAGAGCTTCAGTTCATCCTTTGTCATTTTTTTTTTTTTTTTTTTTTTTTTTTTTAATAAATAGGACAGGGGGAATGAATGAGAGAGAGAGGGGGAGAGAAAGAAAGAAAACCAAAGGGGAGAAGAGACGGTGAGAAGGGGGGGGAAGAGAGACAAAAAAAAAAAAAAAAAAACTCCTGGGTCACCTGTATGGAGAAAAAAAACAAACAAACAAACAAACAAACAAAAACAAACAGAGGAGACAGCAAACAACAAAGAGCAACATAATAATAGAGAAAACAAAGCACCATACCATCACAATAAACTAGCTAGTCATAGATATCAGTATTTACTAAGTAATAAACGATATTGTGCAGCACGCAAGATAGACAGCGCACAGTGTGCTTTGAGGCAGCAGCCAAGAAAGCTTTAGTCCGCGTCTGTGAATACCCATGTGTGCATACCTGTGTGGATCAGCATGCTTGCATTCCAAAGGTTTCTCCATGTAATGATCTGCTAGGGAGTGTGGGGGGGCCACAGCCCCGTCCTCCAGGGTGTGAAGCGGGTATGGAGGAGATCAAAACTCCAGACATCCAGAGGCCCCCAGAACACAAGAGACCATGGAAGACCAACAGAGGGGCAGCCGCGCCACTGTCCCAGTAAGAGCTGAGGAGAGTCCCAGATGAGGGCTCGCCCAGCAGCCGCGGAGCAGAAGTCAGGGGGAGTTGCAGTGACGCGCCCGTGAGCTCCGCCGGCCCCCAGCTGCGCCTGAGTGACCGAGCCCTAGGCCGAGAGGCCGGGGGCACCCCACCTCCAAAGGGGCCCGAGCGAGCCCCAGGCCCCAGGCCCCGACAAGCGGCCGCCAAGGAGTGAGCCGGTGTGTACCCGGACGCCCACCCCCAGACACAAAGAACCACCAACACACCGACACCTGAGGGAGTCCGCCACCGGCAGGGGAAGTGGTGGTGGGTGGAGATAGGCCTCCAAACCTTAGAGGGCCTGAGGTGTCCCCAGAGAGGTGGCGTCTGATACCCAACCTGACATATAGACACAGACATACAGGCACACACAGACACAAACATCCATTCCCACCCTCATGCTCTCATATGCACTCACTCCACACTCAACCAACGTGGAGACAGACATAAAGAGACGCTGTACACACAATCACACTCCCCAAGCGTACTCTACAAACCGGGTCTAGGTACCCTTGCCCCTGGAGGGGGGAATTGCACCCAGACCCAGGTGGTGTTACCCTTTTCCCTGCGGTGGGGAGAGGCAGACCACCCCGACTCCGCAGCAGCAGGGAGGCCCCACACCCCAGACCGCAGTCGGACGGCCAACTCCTCCTACTAGCCCTCCCGCTCCAGCAGGCCGCAGAGAATGGGGGTGGGAGAAGACTCCAAACCTCCCTCCACCCGCTCATTGTAGTGTTGATGCATATGTGTTCTAAGGTGCAATTAAAACCCAGGAGGGCATGGAGCTACCTGCCAAGGAGCAGCAGGTAAGCGCATAGTCCCTCCTGCTAACCCTCAATGACTTTGTCTTGTCTTTACGCACACAGATATATACAAAAAACAAAAAACCAAGCCTACACAATCACCATCTGTAGTATTCTGTCCCTGCAGTTTCCAAGACTAAACCATAATGCAAAATCTCCAAATCCTTTCCCAGGTGATTTTGTAAAGTAAGGCCAGATGGGGTAAGGGATTATTTTCATGCTTTATTTATGTTACTAATGACAAAGCGACTGTTTTGGCCCATTTACTGTAAAATGAAGAGCAATCTTGAAATGAACAGGCAAGATTTGGATGTGAAATCAGTGTTTTCCCATGATACTTCCTTGGTACACTAGTCCCACCCACATCGCTGCTAATGAATGATCAACTTGGTATTATCCTTTTATCCTCTCCCACTGTGATGGTAATGTTGAGCTATGATTGTGGGGAATTTTTAATATGACGTGTTTACTGTATAATTCAAATAGACGCTTATACTTCTTTTACACATATTCAGCAGCAGACACATCTATCTACCCTGGCAGGCACGGATTCCACGTGAACTGACGAGCAAGAGATGGATATGTTTTCTCTGTCTGTCTTCGGCCAGGTAACTACTGTGATATGGCCTGGTTTGACGTGATTTGTGTGCGGGGTTGTGTGTGTTGTCACACTGCACAGGTGGCAGGCAGCAGGGATGGGAGCAGGCCAGTGAGCAGGTAGAATACCACTGGGGTGGAAATAACAGTCTGGACTCCTCTGCTGCTCAGAGAGGCCTGACATGAAATGCTGCAGGTGGTGCTGACCGCTCACTGTCGCTCCCCCTGTGTTGGACAAAATCTGGTACAGGTGTCTCCATGTGGATTTGTATATCTGGGCAAGATATGCAGGTATTCACTGACATGGTGCAAACTAAGACAGGCAAATAAAAAAGATCCGTATAACTTTCATTAGTTACTGTTGTGTACTGGTACACTGACTGATATTCTTCTGTAATTCAGTGCAATAACAACGATCATCTAATCACAGCAATGGTCACTTGCTCTATAATCCCTTACCTTGTGAAAGTTGAATGCTTATGTGATCCTATTAATTGTTCACTGAGAGGGAGTGGTGGAACTACAGTATCATAAACTATGAGTTTATGATTTATTATAAGGGAATAAATTTACATGTTTTATTCATCCATTCATACAAGCTTTTCAAGTCCTTTCTTTGTAACATTCATACTGTGATGAATGCATCTATAGCAACTCAGGGTTCAGTATCTTGCCCACAAATACTTTGGGATGCTGACTGGAGAAGCCCGAGCTCAAACTGCCACCTCCCGATTAGAAGATGACTTGACCTACATCTGACCCACAGCTCCCACCAATGAGAGAATGTCTCTCTTACATACAGGCAGTAAAGAAAAAGCCTTAGCTTCTTGTTTTATGCTGCTTTATGTTCCACAATTGCATGCAAAAAAATAGGAAAAGTGCCCCTGTACGTATACAGCCGGTGTTAAAGCTCACAGCCCGACACACACCAACACAACAGCATAGATGGGACAGACGTTAAGGCGGCGAGGGGTGATTGCGGGTGCTGCTCAGGTGCGTCCGCCTCCCCTGCAGCGGCGCTGCAGACCACGCCCCACCACACACATTAACCAGGTAAAATACATATTTAGGCAGAATTTTGCAAATATCTATTTTTTATCTTTTAGCAGCATAGTGCTTTTTTTCCAATTATTTTTTCAAAGTCAGGTCAAGCCTCCAAAAGCCCAAAGGCGATATAAGGGTGGCGGCTCACAACAGTTTTTGTTTGCTGGATCATTTTAGTTCAGCTGGGTGTCTTTCCTTTTGTTATATTTCTTTAAGAGTTCAAAATGTGTTAATTACATAAATAAAATGTAATTTTCTCATTAGCACTTCAAGGATTTCATAAGCAACACACCTTAGATGTTCACACAAAGCATAAAAGTAAAAAACAATATATACAGTGTTATCTTAATTTTAGATGTCAAAAAGTATTTGCGGCTTCCAGTGTTTTCGTTTGCGTGGAAACCGGCTCCAAATGGCTCTTTGGGTGTGAAAGGTTGCAGACCCCTGGACTAGACTAAACACTTAACTCCTAATAAATATTTACTTAAAACTAGGAATGGGTACCGGTATCCTGGCGACGCATAGCGTTTTTTTAAAAGCTGAGAAATGCGCCGTATTTGATAGTTTGCTGCGAGACCTCACACTGAGCACGTCTACTGCGGGTGTGGTGCCTGTTATCGGACCCAGAGTTAGCAACATCCCCCAAGAACCCAAAGAGGAGAGTCCTGGCCCCTAGCCCTGCCAGTGTCGCAAAAAGGATGACGGATGATGATGGCAGCAGCAGCCGTTCTTCTCTGTTATTAAATTAATGCATGTAAGGTGAACTAGCAAACACCGTCATAGTTACATGCGGCTGTCTTCTTGTTTGATGGCAGACAAAGTTTGTGCTTTTTCCATTGTTTAAGCACTGCTTCCAGCCAAGAGTGATACCATATATGCCCTATAGCTGCAGAAAAGGCTAACATTGTTATCTTTTTACAAAAAAACAGCTAAACATGAGAGGTTTTAGGACAAAGTTTGTGTTCTCCATTCTTTAAGCACCGGTTCGAGCTCTGTTTAAGCAGAGCTCGAACAGGTTTCAAAAGTACCGGTTTGGCACCGGTATCAGTTAAAACCTAAACGATACCCATCTCTACTTAAAACAAACCTTATTTGAAATTATTACATTCCTCGCAGGCTCCTTAACATTCTGGTCTCCCAGCAAAACATTAGAGATCTGCTTCTCTGGGAAAAATAAATCCAATGAGGCATGCAGTAGCTTTAGTTTAGTTAATGGGCATTTCTCTCTTACTGCTGTAAATAACCTGCTGCCTGTGAGTCTATTTGTATACCATCTAGTTCAGTTAAAATGACAGAGAAAAGAAAAATAGAGACCTGTTCCCTTTTTTAATTAAAGCAAGTTAGCTAAAATTTGCATAAAAAAGGAACGAAACAATGGTTTCATAATTGTATCATTAAGCAAAGAGAACTAAGACAGCATGTCAATCTAAAAGATCCTGACTTAAACAATCTGGCATATTGCTCAAAATAGGTCCTCAGTAGTAACAAAAATACATGCAATATGACTTCTTGGCCATAAAGACATGAAAAAACATTAAAAAAAACATTTTAAAAACTTGTAATTATGAAAATGATAGTTGTACTCAAAATTATAGTATGCATATATGTGTATCTATATATATAGTTTCCTATTTTGTTATGAGGCTGGTTCTATATGCAACCAACAGACACTACAGCAGAAAAGCCATATTATCTGGTAATGGTAATAAATTCCAACAGTGAATCGATTAATTACACATACCCCTGATCTCAACTCGTGATATGTAAAGCTCACCTGTTCACTGAATACTTTTCTTCAATTTCAACCTTTCCACCACCATCGACCAAACAGCTTCCATGGGGTGAAAATCATAATTAGAAAGATGGTGCATCAGCTCAAAACTACAGGATGTTATCTGAAGTTAGTTGAGACCACAGCCACAAAGAACAAGATCTGCAACATTCCCGTACTGAAGAAGTCACATGTGCATCTTAAGGTTAGCTTGTGATCATCTAAAGGATTCAGAGAGGGCTTTTGAGAAGTACTGTCAAATAAAACCAAAATCCAACTCTTTGGCATCAACTTCATCCGCTGATTTAGCAAAAAGAGAAATTGTGTATGAAGAACATCATCCCCACAGTCAAGCACGGAGGTGGAAACATGGTTTGGTGCCGTTTTTCTGCTAAATGTGCAAGATGACATCACTAAGGGGCCAAATGAGTCAGATGGATGGTACCATGTACTGTACACATTGAAAGAGAACGTCGTTCCTCCGCCAGATGAATGGGTCTTCCAACATGACTATGACCCAAAATGTAGCACCGGTGTGTTCTATTTCTAGAATTTTGGTAGATATTCTGTCTTTATCGATTAAAATTAAACTACCATAAAAAATGAGAGAGTGTAAAATTCTTTGTAAGCAAGCAACCTTACAAATTCATCATGGGATCAAATAATTATATTGTAAGCTTGCATCTATCTGACCTGTATACATGATTTATCAAGGTTTGGAAAGTTGTTAAAGTGGCTACAGGGAGGAGGCAAATAGGAGACTCCCTTTTTTCTTTCTCCTCAAAAACCCTTCTTTTGTTCTTGGGGTTTTGGCAGCCAGCCTCGAGTCCAGTCAACTTTCACTGCAGTGATTTGTCTGTGACACATCAGTAGCTCAGAGAGCTGCTCAACACTCTCATCTTAGAGAGTTTAGAGGGGTGAAGTGAGGGGTGAGCATAAGCGCGAGGTATCCTGTAGGCCTGCCTTCAGTTCAAGCTGACACTTCAGAGGTAATGCTTCTCTGCAAAGAAGCCAGTTCTACGTCTTATGCTAGGAGATTCATTGTATTATACCCATAATGTATATAGCATTTGTATTCTATTTTAGTCGCTTGTATATAGTATTTTATTTTATGTTATTCTATTCTATTCTATTGTGTACAGTATCTCATTGATATCTTATTCCAGTGTTTTTCTATAATTCTTTTATGCAACTTTGCACTGTTCACTTCTGTAACAAAACAAATTTCCCACACATGGGACTAATAAAGGTTATCTTATCTTATTCACTACCATTTTAAATCGATATCAGTGAGTTAAAATATTGCTCATATATAGCATGTGTGCTGTATACAGTGGTTTCCAATTCGATATGCATGGATAATAAGTGATTTAGAAACCCTAAATAAGCAAATTATTTCTTGTGTAGCAATCAAACTGAAGCAAGACATGGCTTGTTGGATCTTCACCTGCTTAATATGCAGGATGTCAAAATATGCCTCGACCCTACACAAAAGGGGTAAAATATGGCAATAAATGCAACATTAACAGGCAGCAGGAAATAGAAACAACTTAGACACAAATGCCTTCTTCACTAAGAGAGAATAGAAAAAAACAACTTAATTCCTAATACAGATTTTGCTAAATGTAGAACACCGAAAGTGCTGTCAGAAAAGAATGTCTAATAATGGCCTCCAAGGACAAGGCGCCAACATGCCTGGGGTGGACTAAGACGTACAGTAGCAGCATTTTCTTTCATCACTTGAGCAATTCACTTGAATTTTTTTGAAAAATTCAAGTTTTAGAAGTAAAAAAGGGCTGTATTTATAAAAAGGAGAGCATGGCAGCATGTTTCAGGCTCACAGGGAAATGTGGTCATTGCAGTATTCTACTCTGGGTATTCAGCTCTTTTGAATATTACATTATACAAGGATAACATGGGTTTTTAGGGTTTGCTGATTTCATCAGTCTATTGTGAGTCTATGGCAGCTAAAGTACATAATTTCAATAAACCACAATGTAAATCCATTTTGTAGCATTTCAACTGTTTACTTATATTAGTAATCATAATTTTCTGTCTTTTATTCTTTTTTTTTCTTCTTTTTTTTAACTCTAAGCTTTGTTATTTGTTGGTGTTTAGTAAAAAATGTTGTTACTGCATCTTCAACATTACAATAATAATTACACTGTCCTATTCCTGATGCATATTCTCATGGATCCTTTCTTTTTGGTGACTCACTGACCGCCTTACTCACATAGAAACCTGCACATGGTGTCTTTACATAACGCCCACAGCTAATATCGCTTCCACTCTGGTGAACAAGACTAAAACAGTGGCTTGGCATGCATATATCACCCCCTTCGTCCCCCGCTCTCTTCACTCCTAACCCCATTCTCTCCCTATGGTTCAATGAACACTGTCTCATTGAGGGATGGTAAGGAAACTGTGGCCCTGCTCCTGGTGCCATAGCCACAGAAAGGAATGAGGAATGTTTTATTTCAATATGGGACAATTAAGGGCTGCAGATGAGGTAAGGGGCTGGCATGGGACAATGATATATAAATCTTAAGCAGGAACAGGCATCCAAAATCCCTAGCAGGAGTTGCCGTTTCCTTGTGGGTACAGTACTGCCACAGGCCAAAAGTCATTCATTAAACATATTTTAAAAAAATATGGTGTCCTCTGGTGAACCTGATGTAGCACGTTACACATATAAGAGAGATTAATACTTAATATTGCAGTTGCATTCATGATTGTTTGTTGTAACCAGTTGACTCAGTTTGTAGTTTCCGTGGTCAGACTGTGTCTTGTGATGTGGCTGTGAATCACTGTATAAATCCTGTCATAGGCTACGTGTACACAAAGGATTTTGGAAATTGTCTCAAGCATTTATTCCATTAGTATGCTTCACTGGGAAAGGTCAAATGTTCGATATTCTCTATTCCAACATTAAATAACTGCGCTTTGGTGGCTCAAACGATAAGTCTTGTTGCAGGAGAAAAGGTAGAAACGCAGAAGATTGGTAGATGGGTACAAACTGACTGGTGATGACATGCGATACCTCTGATTTACTTATCACTGGAAAGCTGAGCAAATCAAATTGAAAGGCGAGCCACAGTCTAGACATTTTTCTCAAACCCTGCTCTCGTTTCACGCGCTCTTCACCAACACAAAGGCCGTGGACAAGTCCGTGTTTACTCCCAAGACAAAGCAGTAAAAGGCATAATGTTATTCCCATTACTACTGTAAAATGTTCATGCATCTGTGCTTTGTCTTGATTATGAAAACATGAATATGTTTCAGAGGAGTGTTGTGCACATAAAGTTATCATTACTTGATTCCCTTTGCAACAAAAATGAGTTATGGAATGCAAAATGGCGCTTGAAGCTGCTTGAGGTAATTTACATCAGCGCTGAAAAACAATAGACTTTGTAATGGCTTTCGAGTTAAGATCTGTCTTTTCTCCTCAACGTCTATCTTCCGTGCAATATTGGATTTTCAGCTCTTTGAGAGTTGAAAACAGTGGCCCAAAGCCACAGCCATTGCCCACCTTATCCTCTTATTTTTCTGACATTAAAGGCAGTAAGATAATAGACCTCTTGCTAGGAAAGAAATGGCTAATAGGCCTCAGGGCTATTTGCTAGGCCACATAATCATTTTGATGGCTGTAATTTAGTGTGTGAACAATCCAAAATGAGAAAATTGAAGGATTTGATAGTGAGTTTTTTTCTTTTAATTTCATTGTTTTTTTTCTTTAGTCTCTAAAAAAAAGTAGATTTCAATGTAATTATTAATCCAATTTTGTTATTTTGTGATTGTGCCTTGTCTATTTTCACATATTAAAGGTACAAATGCCACGCTGCTCGGTTATTCAGTGTGGTGTGAATGAGCTGGTATTTGCCTCATTTTCTCCCCATCCATAATACAGAAAGTTATTGTGCCAGATCAGACTGAGAAACATTATGTTATCTTACTCATTCAGTCCATAATGACAGTGCACATGATGAACTGAACAGGACCTTTGTAATGTTATTTAGATATTGAATCATTTATTGTTGAATTAATGTAATATAGTACAGAGCCTGTAATCGCCCTGATACTATACAGAATGTACAAAGTAGTTTTTAACAAAATGATAGACTAATTTTCTCAGTGTGGTGTACGTTTTACAAGGTTTTAGGACCATACTTTCAAATAATATTTACATGTAGCCCTCTTGATCAGCACCTTGCTACTTCAGTCGGACACCTCGACCCAAAATCCATCAGCCCTGCCTGGCAGACTGTAATGTACACATTCATTCCAACATTCATCATTCCCTGACTGTAGGGAACTGAACCACTGTGGGCTCACTACCATCAGCAGCTCTTGCCTCAGAGTGGTGGCATTTTTGGAGATCTATGAGGGTGTTTATGAGCAGCTTGAAAAGGGCATTTTGCAGATTTATGGATGACAAGGCTAAATGATCTATGGAAAACAGGGAGTAGAGGAAAGAGTCATTGATGTTGATTAGAAAAAAGTGTTTTCGGTGGGTATTTGACACAGCCCCCCCCCCCCCCCCCCCTCCACAGACACACACACACACACACCCTTTATGGCAGGGACAAAAGGAGGAGGGGGCTGGAGTTTTAAATGAATAAATAAAAAGGTCATGTCAAGCCATTTTCATAAAAGCTCATTAACTTTTATTTGCTCAAAAAGATGTCTGTGTAATTAGAATAACAGAGATTGAGGTAATAAAATTACAATAAACAGTGGTGGTGTGGAACCAAAAAATAATAAGGCAGAGCTCACACATGTCACAGACTTAATTGCATATTATTGACAGGTGACCTTTGGAGGAGATTGAGGTAGACCCTCAAATATGTTTTCTATGGTTGAAACTTAGTTTGTCTATATGTGTGGAATATTTGTGTTTAGGTGCTCCTTGTGTGTTTGATCAGGGGGGGATATGGTAACTTTTGGTTCTGCTTTGATCTCCAAATATTAAAATGTTATTGCCCACCAGTGAAGAATTGGAAATATATATTGAATTGTATATTATGATTGAGGAATATGTGATCTAATGTATGTTTGAGACTGGAAAATGGCGATCGATTCTCAGTCAGTTTAATTAACCACATTGGTATTATATCTGAGACATAGGCATAATGGTTTCAATTAGGGCTGCTCAATTAATCGAATTTTAATCACGATTACGATCTGGGCTTTCAACGATCATTAAAAATGACTGAGCCGATTATTAGCCCCTCCCTCATTTATCCGCGACACCTTAAAGGCCGGTCCGTGAAAATATTGTCGGGCATAAACCGGTCCGTGGCGCAAAAAAGGTTGGAGACCGCTGATTAAGAGGACCCGAGGGAAGCTCGGAAAGCTCGGAAAGCTAAGCAGAAGTTATTTGGAGAGTGACTGCCGTTGGTTGAAAAGAGAGTTTAAAAGAAAAAAACTTCAGTGGTGTTGCACACTATTTTATATTATTTTTTAAAGTCATTGTTAACCCTTTAAAGCCGGTCAGAGCAGCACGCTCCGTTTTGCGTAACTATTGTTAAATCCCTGTAGAACCTGAACCGTGTAAGCTAGCGCAATAATTTGTTTTGCATATGAAACCGGAGGAGTTGTACTTACATCTGATGCCATCAGCTTGTCCTCGGTCACGGTTTCGTTCCACATATAGCTTTGCAAAAATTGCATAAAAAGCGCTTGCAGCAACAAAATATAAAATAACATAATATTCCAGAAACACGCTTTGCCGTTCCTATCAGCTGTTCGTAACACTTCCCACAGTGAAATGATGCACCTGCTGTTTTCTTTGCAAATTTGCATCATAGGATTGTTTTTTGTTTTTCCTGCAGTATATAAAAATTGCTGTATCTCCAAAATAAAACTATGAAGACACTCAAAATAAATTTCCTGTGGTGGGAAACTATTTTTTGCAACTTTATTGTATTTAAAGTTTTGAGGGATAAACCTCTTAAATTTCTCCAAGTAGAAATATATGTAAACAAAACAAAAGCGATTTTCAATTTTTTTTGTAGTTTATTGCACTTTTTTGCAATTTATGTAATTACTATGGACTTAATGCATACATATTATTAAAATATGGGCTATAACAGTTGTATTGATGTATAGCAACTTGAAATGCTCCCACAAATGGCACTACAGCATGTAAAAAAATAATATAAGCTCTGGTGGACTTGGTTCTATAGTAGGTCTTAAAGGGTTAAATAAATATCGTCAAATAATCGTGATCTCAATTTCAGTGAAAATAATCGTGATTATCATTTTTGCCATAATCGAGCAGCCCTAGTTTCAATCTTACAATAATTAGCAAGAAAAATGAAAGTTTTATAGGTGAAGTCATATGGATTTACTCCAAAGTCACAGCAACACCACCCATGTGTTGTTCCAATACCTCACCTTTATGACTTGCATGAAACCTGGCTCGATTCCACAGATGCGAGAGAGATTTGTCAGCCTCCCTGTTTGTTCACTGCGTGTGCTGATAGCCTGGCAGCTTGTTTGTTTGTTTATTCCCCGTCTAGGTCAAAGCTGATGCCCTCTGTTTTCTTCTCTGCCTTTTTACTGTCTCAGCAAGCCCATGAATCCAAGTGTTTCGGTGTTAGTCCCCAAACACATACATGCTAATGTTGCATAATTCAGTTCTGGAGTTGGGTGCACAGTTTTGAAAAAGGTTGGGAATGAAATGAACCTTGGTTTGATGTAACCTTTGTTAAAGTGAAATTGATCAGAAGATGCTATTTTTATGACTTATCAACATAAATCTAACAGCTCTTTGAGAGTTGCATGCCATGCTAACCATTGGCATGCAATGGTTAGCATGGCAATGATCCAATGGCATGCTAACCATTGCTGCAACATTATTGTCAGCTTGATCAGCTCCACTGCATTCATCAGTGGTAATGCCTTTTTCACATCAAGTTTAATTCCACTATGTTTAGCATGTTTAATATGATGCACCATTTCTTATTAGCTTTGTTAGCATTTCAAAATTTAATTGGGCTTGGGTTCAGACTTACCAATGGAAAGTAGGGGTGGGGGAAAAAATCAATACTGTGTAGTATCGTGATATTTTGTTTGCTAATAATGTATCGATACAGGGACAGCAGAAATCGATATTTTGTTACAAAAAAGTTTTTGTGCTCTGACTTCAGAGCATGTTGATCCTTTTTCTGAGCAAGGATCCTGACATTCCTTCACTGTCCAAATGTGTTTAACTTTTTTTTTGGCAGCAATAAACATGACAGTTTACTTATTTTAATTTAAGACATGTTTTATTTTAATTAAGTTTAAAACTTTTTTATTTAATGTAAAATTATATTTTGTCTTAATTTACTTTCAAATTCTTCAGTTGCTGAATGGGCTGCATAGTTTTCATAAATTGCATAGTTCAGAATAGCTATAATTGTACCAGATGGTTGCATTCAGTTAAGTTGGACTAGACTGTAATACAAACCGTTCAGTTTGTCAACAATAAAACTGTCTGAAATGAGAGAAAGACTGAGTGTGAGACTTTGATATTAGATAAAATGAATATTGAAAAAGTTTACCTTTATGTACAGAATCTGAATATTGCAAAATATTTTAAAAAAATTGCAATAATATCGTATCGTGCGTTAAGTATTGTGATAATATCGTATCAGGGGATGTATGGTGATTCCCACCTCTAATGGAAAGGTGCAATCAGTAGTTCATTTGTATTTGTATTTTTCTTTTTAACATGTTTGCTCTGTTGTACTAGACCCGATCATCTCCATACAATAGAACAGCGTTATTACTGATCTCCACAGAAGAACAAGCTCTTGCTGGGCCTTGCTTCTCTAAAATACCTGATCCATTTTCAGATGTAAAATCCCACGTGGGTTACGAGAGTGTGCAGTGAAACCTACTTCAACCCAAGCAGTAGCGTGCACAGAGATAATGTAGGTCAACACACATGCACATAACTAGTTGTAATGTGCATCAGACGCACACACAGTATTGATTTACTGTCATCGCCTTCGAGGCAGGTGTGCTGCCTTCTAAAACCTTGTGTTCTCAGCAGTGTTTACTTTGTGAATTTATACTTGGGCAAAGCAGCAGTATTTTTGGCACAGCAGTGACTTAAACATGTAGCGGCACCTAGCAGGATGGTTGACTAGGTGTTGAGACCGTGACGCAATCATTGTGACAAAAGCATGTTTTTTTTTCATGCTTTGTGTGTGTGTGTGTGTTTTCAAGGTGAGGTGTTTGGGTGTGTGTTTTTGAGGGACTGTGGTGTTTAGGGAGATGATACTTATTTATTTTATTGTTTTACTTGTATTTACTTTTTATTTATAATTTTTTGTCCCATATCTGTCTGACAAAAAATATCATTAACATATTTTACTCAGCATTGTGCTTTAATTCAGTAACTTATATGATTAGATTTTTTGATATTTTTGTTAGAAAGGTTAGCTTATTTAGAAGTTAATCAATGTGGGATTTTTCTAATGGACTCTCCAGTGTGTAGAAGTGCACATGAATGGATTGTGGTTTCCCCCACCCTTTTTTCTTATATTGTAAAAGCCAATTATATTTAATGTCATCAGTCTGCTGGCAGGTAACGCAGTTCAGCTTTCTCATCGAGTGCTTTATCATCCATAAGAACAAAGATGCATTTACTGTGACCCCACACTGCAGTACGCGGTGCTGTAAAAGTCTTTGCCTCCTTCCTAATTTCTTGGTTTGTTTTATGTTTTGTTTTGTTTATGTCTCATGTCTTAAATCATTAAACTAATTCTATTATTAGATGAGGGGAACTAGAATAAATAGAAAAATGCAGTGTTGAAGTGATTTCATTTATTAAGAGAAAAAGGCTACTTTTTACTTTTTGATACTTAGACTTTATCAAAAAGTAATTATTTTCTTCTCCAAAGGTATGAGAAGATTTTTCAGATTTGCAGAGTAAAATAAAGTATCCTAATACACATGTTATGAAAGCAAAGTTTCTAATAGTTTTTTGCTTTGTGGAATTAAAATTAGTTGCCCACTTTACCTATTTCTGTCTCAATGTATTTCAGGTAATTTTCAGGCATATCTTTGGTATTTACTCAGCACTATGCGGCACTATTCATCATTTAACTGCTGCCTTTTAAATGCCTGCCTGTGCCACTTAACACAGAACCGGTGTTCTTAGGTTCAAATAAATAAACTGATCCCCCCCTCTTCCAACTTTGTATTTAATCCTTGCACTGTGCATTGCTCTGTTTTAAAATCCCTTTGTCCTTGTAATCTAGGGATGTGCTGCTCAGCACCTTGGGGCCACACTAGGCAGTTCCAGACAAAGTCACATTAGCTCCTCTTCACCTCACAGCTGTAATCGGCTCTGGGGAGAGGCAGGTGGTTGGTGTTTTGCAAGAGTCCCATGTTTAACGATAATAGTTGTGCAAGCGCAAGGCCGAGATGGAGAGCAGGGAGGCAAGCATTCCAACAGCTTAACTGGAGATTACAGCATCAGCATTTGACTTACAATGCAACCCAAAGGATTTGACTGACATTAGCCTATGCTGACTTTTTTTAAACATTCGGGATACATTAAAGATTTGGAGTGACTTCACTGGTTAGTAATCAGAAATGCTAGGACTGAGCTTTAGCTCTCCATCTAAACACACTTTCAAGGAGGTAGACACTGTCACGTTTTTTTTGTAGAGTCGCTCGGTAAGAATGTGACATTCTGTGACATTTCAGTTTCGTTATTTCCTTTCTGTTTTGTTCTGTTATGGCAGGAGTTGGTTCATTTATTTATTTATTTTTGGAATGTGCAGGCCCATGGCAGAATCCTGCTCTGAGCATGCCAGCCCTTGTATATTTTTATTTTAGAGTGTAGAGTGAGGTGTTTTCCTTTATACTGTACATTTTGTAAAGGTCTGTTACAAAGATGGACGATGTGTAATGGGAATTGTCAGTATTATTTATCCTTTGGAAAAGTACAACAATACCAGCATGCTGTTATAAGACTAGGGAGGCTGGCTAGCTCAATCCTAACTCAATCAAGGATCATCAACAATTGTCACTAAATCAGACCCTTTAGTCTTTAGCTTCTCTTTCAATTCATTACAAGTGAATGAGTTTTTATTGGCGTGACCATTTTAACAGGGACTTGGGGAGCGTGTGGAAGCTTGTAAGGCTGGATCGACACAGGCAATTTACGAGGGGATCGACAGTCAACTTGAGGCCAGAACCAGCACAAAACAAATAGAGCCAGCGAGAGTGAGAGATTACGAGATTTGTCAGCCCCCGTCCCCACTACCAACCCCCCCACTCCACTGTTCCTCCTTTTTATTGTCCTTCCATGTTTTTTTGTTTGTTTTCTTTTTTGCGTGTTATTTTTCCTCAGCTTGTTTGTCTTGCTGTGCTCATCTCCCTTCGGTGTTGAATTTTGTGGTCTTCCTGGCTGCTTCAAACATTTTTTTTTCTTCAGATTTTCAATGGAAGTCTTTCCCAACAAATTGTGATATGTAATACAGCTGAGATGAATACTTAATCTCTATTATCTCATCTGTTCTTTCATTTCCCCGCATATTCTAGTATTCATAGTGTCTTGACAATCTAAATACATGTAAAATGTAAAGCAGCACTAGAAGACACATTTGAAGCTTCTTAAGCAAGTTATTAAACAAAGACATTTCAGAAAAGAGGCTGAAGCAAAAGAGGCAAGAAAAAAACCCAACAATCATATGACCCCCTATGAGCAACAGTGGGAAGGAAAAAGTCCCTTTTAACAGGAAGAAACCTCCGGCAGAACCAGGCTCAGGGAGGGGCGGGGCCATCTGCTGCGACTATTTGGGGTGATTGTTGGCGTGATTTGATTGTATGAAGACTGAAAACAAAAAGTTTCTCTGAGAGTTATCATAAATAATGTTGTCTTTTAAAATATATATATTATTTTATTTTATGGCGTGCCTATTCATTTTGTGTTTTAAAGGGAAAGATCCTGTTTGGACATTTTACCATTCGTAAGTGGTAAAATAATGATTTTAGTTTGTATTCATTCATTTTTTAAATGTTTTTTTAATTTTCTCAAATCACATTTTCCTGCGCATCACAAATAATTAAACTCCAGATTTCCAGATAATGTGTTTTCTTTTGCTGTTGTTATTTAAATATGTTGCGTTATACTCAATAAATGAAAAGGTGGTTGGTTAAGTTTTCCCATAAAATGTAATTGTTTTTAATTCATGACTTGCATCAAATTCTGTTACTTTCCCAGTGAGCCCCCCCTTAAAAAACAGTCTTATTATCCTTCTAATTTCACATGTGTATTAATAAGCTGTCCGCCAAGCCTTTTTGCATGTCATATCGCTGTCTTCATATTAAATTCCTCTCCTTTCCTCCCACTCCTCTATTTTGCTATTATCTCCACTCACTCCCCTCTGCTCTGTCTTCCTAGCTTTGCAAAGATAAGATTTGCCCTCCCTTGTGAGTTCTTGGTGTCGATACTAATGTGCTGCTGCTATCGATAAACTGTCAGACCACCTCCTCCCTTTCTGCACCATTCCTCTCCTGACCTTCCTGCAGCAATCATACAAAATAATTAATGTGCTACGCTACGTCCCAACTACTCCGTTCATGCTTTTACCCTCTAATTCAGTTACTGTATATGGAAAGCAAATGTCCAATTGAAAATTCTGTCTGTCACGAAGTGCCAGAATTAAAAAAAAAAAAAAAAGAAAAAAAGATATCTGTCAAGTTTAATTTTTTTTTTAAATTTTCCTCTGGATGAAATTTAGAACATTGGGATTGCCAGACAATGTGCTCTCTGAAATCCCTTTTACAGTTTTTCTTTGGTTTAGCAGTTTGTATGCACATGACTTTATATTTGCTCTTATTTATGAACTGTGAGAGGCTAAGTGGTGTATTTCTCCAAATATTTAGCACAAATATCAATATACTTAACGTAAGTCATTGCAGACAATGCAGCGACCTCATGTATATGAGTTTGGTAGTTACTGGGCACCAATAAATGTAAAAATCAAATGTTGGGTTGGAAATTTATACACGAGCAGGTGCAAAGGATGAACAAGCTTTGATTGTGTTTACCAGATTTGTTGTTTCACACCCAGACTACTGTGTAAAGATTAGCGTACTTTGAAATAGTTGGTAATAATGTGAAAAATGCGTGAGTTTGCTTCTAAGATTCGTTACTTAGAGCCAGTTAGCACATTTGGCTAAAAGTCGCATTTTAATGCAGATTTAAAAACCGAGGCTCTGATATGACCTGTGTGGATAAGTGTATTTTTAAAACAGAGTATCTGATCTGGCATAACAGCTGTTCTGAGAAGGAGGTAAAAATAGTTTCTGTGTAGATGTGCTGTTGGCATCAACAAGCTGTGGTCTTTTCAGGCCATTCAAATACTAAAAGTTTGTTTCGATCCCTCAATTCCACAGTTCCTCATAAAATAAACAATACCTGGTCTGCGTTGTTTTTGCCAGGGGTTTTATTGAGATTTTTGTAATCATCATCATCATCATCATCATCATCATCATCATCAATGCCATTGTATTTTAAATGTCAACACACAATACTTTTAAATTGGCTGCTTTATATATTTTTATGGCTGGCAGCGTTGCCCAGAAACAATTGTTGCTGAAATGATTTTCTGATGCCCTTAATTACCATAGCTGTTTTGATTGTGGTCAATTTTGGATGAGATACAAGAAAATTCTTCACTGTAGACCGCTAACTCATTTAGAACATTCAGCAGATGATTCATTCCCATTTTCACGTTTTATTATAACACTGCCTGGGTTTGGTTTGAAACAAGATTGCTGGATGACATTAATATAGAAATATTTCTTATGCAAACATCTAGAGGATGATTTTAAACTGAGTGCTGTCATTAATCCAGGAAGTGACTCATTCCCTCTGACAGCAACATGAAAGATATCCAAATTAAAGTAACATTTAAGTTAGCACCACATCACCTGATGCTACATCTTTATAAATGTCAAGTCCTGCCTGGCTGTTCCCAGTTTATCTCACATTCTGTTGCATCTCCTTCTGTAGTTTTTGGTGTTATCTGTGGGTAACCTTGATTTTTGTTTGATTCGTTTTCTTTTTATTTATTTTTCCAATCAGGAGCAAGTGAAGGCAGACCCAAGGATTAAAACTTAATTTAAGTCTAAGCTTAGTCTACAGGTTGTACAAATAAGTGCTTTCATCAAGATCATAATGTTATAGAATTGATTACAGACAGCAAGAAAATAAATCAAGGAATAAAGTTGTCTAATAATTTGTGTCTATTAATAATTTTCATCAGGTAAGGGAGAACAAGTTTACACTATTAAAAAAAACTATAGTGATTCTTACTCTGCCAGGGAAGGTGACGCGAGAGTTGATCAGCAGCTAGATTTCATACCTGTTGATCTGCAATCTGCTTGGAGCAGGTTAGGTCCACAGCAGGAGTAATCGTGGCGGTGTAACCCAGTAAGAGGTGAACCACCTTCATAGTACATAAAATCCAGCGTTAAACTTAATGTTCCCTAGATAAGATGAAATTCTGCTTCATAGTCCAGGGCTCTTGAACGTGATATTCTACAGACGGTACGGATTACTGAATAATACTGTAATCAGTTCATTTGTGCATTCAGTTTTAAAAAAATATTACTATTTACTTACATTGCTAAGTTTTGGTCTAAGTACTGCTGCCATCAAATTCCAAATTACTTAATAATTTTCTTTAAATGGTACACTTCCAAGCTTTAAACATTTGATTATATGACTATATGTTCTATTGTGACAAAAATGTAGTTTTATGAGATTTGCAAACCATTGAATTCTGTTGTTATTTACATTTTAGTACCAACTATTAGGGTTATAGTATAGTTCTTGTTTGGAGAATTATAGAGGAGTTCCAATTAGTCCAGAATTGTTTTTTCCTCCCTATTGATGTAATTAACAAAAGGCATTATATAAAACTGAGTGAAGCAGGTTAGAAACAAATCATTAGATCACACACACACACAAACAGACAGGCACAAAAAACATGGTAGGAGCAACATTAGGGCATCAGCTCACTCAGTCAGGGGTATGGTAGATGGTAGAGAAATGGAGCATCAAGCATATCACTTAATGTGTGTTGATGCAGCTTTGCTCACAGTTGCTGGGCTCAGGGGGAAGTTGAGTGGCTGCCAGCTAACAGTATGTGACATCAATGAAGTGGATCTCCAACTGCTGATTGAACCTAACTGAAAGTGTCATTCTGGTGAACTGTGTTACCACCTTATAGCATTATAAATGTGCATCGTTTTAGCTCTGGGAATCCTGGTGGAAACCAAATTTTGAACAGTGATACCATTACACTTGATCTTAGAGCCCCAAATAAATAAAACATTGCTGCTGTCGTCTTTATGGGGATACAGATTTAAGATGCTGAGTCAAAAGTTTGAAATGTCACTTGTTTTTCTTTGGACAGTCTGGAATCATATTGGAGTCGCGCTTTCTGCTTTAATAACAATTTGAGCCGCTACTTGTCAGTTTTATAAGTTTGGGCTTTATCTCATGTGCTATAAAGTAACCATGTAGAAGAAAATAGCTCATATTTAACTAGTACCTACTTCTGTGCTTCATAGCACTTTCATGATGGTTCACATTGAATTTTACTACAGCCATTGTTTCCTTGCATCAGTTGTCAACATGCCATAACTTGTTGGACTGGATTAGTTCAACATCTGGCTTTTGATTGATACCAATGTGTAGAAAAGTATGCACTGAGGCGAGCATATGAAGTAAAGGGGGAGTATAAAGTCCTGTATTAGTAGATCAAATGCTGATGAAATTGCTCTTCAGCAATCGGAACAAAACCCTGTGTGTTTTTATATTTTCTATATTTTATATTTTCATAATCATACAGCCCATGTTGTAGTGATTTGGAAGATGTAATCTGACAGAGGATTTGATAGCGAGGTACGGAAAAAAACATGATCTTTCTCTATGTTATTAGATGAGTTTGTGATCATGGAGATTTAAGGAGCAATGGACGCAAATCTCTTTTGGGTCAGCTAGAACAAAAATTAGAGTACAAGAACTCATTTTAAAAATCTCTATACAATCCGGCCATCTATTTCAGAAACAGTCTATAATCATACATGAATGCACTTATACAAAATCGTTGGTTTAATTCATATATGTGTAAATGTATATCTGTACATACAATTAAATAAATAGATTTATAGGCTGAGAAAAAAAATCTTTCTGAAACAACACCAGTGAATGTCAGGTTTTAGCTTTAGTCCCCTCTGAAAAAAGTGTAATAGCTTGCTAGTGCTTACTAGAGATGCCATTTTACATCATTGTTGAGCAGTCATTCAGGGAGAAAGTCACTGTAGTGTAGAAGAGGCAGAAATACCCCACTGACAGGAGCCTTATCAGATGAGAATGCCAAGCAGCCACAGGATATGTTGTGTTTGGATCGCGTGGTGCCATGCTCACTTTTAGTTCATCGGATAAAACTTTGTATGCTGAAAGGTTATTGTTTCCATATACACAGCTTACCACCGTCTCTACTGTTTGGAGCTTGGTAGATGGAATTCTGAGAAATGTAGAATCACTTACTGTGTAACAATAAAAGAAAAGAAGACCTGGATTGCTTTGCATGTAAAATGATTTCCTGCAAATGTTCCTGGTGGTTTGAATAGCTAACGTGTCCATAGCCCATAGTGTAGCCAGTAACAATATTGTAACACTGAATGACGGTTCACCACTAAAAATGGAACCACGTACTGTTAGAAAGAGTGAATTTGGGAGTTTTATGTGGTTGCCAGTAGCTAACATAACAACAGCCATTGTTGCAGTGACTCCAGTCATGCTCTGAGACAACTTTGACTATTGCATGGACATGTGCCATGTGACCGGAGGGAATTATATTGGAAGCTTTGGAAGTAAAACTTTATATTCAGCCATATATTTTAAAATTTAATGCAAGCCTCTATGTCCATTACTGTAAAAATATTTTCAAATAAGACAATAAGATTCTTTTTGATACTCTGCATGAACAGTGATGTGAAAAAGTGTTTGCCCCCTTCCTGATGCCACAGCATCTCATTTGGATTCAGGTCAGGACTTTGACTAGCCTTTGTTTGTTTAAGCCATTCAGAAGTGGACTTGATGGTATGTTCTAGATCATTGTCCTGCTGCAGAACCCAATGTGCTTCATCTTAAGGTCATTAAAAGAAGACTGGACATGCTCCTTCTGTTCTGGTCAATAAAAAAAGCAAAAAGCCCCAGACCATTGCACCACCACCACCAGATTTTACTGTTGGTATGATTCCTTTTCTAAAATGCTGTTTTAGTTCTATTCCAGATGTAATGGGACTCAAACCTTGCAAAAAGTTTTTGTCTCATCAGTCCCCAGAATATTTACTCAAAAGTCTTGTGGATTGGCGTGACCGCAAATGTGTGAAATGTGCAAAGAGTCTTTGTGTTCTTTGTGGTCAGCAGTGGTTTTCTCTCCCATGGATGCTATTTTTACACAGTCTCTTTCTTATTGTTGAGTCATGAACACTGACCTTAACTGAGACATGTGAAGCCTGTAATGTTGTTCTGGGTTCTTTTGTGACCCCCTGGATGAGTCGTCAGTGTGATCTTGGAGTAATTTTAGGCCATTCACTTCAGGGAAGCTTCACCACTGGTCCATGTTTTTGCCACTTTTTTTTGTCAGTTTGCATCATCTTTGCTAATTTGGTTGATTTCATTCTTCTCTGACTTCTGCCCACCTTCCCCCTACCCGTGGCTGAGAAACACACCATAGTGTGATTCTGTACGTCCCTACTTCATTGTAGGAAACATATTAACATGTGATGACAGTGAGTTGTGTTTGCCAGGTATAGTACCACAGTTGAATTTTCTTCCTTCAGAAGCCAGTCTTTATTCCCAGTCACATCATTTCAATTCATCCATCCATCCATCCATTCGCTTCCGCTTATCCTTTTCAGGGTCGCGGGAGGTGCTGGAGCCTATCCCAGCTGTCATAGGGCAAAAGGCGGGGTACACCCTGGACAGGTCGCCAGTCTGTCGACGGGCTAACACATAGGGACAGACAACCATTCACACTCACATTCACACCTAGTGGCAATTTGGATTACTCAATTAACCTATCCCCACAAGCTGCATGTCTTTGGACGGTGGGAGGAAGCCGGAGTACCCGGAGAGAACCCACGCAAACACAGGGAGAACATGCAAACTCCACACAGAAAGACCCCGGCCTGATGGTGGAATTGAACTCAGGAATTGAATTTCAATTCAATTCAATTGTATTTATACAGCACCAAATCACAACAACAGTAGCCTACATTGTAAGGTAGACCCTACAGTAATACCTACAGAGAAAAACCCAACAATCATATGACCCCCTATGACAAAGCATTTTGGTGACAGTGGAAAAGAAAAACTCTTTTAACAGGAAAAAAACCTCCAGCAGAACCAGGCTCAGGGAGGGGCGGCCATCTGCCGCGACTGGTTGTTGCAATTACTGACCAGCAACCTAATTGCTCCATTAATAGGTTCAAGGAGTCTTCATGCTTCCAAACTTCTACTGTCTTATGGTTATTTGGACTGTTCTCCTCTGTGAAATACTCAAAGCTTTAACATTCATTTTGTACTTATACTCCACATTTAAATTCATTCTTAAAAAACTTGCTTAGAATGTTCTTCCTTCTATAATCAGCTTTTTTGCTCCATCCTAACTTTTCATTCTGAGAAACAAACAATGAATCTAGATAGTCCAAACATAAAGTCTTCATTTAGTCAAGTTGCATTTTTTCAGTATTTATTTTAGATGAGTTTTGTGTTTTCACGTGAGTCATATTGTATATTGATTTGCTAAAATCCATTCCCCTTACAGACTTGCAGGTTTTTTTTATTGATCTATTTGACCATCAACAAATATTCTCTCATCCTTCTTTCTCTCCAGTTTACTGTAACAGTTTACTTTAACGTAACATATGTATCATTTGAACTTCTGGAAATCAAGTCTGTCTTGTTTTCCAAGTTACAATAGCTAATTATTTTTCCCTAACAAATTCATAAAAATATTAAATGCTAAAATTACTGTAGTATTATCCACTGACATGAGTCACATCACAAACTCAGCTTTACTTGTATGTTGCACACTGCAGTATACAAGTAATGATATTTATTTGCATTTTCAGTGTATGTTTTATTCCTGTCTGACCCTGTCCTTATTTGACATTACTTAGAGTCTCTGATATCTTACTCGTCCTCTGACTTTAACCCTCAGCACTGTAATGACATTGGCAGGAGAGGTAGTGCACCTCTCCTCATTTTAAGTTATTACCTTTTCCTGACCTCCCTCTGAAATCTGCTTTTGCTTTATGACTCAGCAGTGTATCAGGTTACACTCTCTGTTTTATACTACAACAGAGGACCTGTGGGTGGGTATGACTTATCTATAGGGCATATATATATAGCTGAAGAATTTTCTTAATGTAGAACATTTTTTGGAATCAGATTCATTTTTTACTCTTGAATTGGCAATCTAGACGTGAATCAGAATAGACAGAGGTAAACAGTTCATAATATAATATGTGAAAGCATAAAAACGACATATAAAATAGCTACAATGACACCGATTTTTGACCACTCGAGCCGATATTTGTAGTTTTTTTCTTCTCTGTTTGGCCTGTTGTTATTCGACGTGGCTCTGTGGGTTATGTTAACTTGGATCCTTCCATACACACACACATGCACTGTATTAAATGCAGATTGCTGTATATGTTGTGTTGTTGGATAAATCAGTCAGTTTCTGTATTTATTCGTTTTTTTTTAATCCGGATAAGGAAGATTCACTTATACAATCTTTGCACATTTATAAGGTGACTGCTTTGTGTTTTGCTGTCGAGATTTAGTGTGAAATCTGCCAAGGCTGTGACTTGTGGATTACCTTGTCACTTGGATAGAAAGTTTCTGAAAATGTGGAAAAGTTGAAGACAGAGCTTTCCCTTGATAAAAAAAGAAGGCAAACAAAAAAAACCCCGCTTTCCTATTCATCTGCCTATCTTCCCCATATACTCTTGTTTCTGTTTTTCACCAGTGCTGTCATTTTCTTTCCTCTCTCTTAGCTCATGTCAGATAGCCTTAGGTGAAAAGGACTTTTGCTTTTCTCATTTGGCTTTTAACACTTTACTTACGTGTGGCATAGTGCTGGCCACAATAATGGAGTTTTAACTAGAGTTACTCATGAGTTTGAAGAAAAAGCTGACAACAAAACAGAAAGACATTTAAAGTCAGCTTGCTCTATTTTATGTACAGCTCAATACAAGGTATACTAAATGTGGTACCGTGCAGTAGAGCTGCTGTCCAAAGCATTAAGACCTCTTAGCCGTTATTACCTAAAAAGCAAAGCAGCCTCACATAAGCATTGTGCATCGCAGCACTAGTCCACTCTCCTCTTGCTGTTTTATGACACATTTTATACAGAGTGAACTGGAAATAAATCGACACATTAGCTAATCAAACCACTTTGTGGTTGGAACATTTGCAAGTGTATATTTTTAGTAGGCAGATGTAATTTGACATTTCTCATACTTGCACTGGAAAAATAGCCCATATTGATATTTAAATATACAAAGTAACTATTATCTTACTGTAAAGATGATTTTTTTTTGTGTGTTCACAAGAATTTAGTCAATACCGTGCTCTTGTTATCACTATAATTATTTTATTCCTTCATACATCAAGATTCCACTCCCCTGTAATAATTCATAATTACTTTCTTTTATGCATCTTAGTT
The DNA here is from genome assembly GCF_041146795.1 of Maylandia zebra. Classification (NCBI taxonomy): domain Eukaryota; kingdom Metazoa; phylum Chordata; class Actinopteri; order Cichliformes; family Cichlidae; genus Maylandia; species Maylandia zebra. The sequence continues at coordinate 47,719,090 of NC_135169.1, forward strand.
ATTTTAATTTGCAGTGACAGATGGTTTTGTAATTAGGTTAAAAAAATACTAAAAACAGAAATTTGGCATACTGCACAGAGATTCTCAGTTTCAAACCTTGGTTTTTAATGTGAATAACTGCATCTCGGTGTGGAATGAGAGTGTCCACTGCCTCTGGCCCAGTGTCAACTGGGATGGACTCCCCCCTGTGGGAGTAAAAAAAAAGTAGTTAAGAAATGCCAATTTTTTTTTATTAATAACATATGTTTATTTATTTTAGATCAGCTTTTTATTTCATCTATTCCTCCAGCCATTCTCTTCAACTTATCCAATTATATTTAGAGTTGAAGTTGAATTATATACAGTGTGTGTGTGTGTGTGTGTGTTTTAACATAAAGATTAACAAAGAACTCACTGAATGCTGCTCTGTGAACAAAAACAAAAAGCATCCTTACTGTGAATTCTCTGTAATACAGTTCGTGCAGTTTATGTTGTACACGTGTCAAGTTTGTGTGGGCACATGCGTCACTCAATGTCTGTATGAATTTTAATTAGACTTTCTGCATGCAAGTGTGACAAAGATTTACAAGCTTAACATCTTGTTGCCATAGATGTTAAGCTTGAACTCCCTCTGTGATAACTTCTTGATGTGCCTCAGCCCTTTATCTGTAATGAGAATGTTGTTCTGGAAATTTTGATAATTGGTTTTGAAACAAAGTCAGCAGTCACAATAGACGGTTTTTCTCAGGATATGCACAGTTTGATTTCCAAGACCATATTTCTTATTAACTCACTGAATGTTTGCTTTCAGAATAATGCTGAAAGTCATTCAGAAATCATGCAACACGTTTATTTTGTTTGTTTTGGGGTTTTGTTTTTGTTTGTTCTTCTGTTCGTCCAGATCAAAATAATTATATACGGTAAATCTTTTAAGCATACCTGGATTTTGAATTATTTAACATGGAGATAAATTTGTATGTTTGTAACTGTGTTTGAACTATGATGTACAGTACCTTGTATACTTATATCAAACCAGCAGTTATGTAGCTTCCTCCATGTGCAGGGAAATAGGAAGATAGAAAGAGAGAGAGGCTGTTTTTCATTGCAGGCATGCTTTTCTCCCCTCGGTAAATTCTTTAGTTAGCTTGGTAAGGATTAGGTCTGAAAAGTCTCTCATTTGCCGCCAAAGCCCTCAGGGATTCATTGGTGAAGACATTCAGCTTCTCTACTGCTTCCCTCTGAATTTAACTTTGCCATTTATTTATTTTTATTGCAGCCCACGTCTGATTTGCGCTCTCTTTTGCATTTTGCGGCTGTCTTTATGATACATTTAAACTTTTTTCAGCTCTTTGTTGCTTGAGGTACTGTACACTAATTTAGAGATATTGGACTGTCAATTTGAATGCAAGTGTACATTTCAGCATTTGATATTTATTTTAGTTTTGTATCAGGTTTAATGAGAGTTAGTATAAAAAATTGTTCTCTTTGTTCTAGATTTTTATCCTAGATCTTATCCTGTAAGCTCCGCCTTTGCGCATGGACAAAATATGCCTAGAAAAGATTTGATCTGAAAATTGTTCACATATCCTTGTGAATTACAAGCACTTTGGAAACACTTTGGAAATACCAGCTGAGTTAAAAGCCTGAGGCTATGTGGGATACACCCTAATGGAAAACAGCTCGGGGATAAAGGTAATGGTTGGTACAGACTACAGGAAACTGTAAATGGGATAAAAGACACAAGCTCAAAAGAAAGAGGTACATTCCACCAAGTGTCTGACTGAAACCATTTTTCTTCCCCAAGGCTAAATTGTGAAATATTGCGACTTGAAGCAAAATAAATGTCAGGCACATTAGAATGAAACTTTAAATGGTATGGATAATCACCATTTCCTTTAGCATTACCTCTTAAGGCATCCTTCTTAATTCTGACGAGAGATAAGAAGAATATCAAATGTTGGAAAATATTTGATATTGATTCTTTGTGACCAACTGATGTTAATTAGAAGAAGCGCTGGAGCTTTTTGACTCATTTAAGCTGAATAAAGGTAATTGCTCGTCCTTGTAATTGCTCGAATACAAAGCTATGGCTTAACTTTGAAACAATTGAGATTTTATATATTTATATATGCTATTCCAAGTTAATTCAGTTCCAGTGCTGAACTTCGACTATATACAAATCTTTCTCATGTTTTTGAAAAAAAAACCACAGTTTCTCCTTCCCTCCCTTCTCCCACTATGTCGGTGGAATGGAGTTAAAACTTTAAGCAGCTGAGCTTAACAGAGAGAAACTCTTTCTCTCTTTGACAGAGAGAAACAGGGATGACATGACAATGCAGGATGATGGACTGTGTTCAGAGATGAGTTGAGGGTAAAGGCAGAGTCATGACCAGTGATGGTATAAATGACCTCTACTGTACATCAAACATCATTTTACTTCAGCTCAGAAGATAGACAGGAACACATGAGGATAACTTATGAAAGACAGGATGATGGGCTATGATCAGAGATGAGAGAGAGAGGAAAAGCAGGGTCATGGCCAGTGATTATATAAACAACTGCTACCCTGTTTCAGACTAACGCTGTCCCAGTGCTTAAGCTTGGCAGATGCTCTGTCATTCAAGAACAGTTTTCAGTTGCTTTGTTGGTGTGTTTGTGGAAAGTGGCTATTCTTGCTCAATCCAGTGAACTAAACTCAGGTTAATTTAGCAACAGGGATGCATAGGGAGATGTACATGAGTGTTAGTGTTAAGTAGTTGGTATCCAACCTGTTATGGGAGGTGGCATTCAAAAGAACCTTATAATTGAAGTCTAATACTAGAAGTTGTATAAATTACGTGGACTTCCATACTCATGGGTAGTGCAGAAAATAGATTTGTCCTTTGCAGTTGCGAAATTAAGCATATTTTCAGATTCTTGACCTTTTTGGTTTTTATAAGTTGTGATAGAAATTCCTGTGAAGATACTGCATGCTGCTTCTGCAACAGCTGCACATTGCTTCTGCCACCCTCAAAAAAAAAAGTGCCAGAAAACACACTGAACCACTATGTTGTTGAGTCACATTAAAATATTATCAACCAAGCTAGAAGTTAATGCAGCAATGTCACATAAAGGCCCAAGCTCACAAGCCACAAAAGCAGATCAAAATGCCAAGCTCTCCACAGGGATGCTATGGTATTAGGGGTGGGCGATATAAACGATATACAATAGAAACCATATAAATTTGGCCAACGAAAGAGATTTTGACTATACCACTCTATCGCGATAGCGCATGTTGATGATGTCATCTGTTTTGGTCGAAAGCATCGCAGTGGCTACAACCATTATCATCTGCAAATTATGCCGACAGTCATAGCAAAGAGATGAAGCACTTTTGAAATATGGGGAAAGCCAAAAACTGCGCTTCCTCCACTTCCGTAACATTGATTCATTATTGTTGAATTTTCTCGCAGCTGCTCTATTCCCATGTTGTTGCAGTATATTAATAACTAACCTTGTATTGTGGATGAATGATCTCAGTTGTTCTCCTGACTGAAGTTTGGCCCGTGTAATAGCATCCTGCTATGCGATTGCATTTGTCCCTGACCACCAGAATCCCTCACGTTAACTTCTATCGAGTGGAAAAAAGTTGGTGTTCATCCTCCAGCTTCACTGTGCTAATGTCATGCTAACATAGCTGTGTCGCTAGCAATCACGTAGCACAACATTATATACCAGATAGTCCAACTTCAGTAACCCTGCAAACGCCACTGCTGTTTAGTTTTCTGTCTTCATTTATATCGGAAGTGGCAGAGCTGTACGTTTTAATTAGTTTCAAAAATCTCTCAGTCAGAACATGGTATGAAATGTTTAGGTGGAAACTAGCGAGCCAACTTCCTGTTAACTTCTAACTCTGTTAAATTTAATAACTTCTGTTTTCATGGATGCCTGGATGTTAAATTTAATTGGTAACCTGGTAAAGCAGCAACGCTGATGATTTAATTAAAGATTAAAGAATTTAGACCGTTTTTAACTCTTAGTGTTCGTTTGACTTTGGGACCTGAAGAGGACGGAGTTTTGGAACCAGATTACTCCGCGAAGCTCCTCACTACGGCAGCCGTAATGCTCTGACAATCCATCAAGCAGTGCGGCTTACCAAAGTTGTACTAAAACATTTTTAACAGATTTCTGCACGCCAAAATCGGTTCGAGGTCAGTAAGCACAACCAGAATTCATACATAAGGCACACTCTCGATTTTTGAGAAAATTAAAGGATCTTAAGTGTGCTTAATAGTGTGGAAAATACGTTATACAGAAGAAAATAATATATCGTGATATATATCATTACCGCACATGCTTCAAATTAATCCCAATATGAATTTTAGGCCATATCGCCCAGCCCTATATTGTATGCTTTTTTTTTTCTTTTTGGGTAGCTTCTCTTCTTCTAACTCAAGAATGCAGTTTTATTTTCTTGTTTTACAGACTGACCTCTTCTGCTCCTGAACAGTGGTTTAGTAGAACAGTCTGAGAAGGCATTGGCTGCTTTTCATTGTGTCAGTGTGTTTGCTTATTTTCCTCAGTCACATACGCACGGAAAATCCAAAAGAATAGATGACTCCAAGCAGCCAAATAGGAAATACTTTGTTCCATACTGTTAATCTTAAGTATGTCAGCTACTTATAACATGTGAAGATGCAAGCTGGTAAGAGCTACCTTTAAGGTACACCTATGTTTCCTGCTCTAAGCTCCTACAAAAGCCTCCTCTCTCCTCGAGGGGCATTTAAAGTATTAGAAGATCCTTGATGATGGAGGAACGCGTGAAATTTCTGGATCACAGGAAGAAAAAAGACATGAGCAAGCATAAATTAGCATAATGAAAAGGACCTACTGTTTTTCATTTCTGAAAGCCACTGATATGAGAGGAACTGTAGGTACAGTGGACTGGTTGAAAATATTTCTGTTGGACATTTCTTGAAAAATCAATGTGCAGCTGTGGAATTATTGGGGCATCCACAGCCTTCTAAGAAAGTCAGTAGATTAAAGACTTAACCTTACATTTTCTGGGAAAGAGAGTAATACATTTTGCTGTCAAGTCTTCAAAACTGGATGTCTTTATGTTTTATCCATGTTTGATGAAATTATGGAAAAGCACGTGCTTGGAAATATAATATTGACTTCTTTCTGTTCTATTTCCCCTTTCCATGCGATCCGTGTTCACCCTGAAGCTGAAGAGTATGCTGTTGAAGGTAAGACTGATTTTTCTCTCCTAAGGTCCTCTGATGGCTTCTCTTGATGTTCTCATGGATGCTGATTCAGGTTGCTTCTAAATGCTTTATGCCATCCCTCTGTGGAGGGGCATTGTCAGTTTGGACTGCGGTTATAAGTGACTTCCAGGGGCTGTAATGAATTTTTTTCTGTATAAAATACACGTGATGGATGCGCACCTGAAACTATTCCTTATTTTTCTATTATTATTATTTTATCTTGTCTTTCTTCATTTGTTTTCTTTCTTTTTTTTATAGTTTATCTCTAGAGAATATGAACATGCTTGTATATGAAATTGTCAAGACAGCTGTTCTAACCTTGAACCAGTCTACCCATTAACAAGTTATTGTTCAAGTTCACATGCCATGACAAGGTGATGACAAGCTGCTGTCTTCACATCCTTTCCTGTCCCCTACAAAGGTGAACAAATCCTGCTGGTTTAGGCCCCAAAGGCACCACATTAGCCCTTGGGCCATGAAGGTGCGAAGCCAGTGCTGAATGTAGAAGACATTATGGATACATCAGTGTCTGCTGATCTTTCTGCAAAATGTTGCCGTCCAGAGGTTCACCCACTGGGTGACTGGATCTGTTTTTCAGTTCAATCAGACACTGAAACTGACATAAACAGGCTTTTTTTTGAATATGCATCCAGATATTGGCATCTAGGTGTGTGTGTGTGTGTGTGTGTGTGCTTGCATGTATTCTTGTTGCATTTCCTCTGTACTGAGTTTGAGGTGATGGATTACCTATCACAGAGCTTGATCCAGCAGGGGAAATCACTATGACAAACACCCTCTAGCTTCAAGTTTTCTTTAAGCTGAAAAAGTTATGCTGCAGTTATTTCTCAATCTTTATTCTGAATCTGAGTTGTTTATCTTGTGGCATATTGGAAATATAGAAGCTCACACCATAGAGCCACTTCAGTGTTATTAGCTATCGCAGTGGGTTCTGTTAGAAATCTGGTTCTGCATGATATGCACTTGATGTGTGCACTTGTGAACAGTGTGAAGCTGACGTTTTCTGTTTGTTCCTATATAATGCCAGCTTCTTGTTGTTCTGTGGGTACATGTCTATGTATGAGTGAATCTTTTCACCAGGTGACGGGTAAATGTCAGGAGGAAGGTTGCAAACAGCAGTAAATGATGGCAATCCTACATTTCCTATGGAAGCACTGTCAACACATCCTACATGAATCGACAGGTTCATGTAGGATGTGTTGAAGGACACACAAGGTTTGATTAAATGTCTTCATATGATATGAATATGTCATTTATGTTTGTATGTGTGTAAATGAAACAATGTGATGTAATTTCAGAAGCCTAAATAAGCCCAGGGTAACAAAGCTAAATATTTGTCTAGGATATTTAAAGAAGATGCAAAGATCTTTGCACATCTTACCCAGGCTTCTGAATGCTACTACCTGCACCTGAGAAATAACCTGATGTAATAGCAGAACATTTGAAGTTGGAGGAAATCGAGTTTTGCCTTGAGGTTATGAATGAGAGAAATGTAATTGGTAACTCTGATGGCAGAGAGCTTGAATATGCTGACCTATTTAAGTATGTAGACAGCTTACAGGACTCTGGGTTCTCTGCACTGTACAAGTCAGGTCAACAGCCAGTCAAATTAATTTCAGGTTAACAGTTGATGTCAAATTAACCCTTTCAGCACTGTTAGTTTGGATTTGTAAATGTCACAAGTGCTAACATAATTTGGAGTAACTGGTATAGCAGTCTACACAATCATATGAATAAGCAGATTTTTTTTGTCTTTTAGAGACTTCATAACCAGAAAAATCACATTGATGTAAACACTCTATATGATGGAAAGAGGGATGTAATGGAGGGAAGCTGGGAAAGAGGAGATGCAGAGGGTATTGAAAGGATGCTGAAGAAAGTGACTGGTTCAAGGAAAGGTTGACTCCTGTGAAGGGACTGTGGGAACTTCTGTTAACTGTCAAAAAGTTAAACAAGTGAAACCTGACTCTCACAAATATGTAGCTCTAAGTTAAAGTGCTGCCTAGTGCACAAAAGAAGCAAATAATCTGGAATCCTGTCACACCAATGTAACATAGCCCTAGCAAGCATCTGTAGTTTCACCACTCATTTCAAGTATGTGTGTGATATTTCTTTGCACAGTTGGTTAAGCATCCTTTTATTATGTTTGCTTCCAATGATTTGCGATGGAAACATTCTTGTGCAGAGTTCTGAATGTTTTCTGTAGTACTGTGACCCTAATATGAGCCATTCTTTCAGTTTTGAAGAATATAAAAAGCCTTGGAGTTTAATTTTCACTCATAACTATATCCGGGATCAGAATACATAGTTTGTTTAGATCGTTGTTAAACTGAGAGATTTTAAGTTATAAAAATCTTAATCAATTTGTCTGTCTCAGTCACTTTAATTTAAAAAAAAAACAAGGAGCCCGGGGTATTGTGTAGTAACAAGACTGCCTGATAAATTCATTTAAAATAGTCTATTGTCAGAATTTTTTTCTGCTATTTTTAGGGCTTCCCTGTGACTGCACTTGGTATAATTAGTGTTGGTGACCATGGGTTAAAAGGTTGGTTGAGATTGATGATACAAAGAGACATTCAAAGCCCGGTGGGAGGCAAGTATCCCAGGAAAGGTGGATGGTGGCCCTCGCTCTTACACTGTAGGTCCTCGATTGATGATGTGTCAGCAACACTGACCTGTTTTACTGGAAAAAAGACCATCAGTGTACTCATATCCTAGCATGCCCTCCCATAGAGGACTGCATGTATGATATATTGTTTCATTATGTAAGGGCAATGTTAGCTCATCATCTGGTGCAGGTTTTCAATAGAAAGCAATAAAGAAATGGAAATTAAGTTGAAAGCTGTGGTGGTGTAATTTAGATTATGACATAGAGTTTGTCAGGGGGAAGCCAACATTTTCAAAACACAACTTACAGTGTGTCTTATTTGAATGAAATAAGCATTTGATTCCCTACAAAGCAGCCAGAATTCTAGTTCCTACAGATTGGCTATGTTCCCATGTGGTACACAGATTATAATCAATTACTTACAAATACTCTTGATCTCAACTAGTTATGATTATAAAGCACACACATCTACAGAATACGTTTCTTCCATTCCAACCTGTTCACCACCATGGACGGGACCAATTAACCGTCAAACGACGTCAGTGACAAGATTGTAGACCTGCGCAAGATTGGACTGGACTACAAGACCATCAACAAGAAGCTTGGTTTGAAGGTGACTACTTTTGGAAGAAATTCAAAATAAGCACCAGTCACCTGTTTTTTTGGTGCTCTATGCAAAATCTTGGCTTACGGGATAAAGATGACCATGAGGTACCCGATCGATCAGCCCAGAACTACATAGGATGAGCTTGTTGGAATACAACCACCAAGAATATCATTGGTAACACATTGTAATTTATTCAAATATTGCAGCACCTATAAGATCCCTCCTGCTTATGAAAGACACACGCACAGGCCCATGTTCGGTTTTTCAGTGAACATGTAAATGATTCACAGAAGGCTTGGGAGAAAGTGCTGTGGAAACCAAAATGAAACTTTTTGGTATTAGCTTCATCTTTCTTGTTTGGAGAAAAAGAAATGAGTATGACCCAAAGAACATCATCCCCACAGTTAAGTACCGACATGGAAAGATTATGGTTTGGGGCTGTTTTCCTGCTAAGATTACAGGACAAGTTCACTGCACTGAGAAATTCTTTTTACCAGATCACTGAAGATGGGTCATGGATGGTTCTTCCTGCATGACATTGACCCAAAACATACTGCCAAGGCAACAAGAAAGAGGCTAATTAAGGACATTAAGATCATGGTGGGATCTAGACAGTCTCTAGATCTCTATCCTATAGAAAATGTGTAGAAGGAGCTGATCTTTTGTGTCACCAAGTGTCATCCATTTAACATGAACATGGCTAAGAGACAAAATAGCTCATCTACAAATGGACAGTAGCAGATCAAATGTATATCTGACCTCAGACACAGGGCTTTCCTTTCAATGCTGATATTAGACAATGTGATCATGAAAAATGATCATTTCTCCCCAGGTCATGCGGCCCTTCAACTTAATCTCACCCTGGGGAAGGGGAATAACTACTTTTCCTCAACATAATGAATGGTTTGACGTTGGCTGGAGATACAGGATTACAGATTTAAGTTGTCCCTGTAGTTATAGGAGATTACTTTGGATCATCCAAACCAGATTATGGATTCTGTTCTTGTTTGCTCAAGAGAAATAAAACTAAATAATAGAAGAAAAACTTCTCTAAACGTGTGTGTGTGTGTGTGTGTGTGTGTGTGTGTGTGTGTGTGTGTGTGTGTGTGTGTGTGTGTGTGTGTGTGTGTGTGTGTGTGTGTGTGTGCGCATCCCAGGGGCAAAGAGACAAAAAACACAAAGTGAAGCAAATATTACATGTATCGATGTCATTGTGGTATTAACCTAGATTCATTTTATTCTGGAACAAATAGTGTTTCTTCTACATAATTTATATTCAAATTCCAGTTAGTAATGTTGTGCCAAGTATGACTGGCTGACTGCCTGACTAATTTTGCTATTTAAAACCCCCACAAAAAGTCTTGTGATTTTTATCAGTCAAGTTGAGTTTTACTTAAATTAAGATCAGCACAATAGCATTAATAAATTCTTGCCTATTTCCTTTTCATTTGTTTAAAATTAAATTAAATTTATATTGTCTTGCTGGTTGTCCATGCCACAGTTGCACTGCTTGTGCACACCGCAGTTTAATATATAAATTGGGACATGGCAAAACAGCAGGATTGCCGTATATGCAGATGTACACAAATATCTTCATAGTTATCTTCATTCAGTGGTTAAACAAGGCTGTTGACTTTGGAAGAATGCTATCTAGCTTATTCCTCATAATCAATCAAAAAGAAGAGACAGAAAACAAGCAAACGCAGACCCACAAAGTCAGAGTGGAAGATGACCAGTGACAGTGAGGATGAAATGGAACTAAATGGTGTCTGTCTGCTGTTGAGAAATTGCTTGGAAGCCTTAAGACAGTGGGATGCCTTGATGTTCTCTCTGCCTGCCCAGCCTCTGCCAGATGTTGCAGTAAGATTAAGCCTTCTCAGGTCCTGGAGGAGTCCAGCCATGCCTGTTCTCAAGACACATTAATTTCACCCCACACACAGCTGCCTTTTTTCCCTCTCTTTCTATTTTGCGCTTTGTGATAACAAAGTCTAAAGCGGTGGAGTGGGCATCCCCTTGTGAACAACTCCAGATGCTTCAGTGTCAGCATGCATTGCCTTAGGCAGTACTGTTTGCCAAGATAGAGAGAAATGGATTGGACAATGCATGGCCTGCTGCGCTGGTGCCGCACTGTGTTTATGCGTATACATGTGTGTTGGTGAGGATTTTTCTCCTCTGCTTGAGGTTATTTTGCTTCCCAGTCTTGTACAAAATTTGTGAAACATTTACATAACGGGTCAGATGATGATTCTGCTGTGGTGTCAAGATGTTCTGTGAATCATTACTCTGAAAAGTCCATCACCAATTCAGTACCTGACCATATGGTGATGGTCAAAATGCCCAAAATGTGAACTCACCGCCATCACATTTTAATTTAGCTTGGATTTAACTTATATAGCATCATATAGCATCTGTGTTCTTTTGAAACCTCTTAATGATTGTAATCATCATAAGAGGTCATAGAAATTAAAAGTCAATCATTTAAAGTCAAATGATTCACCAGAACTGCACTGGTTGGAATCTGCACATTAAGCACACTGGGGAAGCTATTAAGAGATTAAGATAGGTAATACAATAAAACATAAGCACCCTAGTTATTTCTGTATGTAGAGGTACTTCAAAGCATGCATTTATGCTGTGTGTCTGCTTGTGTATGTAGACTGGAATATATGCAGAAGCTGACACATTCTTATTTTCCACCTGACACTGTTGTCACTTTCGTAAACAGATTGTTCCACAGCTAAAGTCAAAAGTCACTGCCTCATATATATTTTTTTCATTCTCTCTACACAAAACTTATTATTTCCAGGGTGTTAGAACATTCCTGTTGTACCTGTATCCCTTTCTGAATTCAATTAGGCCATGAAATGCCACAGACTGCAAAGCTACAAGTCCGTGCTGAGCAGGTGACACAGTGAGAGATTGCATTTTAGCAGAGCCCGGTGAAAAAGTCCATCTCCCACCCTTCCCCCAGTTGACAGAGAGTGCTATGAAAATAAAAGCACTTTAACTTCCATCTGGCTACTAAACCAAAATGGTGAGAAAATTGGTAACTGCCACATTTTTCGCCTTTCTCACAGGGGCGTGCCAGCCCTTTTTTATGTGAAAATGTATTTCCTCCAGCACAGGCTTAGCAGTACTTTTGCATGTGTATGAGATGATATACTTGTATACTGTATATTATCCCACTTATACTCATACAGGTGTTTTTCCAACACCAGGACATGACTTAGGGCCTTAGGCAACCTGGTTGCTTTGTTGTTTCCAACAAAGCAACCAGGTTACAGTCCTTACTGTAACACTAATGCATTTTCTCTGTGAAAGTTCAGATGTATTGTTTGGGGGATCCACCTTGTATTTGTTGTTTAACATTAATTTAATAGGCCTTGCGATAAATAGATGTTGGAGGAATGAGGGCACAGTGGAGGAAAATGTCTTGTGAAGTCAGGATCAATACGCTGGTGAAATGAATGAGAGTGAGCAATAAATGAAAGGAAATGGAGAATAGAGACATTTTCTCCTTATCCCGCTCTCACTTTTATAATGAGAAAATAGTAATGCTTGAATGGGCTTTGCTTCCGAAAACCTCCTTCTACTTGAATATGAAGCAATTTTCCTTTTTTGTGTTTATCCCTTTCTCATCTTCTGTTTTTCTTTTCTTATCTTCTCCCTTTGTAGGCTCTGCAGTACAGTACAAAAGTCTGAAGTTGCCCATCATTTCTTTATCCTTTACCTCCACACAGATGTGCTTGTAATTGTTTTTGTTTGTTTGTTTATTGGGGTTTTTTTGTGTTTCTAAGCAATTTTCTTTGGACATGGACTACTTTTTCACTCATTTTCAATCGAATCGTTATAACTGATTTTTATTAGAAGAATATATAATTTATTGGGACACAACACTGGATGAACCAGTGTTGTGTCTAATAGACAACTTAGCAAAGAACCTACTTGTAATTGTAGCTTTGGGTAGATATCTAGAGTAAATGACCAGTATCTGAAATTGTCTGTGAAGGTTCTCAGTCATCCAGGTCATTGTAGTCTAAGGAGCTTGGAAAGAAAAGCATTTGGACTTCTTTAAGTTGCTTGAAGATGTTTCACCTCTTATCCGAGAAGCTTCTTCAGTTCTAAGGTCAAATGGTGGAGAGTCCCAGATTTAAGCCCTGTGAGAGTGTCCCCCCAAGAGGGATATGGACCCCCTCTCCACCATTTGACCGTGGACCTGAAGAAGCTTCTTGGATGAGAGGTGAAACGTCTTCAAGCAACTTAAAGAAGAGCAGGGCTTTTCTTTCCAAGCTTCTTAGACTATTTGAAAGGTATGTTCCTAAGAAATAGGAAACCTGAGGGATTCAATGAAGTCTGAGATGGTCTCAGTGGAAGGCAGGAATTACACAAGATCAGTCACAATAGATCTTGAGGAGTGGTGAATCCAAATTTCCTTCAACATTATTGAAATACACTGAACAAAAATATAAACGCAACACTTTTGTTTTTGCTCCCATTCCCCATGGGATGGACGTAGAGACCTAAAATTCATTCCAGATACACAATATAACCATCCCTCCCAAACAGTGGTCACAAATCAGTCCAAATGTGTGGTAGTGGGCACATCTGCTATATTGAGATAATCCATCCCACCTCACAGGTGTGCCACATCAGGATGCTGATCTGACATCATGAGTAGTGCACAGGTGTACCTCAGACTGCCCACAACAAAAGGCCACCCTGGAATGTGCAGTTTTTTGCGCTATTGGGGGTCTGGGGACCCAGAACCGGTCAGTATCTGGTGTGACCACCATTTGCCTCATGCAGTGCAACACATCGTCGCATGGAGTCTATCAGATTGTCAATTGTGGCCTGTGGAATGTTGGTCCACTCCACTTCAATGGCTGTGCGAGGTTGTTGGATATTCGTGGGAACTGGTACACGCTGTCGTATACGCCGGTCAAGCACATCCCGAACATGCTCAATGGGTGACATGTCCGGTGAGTATGCTGGCCATGCAAGAACTGGGACATTCTCAGCTGCCATCTGCCCTGAACAATGTGAACCATGATTCATCCGTGAAGCGCACACCTCTCCAACGTGCCAGACGCCATCGAATGTGAGCATTTGCCCACACAAGTCTGTTACGGCGACGAGCTGGAGTCAGGTCAAGACCCCGATGAGGACGACGGGCATGCAGTTGAGCGTCCCTGAGACGGTTTCTGACAGTTTGTGCAGAAATTGTTTGGTTGTGCAAACCAATTGTTCCAGCAGCTGTCTGAGTGGCTGGTCTCAGACGATCTTGGAGGTGAACCTGCTGGATGTGGAGGTCCTGGGCTGGTGTGGTTACACGAGGTCTGCGGTTGTGAGGCTGGTTGGATGTGCTGCCATATTCTCGGAAACGCCTGTGGAGACGGCTTATGGTTGAGAAATGAACATTCAATGCACGGGCGACAGATCTGGTTGACATTCCTGCTGTCAGCATGCCAATTGCACGCTCCCTCATTGCTTGTGGCATCTGTGGCATTTTGCTGTGAGACAAAACTGCACATTCCAGGGTGGCCTTTTGTTGTGGGCAGTCTGAGGTACACCTGTGCACTACTCATGATGTCAGATCAGCATCCTGATGTGGCACACCTGTGAGCTGGGATGGATTATTTCAATATAGCAGATGTGCCCACTACCACACATTTGGACTGATTTGTGACCACTGTTTGGGAGGGATGGTTATATTGTGTATCTGGAATGAATTTTAGGTCTCTACGTCCATCCCATGGGGAATGGGAGCAAAAACAAAAGTGTTGCGTTTATATTTTTGTTCAGTGTAGTTTGGGCCCAATTTGACAAAGAATTGAACAAAAGGCAACCAACATCCAAACGAGAGCTCTGGAGTAGCCTGGAGAACATTTCTTGAAGGCTACTTAAAGAACAGCAGCTTGCCTTAGAGATCATATGAACTTTCCAGCTCATTAGGGCTGTGCAAACTGTAAATGTAAGTATATTACTATGTATGTTTACATGGGTGGCTCAGGACTTCTGCAGAGTACTGTTCTGTTTTTCCTTGACTCAAACAGACCTTGGGCATTGTCATGGTGTTATGGTATAACACTAACAAATAATATTTTAGTAAAGAGCTTTTATTGCAAAATGCTAGTCTTGACTAAAGCAGCTGGTAGAACAGGTCAAGGACGGTCGCTTGTGGTAAAGGACTACCCATACCTGTAAATGTTTCAATTACAGCTATGGGGTTTGTCTTGTTGCTGGCTTTAATGTCCCTCAGTTAGCCATTCTAAAAAATGTTTGTCAGTCCAGTTTAAACTCAAGGAGCTTTTGAAGGATTGTGCAAGATGTTACTGTGCCAAGCAGCAAAGAATTAAGACTGTCATGATGACTTAAGTAAGACAGACTGGAAAATAGTGTCAGAGATTAGATATTGACTGCTTTAAGACCCTGACTGGAGACTCTGTGTGAGTATTTGACTGACAGACAAGATACAAGCAAGTGTGGAGTTCTTGTTATTTTTATTATTGCTGGATTATATGTTTCAATTATTAACAAAAAAGGCTTCACTGGTTCAGTGGAATCTCAGGAAAAGTTTTTTTCAGCAGCGTGAGCGTATAACTGTCAAACCTTCAGAAGGTCTTCTTATACTTGGCCCATTATAGCTGCTGTGTCTTCACAGAAAGCCTGGTTTATTAAATCTGCTACACATCGCACTCAATCAAAGGCCACTCGATGGCTTTTTGATCGACTTTTAGGTTAAGAGTTAAAGTGGGATGAATGGTTGATTTTTTCTTTTTTGTGTTTTTTATGTATAGTCCTGTTTCTTGATTTTCAACATTGTTCTCCCAGTGACATCTTATTTCATCACTTATACAACACAGACAAGGCAACAGAATAAAAGTGGCTATTCATCTTCAGTACTTGTACTCATGTTTTAATCCATAAAGCTTTTAAAGAAAAGCATATGCATATAGAGACGTTTATTCTCACTGTTGAAATTTACTATTAGTAGGATTAAAGTGGACATGACAGCCATCATGACACTGAGAAACCAACTAAGGAAGTTCATTCCATTCGTGTTTGAAATTTGTCAGCTACAGTTTCGTTTTTTTGTTCTTTTTTTGTCAACAGTAGTTGTAGTTGCCCTATTAGGGCTGTTGGATATAACGATATATATCGGATGATGATATAAAAACGTCTATCGTTTCATTTTATGCTATCGTTTGTTTCGTGGTGTTGCAAAATAAACTGTTTAAGGCGATATTTTTTCACCGTTTTGATGGTCACTGTAGTGGCTATATTAATTTCTAAATTAAGTTCTCTATTTCTCTTATATTTACTATAACCACACTATGGACGGACAAGCGCCTGTTTTTATGCGTTGTCGTTAGCAACAACGACGGTAACAGCATCGTGTGTCCGCTTGCTTATGTTCCACATAAACCTTTCACAATAAAGCTCAAGATCCTGTTGAGACTTTTCAGAATAAACGGAATCACGTGAAAGAGTATGCAGAGTATTTATGGATGCGAAGCAAAAAAGAGCCATCATGTGCTAAAAAATAAACCTTAGACTCAAACGTTAGAACAGGCTTTTACACGCCGTGTAATAAATACTCACAAAGAAAACGGCGGCAGATACAACTTATGTCTAAAAATGTATAGTTTCATGCATCTTTTAAATCATTTGACTCTAGGTACACGACGCCCAGCTGGAAACACTTCAAGCTGCCCGAGATTCACAGAATTTTCAGAAAATATATATTTCTGTAATTTATATCGTTATCGGATGATAGATGTCTTATATTGGGATATGAGATTTTGGTCATATTGCACAGCCCTATGCCCTATAGTGTAGCAATTTACACATTTGCCTGACAAGTCCAATCGCAGGAGGGGGCACAAATCCCCGTGGTGTTCAAACATGCAGAGATACCTGCTGTGGCAACCCGTTGTGAATAAGGGAGTCACTGAATGTAGCTTTTAATTATAGGATATTTCTGTTACTCTAGGCACCTCATGAAGCCAAAATTTAACTAAACACTTTTTTTTTAAAAATTATCACAGTCTGGCCCGTGCTATGTTCAGGATACGTACGTGTCTTCCATAAGGTCAAATTGAATCACACCTGTTTGTTTTTTGTTTGTTTGTTTTTTTCTTTGACGCTGTAAACCAGTAAGAACTCAAGTATGCATTTTAAAGGTTCATAACAGGAGTGAGTTTATGAAAACAAAAACCAAAGAATTTCAGTATCTTTCACTGTATTGGTTTATCTTAACTTCTTGTGGCCTCCTTTGCACAGTTACAGACTAGTTTATGATAAACTAAACAGACATCTTAGAGATAAATAAATTGTTGATCTGTCCCTTTTATAATATCCCTGCAGACAGGGCTTCCTTTTTTTTCTCTCAGCTGTCAGTGTGGCCTAACCAGTATGATGAGTTGTTATCAGAAACGCCACAAATTTGCTCAGCAGCAGCTGCCACAAAGCCCCGCTCCCTACAGCTCTTATTTATTTATCTGTCGCCTTTCCAGTTCTCTGAGGGCCGTAGAGGAGGAATTTTAATGCCACAGACCATCAGTGCTAAGGCCTGGGTGGCTAGATTTCTCATGTGATCGCTTGAAAGAAGAGAAGTAGAAATGAAGGGTGTAAAGGGAGGACAGGGGTTACAGGGGGGTGAGGGGCAAGGAGCAAAGAGGAGGAAATATATAGGCTGGGATGTGAAAAAATGGAGATGACTGAGAAGAAAAGGGGTTGAGGGGAATAGTTGAAGTGTCAAACCAGCAGGCTGTTTTAGTGGAAAGAGACATGGCCTAGATACTTCACTAGGATTCACTGTTAATGACTGGTCAGTGAGGCCATGGTTTCATTTTGTCTCCATAGCCACTGTCATACACAAAATGTTTTAATATAGTATGTGGCCATGTAGGTCTGTGTGTGCATGACTGGCTTTAAGGAGATGAGTCCCTGCTTTTATTTGTGTTAATACTTTATTAAGATCAATATTTTAATAATTTAGTGTTGTTGTGAATTTGTTGGTTCTTCTTAATAGTAACAATATCATCAGGTTTAGTCCATGCTGTGTGTTCTTGTGGGGGGGAACCAATAGTTACTATGAAATCCTTTTTTTTGGCAGCCCATATGCATAATTAATTCTGAAAGGTCCCCCTAATACACCCTCTGTTGTGATTGTCACTCTTGTAGTCTTAACATTGGTCTCAAAAGCCTCAATTTGCCACAGTCTAATTGGTCAATCTAACATATACATTATGCCGGAAATTGTTTTGTGTGTTTAAGGCTGGTTAAACCTAAAGAACTATTTTTTCTTCTTTTTAACCGACTGTTAATCTGTATATGTATTTTTCCTATTTAAATTCAGACCATGCTTTCTTGTGTAAACAAGTCCAGCAGTTTTATTTTCAGGATCGTTTGAGTCATCGGTCCTGGAAATTGAAAATGGAGAAAACAAGTTACACCAATCCGTGGTACCACAGATGGTCAGTAAGCTCGGGCTCCAGATTGGGCCTTCAAATCAGCAGTTTGATTTGTGCAGGAAAGTTTTACCAGGAAACTGAAAGACAGGCGAGTGTTTGTTTTCATGGCTTGACAATCACATATAAATGGATCCAGTCCATTCCCCAGAACCTCTTCCTTTTGGTGACTTGAGACAGACGTGCGCACATCGCTCAGACCTGCACAGAATTTGAACGATAGCCATATTACTCAGTAATAGATTGCTAGTTTGTGTTTGTGCGCGTGTCAGTGAGTGTGTGAGTGAAAGACAGTGTTTGTGCAAGTACAGGGCCCAGATTAAGCTGTTACACAGGCTGCGAGTGGTCCCAGACAGGCTGATCAATGTGGGGCCAGCTTGCAGATAATAAAGTGGTTAGGTCTCCCCTGATGCCTTTAATTGAACAAGTGTCGCTGGCCTAGCCCATCTGGACAGAAAGTATCCTGGGAATTGGGTGTGTTTTTGTGTGCGCTGTGCTTCCAGTGCCTGATAAAGAAAAGTTACTTTGGAGCTATGTGATATTGTGAGATGTGCCGTATATTTGGACAGTATTAGTCTCACGTGCTTCTTGTTGTAAACCTGCTCAACATTTGGCAATAAAACCCTTTCTGATTCTGATTCTGATTCTTCTTAACATAACTAAGTGCCACTAAATATTATTTAATGGTTGCTTAATTAATCGTGGAGGTTTATTTTCCACACTTTGTTCTTTGTTCAGTAATCTCACTTCAACATAGAGAGGGGGTCTCATTTTGTATTTTTCACCTAAGTTTTACCCAGTGTTAGCCTTTGATGGTGTGTGTGTTGCAAGAGTTTATGCCCATGCCATATCTCTGACTCTCAGGACCAGTGTAGGTGGATTGTACTGCTGGCTGTTTAAATTGAGTCCAGCTGCTGCCTCTTGAATTGGAAGTGCTATTCCTCTTCTGTAAGAGACTCAACTTCGGGCTTAAGGAAGTCTCTAAATGTGCTGTGGCCTTAGTTCCTTAAGATATAAAAATAGAGTACTAGAGAAAATGCGTAAAAGAACATTTATTTCCATCCTGGAGGACCAAAGGCATAACCATAAACCTCCTGAGGGTGTTCCTTCTGCTTGTAGGGAGATTTCACTACAATCATGCAATTCTTTTATGTGTGCGTGTTTGTGTGTGTGTGTATGTGTGTGTGTTTTTTTACCATTTAATTCTTTACCTCTGTCAAAGGTCCTGTTCTACAATTTGGCGGCACTAGAGAGTGCAAACTGAAAAATTCAGTGCCTTGAGCGAGTGGCCTAGTTGGATAAGATAAGGTCAGGACTTCACTCCTGATCTAGAGGATACAGAGCAGTTCCCATCTGGACACTGACAACAGCAGCCTTCCTCTTCTTTCTAAGCTAAGTCAATGAAGAGACCTTCTACCTGTCTTGTTCACTGTTTCTCTTTTCTGTCAGCCAGAGCCCCTATATTCATAAACTTGGGCAGAGTGTTGTCTGACCTTTTTGCTGAAATGTTAGGGCAAATTAGTTGTCAGAGCCATGGACGTGGCAGCCATGCTAAGCCCAAGCTCTAGTCCCATAGAGCTCCACCTCCCTACTTTATTCTGCCTTTTCACTGGATACCAACACTTTGTACTTCTGTGCCACCAGTCCCACCACTGGCATCTTCATGGAAAAGGTTTTGTTTCTCTTACCAGGCTTCTGATTGCAGACTGAGATGGGCAGACGTTAGGCTAACAGTTCAGTATGTATTCTGTATTCCCAGAAACTTTGAATAGTTCAGTCAAATACACACTTGCATTTCCCCACTCTCACAAAAATCTTATTCAAAAGCTTATCAAATGCAATCCAAAAACGCAGCTATATGGTCCACTTGTGCTGAAAGCTTCCTCCCAGGTAAGCTGCAGGTCAGTCCTTTCAATCAAAAATGAATTTGAAAAGTTCTCTACAGGACTCCACAGCGTAGCCTTTGTAAATCGCTTCTCTAATTCAGTCTATACATCACAAATCCTTGAATTACTATCACCCACTTTTCTCCTGAATATAGATCAGCTTATAATGAGCCCAAATGCAAGCAGCACCCTTTTTAAAGCTGCGTAAACACCAAGCTCGCTGAGCTGCTGGCCCCTGAGTCTACGCATATTCATTACCTTACGTAATGGCTTTTTAAAATAAACACCACTGCATTCAACAAGCATTAGTTATTCCTGCATAGTAATTAGCTACCCAGGATGGGTTTTAGTATCTTACTGCTAGTGCACTTTTTCACAAAAGTAAACGTGAGTATAACCTTGTTCTTTAATCAAGAGCAAACACATTTATACTTATTTGTATGGTCTCATACTCTTTTAGATTTTTATGCTTCTGGATATAATTTCCTTGAGAAAACTTTATAAACCCGGCATTGGTGTCACCCTGTCACCTTTTCTTTAGCCATAGAAATTTATCAGGCCAGATAAAGGAGAGTTTTCCTTTCACGTTTAGTCTTGATCAAAAGTACTTCTCGTTTCCTGTATTCAGTTCTACTTGCCAGTTTGCCCTCTGGCTGAACTTGATCTTATCTTGTGGTTTATTGCTAAAACTGATCCTCTTTCCCAGTAGGCCCCTTGCCTTTACTTTCTGACCTTAGCCTGACACTGATCCTGCCTTTTGAAGACAAGTGAAGATCAAGTGCGAATCAAGGGGTTAGTCGCTCCAGTGATCCACTTTTTTTCTTTTTTTCCATCCCTGTCTGTGGTTTGTTTGTCTGTGCTCTATGGGTTGATGAGGCCTGCATGCTAAAAGTGTGCAGTAATTGGTGTGTGCCTGTTTGGAGCCTGCCCCAGCGCAACATTGAGAGGAAATCTATGGCAGGGTAATAAACATATTGCTAAGTAAGGGGACTGCAGACCCGTGAGTGTCATTGCACCAAGTACCGTGTACACAAGATGACAGTGATGTATGCAAACGAATGCATGGAGTGCTGTCATGTGAGGTCAGCTTATTCCACTGGCATGGTAACAGACTTATTACATGTGCAAAAACATTTTTTCCCTTGTTCTTATTTTTAGATTTCATATTTGCCGATTCAACCATGGACCGTCTTAACCCAATGCCAACGCTCTCACGAACAATGTATTCCAGTCTACCATGCCCAGATCTACCTTAGAGTTGCTAAGCTTGAAGGTAGTCATCACTTCTCACCTTCACATAGGCAGCGAGAAAAGCAGGGAGTGCTTACATATCAGCCGAGCGGCTACAGTCACCACATCACATCCCGCCTGCCCTTGCATTTTACCGAAGGCCATGATTAAGTGCCGTGATGGAAAGCATCAACATCCATTTCATCCATATTTGATGAGTGAATGTCTCTCTCCCATTACACACAACAGGGGGAAGCTGTAATCAATGTTCACACACACTGTGAATAATTATTTACCCAGATAATGGCTATGTTTATGTAAGCACAGAAAAGGGTTGATTTTTATTTCCGAACAGGTTTTTTTTGATAAAGAGAACTCTGATTAGGTAATAGCATGACTGATTTCCTGTCGTTCGTATTATTTGCTTTGTTTCGTTTGTCTCTCGATCTGTCAACTAATGTTATTACCCCCTTGGCAGAAAAACCTTTGTCATCTCCAGGACAACAGAACCACAATAAATGAAGAGCCTGGTCTGCTGTCATTTTACCATAATAATAATAATAATATTGCATACTAACTAAATGTCTATTATTCACTCTGCTCACATATAGACTCGACAGATGTGTACATTATGGCTGCACTGAACAGTATTACATTGAGTTTCAGAGTCACCCTGTAAGCGTTAGATTTTTATGAGCTAGACCCCATTCCTGCAGGGTAGCACCACATTAAAGGGAATGTGAATCCACAAATGAGGTCAGCAGAAAGGGCTGTTGTATTAAGGGGCAGAAGACTCATACTGTCTGACTGCTACCTATTACTAATAACATGCAAAGATTAGCATATAGACACTGAGGTTCATTTTTAAATATTATATCAGGACAGGGTCATGGTAATAGTGTAACATATACCCTTTTGCAAGGTTATTAGGTACACCTAGCTAAAATATATGCAGCCCACAGTTTTGTAGTAATTCCTATCTTCATGAAGGTTAAACTGTTCAGTTTGTCTTAAAGCTATGCTTGAAACTTGCTGCTTTATCTGTGGAGTCAGTCTTTATCGGTGTAGTGTCTTCATGCTATTTAGCCTAGACTAAATCAGTTTGTTAAAGTGATGGCCTGTATGTATAAAGTGTGACAGTTTTCTTTTTTTCAACCTGTTAGGAGTGGAGCCCTTTTATAAACTGAGGAGTATCTGTCATATTTCAGGCCTGGGTGTGCATCAGAAGTTAGTGAAGGTGGTCTCCACCTATGCAGCTACCCTTGGAAAAATCTAGACACTATTCAAATGGTCGTCAAATCACACCTTTCTGTCGATATATACTGAGGTGTCAAAACTGGTCATTAAGAGCACTGGCGAGGTCGACAAATCCCTTTATGGAGGGAAGTGCTAGTGAAGTTTACACCTTTTGCAAAGAGACAGAAAGGGCATCCGTCTTTACTCTGCACTCTTTGGTAGACACTATGACAGTACTGACTGATGCAGGTCCTACAGTACTAACTTATAACAAGCAGACATACTCCCACTTTCTCTTTAGGCCCGCAACTCGCCGTCCTGTTTTCATTTTCAGCAGCGAGGCTGCTATTGTTTGGTGGCAATTTCACAATTTTCACCACCAAACAAAAGGTTCTCCAACAGCATGCCACAAGTCCTGCGTATGGGCATTCATGTTGTTAGAATCATATTTCAGGGACATAATTTTGCTTATTTTTCCAACCCTCATGCTGGGTTTTAGCTCGGGGGATGTATCAGCAAAGTTAACATGTCAACTTTTTGATTTAATTTGAAATTCTTTAAAATGATATTATTCAAGTGCAGTGACTTCAAACCCTTCATTAAAAATGACCTGATATTGGAAATAAAAAACACAGTATGGACATTATTTATGTCGTATGGGGGAAAAAAGAGCCTCTGAAATGCTGGCAATTTTTTTTTACACATAACCTCTGCTCATCTTTGAACAACAGTCTGTTTTGCTACCAAGAGACAGGCAAAATAAGAGTTAGAGATTTATTTCTCAGGCTCTCATATTAAAATATTTTTACCATCTTTGTTGGTTTGACCCCTTCATGGCACCATGGCCTCTTAAGTAATCGTGTGGACCGGATGACTACAAGTCCTTGTTTTTCTCGACTGAAGCTATAATTCACTAAATTCTTGCTGATTCTTGTTCTCTGTAGCATTGATCCCGGATTTTTAAAGGAACACGATACAGCTCTTTGTACTACACTTAAAAGTGCTGTGCCATTTTCTTGTCCTTGCTCTTTGCTGTCTATCCATTTCTTTTGACTCGGGGTAATCTCTGTAATGTGCAATGAAAGAACTATAGTGACAATATTTCAATGCTTACTACTCCTCTTAATTCATATCTTGGTAGTATTTTTCTCTTAGCTTTTATATTCAAAATCACGTTTACTGCTTTAAGGTGAAGACAACTGTTGACTCTTAGCAGGAATAAGAGGGCAGCTCTCAGTATTTGTTTACATGTATCAGACCATCACAATAACCATTAGTTTGATATAAGCGATTCCAAAGAACCCAAATTATCCAATTTATCTGATATTTACAGGCAAAACAATATTTAATAGGAAACGGGGGACAGCTAAAAGGCCATAACTTGTTATTCATGTTCCTCTGTAATTATCGTCATTATTTGACATGCCCACACATCCCTAGAAGAGTGTCCTGTTTGTTATGTTTTCTGTAATAAATTGGTTGATTATACCTAAATTCTTACTTTGCTTAAGCAGATATGAACAAGTAATCTATCCAGAAGTTAAAGGTGCATTATTTACAAAGTATGTCTAATATATGTGACTTTCCTCAGATGAAAAAACTTTTGCTCCAAGTTAGTATATTATCTCAGTTGATGCTCTTCATACAAAACAGACTGATTTGCAGTTTTCACTGAGGCAGTTCTCTGTTACAGCATAACATTGTTACTCCATAAATGAAAAGTATGCATGTGAGTGAAGTACTTTGCTCATACTCGTTCTCTTTCTTTCACGGGTGCTCGATCGCGGCTGAAACAATGAGGTAAATAAGTAACATCATGCTGTATTTGTTCACTGGACCCTGATCAGCTTGTGTACAGCTGCTGTTGACAAAATGCACAGTGAGTAGATTTGCTTCGGTGCAGGTTCACACTGTGTTCTGACAGACCAAAGAGCTCTGAGCTGCCCCATTAAATCTGAAGCTGCTTTTAGATGACCTGAGCTGCTGTAACCTCACAGGGAAAGATCCTCTATTGTATATTTTTTGCAAGACTTTCTATGAGGGGGTGCTTGGTCGTGTCATTTTCATTATGGCGTAAATTTTCTAAAATGTTGTCATATTAGAAACCCTCAAAAACAGGCATGAGCATGTGATTCAGGATTAGTTTGTTTTCCCATTACTGGCAAATACTGTATAAAATATAGTCATCATTGTGTTGCAGCTGTTGAAAAGGTTTAGTGGATTCTAATAATTATTCCTAATTCATCGATAACCTGATATCTGGCACCTTAGTTTCCTGGAAGTATTTATTAAATAGAAAATAAATGACTTTTTTTTATGTGCAGACTTTGTTATTTTCCAATATTAAGGTGAGAAATGTTCAAAAACGTGTGAGATCAAAACTGTATTATGTACATGAATAAAGTTATGAATACTATATCTACAGCAAGTGACATGACAAATAACACGATGTAGCTTTTAACATATTTTTATTATTTATATAAATTTGAAAAGAAAATCAGCTGCACTGAAAAGTAAACGTTCCTTGACATTCAAAATTGTCAAGATGAACTGAAGAAATGTGGATGACAAGAGATTTGATATCAGCGTTTTTTGCTATAACACAGAAAGCAGCTGGAAGAGCAGTTTTTTTTTTTTGGACAAACACAATTTTTCACATGACTATATTTCCTTAAAACCATACTGCAATAATTTCAGGACTTATCATCAAAACTTTCTAAAGCTATTAATGTAACATTTCCTACCTTAGACTGATGATTTATATTTAAATACCTTTAGGACATCCATCATCATGCCACGTGTCCTTCATGTTCTTTACCCTTCCAGCTGAAGGACAAGGTTTTCCACTGGAATTAATGGTTCTGAGACCCTCTAGCTCTGCTAGTCAGAGTTTATATCCTGGAAAACTATGCACTTATAGGAGATTGATTTATGATAACCAAAAGCAGAACAAACAAAAACAGCAAAATAAACTCCTCCAATATTGAAGAAAATGCTCCTTTTAAATTATGACGTTAAATCTTAGACCTAGTCATCATGGAAGCCGGTCCTAATAAATGGACATAGACAAGATTGTTCCTTTTAGTAAGTAAATATGAGTAATATGCATATCATATCCTGTTTTCTCCTGCACAACCCAATATCCTTTTGTGACAAACAACACCATAAAAAGTCATGTTGCATTTCTTTTTCGTGTGTTTGCCCTGCCAGCATGGTAGCCCCGAACCCCGAGTGAATTAAAAAGTGTAAAAGCTGACGTCAAAGACGGGGGGAAGCCGTAACGAGATGAAAGGCGTTTGTGAACGAAGAGGGAAGCGGCAGAACACAAAAAATTGGAACTCTCCTTCTTCCTTGCTTTTTCATCCTGAGCTCTGCATGGGAATCCCACTGGTGTTTTTAGTGAAAAGAGGCATCACTCTATCACTCACAAGTCAGGATTGACATCTTCTACCTTGTGTTTTTTTTTATTTTTTATTTTGTTTGCTTGTTCTTTGCTTCCATTATTCCTTTTTGTCTTCCTGCATCTCCACCTTCTCTTTCTGTTGCAAATGACATCAGAACACTAATAAATGATTCATGATGCTACCTTAACTCTGTGCAAATAATAGATGCAGGGGAAAAAAACATAAATATGTCTCCAACCAGGAGCAGTGTGCAGTCTCCCACCTCTTGTGTTCCATTTCTTTTAACATGCTTCTTGCTTGGGAGCCCCAAGCTTGCAAAATAAGAAATAAATAGGGGTGCACTTACAGGATGCATAATACATTAAACTAAAATATCACATAATAAATACACTGATAACTGTTGTGTAGCAGGAGGTCCAAGATTTCATCTCCTTGAGGTTTTTATTGCTTAATGTGTCATGGACTGACCCTAATAAAAAACTTAAAACATGCCGAGTCTGTATACAAGATTTAGTTTCAAATAGCATTTTTATTGATTAGTATGCCTTGCAGCAAACTATGTATGCATTTGGTTGCCTTGTACCTAATTTTTAATATATTACATGTCTGTGGCTGTAAGGCATTTATTTTTTCCTCATATTATTACACTAAATCATGGAAGCATAACCCTGGTTCAAAAATAAATGTCAATTTACTTATCTGCCGTTTGTTTATCTGAAAGGGGATGGTATCATCTTGATCAATTTCTTTAATGTTTAGGTGTTTGGTGTGGTAGTTGTGCTCATCAAATATTCAGGAAATTGGGCTCGGATGTCAAATTTGTCAAAACTCAGAGACTCTTATAGGCATTTAAAGTTCACTGACATTTGATTCATGATTATCATAAGTCTCTTCTAATGACTAATACGTGATAGCTGGTGGTGTATTTTAGTTGAATATGGACATTTATCTTATCTAAAGTAGCCTAGTTACCAGGAGAAAATATTTTAATACACCTTAGTTGTTTGCAGCATGAAACGGTGGTTTATTTCATTGTTGTCATTCAACAATGTATGAGAGTCATGTGGGACATTTTAAACATAGAAAAGAGACTGAACAGGAATTGTAAGTATTGGGTTTATTTGATTCATAATTCATTCTTATTGCATGAGAAAAGACAACAAAAGACTCACAAAAGGATTGTTGCTGCATATTTTTTCCCTTTCTTTTCAGTTTAGAGAGCTGCAGATCAATGAGCAGACTGAGTACAGTTTTTCCTCAAAGCATAGACATATTTGTATGTAACAACTGGTTTGATGTGAGTAATGAAAACTAGCCAATTTATGCTGCTAGAGGTTACTTTGTCTTTTGTTGGTTTGATTCGATTTGGTTGTAAGGTTTGCAAACCCAGGGTCATTACGGGACATTTGTATTGCAGTGTTTGGCTTGTTAAATCTAAAGATAGACATAAACTGAAATGTACCCAAGACAGTGCTGTCAGCATTATCATACAGTGGCTTGCCTGTTTGCATCCATCCTTTACATTACTACCATCTGGTGGCTGCAGTCAACTGTTGCTGCTGAAACCTCAGCTTGTTTTCTACTCATAGGAAACTGTAGCTGTCTCCATTTTAAATGGTAAATAGACTGATTCTTGTATAGCGCTTTTCTACTCTCCTGGAGCTCTGAGAACTTTATACATTCACCCCAAACAAACAGGCTTTTCTATGATTAAGCACTTTCTGTCTAGCATTCACACTCTGATGGATATATCAGAGATATAACCTGCAGATAACCTGCTCTACAGCCACCCCTATTTTATATGCATGTCCAGCTCCCATCTCCCATTAACAGTGACTGGAAGTGGGCAAACTGAGGCACCAGCAGCTTTTTTCTGGTGGTTTGTGCATGTGTGTTGTGGATAAACCTCTGGTCTTTAACAGTAAACTGATGTGAGGCCAGCGTGTGAGGCAAGCTGCTTCTGGCTCTGCTTTTGTGGAAGCTTGAGTAATTTTACCATCGCAACAGAGTTTATTGTTTACTGTAGAGAAAATTGAATGTGAAAAATGTATTAAAAACTCATTCAGTATGTTGCAAAGTGAAGCCTTGATGATGATCAGGGGATGGCAGCTCTTGCCATGTCTGCTCTAATAAAACATGCAAGATGACCATGTGCAGGTTAGGTTACTGAATGTCTATTTAACCAGCTGTTTTTTTGTTTTTTTCATTAATATTTTGATTCCCCCTGTAGTTATTGACAGTTAACCATTTCACTCACTGCTCATCGCTGTGTGGTGGACAGCACTGTTGCTTCGCAACAAGAAGGTCCTGGGTTTGAATCTGGCCAGTGCCTTTCTGTGTGGAGGTTGTCTATTCTCCTCGTATCTCTGTTGTTTCTCTCTGGGCACTCTGATGCCCCCCACAGTCCAAATACACAGGGTTGATTGGAGATTCTGAATTGGCCATAGGTATGAATGTTACACAGGTGACAAACTGGTGACCTGGGCAATTGGGATAAGCTCAACCTGTGACCCTGTGAATATATTTCAATATGCTTTTTTATGTCTTTGTTTCTCAGCTCATCAACAACTTTTTCTAAATGAAATATGGTCTTTTTTTGGAGACTGCACAATTTTCGAGTAATACAGTTTTATGTATAACTGAGGTGTTAGTATAGTATATCATAGCATCATAGTATTGTACAGTATATTGTTGCTAGTTTTGCTAAGGCAAAACTTGTGATCTTCAGCTAGTTGTAAATAATTGTTGGCAATAAGGCAGATACCTGTATTTATTTAACTTTTGAAGTAATGATGTTTCACAAATCTTCAACCAGAAATTAATACAGAAAAGTAAAGCTGTCCATCTAGAGTACAGACAGGCAGCACAAACTCTATGTTTTAGTCTGATCGACCTTATATTGTTAAATTTTTAAATATTGGAGGAAAATGATTTTTGTTTGTGTGTCTGTCTCGTCTCTGGTTGTTATACTGTAAAGGGAATCGCATGCCACTGGTGCATATGATCATAACATGAAAGAGAGAAAATAACTGCAGTTTTAATGCATTGCTAAATGGTATTTAAATAGTATTTTTTTATTCTTTCTGAGCACTCAAAGCACTTTTTACACTACAGATGCCACATCGACCCATTCAGTCACATTCATGCCGTTTTTTATTCTATTCACTTTAAGAGCATTTTACCTAGAGTGCATCCGGAAAGTATTCACAGCACTTCACTTGTTCCATATTTTCTCATGTCACACCCTTACCTCAAATTGAATTAAATTCATTTTCTAGCTCAAAGAGAACCTTCCATTAGGACAAATATATCTACAGCACTCCACCAGGCCTGGTAGAGTGGCCAGACAGAAGTCACTCCTCAGTAAAAGGCACATGAACGTTCACCTGGAGTTTGCCAAAAGGTACATAAATGATTCTCAGATCACAAGACACAAAATTCACTGATGGTCTGATGATATAAACATTCAACTCTGAAGCATGGTGGTGGTGGCATCATGCTCTGGGGATGTTTTTTGACAGCAGGAACTGGGAGATTTGTCAGGGTTGAGACAAAGATTAATGCAGCAATGTACAGAGACATTTCTAAGGATAACCTGCTCCAAAGCGGCCAGAGCTAAGACGTGAACCCGACTGAACATCTCTGGAGAGATCTGAAAGTGGGTGTGCACCATTGATGGAGCTTGAGAGCTTCTGCAAAGAAGAATGCCCCAAAGTAGGATTGCTAAGATAGCAGCATCATAATCAAAAAGACTTGAGACTGTAATGGCTTCCATAGGTTTTTCAACAAAAGCTGTTTTGTACATTTCATTTTTTAATTTTACATAAATTTGCGAGAATTAACATGTATTTACTGTGAGTGGATTTTGAGGTGAAAATGAATTTAATCCATTTTGGAATAAGGTTGTAACATGACAAAATGTGGAAAAAAGTGAAGCTCAGTGGATACTTTCCAGATGAACTCACACATGCATGCATCAAGGAGAAATTTCAGGTTTAGTATCGCAACCCAGTATCATGGTAAAACTTGCAATAGACATAAATATATTATCTCCCCCTGCTGGTAATGCAGCTTCTGCATGTGAATCTATTTAATACTCTGGGGAAATGAAATTCCTCAGATATAGTATCTTTAAAACAAACTTCTAGGACTATTAGAACATTTTTACAAATGTCTCTCTTTTTTTCTCTTTTCCACTGGCTAATCAATAGCTAATGGACACTAATACAACGAACAGACCAAATCTCACATGCAATGAGTGCCCAATTAGCCAGTGCTTTTAAAATCAAACCCACTTCAGTCCTTGCTGATTTAGGTCTGTGGCTTGATTATGGCAGTTATTGCCCAGTGCTCCTTCACCTAACCTCTACATGTCAAAAAATCTCTTACGCTCACAAAAAGTAATGTCATATGTGCACAAACCTTTAGGTCAGAACAGAGAATAGATCCTCCTAAAAGCCCCAAAATTTCAATTGATTTAAATGATGTGAATATTCATTATGCGGCTGTGATCAGCCCACACTTAGTCTTTGAATCAAATTGTTAGAAAATGAATTCATGTATTCTCTTTTGTGTCTTTAAAGCGTTTATTGTTGAAGTGGCTTCCTCTAATGTTTCCATGTCTGTAAGAGTAAGAGACACCCACAGTGTCTGCACCAAGTCTGACTGATTCCAATTTTCAAATTGACATATGCAGTGCTGTATCCTTTTGATTGCAACGCAAAGGCAAAAACTCATCCATGTTCGTATGGTTATTCAACAGCCTTCCTGAGTGAATGTAGCTACATTTTTTAGATCTATTAAGGGCATGTCGATTGCAATGAGGCCAGACATTTTCTTCAATGTACCCACACATTTGCAACCTTGACATGTAACCCAGTTTTCTCTTTTATCTGACCAAGACTCTTAAAGCATTGAAATACAGAATAGAGCGGGGCTGGCAGAACATTGGAGAGGTTTTTTTCCACAGACGTACAGGTAAGGACACCCCTTAACATGCTTGCTATGAAAGTGATGGGAACAGAAGAGGATAAGCCTTGATGAGAGAGGCTGTGTTTGGTTTGTGGGGTGAACTGCAACCCACAGCAGGGTAATAACACTCCCACACCTTGACAAAAATCAGACCATCTTGGCAGTGTGACACACAGGGCCACAGTAAGGTCCTTACTTTGGGATTTATTCTGCCTTTGCTGTATAAACAGTTTCTTATCTTATCGCTTCCCTGCCTGCTTCAAGCCTACCCTGACAGCATGTAGCTTGAGAGGAACCATCATTAGGGAAAACTATGCTTTGTTCACACAGTGGCTAAAAGTGTCTGACCACTGATTTTGTTTGCCTTACCCTTGTATCATCGATGGGATATCTGACAGTCAGATAAGAAAAGAGCTGGAACATGAGAACGCAGTGTGTGCTTCTAAAAAAAAAAAAGGCATGTTATTCATATTACACATGATGCTCTGGACATATCTGAATGGAAAACAGTAAGATTAAGATTTCACTGTCATATATAATGGCATTTACTAAAAAAAAATAAATAAAGTCGTACATGCATGGCACAGTTGTAGCCCTCAGTGTAGTCTCATACCAAGTACTTGGACACAACTTGCTAGGGTTAAATGGTTTTGACCTGTATTAAATTGTAATACTATGAATACAAAATTAAGTGTCAGTGCAAAATGACCGAAATGCCAATCATTTCTACCTCTCTGTTGGCCAGATTCCCTGGTGTAACTGATTTAATTTTCAGTTTTCTTTCCCATCAACAAACAATTACTTAAAACTTGTCTAAGAAAATGTCATTTGAGAAAGTTGCGCAGAAGCATTCACTGTGTTAAATAAAATTTAGGGACTGAACAGGTAGGCTGCTGTCAGCAGGAATGTGTCAGTCAATTGATGTTGAAAAAATCTTTCAATTAGATGCGTATAAAAATATACGCCGGATGACTAATTTCAACACTGGAGCTTCTAGATACTAAAGACTTTGTGCCAGATTTACTACAAGGGGAAAAACATAAAAAAGGTGATTTATAAATGTTGAGCTGTTTTCTAAAAACACGTACAGTCGGTTCATTTCATTATCAAAAAGTAAGTCACCTTTTTTTAATCATTACATATCAGTTTGCAGTAAATTGCATCTTGCAAATATTAGTAAATCAATTTGTGCACTTTATTCAAATATTTTCCTCCCTATATCTTGGACCTTGAGAAAGGAACTACATATGCAACAGGGTCAGTTGCAAAACTCTCTGAGTTCCCAGCTCTTACATGCAATCTTGTTCATTCATTCTTTCTGAGAGGATGAACTCTAAAATAGGCAACTTTGAGTTTTCAGGTCCAGAGAGAATAATTAGACTTAATATAGTCAGTTATGGGTAAATGAAGAGGAGAGACCCCGTTTTATTCCAGTGGAACATGGGATATCAGTGTTACCATTATTTTTAAAAATAGGAGAGTAGAAAAGAGTAATTTTATTCAGTCAGCCAGTTCTCATTTACCCAACTTAGATTTTCATTAATAGGTTGAATTTGATCTTTAAACCTAATCTAATGTAATCTCAGTCATAACCTGGAAGAGAAAAAATGTAGACGACTAAAACTGAGCATAAAAATATATTTCAAGCAGATAAGACACAGTGTACTTCTGGGCCTGTGATATTATTCAGACCCATTAAAGTCAGTTAGGTGGTTTTCAGTGTTAACAATTTTCAGGTTCAAGCTACATTGTGTTGCACATCTAAAATGTTCATCAGCAACTTTTAAAAAAACGAATTCAACATGTGAACGTTTTTCAGCATGAAATACCAAAATCCAGGCTGTCTGCAGCCTTAATTTAAAACTCACTTCAGAATTCATTCAGTCCAGTTTTAGAGTCGTAGTCATTTCAGGCTCATATTCACACAGATATTCACGTCATGTACAACATGATCCCAACTGTGACAGACATTTTTAGTTCATCCAGCTGAAGGGCTGATGAGCTTATGTCATGGGGAGGCATACATTCATCTGTCTGTCCACAATTCACATCTACGTCACTAATGTTTTGGTTCCGTCAATTACAGCACTAAAATGATTGATCATTGTTTATGTGGGTAAAGATTTATATAGATATGATTTATTTAAACAGTGAGTATTACAGTAATGTAATCTAAACGTGTCAGTGCAGGAGAGCTGATTATTGACAGTGAGCTTTACAGAGTTAGAAGGATGTAGCGTATACGTTTTATTCTGAGCTGATAAAAATATGCAAAGTAATGACTGTGCCTGTCCTTGCATTAATGAGTGACTATAAAAGTGGTACAAAAACAATGATATTAAGTCTCCCTGGTACTTCAGTATTTGTAAAAACAAAAAACTGCAAATTAATGCCCCATGATGTGAGCTTTGAGAGCAATTTTATGAATGAAGAAACAAACTGAGTGTCAGCCGGTTCAGGTGTAGCTGTGATGTGCAGTGAGGAGTTAGAAAATGATCCTGAATGGTGTTGTTTGGGCCTAAAATTGTACTGAAGTGACCAAAAATACAAAACAATTATAACATTTTAACATTCTTTGTACAAGAACTACAAATTTCTGTACACTAAGGCTGTTCCAGGTCAAAATCAGTTAAATTCAGACTGACTGTGTGGGTCAAATGATCTAAAATGTGGTGTTAGGTAGGGCTGTTTGATATAACGATATATATCGGATGACGATATAAAAACGTCTATTGTTTCATTTTACGCTATCGTTTGTTTCGTGGTGTCGCAAAATAAACTGTTTACGGCAATATTTTTTCATCGTTTTGATGGTCACTGTAGTGGCTATATTAATTTCTTAAAGTTCTCTATTTCTCTTATATTTAATATAACCACACTACGGACGGACAAGCGACAGTTACTTCAGCTTCTTCTCTTCTTGCAGTCCAAAGACTGTTGATTCTAAAGGTGGATAAAATGCGTCCACTGCATAGTGCTTGTGCTTTGCACCTGCAAAAAGCCACAATATAAGAAAAATAATCTAACAATGAACAAATTAGAATTCGTTTAATCTAACCTAACTGAGATAAGAGTGATCATAAGTGTGTTTGGGGGATCATAACATTATAAAAGCACCCGTGCTGCCATTTCAGTGAGTGTAGGAAACACATCCAATTTCTCCACACACAAGTTTTCCTCCCAGTTATTGGGATTCACAGTTTAAAATAATCAAGACGAGTGAAGTGATAGTGTTAATTAAAATCTAGTCAATATTGATCACTATAATGTTTGGTAGTCAAGCGGATTTGTTCTAGATACTGAAGTGATCATAGCGTTTAACACTTTTAATGGCTATACATGGTTAAATATTTCTAGACTAGTAGTTCTAGAATGTTCTTGCATTTCATTCTCACAAACACATACCAGGGAGTTTATTTTTACTTTGAGCAGAAGAAAAAATGGCTATACCAGCAGCCCATATCAGAATCTTCTTCACATATGGCGATTAATGATTTAGCATTCTGTAATTACTGGACGTAAGTGGATGAATGCAAGCTGAACAGCCAAACACACACACAATCTGTTTAAAAAAGTTGAGAGGAGTTAAACTAGCTTTCTCTAAATGCCTAATATGTTAGAAAAATCATACAAATAGACAGAACTACCCCCTTTCTATGTTCTCTCTTTTCTTTTTTAGACGTTGAACCATTGTAGCTGCTTTCCACATGTAAAGCCACAGTCAACGAGAGAAGAGGTACACAGATAAACATGTGTATCTATGCAAGTGTACGCCCACGCATGTCCCTATTGCAGTTGTTGGTTATGTGATGAGATGGAACTATAGGAAGGCAGCTTAACTGTAATATGAATCTAATATTAATTCAATGGATCACAGCTGAAAAAATTAGCCTTGTTTGGTGAGTTGCTGCCAGTCACTCTGATCATCGCTAGTCTCCAAGATGAGTGTCATTCATGCTATTTTGGCACCACTTAATTATTTTGAGATTTACTGTCATTACTCACTACTTTAATCACATAAAACAAAAAAAAGGTGTAAGCATTATCCATGTGTAAACTGGAACTAATGTGCAAGTATAATCGATGACTAGATGATAACTATACAAAGGGCAAAAGGCTTTTTGTGGTACAAATAGTTTGGACAACTGTACAGTTGCCACACAACACAAAAATACAGTATATAAGGATGTATGGTACCCCTTAGAACATCATTCCAACAAAGCCTCTTTTTCGCATCTTGGAATTTCGAAATACTGTTATATTCCTGAAAACTCCTCATAAACCCATCACATGGATTCAAATCATTATCTTGGTGCTTTCTCGGCTCTTTTTGTTGTGTCATTAAGAGTTAAATTGTTCATTTAATTTTAAATCAAAGACTTTGCTCATTTAAATCAACCCCCAGA
This sequence comes from Maylandia zebra, assembly GCF_041146795.1. NCBI lineage: Eukaryota > Metazoa > Chordata > Actinopteri > Cichliformes > Cichlidae > Maylandia > Maylandia zebra. The sequence continues at coordinate 47,754,154 of NC_135169.1, forward strand.
AATACAATTACAAAAATGCAAGGAATAATTGCTGCAGTTAGTGGAATTTTAATATGCATGAAAGCACTTCGTTTTAAGTGAAATTCTTACTATAGTATCCTATAAGCATGTGCTTGCAGCAGTTACATTTGTTGAGTGCACGTACATGCTCACATGTGGGACAGTGTTTGAGACAACTAGTTAGATAAGGACAATCAATTGAAGTGTATCGATGGATGATGGTTATTTTGTGATGTGCATTTTGCAGAAAAGTGCTACCATTAAACTGTCTTTACCTATACGAGTGAAACTCCTTATTAACGACGGCTTGAGTAAACAGATGGTAGGTTACGGTCACACATCCAGAGACGTACTAGCATACATCAGGGATTATGATGGATTCTAATGGAACTGTCTATCAAGTGAAATCAGTGATAAACATGGGATGTTTCAATCTATTCCAGCAGCTGAAGGGCTTTCAAGGAGCCATGATAAAAGTAATGAAATGTGTTCAAAATATACATTCACAAATAATGGATGTGCAAATGTGCATATCATTTTTTTTTTAGTTCTTCTAAAACCAAACATAGCAATTATTTTACTCTTTATTTATATTGCAAAACGCAGCAACTCTTGAAAAGATGTTTTACTGAATATTTCTTGACAAGAAAAAGGATGAAATGATGTGTGATGAGCTAAAAAGATAAAACCTATAGTCTTACGCAGGTGTGCGTTTTTTTCTGTGTGGCTTTCAATATTTGTTTATTATTCATGTGATCTGCACTGTAGAAGTGTGTGCCTGCATAGGTGTGTGTGTGTGTGTCTGTCTTGTGTGAGTGTGTTTCTATTGGTCTTTGCCCATATACCTGCACGTGGAAGGTAAAAGGGTTATAAATCACTGCCATTGTGTGCGAGCATATGTTTGTGTTCTTTGTGCCTTCTCGTCCTGTTATGAGAGGCTGCTCGTCCTGACAGTTAGAATGGATGGCACTCGTTATTTATGATGCCGTCCACACATCACTGTGTGTTGTCACAAAACGAGCTGTCAGCTGCCACAAGATGGTAATCACACAAATGCTATTTGGCTTGAATCTCGTGGATAAATACGTGGTAAATATCAATATGGTACGCTATACTACTTTTGTATTTGTCTCACAGAAATGTAAAGAGGCAAACCCTGGAACGAGTCTTCTCAGCTCTGATCATATACATATACTAGATTCAAGTTTAAATCTGAGTTGGCTGAGTAAGCGTCAGCCTGAGGGTGATGCTCAGCAGACTGTGGTAATGTCTCAGATAGCATTTTTCATGCTACTTTTTTTTTTTTTTTTAAAGAAACACTGTGTGAAACCAGTGTAAATTGTGGCTAACTTTGCAGATACCTGCTTTTATATTGCAGTAAGCCTGTTGAAAGTGTATGAGTATCATCCATCTGTGGTGAAAACATGTAGAAATGTGCACTACTTAAAAGTCACCAACAACCGCTTAGTTAATTGAGGCATCGTAGGGGCCAAAGGCAAGGTACAGCCTGGACAGCCCAGCAGTCCCACAGGTAACACAGAGAGATAAGCAACCATTCATGCTTTTATTCAGAACCAATTTAGAACCATCAATTGACCTAACAAATATGTCTATGGACTATGGGAGGAAGCCGGAGTACCTGGAGGGAATCTGCACAGGCATGGAAGAGCATGCAAATTCAGTGCATAAAGGCTAATGGAGTCAAACCCAGGTTCTTCTTGCTTTGACGCAACAGTGCAAATCATTGCACCACTGTGCCAACACAGTCACTAACAGCAGAGAGTAGTTCACACTGGGAAGAAAATATGCTTCTAAACCTGGCGGTCCTAGATCTGAGAAATTGGTTCTGAGATCTCCATCCTGAGGGCAATGGTAAAAATAGCTCTTTGGAGGGATTAGAGGCAATTTTTTTTTTAGCTATTTAGTCTCCTAGTCAGCCTGCATTTGTCATAAATATCATGTATTGCTGAAAGCTTAATGATGCACTGAGCAGTCCTGACCATCAATTGGAATACTTTCCTGTCTCCGACTGTAAAATTGATCCTCATCAAAAACTCAGTATTTAAGGATTATAATTCAGCATTTTGAGGAAGTATAATCTATGAGCGTTCCTCTGGTGGTCTCAACGGGAAGATGGAAATATAGCAGTGCACTGGAGACTTTCTAAAATTAAAGAAGTTTTTATTTTCCATTCATTTTTTTTACTTATTCAATTTGTTGTGGAAGGGCTGGAGCCTATGTTGTCACAGGGAAAGAGGCATTTCCATTCCATCACAGGGCTAACGTATATTAACAAATGACCATTCACACTCAAATTCACATCAACAACTAAAACCTCATCACCCTTACAGAGCACCTTGAGGGAACCCACACAGACAGATGACACTGGTGCAGTACCATCATGGAGGGTACTGGAAGCTTCCCTGTAATCAGTTCCGTCATAGCTTGTCACGTGTGATGTCACCTACACACTAAATTATTATATATTCTGAGCCAGTGCCTATGCCACAGCCTGAATTTTACTTCTCTCGAATTGTAAGTGGTTACACAATCAGCAGTGGTTGTCATTTTGTCATTTACTATCAATCAATACGAAGTTCTTGTGTTTTTTTTTTTCTAAATAGTGGCCCATTTTCAGAAGCTCAACATGGCCAAGCTAGTCACCCCATTTCAGGAGCAGAACAGAGCATGCTTTTCAGTTACTGAAAACAAAACTGAATGCAGACGGCTACTCATAACTGATAAATCTTTAAAGTCTTAGTTAGGTAGATTACTTATGTGGAATAACAGTAACTTTAAAAAGTTGAAATTAAAAAAGAAATGGGTTCACAAAGAGGTTTGCAAGGATTCAGACTATGTTACTGAATTGAATACTGTATTTAAACAGGATAAGATGGCATAATTTCCAACCTTAATTTCAAAAGCTTAAAAAGAATCTTTGGGCTGTTTGGAAAGCAATGCAATAATAATTGTTGTTTCTTATACTTTTCTTATACTTTTTTTTTTTAAGTCTGAGGTATTCAATTCAATTTTATTTTATTTTTACAGCGCCAAATCACAACAACAGACACCTCAAGGTGCTTTATATTGTAAGGTACACCCTACAATAATACATGCAGAGAAAAACCCAACAATCATATGACCCATTATGAGCAAGCACTTTGGCGACAGTGGGAAAGAAAAACTCCCTTTTAAAAGGAAGAAACCTCTGTGGAAGAGAGCCAGAGATTAATAACAAGTAAGATTCAGTGCAGAGAGGTCTAAGACAAGCTGAGTAAGAAATGTGACTGAAGAAGAAATACTCAGTGCATCATGGGAATCCCCCAGCAGCCTACACCTATTGCAGCATAACTAAGGAAAGATTCAGGGTCACCTGATCCAGCCCTAACTATATGATTTAGCAAAAAGGAAAGTTTTAAGCCTAATCTTAAAAGTAGAGATAGTGTCTGTCTCCCAGTATATGCTTGAAAATTCACAAGCACACAAACACACATCTTGGTAATACAGCAGCTGGTTCAAAAATTTTGGTCTGTACTGACATAACAGCGTCACAGTTGCTGCAGATCTGTCAGCTGCACAAGATTTTCTATTGGATTGAGACCCGGTGATTCATGAACGAATAGATATGGCCAGCAACAATAAATGTGCCATTAAAGCAATGTTCAGTTGGTGCATCTATCTTTATAAAACCACCACCACCCTAATCCATTGATATAAGACGGGATGGATACTTTCATGGTGTTGACAACAAATTCTGACCCTGCTGTCCAAATGTCACAGCAGACCAGGCAACACTTTTCTAATCTTCTGTTGTCCAGTTTTGGTGAACCCATGTGAATTGTTTTTGTTTTCTGAAAGGAGTGCCATCCACTGTGATCTTCTTCTGCTATAATTCATCTGCTTCAACATATTCAACATGTTTTCCATTCAAAGACACTCATCTGCAGACCTTGGTTGGAAGTGGTTATTTTCATTTACTGTTGCCTTCCAAACAGCTGAAAGCAGTCTGGCTGTCTGACCTCTGACATCAAGGTGTTTTTACCCAAAGATCTGCTATTAACTGGATTTTTTTTCTCAAAGCACTGTCTGATATGATTCTACAGAAATAGACTAGCTGTTTCCAAAATATTCCATATGGCACCAACAGTCATGCCATGCTCAAAGTCACTCAAGTCACCTTTCTTGTCAGTTCTGATGCTCAGTTTGAGCTTCAGCAGGTCGTCTAGATCATGTACCTAAATGCATTGAGTTGCTGTCATGTGATTTCCTGATTACACATTTGTGTTAACAAGGAGTTGAAGAGGTGTAACTAATAAAGTGGCCACTACTGGTACACTGTACAGAATGCTTTTTAATGTTTACTCTTTCAGAAAGAAACATAATTGGCAAGCATTATGAATTTAAATCCCTCCACAGAACTCCTGAAAGACCAAAAACCTTTCATTCTCTTTACTGTTTGTAGCTGATCAATAATCTATCAGGTAGAGATCAAAAAGCAGCCTCTGGGCTAGGGGATGGTTCTATATCTTCATGGTTGAAAAATATATATTCGCCATAGAACAGAAGCAGTTATCTCTTTGTCTGTTTTTCAAGGTTTTGTGTGCGCTACATCTTTAATTTGCTCTATTTAGGAAAAATGTTATCGTTTAAAGTACATTTTCTACTGTTGCAATAAATGGACCTCACTCCTCAGATATTATTACTATGTGTGCAATTGATTGTTGTAAAATATTCTTTGACCTTTGACCTTTCATATTTGGTAATTGTGTTTTCATGCATTCTCAATACATCCAAAAAGTTTTGTTTTTAAATCCAGTGTCCCGTAATTACAAGGAGGGAGAGTTCCTGCCTTTGCAACCTTACCAAGAGCCTTAGACTAAGCATTCTTTCACTGTTGGTTGCTATAGCACTGTATTTAGAAATCCTTTTTCATGTTCTAAGTGCTGTTTCACACACCACATAACCCTAAAGTAATGCATATGTGTGTATGCGGGGGGGTGCTTCAGGGAGGATGAGGTATAGCAGAAAAGATAATGGAACCCCACCAAGGTAGCGTGGCTGTTTGTTGGGCTTCAGACTCTCGCCACTTGCCGCTTTCTCTCTGCGTGTATTTATCTCGCTTTGTCTCTCACCTTCCCCTCATGGTGACATTTTTCCAGGCTGTGTGTTGCCATGAATGACAACTAGGGGCTCTTTGGAGTGTATGTCGGCAGAGTGGCCTGGTAGAAAGAGATAAGAAGAGGAAGCCACACACATGCACACATTCCCAGACACACATGCATATTGTCCATTCCTTATTTTAAAAAAAGGGACACAGAGACCTCCATGTCTAGAATCTAAAGTGAGTCTCGGTATTATTCTGCAAGTTTCTTTGTAGCTTGTGCAATACTTACTGTATATAGAAATGTAAACCTTGTAGTGTTTACTGACATTGTTGCCAACAGTTATGCAATACCTTTGAAAGTTTAAATTAAAGTTCATTCAATTTTTTTTTTTTACATTGAGATGCTACAGCCCCAACTGCATATAAAGCAGTTTCCTTGACACCCATTACTTAGTTGCTGACTGTTGGTGGTTAGAGGACATTTCCGGCTCAGGAAATGATTGGTTGCATAGGGCACACCTTGTACATTTTCCACCCTGTCATTTGTCAGTCAACAGGACCTTTTGCTGCTATTGGTAGCCACTTTAGTTGTTTGCCTCAAAGTTGAAACGGGTTTGTCTCTGTTATTTTGCGTGTCATTGCTGAACTTCATTGACATTGGCTGGTCTCTGGTTGCCACACTGATGCTAGTCTCCTCGTTGTAAATGCTTAAGTATGAGTAGATCTGTTTAAATACTGGTTTCAGTATCAGTGTAAAACTGATTTAATGCTGGTTCAAACTGCAACACCCACGCATGTAAGAGCAGCACGGGGCTCCTTCTTATAATATTATAGTATAAATTGTAGCACATGTGCTCAAGGTACAACTCAAATATACATACACACATACAGAAACGTGCTACTCGAGAACTGTGCGAAAACATAAAAGCATTTTAATATGTGTGCTTCCCGTAAGCCACAGATGCTCATTAACATGTAAAACCATACCTAGTAACTCAAGCTGATATGCTTACGAACATGCAGTCATATACCACAGCAGCAACGTTGAGCGGCTGCTTGCCGCCCTGCCTCGGGGATGGTAGCGGCAGATGGCGCCTGTTCTGAAGTGCCGAGTACCCAGATTTGTTGGTTGGAGCCCCAAGAGGCAACGTTGATCATAGCAATGAAGTGGAGATGATACTGATCACTCTTCACCTCCTCCCCAGAGGTTCTGTGCTTTCAATAAACGTAGAGGTGCTGAGAGATACTTGAGGTGCAGAAAGAGTAAGGAGAACGGACGCAGTATAGGAGACGAATGCAAACAAACCACAGTCTTTGCATGGATGTCATATCCGGGGGGAATTTGAATGCAGGGAAGGCACCAATACTACCTTGTTAACTAGAAACAACAGAGAAAAAGGTTGAATTGTCAGTGATAAGCCTGAGCAAAAAAGGGGGGGAAAACACTCCTTGATTGATTTTGGTATTTCTGAGGCAGCTCTAATTATATGCTTTTGTTACTCACACTGATGAAATACTCAAACAGTTATCGATTTGGCTGCCTGACTCTTTTCCCAAAGCAGATCCATTCCACCATAGCTGGTATCAATCTTTATCCCAGTTTCAGGTGCCTTCTTTAACTGTGCAATTAGTTTTAATTATAAGAGCTTATATGGAAATTGATTCATCTCAATGAGTCTAATATGGGTTATTTTTGAGACACTTTTTTCTTTGTAGTCTATATTAAAATTTATATGTCCCATCAAATGTTTAACTTGACTTTAAATAAACACATTACATTAACAACAGTATTGTATTTTTACTCAGTTTATTGAAAACACTAAACATTTTGTCAAACTTGTTTGGATTATATTTACATGTACTTTTTCTTTTGAAACTGTCTTTGAATGCATTTATTTTGTTGAATGTAAAGAATGAACACATAAGGAAAAATATTGCAACGTTTAAACTACTGAGAATATTCTACACATATATAGGTCACACAGGTTTTTTAAAGAAGTTCATGGCCAGAGGAACGTCTCATTCAGGAACCTGCTTGCTTTTCCAGTTTTCCTTCACCTCTGGCCAGATTTAGTCCACACTGGATAATTGCATATAATTGGATTAAGTAGTTTTGTGACATTGTGGTCAGATTGTCATCCTTGTCTGATAGAGAGAGCATGTGTTTTGCATTTTGTGAGAGTTTATGTTGTGATCATCAGTGAGTTTGGGTCAAGCTTTTGAGAGACAGCATGATCCAAACAAGCCATGACCTCTGGTGACCTAATGTCAGGTATTCATCAGTGGCTTTTAGGTTGTCCTACCACAGCAATGTGCACTGCCCTGACTATTTAACATATGTTAATGTTATTGCTTGTGGCTCTCATACATTCCTTTTTTTATACTGCCACAAAGGCTTTTAATAAATGGTAGCCTGCAGGGAATTCTAGTTCTTTGTGCCTCAAGCTGGCACATTAGCATTCGCAGAGAATACTTGGATTAGAAGTAATCCTTGGGAAGCTTGTTCTTTCTGATTTTCACAATATCTTTAGTGCTAACCAGACCAGCTTTGGTGTTTTTTACACTACGCAGGAGTTCCGTGTCAAAGAATAGATCTGTGACAACTTTTTTAACCTAGGTATAGCCCTGTGTTTTACCTTTCGGTTTCAGTCACAGTGACTCACATTTGCTGTGCTGACTTTCTTTTTATCTTCAAATCAAGTTTAGGTTGGCTAGCCTGCTTTGGGAGAATGCAAACTGGAATTTTGTTTTCAGAAAATGGCGATGATTTCCTTTTAAACAAGGCTTTTGACCCTTTATGGCATGCTGTTGCCTTCAGGCAGCAAACCAATTTTTTCAGTATTAGACTGCCACTTAACATTTTTATTTATTTATTTAAAATTAATAACACACAACATGACACTGTATGGGATGGGATGCTAGCAACTGCAAAGACTAATATCATTTTTATTCATATTTAAATTGAAATAACTGCATTAAACATATGTCAGACTGACAGAAATATATAGGCCTGCAACTGCGCATACTGACTAATCCATTCATGAATACACATTTAATTGGCTGTTGGATAAAATCCTTATATGAAAATGAACTTGATGTTTGTATAATAAATAAATAAACTGGTAGTTTCCCCCTTAATCTGCTACATGATAAAAAAAAAAAAAACAAAACTGGGATCAAATATGTTTTATCTTAAAAATAAAATAGGGGGCTAACATTTTCCTTCTGTACTGCCATATCTGCCATCTTCAACTTGTTAACTAGTGACCCCTGTGCCACTGCAAACGGGAATATTTAGGTTCTCTCTCTTTCATTTGCTTTCTGAGCTTCTTATCCAGTTTCATTTGGCCCACTGGGGATGAGTGGATCAAGGATAGACTGGTATTGAGCCACTGAGACACTGTTAGGAGCAGTTGGCATCACGAGGATAAGAGCCCACAAGTGCCAAGTAAATGGTGACTCAGGCAACACCAAACTCCTCTGATCTACTGCCAGATCCATCTATGGAGGTGGAGGTAGCGGACACAGATAGTAGGACACATCAGGGTGGGATCACAAATCAGTGAGGTCAGGCTGCCCATTTTCCAAATCTAAGTGAAAATATTGCTTTATGTTTGGAAACCTTTTCGTTGTGCTTCCTTTTCCACATTTTCTTCCTAGGAAAAAATAGCTCAGAGAACAGATTGAGTGGTTTTCTTAAAGAGCTGTTGTGGGGCTTGAAACAGCATGGTGGATCCAAGGATGAATTCGTGACAGATGGGATCAGTGGAGCCTAGCATAACAGCCTGATCTGATTAAGCAATCCTACATTTTTAGAGTGCCGGCCAAAATGATGGTGGTCTTGGTTGTGGTTTTGGCAGGAGCAGTGATGACAATATTTACACTGATTCCTAGGGGCATTGGCAAAAGGTACATTTTACACACACACATCTTGTATCTTTTGTACCCGAGGTCTCAAGAAAGTTGGGAGTAGTTGGGATTATAGACTGCTTCATTGTATTTGTCTTGTAATTTACATTATTTAAATGAGCAGAGATCATTTGGAAGAGCTGAACATGCTTTATTGAGACAGAGAAATGAATCAATGCATTTGGCAATTACATTCCGATGACCCATCATGGCGGAACAGAATTCCAGTGGTGACAGGATTTAGGACAGGGCATCCCAGAGTCTAGATGCTGGTAGCGGTGAAGATGAAGATTAAGACTGAAGTGGATCTCCGAGTCACTTGGGTGAGGTAGAGGTGGGGAGGAAGTTGGTTGTAGGAATGAGCGTCTGAAACGGAGAATGACAGAGAGCACAAAATAAAACCATTCAGAGTGGTGGCTGATTGGCTTAAAAAGGCAGGCAAGAAGATAATTGGACTAGAATAATGATGTAAGCATTGAGGTTGACAGCATGGGAAAGTGGTGGTGATGTAACAAACAGACTGGCAGCCAAACACCCTGCTTCTGTTTTATTTTACATATCTAGCTGATATATTTATATCAGTGAAACTGACATAAATGTGCTTCGGATAAATTAGCATAAAGTATCAGATTGGACACACCTATTTGTTCATATAGATTTACCGATGCTGTTTTTACAGACTGGGATAATACTAAACACATTAAACTTGCACACTTTTAACCATCTCGATTAGGTAATTCCAGTTACACCTGGGTCAAGTCAGTAGTCTACTGGTAAAATTTCTAGTCTTCTCAATATTTTTGAGACAGTTAACTGTAATGTACCAAGGTTGGTGCACAGCAACAACTCAACTACTTGAACAAGGCTTGCTGCCACTACCAGCGTCTAAACTCCAGAGTGCAATATTTTGACAAGAGCAACTGAACTCTCGCTGGATTTTTAAGACATAACACAACATTCTGGACCAGATATTAGTCCAATACTGACCCTAAAAGGTGGATTGGATATTGGTAACCTTTAGCCAATCTAAGGAGCTTTAAAAGAAAGCGACTGGACTTCATCTCTCATCCAAGAGGCTTCTTCAGTTCTAAAATCAAATGGTGGAGAGTTCCAGATATTTAAGAGTTGTCCCTTAAGAGGGTCGTTGACCCACTATTAATCATGTGTCTCAAAACATGAGCCAAGGTGTGAAAAAAGGTGTGGGTCATTATCACCAATGGTTTTGGGTGAAACCACTCTGGGACCTTACCTCACCCTATTATATGACCTACCGAGATCACCCGATGCAAGGTGTAAAGGTGTAAGTCTGGGTTTGAGGTGCCTGGGAAGGGATCTCAAGACAGCATTGTAGGTGGAAGACAGTTGGTGTCATAAGCCACCCCCTCTGTTAAAAAATGGTCATTCACAGTGGAAATAGCTGCTTTCACTCTTCTTCCAAACCATCTGTCTTCTCTGTACAAAATGTGAACATTGTCATCCTCGAAAGAGTGACCTTTGTCCTTTAGATGGAGATGTACAGCTGAGTCTTGTTCTGTTGAGGTGACTCTATTATGTTGTGCCATGCGTTCATGAACTGGCTCCAGTCCTGCACTGGAGCTGCAGCTGCACTGTACAGCATGCACTATGTTGTTTAGTTTGTGTTTGGGAGTTTCGTCCTTGGGACAAACCGGTTATTGTCTGAAGGTGCGGCTGGGTCTGAAGTGCCCTGGGATGCTACATAAGAGATGACAATGTTGTTCTGTTTGTAATTGAAGGGTTCTGATCACCCCAAGTTTGGTTGCAGAGGGTGGTGGGAGTCAAAGAGTAGGTACTGGTCTGTGTTTGCGGGCTTCCAGTAAACTTCAGTGTTGAGACTTCCATTGCAGAGCGCAGTCCAGAAACTGAAAACTATTATCCTTTGTGTCTTCTGGTGAACTTTATGCTTCTCTCCACTGCACTGAGTTGACCAGGTGTCATCTACACATCTGTGCCTGTGGCTCTGTGCTCTGCCTTTGAAAGAGCCAAGAGTTTTACTTTTCACTTCTTCCATTAAAGGTTGACTCCAATGTGTGACACTGAAGAGCCATAGCACATGCATGTTTTTATCTGTAGAAACCCTTGTACTTAAAATATGTGGTGGTAAGGCAGAGGTCTAACAGTGTGCAAATCTGACTTGGGATAAAGCTGGTCCGCTTGTGTAAAGAGTTGTCTTGCTGTAGTCGTTTTGTGTCTCTTCTGCCTCAGTTGTAGGTATACAAGTGAAAAGTGAGACTACAGCTAAGGACCCTGTGGTTTAATCTGGACCTTCCTTTTCCTCGCTTACCCGTTTATTTCCACATAGTTTGTGTAGTCAGAGACACATAAGGTAGAAGCTAGAAGGAAGTTGGTCTGTGTAACAGTTGTTCAAAAACTTTTATTATACTTGCGCAGTTAGAAATTATTTCACTCCAGCTGTCTCTTATCAACTCCACATGGAACATGTCTATGTGTGAGAAAAAAGAAGAAGCTGCCACAACAGTAAATGAGAGCAGTTGGAATCAGCCTGATTGCTCTCACTGAGCTGAAAAGAGACAAGAGCACAAAATTAGCCAAATAAAAGCAGTACATTTTTTCTAGTGATATTATTTTATCTACCCTGAGCTTGTGGTCATTTATTATCATTTATTTATATGTCATTTATTCCAATCATTCTGCAGTGGCACACTATCTTATCTGGATTGAGCTTATTCAAATTCTAATTTGTTCTTTAACAAGCAAGTGATTCAAAGTGATACCTTTTGGGTATGTGTGGCCAAGAAGGACAGAGAAGGATGGCACATGTAATGAACTGGCCTCCACGGTCATCTTATCTCATATCAGCTGTTTTGGCATCCATCAAATGCTTAGTATATCCAGAAACCCCTTAATGACTCATTCTAGCTGAGAATCGGATCAAACTGGTTGAGAAAGTCTGCAAAACTGTAACAAAACATAAGCTAATATTAAGAAATTAAAATGTAAATGTTTTAATACATTCTTGTTTACTTTAAGGATCAAAATGTGCTCATGTGTTCAGTGCTGTTTCTTTTATTTTTTCATTATGGAAATTTTTTGTAATCAATTGCGTAGGCTATAATTGTCCACTTTCATTGTACTCTGTTTCTTTCTGTCCTTTGTTACTTTATTCAACTCTTTCCCCAATTGCTTTAGTAGATAGTAAATGCAATTTATTATTTTTTGCTTATTGCAAGTACAATCCGATTTAGGGAATTAACGGGCACAATTTTGTGAATAGCATGCAGATTTTACTGCGCACTTAACTACAGAATTCTTAGTTATATAGCTTTTTCAAATGTATAAGCCCCCTTAACTTGATATTTGACTGGGTAATGTAATAAAATACACATGGCGGAACTGAAAGATAAAAGCAGGGTAGAGGTAAAGTGCATGCTACAGTGTTAAGGCCAAATTAGCAAAAGAAGAGGAGATGAAGTAGGTTTGGGAACATAAAGGAAACAGAGGAGTGCGAAGCAGAATGAGAATACACAAACGTGGCCATCATCATGTCAAGATACGAGTCTGTTGCTATGCCAACAAGGGTCAGCTTGCTACAGCATCTCATGCATTTGCCCACACAAAGCCTAAAAAGTGATAAATGACTTTAAAGAGAACCAGACTTCGGAAGAAAATTAAATCTATGTTATTAAGGGGAAAGTAATTGTTAGTGTCTTTTCTTCTTCTTCTTTCACCTCAACATTATGGCTGCAGTACCTCTATATAGTTCAGGGAAATATACAGTACAGTAGTTGACAGCTCAAGGCGGAACACATCAGTAAAGGACAAATTATTAATAAGGGCAATACTGGACTCTCCAAGCAGGCGGAAATATGGATTCTGTTTAAATTCATAAGTAGAAGAAGTCTCACCTTGCTCCACTGGTCACATTTCTGAGAAAGTCTTTATATTAAACCCCCTTGTATTAACATTAACTGATACCCAATTACAGATACATGTGAGGCTTTTTGTTTTTGTTTGTTTTTATATATTTATTTGTTTTAAGTTTTGTGTCCATCATACGTGAAACCCCATTCCAAACAGAACAAGGCTATTTCACACCACAGCGGCACCAGACATCTCCTACATTGTGTTTAACATTGTTGAAATATTTGTTTACAAGGTTCAGTGCCATTTAATTTTCTTGTGATCAGCTCACTCTCTTCTCTCTCCCTCCCTTCAGCTCCTTCTGGTTGCTCAAACTCAGGAGCTCTTTTGTTTGAATATCCAGAGGACTTCTGTCTCACTGTTATTTGTTCAGTTTGCCTAATTAGACTTTGGCAACATGAAAGCAAGCAGCAGGGCTTTTTGCTCAGCTGCTGAAACTAAACAAGATACTGTTGTATCTCAATGAAAAGGCAACTTTGGATTTGTTGTTACCTTCATTTAGGCATTTTAAGATATAACACTGGAATTAGGGCTGTGCAATATGACCAAAATCTCATATCCCGATATAAGACATCTATCGTCCGATAACGATATAAATCACAAAAATGTAACATTTTCTGTAAATTCTGTGACTCTCGGGCAGCTCGTCTTGTGGGAAGTGTTTCCAGCTGCGCGTCATGTACCTGGAGTCGAGTGTTTTAACCGATGCATGAAACTATACATTTTTAAACATAAGTTGTAACGGCCGCCGTTTTCTTTGTGAGTATTTATTACACGGCGTGCTGCGGGGAAAAGCCTGTTCTAACATTTGAGTCTAAGGTTTATTTTTTAGCACCTGGCGGCTCTCTTTTACTTCTCATCCATAAATAATCTGCTCTTTCACGTGATTCAGTTTATCTTGAAAAGTCTCAACAGGCTCTTGAGCTTTATTGTGAAAGGTTTATGTGGAACATAAACAAGCGGACACGCGGTGGTGTTACCGTCGTTGTTGCTAACCACAACGCATAAAAACAGGCGCTTGTCTGTCCGTAGTGTGGTTATATTAAATATAAGAGAAAGAGAGAACTTTAAGAAATTAATATAGCCACTACAGTGACCATCAAAACGATGAAAAAATATTGCCGTAAACAGTTTATTTTGCAACACCACGAAACAAACGATAGCGTAAAATGAAACGATAGACGTTTTTATATCGTCATCCGATATATACCGTTACATCGAACAGCCCTAACTGGAATCACAATGTGGGAAAAAAAATAAAAAAAATTCTTTTTCTTGCACATGTTTTATGGTATTTTTCAGATTTCTTCTTTCTAATATTTGATATTTCCTGTGTATTGAGCTAACAAAAAGTTTTTGTTCAAGGTGTTTTTAAGGATGTGTTGAAATCTTCAATTTTAGGACAGTTGCCAGTGTAAAGGCACATTTTTAAAAAATAATTTACCAACAATCTACTGTAAACTGTTATAAGGCATAGAGACTCTGAGATTTAGACTAATTATTAGAATAAACTATTTAACACTCTTTGAATAATTCAACTTGCTAAAAAGACTGTTTAAGTACCTTTTCATTTACCATTGTGAGACAAAGAAACACATCACTATCCTGTAGTGAGTAGGGAGGATAGACCATTTGGGACTTTCCAATCTCAGTTAAATCAAGCTGCTTATCGTTTCCCACAAAGAGGATTCCAGCCTTACAAAATAGGCGCATGAATAATGAATACATTTGTTACAAAAATTTCCATGAATTTTGCGGTAATTACGCTCGCGCAAACTTCCAGGAGCACTACAGATTTGGTGGTCTAATAGTGTTTACCCGACCCAGTGAGTGAAGTTAGTGTGTTGTCTCAGTTGGAAGACATTAATTTTCCATTATGGGTTGTTGTTGTAGTTACCTGCTGAGACCCACCCCCTGACACAAGACAGGAAGTCGCTCTGACAAAAACTCACGGGCAGCTACATATTCAGGCAAAACTCATTATAACAGTTTTTTTTCCATTTCTCTAACACAAATCTACACAACACAGTGAGGGGCTGTTAGTGAAGAGAAACAGGATTGAGCTTCTAAACAGAGCCTGAAGGGAGAACATTGTCAAAATGAAACATTAAACATCAACAAATGCTCAAGGCAAGGTGTTATTTTGCGCTAACGTCCCTGTAGATCACTTTGCTTCTGACTTGAGCTTCTATAGCTCAGAGGTCCAGGAGATTTTCGTCTTGTTTTTACTGTGTGTCACTAATGTTGGATTACTTTGCAGTAGAAATGGGACTGATATTAACAATCTCTATGAGAAACAACTTCATATACTTTTTTTTATAGATTATACTTATACTATCTATTACTGACTGATAATAATTGTATATTCTTTTATATTGTTGTCTGATGATGAAGGTGTCTTTTACTTTTAGAGGATTCTAATTGTTGTGCTATTAGCTTTTGGTAATCTTCATGTGTGTGTTAGGGTTGGGTTTTGGGCTTTTAAGAAAGGTGCTGTGGTTCCATGGCTATAATCTTCCACTTAAGGACTGGCTTCCTGCCTTCCTTTCAATACTTCTTGGCTGCTTGTTTCCCTGTCACATCTGATGTTGTAATTATAGCTTCCAAAATCCTGTGAGGAAAAGAAATGTTCAGGACAGCATGCATTTTGTGGTCCACTCTCCACTTTCAGCTTCTCTAATGTGTAGAGTCCATAAGTGGCAATCAGAGGACACTTATTCATTCTATGAATAAGTCATTCTATGATGCTGGCTGTTTAAAAAGAGGATGGATGGACTGGAGAAATGGTGTAAGGAACATCTGCAGAGTGAAAGAGGAAGGGTATATAGAAGTTTTGAGATATCCATGGGGGGGCTGGTGTTGAGTTTTGACCTCAGGAGACCTTATCTAGGACATAAGGATAGTATGTTTGCTGTAAGGCGTTATATTGGTGATGGTACAGCTACTTCTTTCAAATAAAGGCAGTGGGATTTCATATAAGAGCTGCTGAAATACTGAAGCGCCTCTGACCTTGCACTGTATAATTAGGCATAAGTGAAGAAATCACCAACATCCCTTCTGTATGCTAGTTTTGATGGCTATAACATGAAATTAGTTATAAAGTTCTCCAGCTTGACATACGGAGCTCCAATTTATTTATGAACTGTTTAATTAAGGCAGATCAGTGACTGTAAGATCGTTACCCCTCACCGATCTCCAAGATGCTCTGATATATTCTATGACATAGTTGTGTTTTAATGAACAAGAAGTGGGAGTCAAAATGATTTACCGTGTCACGGAGCTGATTAGGAGATCTTGGGGAGCATGATATCTTGAGATGAAATATTTTCCATTGTGATCCTTCATTATCTTCCCACACCCAGAGTAAACTGTTATTAAGACAATAAACAACGCTCAATGTATTTGTAATATGTGTAGGCCTATGCTGAATAAAAATACACGTATTGCACTGATAGGTTTTTAGTTATGAAAAGTTGACACCTATAAATGTTGGTTATTTGGCAGTGCGTGTTCACAACCCAAAGCAATAGCACTGCAATCAAATCATATTGTTTTACTTTACCTGTCATGGTGGTCTTGTGTATATTGTGTATCTGCAACCTTGGCATTTGCAGTCTTCATTACTTATCGTGCCACTGCCTTATTGTAACTTTTATAGTAAATCAAGTTATTCAACAGACTTCCAAATGACTTTGTGCATCGCTGCTGATAGCAGATGCTGCTGTGGAAAGTGGAAAGTGACCATAAAGATTTGATGCTTCACTCGCTTAGTTAACTTCTTTGCCTGGGGTCAACAGTTTCCTGTGGTATTTCTACAATCAGATGTCTGCAGAGACACACAGAAGAAATCTGTAAAATGCTGTAAAGAGTTTTTGTTGATAAAATTAAAATATATGAAATTTATGAGATGTCTACACATCAAAGCACTTTAACTGCATGAAAAGTTCAATTTAATGCCATGTCTACTGTATCATATAATCATTAAGTGAGTCACAGCCACAGCCAGATAGTAGTGCAGTAAAGATAACAACAACAGACCACCTTTATTTGTCACATACACAATAGCGTACAACATATAGTGAACTACTTGTGTCCAAGCTGCAGACATAACCGCACCAGGGCTTGGTTTTAACATGGGGGGGTTCACTAGAATCCATACCGAACACCGGGTGGCAATCAAACTCATTGAGTTTTTCCTTTCCACTCACCTTTCTCACTCACTATGAGACTAATAGACCTCTCTGCATTGATTCATATCTGTTATTAATCTCTGTCTCTCTTCCACAGCATGTCTTTATCCTGTCTTCCTTCTCTCACCCCAACCGGTCGCAGCAGATGGCCTGTTGGCCTCCCTGAGCCTGGTTCTGCCAGAGGTTTCTTCCTGTTAAAAGGGAGTTTTTCCTTCCCACTGTCGCCAAAGTGCTTGCTCATAGGAGGTCATATGATTGTTGGGTTTTTCTCTGTACCTATGAAGCGCCTTGAGGCGACTTTTGTTGTGATTTGGCGCTATATGAATAAAATTGAATTGAATTGAAACTCGTGACTCCTGCACCAAAGGTGTGTAGTCTTACCACTACACTATCTAGCTGCTCGAAGAGCAGGAGCAGCCAAGAGCTCCCACGGTCTCTTCTTCTCTTTCCAGTCAGTATTTGGTCATATAAACAGGTAGTTTCATCTTTAATAGATGAACAAAAAAAAGGTTTGGCCACCCCCGGAGTCAATGTCAAAAGTGGTACTGAGGTGTGAAGTCTACAGTATGTAATAAATTACCTCGACAAATCCCAAAGCCAAGTTAGAGCCTTATTTCCCCCTCTGTTTTTCACTTGTTTTGTATGTTTTGTTTTGAATGCTAGTAATTGTATCATGAGGGCTTACCAAAGGAAATGATTTGATTATGTTTGCTTGACTGCTTTGACAGCTTATCAAACTCAGGAATGTAAAATACTCCATGCTCATGATTTCTACCCAGCCTTCTCAACAGTTCTTAAATTTATACAGTTGCTCTGATTAGACAAAAACACCATCCTATGCTACTTACAAATACAATCTTGAAAACATCTGTTTAGAATCGTTGGGTGATGTTGCTGGTCCAGAAAAGACCTTTGACCTTTGAAGGTACACTAGCTTAATTTACGTACTAACAGAAGTTGAACCTATTGACCAGATTTTAATGAATCAAAGCTTTTCAGGTGTTCATGCAGCTATTTGATTAAGGGTCATTGCAAACTAGGGCTGCCACAAATTATTATTTTGATAGTCGACTAGTCACCGATTATTTTTGCGATTAGTCGACTAATCAGATCATGCATCCTTTGGACGTAAAATGTACAGCTTATTGCACCAGCATGCGTCTGCACTTATATAACTATCATTAGCTTACAGCTTTAAGTGTTAAAGATATGTGCTAACTAAAAATAAAGACAAGATGATAGTTTATTAAACTTTTAATAAAATTTGCAGATTGTCTCAGTGGAGTTTAATAAACTCAGCCGTCTGCTCCTTGCCATCTAAAATACAGTATAACAGAATCTCACACTTCCGTTTAATTAGTTTTCTGTTTGACGTTTATTCAGCCTGTGCAAAAAATAACTTTAATCTCAGCCAAACCGATTTACTCAGGAACAAATAAAACACTAAAAAAAGCCAAACAATAATAGTTTTAAGTTATTTAACTGACTTATATATCATGTTTAACCTGAGTAGTGAAAGTCCGCGTGGGGTTTGAAAACGATTTGCCGGGAGTCCGCAGTTCTCGCCGGCTCAAGTGACCATTGAACCCCCCGGCTAGCTATCGAGCTGGTGGGTAACAGATGTCTCCGAAAACATCGGAGCACTTTTGCAAATATGTGATGTGATAAACCAAGCAGATATTTGAAGTTTACACAGTTTATTTTGTGACCCAGAAAGAGTAAGATTACAACTAAGTAGCTGCCGTCATTGTTGGAAACTGGTATTGGCTGGGCTGTGCTATGAATCCTGGGATAGGTTGGGCCATGCTGGGGAAATGAAGGACGACCGCATTTGGAGGCGTCTTCGAATTTGGAAAGCCTTCGTCACGTCGCTGTAACGTAATCGACCTACAAATGCAGCCTCCGAAGGATGCGGCCTGAATTTGGACACAGCTACGATACTGGAGTTACTTCTTCTTCTTCGGGGTTTAACGACAGCTGGCATCCTTGTACATGCATTGCTGCCATCTTCTGCTTCAGTCCGCTATTACACTCCTAAATCCTACTACTTATTCCTGCGTCTTTCAGGATCTTACAAGGCTTTAAACGACGCTTCGACTATTACATTTGTCGTCAACGATTTTGATAGTCAACGTAATCGTGACTAGTCGACTAATCGTGGCAGCTCTATTGCAAACATTAGGGAAATACACAAGGATCCCTCTCAGCATGCCTTGCCATCTCTTTTTCCACATCGAGCCAAATTTGTCTGATGTGGTCTCAAAGCAACCTAATGTTAAAGAACATACCTTTAACATATGTTTCTTCCTATTTGAAATAGGGCATTGAAAGAAATCAAAGCAGGACTGTAGAGGTGTTCTTCGCCCCTTAGCTCTTACTATCGCCATCTTTCTCTCATAGAATAGATATCCATGATTAATTATTAAAACACTTTAAATCAGCCACAGTTTAATATTACTTTAGCTGCTCTAAGATACTGCATTATACATCTGACTACTGGGAAGAATATTGTTCACGTTCAATCAGAACCATTTTCCAACATCTTTCAGCAGATGTTTTTACAAATTGCCCTAGTTTGTTTCTGAGTACTCCAGAGCCATGCCTGCACTTTTCAGAGATATAAAGTAATAATCATACTGTGAAACTTTATCTTAGCCCAGGTCTAGTAAAAGCCATTGATTTGTGGACGTGTCAAATGTTTTGGATAGTGTGCACTTTTATATCGTGTGCCAAGGGTGCACTAAGCAATAAGATGCATATAAAATAATTTATTGTTTTCATTTTATATTTCAATACGTTTATACACTTTGGCTGTTTGGTTTTCGGTAATGCTTACTGAAGTCACTAATGTTATCACAGGCAGTGTCCTTGAAAATATAAAGAATACTTAACTGCTGTTTACTACTACCTTGGGATCAGCAGGTAAAGAAAAGGGGTTGTGTGAGTACGGCGTGTGCTTCCAGGAAGCACATAAACTGTGGTGGCCGTACGTGAGTGACAGTCCTCAGTGGAGGATGCTGTTTAGCATGCAATTCAAACACCACAGAGGTGGCTGGAAAGTGAACACTTCTATCTAATGAGAGTATGGATCTCCATCTAATGAACAAGGAATGGCGTGAGGGAAGGAAATTGGTAGAAAAAAACAATGAGGATGACACAAATTTTTCTATCTACCCTCCAAATGTGGCTAATGTGTTAATGCTGGTGCCCTGAAATGATTGATGATTGATGACTGATGACGGTTCGAATGTTTTCAGTTGCTCAAGAAAGGTCTGGACTGCAGGCAGGCTATGAAGTCATGTTGTTTTAATAGCTGCAGTGTGTGAATTTAGAATTGTCTTGCTGAAATATGCGTGTCCTTTCCCGGTGCTCCACTGCACTGCTGCTTTGCACATGTGCAAGCTGCCAATTCCATAGGCACTGATGCACCGCCATACCATCAGGATTCAGAACTGAGTGCTGATAACAAGCTGGGTGACCTCTCTCTTCCTGAGCATCCATATTTTCCAAAACGAATTTCAAATTTAATCCTTTTTAGATAACTGAACAGTTTTCCACCTTGCCTCAGTCCATTTTAAATTACCTTTGGCCCAAAGACAATACTACCATTTCTTCATTATTTTCATATATTTCCTCTTTTTCATATTTTTACATTCAGGAAAATTATTCTGAAATCGTCAAGATTTTGTAGATGCTGTTTTTTAATCTCTTTTTAAACTTAGTCATGTTACTGTCTAGTTGCTAGTTCACCTTAATAGTGGCACAATGTTCTCCAGCTTACTTTTCCAGCAACTTTTTGCCCAGTCCAAACTTTTTTGAGACATGTTGCTGCTGTCAAATTCAAAATCACCTAATATATTGCCTGAAACTGTGAACTCTCTCAATTTAAACACTTGATATTTTTTCACATTTTTTTGTTATGACTAAACCACAAGTTTGTGAGATTTGGAAAACATTGCTTTCTGTTTTTATTGTTTACATTACCGAGTGTCACACAGCTGATTAGGAGATTACATTCTGTTTACATTTTATTTGGGGTTATTTGTTCACATGGTTCAATTGCATTAAAGTTCCATTAAAGTCTTTATTTGTTTTTAACATGATCTTTGTCCAAATTGTGTGGTGTAGTGTATTGTAGTATAGAGTAGTGTAGTGTTGGTCAGACTCTGCATCATCCAGTCACCTTCAACTGCTGCAGCTTATTTTCTGGCCTTCACTCTCCCACAGTGCCAGATCTTACACTCTGCAACTATTGTCAGTTAGTCTTGTTGCAGCCCTTAGCAGCCCTGAGATTCTGCTAACCCTGTATAACCCTGCTTTTCCTCCTTCCAGTTCCACCTCCAGCCGCATCCTTGCCCCTCTGCCACTGGCTAGCATAGCTCTTTTAGCCTACCTTCCGCCATAACCAATAAATTGTCTTGCTGCAGCAAATCAGTCTTGGTCTCTGTTCTACATTTTGGCTGTTTTAGTTTGGTCCTGATAAGAGCAAAAAAATCACGAGGTAGAAGAGAGCAGGAGGTGACAGCAGCTGGCTCATGCAGGGCTCCGCATGGAGAAGGGGAATGAGAAGAGGTCAAAAAAACAACAAACGGGAACAAGAGCATTTGGGAGAAGATGCAAACGTGACTCCTTCTAATGACAGAATTATTACCCTGCTCCATCTGCCATTCAATCAAAACCACCCAATCTCAGCCATTCTCCAAACTGCGCCCGTTCCGTTAGGCACTCCCATCTGTACTCACCAAAACTAAGGATGTAATCAAATGCTCAAGGATAAAAACTCGTAGTTTGGACTGAGATGTTGTCACGTTCATAGTGTGTGTGGAGCAATGCTGCTTTTGGCTGTGGTAAATTTGTTTTGTGCTTCAATATTAATGTGAGATGGAGCGTTTTTCTTGTGTCTGTTGTTTCTGGTTATCTTAAAGTGATCAGTAATTTATTTTTTCTGCCATGCTGCTGCCTCTCTTTCAACAACTTGCTAGTGAAAGTCATTAAAACCCCAGTCGGGATCTGGCATGTTGGGAGTCTGACATTGAAGACTTGTGCTGATTTAACATGATGTGTGTATGTGGCTTTTGTGTCCTTCAATTTGGAAGAAATCTTTTACGTTTTTCTGTTTTACTTTTTAATACAATACTTTGGAATCACTGTGTCCTTTTGATTATCTTTTGGCTACATTTTGTTATCTGCACACCTGTCTCTTAATCTTTCATTCGCACAGGCTGTGAGGATGCCAATGACACCTTGTTTTCATTTTTTTTGTCTTTTTCTGTCTGTTTTACCTCTTCTTTGCCTTCTTTTGTGTTCCTTTTCCATAAAATTGTACCACTGCTTTTTGCTCGGCTAAGCTGGATGAGGTCGGGGTGGGAGGTGGGGGGATGTATTTGAATGATTTGGTATGCAGCGACAGCACCATTCTGTTTCATTGCAGGAGCCTTCGCCTTATCTCCTTAATGGATTATGAGCAAGGGAACAAAAACAGAAGGAGGCAGAGTGAGAATGATTGAACTCCCTGCAAAAGGCCGGCAGGAAACGGACTGAAGCCAGATAAATAAAACACTCTGCCTGTATATTTCTTCTTCCCCTGAATCACAGATGTTATTAAGAAAGAGGACAATAGAAACAGCTTGTAGTGAAGAGTCATTTGAGCTTCTGTAGGCTTTGCCTTCTGATTTGTCTGCCTGCTGGTTGGTAGTGTAGATGTGTTTGTGCATAGACTAACAGCTTGCCACTTTTGACTATAAACACTTTTATTTTTGTCCAGTTTGTCTTCAAGAAAAAGCAGAAACCAAACGTTTAGAAAACTTTAGCTGTCAAACACTTCAATTAGTCACTCTTTGTGCTTAAAATTGTTACACAGACAACATTTGCTGTACGTGCAAGCTGTCTCGGCTGAGATTAGTTCTGCTTTAAAGGTTGTTGCTCTTATTTGGTACGGCTAGAGTTCTAAATCTGTGTTTTAGCACATTATTTATTTGGGAGGTTAGGTGAAAAATTGTACTGAGACTGAATGATTTCTATTTAAATGTATTCTGAATATGATCTGCAATAAGAGACACTTTTAGGAAATCATTCAAGAGAATGTGCAGAATACCAGCATGTCATAGAATCCAAAATCAAATCACTTTTTATTGTCACATCACATGTGCAGGCACACTGGCACAGCACATGCGAGTGAAATTCTTGTGTGCGAGCCCCACAAGCAACAGAGATGTGCAAACACAACAACACAAACGAGCAAAATACAAGAATGGCCAACCTGAAACTAATAAATATATGTACAATATATAATAGTATATGCATTTCTGGATGTGTATACTAAATATTTTCCTACGTGTGTGTGTGTGTGTGTGTGTGTGTGTGTGTGTGTGTGTGTGTATACACATTTTTACAAATTAAATAGTAATAAAATAAAATAATAATAATAATAATAATAATAATAATAAAATATATAAAATATACAGAGATTAGATCACTGCGGCTAACTGGGACTTGAACTTTTGTTTGTTTGCCAGATGCTTATATTAAACACAGAAGTAATGTTTAACAGTTAAAGGCTGTTGCTCTGTGTTCCCTCGATCATCAATGGTTATTTATATTAATCTGTTTGCTGATAACACCAAAAGTCTTGTGCTTGAAGTGGTATTGATCAAGAAAAGACAGGTTGAGATGAAATGATTCGACCTTCTGGGTCTTCTAGTTCAACAGACATAGTGCTGTTTGTATTCCGTGCAGCCTGGGGTTAAATCCAATTTGCTGTAGCTGTTTAGTGTATGTGGGAATAAACTCTGCTTGAGGCCATAGCGCTTCAGTCTTTTCAGTTTTATTTATCTGACTGACATGGTTTACTTCCAAGAATTCTATTGAAAAACCTGCTGCTCTATGTGTGCAGCTGATGACCACTGTCAGCTGATAGGAAGCTTACAACAGCTCTTTTCCTGTTTTTCCTTTTTTGTCACGCTTTTTCCCTTATAACCACCAGTACGATAGCTTTCCCCAAACAGGAACAATATAGTAGCTAAAAAGAGTGGGGATGTTAAAATGTTTCAGTTGGTCACCATCTGTCCACCACTGTACAATTACTAATAATATAATGCATATACGTTATACTGTGTCCATATACATTTATATTTCTCCTCTATAGTCTTTATATCGCCTGCGAGGTTCGAGTCAATAACTACAAAATGCAAGCAACTGCTTCCTGAATGACACTCTTGTGCTGTTCATAAACACCAACTCCATCCACAGAGTCTTTGACTTTAGCTGGCAGCGATATTTCTTGGTCTTCTATGCAGCCTCGGTAAGGTTAGTGTACACATGAACTGCCTGCTGGAGGTTCTGGTTAGAGAAGTAGAAGAAGAACTACTGACATTAGCTGTAGTCCAAGATTATGGAGTTGGAGTACATCCTGCTGTGGAAGTAGAGTCTACGTATGGAAAAGTTTGAAGTTCACTAAATATGTTCATCCAGTTGTGAAAACCATGAATTGTAAAACTGCTTTTCCGTGTTTGTAACTTCATTTAGTTTAGGCAACAACCTTTGACAGGTGGACACTGTTCAGGTTGTTGCTTATTTTAAAGACAGCTGGAAGCATGTTGTTGTCTTTATGTGGGGGAGTACTCTTTCTGGGATTGCATTCTCAACAGTTTTCTGTGTGTGTGTTCATGGCGTTGAATAATAATAGAGTATCTTGAACTGATCTCTGTGACTATGGCTTTTTGAAAGTTGCATAATGTAAGATTTATATTAGCTACTAGCACCAACAGGAGCTCATTGTCTCTGTTGAATCTATTGAAATGGGTGTTTGGCTAGACGTTTGCTTGGTAGCCTACAGCCAGCTTAATAACTGCTTGGAATGGTGTTCTGATAATATCTACCCACATTAGGGTGCAGAGAACGTTTGATCCTGTAGCATGTTTCCAGATTTTATCTTTGACCTCCTCTGTGTGAACCTTGCAAAGCTCTTTGTGTGTGTGTGTGTGTGTGAGTGTGTGTCTGGTTTGAGTACAGTTGGATATGAGATACCAGGTTCAAGCCTTTTCTGCCAAACAGTTCTCTGTGTGTTCCATAAGTACTCCAAAGGAAAAAAAAGCATTTGTGAGAGCAATAGCCTTCGGGAGTTGCGCCAAATAAAAATGCTTTTTTTTCTAACCCCCCCACCCCCCCACACACCTCACTCAAGAAGTGTTTGCTCGTTTTCCGTTACTATTCGCTCTTTCTCTCTATCTTTCTCTCTCTTTCTCGTTTTTTACCTTTGATTTGAACTCTGACATCCAAGTCTGCCCCAGGATGTCTGTCACAAACTGCAGTCCAACGTTGTGACAATGCTTTTTTTCTTCCCGTGCCTTTTATGACCTTCTTTTCTTCCTCTTTCTGTTCTTTTTTTCTGTTTTTTCCCTTTCAAGGTCTGGCGCACCTGACGTTAAACGACCAAGGTATGGGTTCATTCCTTTTTTATTTTGGTTCTGTTTTTAGAGGAACTGACTCAGCCCTCTTTGCCCCAAAACTACTGCTTTCTCTCACAGTTTCCTCCTCTGCTTTTTACCTTCCCTCTGTGCCATATCCCACCATTTCCCCCCAAATCCTCCTCTTTGGCTTTTAATCTTTTGCATCATTCTCCCCTGTTGCTGCCCCTTCTTTGTCACATTTTACTTTTTCTTTTTTGACTTTTGGTTATGCCTCCTGCTTCTCCTTCCTCTCCCTGCTGCCATATCTTTGTGCTTTTTTGTGACCGCCACCAATACGTGTCCCACCCTTTGTCCTGTCCTATGGCTCACGTCCTGGACCTTCACCTCTGACCACCTTTGACCCCGACGACCTGACCCCGGGGCTGAAGGTAACACTTTTCTGCTATCCCTTTTCTTTGGGTTTAAACAAGAATAATTTAACAAAACAAAAGGAAGAAAAAAAATCCTGCTGATTCTATTGGAAATGTGTTTGTTGGTCAAAATTACAACAGCAAAATGTGTCCACACTCTCATTCACACTAACACTTCAAGGTGAAAGTGTTGTCGAATGTGCAGAGTTTCTCTTCACCACTCTGCTGACATTCCCATTGTTTGGCACTCAGATGTTTTAAAGGGCAAACAGTTCAAGTTCTGATGATTCTTGAATTGTCATTGTTATTCTGTTTTGAGACAATGTGTTTTGACACTGCTATGAACACTGGATGTTATTGATGTTATTGACTGCAATGTATACACTGAGCTGCATATGTCACACACCAGCTGTTTAACCTCTGCACACCACACTTTTCTCCCTCAGTGTCTGCAAATTTTCCAGAAAGGTGTTTAATTCATGATCAAAGGTTAAATCTGAATATTTGATTGCAATTTGTGCAGCCAACATCCCTTTTAAACGACACTTAGCGGATGTTCATTAGTTCCTCAATTGTATTCATCTGACCTCCAATCTTCATAAAAAAAGTGTTAAGCAAAGCCATTAAAGCAAAAAATGAACAAGTGCAATGCATGTTCTGACCGTTTCTGGGGGTGGAGACGTTGCTTTCTTCTATCGTTTAAGTCCATGTTTCAAGCAGGCTTTTTACTGTTTAATCTTACTGTCCTGTATTGATACAGAACAAATGAGAGACATGATCAAGGTTATTAAAAATGTCAAATAGGCTTTAGATTTCATCTTACCTAATATAACGTTGTTTGATGATTTGAACCAAAGTCATAGCATTCATCATTTCTGGATTTTTGCTTCACAAAGCTGAGATTAGGCCTTATATAATAATGATGAGAAATATTGCATAACTGTACCAGCTGTATTAAAGATTGATGCTGAAAATCAAAACACACTTTAAACAGACATTTAGTTTGCATTAGATGTGCGCAGATTGATTCACTATGGAGGGCAAAAGACATGCTTTTTTTGATCACTGCTCATCATCAATCAGAAGAAGTGAATCTGCTTGTTATTCAGCCCATGTGTTTCCTTTTTCATGTGCCGATTCTGACAAAACGTAAAAAAACAAAACAAAGAACTTCATTCCGTTGCTCTGCCATCTCTACATGCTGCTTCTATTTCTGCAGACCTTGCATCTCCAAAGTGTCAACAAATGTTTTGAATGGAATTATTCCTCATCTTAACTTAACTGCATAGTAAATATGTGGTGGTGTTTCACATTACAATGTTAAATGAACCGTGTTAACCCCACAAGACCACCCAGTAATACATTGTGCCTTATTTAGTAACAGGGACATACTTTTGAAGAGATATACTGGGTCAAAGTTTATGGATCGGGAACTACAGAGCAATGGAGATGCAAGGATATTGTTGGTGACAACATGCATACTTTGTGCTGACATGGCCCTGTTTGTTAACTAAAAGGGATGCACCAATGAACCAGTGTTCTGATTAGATGCACATACCTTTTCTTAAGGTATCTTCCAGTACTCAGAGCCAAGTGTGAAGTTTGAGGCAACAGTGCTAACCAGTGCACCATTGTTCCATAGAATTTGAAGGATTATAATGATTACTCAGACACATGTGGTAGATCCTTAAGATCATCCTGTGAAAGACAACAAGACCTGTGGAAAACAATCAAACAAAAAAAATCATACTTTAGGATCTTACTTTGTGGAAGTCGAGTCTTAGTTATCTCAAGAAACAACTGCTCTGAAAATAAATTGATGTTTACATTAATATTTGTATTCTACTTTCAGTAATTCTTTAATTAACAAATTAATAACAACAACAAACTTTGGTTGAGTGCTATCAGTAAATGCATTCAACATAACAGGCAATAATAAAACAATCTGAGTAATGTAGAAATCCCCTTAATCACACGTGAAATGCAGATTTAGCCCAGCAAATTTAGACTTAAATGTAATTCCTACAGAATAAACTTAAAAAGACTGACTTGCTTCTAGTTTACAAGAATAATGCAACCACAGAATGCTAAACACATCTTAAGCTAGAAAGACCTGCTGTGTATTTGGTCTGAAACAGCAAATCTACTCCTTTATGCATGCTCACTTAAATGACAGAAAGTCCACAAGTGTTCACAATGAAGTGAAATAATAACCGACCTTGCTCTCCCGTGTGCCACGTGCTAATGAGATCCAAAAAATAAATGTTCACTCTTTTGGAAGAAGCTTTTTCATGTATCATTCTTCCTTCAGACAAACTCTCTTCCTGCTACTGTTTGTGCTCTATTTGAATTAAAAGCATCAGACGTAATGAAGGGTAAGCAATAAACCATGCTAAAACATACAACATAATTTGTTGTTGTTGTTTTTAGGGGAAATGTATATGTTAATTTGTTTTTTTATGTTTCTTCAATTGAATTATAAGTGAATACTACAGTGATAGTACGTAAATGATCTTTACCATGTTTTTTGTTTTTCTTCATTTATTTAAGATAAGCAGAGGTTTCCATCCATAAAATCATCATACTTTTTGTGAAGTCTGATGCTTTTATTTTCAAAGGTAGATGGTAGTAGGAAAAAAAGGTTTGTTATCACAAGCAATAGCAAGTAACATTGTTAGGCTTTCTCACAGGTCTTCTGTGTTTTTAAGTGAGTGTTTGAAAGTCTGTGCTTCCTATCATGCAAATGAAAGCTGCTGCAGCTAGAATGAAATTCTTCCAAACTGCTACTCAGTCCTGCCAATATCTAATGTAGTAAGTCCATTCAACTGAACTAAATGGACTGCCTTAGATCAGCCTGATCCAGCTTTTAGAGTCTGGGCCTCAAATGCAACACTGAACATTCAATCTCCAGTCAACCACTTCAAAGGAAAACTGGGCACACCCAAAGGCGCTGGATCTTATTCATTGTTTTAGAAAAGCAGGGGTTTGGAAATGTTGAATTTCAACATTGGAAAAAAAAAGATCTACATAAATAATCTGGGAAACAAATACCATTGACTGATACAGAGATCCTAATGCACACACTAAAAACATCTTAAAAATAAAAACAAATATGCCCGTAAACACATTTTGTATAAGTGTGTTTGTGTGTACATGCACATGTACCCTAACCATGCAGATCTGGATTTTTTAAATTTTATTTCTTTTAAGAAAAATTTTGGTCAGTTCTTAAGATCAGAGGCAAGCGGCACAGTGGTCATATAACCAGGCCAAGAAAATCAATGTCCATCTTCTCTCAAACCCAAGGCTGTCCTTCACAGCTGCTGGAAGGACAAACCCCAGCTTTTAGTCAGTGCCGATCTTTATCTGCCTGCCTGTAAGGCTGCTGTCAGTTCCACACATTGGGCTGCATATTTGTAAACCAAAACATAACATTTCATTTTGATTTAATTATTTAAATAAGAACAGAAGAACAGGAGTCAAATTTATGGAGTATACAATGATTAAACATTACAAAAAATACAATAATACAAATTGTTTTGTCATCCTGAAGACACAACTGATTGACTGATTAAACGTCAGAGCAGGTACAGTAGATGCGCATGTACATATCTCTGTATGTGTAAGTGTATATGTACCATGAAAGGACACGCACTTACTTTCCTGAACGAATTATCTAAAGCATTTAGTTTTTCCGCTGGAAACTTTATTTGCTTTGTGACACTTCACTCAGTAGCAAATCCTCTGCTGTCCAATTAATGAACTATCACATTACTGCCACATGAAACAGCTGATGCTGTGCCCCCTGCGACCCTAAGGCTTACAGCAGATCTCTAAAGCAATACAAAGACTACTAACAACAGCTACAGTCCAAGATAGTGGTGATAAGCAACAAACTGAAATCAAAATTGATACAACAGAAACTTGACCGGTTAAACACAAGATTGGAAGTTCCTGGAAAACCGATTAACAGCAACTAAACTCAAGGGAACAATGTCCACTAGCAAATTTATCATAAATGGCTTCTCTCAAAACAAACAAAACAATTGCTGAAATGAGTTACTCCACATGCCTGGGTGGCTGTTAGTCTCCTCATGAAGGGAAGACGTTTGTAATCGCTCTGTCTGTCTTTTTGACAGCAGTCTAGCATCAATAGTTTTCAAGATCTCATCTGTCTGTTGGTAGATACCAATAACAGCTCAAGCTGATTTAATTTGAGGGAAAATCAGGTCAAGGTTACACTAAATGTCAACATCAGTAAAAACCTTATATTAAACCTTATATATTTGCATATAAAACAAAAAAGTTAAATAAAATAAAATAAAGCATAAAGTTTTAGTGTGGCGCTTTGGGGGTGTCAACCTCTCTGAGTGCCAAAAAAGCATCTCTTCCATTATTACAAGACCTCCTAAAGGTAAAAGATTGTTTCTTATGAACTCTTTTAATTGCCACTGTTGTTTTATTGTGTCATTGGGCTCCCCAAACGTCATTAACAAGTTTCACAAGTACATGTATTGCCTAAATCTAACTAAATTTGGGTCAATTTTTTGATCTTTCAATTTTGTGGTCCAGGCGATGTAATTCATCTCCACATTTGAATGGAATCTGTCTCCTGTGCTTCTACCTTAAATGAAGCAGCTAATTGTTCTCTAAAGCTGGTGGGAGCAGGCACGCTCTGTTTTGCGTAACTATTTTTAAATCCCGGTAGCACTGCAACCACGTAAGCTAGCGCAATAATATTTTTTGCATATGAAACCAGAGGAGTTGTACTTACATGTTATGCCATCAGCTTGTCCTAAGTCACAGTTTCCTTCCACATATAGCTTTGCAAAAACTGCATAAAAAGCACTTGCAGCAGCAAAAACATAATATTCCAGAAACAGGCTTTGCCAATCCGATCAGCTGTTCATAACACTTCCGTGAACTAGATTAGATAGAACTTTATTAATCCCTCGGGTGGGTTCCTCTGGGAAATTCGATTTCCAAAAAAGCACAGCACCGACAGAGTTAGAATATTATATATATATATATATATATATATATATATATATATATATATACACACACATATATATAAATACAGAGACAATATAAATAAAATATACGAAGGGGATAAATAGAATAAATAGGAATAAAAATAAAAATACAAGTGAATTGCACATTTCAAGTATTGAGTCTATTGCACCGTTGACTATTTACAAAAGTATTGCACAAAAGGTATTGCAGTGAGGTGAAGAGGCACTACAGCTTAGTTGTTCCCCCCTCCTTTGTCCTCCTGTTTCCCCTCCCTCTCCCCTCCAGGGAGGAGTTAAACAGTCTGATGGCGTGTGGGACAAAGGAGTTTTTAAGTCTGTTAGTTCTTGTCTTTGGGAGAAGCAACCTGTCACTGAACAGACTCTTCTGATTGTTTATGGCCGTGTGCAGAGGATGTCTGGCATTGTCCATAATGTCCATCAGTT
Source organism: Maylandia zebra (assembly GCF_041146795.1). Lineage (NCBI taxonomy): Eukaryota > Metazoa > Chordata > Actinopteri > Cichliformes > Cichlidae > Maylandia > Maylandia zebra. The sequence continues at coordinate 47,785,534 of NC_135169.1, forward strand.
TCTTTAATGTCCTTTTCTCTGCCACTGTCACCAGAGTGTCCAGCTTCATGCCGACCACAGAGCTAGCCTTCCTGATCAGTTTCTCCAGCCTGGATGAGTCCTTCTTTGCTGTGCTGCTCCCCCAGCACACCACAGCATAGAAAAGTACTCCAGCAACCACCGACTGGTAAAACATCCTCAGGAGCTTCCTGCAGATGTTAAAAGACCTCAGCCTCCTGAGGAAGTACAGTCGGCTTTGGGCTTTTTTATACAGGTGCTCTGTGTTGCATGACCAGTCTAGTTTATTGTCCACCCACAGCCCGAGGTACTTGTACTTGTTGACCACCTCCACCTCCTCCCCCTCTATCTGAACCGGCAGTGGACCTGCTCTAGACCTCCCGAAGTCCACAACCAGTTCCTTAGTCTTTGAGGTGTTGAGTTGCAGGTGGTTTGTGTGACTCCATGCGACAAAGTTCCTCACCAGACTTCTGTACTCCTCTTCCTGATCATCCCAGATACACCCCATGATGGCTGTGTCGTCTGCAAACTTCTGAATGTGGCATAATTCAGAGTTGTAGCAGAAGTCAGAGGTGTACAGGGTGAAGAGAAGAGGGGACAGCACAGTTCCCTGTGGTGCTCCTGTGCTGCTGACCACTGTGTCAGACGTGATGTCCTTCAGCCTGACGTACTGTGGTCTGTCGGTGAGGTAGTCGGAGATCCAAGCCACCAGGCAGGGGTCCACCTCCATCCTGTTCAGTTTTTCTTGAAGCATACAGGGCCGGATGGTATTAAAGGCACTATCGCATGTCCTCCATGTCCTGCCCGAAACCGGAAGTGACGTCATTTTGCGGAAATGTAGTTTTTTACCATCAGGGCCTATATGAGTTTATACTGGTGTTTTTAAAAGTTATGTTTGACTTTATGACTTTCTCTAAGCCTCTTAAATTTCTCTAACTAGAAATATATGTTAAAAAACAAAATCAAAAATTTTCTGTAGTTTATTGCACTTTTTTGCAATGTATGTAATTACTATGCACTTAATGCAGACATATTATTAAAATTTGGGCTATAATGGTTGTATTGATGTATAGCAACTTGAAATGCTCCCAAAAATGGCACTACAACATGTAAAAATATAATATAATCTCTGGCGGACTTGGTTCTATGGTAGGTCTTCAATTCAATTCAATTCAATTTTATTTATATAGCGCCAAATCACAACATAAGTCGCTTCAAGGCGCTTCATAGATACAGAGAAAAATAATCATGAAAACTTTTAAAAACTAGTTTATTTCAAGCACACTGTGGTCTGACTTGATCCAGATATTTATATTACATTACCTTGAAATAATTTCTTCACAAATGCAGAAATTTAACCGTATTTGGGACCACAACATTCACAGTTGATCCTTTGGGTTCTGCAGATAGCAGAGTGGGGTTCCCGTGGATCAGCCTTGTTCCAGGGCATCCCATCAATACATGACTGGATTGAGATCTGGGGAATTTAAAAGGGCCCAGTCAGTCCCATAAGCTGCATAAATGTTAGAAATTTCCTTTTATTTTATTTGAAATAATACATTCCACTCTAGCAACAACATTAACTTATTCTATGAGTATATTCCCACTTTTGATATCCACAAATTAATGATTTAACGTGAAAATAAACAACAATGATTCGTTATATGCATGGTTAGCTTTGTCTCATGAAAGTTCATTTATAACAATATAAACAGTCCAATTCAGTGAGCAGTTTATCCTAACTAGCATTTAAATATAGATGTACCCAATTTTCTTGGTCCAGAAGTCTCCAAGGTGTTCACGTTTCACTCTAAACAACAACCCTGAAGCTATTTAAGCTTTAGCAAACTAATTAAAAGGCCCTAAATAAACTGCTGCTTTCAATAATAGAAATTTATGTGCAAGTTAATGGCTCTAAATTGTCAACATTTCCAGGCCTTTGGCTTGGGAATTGCAGATGCTTTTACCCACGGACCATTTGATTTCTGTGTGAATGAAGTCCCCTGCTGCCACCACCATCTTGCCTTTTGGAGAGGCCAGCATGATGCATACTGGGAATCGAATTAACCAGGTCTCTTGGCAGGTTTAATGTAGCTCTCTGTGGGGATATTGAACAAAATAATGAAGGGAATATACAGCATGATCTGTATCTAACCTGCAATGTAATTGACTAAGTCCCAGCCAAGATAGCCATCTCTGAGCTTGCAGGGCAATTTATAGTCTGCACCATTTAAGCTATGTAGAACTATTGAATAGTGCAATGAAGCTCATAACAATTGTGAAATCTGCAGGAGATCATTTTTATACAGTATGCTTTTTAGAAACAGATTCTATTATTTTATTATGACATCAAATACTGGCTCTTAAGCAGTGGTTCTGAGCACTGTAAAATCTAATTAGTTCCCAGAACTCAAAAAAATTGAGTAAAGCTTAGCTAAAAATGACTAAATTAGGACAACTTATTTATTTTGAGTACTCTGTAAAAGCTCATTTGTTTCCAGAACTCAAAAAAATTGGATCAAGTTTACGTAAGATGACCAAGTTAGGGCAACTTACTCATTTTGAGTACACTGTACAGCCTTGTTAGTTCATTTAGAACATTTTTCAGAAACTGATTTTATCCTTAATGGCTGTGCAATTATTGTAACATAGAGTTTGCTTATGTTGTTAAATAAAGGCTAGATTTGACATTAACAGATGCCACAGATGTTCAAAAGCTGCCACAAAGCATGAAAGAAAATGGACGTCTCCGAAAACATAGGAGCTTTTTTGCAAATATGTGATGTCTTGATAAATCGAGCAGATATTTGAACTCTACACAGCTACATTCTCGCCTGAAAATATCTTAAAATTTTATTTTGTGACCCAGAAAAAGTAATAAGTTTTTTAGCCGCGCTCCTCCGCCATTGCCGTGCTTACAAGTATGCACAGGCTCCGACAACCGGGGACAAATGTGATCCTCCTTTTCCCCAGACTACCCTTTCTGGGTCACAAAATAACCTTTTAAGATATTTTCAGGCGACAATGTAGCTGTGTAATGCTCAAATATCTACTTAATTTATCAAAATATCACATATTTGCAAAAGTGCTTCCATGTTTTCGGAGAGCTCTGTTATCCACCAGCACGATAGCTGACCGGGAGGACAAGGCTTGATAGAGTCCAGGAACACAGCTAACTCCTGGCTTATTGTTTTCAACCCCCCCTGCACTCTTTTGCTACTCAGGTTAAACATGATATATAGTTGGTTAGTTATGGCTATGGATTGAAAATACCCCCCACACCCCACCCTACCCCTAAGGGCGACACCTCCCGAAGAATTTTGTCTGGGCTCTTATCTTCTTATCTCACTTTTTTATTTCAAACAATCAACAGAAAATTTCACAGACATATTTTCTGTAAGGTTTTTAAGGCTGTGGTGTTAATTTTTAAGTAACATGAGCCCAGCGGCAGCAGCAACGCTAGGCTAACACTAACTAGCTAGCAAGATTATAAATCTGGTGCTAAACTAAGAGAAGCCACAAAATCAGTTTGAATAAGAGTAAACATTTACTCACCAAGTCATTGTATCAGGTAAAGATCCACAGCAATGACAATAATCTCTTGAGCTGACGCTTCTCCAAGTTTGCTCAACTTATTCCATAACAAATGCTGGCACCATGAACATGCGGACTGATCCGAGAGGGAGGAGGACGGTAGTCACGTGGCATTTTCAAAACACATCTTTCATCCTTCCGCCCTGAGAAGCGAAACTTCCAGCTTACTTAGTTTTTCTAAGTTAAGACCACTCAAATAAACTGAGTTTATCAGCATTTTTGCATAAAAAGTACTGGTAACTTATTTAAATCGAGTTCTAATAAGAAATTGTCTGTGAAAGTTCTCAGTCATCCAGGTCATCGTAGTCAAAGGAGCTTGCAAAGAAAAGCGTCTGGACTTCTTTAAGTTACTTGACGACGTTTCACCTCTCATCCGAGAAGCTTCTTCAGTTCTAAGGTCAAATGGTGGAGAGTCCCAGATATAAACCTAGTGGGAGTTTCCCCCCACAGAGGGACAAAAGGACCCCCTGATGATCCTCTAATCGCCTGTGCCAAGGTGTGAAACTGGGTGTGGGTCCCAATCAGCCAGAGTTTCGGGTGTGTTCATTGTGAAACCTGGCCCCACCTTATCATGCGAATTCCTGAGGTCAGATGGCCCAGGATGTGAGTGGGCGTTAAGGCGTCTGGGAAGGGATCTCAAAACTGGATTATAGATGGCAGAGAGTTGGTGTCGTAAACCCCCGCCTCTGTTCAAAGATGGTCGCTCACAGTGGACATAGATGGCTTCTTTCACTCCTCTTTCAAACCATCTGTCCTCTCTGTCCAAAATGTGAACATTGGCATTCTTGAAAGAGTGTCCTTTATCCTTAAGATGCAGATGGACTGCTGAGTCTTGTCCTGTGGAGGTGGCTCTTCTGTGTTGTGCCATGCGCTTGTGAAGTGGCTGTTTGGTCTCTCCAATGTAGAGGTCTGGGCATTCCTCGCTGCACTATACAGCATACACCACATTGTTAAGTCTGTGTTTTGGCGTTTTGTCTTTCGGGTGAACCAGTTTTTGTCTGAGCGTGTTGCTGGGTCTGAAATGCACCAGGATGTCATGCTTGGAGAAAACTCTCCTGAGTTTTTCGGATACACCGGCTACATAGGGGATGACAATGTTGTTGCGTCTGTCCTTCTTATCCTCCCTCGCTGGTGTCTGGTCTTCTTTTCTGTGCCTCTTTGCTGACTTTAAGAACGCCCATTTGGGATAGCCGCACGTTTTGAGTGCTTCCTTTACATGTGTGTGTTCCTTCTTTTTTCCTTCAGGCTTAGAGGGAACATGTTCTGCCCGGTGGTGTAGGGTCCTAATTACTCCAAGTTTGTGTTCCAGAGGGTGATGGGAGTCAAAGAGGAGGTACTGGTCCGTGTGTGTGGGCTTCCGGTAAACTTCGATGTTGAGTTTGCTGTTCTCTTCAATGTGCACAGCGCAGTCCAGGAAAGGCAAACAGTTGTCCTTTGTGTCTTCCCTGGTGAACTTGATGTTTTTATCCACAGCGTTAATGTGCACAGTGAAGGATTCCACTTCTTGTGTCTTGATTTTGACCCAGGTGTCGTCCAGATATCTGTACCAGTGGCTGGGTACTCTTCCTTTGAAAGAGCCAAGAGCCTTCCTTTCCACTTCCTCCATGTAAAGGTTGGCTACAATAGGTGACACGGGGGAGCCCATGGCACAGCCATGTTTTTGTCTGTAAAAGCCTTCGTTGTATTTGAAATATGTAGTGGTGAGGCAGAGGTCTAACAGTGTGCAAATCTGATCGGGTGTGAAGTTGGTCCTGTCCTCCAAGGAGCTGTCTTCTTGTAGTCGTTTTCTGACAGTCTCCACGGCCTCCAGTTTTGAGATCCCTTCCCAGACGCCTTAACGCCCACTCACCAGAGGTGGGACCAAGTCATTGTTTTGCAAGTCTCAAGTCTTTATCCTCAAGTCTCAAGTCAAGTCTCAAGTAATGTCAGGCAAGTCAGAGTCGAGTCTCAAGTAATGTCAGGCAAGTCAGAGTCGAGTCTCAAGTCACTGGTGTAAAAGTCCAAGTAAAGTCACAAGTCTGAAATTTTGAATTTCAAGTCCTTTCGAGTCTTTAAAAAAAACAAACGAAAAAAAGCATGTTGCAGTTATGCTAAATGTAAATATTAGACCATGTAATTTTTAAATCTGTGTTTTTCTCAACACATGACAAAATAGTGAACTTAGAAAATATACACAAATTGTGAAATTGCACCTCTTTAAAATGCAGCTCAATTAAACCTAGCTCCAAGAATAATTTTCACCGACAGTTCTGAGATAAGCTGCATGTTATTCTTGGATGCGCTTGTAGGACCGGCTTTAAAATCGCATGACAAAAATATCATACATAAATAAATGATATTTTAAAAAAAATATAATTTAAAAAAAAACTGCATCACCAACGTAGCCTGGAAAACATTTGCTAGTTAGATGAAGTCAGCTATCTCATCGTAGCATATTTATATGCATATTTATAATTATACGCTTCTTGGAGTGAGTGCATACACTCATGAAGTTTAGTAACTTCCGGTCACTGCAACAAGCCCAGGTACAGTTTACCGACGGATGGGTGCAGGACCTTGAAATGCACCGTGTAGAAAGTAAAGACCATCGTACGTATCATAAGTTTACCAGTCTCACAAATCGTCGTCATAAATACACATTCGTTAACCGTTTATTAATAGGACCTTTGAGCTCAACGGTAGTTAATTAGCAGTGGAAATAATTTCTGGTAGCATCACAGAAATGTAGCAGTGACAATAATATTGTATGCTGTAATCGCACTGGACAATTAGTGATACAAAACAACTGTTTTACCCTGTGAATAAAAGTATATGTTTTTGTCAATGTACCATAATAACAGAAGCGAAACACAATATTCTGTCAGGACAATTCACTATTTATGCACAATAAACAAAGGAGCATAGCACGACAATTTCTGTTCAGCGCCAGACTTGCTTGTAACCTATATCACCAATTATGTTAAGAAAAATGACGCATTAACTACAACAGCAGACTGACCTTTGTGTAAATGCTTGGAGCAGACTAACCTGTGAGCTGGAGTGTTCTGGGACGTTATAATTGGTCTTTGAATGGCTGCAATCCAGTCGCATCTTTGTTACTTCGGAAACATGGCTCGAACAATTTCTCTTCAACGACGTAATCCGATAACAACCGATCTCTTTACCCGTCGGCTTCCCGTGGCTGTCATGCGACCAGCTATTGCAGTTAATAATACAACAGCTTCTTGACATTTTTGTGTTTCTTTTTATCGCTGTGTGACTGATTTCAATTGAAAGCCTGCGTGCGCTAGTACCGCTTGCCACGAGTTCCCAGAATCCTTTGCGGTTCTACCCGTGAATGACGTCACATTTTCAATCTCTATATAATATGCAAGTTAAATTTTATATTTGGGGTAAAATATCAAGTCTTTTCAAGTAAACCGGTTCAAGTCCAATTCAAGTCCCAAGTCATTGGTGTAAAAGTCCAAGTCAAGTCACAAGTCTTAGAACATTATTTCAAGTCAAGTCTAAAGTCATAAAATTAATGACTCGAGTCTGACTCGAGTCCAAGTCATGTGACTCGAGTCCACACCTCTGCCACTCACATCCTGGGCCATCTGACCTCAGGAATTCGCATGATAAGGTGGGGCCAGGTTTCACAATGAACACACCCGAAACTCTGGCTGATTGGGACCCACACCCAGTTTCACACCTTGGCTCAGGCGATTAGAGGATCATCAGGGGGTCCTTTTGTCCCTCTGTGGGGGGAAACTCCCACTAGGTTTATATCTGGGACTCTCCACCATTTGACCTTAGAACTGAAGAAGCTTCTCGGATGAGAGGTGAAACGTCTTCAAGTAACTTAAAGAAGTCCAGACGCTTTTCTTTGCAAGCTCCTTTGACTAATAACAAATTGTTAAAAATTGAGTTCAGCCTATTTAATATTTTTAATTAAACACAATATTACATTTTACAGTGAGAATTCTTATACAATTTTATTTCATGTGAAAAATAGGATAAGCTCTGTTGAAGTTTATAAATGTTTAATCACAATATTTTTTGTATTCACATGTATGATACTGAAATTGCATAACTTTACCAATGCTGTTTACACAGAGTGTGCAATTGACTGTTTTGGCTCTTTATTCAAAATCCTTTGCATACTCTTCTTTAATGTGGAAGCACATTGATTAAATATGAATCATACATTTATAAATTTTTAAAGGTTTTTATATATTCTACTAATATGGGTTAACCTTCAAGACAGTGAAGTTTATGACCCTTATGGGGCTTAACTTTTACCTTTAATACAAACGTTCTTTGTTTGTTATTTATGGCACTTTTTTTCACATTTTATTACTGTTTGCCTAATAGTTGTTGAGTTATTTAAAAAATTTTACATGCTAAGGGTAACCAAAGAGATGACCAAAGAGAAAAGGAAATATTTGGTGCAGAAACCCTCTTTGTGACCAAATTCACCTACGCACTGCCAGCACACACTTACCAATGATCACTTCAAAGTTGCTGAGCAGACAATTATTGTTTTTTTTGCACTACAAATGTTCATATTATTTGCAAAACTTGCACAAAGTGCTTTTTGCATATAAAACGAAATAAAATAAAATAAAAGATTTGCTATGGATACAGGACGCTGTAGGGCAAAGGTAAATACATATAGACCCTTTGCAAAAAAAAAAGAAAAAACAAAAGATACCTGTATGAAATATAACAGGATTATAAATGCATGAATGAAGCTGCTTATTCAGATCACTATAAAAACATAAAAATCCTCTTTGAACAGAAAGCACTTTTTAAAATACTCTACTGAGCTGAATGAAGTACGGTATAAAGTACACACACACACATATATATATATATATATATATATATATATATATATATACATATACACATATATTTAACCCTGGAGAACACATGGGGTCAAATTTGACCCCATGGTTTCCCTAGAAAACCAATGCTACCTGTATGACCCCATGGGTTCTCCAGGTATATATATATGATATGCCCATATGAGGAAACAGGGTCCCAGGAGGCTAAAAGGAAATGGGCTCACTGAATGCTCACTGAATATATATATATATATTCCACCTGTAAAAGCACAAGTATTAACACCATATGGTTCCTGTCCCCAGTCTGATTTGTCAAACAAACAAAAAACAAAAAAAAAAAAAACATTGCCCTTTATAATCAAACTAAATTTAAAGTCTCTGTAGTCTCTGTCATTTGAGAAACAGAAATAAGTCCTTAACTCGAAACAGAACAGTAAAAGTGTATGTATGCAAGCAATACATGCCAAATTATGCACAAATGAAAATACACTGTCACAATGTGTGCAGATGCTACTAATGCATTATTAGTAGCATCTGCAGTGAATTACTTACTAAATTATCAGTAGCTTGACATTCTGCCAGATGTTAAACAAAGATACCTGCAGTTTGCAAAACAACCTGTTAATGTTTTATGTTCATATCGCTTCATGTACCTCTGCAATAGGTTGGCCAGTCTCAACAAAACTTTGCATGAACATCATCACACATACAGTGATTGTTAACCTCTACACCAATCAGGCATAATTTTATGACCCACAATGAAAGAAGATGGACTGGTCTGATGAATCATGTTTTACATTATGTGGATTGCTGGGACCTGTGCAGTGGTTACCTGGGGACCACCAAGGTCCACAATAGGAAGAACGCTAGCCAGCCAGATGCTTTGGTCTGTGATTTGCTGGAATAACTTGGGCCCTTCTATCCACCTGGATGTTACTTTGACAGCTACCTAAGCATTGTTGCAGACTATGTACATCCTGTCATGGAAACTGTATTTCCTGATGGCACTATAAAAGCCCAGCCACACAATAAAAATGGTTCAGGAGTGGTTTGAGGACAACGACAATGAGTTTGAGTTGAGTTGAATAGGTGTAAACTTCGCCTTCAAATCCAATCAAGCATCTATGGATGTTCTGGACAAACAAATGCGATCCATGGAGGCCCAACCTCAAAACTTAAAGGAGCTGTTGCTCTCCTTTAGAGATCATATACAGCTAAAAAAAAAAAATTATGAAAGTAGGCAGCAATTTAAAAAATGCTCCTCTCATATTAGAAATCAGTCAGTATCAGTCAATACAATATCACTAGCAATAAAATGTACTTAATAATTTTAACACTGCAAAAATGTAATATTCGATATAATATTATATGTCCCTCTAATACTTTGATGCTCTTAGTTTACTTACTTTACTTACCTGATTGGACTAATGGCGACAATGTTGAGCTACATTAAACAGTATCTATACACCTGTTGCTGAGTGAACCAGCTAGCTAGACAACTAACATTACTTCCAGTCATTCAATGTCAGATGTGAAGAGAGGCGGTGATGACGATAAGAACAGAAGAATAGGAAGAGAAAAAAAACTCTGATGTGATAACACATTTCAGTAGTGTTGGTCATATCACTGATGATTCCTTTTAAACGTATAAATGTATAGACTGAGTTTGACAATAACACAGACGGCATAATTATAGTATCATAATGTATCATAGTTATCCAAGTATATTACTGTATAAAATAGAGAATTCACACACAGACTTTACTGAATCATTTTTGATATGCCTTGGCACAAAAAAAACTGTGACTAGTGAAACAGGCAATGAGTACAGTGAGAGAGACAACAAAGAGTGGAAGAGGCGAGGGAGAGAGAAATGAAAGAGAACACAGGTGAGGTAAAAGATGCAACACGAAGAAAAGGAGGCTGAATGAGCCCACGAGATAAAGGGAAGAGATTCAGAGGTCATCAAGCAGAACAATACTGGAGATTGTACATTGTACTGTGAATCGCTCACTGCAACATTTAACCTGATTTTCAAGTTTTATTTTTTTTATTTTAGTATTTAGTATTTATTTATTTATTGTCATTGTCAAGAACAATGAAATTGCGTTTGGGGCTTCCATACAACCCAAAAAAAAGAAGAAAATAATAAATACCCCTTAAAACCCAAGTGTACATATTTAACCCAGTGTGACTCCAATGCAATAAGACAATCCTTAGCAATAATGTTCGTAGAAATTCAGACAAAGACCTGAGAAACATGACAAAATACAACAATGCAACCCATTCAATATTATTGTACTGTGAGATATGATATCAGATATGATAGTTATCTATTTAAGAAAGAGGGGGGGGGGGGGGGGGCAGGAGGGGGAAGAGAATAAAGATATGATGCACCAATGCAGACCAGTTCATTGCTATTAAGAAGTTGGATATGGTTATTGTCCATGAGAGGGGGGCAGAGAGTTCAGGAGCCTCACAGCCTGTGGATACAGGCTGTTGGCCAGTCTGGATGTTCTGGCCTGTATAGACCTGTACCTTCTCCCTGAGGGCAGCAGATGGAAAAGGTGGCGCGCAGGGTGATGTTGGTCCCGCAGGATACTGTGCACCCTCCTCAGACAGCGATGCTTACATCTTAAAATTGTCACATTTAGATCGAACAAAAAGAAATGAAAACTTTGTAACAAGTTCATGGACCATACAAAACTAACAAGTTCAGTTGTTTAACCTCAGCATTTCTAAATCTTCAAATAAGGCCGGCCATAGGAATAGGAAGTAAGAATTTTATTTTAGACAGTTAAGTGGTTTTCTGTTTTTCTGGTTTGTTGCTGTCTTTGCTTTTTCATCTGAAGAAGCAAGAAGAAACAATATTTTAGTTTAAATTCTTTCTCCCAGAAGATGGTTTTGTTCAGTTCTACATTTCATCGCTAAAATTCATTGCACAGAATGATACGGGTATAAAGACGACTGTTTTCATATTAAGCTACTGGAAGTGGAAAGTGTCTCTGTCCATCCATCTCCTTAAAAGCTTCACCAACTTAAAGCTGCAGGGCAGTCTGTCCCAACTGATTTGGGATAAGACTTTTAAGCGTACATCTTAGGCAGACAGTGAGACTATCACAGGGCGAATAAAGAGGACAGCTCAGAATCATCAATAAATCTAACATGCGTGTCTTTGGGAGGAAACTGATGCAGACATAAGGAGAACATGCAAACATGCTCTGAACCTAGAACTTTTTGGTGTGAATCACAGGCGCTAACAGCTGAGAACCACACCAACCCTGAACCTGAGTTTATATGAAGTAGTTTGAAAAAACAAACAGTGATGTGACATTTTCAAGCTATCATTTTAAACAATAATTCCAGTATAAAGATGAATATTTCCATTTAGGTTCAATTTCTTTTGTTTAGAGCCAAATCACAACAACAGTTGCCTTGTTAATTCAATAGAAGCAAAATTGACATTAGAAGAAGATTTAAAGTAGCATTCTTTGATCTTGGATTAAGATGCTACAACATTTACAAAGCATGACTTCATCCACTTAGAGTTTTTATCCTCATTGTACACCCCAAGGGATCATTTAAAATTTAGCAGTGACCTCTTTCACCCTTTTCCAAAGCCTGGGAATAAGGGGCTAGCTGGCTTGAAGCCTGCAGGGTTACTGCAGAGACATTAGGCCAGGATGACAGAAGTCCTCACACAGGCAGAAATTTCTCCTGACACAGCAGCAGGCGAAAATGGATGGAGCTCTACAGCAGCTGGAATCTGCTTCATACAGTCCCCACCGTAAAGCCTGGGATGAGTAGTTGCTTGCGTCATAAACGTTTTTTTTTTTTGTATCTTCAAATAAAAAGCTGTGATAGCCGTCACAAATGGATTCTAAATAGAATCTAATTAAAACTATTCATTAAAATATTAGAATTCATAATATTCAACTGGTTAATTTGTGTTCTCTCGGTCATAAGTCATAATCACTTTCATGATGCTAATGCTAATTGACAGGGCTGGACTGAGGCTACCTTGCATGACCTTCACCGTGTCCCTTGGGTAAAGCGAATTGCAGAGTGTGAGGTGTGTGACAGTCCCAGTCGCTGTCTCCCCCCTTCAGAGATTGATTTGAGGCCTGCATTGAGTTTCCCAGGCTAATCATGCCTCATTATTGGCAGCTTCACTTAGAGAAACTGACAGGTCACATCATATGCCCAGACAACTCCCACTGTACCATGCAGTGGAAATGCTGCCTTTCATAAAATGGTGTACATGAAAAATTCTTTTATTATAAGTAATTCTTTTTTGACTATGAAATGCATGATACATTGTTACTTGGCCAACAGCAAAAGTCATAATTTTCCATGCAAAATCCGGTAAATAATATCAATATCGATAAATAATATCTTTTCAGGAAAAAAAATTGCTAAAACCAACCCTACCGCAGACATGCACGAGAGCTTCATAAAATTAAAAAGGTCTGCATCCGGCGTAGAGGAACCAGGACACCCTGACGAAAAGTGGGCTACTAGAACAAGACTGCATCGGTGGGCAAGAGATGAAAATAGGGCGCTGCTGGAATGCTACTACGCAAGTAACCCTTTCCAACGGGGTTACTTGCGGATCAGGGACCTATGGAATTTATCCAAGAGTGCAGTCCTGGGAACAGCTAAGATACTGTGGAGGACCCTCAAGCTGCCAGGCCTCTGTTAGAGGACCCAAGCTTGAAGGACAGACTACCTGCATGGGCGAGAGGGGAATTTATTAATACATATTGTAAGCCTATAAAAATGGCACATATGAAATGGTTTTAGGTTACTTTACAGATAATGCAAAACTAAAATGTAGTTTAAAAAAGGACTTTACAAAATTATATCAGAACATATAAAATAAGAACATGAAATAAACTTGACATTAGAGCTTGACAAAGCAGTGCAACAGAGAGAATTCCATCAGTTAAATGTATTTTAACAGTGCAAGTGTAGGTGTTAAACAATAATGAATGACTTTTGTGCAGCAAAAACCCCTGAAAGTAAAATATAGTAATTTAAATAAAACTTTCTCTGTTCTCTTTTTTCTCTCTGTCTCTTCCAAGTTGAACAGTTGACCTTGACTTAAATATATCTGTCTGTAGGCAGTATTCACAAGCAGGACGTTAACAGTGTGGGTTGGCTCAAGAATTCCCTCCTGTGACTTTGTAATGAAAACACAGATCAGTGCCGTATGGCAGTGCACAGTATGACACAACATGTGCCATATCTTTGTAGATGACAAAATGCAACACAATAATAGGCACAATAATAAACAGCTTTATGTAAAAAGAAATACGCCTGAATTTGATGGTAACTTTTCTGTCTTTTAACCAATATATTTTTTTAGTAGGCTAGAGTATGCAACTTACTCCCTTATCTTATTCATAATATCATTCCAACCATCTTTTTTATTTCATCTAAAAGAATAATTGAAGAGATCTGTCATTTCAGATCTGGTTGGCTAATTTAATGTCAAGGCTTAGCTTCACTTATAGGACAAACAAAAGCCCATCCTAGGTCCTGTATTTGTTGTATTTCATGATGCATCAGAGAAAACAAGGTTGAAAACCACTTTATCTTTAGACTTGATAAAAATAAATAAATGTGTAAACATGTTGTACATATATCCAATCCAATCCAACTTTATTTATAGAGCACTTTAAAAACAACATGGTTGGCTAAACTGCTTTCCAGTAAAAAAAAAAAACAGCGATAAAAGTTAAAAACTATACATTGAACAGACAAAGAAAATTAAATAACAATAAAATAAATAAATAAATGAAAAAAGATAAAAATGAATCGGTAAATATTAAAACATGAATAAAATAGACAATAATAATATACAATAATAATAAATAAATAAAAATAAATACAATAAATAAAATTAACAAAGTAAAGAAGATTAAGAGCGACTAAAAACTGACTAAAACTGCAAGCTGACTCTGGTACTATTCCTAAAATGTCTTGGAAAAAAGGTCTGCTTTTAAAAGTGATTTGAAAATTTCAAGTGTTGGGGCCAGCCTAATATGGGGGCAACTTATTCCATAAATTTGGTGCCACAACAGCGAAAGCTCGCTCCCCCCAGTATATTATACATATATGTATAATTACATAATTAGAGGGAAAAAATCATGCCCAAGGAAAACCTAATAATTGCAGATCACATGTAGTGGATTCCAAAGAGAGATAAATAGAATGCTTATATTATGCAATATCAATTCAGCTTTTATTATATAAGCACTACACACTGTAACGCAGCACCCTGCACAATGAAAGCCTGCTTAGTTTTTATATAACAAGTGCACACTACATGTTGCAGTGGAAAAGTCCCATCAGCAATTTGTGGCGGGGCAGCTGTTCTCTCTGATCACAGGTTGTTGTTTTTTTAATAAACTTTTTTAAAGCAGACAACTTTTTTTAGTGGAAATGCACAAAATGAGGTAAAGGGAAATTGATTAGTTTGTTCTTGTTTATTTTTGTCTCTGCATCACACCAAAAGAGTTCTCTAAATGCTGCACAAACACCTCAGCCATGTTGTTAATTCTTATATATAGATATGAAAGAATAGAAGCCACATTTTTTTATTCTAATTCCCAAAGTGATTATTTTATCATTAAACAAAATCAACCTGCACAGTGTCGTATTACTGACAATGATAAAAGTCTCAGGGCTACAGCCTGCTGCTAGTTCAATTAAAATCCCCCTCCAAAAGTCTTTTCAGGGAGGAACTTCTGTGGAAATATTACAAGATCACAATCCATGAAAGGTTTCTAATTGGTACAGTGCAAAGGGTGGATGCAGTAATGCAAATTCCTTATTTCAGTATGCCTGCTGACTTAATTAAATCACAGGGACAGATACAGTATGCACTGTTTATACTGCTTTGAGATAACAGGTCAAAGCTGAAAAAGCTGGCGGTTATTATCAAATACTGTTTCAAATACTATTTTGTATCCTTTACAGTTACGTGAACTTTTGTTAAAACAGTTAATTGGCATATATTGTTAAATGATGTGTACAGATAATTGTGTAAATTAAAAACTTCTAATTACAATAATTTAAAAAAGCTTGTTATATGTAATTATAGTAAACAGCAAAACAAAGAGATGAGCAAAAAAACAGCAGAGAGACAAACATAGAGAGACACGACTTCAAGGAAATTTTTAAAAATGATCATCTCGCCTCTACATTTCCATTTCATTCCTGTATTGAATGCTCATAGATATTACATGAAACTTTTGTATGGAGGGTTTTAATTTTAATTCAATTGAGTCCAACAGTTGGGATGTGTACATACAAACTTTGATACTAAGGCACTACAGACATCTGAGAAATGAGCTGTGGTTTGAGGACACCAAAGGTGGCTGTTTATCAAAAGGTCACTTAAGTAGTACATAAGATTTGCTATTATATCAAGAACCTCAGTATGATCTCTCGTATCAGGGAATGAAGGAGATAAAATATAGTCATATTACCAATGTACGTGCGTTGGCTTCTTTCTACAGTCCAAAGGAATTCTCATTGGATGAGAAAGTCAATGTTTTCCAATGACAGACTATCAGCCTATTCAAGGTGTACCCTGTCCGTCACCCTGCTGCTTATGTTGGATATTATGTTAATAAAAAAAGATGGACAGAGAAGCTTTACATTTCATCCAGTTTGAAATTTGTGTGTGGATCTGAAAAACAATGAATAAATTAAATTAGATTTTTTTTTTTTTTTTCAAATCAAAGCGAGCTTCTCGTGGTAGCACAGCTGCACCTCTGCTGCTGCCCATTCAAATTACAGAAACCGATTCTAGCCTGACAGGTTGTGCAGTGGTAACCACTCATCTGTCTGATTCTTACTTCTGAGCATAACTAACAAGGCAGCATGAAACTATCCCTCAACAACACATTTGGACTGTGAAGTGTTGTAGATGAGTTGTAGATGTGTGTTAGCTCTGTGATAGACTGCCAACCTGTCTGGGGTGTATCTTGCTCTTTCCTCTGTGACAGCAGGGATTGGATCCTACCCCATCACCCAATAACTACTTAAAAATAAGATGCATTTATGGGTTGTAAAATATAGAAGAAGGTATTTGACGTTCTCATTTTCAACAGTGACTGTTTCATAGTTGCAAAAACACCAAATATGTCCATCAGCTGACCTGTAATAAATGGATGCCATTAATGTTGAGTGTAGTTGTGTGAACTTGGTAATTATTTATATGTTGGTATTAGCCTCACTTTCCCCCCTTTTTTCCTTTACTTTCATGAATCTTTGGTGTGCTTGTTATTTCCTCCAGTGGTGTGAACCTGTTGTCCCACCATCCTCTGCTGCCTGGGACTAAATTTGTTGTTCTTATTTAGAAGGGAATTTAATTGAATTTGGACCATTGGGTATTAATCTTGGGTCACTGTGGTCAGGAGCTGGAAATTGGATGCAGGTCAGGTTTTTACATGTTGTAATTAAGGTCACCAGGGGTAAGCGAAAGGAGGAGTAAATAGGGTAGGAGGAAGGGCGCAGCGGCTAACTGAGTAGCAAAGTACTAAGTACCCTGTAAAATACCCTAAAAGGCAATAGAAAAATGATTATGTAATTAAATAATATAGGGGCAAAACAAAACAAACAAACAAAAGCAAACAAGTAAAATTATGTGGATTAAGAGTGATTAATAGGAGAATCAGTTGCTGGCACACGGCGGGGAAACTGGCAAAGTGAGCGGTATCATCACTCTGATCGATTTTGAAAAGGTTTAGGTTTAAAATCATCAGCAAAGCACTGCAGGTGACCACAACGGTGGGAAACAAACTTGCTATTAAAACTAATTACCAAATACAGAGACAGCTAAAGACTGTCTCAAAACTGCCAGCACTAGTTTTAGCGTTAAATCAGTTTAAACTCTAGCAGCAGTCTTCTTCTCTGCATTGTTATCAGTTACCTATACTGTGAAAACATCAGACTTGTCAATATGCGATGAATAAAACTGAAATAATTTTTAAAAATAAGTTTGTTATATTTTTGTTGTGTTGTTTAACTATTTAAAATAAGCCCTGACACTTACCCTGTTATATTACCAAGAACGTCAAATGTGGAAATCCTCAGCTTCTCTCACCTTTTTGTCTTTCCATCTGTTTTCGCTATACTCATCTGCACTCAGTCAGTGAGGGAGTTGATAATGATGAGGCTATGATGGAGGCGGGGGTGGGGTTTTATGGGGAAGGAGGGGGGCAATGAGACAATCAGGTGATGAGTGTAACAGAGGCAGAATGATAATGACCAGTGAGCCGTTGCTCTTCACTGCTCTTCGTTACTACAGGTGCTGCGCTTTCATAGGGAAAATCTGCAGAGCATGCATGTACTGTAGCATCTCATCTAGTCCCTGCCTACACATGGCCTCAATACTCTCAGTTCAACAATAAAGATACAACTATGGAACCCTCAAGGGACCAGGAATTACCACACAAAATATCAAAGGGATCCTACAGTCATAGAATTAATCATTTCCTCCTGTGACACACGCATACACGCTTATTGAGATGAAACAGTCTTGCTTCGTATCTTATTTCTAGACTCTTGCCATTGTTCTGCTGTAAAACGCTCATGAATACTCACTCTGTGATGAAAAGAAGTGAAGCTGAGGAGTTCAGAGAGCAAAGAGTTAAAACCACAGTCTTGTTCCAGAGTTTCTCTAATGTTCTTGAAGCATTTAAATGTAAACTGCAGCATATATTTAATAGTCTGCTCAGCAAAGAAAGGAAAAAAAAAATAGCTCCATCTGGCTGACCAAAATGAAATGTAATGAACAAAAACAATCATTTCCTCTTTCCCGGTTCTCACTCTGTCCTGGGGAAAATGATATTTCAGCATTTAGTAAATAAAAGAAAAAAAGTGAAAGCTAATCTCTTTGGTGGGAGAGAAGGACTGACTAATGAAACATGTTGACACATGTATTAGAAGCTGCCATAATTGAATAAGGGGATTTGGAGAAGAGAGAACATTATTAAGATACATGGGGATTTAAAAGTGTGGAAAACAGAGGCAAGGCCAGCTGAGTCAAACCAGTGCCCACAAGCATCTCCATCAAGCTGTCTGAAATGAAATATGCCAGATGTGTTTCGCGTTTGCCTTTGTGTGTTCATGTGTAACTGTTATGCTTAACCGATCTAAAATAAATCAATTGTAAAAAAAAAACCCCAAAACATTTGAATATTGGTGGCAAAAATACACACATTCATTACTTAGGTAGAAGTATAAATGCATGTGCTAAAAAAAAGTACATATTGTCAACTGCCTCCATATGTCAACAGGAAAATGAGTATTTCAGCAATACATCAAGTATACATTCAATATCCTTTCAAAAATCTCTAAAAAATAAACAAGGACTTTACATGTTAGCTTTAAATTTCCAGTTGAACAAATGTCACTGAGCAGCTGTTATCTTAAAAAAATAATCTCTGCTAATCTCCGGTCCTGTATTTCCTGTACTTTCTTCATATCTCATTTTCTTCTCTCTCCGGGGAATCCAGCAGCTGTACCTTTAGCTACCTGACACACTGTGTGACAAAGTGCCCAGAAACAGCTTGTTTGGTGATATTTGTCGAGCTGTTAGAGCATTGCATTTTCTTTATGCTCGCTCCTCTTCTATAGTTAGATGCTGAAAGTACACACAACTCAAGATGATTGGTATATGATTGGTATATGTTCAGAGTCAATCAACTAAATTTAAGTTGAACAGACACCATTTTATTTTAAATCATTTTCTGAGTGTATTTATGGAAAAAGTAGCCATAAAAATAAATCCTTCTGTAAGTACAGATACCTGAAAGTTTTACTTATTGGTACTTTGTCCCACCTCTGTTTCTATACAGGTTTGTTCAAATATGTTCCAAGATATATATACCCAACAACAACAACAAAAAAAAGTTAATCAAATACTCTTTTATTAAATATTACTGTGATATTAAAGATGAATTATTAGCAAAGAAAAAGAGAAAAGCTGTGTCACAAACCTCAAATAAAAACATTGCTGTAATGCTTCAAACGGTGTGCAGTGCAGGACCTCCACAATGGACTTTGTTGTCTCAATTCCTGTTTACCTTGTGCAGATTCTGAGTCATGCCACCTGAAGAGCTAGACAGACAACTCTGCAATGATTTGATGTGTTAGTGATGGGCAGGAGGAGGAATACAGAGCACTAATGGATGATTTGGTGCAGTGGTCAGAAGCATATGACTATATGCTTCTGAATATGAATAAGACCAGAGCGTTGCTGATAGACTTCAGATGGAAAAGGACAACTACATGTCTCTTGTCTGTCTTGGGACATGACTTTGATATAGTGCAAGTACCAGGACATCCACACTGACAACAGGTTGAAATGGAAGATCTAAACACTTGCTGCACATAAAAAAGTTATGAGCAGGCTTCATTTCCTGAGGAAGCAGAGATTCTTACAGCAAAATCGGAGCTAGTGTCACTAGTGACACCATCAGATTGAATCAAAACACTGAAGGTTTTGAATCAATTCTGTTAAAACTTTAGATGTGTAGCATGGGGTCATATTAACAATCCATTAAAATTTCCCTGACATCTTCCAAGGTTTTCAAAGTCAACTTAATGTCCATTGGTTGAAAATTAACAAAAAGCCTTATAACTTAAACCTGATTCTCACAACTATGGTGTGTATTGTCAACATATTGAAAGTATAAAGATTTAAAATATCATGATACATTCTTTAAAAACCCTGCTTAAAATTCTACTGCCTTTGTTTATATTGGCAGCATTTTAAAAATGACACTGGACTATGGTGACTCTAAATATCATGTCACATTTGACCTCTGACCTCACTTTTACATTTTACATCTGCCTGTCCTTCAAGTTGATCCCAAAATTTGTTGTCTTTAAAGAAAGTATTGCCAGGAGACAGACCTGCCTAGTTAGAAATATATACTGTGGTAATAAAAATAATAATAATATTAATAATAATATTTAATGAGCTCAAGTTATTCGTGTCCAGTTATTCACAAATTCATCATTCATTTTATACTCTGACATAGTGTTTGTTTAATCAAAGTAAACATCTGTCATGCTACCCTTACGTGATTTAAACTGCACGCAAAAATTAATATATGCAAAATACAATGCTATTCCATTAAACGTAAATACTGAGTAAGCTGCTTTGGCAGACGTTTGAACTCTTTGAATGCTTCTCGTTAATACTGTTGTTATTTCAGCTTTTGTAACAAAGAACTTCCCAAAAGAAGATAAATGAATTATTTCTCATCTCATCTTCATTAAATGAAGAGGGCAGATTTTATCACAGTCTAAATTCATTTTTTATAAGACGTTTTATATTGAGTTCTGGGCCATTCTTTCAGCCTGTCTCATTTAACTAGAATTCAAAACATGCATGTAATGACTCATATTCATGCACAGTGTGCTGTGTTCAGCCTCTGCTGTAGGAGAGTCGTATGACTGCTTTAGAGTACAGTCCAATATTCAAGTAAAAAAACACATTTGATGAAATGAAATGTAAAGTCAGGAGGAAAATAATTAGAAAGCTTCTTTTTCAAAGTAGGTGAAAATTCAAAATCAAATTCAAAATAGAAAAAAATGTTTAGTCTTTCTTTGTGTTTTTTTTTTTGTTATTTTATTTTAAGTGCTTCAGCTCGGGAACCTGGCCCCAGCAATGCTGGATGCTTTTTCTGAATCATTTGCTTGGCATGTAATAAAAATCTTTAGACTTTTGTGTGCAGGTAATTGATTTCACATCAGAGAAGAGTTGCATAATTAACTCTCACAGTTTCCAGCAGAAGCTTCACACATTTCTTTATAAGGCTGCACCCAGGTATGGTTCCTGATGTGGTATCACGCAGGTGTAATAACACATAGTGACAAAAGATGAAAGAGCACAGTTCTGGATACAGACGTGTTCCTCCCACACATGAGCTGAGATCACAGAATATTTTACTCAAGTCTTCAGCTTTGTAACGAAGCCCCACCTGGCCTAACATGTACAATTCTCTGACTGCTCTCTCCTTCCTGCTAAGACTATTTCAGTCATGGATAATCACACTCTTTTCCAAACTTTTTCTCCCACTCACCTCCTGTTAACCCTGCACTACATGACAGTTTAATAGTAAAATATAGCAAAGGTGAGATAATTCACCTTGATGAATTACACTGTTCACTTTAGGATTGTTCTCTTAATAGCTAATGAATTTTCCATTTCTGAACCAAAGTACTAAACTGATTTACAATAGAATTCACTTGCAAGTTAGAGATGTTTTCTTATATTTCTCATATTACATTTTTTTTAAGTACACGTTTGAAAAGATAATGCATTTCTCAAAGCAATTCAGCTGAAAAAGTGTGGATTTTAAGCAGCACAAGAATGCTTTTTTAAGCACACAGAGGGTAACATGGGGGAGTCTTTTGTGTTCTCTGCCTCAGCACTCAGTGCAGTAGTAGGTGGTAGTGACTCGGAGCATGTTTCATCATTGTGAATTTTTTTTTGTGAGCATTTTGCACAAACATGAGCCTTACGTGATCTCAAGTCCACTGCTTTCCTGACAGGAAGCAGAACTGAGCTTGTTTTCATGCTTGGGTGCATTTTGTGCAGGTGGAGCAAAAGGACTTCGCTGCTGCATCTGTCATGAGACAATGTATGCAATACTCATTTTAGACAGAAGGATTACATTCCTGGACATATGATGGAGTTCAGGACAGGGTTTCAAATATCTGTTACTGATAGCATTCCCTTGTGTGCCAGCAGCTGCTTCAGTTTCAATACTGTATTTCCCTCAGCTTGACCAGTACCTTCACTCTTCTAATATTTAAACTCTGGAATCAAGAAACATTGCTTGATGAGTCATTATACCATTTCCCACACTAGCACCTATCAAACTCTCTGTTCTTGCATATAATCACAGTAAAGACATGTAGATATGCTGTCTGACAATACCTTATAATTAATACTAAAATTAATTTTACATAAACATCAATACTGCAGTACTAACCAGATGATTTTCTTGAATCCAAATCAAATATGTGTGCATTATCAAGTAAAATATAACCTAACATTAGCTAGCATTGTTTACTTACCAAGACACTTGGCCAGCTGTTAGCTACAAGAGATATGTAGCTAGTCCATCCAACCATTCATTCTCTTCTGCTTATCCTTTTAAGGCACAAATGGGGGCTAGAGCCAATTGTAGCTGTCATGGGGCAAAAGATGGGCTGGACAGGTTGCCAGTCTTATGAAATTCATTTTGTTAATTTGTATAAAAATATAACCATTAATTACTGTTGTGCACATAATAGCACAGATCAGGTTCTGCAGAAAGAGAATCCTTTTGCTGGTCATTATCTTTCCTATCGAGGGCTACACGGTTTTAAATTTCTCTTCAAGCATTTGAGAAATTACTCACAGTGACCTTGTCCTCTGAATAACCTCTTTACATAGCAATGATCAAAGCTACCCGTCTTATGTCCAAATTGGCTTAATTGGGCAGATGATTTGTGTAGTTAAAGGTTTTTAGCATATTACTGATGCTTGGTGAACCAAAATAATTCTCTCTAGTTAAGAGTGCCAATGGTCTGGAGTGGATTTGGTGCATTTCCTCTTTACTCTCTGCAAAAAAGTGAACGCAAGATGTTAAGTCATTAGCTCCTTTTCACACAGTCTGGTATTTGGTATAATCTCATAATGCATGTTGAATAAAAAAAGCGAGATTTAGCTGATGAATAAAAAAATGAAAAAATATATTCCACCATATTCCCCTGAGAGAATCCAAAGACTTTTTTTTCCTTGCAGATGAAATGGAAGCCCAGTGGGAGAGAGGTGGTCAGAGTCTTTCTAAATTAAATATTTTACACTGGGCAATATGCGCCACCTCAAATTTGCCCCTTGCTAATTTTCAGAACTCACAGGGCAGTGGGTGGTTTTGTGCTCGCCGGAGCGTACAAGCAGAGGCAATGAGGCAAGTGGAATAACATTAGAGCCCCTTATTTGAAACTGCAATCCACGGAGCAGGTAGACGGGGTGAAGAGCAGGGTGAGTGCGAACTGGAGTTTCTGTTGACGCCTCTAATCAACAGCAAAACTAATAACTGCAGCTCTAAATGTCATCAAAGATATTGGGCTACTTTGGCAAACACCTTCTGAGTTTGCACAAGAAATATCAAATTACAGAATCAGATCAAAACAAAAATGACCCTTTACAAGCACCAGGGGATGGAGATAATATAAGGACAAAGGAGGAGAGGGACTCAGGAGGGGATTTGGATGAGGGCTGTGTTTCAAAAAAGACAGAAAATAAAAGAGAACATCAAATGAAGCTGTTTGGCAGAGGACTAGGCCTTCGTGTTGTCTGTGCATTTATGTCAGCGGAGAACAAAAGAGGTGCTATGTAAGTTATATACTTGCTCAAACATTTCCATGAATAAGATATTATAGCTATTTCTCTGTGTGCATAATTTGCACTCTCAATTCCCAGTTTACAATCATTTTCCATTCCACTGATTAATCAAAAGCATTTGCTTTTGGAGAAAAAAAATAACCATTTAAAAATTACATGTGCATATTGGTATGCCTGTGACATTAAATGTGCAAACAGAATAGGCTATGAGCTGTGAGAGCTTCCCTTTCAGCTCTGATGGGGCTGTCAAAACTGATATGCACTTTTAATTTAATTTTACACTCATTCCTTTTACAAAAACAAAAACAACTTTCACTGATGGCAAACTCATGCAACAGGCCTACTTCAGCTTCCACAAGTTGTTATGCTTATTTCACCTGCACCACACAAAGCGTCTCTGTGTGAGTATAGATTTTTACAACAATGCCCTCCTGAGGAAATTCAGAGTAAAACAGTATAAGAACAGGAAGTGCTCATGCAAATTCTGTATGTATATAGTCATCAGTTATTCTTTCTATTATATTATTGTGGTTTTGATTCCACATTGCTTAATTAATATTCTTACTAGTATTCCAGTATTTACATGCACAGACACAAGTGTTTAATAGAGAAAGCATCAGTGTTCAGGCTTGGACCCATTATGTTGTTGCTTGAATTTAGGGCTTATATGCATAATATATAAATAGAATCCATCTTGATTCTCAAGTGTCAAGAAAACGCATCTTATTCCAATCTGGGTCATCAGTGTTTTTACTGTCTTTTTGATAAAGCATGTATTGAGAAGTCTGATGATGTTCACAAGTAGCATAAGGCTTTGCAGTAGAAGTATAATCACCAGTCTGTGACCTTTTTTGCCCTTCCCTAAAACAAATAGAGCAAAAATTAAAATTACTGACATGACATTTATTCTGGCCCTTTCTTAACTTTTTTTTGAAATTAGAAAATCATCCCTTGCCCTACTCCTACTTGTTCTTTATAATTAATCATTTCTCCACAGTAAGCCAGTTAGGATGATAAATGAGAGATGGGTTGACTGTACTGTAAAGGATTCCTACCAAGGAGATGTGGTAAAATGAAAAATGTGATCATTCTAAAGAAGCCAGGTTATGTGACTTTTTGAAGGTAGTTAAGGGTAGATGCATTCACATAATTAGAATTTTTATAGAAAAAAAATGACTGGATTTTTACTTACTGCACATTTTCTCTTAAAACTGAGGTTATATATTAATAGAAAGAAGAACTTGGATTTATCCTTGAGGAACACAAGGACTAATGAGAATACATTAAAAACATGGGATACTCATTGAAAAATGAGCATTTAATAAGCATTTAATTCAGTTAATTAGGAGAATAAATAGAATGCCCAAAATGACAGATAAGACATGTGTTATATTGTTGTTTAGAATTCTTGGGAGTTCTACAAATCATGTAACAGAACAGTTCAAGTGGCACTTAAGTGCAGCATGAAGGGATTATCATATCATTCAAAAAATGGTTGAATTGTCTTTTGTCCAAAAACACTGAAGGAGAGCACATTGTGTCTCCTTGAAAGGAAAATATTCACTTGATATAAATGAAATGAAATATGGATGACAAATTAACAGACACACATGTGAACTTTTTCTTCTTCTTCTTTTTTTTTTTTTAGCTGCTACAGTGAGGATAGGGTTTGCTTTTTTCTGCTGTGGGCAGCTTTAGCAGATTTGGGTGGATCCCTTCTCTACTCCACTTATCCTATAATTCCTGCCCTGCATCCACTTATTAATTATTCAGATACTACCCTGCACCCCTTACCCCCACCTGACCCCACTGTACTAACATCTTTTTTTGGCTTCAGGACAAGCTTATCAGGCGTAAATAACTCCAGCTTTTTCTAAACCTCAGTACACACACACACACACACACACACACACACACACACACACACACACATATATATATATATATATATATATATATATATATATATATATATATATATATATATATCATTAACAAGACTGGCTACGGATACCGACTACGGAACGGAGCAGTTGTCAGCCACCTCCTGTACATGGATGACATCAAGCTGTATGCCAAGAGTGAACGAGACATCGATTCACTGATCCACACTACCAGGCTATACAGCAATGACATTGGAATGTCGTTCGGACTGGAGAAGTGTAGTCGGATGGTAACAAAGAGAGGGAAGGTAGTCAGAACTGAGGGGATTGAACTACCAGAAGGCAACATTGCAGACATAGAGGACAGTTACAAGTACTTGGGGATCCCGCAGGCGAATGGGAACCATGAAGAGGCCGCTAGAAAAGCTGCAACCACCAAGTGCCTGCAGAGGGTCAGGCAAGTCCTGAGGAGTCAGCTGAATGGTAAGAACAAGATCCGGGCCATCAACACGTACGCCCTGCCCGTGATCAGGTACCCTGCTGGGGTAATAGGCTGGCCAAAGGAGGAGATAGAAGCCACTGACATAAAGACAAGAAAGCTCCTTACCATGCATGGAGGGTTTCACCCCAAGTCCAGCACCCTGAGGCTGTACGCTAAGCGGAAGGAAGGGGGCCGGGGACTGGTGAGTGTCAGCACCACAGTCCAGGATGAGACAACGAACATCCAAGAATACATTGGGAAGATGGCCCCAACTGACCGAGTGCTCAGTGAATACCTCAGGCAGCAGAAACCCAAGAAAGAGGAGGGAGACGAGGAACCATCATGGAAGGACAGGCCCCTGCACGGTATGTACCACCGGCAGATAGAGGAGGTGGCTGATATCCAGAAATCCTACCAGTGGCTGGACAAAGCTGGACTGAAAGACAGCACAGAGGCACTAATCATGGCAGCACAAGAACAAGCTCTGAGCACAAGATCCATAGAGGCTGGGGTCTATCACACCAGGCAAGACCCCAGGTGCAGGCTGTGTAAAGATGCCCCAGAGACAATCCAGCACATAACAGCAGGGTGCAAGATGCTAGCAGGCAAGGCATACATAGAACGCCATAACCAAGTGGCCGGCATAGTGTACAGGAACATCTGTGCCGAGTATAACCTGGAAGTCCCGAGGTCAAAATGGGAGATGCCCCCAAGGGTGGTGGAGAATGACCGAGCTAAGATCCTGTGGGACTTCCAGATACAGACGGACAAAATGGTGGTGGCTAACCAACCGGACATAGTGGTGGTAGACAAACAGAAGAAGACGGCCGTAGTGATCGATGTAGCGGTTCCGAATGACAGCAATATCAGGAAGAAGGAACACGAGGAGCTGGAGAAATACCAAGGGCTCAGAGAAGAGCTCGAGAGGATGTGGAGGGTGAAGGTAACGGTGGTCCCCGTGGTAATCGGAGCACTAGGTGCGGTGACTCCCAAGATAGGCGAGTGGCTCCAGCAGATCCCGGGAACAACATCGGAGATCTCTGTCCAGAAGAGCGCAGTCCTGGGAACAGCTAAGATACTGCGCAGGACCCTCAAGCTCCCAGGCCTCTGGTAGAGGACCCGAGCTTGAAGGATAAACCGCCCGCAGGGGCGTGCTGGGTGTTTTATATATATATATGTGTGTGTATATATATATATATATATATATATATATATATATATATGTATATATATATATATATATATATATATATATATATATGTGTGTATATATATATATATGTATATATATATATGTGTGTGTGTGTGTGTGTGTGTGTGTGTGTGTGTGTGTGTGTATGTATATATATATAAATACTTTTGCACACTTCTACTTTTAAAGCATTTTCTAATCGTTCAGTGGTTCTTGCGGAAACTGAAGGTGAACCATTCAGGAGTCTCAGATGCCTTACGCTGAAACATTTATTTGCAGCAAGCTCAGTCAAGGACAATAGAGTTCAGGTTGACACATGTAAAGCCACCCTCCACTGTGGAACTCATTGTGACAGCAGCACTAACCTGTTTATATGTATTACACATTTCTCTCCTTCTAAATGTCAGAGATTACATGTGACAGGTCTTAAAAAAGAGAGAAACCATGCAGCTATGCAAGGTCTGACCTGAAAAAAAGGCAACTCTGTCAGTCAGCGGCCTCTCCAGAGATTTGCTGAATCATTACATTCTTGAATGTAGGGACCCAAAATACGAAAACACTATGGGTAAACTTGGTAAACTGACTCACTCATTTTTGCATTTTTTACGTTTTTGTTTTATTTTGCTCAACTTTCTATGAAATTTTGGCTTCAAACGAACTTTCAATGGAGCTTAAAATGAGTAGGGAAATAAATAAAAAAACATCACTATAAAATATAAATAAATAAAGGGTCTCTGTCTAAAAATGTATTGCTTTACATTTAAATTGTAGCATTCATTTTTGAAGCAACTTGGCAGGTTCAGTGATTAAGACTGCAAACTAAAATATGAACTTTTGATGCATATGAATGCATATTACCAAATGAGATAAATAAAATGTAGATAAAAATAGCAGGCAATGATTTGCAAGTCTCATAAGCTTATATTTAGTTTGCAGTAGAACACAGAAAATGTATCAAATGTTTAAACTGAGCCATGTTACTGTTTCATGAAAAATATCATTCATTTTGAATTTGATGGCACCAGCACATCTCAGAAAAGTTGAGACGAGGTCAACAAAAGGGCTTGAAACACAAGTGGCACTGAAAAGAAAGAGCTGGAGCAATGTTTTGTGACTAATTAGGTAAATGGCCTGTATTTATATAGCGCTTTACTAGTCCCTAAGGACCCCAAAGCGCAGGTCAGGAACATGATTGGGCATAAAAAGATCATCATAGAGAGCTTCTCAGAAATAAAGATGGGGAATCTGCCAAAACCTGCATCTAGAAATTGTGAGAAAAATGTTGAAAATTTTGAAAATGACGATTTAGAATCTCTCATCATCTACAGTTCATAATATCATCAAAAGATTTAGAGAATTTGAAGAAATCTCTCTGTACAAGAGACAAGGCAGAAAATCAGTACATGCCTGTTTTTGAATACCAGCATGATTCTGTCATGGAACTTGCCGCGTGGGCTCAGGAACAAAGCAGCAAAGAAGAAGGTATTCTCTTGGTCAAAGCTCAATTAAAGTGGATGGTGACAAAGTAGAAAACTGTTTACATGTTTTATGTCTGTGAAGGTTCTCAGTCATTCAGGTCATCGTAGTCTAGGGAGCTTGGAAAGAAAAGCGTCTGAACTTCTTTGACTTGCTTGAAGACGTTTCACCTCTCATCCGAGAAGCTTCTTCAGTTCTTAAGGTCAAATAGTGTAGAGTCCCAGATTTAAACCCAGTGGGAGTTTCCCCCCAAAGGACCCCCTGATGATCCTCTACCTAATCACATGAGCCAAGGTGTGAAAGCGGGTGTGGGTCACAATCAGCCAGGGTTTCGGGTAAGCTCATTGTGAAACCTGGCCCCACCCTATCAAGCTCCCTAGACTGCATGTTTTATGGTTTAAATCAGGATTTGAAAAGATTTTTGTAGATGTAAACTCCACATTCTCCAGACTGAAGAGGAGATGGACCATTTGTTTGTTTTTTTCTCAGTGCTCAGTTCAAAAGTATGGATCTTCCATTAGTGCCTATGTCATTGCCACATTTCACATCTGGAAAGGTACGATGGATACTGAATGGTGTATATAAGTTTAAGAGCGGTGTTGGGACTAACGCGTTATTAAGTAACGCGTTACAGTAACTACGTTATTATTGTGTTAACGAGCACGATAGCTAGTTATTATGCCAAAATCAGGAACGCGTTACTCGTTACTGGGATTTAGATAGGCTCGTTATTCGTTACTTCTTGTGGTGGTATCGCGGAGCTTCCACAGATTCAGTAACATTAGCAAGTGGTGGAGGCCAGCAGGTGGAGGAGGGAAAGGGGAGGCAGGAGGAAAAGAGACCCGAGGCGGCCGCCGGTCCAAGTGTGAACTGAACTTCAGGTAAGAAGTTATGACCTGCAGTCTCTCTGGGTCAGATATAAACCAAGTTTAGGTGGAGTTTATTTTCGTTATTCTGACTTTTTCCGTACTGCGTGCTAGCTAGCATGACGGAGTTTCTATACAGCTGGGTGGGTGCTATGAAGTTAATGATGTTGAACTTTATTTTGTTCATAAGTTATTAGAGTTGCCAACCGTCCCGTCTGGTATTCAGAGAAAATATTACGCGTTTCTTATTGAGGTGAAAAGGAACAGTTTGTCCCGTAATTCAGCTACAATGAAAAAGGCACAAAGCTGGAGTTATTCTGTGTCTTTGCTGCACAGCTGCCTCTTCTTCTCTCACCCTCCCTCTCCTGTTTCTACTTCAATCATGAACCTGATCAATGATCAGCTGATCGGCTTTTCTCTCTTGTTTGTTTATCGCCCACTTTGCGCCAGAAAGAGGAAATCAGTGGATGTCGCGGTAAACAACAGCAGCACGTTTAAGCTTGATCGGCTGTTGTTAGAATTTATTTAATATTAATTTCTAGTATCAGCTGATGTTTGCTGGAGCCACAGCTGCAAAAAAGCTGCTGGTCATGATATGGTTTGGTTATCTGGTGAGAGGGAAACATGAAGATGAAACCAGGAGATGTCCTTACTGAATCATCAGAGCTTAACAGGTGATGGAGAAACAGGTTTACCTTTTAGGTGACATGAATGAGGTGAAGGGAAGTTATGAACTGTTTCTGAGAGACAAATAACCCCAGGATCCTTTTCTAAGCAGCTGACAGCTGGTAACTGTGCAGGGGCGGGTCTAGCAAAGTTTTGCCAGGGGTCCATGTAGGGCATTAACGGGGAAAGGGGGGCACAAAGAAATACTTTTCTTTCTTATTCACATTTAAAATGTCTCGCTCTTAAAAAAATAATTATCTGAGTCTTACAACAAACAATTGATAGATTGATACATATATACCATCAGAACAGTGTACATCACTGTCACAACAGTGTTTGTTTTCATTCAAAGTCTTTATGATTTTTCCTATAATAGTGGCCCGGTCTCTAGTCAAATTCGCCGGGACGATTTTTTTTGTCCCAGTCCAGCCCTGTATGCAGCTCATCTGCAGTCTGGTGTTGCCTACATCTTCCTATTCAGAAGGCAGAATTTCTGAGTTCTGAGTACAATCGAAAGCACCACGACTGCAGTTTTTGTGTTGGATGTAAAAGGCGCACATGACGCTGTGAGGCGCATCTTCCACTTATCCAAATCAGGGTCACAGTTGGACTGGACCCCTTTGCTGCTGTGATAAGGCGTGAGGCACCATTGAAGGGTCACTAGTTTCTGGAGGGCTAGCACAAAAAAACCATTCACACTCACATTCATGCCTATGACCAAATTAGACTCACCAATTAACCTAACATACATGTCTTTGGACTGTGGGAGGAAGTTGGAGTACTTGGACAAAACCCACAACGACATGGGAACATACGCACAGAAACACACCATCCATCCAGTGGTAATAACTGAAGTGTTCTTCTATTCAAACCAAACTTGTTTTTGAATACATCACTTAAACATTCTTGTAGTAGGCCATAAAACTGTATAATTTTAAAATGAAATAGATCTATAAACCATTTTACTCCCTCATGTACAAAAAGCTCCAGTTAAGCTTCTTCATTGGTACTAGAGCCCAATCAATATAAGATTTTTAAGACCAAAAAACAAAAATTGGTGATTTAAAAATCTGATGTATCAGCCACTACTGTTTTCTTTTAAACAGAAAACATAAACAGATTTCTCTGGCATTTGTTATGTGCAGTTATTTGCAAATTCTTGCTAAGACATGTTAATGCAGTTTAAAAATATTCTTGCATTATTGTCACAAGTTGTGGATTACTTGTTTCCACCTGACTCTGCACAGTTAAGATGGCTGGTGTGTTCGTGGTGCTTCAAGTACACGTCCTCTGGTAGAAACTATGCAACAGGAACACTCGTGTCATGGTTGAAGGGTGTTCCTCCCATTTCTGACGCTGTTATATCACTAAAGTGGTTCCAAAAGTCAGAGACCGCATTGAAAATCTGTCATGTTTTTAAAGAAACGTAGAC
Organism: Maylandia zebra; assembly: GCF_041146795.1. Taxonomy (NCBI): domain Eukaryota; kingdom Metazoa; phylum Chordata; class Actinopteri; order Cichliformes; family Cichlidae; genus Maylandia; species Maylandia zebra. The sequence continues at coordinate 47,817,374 of NC_135169.1, forward strand.
AATTCCATATAGAATGAAGAAATACTTAGGATTTATAACATTAACCATAAGGTCTTTACAAGGAGTCTGTCATATCCACAATAAAACATGAGGGTGTTAGACTGGATCCACAGTTCTATACACTACGTCTGTAGAATCCACCTTTGATTCCTTCATTTTATTCTAATGCATTATTCATAGGCAAAGGTATGGAAGCGTATTGAGAGTTCAGTATCAAGTCTTCTTTGGGTGAATACCAAATATTTCCAGCATCAGTTGGCATTAGTAAATCAGCTGTTGCAAAAAGTCTCAGTTAGAATCACTTTGACCCTGCCAATTAATTGGTAGATTAATCATATAATACTAATATTAAGTGAATAATTTAATCAAGCAGCAGGGCTTGGCAACAGTAACCACAGACCATTAACTTGGGTAGAACATTACAGTATTAGTCTAATCACATCTAACAGAACAAGCACACTAATCATAAAGGAACAGAAAGGAGGCCTTGATAGCAGGCCACTCTAGCGTTTACAAAGTACTCTTCTTAACCCCTTACAAAGCAGCAAAGCACACTGAAATGTTGCTGCTTTGTTGGACACAGGAGAGCCTTCAAAGTGTCCTTCATATTGTTATTTTACTCTTATGCACAGACAAGTCTCAATGTGCCAAATCCTTTCCCTTTTAAATACATCCTCTTCATACTATTCCATTCCTCTTTATCTGTGTTCTCGCTTCCAGACTTTCATGGCCTTTGTGGAATTGGCTGGAGAGTTTAATAAGTCTGCAGCAGGCCTTCTTAAAAAAAATGACTTTCATTGCTCCTATCAGGTGTCTTCCCTATCTATTTTGAAATGAACAGAAAGACTATAGGATATATCCAACCAAGCAACTAATTGAATGTGTTAATAATACAAATATTACACATCTTACAAACCCACTGGAAATAAAACCTGCACACATTACACTGACCAGGGTTAGTCTCAAAGGTGTTACACAATATTGTTAAGATATACTTTAAGCTGCGCACAATGCATCCGCTTAATAATATCTGCTTACGAATGTTTGTTGGCTAAATCATAAAAATGACCTAATTAGATGTTATTTTCCTTATGTTTGTCCACTTGGATAAAAATATTTTAGACATTTTAACACCGAAGCTTAGATGATGTTTGAATATGTCTTGTGTTTGCCCATTTTATCGTCTATCAGCGTATGTAATCTCAATTTTCCAAGAAAGGAAAACATTTCAATTCCTATCTAGTGTTTAGCGTCAATGTTTTGCTCTTGAGTGACACCTCCGACAGTTTCAGTGGCAGACTAAAATTACACATTGTTCTTGCAGGAGCTCTCTAATGGCAAATCGGGGAGCACTCTAGTGTTTTGCAAGGAGAAAACAAAGCATTTAATGAAATCAGCGATCAAATGCGGATGTTTTTCAGTGACAGTTTTGAGAATGGAGATATAAAATGGAACTTATTACAGAAAAAAGAGGCAGAAAGCAGACCTAAGCCATACCAGCTCAAAATGCCAATACTTCATTAACTGAAAACCTTGGAGAAAGAAATAATCCTTTACTGCAAGCCAAGAAAATGGTGTTCGGTCTGACAGCTGATAAAATAAAATCTGAATGTTGAGGCATTTTGGATTGGTTTTATTTGCATGCACGTATGGATATGTCTATTTGTATTACAAGCACGTGTCTGTCTGCATGTGTACTGTCAAGGAGCACTTGACATCATAGGAGAGGTATGGGTTGAAGGTAGCAGAAGGGGATTTGGTCAATTACCAGCCTGCAGCCTCAGCATCAAGTCCAGGGGATTAGAGCAAGGACTGGGGTCCAGGAAAGAGATGTGCAGGCACACCAAGAGAAGGGGATCAGTGTGTGTGTGTGTGTGTGTGTGTGTGTGTGTGTGTGTGTGTGTGTGTGTGTGTGTGTGTGTGTGTGTGTGTGTGTGTGTGTGTGTAAAGCACTGGTCAAACAGGAAAATCCAACAACGAAGAGGTATCTTGTCATATCACAGGGGAACACCCTCAAGGTCACTGAATTTCACAGAACAGGTGATGGGTTGGCACTATAGGACACTGAAAAATACACTTTTAAAGAAAACATTAGTTAATAAGAAAAGTGTGCAAGTTTACTAGACTAGCTGAAATCCTTAAACTAAATGAAGGATAGATGTTGAAGATATTGGCTGATATTGGTTTTGTCTGACATATTTTGCCTCCTGTCCTTACCCAAGATAAGATAAATAATATTTGTTTCATTGTGGAAATAAGCTGTAAAAGTACAACTGAACAATGTCAGAAGCATGATGAGTTCATTAAGCAGCATGCCGCTACCTATGTGCATTTCGCTGCATTACATGGAACTTGAAACCCATTTATTGCATATCTTTCTACTGAAACCCAATTTATTATAATATTTCTTTCTCTTCATATAGCAATCAAGTAAGGATATGATGACAGTTGTGGCAGTAAATCAGATTTTCTGGTGGGTAAGCCTTTCAAGCTGGCTGGCCTCTGAGTGTCCAAAGGACTGGTGCCTCCTCAGAAAACAACACTGGCTATCAACCCAATCCAATTGCTCAACTGTAGCACTGTTACCTGGCAACAGCTTTCTCTTGCCTCCTTTGGAGGTAGCAGGATAATATGAGATAAAGAAGAATGAATTATTTCATTATTAATAATAATTAATTATTGTACTAATTACATTTATAATAGAAAATAATTTATCTTGCACATTTTGAAATCTTTTGTAAAATGTTTTCTTGATTTATCCTTAGAGACTATATGATTATATTTGATTATACTCTTGCTATAGGGTCATTCTTATTCAAAACAAAGGAATATCCTAATGTGTTCATCTTAGTGTCAGATTATGCTAACAATATGCTTTTTTAAATTTTTTTTGCAATTTAATACACACTTCAGGTTTTTTTTTTAAATTTATTTATTATCTATGTGTTTTTGCTTAGTGCTTGCCATTTTTGCGGTTGTGTATGTCAGGCTTTCTCTTCAGAACCCTGAAAGTTCCAATTAAAAAGTTTCTTTTTTCTTCTTCTTTTTTTTCACAAAATTGTGGAGTCATGGGACCTTGCAATAGTTCCAAAAGTTAGCAACATACGCTAGGTTCTTAACATCCTATGTTTAGAAAACAAGTCTGTATGGTAGTCAAAGGAGCTTGGAGAAAAGCGTCTGGACTTCTTTAAGTTACTTGAAGACGTTTCACCTCTCATCCGAGAAGCTTCTTCAGTTCTAAGGTCAAATGGGGGAGAGTCCCAGATATAAACCTAGTGGGAGTGACCCCCCACAGAGGGACAAAAGGACCCCCTGATGATCCTCTAATCGCCTGTGCCAAGGTGTGAAACTGGGTGTGGGTCCCAATCAGCCAGAGTTTCGGGTGTGTTCATTGTGAAACCTGGCCCCACCTTATCATGCGAATTTCTGAGGTCAGATGGCCCAGGATGTGAGTGGGCGTTAAGGCGTCTGGGAAGGGATCTCAAAACTGGATTATAGATGGCAGAGAGTTGGTGTCGTAAACCCCCGCCTCTGTTCAAAGATGGTCGCTCACAGTGGACATAGATGGCTTCTTTCACTCCTCTTTCAAACCATCTGTCCTCTCTGTCCAAAATGTGAACATTGGCATCCTCGAAAGAGTGTCCTTTATCCTTAAGATGCAGATGGACTGCTGAGTCTTGTCCTGTGGAGGTGGCTCTTCTGTGTTGTGCCATGCGCTTGTGAAGTGGCTGTTTGGTCTCTCCAATGTAGAGGTCTGGGCATTCCTCGCTGCACTGTACAGCATACACCACATTGTTAAGTCTGTGTTTTGGCGTTTTGTCTTTCGGGTGAACCAGTTTTTGTCTGAGCGTGTTGCTGGGTCTGAAATGCACCGGGATGTCATGCTTGGAGAAAACTCTCCTGAGTTTTTCTGATACACCGGCTACATAGAGGATGACAATGTTGTTGCGTCTGTCCTTCTTATCCTCCCTCGCTGGTGTCTGGTCTTCTTTTCTGTGCCTCTTTGCTGACTTTAAGAACGGCCATTTAGGATAGCCGCACGTTTTGAGTGCTTCCTTTACATGCGTGTGTTCCTTCTTTTTTCCTTCAGGCTTAGAGGGAACATGTTCTGCCCGGTGGTGTAGGGTCCTAATTACTTCAAGTTTGTGTTCCAAAGGGTGATGGGAGTCAAAGAGGAGGTACTGGTCCGTGTGTGTGGGCTTCCGGTAAACTTCGATGTTGAGTTTGCCGTTCTCTTCAATGTGCACAGCGCAGTCCAGGAAAGGCAAACAGTTGTCCTTTGTGTCTTCCCTGGTGAACTTGATGTTTTTATCCACAGCGTTAATGTGCGCATTGAAGGATTCCACTTCTTGTGTCTTGATTTTGACCCAGGTGTCGTCCACATATCTGTACCAGTGGCTGGGTACTCTTCCTTTGAAAGAGCCAAGAGCCTTCCTTTCCACTTCCTCCATGTAAAGGTTGGCTACAATAGGTGACACGGGGGAGCCCATGGCACAGCCATGTTTTTGTCTGTAAAACCCTTTGTTGTATTTGAAATATGTAGTGGTGAGGCAGAGGTCTAACAGTGTGCAAATCTGATCGGGTGTGAAGTTGGTCCTGTCCTCCAAGGAGCTGTCTTCTTGTAGTCGTTTTCTGACAGTCTCCACGGCCTCCGTGGTGGGTATGCAAGTGAAGAGAGAGACTACATCAAAGGACACCATGGTTTCATCTGGATCCAGGGTAAGTTTCTGGACCTTGTCGGTGAAGTCGGTGGAGTTCTTGATGTGGTGTGGGGTGTTCCCCACAAGAGGAGCAAGGATGGTAGCAAGGTGTTTAGCAATGTTATAAGTGGCTGAGTTTATGCTACTGACTATGGGTCTGAGTGGGACAGCTTCCTTGTGGATTTTAGGAAGTCCGTAGATGCAGGGTATGGCATCCCCTGGGTAAAGGCGGTGATATGTAAGGCGGTCAATGATTTTGTCCTTTTCAAAGTCTTGAAGGCAAGCTATAACTTTCTTTTTGTAGCTGCTTGTGGGGTCTCGCTTTAAGGCTTCGTAGGTATTGTTGTCACTGAGGCGAGTAGTGATCTTTGTATGGTAATCTGTAGTGTTTAGGACCACGGTGCATCTTCCCTTATCAGCTGGTAAAACAGTGATGTTGTGGTCTTTGCTCAGGGAAGCGACGGCCTTCTTTTCCTGTATTGTGAGGTTGGATGGAGGGACTTTGGCACTGGAGAGCATGGCTGAGACTTTCATCCTGATTTGCTCTGCTTCTGTCTGTGATAATTTATTAATCCATATGGCAGATTCTGTGGCTGTGATGAGGTCCACTATGGGCAACTGTTGTGGAGAAATGGCAAAATTGAGTCCTTTGGCTAATACTCTCTTTTCAGGTTCAGTGAGAATCCTGTCTGAAAAGGCGGGGGTTTACGACACCAACTCTCTGCCATCTATAATCCAGTTTTGAGATCCCTTCCCAGACGCATTAACGCCCACTCACATCCTGGGCCATCTGACCTCAGGAATTCGCATGATAAGGTGGGGCCAGGTTTCACAATGAACACACCCGAAACTCTGGCTGATTGGGACCCACACCCAGTTTCACACCTTGGCACAGGCAATTAGAGGATCATCAGGGGGTCCTTTTGTCCCTCTGTGGGGGGACACTCCCACTAGGTTTATATCTGGGACTCTCCACCATTTGACCTTAGAACTGAAGAAGCTTCTCGGATGAGAGGTGAAACGTCTTCAAGTAACTTAAAGAAGTCCAGACGCTTTTCTTTGCAAGCTCCTTTGACTACGATGACCTGGATGACTGAGAACCTTCACAGACAAGTCTGTATGGTATTAGCACACAGTCTAAGGAGCTTGGAAAGAAAAGCATCTGGACTTCCTTGAAGACGTTTCACCTCTCATCCGAGAAGCTCCTTCAGTCCTAAGAGCAACTGGTGGGGAGTCAGATTTTAAGAGGGTCATAGACTCCCTATTGATTCTTTACCTAATCACATGAGCCAAGGTGTGAAAACAGGTGTGGGTCACAATCAGCCATGGTTTTGGGTGAACCCATTGTGAAGCCTGGCCCCACCCTATCATGTGATTTACTGAGGTCAAATGGTCCAGGATGTGAGTGGGCGTCTGGGAAGGGATCTCAAAACTGGATTATAGATGGCAGAGAGTTGGTGTCGTAAACCACCACCTCTGTTCAAAGATGGTCGTTCACAGTGGACATAGATGGCTTCTTTCACTCCTCTTTCAATCTGGGACTCTTCACCAATTGCTCTTAGAACTGAAGAAGCTTTTTGGATAAGAGGTGAAACATCTTCAAGGAAAGTTAAAGAAATCCAGATGCTTTTATTTCCAAATTTCATAGACTATGATGACCTGGATGACTGAGAACCTTCACAGACTTATTAGCACATGCTTCAATGCATGAGCTACTTGCAGGAACTATTTGAAGGCTACATGATCCACGTGACAAATTGAAATCTGAACCCCTGCTGATATGATAACTGCTAATCCAATTCTACAGCAACATCACGCCACAATTAATCAGGTGTAATAAACCAAATTCTAGGCTTCAAAGAATGGACATTTGGATGAAATTGACAGGGATGAAAATATTTATTGGGTCTATATTATTTATTTGCTGTTTGATTTAATTTGTACTGAGACGCTGACGGCTAAAGCAAAACGATCGGACAGATGGGAGCTAAAGATTACTATAGTTGTGCTATCCAAACTTTTAGAGTTTAGAGCCGACTTATTGTTATCTCAGTTTTGAAATCCAGTCCAGTTGGGTACAGTAGGTGCCTGCAGTTCAGGTGTTTGTGAGGTATTTATAGTTTTTTGTTTGTGGAGTCACCGTGAAGAAACAGAAAAAAAGCCTAACACCTACAGTATATTCCTGCCATGTCATGCCCATAGCATTCTCAGTTACTGCCTCCTGGTTGCAGTATTCATGCAGCCTTTACCTAAAGCCCTATCTCCAGTGAGTCAGGTATGTTGGCTCCTTCATCAAATTACCTCAGCAGCAGGCTCGATGTGTAGATAAGGTCGGAAACCAAGGAAGTAAGGACTCCACCCTAATCACATCATTGAGATCTGCTGCTGCTTCCCATGGCAGACGTTTTAACTGGTTTTGCTTCAAGGCTGACAGCAACTTGTTCACCCTCTTTCACTCTGAAGAACAATAATCCACCTCTGAGGCCAAATATCACAGCCCACACACAGCCTGAGGGTTTGTTTTATGCCTTTACTCCTTTCAATGTTCTCCTGAAATTTCTTTGTCTGTTGCAGTACTGCAATTCTATTGAAACCTAGATACCATTGTATATATTGATAAAAATAATAATTATTTTAGGGTTTTTTTATTTTGTTTTATTTATAATAGTATTACAATAGCAGTAATGGTTATTGATTTAGTTTATGTGGATATTTTATTTTATATTTTACTATGGATTTAAGTTTATTATCAAACCACTTATAGTGTGTTAGTTGTAAATACTAAGTTAGGGGGGTACTAAGTCAGCTCTTTCATTTCCACAATGGACTGGTACAGTGTGCCCATGTCAAAGGTTACAAAGAGCAGCTATAGACACTGTCATTGTCAATGTGAATGTTAAAGACTCCAGTATGCAGTCACGATGGAGTCATCAGGTGGAGTACCCTCCAGCACTGCATCCAGAGATTCAAAGAAGGTTGGGTACTGTGGACTGTCATTTGGCATATAAGCCATGATGCATTCCACAATCCGAATACTCAGGAAAGCAATCCTGTCATCCACTGGGAAAAATACCAATGTACAGGCAGTGAGCTGTGTGATACCCACGATACCCACCCCTACCTACTGCCTCTTGCTGAGGGAAACTCCAGACTGGATCAGTCTAGCACCTCTCAAGGAAACTGGTTCCAAAGCTAGAGCCATGTGTTGAGGTGAGCCTAAATATATCTAGCCAGTAGCTAGACTCCATGTCCCAGTAGCTCTTTGTATTAACATCACCCATGATGTATTTGGTGTGGGAGAGTTTACCAGGGGCAACCCCCCCCTAACAAAATAGCCACTGGGATCAGTTGGACAAATAAACCCCTCCACCATGATAAGGTGGTAGCTCACAGATTTTTTTAATTGTGTTTTTGTCAAGTAACTGTCGACTGCAATATGGGTGAAGGGCTCACACTGATAAGTGTAGAAAAGCTGAAGAGGCAGATTGATAAGAAGGGCTCATGAATGTATCTTCATTCTTCTTTTCACTGATTCAGAAAGTGCTATTTATGCACACAACTGAAATTCTGTTTGCACTTACTCGTTTAAATGTCAAGCGTAATATTTAGGTAACATTTTACTATTAATACTGAACGAGATATATATTATATACAGCTCTTCAGCAAGCGTTTTCACCATTATTTGGTTAAAATAAATTGTTGTGAGCGGTAACATGGCCATGCGCATTCCCACAAACAGAACTCGTGTTTCCAAATTAAAATTGTGTGCCTCAGAAGCCTCAGTTTGCCTCTGTGAAAGACACCTGTCACACCTCTCAGAAGTCGCTGTGGTGACGCAAATGGAATTTCATAACAGTATGAGCTGTGTCACATTAGTGTTTATTTTTTGCCTCCAAGCACAGAAATAAATATAGATTGTGCCAAGTTTAACTCGCATACTTTTACTCAGTCTCCAGTGCACCCGCATTCAAACACAGACAAGTCATAAAGTTAAAGTGAGGATGCTATTTAAAGGCCAAACACTGAATTATTTCTTGTCGGTGACATTTTTTCTCTGTGAATGAATGAAAGTACCATTTCAAATGATTTACCCGAGGCAAATCGTGTTCTTAGCACTGAGCTGTATGAACGTTGTACCTCATGTCAAAAGCTGTGAAGCCTAAGTAACTGTAGCTTGTTAATAATTTATATTTTGCTTCTCTGAGTGGAAACTGGCGATCTCACCTTGTTCAGCCTGATATGTCTCACTGGATAGTGAACAAGTCTATGAAGCAATAATGAAAAAATGCAAAAAATAAAAAATATGCTAAAAATTAATGGTCTTTTGAATACGGTATAGATAGAGATCCTTTGATATTCTACTTTTAAGACAGTAATAGGATGATTTTATAATTGTCTGTATGTAGCTCTTAAAATAATGGATAAACTATTTCAGTCTGAGTACAGCTGCAGGAGGTTTTGGCACATCCACTGGCTAATTTGTTTAGTGCAGTTTACAAGTGATTAAAGGGGACCGAAAATCCTGAGCTGAAATAGATATGTTCAGTGTGTCATCTGCATAACCACAATAGGAAATAATCAAATGGTCTTCACTGTCTGCAGTGAACCTCCTCTGTGGGGATACAGGTGGTTTTATTCCTTACAGTTGGATACATAGCCAACTATGTATATCTATTTTCCTTAATAAATGAAAATTCTTCACTAATTCTATAAGACTTCATCAAAATAGAATGCATGCTTTTTCCCTTTAGGTAAACACCAACTAATTGCAATAGTTGCATTGACACCTCTGTATGAGTAAGAATTTCCCTGCAGTCTCTCAGCAACTCACTAAATTCAAAGCCATTTGACCCATTTTAATACATTTTCCACCAAAGCCAAAGATTACTGCTCTGTGTATAGCACTGACTGACATAGTCAAACTTTTCTGGTTGTACTTTCATTGCAGGAGACCACACTAAGAAGCATTTAGTTGGTGTTTTTGTCAGTAGACAGAAGTGTGCTGGTGAGATGAAATAAATGCTGTGAAACAGTTCAACTAGGAGTCATGCTGAGTTAGTGTTTTACTGAAATCATTTATTTGTGACGGGTTGTTTATGTTGTTGTCTAACACATACCATCTCTGTTTTTTACCTCGCATGCTTTTTGAAAAGTAGCAACTCTGAAAACATAAATGATCTTTGTGGGTGTAAGTATAAAAATAGCAGCGGCTTAAAATAACTTAGAAAACTTAGAAAGGTATAACTTTAAAACTTAAGTTGTTTTGTTTTTACTTCCTGTATTTTCTAATGTAGCCAACTATTAAGATTTGTCCAATTTAATTACAGCAGAGTGAATGCATTGCATATGTGTTTGTGTAATCATAACATTTGTGTCAGAGTAGTTTGACTTGTCAAGTGCAACTAACTCAATTTGAACTAAAAGGTTAATTGCTCAATCGCTCAGGTTTTTATCTTCCATTGTGTAGTGGTTAACACACTTGCAAGCAAGCAAAATATCACTGGTTCAATTCCAGATGATAACACAAAGCTCCTTTGGACTGGACCGGATAATCGATTCGGCATTATATAAATAATATTTACAATTTTTTTTTAAATATCATTACAGGTTAGCGGCACACAGTCACAATAGATAACGGATATATATATTACCTTAAGGTTAGACTGGATCTAAATGAAAGAGCCAGTCACAACAAGTCACAACCAAAGAAGCGAGTATCCAGAAAAATGGTTTTGTTCTACCCGAATTATCATTTTATTTATTTAATTTTTGTTTTTGAGAAACAAAAAGGTTTATTCTTCTTCTAAGTGGACACATCCCAGAAGTGCTTTTCCAGATAAAAGCTCTCTGGGCTCTTTATCCAGGAGCAGGACTATGGTACTGTAAAGAAGAGAAGCTAACCAGGATTACAGACAGACAGAGAGAAAGAGATGAAGATGAGAGAGGAAGAGGGCAACTTCCTGTGTGTGTGTGTGTGTGTGTGTGTGTGTGTGTGTGTGTGTGTGTGTGTGTGTGTGTGTGTGTGTGTGTGTAAAACTGTAAAAACAAACTAATGAAAACGTCCTTAAGCTTCATTATCCAAATAAAAAAAAAAGTACATTAGAGTTTATGGTGAACCTCTTGTATTGTGATGGTTACTTTTCTTTTTTATTTCTTTTTTTTATTAAGCTACAGTGTAAAAAAGAGAACATTTGAGCCAGGGGTCTTTAACTCACTGATCTGGGTGCATCTTTGGGGTTGTATCAGAAAAAGCATCTGGTGTTAAAATCTGTCCTGAATCGAACATTTAGAACAGGGGTCTCAAACTTATGAGCTGTGGGCCACTGCTGGCACTGTCATCTCATGTGAGGGCCACTTTAGTACAAAGACAAACAAACAAGAAAACACCCACAAATATTTCCAAAAATGCTTGCTTTTTTAAATTTTCACTATTGTATAACAAGACAAAACTGCAGACATGAACACATTTTTTTCTCGCTCTTAATTAACTGAACCCTTTCATTAACCTACCAAATAAACAAATTGGTCTTCTCTTTCTTGCCAGACACGTGGGAGCACTTGTGCTATAATTTTGTTCATATTTAACAAAATAAATGCAGACATTAGTCTTTGAGTGCTAGTGAAAATTGTCTCCTTTACAAATAAGTCTCTCACTGAACTAACACAGCCAGTACCTCAACATGTTTCTGCTCTCTGCTCATATCGCCTTCATATTAACTCATTTTTGGCTTTTTAAGGAACTTATTTTACCATTACAGTCAACAACAGCAAATCCTCCCTAACAAAAAAGTAACTTCAAGGGCCAAATTGCATTATATTTTGTCTCTTCAATATACGAGTAGGGGTGATGTGGGCTGCAAGCGGCACCCGGGCTGCGAGTTTGAGACCCCTGATGTATCTGAAGTGGTGATTAGTTACAGCCTAATTAAAGAATTCCTACGTAAATAAATAGTATGAAGATTCTCCTTGGATGATAAAAATGTATTTATGATTGAAAACAGAGCCTAACATGAGAAGTTTTCCATAAGGTTCAAAGGTTAGAGATAACACACAATTACACAACATGAGGAATGTTCTATTTGAAATGCACCGTGTTCCTTTCATCATTGGACAGTAACGCAAACGACAAGAAATAAAAGCTTCACTGCTTCAGTACAGTCATTCAAATATTTAACTTTATGGTTTTTAGATGATAACATTTCACATTACCAAACTGTCATGGATGTAGTTATCTAGATCAACACGTAGAGATTTGCAGGTACATTAATTTATTAAGTGGTTACAGCAGCGTTCGGTTAAGAGGGTTTAAAGCTTTAGCGGAAAATGCTTGAAAGACATACGCAAAGATTTACTCGTTCATATCGAGTTTACTTGCGCACATACAATCTGTAGAGGTCAGTCCAAGTTGGTCCCATCGTCTTTTTTTATATTTGTTTCTTAAAAATGAGAACAAACAGTATCTTTTACAGTATATAAAGTCAGTACACAGTTGGTGGTGTACGTTTATCTGTGTGCAGGCGTGAGCACTGTTTCAATCTTTTGTGTGTGCCATAGACAAGAATGGTTAACAGCTAAGCAGTGCAGAGCAGGAGGTGCCGAGAGTGACATGCAGTGCAGTGTAGAAAACTTGGCTATGGTTACAAAAACCAACTCAGCTCTGGAGCTTGCTCGTACACTGTGGATCATCAGCCTTAGTCCCAGTATGTTTCCTTTATGAAATATCTTCATGAGTGCTTTACTCTTACTGGAATCCAGCTGGGGTTATTTACTGTACTACAGGGGTCACTTCTGGCTTTATGGCTCTGCCCCTGGGTCCTATCACCTCTCCAGAATGATATATCTTCACTAAAACATGATTACCCCAGCTCAGTGTCCCACACTGTTAAGAGGGCTTCCATAACTTTATATTTGTACACAGCTGCCATAACATGGTATTACATAGGAGCAAGTTTGCCACTTTGTACATCTTTATTTTTCTCACTTGTGTGCTCACTTTGGCTTGGGAAAAGTGGAAAGGCATGATAGATGAGCTGTCTCATTTGCCCAGTTCCACTGTCTTCGCCTTCTTGTCTCGAACACACACACACACACACACACACACACACACACACACACACACACACACACACACACTTCTTACTTGTTCTTGTCATTGGCTACACTGCTTGTTTGAAAGCACGTTTGGCGATTGCAGAGTGAGCAGGGCAGCTGATAACACTCAGGAGCAGGAGATACACTTGTCAGAATCCAGGATATTAACAAACAAACCTTGGGAGACTGAGCCCTATTGATTGTGTTTATTCCTCTGGCACCTTTTTGCCCGTCGCCTTCATCCGCTAGTCTGGACATTTAAGCTCTGTTCCAGATCTTGTGCTGGGACCTAAAATAAAGAAAAAGGCAAAGGCCCCCACAGTCCAACTGTTCTGGCCAGGATTCCTGCTCTGCTCCATGTGTTTTGTATTAACATCACCCAATCTTGCCAATATGGATGAGAGCCTATTCTGGGCCGCTTTGTTTATAGTTGGCACCAATATACGAGAACTCTGACCAACAGCTTGTTGGACTGAGGTATAAATTGTCCTCTCTTGACTTTTTGCATTTTGAGTAAGCTCGCAAAATGTATATTTTCATGATTTTAAGAAGGCATTTTTTTAAAAAGAGAGCCCACCTATGAGGAGGACAAATAAATCTTAAAACATTTTCAAATCCTGTATGTCACAGTGTTACATATGGGCGTTAGCTTCCATAATGTTTACATTAATGTTTAGATTTCCATTTAACCCCCCCCCCCCCCCAATTGGTCTTAGCAACTACTGTATGCTTTCTTTAATTGTGTGGATGCTTTAAGCATCCACACTATTGAGTTCCTCTTGGGACTTCCGTACACTTTTTGGCACTTAACTACTTCCGCAATTTTCAGCCGATTTTCACCGTTCAAATTTTAAAATATTCTGCTATTTCTGCTAATTCCTGCTATGTCTTTTGGTATTTTTCACTATTATACTTTTTAAAATATTAAGCTTAATTTGTCCCATTGAAATGAATGGGAAACTTCTGCAATTTTGCTAAAATTTGCTTGTTTCTGAAACTTAACTACTTCCTCATATTTTCACGTAGAACAACCATTCAAACTTTAAAATGTTCTCAAATTATTGGGCTATTCAGGTATGATTCAGCTTTTTCAAATCTTTTACCGTTTTACCTTTATGCCTCTTAAAGTTTTCAGTTGCAAAATTGTGATTTTTCACAAAATACATGCGTTGTTATGGTTGCTATGCACTTGGCTTCCAGTGTGCCACTGAAGGTTTTGCAGTCTTCTCTTCATGTCCGAACAACTTCTTGCTACTTGCTCAATCTTCACTCAACTTCCACAAATTATACATCAAAACATAGGTATTTTTGCTGGGTTTCCGAAAATGTCACTATCATTGTTGTGGTATTCATAGAACTTTCGCAAATCTCCTCAGACCAACACAATGTCGGAAAACTCTCCATATAAAGTCAATGGAGAGTTTGTTCAAAATCACCGCTACATTTCTGTAATGAGAGGCATATTCGAATCGTCATATCTCCTTAACGAAGCAAAGTTAAGACATGAGGCTTGTCCCGGTATATCTTCAGACACTCGTGACGCTCACAATTCAAGAATTTCTTTCTCACGTATTACCGTTCTGAAATGAGTTGGACTTGTTTGAGGGTAGGAAATTCGTCCGTCGCTCAGATTTCTTCAAATTTCAAACCCTGGAAATGAACCACTTTTTTCTCTCGTCATAACTTTTTGTTGGATTTCCACAGAGACCTGAAAATTTCCATGACTGTTCACCAAAGCCTGCTGTCTCTTACGGTGAAAGAATGATATCGATACTCCAAATAGATTTCGAGTTACAAAGCGTTGTTTGAGGGCAAGTCAAGCCAGTTTTTGCTTCGCTCTACTCAGTTATGGTGCATTAGAAGTCAAATATCTTTAATAATTCACATTTTAATGATAAATTGTCAACACTGGAAGATTCCCCCATCTCTTCTGAACAAAACGGTGTAAGAATGACCGCTCTAGCCCCTACGGTTAGGAAATTATGGTCATTTGTTTGAGGGGAGTCGTCATTATGAGAAATAGGCTGCAATAATCCTGTGCCTCTCTGTGCTGCGTGTGTAAATAGATGCACCTGTTTTGGCGGGAAAAAGTACACAGGCTCTCTGATTGGTGGATTCAAATTCAGCAGCTAGAACCTTACTTCTCTCTCCCTGTGCATTTTTTTGCTGATTTTTTCATTTAACAAGTATATTTGAGGGACCCTCAGCATGTTCAGCATTTTTTCAGCTGGCCATTTTGCTTTTCCAATTTTTCTGTTTAACTTATTACTATTGTGCTAAATCATACTATTTCTGCTATTTTATAAGATTTGTGCAAAATATAGTATTTCTGCCAAATATAGTATTTCTGATTATTTATAGTTTTTCTACTAAATCATAGTACAGTATTTCTGCTTTTTATAGGATTTGTGCTAAAACATAGTATTTCTACTAAATGTAGTATTTATGCTTAATCATACTATTTCTGCTTTTCATAGAATTTGTGCCTAATATAGTATTTCTGCTAAATTACAGTATTTATGCTTTTTATACTATTTGTGCTAAAACATAGTATTTCTACTAAATGTAGTATTTATGCTTAATCATACTATTTCTGCTTTTTATAGGATTTGTGCCTAATATAGTATTTCTGCTTTTTATAGGATTTTTGCTCAAACATAGTATTTCTACTAAATGTAGTGTTTATGCTTAATCATACTATTTCTGCTTTTTATAGGATTTGTGCTTAATATAGTATTTCTGCTAAATTATAGTATTTCTGCTTTTTATAGTATTTGTGCTAAAACATAGTATTTCTACTAAATGTAGTATTTATGCTTAATCATAGTATTTCTATATATTTCTGCCAGGTCCCCAGGCAGCCAATCCTCTGTGAGGACTGAGACATTCAAATTTTCAAATCAGGGCCTGCACGGCTTCCCAGCCAATCATATATGTGTCCTGAGGCATTCAAATTTGCATATTGGGGCCTTCATGGCTTCTAAGCCAGCCAATCATATCTGAGGGCTGAGGAATTCAAATCCACAAATCAGGGCCTGCACGGCTTCCCAGCCAGCCAATCATATATGTGGTCTGAGGCATTCAAATTTGCATATTGGGGAATTCGTGGCTTCTAAGTCAACAAGTCATCCATGTCATATATCTCTAAAAATTCATATTTTAATGATAAATTGTCAACACTTGAAGATTCCCCCATCTCTTCTGAACAAAACGGTGTAAGAATGACCGCTCTAGCCCCTACGGTTAGGAAATTATGGTCATTTGTTTGAGGGGAGTCGTCATTATGAGAAATAGACTGCAATCCGGTTGTTCAGTGATGACGCGACGAATCCTACTTCCGGGTCTAAAGTAGTCTGTGTTTAATATGGCATTTGTGTTGTTAACATGTTTAATGTTATGTATTTTCTTCTATTTGATCTCAAAAAGCTCCTAAAACAGTCAGCGATCACTGTTGACCTCCCTCGGCTTTTATTACCGCTAATCATTTATTTAAGCTCAGTTTTTAAAACCTTAGGATGTAACTACAGCCCAGCCCATGCAGCAGTATATGAATGACTAACCTCGTATTGTGGATGGATTATCTCAGTTGTTCTCCTGGCTGAAGTTTGGTCCGTTTACAGCATCCTGCCATGCAATTACATTTGTTCCTGACCACCGAGAACACTCACGGTAACTTTTATCAAGTGGAAAAAAAGTTAGCTTGTTTATATTATGCTAACATAGCTGTGTCGCTAGCGGTCACGTAGCACATCATTATATACCAGCTAGCCAAACTTCAGTAACCCTACAAACGTCACTGCTGTTTAGCTTTCTGTCTTCATTTATGTTGGAAGTGATAACAGAGCTGTACGTTTTAATTTGTTTCCAAAACCCCGCAGTCAGGACATGCTATATTGTATTTAGATAGAAGCTAGCGAGCTAACTCCCTGCTAACTTCTAACTCCGTTAAATGTCATAAATTCTGTTTTCATGGATGCCTGGATGTTAAACTCAATTGTTACACCTGGTAGAGCAGAACGCTGATCATTTTATTAAAGATGAAAGACTTTAGACAGTTTTTCAACTCACAGTAATGCCATAGTGATCGTTTGATATATGGACCTGCAGCGGAGTTTAGACCCAGACACGGCTAGTGACGTCAGACTGAACAACCGGATAATCCTGTGTCTCTCTGTGCTGCGTGTGTAAATAGATGCACCTGTTTTGGCGGGAAAAAGTGCACAGGCTCTCTGATTGGTGGATTCAAATTCAGCAGCTCCCAGGCTGAAACTTACTTCTCTCTCCCTGTGTGTGTGTGTGTGTGTGTGTGTGTGTGTGTGTGTGTGTGTGTGTGTGTGTGTGTGTGTGTGTGTGTGACAGAGAGAGAGAGAGAGAGAGAGAGAGAAGGCCTTTTAATGGGATGATCTCATTCTAAGATTCAAATTCAATATATTTAGACTGGTTGACTGAATTGGATCTTGTGTGTGTGTCTCTCTGTGCATGTGTGTTTCCTTATGTGTACATATTTCTGATTGTGTGGCTGTTATATATTTTTTTGCTGATTTTTTTCATTTAACAAGTATATTTGAGGGACCCTCAGCATGTTCAGCATTTCTTCAGCTGTCCATTTTGCTTTTCCAATTTTTCTGTTTAACTTATTACTATTGTGCTAAATCATACTATTTCTGCTATTTTATAAGATTTGTGCTTAATATACTATTTCTGCTTTTAATAGGATTTGTGCTTAATATAGTATTTCTGCTTTTTATAGGATTTGTGCTTAATATACTATTTCTGCTTTTTATAGGATTTGTGCTTAATATAGTATTTCTGCTAAATGTAGTATTTATGCTTAATCATACTATTTCTATATATTTCTGCCAGGCAGCCAATCCTCTGTGCGGACTCAGACACATATCACATATCAGGGCCTGCACGGCTTCCCAGCCAGCCAATCATGTCTGAGGTCTTTCGTTTCCTCTCTCGTCATATCTCAGCGACGGTTGTACAAAGAGCAATGAAAATCGCAGTCAAAGTACACCAAAGTCCGCTGATTCACCCAGTACAAGAATTATGCCTCTAGTCCACCTAGTTTTTGAGTTACACAACGTTTTGTAACTCCAAAAAACGGCGTTTTTCGCCTCTCACCGGGATCTAATTCTGACTGCTCATCACCCTGTTTTTCAAAACAGCTCCTCTCTTTCCCAGTGGCGCAGTTGGTAATGACACGGGTCTGCAAGCCAAAGATCGTGGGTTCGATTCCACCTTGGTCAACATGTTTTTTTCCCTACAAATTAATACACTGTCACAGACCAGTAATTCATATTCATCATTTATTACAATTCTGCAAACTTTTAT
The DNA here is from genome assembly GCF_041146795.1 of Maylandia zebra. NCBI lineage: Eukaryota > Metazoa > Chordata > Actinopteri > Cichliformes > Cichlidae > Maylandia > Maylandia zebra. The sequence goes on from NC_135169.1 coordinate 47,835,502, forward strand.
GATTTTACCAGCTTTTCTAATATGGACCTCACATTCTTAACACTCCATGGCACAAATACTCTTCCCTTTAGGCTCTGTGTATGTGTGTGTGTGTATCAATATTTCTCCCATTTTAAAGTATTACTCCTCCATAATTGTATTTCTGTTAAATCAAAGTACTTTTACTACATCTTAGTACTTCTGCTCAATCATAGTATTTCTGCTAAATCATTGTTATTATGCTATATTGTAGTATTTCTGCTCAATCATACTATTTCTACTATATTATATTTTTCTTTCTAAATATAGCATTTCTGCTATATAATTGTATTTCTGCTATGTTATAATATTTGTGCTAAACCAGAGTATTTGTGCTGTATCATAGTATTTCTGCCAAATTATAATATTTGTGCTAAAACATAGTCTTAATTTAAAATTACAATATTCATAGTTCATCACAGTGTCTCTGGTAAATCACAGTATTTCTGCTATGTTGTACTATTTTTCTAAATCATAGTGTTTCTGTAATGCTTAAGTATTTTTGTCTAAATATATTCTTTCTGTTATCTTATACTATTTCTCCTAAATTCTTGTATTTTTGAGAAGTTATGTTTCTGGTAAGTTACAATATTTCTGCTAAGTTCTGCTATGCTATTGTATTTCTGCCAAGTATTATGTTTCCTCTAAGATATTGCAGTTCTGCTAAGTTATTCCATTTTAGCAAAGTTCCTTTGCTTCTGCAAAGTTTTTACAATTTCTGCAACTTTTCAGCTTTTTCAGCTACTTTTTGCATACAGCTTCAGCTTTAAAGCATCCACACTGCATTTTCGCAGGAAATGCAAATTTTTCTAGTACTTAATACTTTTCTTTAATACTTCTCACCTACGAGCTAATGTAATAGCTCCACTCTTTTAATTGGAGCTTTGCCCCCACAGCATAGATCAATATTTCAAACGGAAATTATGTATGTTTTTCCCCCTCTCTCTCATTTATTTTGAATCACCTATTGAGCATTGGATCAGATCCAAAGGAGTGTGGTGATTGGTGGGTCTAATTAGTTAGTCTGTGTATAATGTACAGTATAGTTAGCATGATATGTTGGAGAGCTATGTCATTCTTTTAGCAGGTAACAAAAAGCACAAGCAAGCTCTAACTTGCTGTGATGTTGCCTTTACTAGATCTTTATTCAGATTGAAGTGTATGTGAGTCGTGTGTATGTTAGTGAACTGTTGAATACAGCTATCTTTCTTTATTGTACCCATAGTTTTTTTTTTTAACCTCTTTGCAAGATTGCTTTTATTTAATAAAAATAGGCTTAATTGGATAATCGGGTGTTTTGAGAGTCAGAGATGCAGAATAAATGCAGCCAAGGAGAATCTTTTTTTTTTTTAATTAACTCGTTTTTTAAATGAGTTTGAATCCCGCTGAAGGATGAGTTATTTGCACAGGAGAAATGAAAGTGAATGTCAAGAAGTTAGCTGTTGCATGAAAGAGTCTCTTTTGACCTTTAAGACCTTTTTATAACACAATATTAATGCTGACTTTTATACAGCCTTGATAGTTGTTTTCTTCCGTCTCAATTAGCAGCCCTGTGTTAAGGCTTATGTGTGAAACAGTGCTCTGGTAGACCTCAAATGCTAATTGCATTCTGACTTTTCTTTTTTCTGTGTGCTATTATATGTCATTTTGTCTTGACTATTTTTTATGCGAGCAGGAGTACGGTGCAAGCGACATTTGGCTTTGCTGTTTAAACTGATCCATCTTTTTCCTTTTGTCTTTTCTTGTTCCTCGCTTACAGGTGATTCATCGCAAGTTGGTAAGTCAACATCTTTCTTTGTTTTTGCCACATGTACGCTCACCTCGATTCCGCGACAGTCGATCGGTTGCAGACGACCTTTATTACACAGTGTAGTCGGCTGTGTGTGAATGTTTATATCCACGCAAACCACCCGCTAATTATCCTTTTGAATTCTGCACTGCTAGTGTACACTGAGCAATGAAACTGTTGAATAGAAACACATTCCTCTTCCTGCCTTTCACCCTCTCATTTATATTCTTTACACATCACACTTATTTGATTTTGTGTACTATATTACCTTCTATAGTTGTTTGCACTGTATATTGAATGGGGATTTCTAACAGTTTACTGTGAAAAGATCAAACTCTAAATTCCTGCTTTGGGAGTCTGATGAATTGCACCGCCTTGTAATGTAGATGCAAATTTTAAAGCTCCCATTGAGTGACTAGCCAGTTTGGGAACCCAGACATAATTCTGTTTGAATAATGTATGTTACTGCACTGGCTTTCTTATCATGATATAAAATTCAAGGAGTTGTTCCTTTTTTAGTTTCAACCTCATAAAATGATTCATGCAGGGGCTCAGAGTCTGATGTATGGATTTTAGTAAAAGATTCTTGTTACTTTGGTCATGAGCTTCCATTCATTTATTACCATAGTTTAGTGCTTTCCTTTTTATAATGGGCCATTAATGGCTGCCCTTCTCTTTGCTGCCTATTGCCCAAAATTTAAAAAAAAAAAAAAGTTTCCTTTCAAAGTGAAGCTCTGAGAGGAAATTCAGAGTTATCGTCAAATTCTATTTGTTGTCTTGTTCTTTGCTTGGCCTGAGGTGCTCTGAGGGGTGTGCTGTGAAGCAGGATGAATGGGTTAGTGAGATATGCTGATTTGTTGCCAAGTCTCTTTTAAACTGATTGTTTTGAGCATGCAGAACAGATTAGAAAACTGCTTGGTGTGCATTGCATTTCTTTCATCGAAACCCAGTGTCAGACTCCAATGCACTTCTTCAGCTGCATTTCGCTTACACCAGGTTTTATATCCTTCGTGTTTCTCCGCAACTTGTTACTCCTGACTGAAGAGTCAAATGACACATTAAATATCCTCTTTTATGTGAGTATGCATGGCACCTTAAGAAGAACGCGTGGGTTACATTGCCTCTGATAAGGGTTTTAGGTTCTGTCCAGGAAATGCCAAGAAAAGCTGTCTTCATTGAACTCATTTAGTTCTACAGCTCTCAATAGTGTCAAATAATTTATTTTAACATAGATCGATGCTTTGTCTATAAATATGTCTTTAAATATGCTGACATGTCACAGTACGCTAGATTTCTGTAAACACTTAATTTTAAATCAATGGGCGTAAAACAGATGAAGGATTGGGATAGGGGTACGACAGCAGCCGCGGTCAGACAAATGAGATGTGTGAATTTAAAAACTCTAGCTCGCAGCACTTTGTAGCAGTAAACTATTGCTTTAGTGATGTGTCAGTGTTATCACTTCCCTCCTAATAATTAGCTTTGTCTCGCTGCAGTACCCACTATGCATTATGAACCTGCAATAGTAATCTACAGCACAGCAAAATGTGTAGCATGTAATGAGAAAAATAATGTGCAGTTATTCTCACATAGCGATGATAAAGAGGTTTTTAACCCATTCTCTGGGGTGTATTTTCCCCTGTGAGTTCTGCACTGTGGTAATTGAAGCATGTCTCCTGATCCTCATGTGGTTAATGTGTGTGTGCGCGTGTGTGTGTGTGTCAAGGTTTGTCCAGCGAGTGTTTGGCCCAGAGATCTGATGCTGTCTGAATACTAATTTGAAATTTTGTCTGACTGCGGCAGCTTGGAAACTGGGTGGGGACTAGAGGTTTAGTTAGGGACAAGTTCATCCCAAGGGTTACTATGCAGAGTGGAGAGCACATCAGGTCCTTACCACCCACTAAGAATCAAGATTCAAAGTGGGGGAAGAGATTAAAACTGATTCAAATTTGATCTGGAAAGCTGGTGCAATTTGAGTTTCGTCGTTATTTAAACCACTGGGCAAAGAACAACGCTATACTTTGTTTTGATTTGTGATATAAGCTATTTCTGCACCAGTCTGCAAAGTCAACATGGCTTTGGTCCTGTAGATATTGGAGGATTCACTAAAATGTAGCTACTCATCAGCTCATCTGGTTCTGCAGACTCTGTTTCATGCAATATTTAATTAGTGAAAAGGTTGCACTGTAGCCCATATGCCCAACCTAAATCACTCAGGCTTTCTTTAAACATAAGCTGTATATAAAATAATACTTCATTGATTACTTGATAGACACAGTCACACTGTCTTGAAAGGCAGTAACAACTTGCGATTGCAGCACTTCACATTGCAGCTTTCTAAAAGTCAGTCGATTGGTCCAAACGTACAGTGCTTGTTTTCTTCAAGTTTGTTTCAAACTTGATAAGCTGTCAAAATACTAGTGCGGTGTACAGATTTGCACATACGCTGACATCTTTCCCATGGGATTTTGTCAGAACTCATTAAGTATAGTTAAACCTATATAGGAAAGAATGTCTCATCTATCTCCACAGCCATTTGCCAGTGTTGAAATGTGTATTATTGCCACTAGTTATTGTTGTATTTTTGTACAGGGTCCAGTTTTTTGTTTTTTGTGTTTTGTTTTTCTTTTCCCTGTCAGGCTTGTGAGGCAGGTTGTGGCAGAGATAATTGTTGTCCCTTAGATGTGGAGGCAGGGAGGCTGACTATAAGCAGAGATCCTTATCCTATTGCTGTATTTCATTCTGACTCAAAAAAAAATGGCTTTGGCAGAAGCACAGACATCTTTCTGTGTACCTCGCTCTCTCTCTCAAGCCTTGTTCACCAGAGATCAGATGATTAGCATCTCTTCCCCTTTTTCTCTCTCCTCCCTTTGAATGCCAACCTCAGGCGAGTCAGAGCCAGAAAAAGCCTCTTCATGCTTGCCGATGCTGCAATGGGATTGGCCGACTCACCACACATGGTACAAAGAATGCTCGGTTAACCACACATCCACAGTTTGGAATAGAAAATGAGGGATTGGTGGATGGTGGATGGTGCCACTTAGAAAGTGGAATTTTTTTGTTTGTTTGTTGGTTTTATACAAGTAAAATGTTTTATACACAAGTTCATTGAAAACTTGTTAAGGCTTTGAGTTTTTATGTTTTTGCTAAAAACATTGTGCCAACAATCAAATGCATTCAGATGTAGCACCTTTAAAACTGAAAGTAATTTGTTGTGGAATAAATTGGATGGCAGCCTAAAACTGCGTTTCTGCCAATAACTAATATTCTGATGGACCTTTTGGATCCAGATATTCAAATGAAGCATTAATTCTATTTTGACAATGAAAAACCATCATTGCATCAAAATAATGTTAGAGTCTGCACAAAACTAGGTACCTCCACCAAGGAAGTGCCTAATATATGTGGATATTCTAAAAATGACATCATGTTATTATGACCTTATGTACATTACAATAACAGGCTGTAAATGTCACGGTCTGGCTGGCAGACCGTGGGGAGATGGGGAAATAGGACCCAAACGCCGGACTCTTCAGTGCAACAGTGTTTATTTACAAGGTGGTGAAGTAAACAACAATAAATCCCCAGTTTCCCAGACTCCCGTGTAGTGTCTTCTTCCCAAAAGTCCCCGTGTAGTGCTCTCTGCCCCAGTGTCCCTGCACTCCCCGTGCTCACTGCTCCTTCTCGTCCCACACTCCTCCTGAGGGGAAAACAATAGAGGCAGCCGTTAACACTTATCCCAGCAGGCATACACTCACACTTGACTTGTTTGAAGACTGACGTGTAGTCAAACGCAATAATCCAGCGTCGGTGGAAGCTCCATCGCTCATCTAAATAGCTCCCCCGACGAGCCCAGATGAGGAGCAGGTGTGCGGCCAGGACTTCGGGTGTGGCCAGCCCTCAAGTTAGACCACGCCCCCAGGGCTGAAGGTGCCTGTAACTTGGCCACAGCAGAAAGGCAAAACACACACACACACACACACATACCTGCCTACATACAGATGTGCATAGGGGCAGTGCAGACAACACACCAAATAATAATAATAATAACAACAATAACAATAATAGTCACAGTCCCCACTGCCCACGGACCCCGAGTCCCCAGAGCCGGGTCCGTGACAGTAAATGTCTAAATAGCTAACAATTTAAATTTATTGCTAACATTAAAATACATTTAATGGAACAATAAAATGAAAAAATATATATAACCTTTTAACCAAACTTCACATTTTCAACGTAGCATAACTAGCATATTGATGTACGTCTGGCCTGTACAGGCTCAGTCCTCATAATAAAAGCCACATTAACTGCACAATTTGTTAAGAATGCCCCTTGTGGTTTTAATCCACTGGGGCTTCAGTTTCTCAGATGATGGAAGCACTTGGGGATTTATGCTTTTGAACATTTGAACATTTTGTAAACCATTTACTTAGTTGATACCTTGAAAGAAAGATGTGTATTTTGCACATTTCTGTTACATTTGTTTTAAAAAGCATGGAAAACAGGACAAAAATAACATTCCATTATACCTGGAAATGTAACCAATACTTAAGGTATTCCCTGCCTCCTGATAAATAACACAGGATAGGAAGAGCACAACAAAATGGGCAATCCACAATAAAAACTCAAGCCTGTGGCCAAATTTACATACTAAAGGAGAATGGTAATGAGATAGCTACCTGAGATAATTACTACTCAAGGCGTCCGGCTCTTATACTTTACCACAGGGAACCGGTTTAACTCACTACAATTAAATGGGCACTCATTTGCTCCATTTGAGGCACCATTTATGCCATTTTATGCCCCACTGTGTCTTAATTGAGTGTTGACTTAAATATGAAAATTTTGAGCCAACAGAAGTTTAAGGATGCAGATTTGGATATCTAATGGATGGATATTCTTCTATTTAAGATTATTAGAAAAAAAAATACAGTATTTTTTTTCTTCTTGATTTAATCACAATCACTTTCCAGTGGCGTTTTTATGGATGCACATTTGAACTAAGATTTACAGCTGTTTGTAAAACGGCTATTGACCTTATCAAAATTCTTCTTGTGTACTCCGCTCTTTAGCTCTCATCAAATACCTTTTTTTGTGTGATTTCTACTGAGGATTATTCTTGCTGGCTAATTTTGAAAGGGATATTGTTTTTTAATACACCTGCCTAAGCTAATATGTATCCTGCCACTGCATAATATCTAATGTGGGGTCTGGCAGGGACTGGGTTATAGAACTTAACTTTTCTGACATCCACATATTCAGGCCTTTATTAATAAGTAATCAGGACAAATAAGAGTCAGCATGTATATTTAGTTTTACTGCAGTGTTGCCTAGAAATACTATTATTAACATCAATGACTTCTATAATATTCCTCTTCCTATTGCCGACTATGTAACTGCTCTGCTGACATCCAGCCTTTCTTCGGAGGCTGGAGAGATCTCTGACATGGCAATCAGTCAAACTTACTGCCATTATATTTCATCTCTGTCCTGCCTCAAACAAATAAATTAAACTGTAATATCTTGACTGCTGAGAAATTGCCTTGGATTGTTATAAATGATGGCGGGTTGATAGTGTGTGATCGTTGAACTTGCTGTATTCTGCTTAACAGTGTGAGACTACATGTTAGAAATAAGAGATGCAGAGCTCTGCGAGATGCACATTGATGCCAGCATGTGAAGATTTATGATGTCCACTTCTATTAGCCTCAGAGTAATTGTTAAGACAGCAACGAACAGTCCATAGCTCTAATCCTCAAATCAAAGAGAAGTTGCACAGACCACCAGCCCTCAGATGTGATTTCCTTCACTCCAAAGCTTTTTTCATTTTTCCATCTTGTTGAAAGATCGCAGTATAGAGGCGACTTACTCCCTGTAATTTCTAATGAGCTAGGATTTGATCAGTATTCTTGAAAGACTTTTTTCATCAGTGGAAGCTTTACTGAAGCAAAGATAATGAATTTATGACAGATATTTTGATGTTTTTTGTTTTAATGTGAGGCTGAAGGTATGTTTAACTTTTAGTGAGGGCTAACGTGCAGCAGATTGTAAGAAAAAAAACAACTGCAGTGTCTTCGGGGCTTACAAGAGCAGGTAGAAGAAAATCCTAGAAAAACAAGGATACAGAGATGAAAGGTTCAAATAAAACAATGCATTTTAAGGAGAGGACACTAGTCTGGAAGACTCTTGAATTTTTAGTGCATGCGGTGTGAAAACACATCCAATTTATACCCCCATCATTTGTGTCAAGTCCAGGTTGATCACACATCTATTCTGTTGATACAACTCCATGTGTGTTTAAGCAACATCTAGCATTTGAGGAGGGGAAAAGAGTAATTTGATTATATTATGGGAGCAGCAGGGGTGTTTGCTAAGTTTGGATCAGACCATTGCTGTGGATGAGCCTCTGCGCCCTGAAGCTCCACAGCTTAGAGGGTGTGTTCATTACCAGCCACAGCTTATTACAAACAGCTGGTGCTGGTTACTACCCCAGGGCCAATCACATACATTATTACACACCATCACACATTCACATCCATGCACCTTTACTCATATGACTTTAATTTGGCAACAACACTTCCCTGTTTTTTAAAACAATTGTTCCATTCTGTATAGTGTGTGGTATTATGAGTGAGCTCAGTCAGTGGTTTGTTGCTGCTCATTTTCCTTTCATCAGATTTTTCTGCTTTTGGTGATTTTTTATTTTATTTTATTGTATGTTATTTTTTAATATTGAAAGCAGTTTAATTGAAAGGGGGCTTTAAATCAAGGATCATGACATTTTTGCTAAGAGTAGTGAAGCTTTAAACCCTGAGTGGGTTTGAAGTGGAATAACGGATTTGATGATATCCATTCCCGTAGTAAATAGAAGGAAATAAAATGAACTTTTCAACTTACCTTTTCTCATACTTGGACATGAATTTAATACCAAATGTAATTTTACTATGAAGTACTCCATTTAGGGTTAAGAGGTTCGCTTCTTTCAGCGTATTTCCCCAAATCTCAACCTTTAAATGTCAGTCCTGTTTTATTTTTCAGGCACACAAACAGGCAGACTTTCCTGTGTTTCCTCAAGGTCATGACACTACAACTGTGGGTCTGAGGAAGCGATGACAGACAGAGTTGGTGGCTAACAGTCCACTCCTGCCAACTGTAATCGACTGTGAGCACAGTCATCTCTACACAGCAGTACTGCGTAGAGATCAGGTTTTCTGAGAAGGAGGAGAGGGAAACATGAAGCCTAATTTAACAAAAGCATGAGGACAATGAGGACAATCAACACACAAACACACAATAGCAATTCACATCAGTTTCATTCAATTTTACATTTTTTTTTTTTGCCTATCTCGTTTGGTTCTTTTGCCATCAGAATTATTGTCTAAAGGCGAAGAAAGATGCCCAATGGATTTACTTTACCAAATTGACCATCCCAGCCTTGCCGTAATGGTCTATTTGATTCACCTTTTATTGTTTATTTTATTTTTAATTTTCACTTGCTAGATACGGCACAGATTTGAATGAGGAAAAGAGAAGGGAGAAAGAAAGAGGGAAAGAAAAACGGCGGAGAAGAGGGACGGGGATAAAGGGCAAAAAACAAAAACCAAGAAAATAAGCAGACAAAAAAAAACATGTATCAATCACCTGGATCACCTGTTGAGAATGAAAAAAGAAAACAAGCAGAAGAAAACGAGAGCAATAGAATAAACAACATCACGATGATCTATGTGAATATAACTGTAAATACTAAATATTAAACGTTATTGTGCTAAGATCGACGGCGCACAGTGTGCGTTGAGGTAGGAGCCAAAAAGGGTGTAGTTTGTGTGTGTGAGCACCCGTGTGTACACCTGTGAGCATGAATGCGCTTGTTTTTAAAAGGTTCCTTCATGTAATGATCTGCTAGAGGGTGTGGGGAGCCACTGCCCCGTCCTCCAGGGCATGAAGCAGGTATGGAGGAGATCAAAACTCCAGACATCCAGAGGCCCCCAGAACACAAGAGACCAAGGAAGACCAACAGAGGGGCAGCTGCGCCACTGTCCCGGAAAGAGCTGAGGAGAGTCCCAGATGAGGGCTCACTCAGCAGCCGCGGAGCATAAGCCAGGGGGGGTAGCAGTGACGTGCCCGTGAGCTCCGCCGGCAGCCAGCTGCGCCAGAGTGACCGAGCCCCGGGCCGAGAGGCCGAGGGCACCCCACCCCCGAAGTGGCCCGAGCGAGCCCCAGGCTCCAGGCCCTGATAAGCAGCCACCAAGGAGTGGGCCGGTGTGTACCTGGACGCCCATCCCCGGACACAAAGAACCACCAACGCACCGATGTCTGAGGGCGTCTGCCACTGGCAGGGGAAGTGGTGGTAGGGGGAGATAGGCCTCCAAACCTTAGAGGGCCTGAGATGTCCCCAGAGAGGTGGCGTCTGATATCCGACCTGACATATAGACACAGAAATACAAGCACACACATATACAAACATCCATTTCCTCCCTCATGCTCTCATATGCACTTACTCAACACTCACCCAACGTGGAGACAGACATAAAGAGACGCTGTACACACGATCACACTCCCCAAGCGTACTCTAAGCCCCGGGTCTAGGTACCCTTGCCCCTGGAGGGGGAAACTGCACCCAGAACCAGGTGATGTTACCCTTTTCCCTGCGGTGGGGAGAAGCAGATCGCCCCGACTCCGCAGCAGCAGGGAGGCCCCACATTCCAGACCCCAGTCGGACGGCCAACTTCTCCTCCTAGCCCCGCTGAAGGGGGTTTGAAGACTCCAAACCTCCCTCCGCCCACTCATATGTAGTGTTGATACATGTGATACAGAAGACAATAGACGCCCAGGCTGAGATCTTCCTCCACCTCTCCTGTATCTCCCCCTCCTGCAGAGTGAGTTCCTGAAGAGAGGAAAGCTCCTGCAAGATGTAACAACCTCCCCCACCAGTTGAAGAGCCCCCCAGGTGGCTCGATGCACCGGCCGACTTATCATTTATCAAATAGGTGAAACCTTCGTGTCAGTAAAACAGACTATGGTGGTAGTCTTTTGGCTTTAGGTAATCCTCATTTTATTTTCATTTAACTAACTGCAGCCAACCCCATGTGGTCTCGCTCTTGCTCCTCATCGCTGTGTAGTGTCATATTGTTTCATATGTAAGCGTGGCATCAACACACCCCTTTCTCCCCCACTTGCCGTGTGACGTCTTCAGAGGCCCCACAGATCCCCATACATCCCAGCCACTGTGTATCTGTTAACGGTAACTGCTCTGAGGTTTTCAGGCTCCGGTCAGCAGCAAGCCACAGCCGACCTAATCGATAGGGAACCCAATAGGAGGAATGAGTCTCATGAATCAACCTGTCTGGATATAAACCAATACACATGCACACTTATAGCAGGGTACATGCAGTAGACACTGAGCTACACATATATATACACATGTGAAAGGCACGTATACTGTACACATGAAAGAAAAATTATTGTTCCTTATTAAAGTCTTAGTGGTCTACTTTTAATTGTTTAGAATAATTTCATTAGGTTAGTACTGTGCATTTAGTGCACTAAATAAAGCACCTCATTTTCTCCACTGCTTCAACAAAACCCTGAATTTCAATTAAGGTGAAGTCACATTGCTTTTGTTTTTCTTGTTTGTTTTTTTTTGGGGGGGGGGTTTGCTTTTCATGGCCTTGTCTAAGCATTTTTAGTGCAAACAAGCTTCTACATGAGTTCATGGTTAAAGACTGGAGTGGAATTCAGGATCATCCATGCATAAACATATATGTATGTTTCTGCCTTCATGTACATGCAGTTTTTACTGGGAATCCAAGTGTGACTGAGGCTGCAGTTTCTTAAAATCTTATTATCTGTAAACACATCAAATTCTGTGTTTATCAAAGCACACCATTCACATCACTGATTCTCTGGTATAATCTGTAGAGTCAGTGCAGTCTGTCTTGCTGTAGTTTTATGGAGTACGCATATACACTTAAATTTTGGGATATTTGAGATGTTGCTTTCGACTTTAATTAAGTCCATTTCAAACTGAGTTCATTTAAAAGTACTTGGCAACTAGCAATGTAGGTTGATGTGGGATGTCAGTACAGAGGACTTTCAGTGACTTCCAAGGAAAGAAGTTGAACAGTTTACTTTGAAACTGTAGTAGAAAGTTTCCATTTTATGTACTGCACAACTCATCTCTATTACCCTGCATGATAAGACACAGAAGATTTTAAATATCTATATTCCACCATCTCAGCAGCCAGGTTTGTTATATTCCACCTCATAAAGCTACAGAAAAGAACTCCACAGCCACCGGTACAAGAGCCAGGAGTCTAGTTGGTGGTGGGACTGAGGCTGCTGCAGTGCTGCTCTGCAGTTTTATGATGGACTAGCTAGCATTGATAGCACCCTGGTCCCCGCTTGTGATCTCACACGGAGTGTGAATGTTTGCTGTGTGGATGTTTGGATGCGAGTGGATGGCAAAGGATTTCATCACATCTGCTCTTTTCTCTGCATTGACCTGTCTATATCTCTCTTGATGGTTGACAACAGGATGTTTTCCAGTGAAAGTTCATAAACCTGTGAAGGGGACAGGGCCACAACAGTGGAAAATTTACTCATTCCTCAGTTGTTGCATTTTTCTACTCTAAAATACTTTAATTATGAGCAAGAAACCTGGAAATATGAGGTCGGTCGTTTCTTAATTTCTGCATCCATTTTTTTAAGTGAAGCTGAATAAAGTTTCTTACTGAAAAAGCTTCCTACCATATGTAGCAAGCTGTTTCAGTAAGAAATGTACAATCTGACAAGTGATGGTAGCTACTAAGATTATCTAAAACCTACATAAACAACTAGAAGCTGTGGAGTCAATTAAAATTAAATAAAGTGTTGTTCAAACTTTTTAAAACTAGATGCTGTATTTGTAAGCTCACTTTAGATTTAGATTACTTGCAAAATCACCCAAGTCTTATAGCAAATATAACACTGATACGAATTTTAGCAATGGCTTTGGAATTCATCTAGACTCTTTTAACCTCAGAAAATGGAGAAACTGATGAAACAGAGCCCAATTATTTTTGTTTCTTTTACGCATAACTACAAGGCTAACTTTAAACAATTATTAGAAAGAATCTGTGCTTAGTACTATATAGTAAAGTGTCCTGTAAACTGGTACTTGCAGGTGATAAATGGGGAGGCCGAGTAGACTCACAGTGTTATCAGTGCTACTAAGGCCTGCAAACTAGGAAGAACACAATATTTTCTCAGGGGTAAGACAAAGCCAGGCCATGAGGCTAACATTGATCTATCGTTGTACAGTCAGATTCATGCTGTAAGGGCCTCGGTAAACAATGTTAGAACAATGTTAGAACAAGAGGGCCAGTGTATGTTCATGAAGACTGGTAGGAACTGTAATTTATGTCTCTGTCTATGCACTAAGTGTCCTCATACAGTTTGATAAGAATCACTCAGACAAAATTTTATATAGTTCATTGAGTGTAATATTACGTAAATACTGCTCTGCAGCCGAGATGATTGAGTTTTTACTAGAACCGTGTGTGTGTGTGTGTGTGTGTGTGTGCATGCGTGTGTGTGTGTGATTGATAGATGTGCTTGTAAAAGAAAAAAAGAGACATGTGGCTGTGAAAACGACCAACCAATTAAATCCAATCTGCTCCAGAGGACAGATGACATCATAAACATGCATCATCCTGCCAGTGTGTACACAATACACATACACAGTGTAATATGTGTAATCTCTCTCTCTCTCTCTCTCTCTCTCTCTCTCCCTATATATATATATATATATATATATATATATATATATATATATATATATATATATATATCAATATCATAATAAATGCACACTAATAAGCATTAGTAAGGTATTACAGGTATTACATTTACAACCCATTACTCCTCCTCGGTATGTCATTTATAAATTAATATAAATGGTTTATTCTTGCATGTTACAAAAGCTCATGTGTAGCATGCTTAATAATAGTATTTTCACGCATTATAAAGTATGGATTCATTATTATAAAAACAAAAGTATTACATTAATTACAAAAAAGGTATTCATGATCATTAATGAGTCATCATGTCATTTAAACAGTTTTAGTAAATAACAACAATTTAGAATGTATCCACATTTATACAGATACACATTATGAAATGAACTGTTTGTCTGGGAGTGTGCTATTACAGGATTTATAAAAACTTATTTCATGTTGTACTTCATGGCTAGTTAAGTATTTTCTATGATCTCAAGTTTGGACTGTATTTATAAATCAAACTGGAAGGTCAACAGCAAGAACCTTGAGCCTTTGTTCAAGATCTTCAATTTAAAAAAAAAAACAGGCAAAGCACAAAGTGGCACAGAACATACAAATATTTATTGCAAGATGCAAAAATATCTCATATCTCAACATTTGCAGAACACTGAAATGTAAGTAGGACAGACTAGGACAGAAAGAGACATGCTGAGCAGCTACTCTAACTTATATATATATTGAAACTTTTTCATTTAAAACATGAATAAGGTCATCACAAAGCAAAAGAAATATTTCTCAGAGCTTCACACACAAGTGTAAACACCACAAATTATCAATCATATTAAACTGTGTGTGAAAAATGTCTCTAGGATGTTTAAGTACTTGGGATTTCTTTAATCACTGTCCACTCTGGTTCATGTCCAAAGCACTCCTGAATATCAAGTTGGGTCAAGTTTTCTGAAAGTCTTGTAAATACCATAACTTGAGAAGCAGATGATGTAGAATTTTGAAATTCATACCACAGATGCATCTACTGGGAGGCTGAGGGCTAGCACCGGGTGCTGCCAGGTTTGTTTTGTATTTTTATGAATTGTGCTATGTTTGAAAAACAGAATGCACTTTTTAAAACTGTCTTTATAAGTCAGGTTTATTTCTCTTTATGTGCAGGTAGCATCCCACACTGCACTGCAATTTTAGGACAGTGAATAGAATACTTAAAAGCTGAGCTTTGCCAGCCTTCCATGTTTATTTCATAAACTTTGATTCTCTTTTCTGCCATTTTATCCAGCACCGATGTAAAGTCACAGCAAAGATGTTTGGCTAGATGTAGAGTTTTGCACACACACACACCTTCACCACCACAATCTATGTGTCTGGGATAATTGTATTCTCTCAATGAAAGAAATTGACAGAAGGTGAAGGAGAATTATAATTAGTGTGCAAAAAGTTCTCAGTGACAGCATCTTAAAGTAGACATGCACACACACACTATATTGCCTCTATATTTATCCAATTACTTCCTACTTCTCACCAGTTATTTTTTCTTTCACATGCAACCCACTTAGCACTAGCTCTCGGAGAGCGAGACCATCAACCAGACTAGAAACACATTTGGCACCTCCAAGGTGGGAGTGACAGAGTTGGAAACAGAATGTCAATAGCTTCAGGTGTAGGTAAAACTCTGCCTCCAGCTAAGTATTTCCCTAAAATGAATGAAATGCCTTTTAATTGTAATTGGGGTTGCACTCCTACCTTAACACGGCTCATCGCTAAGGGTGAATGCAGGTGCATTGTGTGTAGTGGTGCTCGAAGAAAGGCCATTGGCGACAGTGGCAGGACAGAGTCCAATATAAATTAATGGTAAGCAACTCTATCCCTAACAGTGGTGGCTAGCACCTTATTTTTTCCATCACCAGTCAAAGAAACAAACATGAATGGCTTAAAATGAGAATCTACCTCAGTATCAGGATTCTTGTCAGGCTCAAAGAGCATTTCAGATGGAGAGGCAGTTTTAATAAGGCCTGTTTCTTTTTCTTTTTTTTGCTTTGCTTTTTCTTTGGATTGCTGTACAAACAGCAATTAAATGCCCCAGCTCATGGCAATAAAAAACAGTCACGGTTTCTGCTGACCTCGTGCACTTTTTTCCAACCCAGTTATGTTGATTTTATTTTCCTTTCCTGAACTACTTTCATGTCCAGACAAACAGAGGCAGAGAACATGGTATTATGGGTTAAAGTAAACAGATCTGCTTCTCTGATGAATGATGTCACCTTTTGCTCATTTAGGCGGATAACTACCTGCTTTGGGAAATATTTATTAAACTCTTCAAGCAAAATAAGCTCTCAGGGTTTTGACTTTATCGGCCTGACATCAAATGTTTACCAAACCACAAATATCTGGTTTGGAGATTTCCCACAATTCTTAAATGTGTGCTGATAAGCCTCAGGGACAAGTTCATAAGTGTGCACCACAGTTTTCTTCACAATTTCACAGTTGAAACTGTCTTTTACTGACAAGCTTGTACATACTTCCTCACATTTGCCCTCACAGTTTAGTGAACCTGCTGTGCACTCAGAAGCACAGAAATATAAATCAGCTTCAGTTTCAGGAAATAGTGGAACTAATTATAGGTGCTGCATGTTATCAGAGCCCATAGCAGTAGTGGTCTGTGCACATGGAAGAACAGAAGCAGGTGTAAATGTGGCATATGGAGATTTGTAGCTTAGTGTGCTCCTCCACCTTCTTGCAGTGGTTCTTGATAGATCACCGCCTTCTGAGGGTCCAAGACTTTGCCGGACCCAACACCACCGATCACCTCAGCAACCTCAGACACTTTCATATTTGCTACGCCTCTGGTGTAGCCTCGGCCATGGCTTCCCTCAGGCGACTCTACAGGAAGCATGTTTTTTAACCAGCTTTGCACACAGAAGAGACTTCAGCTCTGTTTCAGAGGCACTGTAGGGAATCTGAATATCATCAAAATTGCCTACATTAAGCACATCTACATTTTAGCAATTCTCTATTTTCTCCCAAGAAGGGGAGGTCACAAAACTATCCAAAGGAAAAAAAAAAAACAGCCAACCAAACACAAAGTACTTACTAAATGACCATGAAGCAAGAAATCTGAGTGCAGCCCATCTAGGGGGCCAGGACACAACATGGAAACGGCAGCTATTTCCTCAAGCACTAATGGAAAACTATTGAAGCACAATGTTCTATTTATTGTTTAGTAGATCCAATAACAAAGAAGAACAAAATATCATCAGGATGAGCTAAAGCCAAACAACGAACAAACAGAACCATTCACCAAGACAAACTCAGATGACCTACCCGAAAAAAACAAAGTACAAAAAAAAGGGGTTTACCTCAGGAGGAAATAATTACCACAAAAAAAGGACAGCCCCCGCTCTATTTGTTCCTTCTCTACTTCTAGACATAAAACATCTACAAATTACAGCGATCACTGATGTGGCTGGCTGGGTGAAAGGGGAAGCAAATGATCCTCTGTAGATGGCAGCCATCTACATGTGATGTGAATGACATAGTAAACATAAACATAATAAATTAAAATGTGCTTGTGGTTTTTCACAGACAGCTAAACACCAGCAACACCTCATATCACTGGCTGTGAGAGTTTCTCTTGTGTAAATCTACAGACTTAAATAATCAGGATACAACTTAATTTTGTGCATTAAGGATGGAGATCTACCTTTAAGACATAATCTATATTTTCAAGGAATCACTCCAGTGACATATTTATTAGTACCAATCCATGCTATGAGACAGCACAGGTGGTGTGTTTGTGTGTGGCTCAAGTGTGTGAGAGCTGAATGGTACTGAAGCCTTGGCCTTGAATACATATAACACCCAATGAAACCCCAGCGCAGCACTGAGGAGTTTGAATTAAAGTGGATTTAAGGGAGACGGGAGTTGGAAGAGAGTAAGGGTTTATAAGTCTGATTGCCTTGCCCACAACTCATAATGAGACGCATTACAGGGCTGATGTTGTAAGATTAGAGTGACTTAAGAGACACGAGCTGTCTTATAGATTAGAATAGAGCTAGAGAGAAAATGGGAGGGGGGGAGTGGCATGGAGGGAGAAAAGGAAGGATTGGCCAGTGATGTAAGGAAGAGGCAGAGACAGAAGTGGAGAAATGTAAATGAAGGAAAGAAGGGAGCCAACAATGTTTTGCAGATGTTGACATGTGGGGGAGGAAAGGCATTGAGAGTGGACAATGAAACAGGCAATTTATGAAAACTGCAGAGAAGCTCTCACTTATTAAAACACTGACAGCCAGTGACAAATATATAGCTCGATATAGTCCATCTCCACCTTGACTGGAATTCAAAACAGGCCGGGATGTCGTGTAGAACTTAGACAGGTGTTTATGTTGTCTTACAAAACTGCCAGTGGTCCAGAGAAACCGTCCAGCCATTTCCTGCAGCCCGCTTGTCTGATTTGATAGGCTCTCATATTTGGACGGTGATCAAAAGATGAAATTCTGATTCAACTCTTAAAAAATCAATAAATAAAAAGTGTGAAGTAAAACAAAAACAAATAAATCAACCAATCAATAACAAAGTGACATGAAAGTTTCACATGTTCATGCCACTTTGGTGTTCCTTTATTGATTCCTTGCAGGCCTCTTGCTTGCTAGTTTA
Source organism: Maylandia zebra (assembly GCF_041146795.1). Taxonomy (NCBI): domain Eukaryota; kingdom Metazoa; phylum Chordata; class Actinopteri; order Cichliformes; family Cichlidae; genus Maylandia; species Maylandia zebra. The sequence goes on from NC_135169.1 coordinate 47,853,727, forward strand.
AAAGCTTATGGATTGATTATAATCTGTGATACTGTCTCTTTAAGCGATTTTTGCAGTTATTGTTATTGACTGTTATTGTTTGATTGTTAACTGACTTGCATTTAACTAATTGACACATTCATTGTCCTGCATGAAGACACAACTAAAACAGCAGAGCCCCAATCCGAAAAAGTTGGACTTTGTTAAATGTAATTAAAAGCACAAAGAAAGGACTTCCATATACTTCATAAACCCCTATTTTATTCACAACAGATCACAGAAAACATATCAGGAATCAGGAACAGAGTTACTGTACTTTTGTATTTCCGATATACGTTTTAATCTTATTTCATTTTGATGTTTTCGTTTTACTTCAGTTTACTTCGGTTAGTTTCCAGAGTGGATTTTATTATTTCATTTGACTTTTTATTGTTGACAAATGTTCAGTTTATGTTTAGTTTTTATCAATTTCAGTGTCCGCTTTGATCTTTTTTAATTATTATTGTATGGAGGCCATATTTCAGAGGCAAGATTCTGGCAAATAATTAGAGGTATAAAAATAACACGACTGTAGAAAATCCAGTTTCCAAAGTCTACATATTTTTACTAAAATGTTGTGGCGGACCACCAGGTGGCTCCACTCACACACAAGTTGAAAGGAAGTGTGGGGGTGGAGATTTTGGCGCTGACTATATGTGAAGTTCTGTCAGTTAATAAAGTGGTTGGAGTGAGACACTGAGACCTCTCCTGTCGTTGTTACATACCTCCACATTGGTGACCCCTGTAGTGAACATGCTAAGGCTCGACGACGAAGCCAGCTCTGGCCTGGAAGCATCGGCGGCCGCCGGACCTTCACCTCCGCCGATGGCTGCGTTTGCTGTGGCGCTTAAATTGCCGGATTTTTGGCTTCACGATCCTCCTTCATGGTTCATGCACGTAGAAGCTCAGTTTGCTCTTCGTGGAGTTTCAGCCGACGACACTAAATACCACCATGTGGTGGCCTCACTTGACCCGCTGTCAACCCGCCGTGTGATGACTCTCCTCCGGGATCCCCCAGCCCAGGGCAAGTACGCCGCCCTCAAGGGGCTGCTGCTGCGGCGTTACTCCCTCTCTGATGCTGAGCGGGCCGAGAAACTCCTTTCCATCGCGGGCCTGGGCGACGGCACCGCCCTCGAGCTCATGGAGAGCATGCTGTCCTTGCTGGGCGCGGAGGACGGAGGATTTCTCTTCACCCACCTCTTTCTTCGACAGCTGCCGGCTCCAGTGCGCGCTGGCCTTGCCAACTCCCCGCTATTGGCCACGAAGGATTACCGCTCCCTTGCGGAAGAGGCGGATCGCATCCTCCTGGCTACCAGGACTTTCGGCGTCCAGACGGTTATTCAGGACCCACCAGCGTTTTCCCCCTCCCCCTCACCGATGCTCCACGGGCCCTCCGACTCGTCCACTGTGGCCGGAATCGCTGCACGGCGGCACCGCGGAAAGGGGCTTTGTTTTTATCACCAGCGTTTTGGAGCGAAGGCACGGCGCTGCCTCCCGCCTTGCAGTTTCCAGACCCAGGGAAACGGGCATGTCAGCGCTCTGTAGCAGCCGCGACCGCTGGCAACAAGGAAAGGCTGCTTTTCTTAGAGGACTCACGCTCGGGGAGGCGTTTCCTGGTGGACTCCGGCTCACAGAAGAGCCTTCTTCCCCCGGCTGGCTCGGACAGGCTAGCTGAGGGTTGCGGGCCATTGCTAACAGCGGCTAATGGTTCTCCCATCAAAACCTTCGGTGAAAGGTTGGTGACTGTTTGCTTTCACGACCGTGACTTTCAGTGGAACTTTGTTGTTGCTGCTAGCTCTGTGCCTATAATAGGCGCTGATTTTCTTTGTGCTCACGGACTACTGGTTGATGTGGCTAACAGACGTTTAATTGATGCTGTGTCCTTTTCCTCATTACCCTGTTTGACTCGGGGTGCTCAGCCCGTGGTGCATGCTAACTCAGTAGATTCGGGTGACGTTTTTCAGTGTTTGCTTTCTGAGTTTCCCTCACTCACTGTCCCCACTTTCTCGAGCACGGTGACGAAGCATGGGGTAGAGCATTACATAACTACAGTAGGGCCCCCGGTGTTCGCGCGCGCGCGCCGCCTCGACCCCGCCAAACTGGCTGTCGCTAGGGAAGAATTTGCCACCATGGAGCGTCTGGGCATCGTGCAGCGTTCGAACAGTGCCTGGGCTTCTCCGTTACACATGGTGCCTAAATCTGATGGTCGGTGGCGACCTTGTGGGGATTTCCGCCGTCTTAATAATGTCACGGAGAACGATCGTTATCCCATTCCCCACATCCAAGATTTTTCCGCCCATCTTGCGGGGACCTCGTTTTTTTCTAAGATCGATTTGGTACGGGGATATCACCAGGTTCCCGTGCGCGCGGAGGATGTCCCCAAAACCGCCGTAATTACACCTTTCGGCCTTTTCGAGTTTCTGCGCATGCCGTTTGGCCTGAAAGGTGCCGCCCAAACCTTCCAGCGGTTGATGGACTCGGTCTTGCGCGGGCTGCCCTTTGTTTTTGTATATCTTGATGATATACTGGTGGCCAGCAGCTCGAAGGAGCAGCACATGTTCCATCTGCGTCAGGTTTTTCAGCGTTTGGCGGAGCATGGACTGATTATTAATCCGTCTAAATGCCAGTTTGGGTTGCCCGTTCTCGATTTCCTTGGGCACCGTGTTTCCGCCGAGGGCGCGGTTCCGTTGCCTGACAAAGTCCGAGCTGTTTCGGAATTTCCGCGTCCCACGACTGTTAAGGCACTGCAGGAATTTTTGGGGATGGTGAATTTTTACAACCGTTTTCTCCCCAGAGCGGCACATCTGCTGAAGCCCCTTTATGGGGCGTTAAAGGGTAAAAAAGCTAATGACCCCGTTGACTGGTTTCCGGACAGCATCCAAGCGTTTTCTGATGCTAAGTCAGCGTTAGCTAATGCTGCCCTTCTGGCCCACCCATCCCCCTCAGCGCCGATTGCGTTGACCACTGATGCGTCGGACATAGCGGTGGGTGCGGTGCTGGAACAGCGAATCTCGGGTGTCTGGCAACCGCTCGCCTTTTTCAGCCGTACGCTACGTGACAGCGAACGCAATTACAGCATTTTTGACAGGGAGCTACTGGCGCTCCACCTGGCGTCTCGTCATTTCCGGTTTTTTCTCGAGGGTCGTCACTTTACCGCATACGTGGACCACAAACCCTTGACGTTTGCCATGTCCAAGGTTTCCGATCCATGGAGTGCACGCCAGCAGCGCCAGTTGGCAGCCATTTCTGAGTTTACCACGGACATTCGGCACGTGGCTGGTAAATCCAATCATGTGGCTGACTGTTTGTCCCGTGCGCTGGTTTCTCCCGTCTTTCTCGGCATAGACTACTCCGCCATGGCTGCCGATCAGAGCGGTGACCCTGACATCCTCGCGCTTAAATCCACCCAGACGGGCCTCATACTGGAGGACAGACCCGTGCAGGACGGTGGTCCCCTCCTCGTCTGTGACGTTTCCACCGGCCGCCCTCGCCCTGTGGTTCCCGCTTCCTGGCGTCGTCAAGTTTTTGACTCGGTACATGCTCTCTCTCATCCAGGGGTCCGGGCCTCTGTTAAACTGGTCAGCTCTAAATTCGTTTGGCCAGGCCTTCGCAAAGCTGTTAAGGAATGGGCGTCGGCGTGCATTCCCTGCCAGCGCGCGAAGGTTCATAAACACACCAAGGCGCCCCTGGAGCCGTTCTTCATACCCGGCAAACGTTTCGATCATGTGCATGTCGATCTGGTGGGTCCCTTGCCGCAGTCACAAGGTTTTACGCACCTTTTGACTGTTGTTGACCGGACCACCAGGTGGCCGGAGGCGGTCCCCCTGGCGTCCACTACCGCAGCAGTGGTGGCCAAGGCGTTTTTGTCGACCTGGGTCTCGCGTTTCGGCCCACCCGCGGACATTACGTCAGACAGAGGCCCCCAGTTCATTTCCGAGCTTTGGTCGGCCATGGCTGATGGACTGGGGGCTAAAGTCCACCGCACAACCGCATACAACCCGCAGGCTAATGGGATGTGTGAACGGTTCCACCGGTCGCTGAAGGCTGCCTTTCGCGCCTCCTTAAAGGATGGCAATTGGGTTGACCGCCTCCCGTGGGTTTTGCTTGGGCTGCGCTCTGCGGTTAAGGAGGATCTCGGCGCTTCCCCAGCTGAGCTAGTGTTTGGTCAGCCCCTCCGCGTGCCTGGAGAATTCTTGCCTGAAAATCCTCCTCCCTGCTTCGATCCATCGGTGCTCTCTCTCACCCCGCTTTTGCACTCGCTTCGGGTTCCTGGTCCGGTGCACCATTGCGTGCCTGACACCTTTGTTCCAAAGACTTTAGAGACTGCTAAGTTTGTTTTTGTCAGGCACGATGCCCACAGGACACCGCTGCGGCCGCTGTATGACGGCCCGTTCAGGGTTATTGAACCGGGCCAGAAACATTTTGTTTTGGATTTTGGGGGTCGAAGGGAGACTGTGTGTGTTGACAGACTTAAACCAGCACATGTTCTTCCGGACAGTGATGTAGTGCCGGCCCAGGCCCCTCGCCGTGGCCGACCTCCTGCGCTGGGGTTGACAGTCTCTGGTTTTCCCCCCAGGACTACCCCCGGACCACCAACGTTTGAGCCTCCTCCTGCCTTTCCTGCTCGCCTTCACCAGCCTCGTTCACAGGATGGACCTTCCTCTGCCTGTTCTCTCCCTCCCAGGTTCAGTCGTGCGGGTCGTTTGCTTAGACCCAGGGTCCTGGACTGAATGGAGACCTGACTGTGTGTTCAAGGGGGGGTATGTGTGGCGGACCACCAGGTGGCTCCACTCACACACAAGTTGAAAGGAAGTGTGGGGGTGGAGATTTTGGCACTGACTATATGTGAAGTTCTGTCAGTTAATAAAGTGGTTGGAGTGAGACACTGAGACCTCTCCTGTCGTTGTTACATACCTCCACAATGTTACCATTTTTAGACTACAGACTACAGTTTTAAGTCTAAGGATATTTCTCCCATATCTTTATTTTATTTTAGTTAGTTTTCCAAGTTCAAGAAATTGTTTGAGTTACCTTAGTTAGTCTAGTTTTTATTTGTATTTTAAGTAACTAAAATCTTCCAGTTTAAAAATTTGAACTTTTTTTTGTTTAGTTTTAGTTAACTACACTTAACTAATATATAAATATTATAGTTAACTATAATAATCTTTTTTTTGATCAGTGGACCTAAGGGAGCAGCATAGCCAATGCAAGCTGTTATATGAGAGCAACAATGTTTTGAAATTGATCCTATTTCACAGGAAGCCAGTGCAACAATTTAAGAATATGATGAAATCACGCTTCCATGTACCTGTGAGGAATCTAGCAGCATCATTGTGAGCCAGGTTCATCTGTGATAGCAGTGTTTTGCTCAGTCCAACAAAACAAACCCCCCCCCCCCCCTCCCCCCACTAGGGAAGTCAGACCACAACCTGGTTTACCTACAGCCACAATACACACCCCTCGTCCAAAGGCAGCCTGTCACAACGCGCTCCATCCGGAGATGGACCCCAGAAAAGGAGGATGCTCTGAGAGACTGCTATGACACCACAGACTGGGATGTGCTCCTGAGCCCACATGGTGAGGACATAGAGGGGGCGACACACTGTCTTACAGACTACCTCAACTTTTGTGTGGACACAGTCGCCCCTGCTAAGACGGTACGGTGTTATCCTAATAACAAACCGTGGGTAACACAGGAAGTCAAAGCTGTCCTCAACATGAAGAAGAAGGCTTTCAGGAGCAAAGTGAAGGAGGAGATGAAAGCAGCACAGCGGGAGGTGAAACGCTGCCTGAGGGAAGCAAAGGACACCTACAGGAGGAAGGTGGAGCAGAAGTTGGAGAGGAACAATATGAGGGAGGTCTGGAATGGTGTGAAAACCATCACAGGCCACAACACCAAGAAAAGCACAGTGGGGGGGGACTGTGGAGAAGGCAAACGAACTCAACAACTTCTTCAACAGGTTTGACCAGCCCACAACCCCCCCACCCTCACCCTCACCTTCACTACAGAGTCCTCTCCCCACTCTCCTGCCTCCCTCGCTTCCCCCCCTTCCTGACACCATGACACCCCCCTCCTCCAATCCCTCTCTCAGCAGCAAGACATCTCCCCCCCTCCCCTCCTCCCAAACATCTCCCAGTGTCACAGTGGATCAGGTCAGGAGGCAACTGAGGAAGCTTCGCCCCAGAAAGGCAGCAGGCCCAGACAAGGTGTGTCCTAGGATGCTAAAGGCGTGTGCTGCTGAACTTGGGGAGCCGCTACAACGAGTCTTCAACCTCAGTCTGCGACTGGGGAGAGTGCCCGCCCTATGGAAGACATCCTGCATCGTCCCGGTCCCCAAAAAGAACCGGCCCAATGAGCTGAATGACTTCCGACCGGTGGCACTGACGTCACATCTTATGAAGACTCTAGAGCGGCTCTTCCTCAACTTCCTCCGACCACAGGTACAACATGCCCAGGACCCACTACAGTTTGCATACAAGGCGGGTGTCGGAGTGGAGGATGCCATCCTGTACCTCCTACACAGAGCCCACTCACACCTGGATGGGGGAAAAGGCACGGTCAGGATCCTGTTTCTTGACTTTTCCAGTGCCTTTAATACCATCCGGCCCTGTATGCTTCAGGAAAAACTGAACAGGATGGAGGTGGACCCCTGCCTGGTGGCTTGGATCTCCGACTACCTCACCGACAGACCACAGTACGTCAGGCTGAAGGACATCACGTCTGACACTGTGGTCAGCAGCACAGGAGCACCACAGGGAACTGTGCTGTCCCCTCTTCTCTTCACCCTGTACACCTCTGACTTCTGCTACAACTCTGAATTATGCCATATTCAGAAGTTTGCAGATGACACGGCCATCATGGGGTGTATCTGGGATGATCAGGAAGAGGAGTACAGAAGTCTGGTGAGGAACTTTGTCGCATGGAGTCACACAAACCACCTGCAACTCAACACCTCAAAGACTAAGGAACTGGTTGTGGACTTCGGGAGGTCTAGAGCAGGTCCACTGCCGGTTCAGATAGAGGGGGAGGAGGTGGAGGTGGTCAACAAGTACAAGTACCTCGGGCTGTGGGTGGACAATAAACTGGACTGGTCATGCAACACAGAGCACCTGTATAAAAAAGCCCAAAGCCGACTGTACTTCCTCAGGAGGCTGAGGTCTTTTAACATCTGCAGGAAGCTCCTGAGGATGTTTTACCAGTCGGTGGTTGCTGGAGTACTTTTCTATGCTGTGGTGTGCTGGGGGAGCAGCACAGCAAAGAAGGACTCATGCAGGCTGGAGAAACTGATCAGGAAGGCTGGCTCTGTGGTCGGCATGAAGCTGGACACTCTGGTGACAGTGGCAGAGAAAAGGACATTAAAGAAACTGATGGACATTATGGACAATGCCAGGCATCCTCTGCACACGGCCATAAACAATCAGAAGAGTCTGTTCAGTGACAGGTTGCTTCTCCCCAAGACAAGAACTAACAGACTTAAAAACTCCTTTGTCCCACACGCCATCAAACTGTTTAACTCCTCTCTGGAGGGGAGAGGGAGGGGAAACAGGAGGACAAAGGAGGGGGGAACAACTAAGCTGTAGTGCCTCTTCACCTCACTGCAATACCTTTTGTGCAATACTTTTTGTAAATAGTCAACAGTGCAATAGACTCAATACTTGAAATGTGCAATTCACTTGTATTTTTATTTTTTATTCCTATTTATTCTATTTATCCCCTTTGTATATTTTATTTATATTTGTCTCTGTATTTATATATATATATATGTGTGTGTGTGTGTATATATATATATATATATATATATATATATATATATATATATATATAGATATATAACAATTCTGTAACTGTAACTTCGGTCGTTGCTGTGCTTTTTGGAAGTCGAATTTCCCAGAGGAACCCACCCGAGGGATTAATAAAGTTCTATCTTATCTTATCTTATCTTAAAACAAACGTTTTCTGTAGCATCAATAGAACGAAATGTTTAACTTTAGTTAAGCATTAATTAAAGAAGTGGACTTTCTGGCTCCTGGCTTTTAAAAACTGATTTGATCCATGAGTCACATTTAAGAAAGGAATCAAAGACAACCCCAAGATTTTTTATACCTGAGGTTTACAATATGCTGCCAAGAACTCAAGATCTGAAGGGGTAACAGAAAACATCACTGTTACATTTTTTAAAAATGGCTTACAAGAAACAGCATCTTTCAACTGTTCAGTTAATGTTAATGTTCTGAAAAGTTGCCGGTTCGAGCCCCGGCTTGGACAGTCTCGGTCGTTGTGTCCTTGGGCAAGACACTTCACCCGTTGCCTACTGGTGGTGGTCAGAGGGCCCGGTGGCGCCAGTGTCCGGCAGCCTCGCCTCTGTCAGTGCGCCCCAGGGTGGCTCTGGCTACAATGTAGCTTGCCATCACCAGTGTGTGAATGTGTGTGTGAATGGGTGGATGACTGGATGTGCTTTGGGGTCCTTAGGGACTAGTAAAGCGCTATACAAATACAAGCCATTTACCATGACTGAGCATAAAAATAGCATCTTAGAGATAGAAAGTTCCTCAGAAATAAAGATGGGCATGGGTTCACCAATCCTGGAAAAACTGCATCTACAAATTGTGAAACAATTTCAGAATGATATTTCTCATGTAAAATTGTGAAGACTTTGAAAGTCTCATTATCTACAGAACATAATACCATCAGAAGATTTGTACTGCATGAGCTCAGGAACACTTCCAGAAATCATTGTCTGAACACAGTTCACAGTGCCATCAGCAAATCCAGGTTAAAGCTCTATCGTGCAAAGAAGACGCCATATGTGAACACGATTCAGAAACATAAAGCATGAACCAGAAAAAACAGGTGCAAACGAGCCTGTTGACATTCCTTCGTTGAAAATCAGTTTTTTGTTTTTTAAAACCTGCAACATAGCCCAAATGTCATTTGAAAATCCCATATAGATGTGAGTTATGGTGCAGTTTATCCGTTTCACCACAAATAAATTCTACTTGTCCAAAACATTCTTTGTAATTTCTCATGTTTCCAGCTATACATTGCACAGACATTATTACAGCTGACCTCTACCATGCATTTAAGAATGAGCTCTCTCTCAAGGACAATGTGCTATCAATGAGCAACCTTTGATAAATGGGCCGTGGACTGCTGTGATTCACTGAGGGGCTCTGAGAAAAACAGCCTTTACTATGTAACATGGTTTAAAATCCATAAGAGTGGCCGACCTTCCACATGACATACACGGCGTCTTCATCATTGCAGCACCGTGTGGGTTGGGTGTTATATGGTTATGAATCCTAGTGCTCTTGGTGTGTTTTTGTCTGCAGCTCAGTGTTACAGAGTTAGTCGCAATAGCTCCTGATAAAGTTCATTTCGTTTCAGTTTACTGATATATACTGGACAAATCTACACAAAGTCCAAATATACAAAACTTTATATTTGCGTCGCACATTAAATTGCTAATACAATAAAGGTAAAAAGCAGTGGGATGTTCCCTCTGTGAGATAAGTGAAGCATGAATGTGATCTAATATTTTGAATGACACATTTATAGGACAATGCACTCCCAATTCTGCACCATCAAATGAGGTCATCAGGCTAGGTGTACAAAAATATTGCACCATTCCTGAGCACATTAAGCTAAGTGACAAATTACAGGAGCTTTTGCAGGTGACAGCAGAAACTCTCCTCAGAAGACAGGTTGCAACATTGCCTGAAGCAGAATTTATGGAAATGCAGTGTGACAGAAGTGTGCTGCCAAATATAAAGAGGAAAATAACTGAAGTATTTGGCTTTTCGTTACAATATTGCAGCGAGTATGTTAGATGATCCTTATAGTTTTGTGATTGAAGTTTTATATCTTGCTTCATCTAATTTGTTTTTTCAGCATAATGCTAAAGCACCATAGCCACCATTAGTGTCAGATGGTATCACTGCTGAAGCTAATCAGGCTACACTGAGCAATATTTGACAGTTAGCTGTTCCCTGTAGTGGCAGGCAGCATTTTCATTATTCACTAGGACAACATGCTCCTGCAGAGTGGGTGGTATCGCTCTTTTTTTTATACTGCTGCTGGCTTGCTGTCTATCTTTCCCACTGACAGCACATTTATATTAGAATAGAACCGCACTGCTGAAATAATGTGTGTGCAAAGCATCCGGTACTAATGATGAGGAAATGTGAGTTTTAAATATATTTTTTAATAATAATGGATGATGTTTTCCTGGATGGTTTGTTTCACGAGTTTTCAGTCCATGCCTCAAGTAATGGTTTGCATTGTTGGCATGAAGTGCCATAATGCACTGAGTGAATGGAAGAGTACTTTCCCTTTTTTGGCTTTGTTTTGTTGTTTATGAAGGCAACATAAAGCTACACAGGTTTTATGTTGTTATCTTCTGTGTTAAGTGAATTCCGTGTACGTATAATGACATATTCAGTAAAAATAAAATTGCTTTTGCCAAAGACAGGATGTGAGTATAGCCACAAAACAACAAAATCAAACAGAGTAATATTGCTGACAAATTAGCATCATTGCAAATTATTTGGTGCTGACTAGAATGTATAAAAATTCCCCTTTTGAGGAGGTATGGACAGTTTTTTGCTATTTAGATGCCTTCTGTTTACTTTTTTTTTAGTCAAGAGTACGGTCTGTGTCTTACTTTAAATTATATTTAGTATGCTTGGATATTTTTATGGTGCTTGAAAATGGTGTTTGTGTCTAATCCCTGTTTTTAACAGGTTGTAATCAGACTGACTGGGAAAGGCTAAATTTGAATCGTGTGATTGAGAATAACAACATGTCAGCCTCGGAGCTGCTGATCGCAGGGTCACCTATGGAGTCCTGTTTGTATTCCCAGAAACAGGGCATTTGAGAGTTTTATGCCACAAATTCAATGTCGAAGGACACTTTGAAAAGCAAAAAACAAGCAGATATTCTTTTCTTTCAGTAAATGTTAGACATCAAGAAGCAGCAAAGAATGCAAATAATAGGCAGGAGTGCTGAACAACAATGCACAGCTGGTTGTAATCTTACTCATTCTCAGAGAAAACCTCAGCAGCGCACTGATTTACCTTTGTTTTATTTGTTAACAGCACTTTGACAGAAACCTCAAAGCATATTCAAATATTATTTACTGATACACTAAAACACCAAAGAGAAGTTTGTCTCCACTGCTTTAATGTTGAGACTGCTGCAGATTTTTGTATTTGCTCTTTCTCAGAAATCTATAAAGATACATGCACATGTGTGGACTAAGATTGTCGCTGTTTACCTGTTTTTATGACCCATGTCAAGTGGCACTACAACCAACAGAGGTGACAGACTCATGTGCTTAATGACCAGCAGTTAGATATATTACTCACAAGCTATCAAACAAGTTGAGGTTTACAGCACTCAGAATGATCAAAATGCTGAAGTGACAGGCAACATGTTAGTCTACTATATTCTGTATTCAAATGTAGAACAAATCACAGTAGCTCCAAAGTGCTGTGATTTACATATTTGCCTAACAAGTGAAAGCTCCCGGATTTAATCCTGGGAGGAGACACAAATCCCTCTGGGATTGTGTCAAAAAGGGCATTTAGTCTAAAAAAAAAAGAAGGAAAATCATCCCAATCAAACATGCAGAGCTACCTCCTGTGGTGACTCCATGTGAATAAGGGAGCAAGCCACATTTAAAATACTTTAAATTGCTCTGCAATACCCTCGGACTACACCTGTCAACATATGGAATATACCTACTTTTAATCATTTGTCTTAAAAACAGCCAAACACACACAGAGTATTTATTAGTTTTTGTTTTTTTTACTGTTCCCTCCCTTGAAGTTGTTCACAGCAAGACCACCTCACGTGGTATCTGTCACCTAGGTACACATAAAACTCCCCCTGTGTTTGAAGCACTATTACAAGGGCCAGAGCTCACTGCCCAAAGGCTTTTAATTGTGTTAGGAAACCGTGGGCCCTTTTTTTGTAAAACAGGGCTTCTGACAATACAGCTCTGATTGTGGTTTTGGACAAACAATAGTGCTGTGATTTGAGCCACTTGGCCTGTGATTGCTGCCACAAGACTTTCTGACTTCTGGCAGCGGGCGGTGTCAACATCCTCCTCATGTACCACTCTGTACGAAGGCTGGTAGTGTTTATCTTTGGGTGGGTGGGTGTTTAGGTTTTTGTTATTCTCTCAAACTCTTTCCTTCTTCCTACCAAATATATGTGTTGCCCCTCTCGTTTTTGATCCAAACAGATCCAAAGTTCTCAAGTTCTGTTTGCTTCTTTATTGGTATTTATCTTCAGGGAACACTTTGGGCCAACTTTCGTATTCAGAACTGCGTTATTTTTCATGGCAAGAGCCTGGAAATGTGACTCATTAGTCATATTGACATGATAGCATCACATACTTCATGCATGTCCATTAAGAAAAGCACCAAACACCAATGGTAATCTACTGGATTGAGATCTGATAACTGTGGAGGCCATTTGAGTATTGTCACATTCAAGAAACCAGTTTGAGATGATGAGAGCATTGTAACATGCTGTGGGGACACTGTGATCACAAAGGGATGGACATGATTTGCAACAATGCTCAAGTAGGCTATGGCATTTAAACAATACTCAGTTGGTGTTATGGGATCCAAAGTCTGCCAAAAAAAATATCCGCCACGCCATTGCACCCAGATCCAGCCTGAACCGCTGATACAGTACAGGATGGATCCATGCTTACATGTTTTGTACAAATAGCAGAGATTCATCAGACCCGGCAATATTTCTCCAATCTTCTGTTGTCGAGTTTCCTGTTCCTAGCTGTCCGGAGCAACACCTGGTGCAGTCTTCACCTGCTATAGCTCATCCACTTCAAAGTTTGACATATTTTGCACGGTGTTCTTCTGCATACCTCGGTTGTTATGTGTGGTGAGTGCTGCTGTTGCCTTCTTATCAGCTCAAAGCAGGCCATTCTCTTCTGACATCTGGCTTCAGCAAGGCATTTTCGTTCAGAGAACTGTTGCACTGGATCACTGGATATTTTCCCCTTTTCACACCATACTACATTCTCAACCCTATAGATGGTTGTGAGGGAAGGTCCCAGCAGATCAGCAGTTTCTGAAATACTCAAACTAGCAATCATATCATGTCAAGTCAGTTTAGCAGGTCAGACATGCATACAGGTCATGTGTTGATGGATCATACAAGCTACTTTGGGAAGACTGCAACATTTCATTAAAGAAAATGCACAGATTAAAAATGGTGTTTTAAAAGAAAGCACACTCAGCAGTTGCCTCACTAAGTACTGAGTTACTGGAATTTGATCAACAACCATATTAACCTCCTACGGATCCTATTAAACTCCATTTGCAATCCAAAGCTTTGTAACTTTTGAGGAAATTGAACTTTCAAATCACCACTTTAACTACAGTAATGTACAGGAAATGCATTCTGTGTTGTCACAGTATACACTGGTTGATATGTTTGGTGTTGACGTTTTGGGTCAGAAGCCGACAGATGAGACACAGCTAAGAGTGAGCGCTCGCTGTGTGGTCATCACCGGCCGCTCTACACTGACTCCACCTGAAGCAGGTGGTGTGACCCGAACACTTGATACACACTCAGTCAGACAGATTGAAAAATGACTATTGGCTTTCTTTGTCACTATGAGAACAGGCCAGTATGAAAACACACACACACAGGCACACTATCAGGGACAAAATGTCCTATCTCACACCTAACAACTGCCCCTTTGGCTCTCTCTCTCTCCCTGTTCAGCACCTTTTTTCCAGCCATTATAATCTGTTAAACACGATGAGTGGAGGTTGGAGTACAAAGTTCAAACTGTTGAGTCCATAATGGCGGCTTTAAAAAAAAAAAAAAGTAACCCACTTGATCTTAGCTGCAGCTATAATATGTTTACTAGCATCTGCCTTCTCATGGCACAAGTAGAAATCTGATCAGTTTAAATTCTGTCTTTCAGAAAAATAAATTGTAAAAGAGGAGGAAGGTGCCTCTTTGTTCAGAAAAAGTGATTATTAAAGATATTTTAATTAAAGTTGGACATTTTAAGCATTTAGAAAAAAAAAGACAGATTTATCATCAGTCAATTATCTGGCAGTGGGAGCTGCACCGAGCATGTGAATCTTCCATCTCATTTGTTTTACAGAATTTCCTGCACCTCAGCAATCTGGCAAAATGAATTGTAGCTCATGTCCGCTTTCATTTTTAACATATTTTTTTATTATACAGGGTGTATCAAAAAGAATCATTTACTTTCAAAAGGGTAACATTTTGTAAGTTATAGGCAGAGAAGCTTGCATTGAATTTTAAAATACAGGGTCGAATAAAAAGTTTTACAAAAAACAATGTAAAATGTTTCCAAGTGCGTGAAACTCATGAATATCCTCTTTCTAACAGTATGTGTGTCAGTCATTACAATCTGCATACATTTTCACAGTAATGAATATTTCTAAACCTGCATGCACTTAACAGCCACAACAGGTACAGTGCAATCAACGTGGGGTGGCTGTCGCTGTAGCTCAGGTGGTACAGCAGATCACCTCCTAATTGGAAGGTTGGTGGTTTGATCCCAGTCTGCATGCCAAGCGTTCTTGGGCAAGATACTAACCCCATGTTGCTCTGTGATGCATCCATGGGAGTGTGCATGCATGTGAATGTTAAATAGGAATCATTTAGAAACAGTGTTGTGCGAATGTACAAGTTGTGTAAAGCACTTTGAGTGCTCATCTAGAGTAGAAAAGCACTAAATAAGAACCAGTCCATTTGTCATGTTCAACTGCTAATTAACCCAAATATGTAATCCACCAATCTCATGGCAGCAACACATGTACAGTAGCCCTGGTCAAGAGTGATGTTCAAAACAAGCATCAAAATGCAGGTCAATCATTCTCCAAAATACCTTATTGATGTCAGAGGAGACAGACAGCCTTTAAACTCATAGGAAGATAAAAATAATCACTTGTCACACTTCGGGGCCCTTAGTACTGAGTAAAAAATGTTTAAATCCCACAGGCTACCTGGTTATTATTGATGACCAATTTCATCATTTAAGACAGCAGTCTGCCCTTCTCGTTCCAGCAGGATAATGTGCCGTGTCACAAAGCTCAAATCATCTGGTTTCTTGAACATAACGATGAGTTCAGTGAACTCATCATTAGGTTCAATCACAAGACCTAAATCCAGTGCTTTTAGAGTACCTTTAGGATGGTGGTGGCACAGGATGTATCATGGATCATGGATGCACAGCCAAGAAATCTGTAGTAACTACTGTATACAATAATATCATGTCACTATGGACCAGAATATGTAAGGAATGTTTCCAACCTTGTTGTATCTATGCCAAGATGACTTATAATAATAATTCTAATAGTAATGATGTGAAGCGTTGATGTGTTTTGGTAATAAGCTTTTTCTTTTTATCTTCTATTTCAAGGAAAAGCTGAAAATCAACCTTGCAAGCTTTAGGAATTCATCAAACAAAAATGACAATATGAACAATGTATTATACACAGGGTTAAGTGAATGATAAAACTGCATGTAGGAAGCTTGTGTGGGTGTTCAGATGGATAAGGACAGAGAAGTGGTGGAGAGAGAGGGCAGTTAAGGTAGCAACATTGCACTGGAGGAGGAGGAGGAGGTGATGGCAGAAAGGTGACGTGGCCTTCTTCTGTTGGCAAGGTTGAAGAGGGGAGTAGAGGAGCAGGAAGGGGCTAGATGTGGGAAGGAGAGCATGCTCACCACCTGATTCAATTAACACCACACGCAGTAAACAAAGACTGCTGACTGGCCATAGATTTAGCAACATATCACTTTTGGCATTTATTTTTTTTCAAGTTCTGACAATAGATTTAAGACATTGTGAATGAGGACAGATGCAGGAGGGAAGTAACTGACGAGGCGTTTAATTATCATATATTTGCTGTTACATTGCTAAAGTAATATGTAAGTCCTCGATTATTGTAGATTAGTTAAATACCTTGCAGGAAATGTGAAAATACTTTTTGTGCGCTTACATTTAACACACTGCATTGAATTTTTTGTTGCCTATGGAAATTGCAATACTCTCCACCATGATTTATCACTTAATGGCCAAATATGCTGGAGTTGAGCTCTTGTTGGTAATAACTACAGTAAATTTCAAATCTTTGAACGTACCAATAATACGTCAGTGATTTGCCAAATTAAACAGTCTGGGGAACACGGGACATACTGCAAATTTTTGTATGAATATTAGAGATGGCACGATACCACTTTTTTATGTCCGATACCGATATCATAAATTTGGATATCTGCCGATACCGATATGAATCCGATATGGTGTTTTTTAATCAACAAAACTGTTTTTTAAATATCTTGCTGCATTTTGTATAAGTTCATACTCAAGTTTAAAACAACAACTACACTAAAGCTATTCTGTTATACCTGTATGCAAAAAAAAATATTTCATAGTACAGCAATACTGATCAATCTAATAAACTTAAACCTACACCATCCTCCCTATTCTGGTATTTTAAAGAGTACTTAGCATAAATATTAAGCAACCTAACTAATAGGGTTCCAACTCCCAGCAACAACAAAAATAAATAAATAAAAAATAGGGAACCACCCCTCACGCTCCACCTCATGATGCTTAATCGACGTAATCAACCTTAATTTGATGCAGTGTGGAAAAAAAATGCACAGAAATCAATTATTTTTCAAGAAATATTAAATAGATTCAACATCTTTCTTCAACAAAATTGCAGACTGCACAGATGGTACCTTCCCAAAGGAAAAAGTACTATAGCTTACTAGGGTATATATATTAGACTTAATAGTTACTATATACAGTAATGGACTTCTATTCATTTTGCATCAAATTAAAACTTTGGCTGTCAGATAATTATTTATTAAAAGCTAGACATTTTAAATGAGAATAAGAAAGAAAAGTATGTCTTTGTGCCCCCTTTTCCCTGTTAATGCCCTATCGGCCCCCCTGGCTAAACTTTGCTAGATCCGTCCCTGCACAGTTACCAGCCGTCAGCTACGTAGAAAAAGATCCTCGAGTAGAAAGTAATATTAAATAAATTCTAACAACAGCTGATCAAGCTTAAACGTGCTGCTGTTGTTCAGCCGCTGGTTTCCTCTTTCTGGTGCAAAGTGGGCCAAAAGCAAACTAGAGACACTGACTCGCGACAGAAAAGCCGATCAGCTGATCGTTAAGCAGTTTCATGATTGAAGTAGCAGCAAGAAGAGGCAGTCGCTTGTTAAGCTTAACGCAGGAATGCTTTACAAACATTCAGAGATGGACTTACACACTTGCTTTACTTCTCTCGGGGATAACTTTGTCGGAGATGAAATGCCGGGTTGCTAGCGAAGCTCCAAATGCTATCCAGACCACTGACAGGTCCTGCATGCCACAGCCGCTCTATCACGTGATGCATACTGCTCCGACGTGCTAACCTGAGGTGAGTTACGGTGTGTTGCAAGTTTTGTGAGGTGCTTTCGTGATATTTAATGGATCGGATTACATTTTTTATTTTTCTCCGATATCCGATCCAGTAATTTAGGTCAGTATCGGACCGATACCGATACGTAATATCGGATCGGTCCATCTCTAATGAATATGTTCATCATTATCCAGCCTGAAACAGAAAACAGTTCCTGAATATTATGTTTTCATCTCTTTACAAGTGTAATGAAAGCCAAAATAAGGCTGCCTCACAAGAAAGGGAGCCCAATGCTGCCTAATGCAGGATGTATAATGGACCTTATCATATCTCTTATTGTGTATCTGCATGCTGGGGTCTGCATTACTTTGGTGATAGTGACAGAAAAATATAGCTTTACTATGCAACATAGACGAGGGAATAAGATTTTGATAGGAGTGGTGAGAACGCAACGTCGACAACTCTCTTCATCTTCAGATTTTAATATTATCTCAAGCCAGGCTCATTCAGCTCATCAAAACAGAAAAGAGGGAGAATGTTTACAGTCTCTCTTTCTTCATTTGATTAGGTTGTTCTCAACGGCTAAATTTATCCGTAGTGTTGCGGATACTCGTCGTGGATAACTGCTTTGATTGCACTGATGATGTTCTTTTATTCATAAACATTTGGCCAATGATAGCTGTTATTATTATCCTGAGAAGGGAATGGAGGACCGTGCTGATCTTTCTATAGAATTCTATAGAATTTAAGTTGGCAGAGGGTGGAGGAAAGGCATGTTGATATCAAAATTGAGCCACTGCTTTACTTTATGTTGTTGTCCTCAGTAACAGTCAGAGAAATATTACGCTCCATAGGCAAGGGAAACTTGCAACAATTATTTGGTCAGTTAAGACTGGGTTAGAATAATAAATGGATGCAACTGCTATCAGCAACAACCTTTATTGTTACAAGTATTGGACCCTTGTATAAAAGGTTTAAAAAAACAAATCTCTATTTGCTTTGTCCACCTGTTGTGAATGAATGGAATAACTGATTACGGATCCTTTAGAAGGAAACACTAAACTGAAGAAAGTGTGTGTTACATTTGGAAAAGTTTGTTTCTAGCATGTGGTTTATGCATGTCATCAACATCCAAGGGACTACAGATCAGGATAACTCTGGCCCATTTACATGATGAGCCCTGCAATCATGTGAGAGGAATCTGTTTTAACTAAACGGTTCTCTAGTGTAGTTTTGGTGTGTGCACCTAACTAAAAAAGAGACTGCAAGTAATCATTTAAAAAAAATAGAATTATGGGCAAAAATAATTACGTCTTAACACAACCTCAGAAGAACAAAAACACATACACCCATTATTTATTTATTTAGCAAAAACTAAGCCAAAATGCAGAAGCAGTGTGCAAAAAAACTAAGTAAACACTAATTGCTTCCAAAGGAATCAAGAAGGCAAGTAGCAGCTAGGTGCTGAAAATCAAATGCATTTGATTAATTGATCATCAGAAAATGTGACTGAGGTTTTTGACTGGCCTGGCTCATTAATGATTGTAATGCCACAATTCCCAAGCAGGAGACACACAGGATATGATCTACATTCAGTCTGGTAAGGATTTTAATGCTGTTTCCAAACAATTTGATCATTTTAGAGTATGAACATTTTTTGCACATGGAAAAGACACAAAAGTGGTGCATGTCTTCACACGCCTTTCTCCCTAGAAGTAGACATCCAACCAAATTCACCCTAAGACAAAACCACACAATGCTTAGAAAAACTGCTGAAAACCCAAGGGCTATCAGACTTTGCAGGCCTTGGTTAATATTTTATGTTAGAACTGAGAAAAAAAGACTGAACATGTGTGGCTTGTCTGAATAAAGGGTCTTTTCTCTGTAAGGAACACTGCTGTACAGTTTAGGTTTTTCAAAGTTGCATCTAAATTTTGTTTCGTCTGTCTGAAGGCCAGGTTGAGGGGTGATTTTTGGGCTTGTTTTGCAGCCATGGCACCTGGGCACCTTGCAGTAATTAAGTTAGCACAGGCTCCTCTGTAAACCATGTCAATCAAATAAGGATCAAATGTGAGCTGGTTGTCTAACAGCAAAACCCATCTAGGAATTTGGAGGAAGCTGAAGAATTTGAAGGTAGTTCTCCTTCATTATTCCATCTACTACGTACAATCTACCATAACCACTGGCAGCAAAACAACCAGATGCATGATGCTACCACCACCACCATGCTTGACATTGTATAGGTTTTAAAAGCCTCACCTTTACTCATTATTCTGTCTCTCTGGTTATGACGGGTCATAGTCATTCATTCTATAAGTAATTGTAGCAACGTGTCAGTAAATATGTTTACTCCGGATCTTCCTATGGCAAAGCCTGCCATTTAGTGGGTCAACAGGGGAAGCACCATGTAAGAGCTCGAGCAGTGGTTTTCTCCCAGCACTCGACAGGGAAGGTCCATTTCTCTGTGTCTCTGTCAATTCCTGCGTCTGTTGCTCTTGAAAAGGCATAATCTGTAAGTGTGGCAAAATGATTGATTGTTCTCACTTATTAGTACCTTGTTCAGTGAACTGATGAGTTTCTTGTGTGTTTAGCGAGTTTGTTACATTACTAGCATAAGCTAGCTTTTCGTGCTTTGTTTAACCTGCTAGCATGAAACATACCAGCATATGGTGTTAGCTGTATTTCTTGAGATGCTATGCGGGTGTATTGTCGATGTTGAGATTGTGTAGTGACTGCTTACTCATGGCAACAATATTGAATGTAATCTTTGTGTATTTGCATGGAGACTAAATACACAGTATTCTGATTCTGTTATTACACTTTTACAAAGAAAAATAAGGATCGGTAAAGCTCTGAAGGATGCGACACGGTCTCCTGAGTGTTCACTGAAGCCATTTAACGTTTAGCTCTCTGCTTAAGCCGAATAGAGACATTCAGCTGAGGGCAGAAGACTCATACAAGCCTACCTCTTGTCATAATAGCCAAACAAGTCAATCTTTAAATCATCTGTTCATAAAACTTTTCCTTGTGCTGTCATTGCTTGTCCATGGAGGCAGCTACAAATTTCAGTCAAGCTTCAAGATGTCAGTTTTCAGTTTGAGTTTCCTGAGTAGTAGTCAATCCAGTCAAAAAAATCCTTTGTTTCTGAGAAACTACCGACTGTAGTTAATCATGATCACTATTAAGAAGTTCATAGACCTTGGCTTTGTAGTTAAGTAGAGTTAAAATGCATACAAAACTTCAATATGTCTTATAGAGATTATTGTAGAATAACACAGCTTATTTGACACAGGAGGATCTGGTCATGGATCACAAGTTAGTTGGGTCTTAAGCACTGCTAAAACTTGTGCAGCAATCAAATTATATTAATTTAGTATAATAAAGGCCAGACTCTGAAGCTCCTCCTATTGTGTAATTTCCTTTTTTTCCATGAGTATGTGAGTATACATGCACGGTTGAGCATGTTATTAATTACATTCACCACAACAACAAAAAAAACCCCTGTGCTTCCAGAGAGCGTGAGCACAGTTCGTAGTTGGGCAAAGTATGTGTTTTCAACATGTTGCAGTGCTTCATTAAAGTAAGGGTTTGGAAGGGATGCCATTTGTTGCTTCAGAACAAACACTGTGGAAGGAAGATGCTTTTGGTGTTTGAGTTTGTGCGTGTATGTGCGCGCGTGTTCCGTTGTCATTTTGAGTTCATTTGTATGCTGTCTTGCTTCTTGTACATGCAGCTACTTTTGCAAACCTCCTCATTGCCCTCTGTGTCTGCCCATTCAGCTCATTAGGCCTAAGGGCACATCTTGACTCTGTCATCGTCATGGCAACACCGGAATTAAACTACTCAGGGCGTGTTTGGCTATTCCGGTGCCTTCGTCTCGCAGGTACTTATAAAATCATGTGGAATATGCATTTGTACCTATTGGTGCTCAGCAGAAAAATATTTGCATCTGTATATATGCAAGGCTATGTATGCATGGCCATATATATCTGCACATGTGGAAAGAGGGTCTCTAAAGGTGGCAGTCCAAATTGATATGACCTGTGTCTGGCCCCCTAGCTAGTTATTTATTTATTTTTTTGCCTTGAAACCCTAATAAAAGTCTGTCTACAGCAGTAGCTAAGCTACTTTTCACATGATGGGATGAGAGCAAAGTGGAGCACTAATTTGTATGCACAGAAACACTCTAGCTGTCACAGGGTGGTTTTACCCAGGAGATTAAGAACCCATAGAGACTTTAGTGTCAGAAAGAGATCATGTTTTGGTCTTAGTGATCAGCACTAGCTGCCACATGACAGGGTGATAAACAGGAGACTCAGATGGCACACCGTGGTTGATTTAAATGCCCCCACACATTCACCTCACTATTAACAGGGCTGTAGCTCCTTTAAAGGATGCACTTTCAATGCATGATGAAATATCTGTTAGCAAAGGCAGAGGGAGGGAGATTAGCAACATTCAGCTATTTATAAAGGAGTGAAGGCTAATTTAGTGTTGTGACCAAGAAATGTACGTAAAAAGCAAAGATTTGTACATAGATATGCTGAGTACACCTGTATATGTGTAATGTATATGCTCCAAAAAAATGAAACTCACCCAACGTATTCTCCAATATCACTTTGTGGCAGTTATATATGTGTAAAATGGGATTGTGTGTGCCCTGCATGCCCCTTCTAGTATTTAGTTTAGCTCTATGATTCATTTGCTTGTCAGTACGCCGACCCTGCTGTAAAAGACAATATTCTCAGTGTGGATGTTTTCAGCCAAGTTGGCTTTTACTACATTATTGGTGGTATTATTCAACCTGGTTTGCCAACCTTCCTTTAGGCTTCTCATGGGGAGAGATTATATTGGTTTTAAAACAGTAGCTTTGTTTTTACAGCCAGAGAGCAATGCACACAATAATTCTAATCTGCTTTTTGAACTGAATAAAAATCATTAGCTTGAGAATAGATTTGCCTTCGTATGAAGACAGTCTTTTGTGTTAACAAGTAGCTGATATTCTTTAACTTGGCTCTGTGGGATGCTTTTAAGTAGCTCTTATCCATACAAGATAACTCCTCACAGACACTGTTTTGTTTTCACAAATAGGATTCATTGTCCAGTTTTTTTTAAATCTCCATTTCTGTTAGTTGGGGAGGAACAACAAACAGCCAGTAAACTAGGACTTCAAGGCTATTACAATTATTGGATCTGGCAATGCCTGCAAGGAAAATGTATGCAGTTTATTTTGAGTAAAATATTTGCTAACTGCTTTGCACCTGATGCTAACTGGCACACAGACTAAGAGTCCTGGCACATGACTTCACAGATATTTAAGATGTAGATAAATAAAATGAGACAGAGGCATATCAGAAAAATGGAGGGGGCATCTCAGTTGGGGGGAACATAATGGATCTGAACTTAATCAACAATCAACATTAATGTTAACGCTGCTCTGTTTATTCAAATTAATCATCAAGGACAGGGCACCCCCCCCCCCCCCTCCTCCATGCCAGAAGAGCGGAGAATTTGTCTCTGCAGCACCTTGCCAAGGAAATTGATGATGAATTACTTCGTTTATCAAGTCACCCCTATTAACAAGCCTGCTGACAGCCCCGTCTCCATCCCAGCGATATTTTCTTTGGCCTCAGTGGATCGTAATTTGGATCCTGAAGATTTTTTTTTCTTGTTTGTCATCTGACTGAAAAGTGAAACTGCAACAAGCACCAGTAGTAATGGCTCGGTGAGATGCATTTCACTTAACATCTCACTAGTTAGATAAGTGGATGAGTAGCAGCGGAAGGAGCAGTTATGTTGAAGTGAGGAAGGAAGAGTGTGCATAAATCCCAGGGTAGCTTCACTAGCAGCTCAGGATAAACACAGATTAATGTCGTTCGACCGACACATCACAGAGGATGTGTGCTTAGATAAACAAGATGCACCGAGGATATTGAAGCCCTGCTTAGATAGATTCCTATCAAACTATCTCTCCTGTAATTTGGAATCAGTGCAATCTTTTACTGAAGAAAAATAAAACCAATAATAATAATAATAAAACTACTAGGAATGACGTCTCTCCCAGTACTAAAAGCTTGAGCAAGAGAAGCTCTAAAGCACCAATAAATACAAGTTAAAAGCTCAGCAAAAGCAACAAGGGCAAGAATTTCTTTAAACTACCTTTAATTCAACTGAGCAAAGGTAAAGTAATTTGGCTTAGTTCAGCAAAGATGGGTCTAACTTTTCAGGCTATAGATTGAAGCTAAATGAAAAACACTGGAGATTCATTAACCACCACCCTTCCATGAGAGATGGATGGCTGAGAATGGCAAAAAAGGTAAAGAAAATAAAAGAAGCAATCAGATGAAAGGGTGAACCAAGGCTCGTGGCAGAGGAAAAAGAAATAGAGCACATTTCTTGTGTAGGCCATTCATCATATGCAGCTGGAATAGGAGGGGGAGAATGAATGGCGGTGCGAAGGGGAGAGACGAGAGATCGGTAGGGGCTGGGGACTGATGAACAGTTGGCCTATCCCATCAAGGATGCCTTCTAACCTGTGCTACAAAAAGGGGCATCCATCACACAGGCAGGCGGTAGTGCTTTACACAAGTGCACGGGCATAGAAACACACTGCTCACGTGCTGGGCTCACACTCGCAAAGGGCACAGTGATCACAGCTAGAGGCTACTGTGCATCGCCTAGCAAACTCTATTACACTGTGAAGTGTGGAGATGTTCCATGCACCATTTTTTTAATGTGCAGGTGCAGGATTGTGTTGCTTTTCATTAACATTTTATCAATCAGTGTGTTTTGTTTAAGTACTAAAAACAATGATATAGTCTCAGTGTCTCAGACCTTTTAGCTCCTTTGTTAGTAGAACTTGAAGTGGAAATACTGGTTCTCCTGTCTTTTGCTGTATGCTTGCTAAAGTCAAATTTTATACACGTTTGAGTCACAATCAAAATGTGGTTCTTCCATAATGATATCAAAAGCAGCACAGCAAACATTTGTGCCACTGCAAAGTAGGCGATGCTTAAATCCTGGCAACATGGTGATTACCCCTCCTGAATGTGAAGTTCAATTACAGTTGCTGCCACTGTTTCTCAGTCAGCAGTGGTTAAGACAGTTTATACAACACTAATTTGAGGTGACCTAGACCTCATTTAAATTGAACACAATAGCATGGTTTGTTTGCCTTGATGAGCTAATCATTGACTGGAGTGATTGCATTAAAACACATTGTTTTTTGTTCATACTTTTTTTTATAAATGCTGCTGTGACTGAGTGTTAATATGTCCACGAGGACAAACAACACAGGTTGTGTTTGTTTCCTAATTTGTGTATATTTGCATGCGATTACTGTGAGAAGTAGTTGGAAGGCAGTATACTAGCAAACCCTCACGCTTCCTGGGTGCGTTAATATGTCCGTGGGTCCACATGCACACGCACACACACTCATACATATAAACAATCATACGTAACAGCTTATATATCTGCATTTTCTGTTTCAGTGCAAGATTCACATCCTCTGAAGAGATATCACTGTTTTCTCCATACTGCAGGGCAAGCATCTATCAGTGCAGTCCTGACAGCCAGCTTTGTGTCAAATGAGTCTCGTGTGTGAATTTTGCACATGAAATACACACGCAACACTGTGTGTATGTGTGTGGAGCTTGTTTGTGACATGAGGCCACAAGTGTCGCTCCTGACCGCCAGATGTTGGTGCTCATGCCACATGACTGTTCACTCTTAATCGCAGGTGTCTCAGGTCACATACTCTGCTGCTGCTCCAGTTATGGATTAGTCTCTTCCAGCTATTGACTGCTGGTGGAGCTGGAGGCTGGGGCGAGGCTGATAAAAGACACCTGAGTGTGTGTGGCATACTAGGATTCTGGCTGTGGTTTGTATTGACTACCTGGCCTAATCAACAGTCAGAGCTGAAGCAAGAGCTTGTTAGCAGCCATGTACTGCTTAGATGTCTGCATGATGTAAGATTCTAGGGTGAGGTAGAATGGGTTTGTGGGTGTGTTTCTGTAAATGTCAATGTGAGTCAAAGGGCATACAGTAAAGCAGGGGGAAAGGTGGAAGGAATGACTTTCATCTCTTAGTTTCATCTTTCCCTGCACACACACACACACACACACACAAAAAAATCATATATTGAGGAGTCTTGATTTTTAGAATAACATCGCCTTAGTTTTTTGTTTCATTTTTTTTTCTTGGAACTTTGGACTTGGTTAGACTGGTGGTAGCATTTTTGAAAGACAAAAATTTGGAAACAAAAACCCACTTTGAGCTAAAAAAAAAAATCAATAATACTATCCTTCCACAGGGACTCTGCACCAAGGAAGGTTTCATTTTTTTTTCCTTTTTCAGGAGAAGTTTTACCTCTACAGAGACACGAATGTAAAAGTAATTCTCTAAACTTTCTTCTCTTCCTCCCCAGTGGAATTTCCAAACTGTTCAAATCAAAGTATAATCCTAAGTGCCGTTGACACACTTCACAGGTCTGGATTTTATTTGTGAAGACAAAGGCAAGAGAAGCAAGAAAACACGAGACTTTCGTGGGTAGACAGAAAGCGACGAGCATTATTAAAAATGGATGAAAGCATTACTTGCTTTTTTCGGTTTCTGAGTTAGAGTTAATGAGGAAAATTAGAGTGAGGGGTGGGGGGGGGGGGGGGGGGGAGACTGATTGTACAAGGGAATGGGGAGGAAACTTTGCTGTGGTGCTTGGAGACTTTGTTGCCATGGAGATCAGTGGGGAGGCAATTAGAAATGTGCAGATCGTGTTTGAATGGTGTATGCATAATTGATTAAAATCATAGAGTGTGGTTGCGGTGGTGATGGAGATGATGATGGTGATGAAAAATCAATACCTCGTTTTGCAGTGAATATCGAAGCTAATGTGAGCAGGATGTTTCCACGTAGACCCAAAGTTCTTGTGTTTTTGTAAAAGAGAAGTATTCTTAGTTTAACACAAACCAACATGATAATAATAATCAGTGTTAATATAATTCAGTGTATTGTATTTAACATAAACGCAGATAATCATTGCACTGAAGCATTAAAAAATGAAAATATAATGAATGACTCATTTGTCTTTACACAATTAAGTAGAAAACAGTGTTACAATAATGATTTAATATTATTTTGAAAGCATGCACAAACTTATAGTCCCTTGGACCTTCTTTAAACGAAACAATGTATGTTTTTTAATATTTCAGTTTTAAGTTTTTTATGAATAGATAAATATTTTGCTCCCCGTTTAGCCTTAACTTACATCCTGTGGTGTCTGCTCTATTTTAATGGTACAGGAGTGATTAGACTGTAAGTAGTGCTTCTAGTTTTGTTTTAGAAATTGTTTGTACCCTGTTGATCATAACTTTTTATGCTGCATCCTGATCTGAGGAAGAGTTTCATACTAGGCAATGGCCGAACCATACTATTGTCATGATTAGGAAGCGCTAGGCAGACTAAAAAACTTAAAAAACAAATCTTTATTTGAAGGCATGTATTGTCCACAGGGACCAAGGAAAACTAACACGGGCGACTAAGATCATGGCAACAGGCAAACAATATGACATGACTGGGGCTAGTGGGAGACACTATCAGACACACCAAGGAGCACAGCTGTAACTCACGAGGAAGAGCAAGACTGGGGAAAGTAAAACTGGAGACTAAACACATAGAACAGGGATTACCAAAGTAAAACAGGAAATAAATGCTAAAACAAGGACTCAAAAAAACAAAACTGTATATTATGTAAAATTCATCTCTCAGTGTTCTGGTCTCTTTTTTTAATTGAAGCAAAGTAATTCTGAATATTTTACATCCTTGTGGAGTAATATTTCACTCAACTTTAATAATAACACAATGACAGATTAGTTTCCTGAAACCTCTCTCACACACAGCAGCACTTGATGACTGCTATCTTACATAAAACATTTGTCTTTGAAAGTCACTTACCAATCAGGTGTAAAGCTGTTGAGCAAATAATTTAAAAAAGGGGGGATATTTGGAAATAATCGTGAATATAAAAACTGGTAAATCACATATTTTAGGCCAATCGAGAGATAAAAATATATAACGTAGTACGATATCTATTATTGCCTAGTCTTCTCCTAGTCAGGTGCCGGTCTCCATGGTGATGGGGTGTCCATGCCACTGTCTGGCATCAGCACTCCAGAGATTTGCTATTTGCTGGGCTTCCTGCCAAGCCTTTCTCTGTGCAGGTGCCAATGGGTCTGCAAAAACTGTTAAATCCATGACTGACAGATTGTAGTGTTTGAAACTTTGTGGTGAATTTGACTGCCGACTTACGTATTTTATGAGAAACTATGAGATAGTTTGGACGCAATGATTATAATTCATATTTTAGGTGTCCTGTTCGCAGCAATATAAATGCCTCACTTTGCAGGCTAAATCGCACAGGACACCATTCGGTGAATTCCAGACATACTTGCTGGGTGGCGTGTAATAAATCTTACAAGACACATGGCAGTCGGTGAGCTCAAACCTGTACGTATCAAACCTGAGACAGTCCACTTAGCAAACTGTATACTGATAAATATGACATACTGTATATGTTATATTTAATAACAAAGTTGTGACATATTAAATGTTTTGCACAAAGCCTGAGGAGTCTAGCAAAACAGCTTTCTTCAGTTGGGGTCTTCAGCTGCATTCAGCTTACAGTGTACTGTTGTTGCTTAGTTTCCATCTGATAAAATTGTGGCCTTGGACTTCTCTGCTACATTTGCATAGCTTCTTCTTATCCCTTTATTGAATATAGCGTATACCTTTGTTTTCTGGTTACCAAACAGTATGCTTATGTACTGAATGCAGATAGATGCACTTCACTCGCATACGAGCGTGTGTGGGAGGCTACTTTGTGTAGTTTTCCTTGTAACAAGGGGAGCTGTGCTTTGCCTTGTAGCAAAGTAACTTAATAATAGGGTTATGGCACAAAGAGGTATACACTTAATGACTACGTGCATGAAAATGTGTGTGTGAGTAGAATACACAAGAGTATTGCATTTAGTTTTGCTGCATGTTTATGTATTTTGTAACTTAGTGAATTTAGAAAAAGGCTTTTGATGAAAACCCGTCGGATATAATTAAACTGTCACATCCTCGTAAGCTAGTGTTTTAGTTATTCATTTTCATTTAGTTAATAAATTAAAATGTTGCTGTCCTCGCTGGAGCTGTAGCAGAGATTGTGATCAATGGTTTGAAATGCCTACAGCCAATAAAGCTGTGACAATATTTCATCAAACATGGAGAGCACTTGTATTTTAATGAAGGCAGTGTGAAGTCTAAGCCTTGTGTTTGGCCTTTGTCTACTGAGTTTCTTCTTGATAAGGGAATAACGACATCTTAACACACTGGCTGCAATGACACAGATTTCCACCACGCGGTAGATAAAAGGGTGTGCTTGATATTGACTCTGTGACAGTCCTATACACATTCTCATTAACAAACAAAGAATCTCTGTCTGTGTTAAAACAAATGTGTCTTCGTTGCTCTGTCTTTGACTGAAAGCGAGGCCCTTTGAATTATTCTGTAATTTATATTTTCTGCCCATCAGTCCGTGTTCAGGGTCTGCTCTGTCTCGGTTTTATTCTCTTTCCAAACAGACACATTTGTGGATGATATATCATTTGCATCACTTCCCGTAGGTTAGACAGGGAGATAAAAGAATAGGCAGAATTCCTCTCATTATAATCATGTTTTGACTTCTGACACGAGTGAAGATGACCTCAGTCTCTGTTCCATCTGTTACTTGTCTCCCTTCGTTCATTGTCTTCTTCCTCCCTCACTGCCTTCTTTCTTTTGCTCTGTGCCTGTAACTGCTGCCACACTCTGGTTGTACACATACTTTAACATTTTTGATTATAAGCCCAATGTTTAGGACCATGCCGATGTAAATCAAATCTTCTGCAATTTGTTTGCTTGTTTGGCTGGTAAGAAATTTTATAACCAGTGGAGAACTGAAGAGGTAGCTATTGATATAAAGTTAATTAATTACTTAATGTTGCTTGCACTGGTTTAACATCTTTGCACTCTGAGCATGTGTGTACACTGTATGGTTTTGCTCAGCCATACATTAGCTAATAATTAGCTGGACCTCTACACTATTTTCTGCTTTAATAATGAACTCTGTTTCATAAATAAATAACATACATCTATATCTCTTCTGTACTCTTTAGACCCCTCACAACAACATGTACCAGACATGGATGTTGAGAGCAGTTACTTTGGCTGGTATATGTATATGTCTGTTGTGACAGTTTGTTGAATGATGCAGGATGATACTCTTGACATGAAAATTGGATTTGATCCTTTAATAGCATATTGTCATGTTCAATTGGATGCAATGGCTAAATTCAGTTTTAGTCACAAAACAGCAGCTGAAATGGCTTTAAATTCTCCATCGTATTCGATTCTCATTCCTGTTAATGCCGTCAGAGCAGGGCTCACACCTAAATGTACCTGTAGGTCAAGGCTTAAATACAAAATACAATGACAAGGGACCTGGAAACACGTAGGGAACACAGCTGAGACAAATGTACACAATGAGACAGAGGAAGCAAAACTAAACACACTGAACATGGAACACAAGACTGTCAAAAATAAAACAGAAACACAAAGACGCAGACTCACAACATGACACGGGGACAGGCAAGAGTGACAACACACCGACACCACAAAGAGGGCAAGGGGGAGTGAGTGGGGAACGCGAGGGAGAGAGCGAGAGAGAAACACGAGGGTGACATGATAGGCTGGGGAAACATTGGAATGAAACACAAGGAAGGGAAACAAGACACAAAGACTTACATACAAACCCAGGACAAAGACACAAGGGGAACCTAATAACAAAACAGGACAACCTAGGCAATATAGAAATAAACTCAAGACTTACTAAATGAACTTAACCATAAACCATAATACAAAATGACATGAAAATACAAGAACACAACACACTGGGTCAAATGACTCATGAGAAATCCTCACCTTTTGTCACCTTTTTCATTATTGCTAACAGTCTGACTGTTAGTCATCACCATCTTTCTCATTATTCAAATACCAGCACTACTAACATCATCATCATCACTGGCATTAACATAATCAATAGTTCCTTCACAGTCATTATCTTTGCTGCAGTTGTCATCATCAGCTGCATGTAAAAAAATGTATGACAGTAAATACAGAGGGTTCACTGCAAGGTGCAAGTCACTCATCAACCTCAAGAATAGAAAGGCTGGACTGGACTTTGCAGAAAAAGATCTAAAAAAAAAAAGGCCAGGTCTTTGGACAGATGAAACAAAGATCAGCCTCTACCACAACGATGCAAGAAAAAAGTATGGAGAAGGCGTGGAACGGCTCTTGATCCAAAGCATCTGTAAAATACGTTGGTGGCAGTGTGATGGGTTGGGCGTGCGTGTCTGCCAGTGGCACTGGGACACTTTTTATTGATGATGTGGCACAGGACTGAAGCAGCCAGATGAATTCTGAGGTGTTCAGATACATACTCTCTTCTCAAATCCAGCTAAAAACAGTCAAATTGATTGGGCAGCGTTTCATAATACAGATGGACAATGACCCAAAACACAGAGCCAAAGCAACCCAGGAGCTTATTAAAGAAAAGAAGTGGAATATTCTTCAATGGCCAAGTCCGTCACCTGATCTTAACCCAACTGAGCAAGCATTTCACTTGTTGACAGAAAGGCCCACAAACAAAGAGCAATTGAAAGCTGCTGCAGCAAAGACCTGGCAGAGTATTAAAAAGGAGGAAATACAGCATGCGGACTTCAGGCTGTGATTGCCATCAAAGGGTTTTTACAGCAAACGAACATGTCATTTCCAGTTATTTAATTCGTCCAATTACTTTGGAGCTCATGAAATGAAGTGATTGTGTTAAAAATGCTTTAGTTCCTCAGATTTTTATGCAATCTTTTTGTTCAACAAATTGAAGCTTGAGAGAGGGATTTAAATCATTTGTTATCATTCATGTGTCAGCAAACACATTTGATATTTGTCTGTGGGCACAGTAGAATCTTGCAGTGGAACATAAAGCATATTGTGTACATGTCCAGATGTCTTTCTGAGAGCATTTGACTGCATGCTTCTTATCAGCAGATGTTGTGATGAGGATTTGTAAGGTTGGGGATTTATTTCATACTCATACCAAATAACATTTGTAAACTACGTGCCATGTGTGTATAATTGTGCACACCTATGTACGTGCGGCATTCTTGCATGCTGGAAACATCAGCTGTCGGTCACCTTAAAATTGTCTGCGCTTTGACAGCTCCAACTGCGATTTGTTCTTTCTGCCGTTCCCTCTTGCATCATCTCAGTGTGAGATAAGCAAGTCATTATGCACGTCTCAAACTGTGACATGCTCAGATTGTTAATGGTAAAAGATAGTTTGTGTGGAGGGTGGTGAATTGAGGGTAGAAAGTGATGGCGGTGTTTGGGGTGGGGGGTCCTCCTCCGTAAATCAAGTGTATCAAATTACAAGATTGTGTTACATGATTAGCATCGACATAATGAGAGGAGTTCATTAGCCTCCTTTATTAGCTGTGATTGGGTGTTCCGGACGCCATGTCGGAAAAGCTTACAGACTTTGGATGCATATATGTTTATTAAGATGATGGTTTTGACATCTGCATCTCAAGGGTGCAGAAGTTTGTATGTCTGTTTTGTGATTCCTGGTATTTATTCAGCGAGTTATTTAAAGTTTAATCAATAGAAATGACAAGACACACATGCACAAATGCCTGCTTGAAGAGATGAAATACCAAATACAAACTTGCTGAATTATGCAGTTAATTGCAAGTTGTTCATAAACACGAAACCATTGGCAGCAACCTCTTGGTGAGGTTGAGCATAAATAGTGTGTTTAAGGTCATGCCAAAGCATCTTGATCAGATTTAACTCCATAATATGACTAGGTCATTTTAAAGCCCTCTTTTTCTTTTCTCTTTTTCTAATTTTTTATCTTTTTGAGCCATTCAGAGGTGGGATTGCTGGTATGTTTTGGATCATTGGGCAGTTCGCTTGAGCTTCACGGCAAAAACCGATGGCTGGACATTTCCCCCCTTATGATTTTCCAACAATTACAGCAACTCATCCAGGTCCTGAAGGAGCAAAGCAGCCCCAACATCACACTACCACCACCATGTTTGACTGTTGGTATGATATTTAATGCCAGATGTAACAGGATGTAAACTTTCTAAAAGTTTTAGCTTTTATCTCACAGAATAATTTCCCAAAGTCTTGGGGATCAGTTGGTTTTTATGCAAATATAAAATGATCCTTTGATTTCTCTGGATGCTCTTTTTGCCCAGTTTCTTTCTTGTTGTTGAATCATAAACACTGAGCTTAAATGAGGCAAGTGAGGCCTGCAGTTCTTCTGATGTTGTTCTGGTTTCTTTTGCGACCTCTTGAATGAGTCATTGATGCACTCTTGGAATCGTTTTGGAACAGTTCACCACTGTTCAACACCGAGTTGTCTCTAATTGTGAGAAATGAGTCACAAAGTCTTCGAAACAGCTTTGCTACACTTTTCAGACTCATAGACGTCAGTGATTTTGTTTCTCATCTGTTCTTAAGTTTCTTTAGTTAGTAGCAGGATGTGTTGCTCTTTGAGGTTATCTAGTCTAGTTCACTTTCTCTGACAGGTTCTATTAAAGTGAATTCTTAATTTTGCAGGGCTAGCAATTGACTGCGTGTGACTAGGGGAATTAAATATGGTTAATCACAGTTAACTTGTGATTTAACATTGGGTGGAGGGGTGGGCAAAGCAGGAAGGAGGTAGGAAAACTTTTTTTTATATGAAAGAACACAGGAGAACTCTAATTTCCTTATTTGATGCATCTAGTATTTAATGTTTTGAGTACAACTGCTCTTCATCAGACAGTAAAAAAACAGTGTGTCGTCTTCTTAAATTACCTGAACATGACCAGCTGTGATAATATCCAATCAGAACCATGTCTTATATACTGTAGGACAAACAGCTGATGAATAATCTAGAGGTAAAGTATACCGCCTTGGCATGAGCCAGAAAAATCAGAGCACAGAAAGATGAAAAGGAAACAAAAACAAATAAATTGAGATTATCTCCATAAACCCAGCAACAAACAAAAGGAAAAATATACACAATGTCTTCAGCAAATAATAATAATCATTAATCAATAATCTAATATTAAACTTTCTAAAGATTTCGATGATCTGAAAGATGTAAGCGTGACAAATATGCAAAAAGAACAAACAAATGAGAAAGAGGGCAGATACTTTTTTCACAGCAGTCACATGTTCCTACCTTCAATGCACACACACACACACACACACACACACACACACACCTCCACCTGTGAAGCATCTGCTCAGTTAGGAATATATACTCACCTGCTCAGCATGCCAGCATAATCCACTGTTTCTAAATCCATTTAGTCCATATGGCTCCAGCACAACTCTTCTTCAGTGCATGCTGTGCTCATGTGTGCATGTATAGTCTGCGTGGGTGTGTGTCTGGAGTTCCTTGTACCTGATGTTGTTTTCAAATCCTTTTCACAGGGTCATTCTCTATAAAATCTCTCCTGAGATATGTTCTTTCAGATTCTTTCTGCTTCCTGTGCCTAATTGTTGCAACAGTGTATACTAATGAAATGTGTACAATTGGAGCAGAATCATTTTGAAATGCTCCAACACCTTTTTTTTTTAGTTATTTTGTTACATGTTGTGCATTTACCTCCAGGTTTCCTACTGTACAGAAATTAAAGGATGTAATGTGTAATATCTCCAGCTGGTAATTCTGTGTATTTGTTTGATGCATCTTCAAAAATGACATTGTTCATAGTAAATCTAATCACAGTTAGTGTAGTTCACAGTCACGCTGCGTAAAGAAATAGATAAATAGATCAATCACAGGTACACACACCTACAGTAGGCATATTCCTTGAGTGCTATTTGAGACCTTTTTGGATTTTTTTTGTTTTTGTCGCTCTGTTGGTCTGTTAACATACCCTAAGGATGAGATGAGGATGTGAAGTCGTAGGTGGTAAGACATGACCCTTCCTTCCCCTTGCACACAGGCACACAGGCCGTGTGTCGGCTTGTATCTTGCGCATCCTATCCCAGTGGTATTGAGGTGCTATCTCTCTCTAACCTGTCAAGGTTGTCAGGTGCTGATAGATGGCAAACAGATAGAGTGGAGGGAGAGACAGGACGTAAACAATGCTTCCTTATGCATCCTGCCCTTGCTCTGTCTCAGCCTCCACACACATCTCCCAGCGACAGTGCACGGCTCACCAGTACCCTGTCTTTAAGAACAATATCACTTTATCAGATGTCTTCGCTGTTTCGCTAGGTGTGCCTCGCTGTGCTTTTCAGACAGTGAGAGCAGCTCTGCAGTTCATATTTAGCAGGGCTTCAGCTCATTAATTGGTTTTGGTGCACTTGTGTTGACGATAGATTGCCAATATACAACATTTATGCCTATATTTCCTTGCAAAATATAAAATGTGTTCACAGTGTTCCTCTCTAAAGTGAAACACAAATGGAGACTCATATTGTTAAAATGAAAGAGGCTACATGATTCATTGATGATTAATGGGAGCTTCTCTTTTCTGTCATCAGCGACCCTGAGATATGACAATGTCATAGGATATGACAAAAAATAGAGAAAGTAAAAAACTTAATACATAAAGATGTGTGATGTTATATTTATACATGCTCAGAAACATATAGAGACATGTGATCAGAATATTTTACAATCTCATAGTGAGAATTCAAGGTGTAAACCCTTTTCCGTGCATCTGCCTGTATGCGCATACAGGATCATCATGAAGCTTTCAGGGAATGGAACATGGAGACTTAGCATGCCTGTTATTTATGACATCTTGGTCTTCTCCGAGGTCAATACACACAGCGTCTTTGAAATGTAATTATGTGGCAACTGGTGAAGTATGGATGCCGGTGTAGTAATTTATGGCTGACTTAATACTAATGGTTGGCAACCCATTCATTCAACACACACACACACACACACACAAACAAAAGCACACACAGACACACAATTCCCAAGGTCCAGGTACAGGCTAGAATAAACGAATCGGAGTGACATGGATCCTGAGGTGTTGGGTACATGGCCCAGTACAAGGAGAGGGCAGCAGAGGTTCTCTGATCTCCTGAATCAGATAGCCTAGTGGCTATCAGAAGCTTAGAAGCTAATCAAAGTTTTACAGGTTTCTGTCAAAAGGTAAGAAAGTAATTCAAGCCGATAGTGGGGCTTTGAATAAGTAGTTGTGTCTTATTTGTTAAAGCTGAAAACAACCTACAAAATAGCTATCCTAATGCTTAGAGCAGTATGTAGCTTGAGAGCTTGAAGGTCACTTGCAGGGTATCATGTGAGGACCAATTCAGCATGCTAAAAGGGTGCCAGCCTAGTTTGGATTGTTTTCCTGTGGTCATAATTAACTGCGAATGGAGATTAGGATTATTTCATTTACGTAATCTGGCCCAGGAGCCGCAGCCTGTAGTGGTCGGGAAAGATAGAGGGGGATAAATTGGTAATGTCTTATAATGAGCAGCTACATCAGGCGTGCGTTGGCCTCAACCAAATAAATAAGCATGCAGTCACCCCATTGCCTTCTCCCTCCTTTGTGACAGGGCCCGGGATGGGAAATCATTTTTCCATTTATTTTTTAATCATTTCCTCAATTTCCCCCTCCCTACTGTCCATGCCGAAAGTAATTTAATCTGTGGGCCACTTCAAAAGACGTATTTTGTGCACATGCTCACACTTGGCCAAGTAACACACATGGCACGTCTGTAAACTTAGGCGGATGTACAGAACCATTCGCTCCGCTGGGGTATGGTGTCATTTAGGGGAGACTTCTCTGGCATTGTGCTACTTAGTAAATATTATTACAGTAAATAGGTTTTATGCTTAAAGAGGGTTATCTCCTGTACAGCTGCTAATGCAGTGAGAAAGCATGAACTATAGTCAAAACAAGGCTACTTTTAGTTATGTAATGTATCTTGGATTCATCATCTTTGAGCATGTTCCACCTTAACTTTGGCATATATGTTTGCTTCTTTGGTTTATTTTGTTTTTTAAATCCATAGAACTGCATCTTTACAACTGTGCTTTATTATGGCCTCCAGACCACCTGTCAGTGCACACAGGCTTAACAGTTTGCCTGCATTCAATAGACGGCTACAAATCCCAACCAAAAGTATATATTTTCTCTCAGCAATCACAGTTGAGAGGTGTCTGTCAGTTTGCGTCGCAACACTGGTCTGCTTCCCCTCTATAGACTGTGAAGATTTTTGTTTACCCTATTTAGACTGCTGGTAGCAGTATAAAGAGTGCAATAACCGTTGCTGAGCAGTGGCCCTGTAATTTTCTGAATGCATGTATCTATGTAGCAGTCTTCCAGAGGCTAAATCATTTCTGCTGACAAATAATAAAGGAGATGTGGGGGATTGTAGGCACTGGTCCATAAATATTTAAGGACTGGGGGATTATTACAGGGTTGGGTTTTATGGGAAGCTTCAACTCTAATTGTAGTGGCCTGGAGGGATTCTGAATGTGTGCCTGCGAATGCATTTTTCAGCTGCCCTCGGTGCCATGCCTCATACATTTTGCCGGCATATTTGTGTTGATACATTTGTTTGTTTTTATGATCTCTTCAGATAGCAAACAACTGTGCGTCATAACTTCAGTTGCACTCTTCTGTGTGAAGTGTTTCCTGATGGAATTCCCATTTAAATCTCTTTACCCCAGGAAGTATCAGAGACAGATTAGCAAAGGTCAATTGGAGAAGTGTGTGTCAAATGTTTTGTTTTCATAGTTGTACAATGGGGGCTTTTGTTCAGTATTTAGATATTTTTCAGACTGCTGTAAGCTTTTAAGCACAAGCATTGATGCACTAAATAACTGGGGCAGAATATTATCATTAACTCCCAGAAAGACATGGTTTTACTGTGTGTTAAGGTGTGTCTTAGCTATCAATTGCCTTAGCAAGTATCAAGAGCTATCATTAAGACTGGTACGGGTAGGTTTATGAGGAATCTCAGGACGGCCTCTGTGGCCTCACTTTTCCTTCAGCCCACTGACCCTCAGCCACTCCCCAGCAGTGCAGACCACCTCGTGCCTTCCTCTGTTTGTTGGTGGATGAGGAAAAATGACTGTGACATTAGCTATCGATTCCACATTAACTCATCTGGCTCCATCGGTGCCCCAGACACATTGATTTCTATTACGGTTGTCACTGGAGAACACAAAAAAGGTGAGCCTTGCTAAGCTTTGAAAAATGGATAGGGGTGTCCTTTTTTAAATATCTGCCAGCTCTCAACTAGGTGTTTTCCCAGAGCCAGTGACATCCCGCATGGCTGAGCTTTATATGAGCATGCATGTGGGGAAGTACAAGGATTTCTTTCCCCCTCTCATTCAGCTTCAGGTCTAATTCTTCCTTGGCATGCTCAGTTCCCTAAAGAGAAAAATTGGTGCAGGCTTTTTCAATTTCAGATATGTTTGTTATAGCTGTTTGTCCTTACTGTCTTCATTTGCTGAAAATTCACAACAACACAACCGATTATTATTAATACACGCTAGGCTCAGGAATACCCGAGAATTTCAGCCAAATTTTGAATAGCGCTGCATAATGTGCCAGCTTTCAGCTGTGGAAGACCCTTTTGCATGTGTTGACATAATTAGCCAACACTATACAAATTAGTTATGTCACTGCTGAGCTGGTATCATGATCTTTGTTCAGCATCTGGCTAGTTGTGCACAGGGATGCCTGCATGATGGCAGCTGGCAATTTGTGCCCCGCATCTAAAAACCTTTCTCTGTGCAAGTTGGCAGGAAAATGTTCATACCAGGGTGGACATGGAAGAATGCACCAAGTAGTGGTGCCAGTTCTTTCAGCCACTCACTTGTGTTGGTGTGCTGGTAATGTGGCAAAGTACATCTTATTGCAAACAGTGGTGCACATAACAAACTACATTTAGAGATTTTTACTTCAGTGTTTAAGGAATTGTCTCATTTACTGCAATTGAAATTCTGTTTAAGTGCACAGCTGTTTTTTATTTGGTTGTCCATTTCTTGTTTACTTGTTTTATTACAGTATTGTTTACGATTTTGCAATGATAATCAAAAATGCATTGCTAATGGCATACCCTATAAACTCAAATGCCATTCAGAGGGACACTGAATTCTCACTCAGTATTTGGAATCTCCAAAGGGTATCAAAGGGTTGTTATTAGCAAAATGAGTTTACAACTTGTTTAGTGTTTGCTTTATTTTTATCTTCCACTGAGCGTTGTTGACACATGTTTTCACCCCTGTTAAATCATCATGTGTTTTTTCTTTTTCATGAATATTTATGAAGACAGTCATAACACTTTGCTGAAAACCACATCATTCTGCCACAGTGGTAGAAGTACAGGTATTTAAATTGATCACTGCTCGTTTTTTTTCTCTGAGCAGCACTAAATGATAGTGACTAGAAAGCACACTTGTATCCTTTTCTTCCTCACCACTGCTTCTTTTAAGCATCCCTCCATGTGATCCTTTACATTTTGGCTTCTGTCAGTTATCCACTGTCAGCTGTTCCGTCACATTATTGCGTCTCCAAAAATGTTTCCTTGGTGGTTTATTCAACTTTCATTGGTTGTCATTGTTGTTTTTTCTATCTCCATTGTGTTTCGTGTGCTTTTGCAGCACCTTTCCACTTTTCCACTTGCATGTGTTTTCTTAAGATGCACTGCATTAGAAGCTGTAAAAAATAAATAACTCCAAAAATCTATGTATTTGCACAAAAACAAACTTCCGTGCTTATGTGCTTCTTTTTACTTTGACTACAGTCTGTCACTTGCATATTTGTAGATCTTACTTCTTTTCAGTTCTGAGGTAGATGGATGTCACAGGTAGATCCGTGGCTTAGCTGATGACCTGGAGTTAAGTCTCAATTTGTCTTCTAAAAAATCTCCCTACCATACTGGAAAACAGCATTTCTCAGTAAAAGATGGCAGACAATCCTGTAAAGGATGTTCTACATCTTTGTCCACGAGGATCCAGGCTGTCTTCTTAAGTAAAGTCAGAAAAGAATGAAATTTCACTAATGAGGGATATACACACTTTTGTTGTACTCTAGGGTATATTTCCAGAGTGGTCTAGCCTTCTGTTAAATAAGCATATGATTAAATGCCCTTGTCTTAAACTTTGGAATACTGTTCCTACATTTTAGTGATATTGGAGAAGAGTGTACTGAATGCAGTCTACAGTTCTTAAACTCCAATGCCAAGATGACATTGAATTTGGCACATAGGATTTACATATATGTATATATGTGTGTGTAATTATAAAGGAAAGACAGCGCAGAGATTGATGACTAAAACCTCCCTCAATCATCTCCGGCTCCTTAAGCTTCCCTTTGAGTCAACCACGTCAGGTCCACTGAGCATCAAATGTTTGTTTAGCAGTTATGAATGAGATTTACAGTATATATCATTCTGATACAGGAAGGAAGACAATGAATTTGTCATTAAACAAGATCTAAAATATGTGCTAATAAATGTTTAGTCAAGGAAAATGTGTTACCCATGTTCTCATATGTTGGCTTCTCTTCTTTGGCTTCCTAATAAACACAGACACAAGTTTAAAATCCTTCTCAGACTGCTGTGTTACTTGTGGTTCCTAGGATATTTAAAAGTAGAATGGGAGACAGAACCTTCAGCTTTCATTAGTTATTCATTTCTGTCCCTCTGCAGCAGTGCATCTGTTGTCCTGTCTTTTTCCCGCTCACCCACATCCTGTCATGGCAGATGTCTGCCCCGCCCTGCTTCTGCCAAAGGTTTCTTCCTGTTAAAAGGGAGTTTTTCCTTCACTCTGTCACCAAGTGCTTGCTCAAAGAACTGATTGATGTTGTCTGTACTATTATAGTGTCATTACCTTACAATATAAAGCACCTTGAGGCAACTGTTGTTGTGATGTTGTGCTATATAAATAAAACTGAACTGAAAATGACTTTGAAAAAAAGAAAAAACACACAAAAAAGTATTTTTAAAACATACACACACACATAGAGATACACACACACACACACACACACACACACACACACACACACACACACACACACACACACACACACACACACACAGAGATACACACACACACACACTAGTTTCCTAAGAAATGCTGTGTACTCCAAATGATTTCTAGCTTTTTCCACAAACTCCAGGCATCACTGGACTTAACTTATAAATCTTTAAAAAATGTTCTGTCAAAATATCTAACTTGTTGCTCTTGTATGTTATGTCAGATGTTATGTCAGATGTTTTCCTTAATGAAACATCATCGCAACATGGTGCAGATTAAATTAAGGGTTGATGACTACCATTGACCTGCAGTGAAAGTAAAAGAACACATTAGCGACAGCAATTACTCCCCTAGTAAAAGAAAAACCTCGGCTACAGGAGGAACAATGCGGTTTTCGTCCTGGTCGCGGAACACTGGACCAGCTCTTTATCCTCTCAAGGATACTTGAGGGCACATGGGAGTTTGCCCAACCAGTCTACGTGTGTTTTGTGGACTTGGAGAAGGCATTCGACCGTGTCCCTCGGGGTGTCCTGTGGGAAGTGCTACGGGAGTATGGGGTGTCTGGCCCATTGCTACGTGCCATTCGATCCCTATACAACCTTTGCAAGAGCTTGGTTCGCATTGCCATTGAGGAGCCACCTCAGCTGGCTCCTTTCGATGTGGAGGAGCACTCCACATCGAAAGGAGCCAGCTGAGGTGGTTCGGGCATCTGATAAGGATGCCTCCTGGCCGCCTCCTGGGTGAGGTGTGACGGGCATGTCCCACCGGGAGGAGGCT
The DNA here is from genome assembly GCF_041146795.1 of Maylandia zebra. NCBI lineage: Eukaryota > Metazoa > Chordata > Actinopteri > Cichliformes > Cichlidae > Maylandia > Maylandia zebra. The sequence goes on from NC_135169.1 coordinate 47,895,053, forward strand.
AGGGGGCAGACCGAGGACACACTGGAGAGATTATATCTCTCGGCTTGCCTGGGAACGCCTTGGTGTTCCCCTGGATAGGCTAGAGGAGGTGGCTGGGGAGAGGGAGGTCTGGGGTTCTCTTCTTAGGCTGCTGCCCCCGCGACCAGGCCCCGGATAAAGCGGAAGATGGATGGATGGTAAAATAAATGTAGGAACAAATGAACCCACTGGGTGCTGATGGATTTAGTTTCTCTCTGCCTTGCAGGAACTTTCAGGTCTCTCAAATGAGATCCTTTTCCCTGAAATACCAAAAGCATTTTTTTTAACCCCGCACTCATGTATGGACATCTTTCTGTAATTGTTTCGACAGTTGCTAGCTTAAGTGCAGTGAATGTTTCTGTGATCTCTGGCATGAAATTTCCGTTCAAAGGTTCCCCTCATGCTTTTAATTTTAACAGTTGCACATCTGAATTTTGCTTTTCCTTTAAAAAAATAAATATGGTTCCTCCCACTACCTTACAGTCATTGTCGAGGCATTGCTGGAGCCTCTACACAAACAGTTGGCGTTGTATCAAACCAGCTTTTTTTTTCTGAAGTCAGAGCTCATGGGCTGTTGTTTTTGATCTGGCTGATGAAACAGGTTTCTTTCTACAGAGGACTTTTTTTTTCCTACGCCAGTCTTCTGAAACTTATGCTTCCCTGCAGGGACAACAGAGTAGCTGCAGGACAAAACATGACAGAGCCTCACAAACTGAACACGAGAAAAACAGATTTTATCAGATTTGGTAAGGTAATTTACGTTTCCGAGCATGTCTCTCTATGACAGTATCTAAGTGTTTTAGATGAGACAACACAATCAACCATTGTGCAGTTTATAACACTCTTTTGTTACTAGGGTAGTATGTGCCACAGTCATTACCAACGAAACAAACAAATGGCGACACTGTAGAGTTTTCATTAAAGAAAAAAACTAGCTAGTGTTTGTACCCATAAATATTAGTTTGTTTACACTTCCCTCCTGAAATAGCTGTTCTCTCCTCCCTCTAACCAACCGATTTTAACCCCCCCACCAACTTTTATTTTCTACCGTGTCTCTTTTTTGTACTGTGACTTCCTTTGCAATTACCCAAGCTCACAATTCATTTTGTTGTATATACAGGGCTAAGTGATCAGGTGCTGAATTCATTTACTCATTTGCCTCTTGTTATCTTATCTGGAGAATGAATGAAGTTGGCCCTTTTAAACTCAGATGTGACAGTACGATCACGTAGGAAAGAATAAGGAGCAAAGAAATAGGAAGATGGAGGAGGAGACGAAGAGAAACAAATACAAAATTGTCAGAGAAATAGAATGAATAAACTTTGTTTTCTGGCTTAGAGGAAGGGAGATGTGGGAAGAAACAAGCTGTCATGGGGGGATGTGCGAGATATACAAGAAGAGAAGGGGGAAACATGAGGGAGGGAATGCAGGAAGAGATGTATACCAAGAAGTATGATCATTTTGATGATGATGATGGTGATGCATCTCCAGCACAGTTATAATAAAGAGAGAGATAACATGAGGTGAAGAAGGAAGAGAGGAAATGTCCATGCAATTACTGCTGCTGCCAGAAAGAGGCTAATCGAATGGCACTTGGCACAGCAGGCCTCTGTTCCACGCAGCTGGTGGAAGAAGGAGAGAATGGGCTCTGACAGAGGGGAGAAAAGATGGAACAGAGGGAGTGAAGGTTTCAGAGATGTAGGAGATGTAAAAAGAACTGTCTTTGAGGGATTTAAAATATGAGGAACTGCATCCACAACGAGGGAAAGAACACATAATCAGAGGTTTCAAATGTGAATACACACAGATGGAGGAAAGAGGGACTGAAAGATACTGGCATGGGAAGCAAATGGAGGGAAATTTAATGTGCCAGAGAGGGGGAGTGGGTGAAGGTGGTGGTGGGAAGCAGGAGATGTCATGCCGGATGATGCATATAGTTAGCATTAGCATTTACACTCATAAATGTTAAGTTATTGATCAAGTAATCGGGGTGTGATTGAAGTGAAGACTTTCAAAGCAGGGTTTAACTGCATTAACTCTTTAGAAATTATGAGGAGTTTTAACGTAGTCCACCATTTTTAGAGATTCTAAAGTATTTGGATCATTTTTAAAATTAAGAATGGCTGTTAATATTTGGATAAAAATCCTTTGTAATCAGTGACAGCCTGAAGTCTAGAACCCAATGACCTCCCCAAAGGTTGTTTCCTGCCTTGAGATGTTTTGCAGGCTCTTACTGCAGCCACCTACAGTTGCTGCTTGTTTCCCTTTCCCTTTGTTTTTTGTCTTCAGTAACTTAAAAGCATCCTCTGTTGAGCTTAGATCAGGTGGGTGACTTTGCCATTGAATTCTCTGAACTGAGAAACTATTGTGTTGCTGTCACAGTATGTGCTTCTTAAACACCGGACGGCTAGTTTTGCAGCATTTAGCTGAATCGGAGCGGAGAGTAAAGCTCTGCATGCTCCAGAATTCAACCTCCTACTTCTATCAGCAGTCACATCGTCAATAAGCACTAAAGGCTCAGTTCCACTGGCAGCCATTCATGCCCGTGCCATAACATTGCCTCCTCCATGTTTGACACACGATGTGGTATCCATCAGATCATAAGCTGTTTCTTTCTTTCTCCATACTTTTCTCTTCCTCCAAAATAAAGTTTTTGTCTTTTTGAAGAATAAAGATGTTTGCTGTGCAGTCACTGCATCCACAAAAAGAATAGTTCAAGGAAATCATCAAAAACCAAAAACTACAATAACTTTTATGATGAGCAGATGCAAACTTCTGATCACAACTCTATATCATTCTTTCAGTACAGACATTTTTGTATTTGTATTTAGACAGTGATTAAGTCTCTGCAAAAAAGCCATTAACAATTCCTTACTTCTAACCTTTAATTGCAAAGGTGCACCATGAAATGGGTGTGCTTCAATGATAGAGCAGAGTTTAATAGAATGAAGTGAAAGCTTAGGCGATCAAAGCCGAAAGAGAATCTTTGCTGGCACTCAGTAGCAACAAGGTGGCCAGTCAATGCTAATTTCAATAACTCTTTAATCATTGGTGTCACAGCTCCTTTGGATCATTTTCCGCTGTGTGCAAGTGAGGTAGAGAAGAGACAGCTGGAGGGAGCCAGTGAGGGAGGGCTTCTCAACACTAAAATACTAATGAAATATGAATGACTGGAGACGCAGGTATGGTGCTTTTTATGGCAGTTAGGAAAGGGAGATGGAAGGTTAAGATCTTTCTCACTTAACCATGAAGTTCTCCCTGTGTGTATCTCATCACAACCCATCTATTTTCCTGTTGTTATTTTCTACCTGTCTGAGATTATATAACATAACATTCTTTCCTTGATTTCTCTGTTGCATTTGTTTAAACTCAAGAACAGTGTAAACTTGGGATTCTTGACACGGCACATTACCATTCATTTATACTGCATACATTATAATCAAAGATGGTTAAATAATTAGGAGGCAGGAGGCTCATCAACCGCGATAGACTTTTATTGCTGCCTTGAGTACAGCTGGCATCAGGGTTTGGAGAGATCCCTGAGAAAAGCGAAGCCTCAAACAAGCTGTTTTCATTTCATTCGGAATGTGCTTGTGTGTTTTTTCTAAGGTACCACACCTAAACAAGGAGAACTGAAGTTGAAGGGAATTGGTCATGTTTGACCCCATGCATACACTTCTCAGACAAAACTTGTTCCCGATTTTCCTGCTAAGCAGCATGTCGGGGCAGTTGCTGTTGTGGCAGTTTTGAGTATCATTCCAGTGACTTTAGTTTCTGATGTCACACTCAGACAAACTTCAACTCTTCTACCAGTCATATTTTTTTGCTCTGGACTTCTTTCTGCAAGCTGAAGGGCCACTTGAAGCAGAACTTGAAGCAAGTGGTGAGCTATTGATGCTATGATATGGGTCACTGAGGCTGCAGAGCAGAACAAGGAATACCACTGTCAGTCCAAGACAGTGGAGACAGTTTCTCATTCATCCATGAGTAAGAAACAGATTGGAGAAACAGCTCTATTGTGGTTTGATTATTCCTTGTCACAAAAATGTATATATAGTAGGCTCGTCACAATACTAGGATTTCAAACTTGATAGAGAAAAATACTTGATATTTGATATCGTTTTTAATACTACAGGGACGATTTTGACCCCTTCAAGTAACAGTGAAGTCCTATCTCTACAAAGGTGCCTTGTTAATTTCCAAGTTAGATTCAACAAAGTAAATATTTAAATTACATTTGGAGTTTTCATTTGTTTTTCAAATTATTTAGACATTTTTATTACTGATTGTAAAAATTAAGCCATATTTTAGAACCTAGTAACCAAATACAGTACAAATAAACAACACAATCCCATAATAATTTAATTATTGTAGAAGAAGAGCATTATGAATAAAGAAGATATAAAAAACAAAGCACTCAGTGTAAAAAAACTGGTCACTACTTTTATACTGAAACTGAACTTAGAAAGTTTTGTAATGGTAGAAAAGTTTATCATCTTCTATCATCTGCCACCTGCTTACCAGACCTGCAACCTCTCTCTCGTCCACCGCCAGTCTGTTGCTCTTTACATCCTCTGGCTCCCCTGCTGTTCTCCATGTATCGGTACTCCAGTCTGCCATGCCTCAATATCCCATCCATGATCCACTAACGACTGACTAACTACAATCCACTACTGATGATAACATGTGGCTAATTCGTCACCCTGACCCCCAACACCCTAGCATTATCATATTTTGAGTTTTACTGTGTTTTGGGGACTCTTTGCATTTTTTTTTAGTTGTGTTTGCTTTCGGGTCCACACCACCACCTCCACATAGTGGCAAACGTGTGTCAGCCAGGTTACATTTATGGTAACTGTTTAATACTTCAGGCTTGTTGAAATGGGAGCTTTACAGACCTCTGAAATTCCTCCTAAAGTGTTGCTCAGTGTTAGAAACAGTAACTACGTCAGCTCTTTCGGAGGAAAGGAGCTTTGTGTCTGACTGTCTGCAGCAGTGCTGTGCAAAATTGCTTGACAGCTAGAGGAAGCAAAAACAACACTATTGACAATTATCTTAATTCGATATTGAGTCAAGTAGATATTATTATTTGAGTATCTTTTCATGACAACCCAAATATGTAGTGGGCCTATTATTTATTTATTCATTTTTTGTGCAAAGCCATCCCCTTGCCTTTGTCATTCTGTGAAAATACTGTGTAACTTGTAACTTGTCTCATCAACTTAGAAACAACTGCACAATTCAAAACCTCATCTCTGTGGTAACAGAGTCAAGTTTACACAATTTAACCACACAATGGGATGCAAAAGTTTGGGCAACCTTGTTAATAGTCATTATTTTCCTGTATAAATCGTTGGTTGTTACTAGAGCTGGGCGATATGAGATTTTTTCATATCACGATATGTTTTTTTCATTTCAGGCGATAACGATATCTATCACGATATAAGCCAAATAACTATATTTGTAAGATTTAAATGTGCCGTTGCTCACAAGTAAAATGTGAAATAATCAGCAGCTTGTTTTTATTTAAATATTTATTTCCCATAATAAGTTCAACAGGGTAGATGTACTTAAGGAACATGAGACTTTTTCAGATAAATAAAGGCAAATATTGCAAACTACACAAAAGGCAGCCGCTAAAGCGTTTAAGTTTCAAAATAGAACAAACGAAACAGACTAAATTGTCAATTCCACTTAGAAACAAAATATTAATTCTAAAAATAAATCTTAGTTTGTTTTACAGAAGAACAGACAAAACTGACTAACTTTTGTCAATATCAAATAAACTGAGAACTAAAAGGAAATTCTCAATCTCTCCTTGTTGTATAGCTGAGCTTTTCAAACAGTTTTAACAGTTACTTTAGTCTGACAAAAGCCGAATGACGAATTAGCGCTTCCAGTCAGAGACTGAGGCTACGTCCACACGTACACGGGTATTTTTGAAAACGGAGATTTTCCATTTTCGTTTTAAAAAAATAATCCCGTCCACACATAAAGGCAGAAATGAAGGAAAACGCTGTTATGAACATGCCAAAGCAGCAGGTGGCGCTAGATTCCTAACCGTGCAGAAATGTTGGCCAATCAGAAGTCTAGAAGCCTCGGTGGGAAAAAGTAAACAAAGCTGGGGCATAGAAGCAGAACCGAGTCGTAAGTGTGGAGGGACAGTAACTGTGTGTATATGTAAGCATTTAAACACTGCAGAGAGTAGAATTAACAGTAACAGTATTGTAGAAATTCATTTCACCGAAACAATAACGTGGCGCACAGTGTGACGCATGCACCAGTTTATTGTATTTCCAGACTTGCTTTCGGCACAATTTACAGTGCGCGCTGCTCTGTTTTTTGTCAGACTTGAAATAGCCGAAATACCTTCACACTACGGAACTTCTATGGCTCTTCCGTTCGACAATCTCTCCGGCATTGGAACCATCATCTGTTTTCTCTTCGGTCACGCTCGGTTGATTTTTCTAGTCGGCACACTCATTTCCTCCATTGCCCGCTGGCTGCTTCCCAAACAAACACACGTGCACTTGTGCTGTACGTAACAAGTCACGCGACGTGACGCTGCGGCTGTGATTGGTTCGGCTCTGCGCTACTTAATTTGGATTGGCTGACCTTTTAAAAAAAAAAAAAAAAAAAAAAAAGAGGACAAGAGCGGCGAGGTCTATCGCGATAGCTTAATTTCTCTATCGAGTAAAAGTTATATCGCGATACATATCGTTATCGTTCTATCGCCCAGCTCTAGTTGTTACAATGAAAAATGTCAGTTAAATATATCATATAGGAGACACACACTGTGATATTTGAGTCTGGATTGTGGTTGAAGGTATTTTGGACTATTCCTCTTTACAAAACATCTCTAGTTCATTCAGGCTTCCGAGCATGGACAGCTCTCTTTAACTCACACCACAGATTTTCAATAATATTCAGGTCTGGGGACTGAGATGGTCATTCCTGAACGTTGTACTTGTTCCTCTGCATGAATGCCTTAGTGGAGTTTCGGGTCGTTGTCTTGTTGAAAGATCCAGCCCCGGCGCAGCTTCAGCTTTCTCACCGATTCCTGGACATTGAGTGGATTCCATGTGTCTCTCAACTTTGACAAGATTCCCAGTCCCTGCACTGGCCACACAGCCCCACAGCATGATGGAATCACCACCATATTTTACTGTAGGTAGCAGCTGTTTTTCTTGGAATGCTGTGTTCTTTTTCCTCCATGCATAACACCCCTTGTTATGCCCAAATAACTCAATTTTAGTTTCATCAGTCCACAGCACCTTATTCCAGAATGAAGCTGGCTTGTCAAAATGTGCTTTAGCAAACCTCACGCGTCTCTGTTTGTGCTGTGGGCGGAGAAAAGGCTTCCTCTGCATCACTCTCGCATACAGCATCTCCCTGTGCAAAGTGCCCCGAATGGTTGAACGATGCACAGTGACTCCATCTGCTGCAAGATGATGTTGTAGGTCTTTGGTGCTGGTCTGTGAGTTGACTCTGACTGTTCTCACCATTCGTCGCTTTTATCTATCCAAGATTTTTCTTGGTCTGCCACTTCGAGCCTTAACTTGAACGGAGCCTGTGGTCTTCCATTTTCTCAATATGTTCCTAACTGTGGAAACAGACAGCTTAAAGAATTGAATTTGTTTGTCTAAATTCTGTGAAGTCTGATAGGTAATAACTTAACTTAAACAATCTACACTGTTATGAAATGTAACTGTAGTAAATGTATCCAGATAATGTGTTTGTCTTATATTAAATTTAGCATATTTCACAGTACTGGACTTTCACTGTCTCTGACTTGTGAACAATAGCTGCAGAGGTCACAGTAAGCCCCGTGGTGTCAAATATACCTTTTTAGTTCTTGTTACCTAACAGAGTCTCGGAGAGCACTTCAGATGTCTCCTGCATTAAAGGTTGTGACACTGACACAGGAGTCACAGCGTAGTCATGTCTCATACATCTGACAAGACTGTGATGAGGCTGCCGTCATATTAAAGAGGAACACAGAAAGTGCAGCATAGCTGTCAGCGCAAAGCAAACTTGGGCAAACGGAGGGCTTCTGTTTGTGGATTATACGCTACAAAAGAAACCCAGCGATCTCTCTAAATATCCACGGGGCTGCGAAATACACACACACACAGCACAGAACACACATCATAAAACACCCACATACTCACGCTCAGTGACTGCCCACATCACTGTGCCAAGGAAGTGTTTGTGTGGTTTCACTGAAGCAGCAATACTCTTCTGAGCGTATAGATAGTGAGGGAGGGACAGGGGATGAGTGGGACAGATATGTCCTGATGTCTAATTAACTCTCTGCCTTCAGAGAAAGTGCGTGTCCTTACATCTGAGGCAAATGATGACCACTGGGGGTAACAAAGGAGGGGGAGAGGCATCCAGACATGGCGGTGCAGTTACTGTATGCAGAGACAGAGAGTGTTGTGACATAGAGTAGAAAGTAGCATTAGATGGGCATTCTCTGCAACATTAAAGATGAAATATTGTATCAAAACATGATGCAACTGTAGTTTGTCCATACAAACTGGAGCAACTTGGGGACTGAACATGGGGAACCCATAATTTCTGAATTAATATGATCTGTGATGTCACATCTTGTCACACATTACCTTTTTGGGGGGGGGGCAAGTGAAGGCAAGCACTGACTGCTCTTATGATTAAAAAAAAAACACTGTGACATATTGAAAACAAACACACCAAGACAGAAAAGACAGACAGGAAGCAATGCAGAAGCATGGACAGAGGGAGGCAGTGAATTAGAGTCTTTAATTAGACCAGACATAGAGTGCTCTCTGTGTGTGTGACACAAGCTAGGCCTGAAGGGAGAAGCATAAAGGGAAAGTCACTTTCAAGCTCCACTAATATAATGGGGCCTCTTGGGACTGAGCAGGGGGTAGATTTTTTTTCTTTCTCGTTTCTGTGTTTGCAAAGTGTGTTTTCATCTTGAAGTCTCTCGGTGTCCAACCTGTTTCAAGGTTGGCTCAAACAGCTGAAGTCATCAGTGTAGACCGTGAGGTCAATGTGTGGCTTTTTTTTTTGCCATTATCATCCTCAGCAGCAGTACAGCCACACACAAATAGAGCCTATTGCTTAGTCTGGTGTCATATCAGTCTTGTGTGGCTAAACAGGCTGTTCAGTGAGTTGTGAAATTGAAATGCAGCCTTGGTTATTAGACAAACAGCCTATCACCCATACTGCTAGTTCACTGTCAATATCCACTGTAGCGTCAACTAACAACACAACTCATTTGTTGATTAAGAAGAGCTGTGCATGTTGCGTATGCCTATATGTGCATAAGCGCTGATGCACGTTTATGGGCTTGAGCGTAGGTTTACATTTGGGAGGGTATGACTGCATTGAGGTGCCTTTGGTGTATACATCACTGAGACTACTTTAGTGCCACATATTAATCCTCAGTAGCACTACAAATGAAAACATGACTTCTGGTAAAATATTCAATTTGGATCTATTAACCCAGTGGGAGAGATAAACAAACCTGAACATGAGCGTATACATACTCTGTGTGTATACTTATGTGTATACAGTGCTAGAGGGTTAAAAGACTGCTTTACTTATGGAAACTGAGCAATTATTTATTCTTCTGCTATGCCATATTTCATACAGATTCGAGCTCTATTGCAAAAACCTTGGGTGAATAGTCACTCTACTCATTTCTTTGTTTAAGTTTAGGCTGATGGGCTGTGCACTGGCATTGTTGGTCAAACTAAAAAAGGTTTTTCTACTGTTCAGTAAAGATGACAAGTGGAAAAAGAGAAAAAAAATCGAAGGAAAAAGAATTGACTAGCTTATAGTGTCTGAATTTGATCATGTTTATTTTTATATAGAGATGCATTCAGCCAGTGTGGCAGGATGAGGTCATCTACCTGAAATGAAGCGGGGGAGCAACCAAGGGCAGAGTGATAATCATGAGGATTGGGAGAAATCCCATTGGGCTGGTAACATTTCAGAGTGATTACTCTGGTCTAACAATCTGGAGCCTTGCTGCAGGCTAAGCTGGACGGGTTCTGTGCTTGCAGAGGTAGTATTCACATACAAATAAACACACTCAGAGCCTAAACCAAATTAACAGTGACTGTGTTTGTAGTCTCTTAATTAATGAGGTTAAGGTTGACCTTCTCTGGTTTACTGATTTCTTAACTGGCATATAAATGAGAAACCTTGTCTCAGTTGTGTCAGAGTATCAGAGAAACCTGACTATCCTGACTATCTCTCCAACTTCTTGTTTTTATATGCATATATATATATGTGTGTGTGTGTGTGTGTGTGTGTGTGTGTGTGTGTGTGTGTGTGTGTGTGTGTGTGTGTGTGTGTGTGTGTGTGTGCTTGCTACTCCCTAAATTACCTAACTCCGTTTTTAGTGCTCGACCCAAAATGACTAAAGGAGAGCCTTAAGTCAACAAGATCTAGAGGAAGACGCGCTGACAAGGTTTCTCCAGGTGAACCTCTGGAAGGATTACTAACAACTGCCTGCAGCTGAAATTGCCTCTGAATTGCTAACGGTTTCTCATCCACTCCGCTTTCTGTGACGCATGACAGATGCCTGTTGGCTTCAGCTCTCTGTCACTTACCCACTGGCTACTATGCAGGTCTCCTGAGGCACATGAGTCTGCTGCTGCCTAGGGCTTTCTCAGCCCCCTAAAACCAAACACTATTAGGCATTAGTAAGATATCAATTTAGACTTAATTTATCAATTATACGCATTACTCCTCCTTAGCATATAAGCTCATATATAACATGCTTAATGACAAAACTATTTCTTTATAAAGCATTACATCAAGTACAAACAAGCTATTTAAGAGCTGTTAATAGTTCACGGTATCACAGATTTTCCAGCTGGAAGCTGATGCACACTTTTTTGTAGTGTTTACACCCGTTTGTTTCTGATGATAATAAAAAACTTTAGCTAGCTACCTTTATGATGTTGGGCTAAATTCTGCAGCTATAACAGCTTCAGCTCTTCTGGGAAGGCTTTTCACAAGGTTTAGGTGTGTTTTTATGAATTTGTTGATCATTCATGGAGAAGCGCATTTGTTAGGTGAGATACTCACTCATCCATGTCTTTATGGACCTTGCTTTGTGCCCTGGTGGACAGTCATGTTGAAACAGGAAGGAGCCATCCCCAAACCGTTCCCACTAAGTTGGGAGCATGAAATTGTTAAAGTTTCTTGGTGTGCTGTCCAGTCGTGATGTGACTTACACCACTGTATCCCTCACTTTCCATTGTGCTTGGTGATGAGTGGCCGTGGAAACCCATTCCATGTTCTTGAGCTAATCTGACGGTCACATGAAGTTTTGAAGTGTGTTGAGATTGACTCCACTTTGTGGAGTTGCTGTTGTTCCCAGTCATTTCCACTGTATTATAATATTTTTTAATATGGTATTTATGTTTTATTTGTATTATGTCCTTAATGTTAAGCATTTTGGTCAGCACTTGCTGTTTTTGCCTTGGCTATCACTAACAGTTAGCTGTGGAATATTTACAATTGCGGAAATGTCGCGACTGGACTTACATTTCAGTATTCTGTACACATTAAGTGAGTTATGTTTGCATCGTGCATGCATGTCTTACTAATGCTTAACAGTGTGTAGTTCCATCAAGCTTAAAGTCTGCACTTCACTTGCATCTTGATTGTTTGATTTAAGATCAACCATTGCAAATTATTTAAATACAAAAGATGTGCTACTATCCTCTACCTTTACAGTGACCAGTGATTTTTTTTTTATAGTGCAAGTTTGTTTGGTTCTAATTTCATGTTTCATTTTCTCTTTTCTGAAAGCTGAAATTAAGCTACAAGTTGCCATCTTTGTTTTCAAAGACTCAAGGTCTTCTAGTGTGCTTTCTTCTCATTATAGATTTAATTGTCTTTCTTCCATCATAGCATGACAGAAACAATAATGGGCAGGACAGGTTTGTTAGATGAATTCCAACTTTGTTAGAATTGTTTGTCAGGTACGCATTGCCAGTCCCTACTTTTCCTTGTTTCACAGCAGAGTCTGTGTTTGTCTGCAAAAAGCCACGTCTTCCCGCTCCTCTGGGCAGCTACACCATTTTTTGATACAGGGATCATGAGGTCAAGCGCCTTTAGCAACAAGTTTCGCTCATTAAAACTGTTTCTCAGCTGACTGGATGCATTACGCTTCAACATGATGACATTACTTATTGCCTCTCTCAACACTGGCATTTACTGTAATTTGACCCTGCAGTAAGGCTGTTTCTTTGTGTGTCTTTTCTCCCCTAAGCTGTCATTCTTACCCTTTGCAACTTCGTCCTCTTCATTTATTATTTTCCAGCGTGAACAAAGGTTCAAAGCAGACCCTTATAAGTAGACAAAATAAGCCAAAATTGTACTGCAGCAAAAGTACTGTCACTTTACGAAAAATAAATAAATACCACGATATAAAGATGCGTACTGAAATAAATGTCTATAGTAATTTTACAAAGAAATCCTAGCACAGCGCTGCAGCACACTTTCACTTTAATATAACGTTGGGCACACGTATCCTGAACTCTTTCACTCTGCTGCTGTTGATGGCATTAACATATTAAGTAAAGCAATTAACAATGAATAATTTTTCAGGCAATTTGCCAAGGATTCTCATACAATTAAAAGAACCCACATAAAACAACACCAGGCACCATTCCAAGTGAACACCACATTGTTTTTCATTTATTCTCTCCTTTATCGACAGTAATTTGTGATATAATATGCCACAGTGCAGTTCATTAAAGTTGATGTATGTTTATCTTTAGGCAGTCAGTTTATATGTTAATAAAACAGAGAGCGACTTGAGTTATGTGGTACTTGTTGACCTGTCTTTTAATATGCAGTCAAGTACCTGAGCTTAGCCAGTGTTCACTGGAGCCACTGGAGGAAGAAACGTATAAAAAAATAATAAATTTCAAATAATAAGAAAAAGTATGCGTTGGACGTTCACATGGCTGGTTACGTGTTTGCTGTGGCAAAAGAATGTGGTCAGTAGAGAATGGTGAGTCATCTTTCTCCACTGGGAAAAGTGTACAGCTAATTTAACTTGGAAATAAGTCATATGTACGGTGGCACTGAGGTGCAAAACACAACAAAACACGACAAAACCGAAAACATTTCTTTACATTTCAATTGTTTTTGAATGCACAGACACCAAGTCATCCAAATCATTCCCTGTTTCTTTTGTACTATTTTCAGCATATATTTCACAAGATGTGCGGTTAGTGCAACATGACAATGAGGGGGCTGAGACAGCTCAAGCTGAGTGTATTTTGTGGCTCCAGCTAATAGGGCTTATTATGCACTTAGCCGGTCTTGCAGGCCCCTTAGCCATCTCCCTGTTGGCTAAGGGGCCTGCCATTCAGGACCACACAGGCCTGTTGTTAGTGTCAGTTTACTTGACATTTTCTTTCTGTCTACTTTGAGCCCAGAGACTAAGCAGCTTTCCACTGTGATAATGGTCACCTGCCACATACCCACAGTGGGAAAATGAATATGCAGAAAGAAGGAAAAAGTGCAAATCAGAAGAAGTGTAGGGGCGTCTTGAGCTTGCTGCCACTATGTCTGATGTTACAAAATAGGTTGTTTCCAAGGTGACAGACAATCAAAGTCAACCATTTTACCCCCATTACTTTCTCTATCTTCAATTAGCATCAAGACGAATAGAGGGCAGGCAGAACTGTCTCATGGAAAGGTTCAATAAAAACTTGCAGCAGTGACAGTGACAGTACTTAACAGACAATTCTGACCCAACGCACAGAAGCAGTCTCGAAGTGAAGGTGAGAATTAGTGTGCAAATAATTCTTTATTGTATTCTTACAACAGCCCTTTAGTGCCCTTCAAATACCACCAAAGTAATGACATGAAGAAATTAAATTACAACGAACCTTGCCTGCTCCAAATCTGACCTGAAGCTTTATTAAAATTTAAAAAAATCCAGTGCAGTGTTTTTATGCCAGTGTGTGCTGACTAGGTGCTAAATCATGGGCTGAATAAATGAATGAATGTCTTGTAGAAAAAACAAAACAAAAGAACAAGACAAAAAGAGTAACATCATGATCATGAAAGTACATTTGAAAGTACAAAACATAACAAAAATACGCCATCTGAATGACTGCATTTGGGGATTACACTTTCTTTCAGCTGGCCAGTCTTATTTTCAGATATATTGTCTATAACTTCTCTGGAGGAATTCTTACTACAGCCGATGATTTAAAGACTAGATAAATACATGCTATTGTAACCCAACTTGTGAATTATTATTAAGAATGACCGAACTCCCACTAGCCAGTATCAGAAGATCTAGGATCGGCAGGAGCCCAAGGTATAAACACCAATAAGAAGAGACCACACCACAATATACTGTTCACAAATTTGTTATATTTGACACACAGCAGCTGCAACAATGTAATGAAAAAACAATAAAATAAAATACAAAATATTTCCCCCAAAATAACAAACTAAATAAAAGTGCGCGCATACAGCTTTCTCTGAGTCAATTATATGAGTGGATAATGTCTGATAACTGATGGATCGTTGGGGCCCGTTCAGTTTGTTTAATGTTTGTCCTACCACACTCCGATGAAGGAAGAAAGTTCGTAGTCCTGCAGGTATCTGAAGCTTCAATGGGAACGAAACTTTGGCTTCAATAAAACCTTGGCAAATCCTTTTCAATTTCGGGTTGGCTCGCCATCCAGTTAACTGGAACTGTGGAATCACTGCTCCTCGATGGGGCTTGCTTCAGACTGGGTCCGTCTGTCGAGTCATCCTTTTACCAGATAACAAAAAAACCTGACCGTTGACAGGGTGAAACTCTGAACAACCAAAAACAACTGCAGCAGACTTGCTTTTAACTCCTAGCGATTCGACTTCGGGAACATTAGTTTCTCTGGCACATGGCATTATATGAACAGGAACGAAATGGCAACACAGGAAATCATGTGATCAAGGTCAACAGCAAGGGTCACTGGGAGCTCATTGCTGATTGGCCAAGTTAAATGACAACAGATAATCTTATTGGTCCACATCTTCCTTTAAACATAAAAGAAAAAAGAAATGACTAAATTCTTTACATTATACATGAAAAA